>NW_028258413.1:6322767-7719283 GCF_053883595.1 Heterocephalus glaber
ACTGAGCTAAATCCCCGGCTCCTCATTAAATTTTATACAGAGAAATCTTTCTTTGCATGTCCTGATGTTCTAATCTGGAATTTTTTTTTTTTTTCTTTTGGTATGGGGATCAAACTCAGGACCTTGCACTGGCAAGGCAGGAGGCGGCACCACTGAGCTAAATCCTGGCCTGCTAATCTAGAATTCTTGTGCAATATTTTCATTTAGTTGTGCTATTTTTAGCTATAAAGGACTCCCAGTTTGGGACTGGACATCTTTGCTTTACAGTGTCCATGAAATTGCGAACACTGCAGTCAACATGATTACACACAAACCTTGATGATGCCCCACTTCAGCTATAGCTTCCGAGAGCACAATTTAGTGTTGTTTGTCCCCTTGCATTTCTATAGCAATGAGTTGTGTGGAAGTTATGTCTGTATTTGGTTGAAATTCTCTGCTAGAACAGAAAAGAATCATTTGTGTTTTCCATTTGAAAGCCATGCTGTAATGATGAGGAATGGAGAAATTACTTATATGGAGAGCACTTTTTCAAAAGCCCTGTACCCTAGACACACCTACACACACAGGTTTGCATGTTCAATTGTACAGACGGTAAGTTCCACTTGATTACTTACATTGTCTTAGAACAGGCCAGCCGATCCCAGATAATCTCCTCTGAAAAACTGATTGATTGAAAGGAAGCAAGTCTAGCATCATCTTGAAAAATCCAGATTATTTTTAAGTTGCATATGTGAATTTTTGCATAAAGTAGTAGAAATAGGTAGCCATTACATACCAGGTACATTACATAAAACATGGGGTATTGGGGTGTGTTGCCATTTTAAGAAATACCATTTTGTAGTGCACACTGTCACATAGAAAATTTACAGAAAATAAAAACTATATAAATGAATAAAACATAACTAAGCTTATTTGTGTTTCTAAACTAAAGTTATTTCTTTAGGAATTTTAAAACAGTTTGATTGGCTGTTCTCAGAAAGAGTTAAACTTCTCTTATTCTAACAATTCAGAAGATCCCAAAGCATTCTGTTTATGAAAGCCAACAGTATTTGGACAGGTGTAGATTTCTGGCAGATCTTTCTTAGTTTCCCTTACATTTTAGCAAGACAGGGTCACAACTTCCAAATCTCTTCTCAGATATCAGGTCTGTTTAACATATTTTACAAATATGAAAATAGGGAATTCACATACTGATTTTAATTATGCTTTTCCAAAAAATTTTTTAATAGAAAATGCTACATTTTGTATGCAGGTGGAATAAAAAGGCTAAGGCTTTGGGTTTTGAAATTAGAACAGTTGTCTTTTCTAACTATAAAATTAATTATAGTAAAGCCAAATGAAGCAAATGTTTGGAAGCTTTCTAATACTGAATTGTATTCATTCATTGAGTGAGAAATAATGATGTGCTCTGCGACAAGGGGCTCCACCTTGGTCCATGGGTAACGGAGGGTTGGCCACTCGGTGCTTTCTGAAACTCCAGGATGACTTCTTTCCATCATTCGGTGCACATGCTGAGTCAAAGAAAAACTGAGAGCAAACAGAGTGAAAACTGGGTGCCAAAGAGTTACACAAATCACCATTTAACCGGGTCATGACCAAAGGTGGTTAGTGGTGTTGGCTGTGACTCTTCAGAGAACCCACAATGTCAAGCTGACCTCTCAGTCTGATGAGGTAAACACCAAGGTCCAGTGGTTCAATCTTGATACCCATCCAGACATTCAGACATCTGTCCAGTGGCTGCTAGTGCAGAAGAGGTGACGGTGCAATGCTGTAGCACATCTGGGGTCTGTTTCTGTCACACTACACCAATGGGAGTCCATATCTTGCTGGTATCCCCTCAGGTGCCCACGGGGTGAAGGCAGCATGCCTTGCATCATCTAGGAGTCATTGTTGATGGCAAGAATTCTGTATTATGAATTTGGAACCAGAGGAAAGACAGACCAGATAAGATCATTATTGGCCACGAGGCACTCTCTGAAAGAAAGAAATGGGTGATGCCAGTGATGTCCTGGCCAGAGCTGCAGGAGGAAAGAGGCCAAGGAGGACCTCGCTAGGGCTGTCTGAAGCATGAGCTCCCAGAAGGAAGCAGAGAAGAGAGCTCTGGATGAAGAGCAGAGGACAGAGATATGTGGTGAAAGGAACCTGCTGATTAGAAGTAGCTTGTGTAGGGAGGCTCCCCTGGCTGGGAAGATCGCTTGTCTATGGCAGGGTGTCTGCTCTCGAGCTGCGGCAGCTGCCACCCCTAACAGCACGATCTGTTTCTCACTTACCCTCCGCGATCACTGAGGGCTGGCTGGGGCACTGTCCGTCCTGTCCCCCTCGCTCCAGGACCCACACTGGCGAGGCAGCTCAGGGGACAGCAGAAAGAGACAGTGTGGCACATTGTGTCCAGGTTCCTAAGGCTTGCACACTCGTCACTTCCACTCAAGCCTCTTTGGCCAGAGCAGTGACTTCGCTCAAGTTACCAAGGAAGAGTCACCCTCCGGTGTGCCCGGAAGAGGACAGAGCTGGAAATCCTGGCTGCCCAGCAAAACTACAGTGGTCGGTGAGCAACGCGGACCAGGACATGCACGCACAAGTCGTGAGTGTGACTGAGTGGTTGTGTACACGTCTCCAGGGAGAAAGTCCGTTGTTCTAATCAGACTCTCAGGGGATCAGGGTCACAACAGCTATTAAAAACTGCTGGACCACTTGGAGACCATCCTGTAAACAGATAATTACTACACAAGGCAGTTTGCCGCCTAAGAGGCTGGAAGGATTTAAGAATTGTGTGCTTGTCCATGCGCCAGGGGGATGAGATAAAAGTGGAGCAAGCGTGCAGAGGGTGGAATCCAGGGTACAGGGGATGCTGGGTTAGAGGCACCCAAGTGTGAGTCCCAAGGATGCTGCAGCAGGAGGCGACTGGTATTCTGCATGCCCGGTACCTTAACCTGGGGATCAGAAGCCATCGCACCTTCCTGAGGAGGAGGGAGGGGGAGGTCAGTCCCACAGGACTCAGCCAGCGATGGGAGGGAAGGACAGGGCTCTCCTGGGTGACATCTGACTGAGGTCCCCTCCTGAGAACGGGCTGGAGAGCATGTTGTAGTTAGGAGGAGCTGCAGGGGAAACAGGTGACCAGGGACAAATCAATGGACAGCCAGCAGCTAGGAGGACACTGCCAACGCCAGCAACCATGGATTTGTCAGGGTGGCAGTGACTGTAGTGCTGCGATTCTCCATTCTCTATCCTCAGCTGCCTGAAGCAGGAGCTGAGGAAGGTACAGCTGGATGGGTGGCCCCAGGGCTGGGGCAGCAGCAGGTTTTACTGGTGATCTGAAGTTCCAGAGCCCCCGAATGGGCAAGAATAACTAATTTCGCTTTTAATTTTAAAGAATAAATTGGAGGCTAGGGTGTAGCTTCTTGCCTAGGACTTTGAGTTCCATCCCTCCCACTTCAGAACAGACAAAAACCAGACCAAGAAGGTTGGTCAAAGCTGAGTGTGTTGGTGTACATCTGAAATCCCAGCATTAGGGAGGCTGAGGCAGGAGGATCAGTGGAAGTACAAAGGCAGCCAGCCTGGGTTCAAAGTGAGCCTGAACTACATTGTGAGACTCTGTCTCAAAGCACCCAAACCAAACCAAAACAAAAAAGTTGGTAACATGAGCAGGAGGGATGTATACATACAACCATAGCCACCCTTTGTGACTTGCAGTATGGGCTCCCTGTACAACTGCCCTGTATTTTGAGCTCATAGCTGATATAACCAACAGAACTGTGGTAAGGAAAGAGATGCACAGCCTACTTCTTACCGCTTAAGTAAAATTCACCATGCTCCAGACGTGTGAGGTTTTATTTGCTCCTAATACTCCCCTACTCCACTGGTAAAATCTGGTAGAAGAAAGGTAAAAACAAAAACAAAAAGCTCTAAGGATATAATTATATGCTTAGAGACAGAACTGCTTGGCTCAGCACCTTGCTATTAATTAGAATGTTGTAAATTTTGCTGCCTTGGCTGACCTTAAGACTTGGTATTTAGAGGAACCACTACAGGAAGACGAAAGACCTTCTGTGGGAGCTCAGCTCCAATGCAGTAGTATCGTGTTGCATTTTTCATTCCCAAATCCCTGCACATCCCCGAATGGCGCCATTTCCATGCAGTCGCATCATGAGCATCTGATAAAAATGGTGTCACTCTTTGTAAAGGCTCTGTACGCGTACTGAGGGCATAAAGGCAGACACAGCCCAGAGCGTCCTCCTGGCTTCCCCAGCAGTGATCTTTGCAATCCGTTGTTGATTTCCTGTCTTTCCAGAGGAAGTTCTCTTCCTCTCTTCTCTGCTGACAACTGGTGTGCAGGATGGCGAGCCCTGCCCAAGCACTCAGAATTACACCTGAAGTCGGAATGAAACTCGACTCTCACATCCTCCCTCCACAGGAAGAAGTGAGCGGGGACCAGCAGGTTCGAGCTCTCCAAGGGGACGGCTGCTCCACGTGGCTCTTCCCCAGAAGTTCCTCTCTCTGAATCTCAGTTGTTGGTAACTAGCATATTTTCTCTCCAGGAACCAAGATAAATTTTTCCTTGCTTCTGGCCCACCAACTCGTCAGCTGTCTTGAGCTGAGGCAGCGCTGCCAGACTGAATAACTGGAGAATGTACTCGACTCTATTTATTTTAGAGTATGATAATTTGAGGGAAAATTAAAATTGTCAGTTTTCCATTACACCCTAAAGCTCTCAGAGGCGGTTATCTTATTAGACCTAAAAAACATACTTCTGCAGAAAGTGGTATAAACAGGTGGGGAAGCCAGGGAAGGAAGGGACAATGTCCTTCTGTGGGCCACGAGTGTGCTCAGGGCAGGGCGACCCCAGGCTTCCTTGCCATGGCCCCAGGATGCAGCGATCTGTGGATGTGGCCAGCCTGACATGAACCCTGGGCAGAGGTCACTGCTCCAGGGGCCAGACCCGAGGGTTTTAAATGGCCCGTACTGACCTGCCCAGAGATGTGCCTCAGGCTTGGAGACTCCGGGGCAAGCACGCGCTCAGTTCATCTCTGCAGACTCAGCCCCAAGCCAGAACCTGGTGTTTCACTAAAATCCAATCCAGGTTTAATAAATTCTCAGAAAATTCACACCCTTTAAAAAATCCTGCTGGGTAATCTCATTTCTCTGCTTGAAATGTGCCAGGGCTTCTCATTTCTCCCTGAGCAGAAGAGTCAGGCAGATCGGGCCTTGCAGCCTCCATGGACACATGTCCCCTCCCTCCCTCTTCCACCCCACCCTCCAGCTCTGTCCTTCCCATGGGAGATGGGCCATTGCTTGTTCCTCATGTCTGGGGTCCACACGTTTCAAAGGCTGCCTCCCCTCCTCACAACAAGATGTCACTTTGCTTTGCTGTATTTTTTTTTTTTGAGGCAGGGTCTCACTATGCAGTTTGGGCTGGCCTTGAACTCACTATGTAGCCCAGGCTGGCCTGGCAGTGATCCTCCTGCCTCAGTCTCCCGGAGTGCTGGGATGACAGGCGTGTGCCCCCAGGCCCGGCTGATGTCACATTCCCACTGCTTTGTAGCCCGGCTCCTTTCTCCATCACACATACTCTTCATCTCTTTCAGCCTGGACTTCCTAACACCTGCTGCCTTCTAACCTTTAGTCTATAATTTCATTGTTTCTTTCTTTGTTGTTGTCTGTGTCCCCCTTGCTGGGACATAGCGTGCAATGGTGAGGATTTTTGTTGTTTGCTCATTGATATTCCTAGAGTTTCAGCCAGTGATTGACACATGGAGGATCTCTGTGAACAACTGTTGAATGAACAGCTGAGTCCAGCTGTATCCATGAACCAGGTGAGCAGATGAATCTGAGAGTAAAAGAGTTGGGCCTCAAAGCTAGGTGCAAAGGCGAAGGGCCCATTGGCTGTGAACCAGCTGGGAGCCAACCTTGGCTTTCACATTCAGAAGCCCTTGTAGTTCATGATGAGCTTGGTCAACTTCCAGAGTCAATGCTACAGGCTTCCAGCTCATTCAGTGTCAAGCTTTCTCCAGTTAACAATGTGTAGCTCACTCAGGCAAAGAACGTGGGTGTGGAGTTTTCAAGTTGTGCTGCAGCCCCTGCATTAGGAGCCCTCATGAGGTTGGTGGGCTCCTCAGCCCAACAGGTTATGGAGTGATCACTGAGGACGTGATCCTTGGGTGATTTGAGCGCATGCTAAAGTTTGAGATTACTAACTGTCTTAATCACTTTTCTTGTTGCTGGGACATGATACCCAACACCCGCAACTTAAAGGAGGAGAGGATTATTTTGGCTCACGGTTTGCAGAGGTTTCAGTCCATGGTCTGCTGGCTCCATGGCAGAATGACATGGAAGAGGGGCCTGGCGGAGGAAAGGTGCTCATGGCATGGTGGACCGGAAGCAGCAAGACAAGGGAGGAGCAGGGAGGGGAGATGTAAGCATCTGGGTCACACCCACATGGACCAGCTTCCTGCCACCAAGTCCCGCCTCCTCAGCAATCGATCAATGCCCCATCCAGACACCTTCCCAAAGCCCCACCCATGAGTGCATGGTGGGGGTGGAGAACCAAGGTGTAAACTGCAGAACTGGTGCATAGAAGACCTGCAGAAAATGACGGGTCTACAGCCGAACAGGATTTCCTTGCTATAGTGTAATTGTTCTACTGGGAGTTGATAAGATTGCAGTTAAAAAGTGTTCTTTGAATTAATATATTAGGATAATAATGAGTTAAACAGATGTTTTGTTAACAATTAGAACCTTTAAAAAACATACTTCATTATGAATTCCCAAGAGTGGGATGTAGCCTGTAACATCCCAAATTACTCTATGATAGGCATTTTTACTAACCTGGGGGGGGGGGTGTTTTTTTCTTTAAAGTCTATGATTTCTAATATTCCTAATTTTAACACTCTAGAATTCCCTATAATTCTCTCTTTTCTTGTTAACTTCCTTTAGTATATAACCTAATTGAGGCTTTTTATACGCCTGAGAAAAAGTATGGACTAGTATTTCTATATTTATGGTTCTGAACTCACTCTTGCCAATGAGAAAGGTCTTTAGTATTTGTGTGTGTGTGTGTGTGTGTGTGTGTGTGTGTGTTACAGAGAGAGGGGGAGAGAGGGAGGGAGGAAAGGAGGAAGAGAGAAAGAAGGGCACACATGTCAGTCAGAAGGGCTGCACAAGGAAGCCCGTGTGCAGCTCACCTGAGGGAGGCTGCCTGCTGAAGGTGCATGTGGCTGGTTGTGTGAAGCATGGCGTGTTAGTGGCCACACACATGTAACCACCTCAGGGGCTATGAGCGTATCAGTGACCACTAACCCATCCCTTCTGTCACTGGGCAGTCCACCGGCGCAGCCCCAGGAAGTGAGTGAGGGGTGTGCCCGGAAGGAACAGCCTCCTTTCTCTGGGCCACACGCCTGGCATCCTGCTGTGTGCTGGAAGTGTCCACATGCCGGCCATAGCTGTCTCCACACCTAATGAGCCAAGGGACAGGTAATGAGGAATGACTGCCGCACAATTACACAGTGACCTCAGAGCAAGCGAGAGGCCTGTGTCGTCCCCTTCTCCAGTGGTCTTGCCGCCAGCACTGTGGCCGGGTGGGAGGCGGAATGCACTTCCTTTGGGGCCTGAGGAAGTGCTCGGCTGTGACACGGGAGGCCGCTCTGCACAGTTGCTCTGGACTTTCCCAGTGCCCACTTGGTCTCTTGCTGTGACTATGGCGGCCCTTTCCTGCTCTCCCTGGGTGAGGTTTTGGGGTGAGGACTGTGTTTTCTTTCATAAGAGGAGAGGCTGGGGAGAGGCGGTGCACAGAGTCATGTTTCTGGTAGACGGATGTGCGGTGCAGCTTTAAAAGAAAAGCAGTGTTTAAAAATAATGATGGTAAAGGCTGCGTGATGCTGTGTGGCCCTGTCACGCTGGGGACAGAGTTTTCCATGGAGCTGACGGACCTGCACTTCTGAGGGGATGGCGGGGTGGAGGGGAAGGTAAAGGGGTTGCTGTCTGCTGAGGAGACAGACAGAGAGAGAGAGAGACAGGAGAAAGGAAGGGGAGTGCAGAGGTTGGGGCCCCTTCCATTGTCCCTGGTGGCTCCTATGGCCTGGGCCTCCATACTGGTGAAGTTCTCCGGGGGAACAGGGAGAAGCTGGGCGCTGTGTCACTTGGCAAAGGGCACAACAGCAGGCTGGCTGCTGGCTGGGTGATGCCAGTCCCCTTTCTCTGGCCCTGCCCACGGAGAGCCCCAGTGGCATTGGGGGAATCAGCATCAGATGACAGGGCCACTTGGTTCCTGGGCCACTGCCTGAGAAGCTCCCGCATTCACCTCATGCGTTGTTGTCACCGGGAGGCAGGGTTCAGTCATGCTGTGTCAGTTGACGGGCATGTGACCGCTTGGCGGTGCCACTGCTGTGTGCTAGTTTGTGTCCCGACCTCGTCACTTGCGGCTCCTTCTGTGCACACCCTCAGCATCTGCCTCAACTCTCTGGCTCAGACTTGGCTTACAGAATTGGTCCAGAGATCTGATATTTATGTGGAGTCTCTCTCACCACTTTCTTTACAACGTATACTTTTTGAGTGCTTGCTGTATGTCAGGCAGTGTTGTACGCAGCCCACATGCACTGGGTCCTGTCATTTCTATGTCATGCTGGAGGAAGAGGAGGTACAGACAGGGTCAATTTATTGTCAAAGCACATAGAGTTCGGGAAAGTAGATCCTGAATCCAACCCCTAAGGACAAGCACAGTCTGCCTTCACGAGTGAATGACTTAGTTAATTCTTGAGTGAATTCAGTAAGCAGCATGGAGCAGCCGTGTATTCAGTGTGCCAGAGATCCGTCCCCTCTCAAGCCTTCCTCGCCCATTCATCCAGGGATTTGTGGAGCACCTTCTGTCTTTGCAGGACTGTAGGGGACATCAAGGTGGAACCTGAGCAAGAGATCAGGAGCCGACAGAGTTCTCTCTCCAGGGCCAGGGAGTAGATGTGTGTTGGCTGTGCAGGTCCCACCGTCCGTGTCCCAACAGTGCAAAGATAGCTGTGGACAACATGTGAACCGATCACCATCTCTGCCTTCTCTGGAAACTCTGCCCAACAGGCAGGGCTTGTCCTTGGCCTGAGGGCAGCCGGCCACAGGAGATGCACAGGGTGCCCAAGGCAGCGGCCCCAGAGTGAGCACTGTGGTTTGTGCCAGGAGGAGCTCATAGGGTGAGCCTGCCCCAGGAGGTATGTGGCAGGTCCTTGGTGGCACTGTGAGGCTGTCAGGGCACTCAGGGACCTACCTGTGCTCCAGAGTTGCCACGTATGGCAGGCAAGCCCATTATCAGAACCCCTTCCCCTCTCCCTTCCCCCTTGCTCGGTAGAGCCTGCTCTTTTGGTACCATACACTCGGTTCCGAGAAGAGCTCACCATGGAGTAGACATCACAGCTGTTCTGCTCTTTATTTCCAGCCACTTTTGCAGTCAGAGCTGGTCATGTGACCCCAGTGAGCCATGGAGAGTAGGGCTGCCCCTTGTGTGACAGAGAAGTGGTCCCGGGAGGCCCTTTTGCCCTTCTGGTCAGAGGGAGGCTGGTGCCACATGTGCCCCTGCATTCTGTACCATGACGACACCAAGAGGAGTGGGCTAGCCTGGAAGGAGTGGTCCAGCTGGTCACAGACAAAGAGTGAGGGCAGAGGGGAGGAAACCGGGCTCGCCTGCCCTTTGGACATTTCCTTTGCTGCAAGTTACTGTCGCTGAGTAACAAGTGCCTTTCAAAATACCTGACAGGTAGGAATCAGTCTACCACATGCAAGGCGCAGGGTTCCATCCTTAGTACAAAATAAATTCTACTGGAAACTAGAACTTAACTGTCTTCTAGAAGTTTCCTGTCTTCTTGATATTTCAGTAAATCGCACTAAGTCAGATGAGAATTATTTCCAACTGCTTTCGCTTTCCTATTAATCTCTCCTGTAATAAACTAGGGAGGAGGAAAAGAGCATATTGTGGATGAATATTAACCCCTCTTTCTGAAATATTAACACAGATGTCTCACAGGATGTATAGCCAGGGTTAATCTTGGAGTGGGTGTCAAGGTACTTGATTTTCTTTGGCTGTTGGAATGAGGAATGTGGTTTTGTCGTTTTTGTTGTTTTACATTATGTTTTCCGAGTTTTCTATCGAAAATGACTCAAAATGGCACTGATAAATACCAGACTGATGTTGTTTTTAATGCGAGTTTCTTCTCCGGTTTATTCTATTTCCCTGTCCTTGTCTCCTTTTTGGCTTTCTAGGCTTGCCTCTTACTGGTTTTCCTTTCATATGTTTGGTTGGCTTTATGCACCCTGTCTTCTTACACATTCTTCATTTTAATGTAGCACGCAGTGTGGTGCACAAGCATGAAGTGTGTCCTTGAATTTGAGCCCTGCGTGAGGAAGTTTGAACTAAGCATCACCTTCACTCACTGCTCTGTTTAGTGAGCATAGCGGGGCAGCCGTGGTACACTGGGTGCTGTACTGCGCTATGCAGTTAGCAGGAGCGGACATTGGAAATCTGGCACTGCTGTCTTCTCCCTCTTTCCCATGGTCCCCCCCCGCACTCCGTCATGCTGTAAGATCCAACATCACTGCTGCTCCTCCAGGAAACCCGAAGCTGCCCTGCCCATGGCGCTCTTCACACCCCTCCATCTTCCCTCCGTGGTCTGGTTCCCCCTCTGAACATGCTCCTGTTTGATGGCAGAGTGTCTTGTCTACCTGTGGGCTTATTCTGGAGGGTGCTGTGTCACACTGACCTCTACCTGGTGCCCACCTCGCGTCACTCTCAGACACCAGGCTCCTACCTTGCCACTCCTCATCCTGACCTCCCTCCATTCTCCAGATCCCATGCCGTGTCTTGTCCTTGTCCCTCAGGAGGCCTCCCCTCTTCTCCAGTCCTCCTCAGCTGTGGCCTTTCCTGACTTTCTTAGACACTGGGCAGCTCTCATCCCACAGGGCGCCCTGGAGATGACTATTTGACACTGAGCAAGTCCTCAATTAATATTAAGTAGGGGAAATATGCATTTAAAATCCACTTTTATACTAAGTTCGGGGTGAAAGACAGTAGAGCACAATGCCACTGGCTGCTGGAGGCCTTCACTGACATGTGGGAAGGAACTCAAATATATACCCCAAGACTCCACGGTGGCAATGAGGCCACACAAGCTCCTGACCACCAGGCCTTCGGCACCCCGTTCCCATTGGAATCTCTGCTTCCTCTTTAAATAGAAGCAGAGAAAGTAAAACACAACTCTTAGAAATCAAGTTAGATCAGGAAGTTGTGGCAATTTCTGGAATGTCAAGAGTAAAAATAAGGAAGGAGGAATTAGTCCTGCTAGCCCCCAAAGAGAAGCTGTCACCACCAAAGCTGTGACTCTCTAAATGAATGTCACACCTCTGAAAACTCTCATGGTGGTGCCAAGTATTTACATGTTCCTCCGAATGTGGCATGTACAGCAAGTGGCTCTGGTGGTGAAGCTCGCCATCTGTGTGATTACCCAGCCTCGAGAGAGAGCTCTCAGCTCGGCAGTTGTACAACAGATGCCTTTAAATATACAGCATCCCAAGCTCCCGGTTCAGAAGGGGTGTTAGAAACCAAGGGAAAACAGCCGGCTTCCTGGAAAACTCAGATTCCTTCCGACGTCTTTGCAGACACCTTTGGTAACCACACTACAGGCAGTCCTGGAAGACAACATTATCATAACAGACTACAGGAATTCGGCAGGTCCAGACCTGAACAGCAGCAGGCACTGGGTCTGGAAGGTGGAAGCAAATCGTGGTGTTTCCATTGCAGCGGAGTCTGTGGTTGTGGGGAGAGCAAGCAGACAGAAGTCAGAGGGTGAGCACTCAGGATGAAGGGGTAAAACAGCTTTTCTATTATCCCTCACCCTGTGTCCGGACATGTGGCTCTCTGGGAAAATAACATTAGACTATAGTTTCTGCTGAAATTGTAACATCAAGAATGATGAATAGAATTGTATTCCTCTCCTTTATACTTTTACTTATACTACACACATTCACCAAGGTATATTCAAAGGTTTGTCCATCCTAATTGAGGGCATGAGACCTAAAGTTGTGCAAATGTGACATGCAGAGTAGGAAAGGCTCTTCACCCTTCTGACTCATGACTTCTCTGGTCCCCAGTTGATGTGCTGAGATCTGGCTCTTCTGGCTGGTTGTAGACCATGCTGGATGAGGGACAGACTTTCCTAGTAAGAAAGGTGGCTCTTCCCATGAGTCCTCAGGACCCAATCCCAATTTCACAATCATGGTGGGGGATGGAAGGCAGGGGAATCACCCTCATGGGAAAAAGGGTAACCTCCAGGAAGGAACTGGTTATGATCTCAAGAGTTTAAGAGAAGGGCTGGGGATGTAGCTCAGTGGTTTCACTGCCTGCCTTGCAAGCACAAGGTCCTGAGTTCGACTCCTGGTACAAAAAAAAAAAAGAGTTTAAGAGAAGCCATGGGCGAATGGTGTGTTGTTTCGCGTTTGTACAATTCAGAGTTGACCAGCCTCAGACCGCCATTAACATTTCCCTGTAAACTCTGTGGCCGTCCAGAACCAAGTCACAACTCTGGGGTCATTGGAGACCAGGACTCACAGATGCTCCATGGGTGAGGAAGCATCCCAAGTAATGGAACTGCCTTTATAGAAGTATTACTAGGAAACCAGAGGCAAGAACTCAAAGTCCAAGGGGTCTTGATGCGGTGAGTCATAACACCATCACCCCCTTTGTTTTTCTTTCAGTGGGAAAATCAAAAAAAACAAGACTTCCTTTGAACACAAAGTAGGCCAGGAACTGGCAGCAATTTTTATGATGTCAAGAGTAACAATGAGAAATAGAGAATTCATCTTGCTAGCCCCAAGCCAGGAGCTGTCACTATCAGAAGACCAGGCCTGAGGTGTTTCCTAGATCTGAACAGGAAGAGTTGGCACCTGAACACTGAAGGTTTTTCCTCAACCCAAAATGGGCAGAAAGATGTGTGACCCCTTCCCTACCCATTCCTGCACATCTTCACTAGTGGGCCACTTTACCTCGCACGGGCTTGTGGAGGCTTCATGCATTTTCCATCACATGTGTGCATGGCATAGACTTGCCCAGGACACCACACACCCTACCTAGCATGGCTCTGAGCTGGAGAACCGGAGCAAGGACTTTGACCTTTTGCTAATCAGTAAGCAAGCACTGAAGGAATGTCTAGCATAGTGTTGTGGGATAAGATGTTAATTCAGGACTGTAAGATGGGGTAGTGGGTGTGACAGGTGCCATGGTAGGCACAGGACCTGTCGAGAGGGGAGTCCAATCCCAAGTGGTGGCACAGGACACCTTTCTTAGGCCAGCCCAGCAAGCCAGTGGAGAGATAGGGTCAACCAGAAGAACAAGAGAAGGATCCTGCCTGTCAGAATTGGTGGCCTCCAAACCAGAAGAAAGAGAAGACATTTGAACTTTTATGTTTTGAAATGCTAGTGATTTCATTTCAATTTCAAGAATAACGACACTGGTAGAATATTTAACTATGTTCCGGTTGCATGTAATCCAAAGGTCCTTTGGCTGCAATCTTCTCAGAAATTTTAATCAAATTTTGGAATAATTGGAAAGTTTAGATATTCAGCAGAATTTTCTCAATATTCAGCATTTCCAAATCAGTGAAATCAATTTTCCAGTACAAGTTGGAAAGAAACCATCTGTTTTTCTCTACTCAGAGCTGCATCCATCTTCGTGGGTGCACAGTGCAGTGTGGGAGTCACTGCCAACAACTCCTGGGAAGAAGAGGTCTGAACATTCTCATGTCTCTGGCTTGTTTCCACCCAGGAAAGCACCATTCAGATACCGCCGTTAGATGAGGATTTGGGCGAACTCTTCTCTTTACCCCCGTAACCCATCCCCAGGACACAGCCCAGTCAGGGTTCAGCTGTGGGCAGATTCCGGAACATCACAAGAGGGGAGAGAGGTGTCTCGGGTGTGTGTGTGTGTGTGTCAGCACGGCGTCCCGTGCCCCCACTAACTGGAAGGGGCTCACAGTGACAAGTCAGTCAGTATAAAGTAAAGGCATGGAAGACAAATATAATTAGTAATGGCTATGAAAATCCGACCAATAGTTATGCGGCCATAACAATAGTCCTGGATAGTCTTGGTGACACAGGTTTTCACAGAGTTCTTATTTTCTTAGGATGTTGCGGGTTTGCATACGTGGTGACCATTTTGGTAGAAATCTGTTGAACAGTGCATGGTGATTAATGTGGCCTGGGTGTGGCAGGAAAAGATTTCTGCCTCTTTATTTTGGTACTGGATATCGAACTCAGGTCTCTGCAGGCGGTGGAACCACTAAGCTGAATTCCCAGCCCAAGATTTCTACTTCTGATGAAAGAGTCATAAGATGGTGGGTTAATTTGGACATCTTTTTGGGAATTTAGTAATAGACTAAATGACAATTTAATGCTTTTTGAGGACTTCATGATAATGATAAATTCTCTAAATTTTCTTGGAAGTTTATAAAACTTTTTTCTCAGCATTTTTCTTATTACATGTCCATGACGTGGTTAAAAAAAAGTAATAATATTTTGATGAAGAGGAAATTGAAGCATACAGTTGAAGTTTTCCTAAGTTTAAATGTAAAGCAGAAACAGTAAGAAGTAGAAACTCCTGTCTTCTTCTAATAGGACCATGCTTTCCATCTATTCATTTTTGTTCTCAATTCAACTTAAAAATATATGCCTAGATGGCGATATTTAACAGAAACAAAATGAAAATCAATTTGATCTAAATGATGGAAATCTTGAAAAGATCGTCAACCCAGTGCATAAATTGGCAGTTAATCAGAACAAAATTTTTCCTCTCATCTTTTTTGTCCCTATTTTACCCTGGGGGAAACATTGTTTGAGTAGGCTTAAAATAAGAATAAACAAATAATTTAAAACTCAACTTGTCTTGCTAATGATTGACAGTTAACTGTGTTGCATAATGGAAGACGTGTTAACTAGGTATCAAAACAAATTCTAGATCAGTTCTTCCATTATTTATTTTTGTGCTTTAGAAAAAACTTATATTTATCCCTCCTCTTCTCCAGTCCCCTTCTTCTCCTTTTCTCCCCTTTCTCCACTCCCCTCACTCCTTCTTTCTTTTAAGACCCCCACTGTCCTCATGTGAGGAAAGATTGGAGATACTAAGGCCTACCACACAGGTACCTCAAGGGGACTGGGACAGTTACATGGAACATGGAAAAGGTTGCACCCCTTCCTTCCTGTTGTAGGGAACAGTACGCCTGCCTATCCAGCCCTGGGTGTTTCTACCCACCTACAAATCCTTCACAGTGTACTTCACATTTGTTCCTTCTCCACCGCTTCCATTCCATCCACACAACTACAGTAGCTTCCACCTTACCCTGCTTTCCATCTTGTCTTTATCCAGTGTACACTCTAGCAGCCAAACGATCCTTTAAAACAAACATGAAACTGTGTTGTTTCCATGTCTCAAACCGTCTGTGACTCCTCGTGCTGCTCGGAGTGTGCGTGGACCCCCTCCTGTGACCCCTGTGGGCAGAGCCAACATGGCCGCCTGTCCTCTGAGAGGCCCCAGTGAGAGGCGCTGTCTGATTGTTCTCCCTTCACACCCCAGCTGGCTCAGTGCTTGCTTTGATGACCAGAAAATGGCAGAATGGCAGAAATGATGTCAGAGACTTCCAGGAGCAGACATACGAAGGTTCAGAGCCAGTACCTTGTTCTGGGGGAAGCCGGGCTTCGTGTTAGAGTCTGACTCCCGCAAGACAGCCACAACGCCTGCTGTGAAAAGAAGCAGGCTTCAGGGGAGGCCAGGCGTGAGGCCTGGGTAGAGAGAACGGGTAGAGAGAACAAGGAGCTCAAGGCAGCAGACCCTCAGTGAGGAGACCACTTGGGGAGTCAACCAGCAGGGCTTCCCTCCACACGGGGATGTTTCAGTGCTAAGTTTGGGTGTAGCTGGTCTCAGTTATGATCCGTAGCTCCTCATGCCCTAGAAATGCGGCTCGAGCCTCTGCATTTTCCCTCTCCTGCGGGCCCATCTTCTCTGAACAGCCAGGCCTCCTTGTCCTGGATCCTCTCACGCTCATCACTGCACTTAAAACTACCAGAAAGGATTTCATTCTCTTGTTTATTTCTTATCTGCTCTTCTGTTAACCAGCATGTAAATGTTTTGAGACCTGTGCTTTTCACAATGTGCTTTTTATAGTCAACAGATTTTTTAATGAATGCATGTAAAACTGCTTCAAGCCTAAGGGTTGATTATTATTATAACACAGGCACACACACAATTTCTAAGAAATCAATCAATTCCATACAGATTAGGATGTGCTTGACACATACCAATAACATACAGAGATTAGAAATGTCTAGCAATATCAGCCTTTCAGCTGCTTTGATTCAATGATAGCAGTACATTTCCATCTTAGTATCTCCCTTGGAAAACTGACAGTTTGGTCATATTACCTGTCTATTCTGCCCGGGGAACATGGCTTCATCTTCAGTTTTTTAGCATTTGTCCTTTAATAGTAAAATGAAAAGTAAAGTATTTTTTGCATCTGCCCGTCTCTAAAGTCAATGAACAGAGTCCACAAGAACGTCAAGGGTGTTAATCATTTAGTGAGGAGGCACTGGCCCATTTCAAAGAAGGAAGAATGAGCTCACAAACCGGTTCATGTGTGTTTTTGTTTTGCCTTCTATTGTAACACCCAGTGAGGAGGAGAAGGCTGTTGCCAATCAATAATGTTTATGCCACTCAGTGGGAGAAAGCAGACAGAGCCTAACGGATCTGTAGGAAGATCATCTACACAGGGATGTAAGAGACAAGAAATTTGATTTGATTCTATTTCAATAAACTTATTGGTGTGATAAACTATGTAATTGCCAGCCTGTACCAGGAGAGCAGGTTTAATATATATTTTACTGTTGTACATGTTTTAATATAGTGAGCTAGAGAGACTCACTGACTAGGAAAGAATTGAAATGTTAAAATGGAAATCCAGGCGCTAAGATTCCTAGAATCTCTGAAACCATCTTGCATCTTTTTCTCCATCTGCCTGTCAACATGACTTTCTGAAATAACTAATCTCAAAGGAATATTTTAGAAAAAAGAATCATGTGGACGTGTTTTTCCCCCTAATAAATGCCAGTCTTAGGCAGTGTTTTTGTCAAGACTCTCTGTTCCAGCTTTAAAAGCCAAAAGAAAGATGAACATGAATATACCAAAATGTAATTTAAAATGCAAATACAGTCTTCAGAAAAGCAGCAAAAGCTAACTGTAGTTTTTCTTCATGCTTGGCTCTGCAGCCGAAGTGTGTGGTCACCTCCCTCCTTTTGGGAATAGCCAGCCTGCAGCTACATGGCCATGCTCTGACCTCTCTGATAAATATGTTTGGCCCCCAATACCCAAACCCAGTTACGGAAATCAATGGGTACTGAACTCTGTGCAGTAGTAGATACAGAGGTAACCATAAGTAACAGTGTGGTTGCTAACTCCTGAGAAAACTTCAGAATAGGAGCAGTAGTTGTGTGTTATAAAGAAAGGGCAGCTACTCCATATTCTACAAGAGCATCTAGTATACACTTAAAAAAATTCAAGCTCTGAATTAAGGCCACCGTTTGCTTTTAAGAGATCAAGGCTGCACACATTTCATTTTTAGATTGACTTGGAATCAACTCTATAATGTGCAGTCACAGTTTCTTTTCTTTCCTGTTAAGCCTGAATACTACGAGGCCACATTTTATGGTGAGCTTGGGTATATATATATATATATAACTCATAGCAGAACCCTGTTCACTCTCAAAACATTTTAGGACTTGCTTATGTATGAAATCATTTGTGAATCTCAGTTTTTCTGAGTGAGTGTGTATTAAAATCAGTTCAATTAACATTTCATCACACAAGTTGAGTGGTTTTCCCTAAGTGCATAAGAGAAGCTGCTCAAATATATTGAGTTCAGAAGAAAGTATGGTTTTATTGAATAAAATAACTGCTAGCAAAAGCTTGAGTCAAAAAAAATCATTATTTTGATTGTTTAAAAAATGGCTCTGGGCCTCAAGTGGGATCTATTCTCTATTATGTTAGTTAATTAGGGCCACAGGTCCTGTGGACAAAAGGAGTTCTTTCCTAATCCTTCTCCTTGGCTATCAAAACTTTGTGAACTCCATTAATAGCTCTCCATGTCCACTAGAGTGCCACTGTGGTATAAAGTGGTCAGACCAAAGCAAGCAGGCTGTGACATAGAAGAGTTTGTACTGTTGTATTAACTACCTGGTCATAATGTGGACCCAGATGTTCACAGCTATGCTGAGCTCAGGGGGCTGCGAGGATCCCCAGTGGGAGAGGAGTGCAGACTCCTTCGTGCAGCCTTACACAGTGCTGAGGCTCAGCACTCACAGCTGTTGTATTGTGTTGCTTGGCACCAACCTCCATTTTCACTTCCAAAGTTTATGCCCCAGGCGTTAGCCTGCTCCCGAGCCACAGCTACTTTTAGTTCCACATGCACTTTAAGATGACAGATAGAATCCCTTCTTTATCAATGATCTTGCACAAGGATCACATTCATCTATTGGTGTCACTGATGCGCTAGGTTTGAGGAGACGGCAGGTATAGAAAGAGGGGGATAAGTAGGTGAAGATTCCTCCTGGATTTTTTGGGAAATACCTGTTCATCTACATAAACAGCAAATTGTAAAGCTAGTTTTACACATATCAATCCTATACAAATCAAGTTTTATCTTTACCAAATAAGTAAAATTTGAGCTAGACTTCCTTATGAGTAGCTGCTTTATTATCCCTATAGTGTCTTGCCTTTAATTTCAATTTTCCATCTCATTTTTTTTCTTTTGGAGAGGAGACAAGCGAAGTTGGAGAAATACAGGGAGGAGATGCTTTATAAGGCAGTTCTGAAATGGATTATTCCCTTTTAGTAATTATTTCTGCATGTGTATTGTGCTCTGTTTTTAAAAATGAAGACAAGGGCCATACATTGTGGATTTCTTTATTTCATTTGTTATTTCTTTATGGAATATTATAAGCATGATAATATGATACCATACTGAACAAAGAAAATCCAGGGAGGTGAGAGAAGTCCTGGTGCAGAATGGTAATGGGCCAGTCAGAAGAAGGCGATATTCGGGAAAACCCAGTCCCGGCCCTCTGTGTGGTCCAGAGCTGTCAGGGCCGCTGGGCAGCTGCCATCCCCACCTCAGAGACCTCCAGCCTAAAGTTTACCTCCTACTTCCCTCTGCAGCCTCTGTCATTTCTGATGTGAGATGGGCAGTCTGAGTGTAAAAGGACATCAGTTGTTTTGTTAATATCTACAGTGGTTGAATAAGAAGAGGCCCAACTATCCTTTGCTCAGAAGAGGGAGTCTTACTTGTCCAGTGTTTCATTTTCTATGTTTCTCAGAATTCTGTCTTAGGACTCTCACATTAAAATATTCCAGTTATGAAAAATCTCCCTTCTGCTGGAACGACTGGAGTGGCAATGTTAACACTCCACCACTGCTAGGAATGATTGTAAACACTGTAGTATTACTAGGCATTAGTAATTACTGGGAATTAGCATATTGCAAATACTAGATGTTAACTCACTTACCCTTAAACAATCCTGTAACAGGAGAACTATGATTGCCTACATATTATAGCCGAGGCAGGGAGAAGCTAAGTTAATGACGATCATGCAGCTAGGAAGTTAGAACTGTGATTCAAGCCCAACTGGTGTGATTCTTTTGTATAATTAATTAATATGCACTAATAATAAATAAAAATGGATAAGTGAATATTCAATTGAAGAACAAACTGGTGTGGATCTAGAATTAATGTTGCTACTCACAGTCATGTGCCGTTTTCTGTAATAATTGGTGAACTTGTTGCATATTTATCATCAATAATGCATAGGAAGAGGAAAGCAAAGAACCTGCATCATAGTAGCTGGTAGAGCAGCACTTACTGTACTGTGCGGATGTTATGCCTTCAAATTGGCATGCTCAGGGAAACACAGTCATTCTCCTGGGCCGCCTGGGAGCTGTGCAGGGCTGTCTAGCTCTGCAGCGTATTAAATGGGTCCCTAGCTCTGAAGAAGTGCCCTGTGCCGGAGGAGCTTTGCAGACACCTGGGTCATCATGAGAAGCATGTGCACTCAGGAAAGCTCAGGCACATAGGGTCCAGCCCTAGATTCAGTTACATGACCTTAGGAATGTTGTTTCTCTTCACCTCGGATTTTTCCCTGGTTAAAAAAAAAATGAGTTCTAATCCTTCCAGCTGCTGGGAGCCTGTGGTATATTAGAAATTGAAAACTGCCATCGTGTGCTGTGTGAGCAAAGGTTTTATTAGAGATTTAGAAGAGAAAAATAATGGTAGGCGCAAGTTACCACTGCACAAAAGACTTTAGGCAGACGAAATTCAAAACAGCCTGCACTGTGAAGGTTTTCACATTAAGTAGACATAGCCCTTGGATGTCACCTTTGTATGTACCCAATGGCAGTAGTTTCTTAGCAGTAAATGTGTTTCTCGTTATATTGAGAAATACATTAGATTTTAAAAATGCAGACAAAAATACAACATGTGTCAGAGATTGATAGTTACCTAATCCAACATCCCTTTCCCTTTCTCACCTTAGGAACAAACCTGGGCACATTGCTGCCTGGAAAATAAAAGACCCAAATACAACAACAAACCTTATTTCTCTTATTTCTTTACACCTGGGTCTGACCAGGTAAGTGTGCTTTGGCAAATAAGATCTAAGTGAAACTATTGAACGTTGAAATTCCAGGAAGACCTTTTAAGGGGAACCAAATCAATAGAGAGGAATCTTTTGGGATTTGCTGTGTTTTGCCAGCTATGTGGTCATGAGCACTAGGACCTCAGTATGAGGTCATGGACCATGAAGTGACTATAGGAATAGAACACGTGATTTGGGAGTGTGAAGCAGAAATACAGCA
Source organism: Heterocephalus glaber (assembly GCF_053883595.1). Taxonomy (NCBI): domain Eukaryota; kingdom Metazoa; phylum Chordata; class Mammalia; order Rodentia; family Bathyergidae; genus Heterocephalus; species Heterocephalus glaber. The sequence goes on from NW_028258413.1 coordinate 6,343,679, forward strand.
ACTTGGATTTTGAGGACACCATGGGTTCCTTATATCAGTGCTGGGCCACCTACTGCTAGGTAGCTTTTATGATGAGAATATTAAAAGAAAAACTAAAGAATTATAAATCATTGGTATTATCTATATTACTGAATTAATCTTAAATTATGTAATATAATAACAATCTTATCTTCAATTAAACTAAAGAACCATTTTTATAATAGCTACTGAGTGCCTTTATTTATTTTGGGATGGGAAGATAGATTATCATTGGCTTTTTAATTAAATATAGGATCTGATTATCCTCAAATAGCAAAAAAATTTTGATGTTATTAATTGCATTAGATATTACACACTTAAAATGAATTTTTCTACATTATGTTATTGAATTCAGTGTACAGAAAATTTAAACATAGAACCAAATTTGAGGTTATATCATTTATTGTTTACAGCAACCAGTACTTTGATTTCAGTAAAATAGAATCATCTATCATGTTAATTACTTAATTTGATTATACCTACAGTTGTGACTGCATTTAATACACTTTTTGTTACAAATGTAATTTTTCTACAAGTATAAGATGTTTTTATTGAAATAATGTAAAAAATAGAGGTTCCACGATAGTTTGCCTTTAAAAGGGAAGAACCAATGACTTAAATTCAGAAATCACACTTCTGAGGAACAATGCAGATGGTACCCCAGATCCTCAGATGATTGTCTCCCCATGGACACACCAAGTTGAACAGCTGTCCATGCACCTAACCTCCTTCACGAGAGCCAAGAAAGTCAGGGGAGGAACCACAATGCCTGGTCTTACTATAACCAAATGAAAAGGCATATTGCAGAAGGCAGGAAGGAAAAAGTTGCCTGCATCACCCCTCTCCCAGCTCCAAGAAGTTCAGCATGGAAAAAACTTCCTGCTGGGGGACAGCAAGAATTAAGTCCAGGCCTGAGATTTGAAACGCAGGACCAGGCCCACTATGGTGTAAACTAGTGCTGGGCAGAGCCACCTGCCCCCACCACCAGGCCAAATCAGTACTCGTGAACTGATCACTGGAACCACATGGGGCTGGTCATCTGTCTGCCTCCTCCACCCTTGCCCTAGCCTCTCATGAAAGATCTGGGAGCAGGACTCCATCTGTGGGAAGCAGGGCACAAAAAGCACAGGGCTTTCTCAGAGGCCAGTGTCAGGCCTGCTGTGGTGAGACCCAGTACCTGGTAGAAACTGAAATCCCCAGATGGATGCAAGTCAGAGCTCACAGGTGGAACTTATAGTTGGGCCCTTGTATCAGGCTGAGAACTATAAATGCGTCAGACTCAAATTTTGTGCATATCCTTTCCAGCCTTGGAGTGGGCCTGGGGAACACCTGCCTCCCTCCAAGACTATATAGGGTTCTGTGTCTGTGAGGCTCACATACAGCCATACTTGGCACCAGCCATAGTCACAAAGGAACTGTCTTCATCACCCATCTTTTAGTTTTGGGCAGCACAGCTATTGTCAGCCCAAGGGTCCCTAGCACTGCCCCAGCACAAAGCAGAGCCCTATGTCCCAGTGGGATGGACTGCTGTATTAGCCTGGATCACCACCAGCTGTAATGTGGGCCCCTGTGAACCCCTCAGACTACAAGGGTCCTTGCAGCTGTAAAACTCTCACATAAGCCAGCATAGCATCAGCCTAGGTGTTCAAGGGTCCATCTTCACCAGCACTATCTCTGCCTCAGTGAATGCATTAATGGATCCCTTAGGGAATCCATCAGTGGAGTAATCCATGGATAAGTATAATGTCCCCCCCATCCAATTACCTATCCAAATCACTACCCCTAAACACATGAGACTTTAGGGGGAAAACTCAGAACTAAACCATAACAACAAGGTAGTAAGCACAAGATTTTGCCTTGGAACTTACTCTAGGCTGGTAGAACCTAACACTGAACTTATCCTACAGGCTCCCATCTCCAGGTCCACCTATAGATGGAGCCTCTGGAAAAGCTTCAGTGCCAGAGGAAGACACATGAAGCTAGTCTGTCTTCTATTCCAACTAATATCACCCCTGTGGGTGGTTGCAGTAGTCTTGGCCCACACACAAGTCCACCGCAGCAATAGGCAGCCCATATGAGTGCAGGCATTAGTCCTATGCCAGTGCTGTGCTACTCTTTGTGGGTTATGGGTTTAAGGTGTGACATAGGAGCCTAGAACTTGTTTGTCCACAATGACTCTAGCTAGAGTTGGACAGAATCCTACAGTGTCTGACCACAGTCCAGTCACTATGGATAAGCCATCCAGGCCTATCCTGGAACCAGGGAGAGGCTTTTGGGGACATACTACTCTTTCTAGGTACTCTCTTGTTTTTTTGTCTGATAATATATTAATGGTATATCCAAACTTGGGCTTGGGTTGCTCTCTAGTACTGAAACAACAACATGCCAACAGTAGACTCCCAGCAAACCTAGCGCTGGCTGCCATCTAGTGCTAAAATTGTGGAAGTGACTTCAACCTCAGAGAAAATCAAAGGCCTCCCTGCTTAGAATTTCTGGAAAGACAAACACCAACAAATCCAAATTAGGTAGATTGGAATAAATACCTGATCCTTCAATACCCAGATTACACCAAATGCCATCTAACATTGAAATTTCAAGAAACCAGGACCTTATCTGGTATTCAAAATAAAGTACCAGAAATTGAGTAGGCAGTGATCTGTATATGTTTGTGTTGGGAGGAGGGCTCTCAGGTAGAGAATTTAAAGCAACTGTTCTTAGGAAACTCAGTGAAATTGAACAAAACATAGAGAAACATTTCAATAATCTAACAAAGAAACTTAAAGAGATGAAAGGAGTTGGTTTTTTTTTTAATAAACAAATTGACCAGAAATTCTTCAGCTGGAAAAAATACATTCAATAAAATTAAAACACTATAGAAATCATCAGTAAGAGGATAGTTTAAACAGAAGAAAGAATGAGCTCAAAGACAGGCTATTTGAAAATAGAGGAGAAAAAGAATAAAGAAAACTTGTGAGAATTTTGAGACATTACAGAAAGATAAAATATTCAGTTTACTGGTGTTCAAGAAGGATTTAATAAGGCCAAAGAAGTAAAAAGATAATTCAAGTAAATAATAGAAAACTCTCCCAACCTAAGGAAGGATACAGATATCCAGGTGAAAGAAAGTTAAGCTCACCAGTCAAATTTAACTCAACCAAGTCTACTTCAAGACATGTTCAAACTCTCACGTGTGAAAATAAAGTGTAAAGATTGCAAAAGAAAAGAAACAAATAGCACATAAAAGTGTGCCAATTTGTCTGATGACAGATTTCTCTGCAGAAAACTTACAAGCCAGGAGAATGGCATGAGACTTTAACAGTATTGAAGAAAAAGACAAACTGTCAACCAAGACTTCTCAAAACCTAAAAGGATATATCTCCACTAGATCTGTTTCACAAGAAATCCAAAAGGAAGATTTTTAAAGGTGAAACATTAATGAGTTACATTAATGAGTAAGAAAAAACCACACAAAGATCTAAAACTCACTGGTAAGAGTAGTTACATGGAAGTTTAGAATGCTCTAGGATTGTAAGTATAAACATGTACACCTTTAGTATGATGATTAAAAACAAAAGAAAAATAGTAACAACCAATATGTGAAGTGATAAGAGAAAGATGTATAATGAGGTGCCAGAAATTCAGAATATGGGAAAGAATATAATACATCTGAAAAGTTTTCTAATTAGTATATTTTCTCTAGTTTGTGCTATCTGTATGATCACGTTATTATCATTTCAAAATAGTTGTTACAATGAAAAGATATTGATTGTGAACATCATGGTAACCACACAGTAAAAATTCATAATAGATAATAAACAAACAAAAAAACAAGGAATCAAAGGCCTACTACTAGAGTAATTTATTTAACCACTGTGGACGACTGCAAGACTGGGAGAAAGGAAATACAACAAAGCCAGAAAACAAATTATATAATGACTGTAGTAAGACTTTAGCCATCAATAATTACCTTGAATGTAAATGAATTCAGTTCTTCAATTAGAAAACATAGAGTGTCTGAATGTATTAAAAAAATATGAACCAACTGTATGTTGCTTAGAAGAAACTCACTTGACTTCTGGGGTTGTACATAGACTTTAAATCAGAAGCAGTAAAAAGAGATAAGGAATGCCATTATTTAACAATAAAGGTGTTAATTTAGCAAAAAGAAATGATGACTCTAAATAAAATTGCACACAATATCAGAGCACCCAAATATATCAAGCAAATAGTTATAGACCTAAAGGGTGAGATAGAAGATAGACTCCAATACAATAATATTTGAGGACTTTAATGCCTCACTTTCAGCAATATATCAGACACAATGTCAAAGAAACATCAGAGTTAAACTGCACCTAGTCCAAAGAACCTATCAAACATCTACAGAACCTTGCATTCAACAGCTGCTGACCATACATCTTTCTAATCAGCACATGAAACATTCTCCAGAATAGATAATATAATAGGCCACAAAACAAGTTTCAACAAATTTAACAAAATTGGAATCATATGAAGTATCTTTTTGATGACAATTCTGTAAAGCTATAAATCAATAATAAGAAAAACTGTTGAAACTAAATAAATACATGGAAATTAAACAATTTACCTTGAATAGCCAATGGATCCAGGGAGAAATAAAGAAGAAAATTAAAAATTTTCTTGAAACAAGTGAAAATATAGGAACACTATATCAAAATCTATGGTGTACAGCACAAACAGTACTAAGAAGGAAGTTTATAGCAATCAATACACACATCAGAAAAGTAGAATGATCTCAAAAAATTAACCTGTCATTGCATCTCAAGGAGTTAGAATAAAAACCTAACTAAACCCAAAGTTAGTAGAAAGGAATTATAAAGATCAGAGCACAAATAGAAGTAAAAATACAAAATATCAATGAAACAAATTATGATTCTTTGAAAAGATAGACAAAATAGACAACCACTTACCTAGACTAAGAAAAGGAGAAAGACTGAAATAAATAAAATCAGGCACATTACAAGTGACACCACAGAAATACAAAAGATTACTAGGATTTTACATGAGAACAAACCTGATAATATAAAAGAAATAGACAAATTTCTAGATACTTCTTTCCAAGATTGAGTCCCAAAGAAAGAGCAATCTGAACAGACCAATAGTGAGAAGATTAAATCAGTAATAGAGTTTTTCATCAAAGAAAGCCCAGAGCCAACAGCTTCATTACTATATTCTACCAAATACATATAGAATTAATATAAACTGTCCTTAAGCTATTCCACAAAACAGGAAAAAGTTCTTTCAGACATATTCTAGCACAACCCTGATGCCAAAACCAGATAAGAACACAACAAAAGGAAAACTTCTGGCCAATATACTTGATAAACATTGACATAAATATCCGTAACAAAATACTAGCAAATCACATCCAATAAAACCGTTAAAAAGGATGGTTCGATATTTACAAATCAATAAGTGTGATATACCACACCAACAGAATGAGGTAAAAATGTAAGTCCATCTTATGTTATAATGCAGAAAGTTTACTTAATAATATTCAGCATCCCTTCATAATAAAAATGCTGAAGAAATCAAGCATACAGGAAATGTTTATCAACCTTAATAAAGGCCTTTTGTATAGTAAACTAACAGCTAACATTATTCTGAATGGAGGAAATCTGAAAGTTTTCTCTCTGAGCTGGAATAAGACATTCACTTTCTCCACTTTTATTCAACACAGTGCTGGAAATTATAGTTAGAGCAATTAGGCAAGAGAAACAAATAAATCTAAATTGGAAAATAAGTCAACTCATCACTTTAGTAGATGATAGGACCTTACATATAGAAAACCCCAAAATCTCCACCAAAAAAGTATGAGGACTAATAAATCTATCAGTTATAGGATACAAAATTAACAAAATCAGTAGCACTGCCATACTCCAACAGTGAATTATGTGAAATAGAAATCAAGAAAGCAATCCATTTTCAATAGCTCCAAAAAACAATACCTTGGAATAAATTTAACCAGGAAAATGAAAATTATAAAACTCTGATATAAGAAATTGAAAACGACACAAAAAAGGCTAAAGATATACCATGCTCATGGATTGGAAGAATCAATCATGTTAAAATGTCCATATTATCCAAAGCAATTTATATAACCAGTGCAATTTCTTTCAAGATATCAGTGGCATTTTCCAGAGAAATAGAAGAAAACACAATTTTTAAACTTACTTGAAACCACAAAAAACTCTTGAGCAGTGAAAGCCACTGTGAGAAAAATTAACAAATCAGTAGGCATTACATTACCTGACTTCAAAATATAAAGCTGTAGTAATCAAAACAACATAGTACCAACATAAAAAGACACATAGGCAAACAGAATAGAATAACAAACTTAAAAGTAAACCCACACATCTAGGAGCCAACTGATTTTTGCCAAAGGTGCTAATATCATACATTGAAGAAAAAAGTTGGGTTTTTTTCAATAAATGGTGCTGGGAAAATTGAATATCCACATGCAAAAGAGAGAAGCTAGACCCCTAGGAGTCACTAGTTACAAAATGAACTGGATTACAGGTTTAAGTTTAATGTTAAGACTATATAATTACTAAAATCATATGGGACATGCTTCAGGACATTGGAATGGATAGGACCCCCAAAGCACAGGGAAGAAAAGAAAAAATAGACAAACAAGATTACATCATATAAAGAAACTTCTGCATGGCTAAGGAAACAATAGAGTGCAGACTATAGAATGAGAGAAAATGTTTTCTGTGTATACATCTGATGAGAGGTTGATATCTAGAATATATAAGGAAACACCAAACTCAATAGCAAAAACCCAAATAACACAACTAAAACATGGTAATAGATTTCAATAGACAGTGAACAACTACGTGAAAAAAATGCTCAGCATCACTAATTATCAGACTAGTGCAAATTAAAACTACAATGAGTTTTGATGAGTTATCGTTTCACCCCAGCAAGAGTGGCAATTATCAAAATGACTAAAAATAATGAATGCTAGCAAGGACATGGAGAAAAGGAAACTCTGGCACACTGTTAGGGGGAATATAGATTACCATGTTTTTCCCCAAATAGGACTTAACAGGAAAATAAATGCTGGCTGTTACCATGGTGACAGCCAGTGTCATGCAGAAGAATATACCTCACTATTCTCTTGCTTGGTGGCTACTCTATAAAGGCTGATAAGCCAAGGTGATTGGGACTGGCATTTTTGATCTCTAGTTTTCAAAGCTGATTACTTTCCAGTTAGATCTTATTTTGGGGGAAGCATAGTAGTAGAGTCATTATGGAAAGTAATATGAAGGTTCCTCAAAAAATTAAAAGTAGAAGTTCCAAATGACTCAGCAATCCCACTATGGGGTATATATCTAGAGCAAATGATGTTACTGTATTGAAGAGACATCTGCACCCTTGTGTTGATTGCATCACTACTCAAAATATTGAAGAAATAGAAAAAACCTAAATGTCCATCATCAACTGGTGAATGAATAATGCAAATGGGGTTCATATACACAATGGAATACTATTCAGCCTTGATAAAGAATGAAATCATGTCCTTTGTGATATGATGGAACTGGAGATAATTGTGCTAAATGAAATAAACTAGGCACAGAAAGACAAGTACCAAAGGGTCTCATTCACGCAGACTATGAAGACATTGATCTCATAGAAGTTGAAAGTAAAATGGTGCTTACCAGAGGCCAGGGTGACTTAGGAGATGAGAAAAGCTGATCGGTGGGTGCTAAGGAGGAACTCTGGAGTGCTGTTGCACAGCACTGTAACTGTAGAGAACAGTGCTCTTACGCTGCAGAAAGCTGAAACAAAGAACTTTGAAAGTTCTCACTTCTAAGGACTGCGAATTATTTGAGGAGATAAATGACTCTTGTGTGACCTGTGTCTGGACCTGGGTGGCTCCTCTCTGAGACAGTTCTCGCTGACTGGCTGGAGAGTAAAGTGTCAGTGTGTCAGAGTGGTGAGCCATAGCAGAAGAGCACCACAAAGCACCAGAGGTGCTTACAGATCCCGCGGAGGGGATGGCATCCTTTGCCAGCCATGGGATGTACACCCCCAGCCTGCAGTCAGGAGCAAGGAAGGCAGAGCAAGGAACCACAGGCCATTGTCTCTGTTTTGGCCCAGGGCATTACCCAAGCATGTGCATTCTAGTTGGTGGATTTGAAGGAAACAGACATGTGTTCCAGGAATCGTGCTGTGATGGGGAGGGGTCACTGGCAGATTGTATTGAGCTGTCCTGTAGGGAGAAAGGATCACAGGAAGTGGTTCCCTAAGGCAGATCCAAAATGTGATTGAAACATATGGTGAATGTTTAATAAATTTATTGCAGTAAAAGACATCCTGTCATTAATCCTCTTCAAAATACTCTCACCTTGAACACACTATCCCATCATTCTTGACAGTTTCTGAAGCAGCTCTGGAAGTCCTCTTTCCTGAGTGTCTTCATGAAGTGTGGTCAAAACTACAGTGAATGTTGCTGCTGAGTGCCATCCAACAGAAAGGCAGACTGGTAAAACACACACTACAGTGTGTCTTCACCCACGTTATTCACCAGATCTGGCACTGTGTGGCTTCAGGCTCTTTCCCTAAGTCAAAATGACTGTAAAAGGGAAACATATTGATTTGATTCAGAACTTCAAGGCAGCCAGGATAGCATAAGTAAAGACACTCAGGAAAGGGGACTCCAGAACTGCTTCAGAAAGTGGCAAGCACAACGAGATAAATGTGTTTAAACCAAGGAGGAGGATTTGAAAGGGATTAATGGCAATGTGTCTTTTACCAAAATCAATTTTTGAAAATTTAAACATTCACCACATATTTTGATCATACCACGTATCTGGACCAACCCCAATGAGGTAGTGGGAAGAGTCAGGAAACTAACTGGAATCTGTGTGGGTGGTGGCTCAGCCCTGCTTCTGGGCTGAGAAAGGCAAAGGAGTGTTTAAAACATATGCCAAGGGACCACAAAATTGTAAGAATTCACCATACCTTCAAACTCCAGAGCTATTTCTTGGGTAAGAAACAAAACAAATCTTCATCAACCATGTCTAAGTGGTGTTAGTATTGTAATTATTATATTAGCAAATATAACCATATAAAAATAACATGGATCCAGACTCAAGGCTGATGCCTTCCTACATCAGGAGATGGTGGGAACCAAGGCAACATGCAGGCTCTCAGGCACAGCTGGACAGTCCTGTACTTCCTCCAGAAGGAAGAACGTAACACAGAGTAGATACTGGCTTTGCAGGCAGGCGACCCGGAGTGAGTTGGAAGCCCGGCTCTGTCCACTACACCAGGATGTGTGTTGGCAAACATTTGTCCTCTCTGAACCTCAGAATCCTTGCATGGAAAGTGGGGGTAGTGACCTGAGAGGAAAGGGGTGATGACTGCGGGCTGTATGGATGCACCAGCAAAATGCTATTGAAGTAGTGGACACATTGCCAGTGTTCAGTTCATGGCAGCTATTACTGCTACCAAGCTAGATTGTGATTTCTTATATTGGGATGAAAATATGCATTGAGGACCTACAGGTCTCACAGGGTGACAGACACAAAGCAAAAAAGTTAAGCTATGAGGAGTTAATGTATCTTCATTAGGCTCTGTTCCCAGTTTTCCCTTCCACAGTTGAGCATGCGTGACAGAAGCTACTTATAATCCAGTACTATGGCAGAAGAAAAGGATTACTACAAACTTAGTTTCAATTATAGTTTATCATCTGGACTGCTAATTAGATAGCCGAGGCACTTGTGTTACCCTTCCAGCTGATGGCCCACAGCAGCTCCACTTCTCACAATGCAGTCACGACGGTTTCCAGACTACACCAATGTGGATGCGCTCACTGGATGAACAGGTGCTTTACATGCCAGGAAATACCCAAATAGGAAGGGAAGTGACTTCAATGACATGACTTCACCTTTTTGTGCAAGCTGTCTGGAGACGTCACTCTGACATGCAGACCCCAGTGCTTGGTTTTCCCTTTCTAGTCCTGCTTTTCCTTTCCCCGTTAACAAAGAAAATTCCCAATTCCTTAACGAGTAGAATAAAAAGTGAAGTTTTAATCTTGTACTTCAAAGGATAATAGCATAGCCATTGAGGCTTCCTGAACATACACACCAAATATTTAAAAAAATAAATTTGGCAAATTTGACTTCAACCAATATTTAATTTCTTAAAAATCACAGCAGACATATCCAATCACAGCAGGTATATCCAAATACCCAGCATTTTAATTTAGTCTTCAAATGAGCAGTAATTGAAGTAAATGTGAACCGGGGAGCTTTTAAATGTGGCCTTGTAACTCATGCTGGTGTCAGAAACATATTAAATTGGTGTGAGAAGTTTCTAAGAGTCTTTTCACCTCTGGCCTGAAGAGACTTTTGGTAAACTCCCACTGTCAGCACTGGAAGCGGAAGCATGGGGCTAAAGCTCGGTTACTGAGTAGCACTATATGCGTGTATTTCTGAAGACAAACTGGTTCTGTCCAAATTCCGTGGCTGGTAGGAATTTCCCTATTGCTGGCATCATGGGCTGTGTAGTACATTTCCACATTAAAAACTTGAAGACCCTTGGAGCCTGGCTGGTTATGTATTCTAAACACATAAGCTTTGAAGGTGCTCAGAACCCGGAAGGAAGCTCCCTCACTGCCATCCCAAGCTCCTAGGGCAGAGAAGCTGAGCCTAGAGCAGAGAAGCTGAGCGGGCGCCAGAAGCATATACCACCCCCACCCTGTGGAAATGAGAAGACATGTAAACAAGCCTCCAAAACAGACTTCTGGATCACCTACAGCAACCCCAAAGGGAAACGAGATGGAACAACCTGATACTCAACCACCTGGACTCTCTGAACTGGCAACAAAAGAGGATGTGGGAAAAATGAAATCAGAAATAATTACTCAGATAACAGCAAAGATTTTGCTCATGGTGCAAGACATGATTAATAAATCCAAAGAGGACACACATAAAAAAATAGAGGAGCTGAGGAACATGATGGAATCCCAATATAGGAAACAAATGGAATCCATAAAACAGATACAAGCAGATTTCCAGGAGATTAAAAACTCCATCAAAAGTCTGGGCAGCAGAATGAACCAATGTGAGGATAGAATTTCAGATATAGAAGAAAAGATTGTAATTAGTGACCAGGAAAAGAAAAATTGCTTTAAAATTGTAAAGGAACATGAGCAATCAATCCAGCAGCTGCTAGATGATGCAAAGAAGAATAACATGAGACTGATTGAAGTCAATGAAGAAACAGGAGAGAGGGCAGATGGCATGAAAAAACTGTTCACAGAAGTGATGGCAGAAAACTTCCCAAGCAGGGGAAAAGAACTTGACATACAGATAAGTGAGGCATATAGGACTCCAAATAGCCTTGATCAAAAAAAATCTACACATAGGCATATAATAGGATTCCAGAAATCCAATAGAAGCTTTGAAGGTGCTCAAAAGAGCAACTCAAAACCTGGAAGGGGATGTACTGGAAGAAGAATCAGTGCTTGTGCAGATGCTACCTTTCTATTTCATGTACACTGGGAATGGCTTAAAGGCAGTCAAAGCCTAAGGGCTCACTTTCTAGCTGACTGGGTTGGTAGTGGAATTATGGAGAGCTAAATTAGGTAGAAATATCAGAGGCAGTCAGACAGGACTAGACCCTTGAGGGAGTCAGTGCAGAAGATGAGAATACAACAGAACTGTGGCTGGAGGCACATCTGTTGAAGGCCAAACCTCAAGATAAAGATGGAATAAGCAGGCCTATATGCCTCCCTGAAGGATAAGCAAAAAATTGGAGATTATACTCACCAGTCCAATAAAGTCTACATAGACATCAGTCACCCAGAGGTGTGACCAGGACTTCCTATCCATTCCTTCCTAAGAAGGTCTTGTTCTTTCCATGTACACTTGCTACATGACCTGTTTCTACATTAGAACAATATTACCTAAGCAGCTATACTTGTAATCTTACTGGTTGATCATAGTTTTGACTCACATTGTACCCACCTCATGATTTTGCTCTATAAAACTTCCTCTGAGAAGTGGGCTCATTGGCAACCCACTTTTGGGTCCACTCCTGTCTCTCAACAGCACTCTCTCTCTACTCTTTCTTTTTTTTTTGGTACCAGGGATCGAACTTGGGACCTTGCGCTTGCAAGGCAGGCACCAGAACCACTGAGCTAAATCCTCAGCCCACTCTCTCTCTACTCTTAACTTCTGTTGTTCTTGTCATTCTTCAATTTTGGGGAACACAAACTTGGAGTATCTGCTATCTAGCAGGTTGGGAGTTACACTTTTTCCCCTATATCAGTGCTAGGGCTCCTGGTAGGGTGATTCTCAACCTGAAGCCAAACGTTCAGCCACAGCTGTGCTTTCTCTGCCAGTGCAGTGAATTAATCATGGCATAACTGGCAGAATCTGCTCTGGATCAGTTGTCAGTGCAGACTCTATTATGGTGTCTATCAAGGTCATATGAACTGCCTATTTGTGTATGTGGGAAATACTCCGCATGCATGGTGCTAACTGGTGTGAACTGAACTGCATTTGTGCTAAGAAAATAGCTCCACATGCTGTAGACACTTTGGCTTTTTGCTGCTGCTTGTCAGATGGTTTTGAGTTCTAGCAGGTGCCAATGTCCAGGTTGGAGCCTGGCTTCTTTGGCCCACCAACTGCACTGGGCAACTACACTGGGCACACGAGGCAGGCAGTTGGCAAACAGCCCTTTCCTTTTAATTAAATCCATTGGCACCTTCAGCAGGGGAGAGATAGAAATGGGAAAAAACTGGATTCATCGTGCATGCATTAAGGATGTCAAAACTGATATCTTCATAAACATATCTGAAGCTAACTTTATCTGGGGATAGCAACAGTTTATTGGATTAAAAGTCTAAGCTTTGTTATTATCCTCACTGCCATCATTATCATCACAGGGAAAGTGCAGGGGACCAAATTAAATGGTGGCCTGAAGCCATTCAGACTCCTGGGTGGGACCATCAGGACTTGGCACTACGTTGTTAGAACATATTGTGAGCAGGTATGGCACCAGAGGATCCTGCATGAACAAGAATCCCCAGCAAAGAGGAAATGTTCTTATATCAATGAGTATCTAACCGGAAGCTGGAAAGAGCTGCTTCATCGGCCTCCTGAGAAAGCCAAGAAGGCTTCAAGACAAGAGATCAGCCCTGGTGCAGAGGGCTGTGTCTTTCCAGCTTTCTAAGCATGCTTTAGCAGCCCACCCTCACAGAGGACAGAACCTGTACATTGAATATGCAGGCTTTGCTACACATCGCACATTGATTATTATTCTCCCAGGCAAGTGGGGAAAGTAGCTAATTGGCTGCCTTGTGCATGTATGAGATCTTGAAGACCATGCAGTTGCACAGATAGTTCACAAACTCTGACAGCACAAGGCGGAAAGGAAGTTCAGTGTGGGCCAAGGGCAGACAGCTCATCTCACTTCCTCCAACGTGGCACCCTAACATTGTCTTGAGAATGCTCTCCTTTTTCTTTTCTAAATGCAGATTTTTTGAGGTAAAGAGGTATACATTAAACTATACACACACGAGGTGTACAATAAACGTACATATCTGTGAAATGATCTGTATAACTCAAATGATCAACGTATTCACTACTCCTGAGTATTTTCTTGCACCCCTTTGTAAACCTCCCCTCTTGCCTTCCCCTTCCCCCTTTGCAGCCAAACACTGACCCGTTGCTTTATTATTACAGATTACTTTGCATTTCCTAGAATTTTATATAATGGAATTACACAATATGCTCTCTCTCTTTTGTCTAGCTTCTTTCGATCATTATATTGAGATTCACCCAATATAATGAACTGTCAAGTGCCAGCAGTTCCTTCTTTCTTCTTACTGCCTGGTATCCTATCATACAGATAAAGAACGTTTGTTATCCACTTACATATCAGTGGTATTGGATTTTTCCCAGTTTCTTGGTTATTACAAAGAAAAAACCTTATCAGCATTTGTGTACAAGTTTTGTGAGGTTGGACACTTTCATTTCTCTTGGGTTAGTAGGAGTGGAGTGGCTGGATCCTCCCAGATGTGTATATTTATGGAAGAAACTACTATGCTGTTTTCCAAAGTAGCATCATTCAAGTTGGCAGTTATGTAAGATTTTCAGTTTTGCATTCTTACAGACATTGGATTTGTCAAGTTTTTGCAATTTTGCTCACTTCGTAGGTGTGCTGTGGTAATGCATTGTGCCTTTAATTTGCATGTCCTTGATGAGTAATGACGTGGACACTTTTCATCTGTTAGTTAAAATCAGCGCAACATCTCTGGTGAAATGCAGGATGAGGTGGCACTCACTGTAACCCCAGCTCTCAGGAGGCCCGGGGCAGGAGGATCACCTTAGGCCAGCCTGGGTCACTTGGTGAGTTCAAGGGCAGCCTGAACTACCCAGAGAGAATGGAACCAAAGCAAAGCAAAACAACACAAAAATAAAAACAAATATTTCTTTGGAGGAAGTGTCTGTTCATATTTTTTTGCTCATTAAAAGTTTTTTATGATTGTGTTTTGGGAGTCCTTTATGTGTCTTTTCACTCTCCCAAGAAAATTTTTAAAAGAGAGGAGTTTTCATTTTGATGAAGCCCAGTTTACTAACTCCTATTCTAGATCTTGCATGTGGTGCAGTACCTGAGCCATCTTTGCCTAACTCCAGCTCGTGGGAGTTTCCTCCTGAGTCTCCTCTGGCTCTTTCTCTCTGCTCCTTGGTGCCAGGAGAAGTGGCAGAGCTGGTTTTCAACACGAAGAGGTTCGTTTCTTGCATTCTGTGGCCGTGTGCTGCCTGGCTACCTGCCGTCTGGAAGGGAAGCATTAGCAGGCAGGAGAGCTGAAGACATTTTTGTGCAGCCTCACATTCTGACTAAGAAGAGGGAGCCACTAATTACATTTAGAGAATGTGTCAAGGTTTCAGATGTGCTCAGTCGGTTTTTCCAGGGAAAAGCCAAAGCAGTTTCATACAGTATTTTGAAATGTTAACCAGTGGCATTTAATATTTAAGAAAACTGGGAAATAGGAAGAACTTTCTCGGCATTTTAATCTCCAAGTGTAATTAAAATAGTCTTTTTCACTCTGTGCTGTTCTCCCTATTTTGTATTATATATTTCTGGAATGTAGATAACAACTCCAAATAAACAACCAAGGTAGGCACAGATTGAATGACTCTAAGGGTTTAAAAGTTCCAATAATGCAGGTGTCGATGTTCCATATGGTCACAGTTTTAAAAAATATTTGCCATTAATTATAATTCTGTCATGAGCTCTATTTGTTGAAATTGCTTTGATTCAAGGAAGATTTTCTGTTTTCCTAAATTACCAAATATAGAAATGAAATTTTTACCATCAGCCACAGACTTTAAAGCAAACCTCATACCTGAGAACAAAAGTATTTGAAAAGTTTCACGTTAATTTTTTTTTTTGGTACCGGGGATCAAACTGGGGACCTTGTGCTGTGAGGCAGGTGATAGAAGCACTGAGCTAAATCCTGGCCCTAATGTTAATTTTTATAGAACTGATTACCCCAGAGAATTGCTTAGCAGATACTATGTCAGCCTTTTTCTGAGTACCTTTCTGAGAACCTGTTCCAATAATGCTTCTGAAGATCATACTCCAGAGATCGTGGATTCTGAGTTTAGATTTAAAATGATGACAGTGAACTGCGGAGGATATCAGTCACTAATGCTGATTAAAATTGTTTTAAAATTCAGTTGGGAAACTGTTTTGCATGGAGAGTATAAAAGCTAGCTGAAGGGTTTGTAAATGCTCATATTGGAACAGGAGAGGAGGGTGAATTTCTTGCTGCTGGCTACCACTGGAGTGATTGTTAACAATCTAAACAAGGATTATTTTTAAAGCAAAACTGCAAGTAGAATTTCTTCCTTGAGGCAGGCAAGGGACATGGCTGAGCTGATACATTTTTAGCAGTTGGCATGTTAATGAGTCCATTTCTATTGAAATGAGCTAAATGCTATTACTGTTTGTGGACTTCCAACTGATTTCTGAAGCATTTATGGAACTTCAAAAAAGAGTTTCCAGAATCAATTAAAAGTGATTTTTTAGATTTAACATGCACATAATCCATGAACAGTCCACATTTATACTTATTTGGCTAGTCTCACATAATGCCCAATTTTATTTGTGTTTTGAAGAGTAAACAATAATAGACATGAAAATCTGGTAAAAGTTGTCTAATTCAGGAAATTTTCAAAATTTTACTTTTCCTATCTTAAAGGAAATAGTAGGCACTGACCAAGTATAACACTGACCAAATATCCATCCATTAGTTATTAGTAGGCAAAACTTAGCCAAACATCATGTTTGGCATAAATGGAAAATAACCGTATCATACAACTCTGAGAAGAAATGGAGTTTTCGCATTGATAGTAGCATTATTGCCAGATGGTGACTTTAATTTTTGAGTTATGGTTGGGGTTAAGGCTAGTGAATGTGTCCAAGCACTTAACCTATTCTGGTTTTAATTTTAATAGCTAGTCCTTTTTCTTTTGCACATTACTTTCATTTCATTATCTGGTTGGGCTCTCATAACTGATATTACTATATATACTAGAGAACTACAAACCGAGGACATTTAAGGATTTTGTTCAAGGTAACATAGTGAAGATAAGGACAGTTTATTTCTCTGATAGTTTCTCTACTATAAAGTGTTTCCCCATTTAAGAAAATGGTTTTTGTCAGTGGAGTATTCGAGAACACCCAATTCTGCTTCCATTAATATCCTTTGCTAGATAAAAATGGATGCCAGTGGACTTGGTAGAAGCAGAACAAGAGCACTAGGTTTCGGGTTTATAGTACCGCACTGAGTGTATCTCTCACTAAAGCAAGATTGCTTTCCTTCTCATCCCTTCTCTTTCCCTTTCTCTCTGTCTCTCTCTGTCTCTCTCTTTCTCCTTTCTCCTTTCTTCTTTCTGTGTGTGGTACTAAGGATTGAACTCAGAGCACTTGCACTGGGCTATATCCCCATCCCTTTTTAAAATGTTTCTTTTTATTTTGTGACAGGATTTTGCCAGGTCACTAAGTTGCTCAGGCTGGGCTCAAAACTGATATTTCCCTACCCTCCTAGAGTGCTGGGGTCACAGACATGTGCCACCACACCTGCCTACTAAAACATCTTTCAATGGATCTTTCCAGGTGAGCCCACTGAGACGAAGCCCACACAAGATGCCTCTTCCCTGAGGACATGCACTTTCCATGGACTCCTTCCAAGCCAAGGGTGCCCTTTTGTGCTCTATTCTTTGTGAAAAGGAAGGAGTTCATGTCCTGATTAAAAATAAAATTGAATGCCTGTGACACGTGGAAGGTGGCAGGAGCAGAAGCAAGGGCAGAGAGTGGGTGAAATTACCTAGGTGCTCCTGACTGATGTTTGCCAGGATTGGACACAACAAATTTGATAGCTATGCACAGCGAAATACCACAGAGCTGATGGCTTGCACAACAAAAATCTATTTTCTTACAGTTCTGGAGACTAAAAATTCTAGACCAAAGCCCAGCAGGGCCGGTTTCTGGTGAGGACTCTTTTCCTTCCTGGCTTGCGACTGCTGCTTTCTTGGTGCATCTTCACACGGCTTTAACTCCATGACTGCAAGGAGAGAGGGGGAAGAGGAGGGAGGGGAGAGGCCCTCTGGTGATTTTTCTTTTTCTTTCTTACAAGGGCACTAATTGCATCGTTAAGGCCCCACCTCTGTTAACCCTAATTGTCTCCTGACATATCCCTCTTCACACATCATCACATAATGGGTTAAGACTTCAGCATGTGAAGTCACTTTTAGCAGTCACTTTCATCATCACTGACACCCGCAGCTCAAAGGAAAAAAGGTTTATTTTGGCTCAGTTTGTAGAGGTTTCAGTCCAGAGTCAGCTGACTCGAAGGCAGGGCGGCACAGCAGAGGGGACCGACAAGAGGACAGCTGCTCAGAGCTTGGAAGCCAGGAAGTAGAGAGAGTGAAGGGAGGAGCCAGGGAGGGAGATGAACCCTTCCAGGCCACACCCGAGAGACCACCTCTTCCAACCAGACCCCACTTCCTAACTGCAGTTCAGCTGTAAGCCCCAAGATCCACTCACCTTCTAACAGCCCCACCTATGAGCACATGAGGCGCTTTGGGGGGCATCTAGATCTAAACCTTAGCAAGGAGCAAGCAAGCACTCACTCTACAACAAGGAGCTTAGGTGACAGCCATGGAGATGGCCCAGGAGCTGTTGTAAGTGTGGTCTGGACCCAAGTGAGGACTGAGGTGGAGATTGAGACACCTAGAAACAGAGACCCCTCTGCAGACCACTCTTGCCCCAGTTCTCTTTAATCTGAACAGCATCAAGGCCTCTGCCCCAGTAATTCTTCCTTTTCCTCCACCACAAACATTCCTGCAGAAGCTCCTCCTTGTAGCTTCCATGCAGCTGGGTGGAAAATAAGGCAAAACTCCCAAGTCTTGTCCCATTGGACTTCTGACTTTTCTACCAACTACATTCGACACATTTCCATCTAATTGTCTTTATTGGTGCCTCACACTTAAGAAGTTCAAAATCAAAATAATAATTTTCCCTCAAATTCCCTCCTGGAAAAACAACTAGGAAAAATCCCTCCTGTTTTCTCTACCTCAAATTCAGGGGATGACCTGGTGTTGGAGCTCACACTCTCTGCATTAATTTCCTGTTGCTGCAGACTTAGTGGCTTACTTACCCTGTTTCCCTGAAAATTAGATCTAGCCAGAAAATTACCAGCCTTGGAAACTAGAGATCAAAAATGCAGCGCGGTCAGTCTGTCCTCGCCTTCCCCGCCATCACTGTTCTCTTGCTTGGTGTCTACCCTGTGAGGCAGGTCAGACGAGGACAGGCTGATGGGGATGGCACTTTTGATCTCTGGTTTCAAGGCTGATTGGTTTCCGGTTAGGTCTTATTTTGGGGGAAACACATGTAGATTTACTGTCTCACACTTTGGGAGGGCAGAAGTCTGGCACGTGTTGTCCCGGGCGAACAACAGATGCTTCTGCCTGGATTCTTTGGTTGGTGGCCTTTGCTTCATTTCCAGATTCTATAACCTCAAGCCCCTCTCCGATTGCCATCTCTCTTTTTATTCTGACTTATCTTCTACTTGAAAATCTTGGCGATTCCATTGGACTGACATAGATAACCCAAGGTAACCACCCCTATTTTGAGATCAGCTGACTTTCACCTACTACCTTAATTCCCTTTTGTTATGTGGCATTACACATTCATAGGCTTTGCAGTTTAGGACTTGAATATCTTGGAGGGATCACTAGTCTGTCTACTAACCTCCCCTCCACCCAGTCACCCTGCATATCACCCCCACAATATACCTTATCTGCTTTGTTTTTCATGGCTTCATCTGTTATTGTCTAATATAGGTTTACTTGTTTATTTTCTGCTTATTTCACCAGGATAAAAGGGTCACAAGGCAAAGGCTTTGTCTTCTCTATAGTTGCACCTAAGGGCATGCCAAAAACTATAGTAGATAGGTCCTTAGTAGATATCCCTTGAATGAATGGATGGATGAATGGATGGATGGATGAAAATTAATGTATCATTGGGGGCCGGGGATTTAGCTCAGTGGCACCATGCCTGCCTTGCAATCACAAGGTTCTGAGTTCGATCCCTGGTACCGCAAAAAAAAAAAAAAAAGAAAAAGAAAAGAAAATTAATGTATCATTGAAGACTGTTCTTTGACTTTCCTCACATGTTTCCATCATTCCATTTTATTCATTCTCACTTTCGCCTTGCTTTTTCACTCCATTCTTGCTTTTCTCCTCGGGAAGCTCCACTATTTCCGTAAGTTCCTACCAAGTGTGTTCCCATTTAGTTTCTGTCCCTTGTTTCTAAACCAGTGATCTGTCCATGTTACTATTCTCCTCAAAATCTTCCCTTGGTATTCAGCAAGTTTGCGGGATTGATGCATGCCTTGTCTTTGCCCAACTGTCCAGCACGTCTCCCTCCACACTCCATAGTCCATGCTCCAGAGGGCCTGGAGTATCTGCCCATGTCCAGAATACCTGCTCTTTAGCTGTCTACGGAAACACCTTCTCCTTGTAGATCAGCTTGAGCACACCCTACTCCACAAACCTTTCAATGAAAAAAATCTAAGTAAGAGTAACTGCTTCTTCCTTTGGGGCCACTGTTGTCAGGACAACAGAGGAGGGACCATGAAGGTTTGGGTGTGTGCCACAGGGAGAGTTGCATGTTCCTTGCTCTGCAAAGGCAGGTTTAGAGGCCTGGTTCTCATGATTCCACTGGTGGAATTGAATCAGAGCATCATTCTGTTATGACTTGTGTTGTGACTTTTTAAACAACCACTCTTCTGCCCCTATCCCCAGTAGACATAACTTTACAGTGTTCTTCAACCTGAGGTCAGCCCTGCTTTAGAATTTCAGACCACATTCCTGATCCTCCACATTCACCAGTTTATTGTACTAGGCATTCTACAGATCACAAATAGGTAGGTAAGACTCACATGCGTGTTTGTGTGATTTTTATATACTCAATTGGGCTGTTTTCTTAAGCCAAATTTTAATTCTGTACTGATTGTATAACCTTGAGTGAGTTGCTTAAGGTTTCTCAGACTTAGTTTTATCATCTGAAAAATGGAGATAAAAATAGTCCCATTATATAAGCAGATGGAGAAGAGCAGATGAATTAACACAGGGATTTTAGTGCTGCATATATATGCCTAATTAGTGCTGTTATTATTCCAGATGCCAAGTTATCAGAAGGAAAATATTTGTGTCCCCACAACGATGTATAATTTTGACAGATGTTAGGCAACCAGTAAATATTAACTATTCACCGAACATCAGGCCACATTTAGGTGATCTTTGGGATACCAATCCAGAGAAAAGCCTTATTTTGGCAGATTTTGAACTTTGTGGCACTTCACCTCTCTCCTTCTTCCTTTCTTCATTCATTCTATGACCAGAATTTTGACTATCAGGTTGAAATCACAGGTGGATAATTTGATGGTGTTAGTTAAATTGGAACTTAATACATGGAAACTAATTTGTTGAGAAGTATTTGTCCAATAAACAACATATCCACAGAGGAAGTAGGTTGTTTGGGATGTTGTAGGCACTAGAGCTACAATGGTGTCTTCTTGATACCTAGAATGGACACTGTGTTCTATGTGTTTGTAAGTGGAGTTAAGGATAGAGGATGGCAAAGGCCTGGTGCCAGCTTTGTTTAATCCTCGTGAAGCCTTCAGGGACAACCTCTAACCAAAGCAACTCGGGGGGCCACCCAAGTAGTCTGCAGTTCCCTGGTGGGCTTGCATGGTCTGTGCTGGGACGATGGCTTCCTTCACGACCCCACTCAGCTTTTGAGTCCTGACTTTCCAGAGGCCCGGGTCTTCTCCCCTTCCTGTTTCTTCCATGTGAGACTTCATTCTCTGTCCCAAACTAACAGGAAAAATTGAACAGACATGATTCAAAGTGAACCTGATGATTCTCCTCATTCTCAGACTTTTAAATGTGATATTAGAGGACCTTGGCTCTTGAAGCTGTCCTGCAGAGAGGGGTGGAGCTCTCGGCTGGCCCATCCTCTTATTGCATCCATTTCTGTATCTTTGACATAGGATCATCAGTTGTAAGTGAAGGCTGGCTTGTAGGCATACTGGTTTGTCTTCAGGTACTGACACTTCACACTTTGGGGACTGAACATGCCACCGTATGCACATTCTTCGATGGCATGGTGTTCTGTTGGGGCAGTCATGGTCTACACAAAGCTACAGGTGAAAAATCTGATGATACTCTCTTTCTATTCCCCCTATCAGGAATGCTGTGATTTGTCCTGTTACTATAACAGTCCATGGGAAATAATCCCTTTAATGTTTGAGTATGGATCTCTAATCTGAAAAGGTCATGGAGTAAAACTACTGTTAGAACCTTTTTCCTGATTAGCAATGATAATTAGCAACTCTCTCCCAGCCCCAGATATACTTCTTCCGGTCTCAGCTTCCTTACCTGTGAAAGGTCTTATGTTAGTAGGTAGCTTGTGGGCATGATGCATGGATAGGGCAAATTAATAACATGTGCTGTGCTTGGCATGGTGCTGGAAATCTGTGATTACTCAATAAATGATAGCTATTATTCTTATTAATATTATTACTTTCAGAAGGGACAGGTTTTAGTTGTAAGTATTCTTAATATATTCCTTTACATAATCAGAATATTGTAGATTAATTCTAAAAACATTTGGTTTTAGAAGGATGTTAGATTTACAGAATGGTTACAAAGACAGTAGAGTGTCTCCATGGCTCCTACGCTTCATCTCCCCTGTTGTTAGCACCTTACATTACTGTGGTATCTTTGTCACAGCCAATAAGCCAATGCTGCTGCACTGCTCTTTGCTGATGTCCAGACCCTATTCAGACCACACAAGCCTGACCCCAGGTCTTCTTCACATCCCAGAGCCACACACGACATGACACACACTCATCCATCACATCTTCCTTCCTTCCCCCTCTCTGGTTCCTAGTACTCTGACCTTTTGAACAATTTATTCCTGTTTCAAAATATCTATTATATATTTTGGTTCTTATTTACACTTCCAGTTTCTCATGCCAGAGAGACAATGTGATATTTGCATATGTGTGTCCTATGTATTTCACTTAAGAGTATAGTCTCAAGGAATATCCATTTGGTTATAAATGTCTCAAGTTTATCCTTCTTTGTGGCTGAGTAGTACTCCATTGTATAAAAAACCCATCTTTTTTTATCCATTCATCAGTCAATGGGCATTTGGACTATTTCCAAGATTAAGCTCTTATAAACTGTGTTGCTATAAGCATGGATATTCATATATCACTGTGATAATGATGCCTTTAATCTTTTGAGACGATACCAAGAAGGGAAATAGCTGGGTCAAATGAGACCTCTAATCCTAGTTTTTTGAGGAATCTCCACACTGATTTCCACAGTGGTTGCACCAGTCTGCACTCCCACCAAGAATGGAGAAGGGTTCCTTTTTCTGACAGCCCTACTATCATTTGTTGTTGGTTAATTTCTTGATAATAGCCATTCTTTCTGAAGTGAGATGGAATTTCAGCATTTTTTTAAAAATTTGCATCTCTTGAATGACTAGCAATGCTGAACATTTTTTCATATACTTATTTGCTGTTTTTACTTCTTCATCTGAGAAGTGTCTATTCATTTTAGGTGCCCATTTTTGGACTGGGTCTTTAAATTGGGGGGTTTGATTTTTTTCAATTCTTTGTATATTCTAGATATTAGTCTTCTGAGGAACACCTGGCTACAATGTTTTCCAACTCTGCAGGTTGTCTCTTCACTGTATTGGTGATTTCCCTTGCTGTGCAAAAGCTTTTTGGGTAAGATTCTGGTTGTTGACTCTTTGTATTATTTCCTGTGTGATTGGGGGGTTTGTTCACAAAGTCTTTGCCTACACCTGTGTCCTATCTATTCTCTCCTCCAGCAGATTTATTGTTTCTGTTTTATTTTTTTTTAATTTTTGGTACCAGGGATCGAACTTGGACCTTATGCTTGTGAGGCAGGCGCCAGAACCACCAAGCTAAATCCCTGGTCCTCTGTTTTAATATTTAGATCTTTGATCCATATTGATTTTTGTTTAGTGAGTGGTGAGAGACATGGGTCTAATTTTATTCTGCAGCATGTGGAGAGCCAGTTTTTCCAGCACTATTTATTAAAGACGCTATCTTTATTCTAGTGGTTGTGTTTGGCCCCTTTGTCAAAGATAAGTTGGTTGAGTGTGTTTGAGGTTGTTTCTGCATCTTCTAGTCTGTTCCATTGATACTCAGGTCTATTTTTTTTTGCCAGTACCATGCTGTTTTTATCACAGTAGCTTTGTAATGTAATTTCAAGTCAGGAATTGTGATGTCCCCTGTCTTGCCTTTGTTGCCCAGAATTGATTTTGCTCTTCTAGGTCTCTTCTGGTTGCAAATAAATTTCAGGATTGTTTTTTCTAATTCTGTGAGATATGCTATTGGTATTTTGATTGGAATCACATTAAATCTGTATAACAATTTTAGGAGTATGGCCATTTTCACTATGTTGGTGCTTGCTACTGAAGACCAGGGGATATCTTTCCATTTTCTGATATCCTCTTTCATCTCCTTTATCAGTGTACTGCAATTTTCAATGTAAAGATCCTTTACTTTCTTTGTTAGATTGATTCCTAAGTATTTCATTTTTTTAATACTATTGTGAAAAGTGTTGTTTCCCTAATTTCTTTGTGTTTGTTACTTGTTACAGAAATGGTATGGAATTTTGAGTGTTGACTGTATCCAGCTATGCTACTGAATTTGGATATTAAATCCAGAAGTCTTTTGGTGGAGTTTTCAGGGTCTTCTATGTAGAGAATCATGTCATCTACAAATAATGGCAATTTTACTTCTTCTTTTCCTATTTTTATGCCTTTTACTTCTTTCTCTTGCCTAATTGCTCTAGCTAATGTTTCCAGAACTATATTGAATAAAAGTGGTGAAAGCAGGCATCCTTTTTTTGTTCCTGATTTTAGAGTGAAAGCTTTCAGTTTTTGACCATTTAGTATTATGTTGGCTGGCAATGAGATAGAGGAAATTGGAAGCCACCCACATGAACTTTCTGAAATGATAGCAGCAGAAGTGAAAAAAACCCCAAAAACAGATGGATGGGGCTATAGAGAAAATAATCTTCCAAGTAAAAAAAAATGACAATCAAAATAAAGGATATGCTCAACGAATCTAGAGTAGACACAGATAAAAAAAATAGAAGATCTTAGGAAAATGCTGGAAACAGTGAATGCTCAATGTGGGAAAGAAATGAAATCCATGAAATAGATTGAAACAGATATCCAGGAGATTAAAAACTCCATTGAAACACAATCGTTTGAACCAAGGTGAGGACGGAATATCAGATCTAGAAGACAGGATTGCAGTTACCTACCATGAAAAGAAAGATTTCTTAAAAATAGCAAAGGATCATGAAAATTCAATCCGATAGCTGCTATATGATGCAAAGAAGAATAACATACGGTTGATTGGAATCAGTACAAAAGCAGGAGATAGCACAAATGACATTAAAAAACCTGTTCACAGAAGTAATGGCAGAAAACTTCACAAACATGAAAAAAGAATTTGACATACAAATAAATGAGACTTATAGAACTTCAAATAGCCCTTACCAAAGTAAATCCACATCAAGGCATATAATAATCAAGATTCCACTCTAGCATAAGAAACTGAAAGTATAAATAAAGACTAAAAGGTATAATAGATAATGTGAAATAGGAAGAAAAGGGGCAAAGAGGAAAGGGAAGTGGGTAGGGTAGGGCAAAGGAAAGAAGGGAATGGAATTAACATGAGAGAATGAAAAAATGGAAACAAAGTCTTTGTAAATAGG
The DNA here is from genome assembly GCF_053883595.1 of Heterocephalus glaber. Taxonomy (NCBI): domain Eukaryota; kingdom Metazoa; phylum Chordata; class Mammalia; order Rodentia; family Bathyergidae; genus Heterocephalus; species Heterocephalus glaber. The sequence goes on from NW_028258413.1 coordinate 6,369,100, forward strand.
GAGGGATGGAGGGGTTGAAGGGAGGACAGGGGAAGGGGGAAAAATAAGAACCAAGAGAGATTATATAAAGGTGCAAATTTCCAATGATGAATGTCATTATATTGTATACCTAAAATGTACCAATAAAAATAAAAATGTTAAGTTCTCAGCAAAAAAAAAAAAAGTTTCCAGAAATTCAGCCTAAGAATAGAATACTAAAAGCTGTTAGGGAAAATAAACAAATCACATACAAAGGAAAGCCCATCAGAATAACAGCAGACTTCTCAATACAAACCCTTAAGGCAAGGAGAGCTTGGTGTGAAGTTTTTCAAACCCTAAAAGAAAACAACCTTGAACTCAGATTGATGTACCCTGCAAAGCTATCTTTCAAATTAAATGGTAAGAACAACTGATGAAATTCATGACCAACAAACCAGCTTTATAAAGTGTTCTGAAGTGCATTTTACAAAGAGATAATGAAAACCACAATTCCAAGAACACCAATAGAAAGAAGCCACCAGGCAGGGAAAGCAATTAAACAGAGGTGAACATCAAAGAACCAACAGCAGGAAAATATTATGACAAGGACAAGCTGGTACATACTAGTTATAACATCAATGTGAATGGTGTCAATTCACCAATCAAAAGAAACAGACTGGCAGAATGGATCAAGATACAAGATCCAACAGTATGCTAGATGAGTTCTGAGGCATACTGCTTTGCTGTTTTGTAGGATGTCCCTTATTTGGGATGTGCCTTGATGTTTTTCTTATGACCAAACCAGAATTTCGTGTTTTTGAGATGGAGAACATGGAAAGGAAGGAAGTTCCTTTCTCCCCCTAGCTGGGGAAGGGTTCCCATTAATCTGATTTGTTCTTGATGTTAATTACATTAATATCTGACTGACACAATGTTCATCATGTTTCTGAATGACTATGCTGCCTTCTGTTAGAAATTAGCACAGACTACAATAAACCTTTATGGTATGTGGGAGATTTTAAGAATCGCTTGTCTAACCTTGGAATACCAAAGGCTTAATTCATTTGGCAAGGAAACCTCCACCTCACTTGGAACCTGTCCTTGAATCCTGTCTGATCAGCCTTGTGATGAAAAGGTAGAGAGGAGCTCAGTGGTCCCACTGTCTTCACCATGATTTCACCCCATCTGCCCACGGTGGCTGGGGAGCTGGACAGACAGGAAGTTGGTGGTAGGAGGCAGAGGAGAAAATACTGTTTGAAGATGTAAATGAACATGAGGAGGTTGGGATGAGCAGGATGTTGGTGAAGAACAAGTGACTCAGTTCTGATGAACAAGAGGTACCTGACTCAGTTCTGATGAACAAGAGGTACCAAGATCAGCAGGACCTGGCACAGGGTTTTGGCTTCAGCCTTTAGTGAGATGAAAGAATAAGCTGCAGATTGAGTGCACGGAGAACATACCAGGTGCAAGGAATAGAAAGTACAGAGGCCAAAAGGTGTGCCGAGGCGTTCCAAGGATGCTTGACATGCGTTCCTCTTGCCAGGGATTTCTAGGTGTTCTTAGGAACTTGCTCTGGCAATGGACCCTGCCGAAAATCGTGCTGGGTTCTGAAGTCCATGGAGTCACGGATGTGTTCCTGATCCAGGGTATCTTCACACATTCTTAACTGTGAACAGCTTACACTCAGATTTTTCTTTCTCGAAATTTTCCCAAACAAAAGTCTCTGGAAATACAGTGAGAAAATACAGCTAGGATTTGGCTTTGTTGTCTACTCCTGGAAATTCTCTAACTCCCCAGGGGAGTATGGGGAGCTTTTCCTCTAAATTGTGCTGCTCTCCAAAATGTTTCATTATGTCTCAGCCATTAGTGTGTCCAGAGAAGCTTTTTTGTTTATAACAGGTGTTAGAATTTGACATTGGATTTGATGCACCCATATTTTTGGAGACAGTAAATTAAGCAAGCATCTGAAACACGCACAAACTGTTTTGTGGAGACACACTTACAGATACATGGGTAGACTTTTTTTTTTTAAAGCTTTCAATAAAACTTTCCTTTTTACTTTATGTTTGAAAAGTCTTGATTCTTTTCTAATGGTTCTCAGCCAGCTGATTTTGGTCCAAGAGGCTAAAAGGAATATAATAAGAAACCCGTTCTTGTAAAATTTTCAGTCTGTCTGAAACACGTCTGAGCAGGAAGCATTACTGAGAATCCTGCTCTCCAAGTCCCCCTTCTGGCCCCTCATTTCTGGAACTTTCTTCCACATCCAGATGAATATCTGAAATGTTAGTGAGTTTCCTATTCTGTACTAAGAATATTAATGGAAAATAGGTGAGTGGGTCCAACTTCTCAACACAGCTGAGTTCTATTTATGGCAGATCTCACCTGCTCCTGACGATATCATGCTGAGGAATTCAACATGGCTCTGTCACTCCCTGGAGATAAACTTTGAAGCTTAAAAATTAGGGATACTGCATCATTGCATGACCCTGTCCCCTTGCAGACCCTCGGTGTCTACACCTACTCAGTGAAGGCAGGAACCCATCTGTTTTGTTTTCCTCTATGTCTCCTGGGTCCAGAAAAACACCTGACACATGGGATGGATTCAGTAAAAATCTGTTAAATATGTGAGTGACTCACACATGACAACTACTGGTGGCATACAATTTAGAGAACTCAGAACCCACAGCAGGCTCTAGCAACAGATTGGCCAGAACTTTACTCATTTTTGTCCTAGGTATAACTCAAATTAGGTGCTCTTAATAATCCTTAAAATATAAGAGGCAGATACTTTTATAAAAATTCTCTTTTCCAGATCATTATGCTTAAGGAAATCACATCACTTGTTGGGAATGACAATTATTTTAACACTGATTCTGTATTCACATGAATTATACTTTTAATAATAATACTGGTAATAATAGATAATCTTTAGTACTTGTAATCTAAAACCATGTATATTAGGGACCCACTAAGTATTAAGTATCATAGTAGGTGCTATGTATGAATGTAGGAGAAGCCAAACAAGTAGTTCAAATTCTGAAACAATTAATAAAAATAATACTTATCGAACACTATGTGTGTACCATCTACTCAGCTAAATCTATGTATTATATAATTTAGTCCTCCTAACAGGCCTATGAGCTAGGATACTATTGGTTGTCACATTTACAAATGATGAAGTTAAGGTTTAAGAAAGTTCAAGATACTGTCCACGGTTAAATTAATAGATATAGCAGAACTAGAATTTGAACAGTTTTTGGGGGGTGGGAGGTGGGGCCAGGCATCACAGTCTGTACTGTTCCCGTGATCACTTAACTTTATTGTTTGCCTTTGAGTTTCCACTCCATCTGAGGGTTCAGAACACACATAGGAAAGAACACCTGTGAAACAATGCATGAATGTCAGAGTAGCTGCAGTGCAGATTATAAAGCCAAAAGAAGCACTCCCCCACTCAGGGTAGTCCACTCTGCAAGCGCTTCCTGCAGAAAGTGAGTGGGAATCTGTATGGGCAGCTGTAAAAAGTGTATTTTTTGCATGAAGACAAGTGATAGATTGCAACTAATTATCTTCAAAAGATAAGCCTTTACTTTAAAAATTTATAATTGTAGGCTCCTGACTAGATAACAGTAACATTACCTTCTATATGGATAAAATGTAAGAGTCTAGGAAAATGTAATTTGATTTCACTTGCAAATTAATGACCCTGGATGTGATGAGTTCCACTTAATAGAAACCAGGAGGAGCTAGAAGATCCTCCGTGGGGAACCTCTGGAGAAGCAGAACCCCACATAGCTGCATTGTGGAAATCCTGACAGTTCTGCCTTGAGCTCCTTGTAGATTGTTTAGGAAACGATGAGGCCCAGCTCTTCCTCTCCCCACCTGCCACGCGTGATCCCCACCACACACACACACACACACACACTCACATGCTGCTCTTTTCCAAAGCAAAGAGAGAAAACCTCTGCATTGTGGATGTGGTCTTCATAACCACGGACAGAATCCCCACCTACTACACCCACCAGAGGGGCCATGTCTTACCCGACTGGTGTCAAGATGGGTCTTTGCCAGTAGGACTCCAAGTGTTAATTTCCATTTTCATCACTGTTGAAGATGACATTCTACTTCTCTAGTTTATTATGCACACCTTTGTGTTTGTGTGTTTAAGAATTCAAATTTTATATCTTTTCCCCAGAGGAGAGCTATGTGTGGTTGTAATAAGGAAAGCCACAGTTCCCAAGGATCCCTGTTTTTCACTTCCTCCTTTTTTTTTCTTTTTTTTTTTTTTTTAAAAAAAGCATGTTAAAGTGATTTAACTGAAGACAAGATTGGAGAAAAAGCAAGTTATAATGTTACAAAGAATAAAATGAAACTCGTCCTTGAATTTTTTTTTAAATGTGTAGTGATAAGACCCAAGCATAAACGGAAGGGGAGGCAGATGTGCCTATCCCACGAGGTGGCTCCTGCCAAGTTCAGGAGCAGAATGAGGGGGCAGTGGATGAGGATGGCAGTAAGAAAGGACAAGTCAGATGTTTCTGCCTGCAACATATTAAGTGTTATTATTTTTCTGTGTTTTGAAATATAGAACAAAATAAATACACTCATTTTAAAGAGCAACTCCTGAATTTACCAAATAACAAAGCATTCAAAAGGCTATTGTGTGGAGACTCCCTGTGTAATGGGTGACGAATAAGAAGAGCCTCGAACCTCATGGCAAGATAACCGAGTTTCGTTCAGCAGTAGACTGGATTTATACGAGGAAAATTGTTTTGATGCAAAATTCCTATCTTTGAGCAACAAAGATAGTGGAATCTAGATCCACACTCTCTAGGTGTGGTGATGCACACCTGCAACCCCAAGTCCTCTGCTCTAGGTGCTGAGGCAGGAGGATCACCAACCTATAGATCAGGCTGCTCAGTGAGACCTGTCTCAAAATAAGAAATAAAACTGGGCTGGGGATGTGCTCAGTGGCAGAGTGCTTGCTCACAAGCATGAGGCCCTGGGTTCAGTTTTCAGCCGTATAAAAAAAAAACCCACCCATTGCATTAAGTGTTTTTCATAAATGCTAAAACACAAGTGAGCATTTATACATTTGCTCATGTGTAAGTGGACATGGGAATGAAAGAGAAATAAACTCCAGGATTAGAGGCGACTTCCTAGCTGTGCTTCCCAATAACTTTATTTTTGATCCTACATGCCAAATGGAGTTTACAGAAGAATGAAAAATAAAGACACAAAATCCTTTTCTGACATTAGACTTATTTTTCATTTCAGATATAGGCATATTTAATAAATTTAAATCTCAGAGTGACTCCACTCCTTAATAGGATTCTTTAAGTTTGAGCATAGCAAGGCATCCCCTTTCTTTGTATTGCTATTTAGCTATTTAAAAATGAATATTAAAGGTCAGCAACAGCAGAACATACAGAAAATGGACACTGAGAAGACATTTATTCCTCCTCAAAATCTAATTAAAAAGAATAGTATCAAGCTTTCAGATGGAAGAATTTAAATTTTTTTCTAAAAATAGAAAGCAAAAAGTAAGCGTATCAAGCCTCCATACCCAAAATCTTAAAATATTATGTTTTATAGTTTGGGAGATGCAGAAACAGAGCAAGGTTTCTGTGTGTTTCAGACTGCAGCCGAGTTACTCATGAATGTAAAGAAATCTTTTATATAAGATTTCATACATGTAGGACAGGTTTGGTGATGTGTGGGTAATTTAAGATATGAGGTTGGGAAATTTGAATTCATTAATTCATACAAAGACATTTAATACATTTATTAGTTTCATATCACTGTGATAAAATACCTGAAATAAACTATTTTTAAAAAGGAAGGATTTATTTTGGTTCACGGTTTCAGAGATTTCAGTCCATGGCCAGCCAGTGTCACTGCTGCTGGGCCTGTGGTGAGCATCGTGGCAAAGGAGCACAGGGTGCCCCTATCTGCTCACCCCGTGCTTCAAGGGAAGTGGAACAAGAGAGAAGGGGCCAGGGCCCCAGGAGACCCTAAGGGACGGGCTTCCAACGACCTACTCTTCCAAGTAGACCCACCTCCTGAAGTTTCTGTCACCTCCCAATTGCACTATCAGCTGGACCAAGCTTTCAAAGCATGAGCTTTTGAGGGATGTTTAAGATCCAAACCATAAGAGTAAACATTTTCTGTGTTTACAAGAGATACCTTTGCCGAGTCCTGGGGGTGTAACAGAACAGAGCCAACCTCGATGACTGCCCTCTTATAACTCATCATCAAAAGGGGAAGATAACCTTGGCAATGTAGCTCTGTGAAGTGTGGCTCATCATGCACAAAGCCCTGGGTTCTGTCCCTAGTGTCCACGTACACACTCACACACACACACAACCAGCACATATTCATCAAAAGGATGTGTGGTTGCAACCATGAGAAGAGCCCTGTGAAAGAGGCAGGGCTGTAAGTAAGGGAAATGAAATAGTCAGAGGTCTGGAAGAAGATGCTTAATGAAGACCAGCAAGCAATGGAAACAGGAGTGAGGACACAAGGAATTACAGCCAATTTAAGTGGGGCAGAGTCAGGGCAGAGGCCAGGAGTTCTATGGAAAGCATCTGATGTCGGTCTTCACAGGCCATGCTGGGCATCTGTCTTTGTGTAGGACCTGAAGGAAGCCATCAAAAGGTGTGAGGAAGGCAGGTGACTCCATCAGATCTCCAGGCCAGCACTGGGAAGGACCCTCTCTGGCTGCTTTGTGGAGAATTATTGGTCAGAGCTGGAGCAGGGTTTGGGTTCAAGCAGGGGGTCACAGCAGGAAATTCTTGGAGGGTCTAGGCAAGAGGCAGGAGTCACTTGGACCCCAGGTTGTGGAAGTTAGAACTCTGAGAAGGTCTACAGAATATAAAATTGAAATTGTTAGATGATAAAGTAACCATGGTGCTCTCTCTCTCTCTCTCTCTCTCTCTGGATATAAGTATGTACAAGAATATATGTTACTGTGCATCCTGCATACATTTTACATATATATGTGAACGTGTGTGAGGGTGTGTTTGTTTCAGACTAGCGTTTTATAAAGAATGCTCCAGTAGGACAATCTGTATAGTTCATCCTCTCTTTTTAAAGCAGACCACTCTGTCTCATTTTCCCTACTGAGTATGGTGTCAGGACTTTCATGTGAATGGGATGACTGGTGAAAATGGAAGGAGGGATTTTCTCTTCATTGGAATGATTTGACCATCAATTTTGTGTAATTGTGGTGCATACCTTACATTTTTCCCAAACAATTCTGCCCTGCTTCTCCCAAAGCCCTGATCAAAGAAGTTACTTCAGTCATGACTGGGTTTTGCCAATGTGTTAATATGACAGTGAAGGAGAAGTAAAAGTGAAGGCGGCCAGCAGCGCTTCACTACCCCTGTGCAGGTGAAGTGTAGATAATTTAGGTTGAGCCTCAAGAATGATATTGGAAAATTGCCTGGGTTCAGCCTTAAAGCTCCTGAATTATTTTGTTCTATTGATTTTTTCCTGTCATGATCATACCATTCTTTTTGATGGATCTCACAACTTTTATGATTCTGATTTGTAGAGTAGCTTAAAAAGTGAAAATTATAATTAAAATTTTCATGTGTCTTTCATACCCTCTCATACTTTATTCAGCTGTCAGTCAAAAGATTACCCTATAAATATAACTTCGACGGCCTAGGCACCTGTATGGTGTCTGCCACTGAATATTTTATCTGAGAAAAAATTTCTTGGGCATTTATATTTCTGTAGTACAGGGAGTATTGTTTTTTAAATAATTGGAGATGGGTTCTATCCATAGGTGAGGGCCATTGTGTAGGAAACATGAACATTTCAACCTTTTGGGTAATATCTGAATATAAATTAAATTTCCTTTAAAACATGTCAAGCAATGGAAAAAGTGTTTTAAAGGCTGAACCATGGAACTGTGTTGAGATCTGACGGCCTGATTTGCTCAGGTAAGGCTTTGGTTGACAAAGATGATCACATCCTGTCAGCATACTGGAAAGTCTACTGGAGGTTCTGTAGGAGGAGCACCCTAAAAGCTTCTAGAACTCAGAATGTGCTGCGCCTTACTGTATTACCTCAACCATTTACCTCCAGCATTTAGAAAGTGCCTTCTCACTCTGTGTTTTCTCCTGAAGACCTTTTTTCTTTTCAAATTCTACATCCATCTCTGCAAATGAACTCTGTATGAAACCACATGACAACCTAGATAGGTTTACGAAAATATTTACCTTTAACTTTAAGCCTGTTTTCTTTAAAATGAAATTAGTCATTTCTGGTTGTCCAAAATGATTAATTTGGCTTGGAATATCTTTCTGTATGTCACTGCTAAATTTTTGTTATTTCTTGACAAACATGAAGTGCAAATGTTGTGGAGAGGGAATTTTTAAAATGGCTGCCACCATGACTCTGCATTTTCATTAAGGATTCCTATTTCTATTTCCTTTTTGATAGCACTTTTTCTTTCTTCCCTTCTGACAGCATTATTTCTGGGAAATCAAGCTAGTTTCTATTTTTCTTTTCCTGTAAAAAGGGTTATTTATATCTCCTTCCTTACTCCTAGTGTGTCCTTGTTTCTGGTTAATAATAATCTATGTGACCCCTTTGAAATTTGTTTTTTCTTCTAATGCTATCACTCTTTTTTCTCATTTAACTCCATGTATTAATTTTTGGTTCCAATTCTGCCACATTTATGAACCCATGTTTCTAATTCTTCCCTTTCCTCAGGATATTTCTTTATGCTAAGAGAAGATAAATTTACTCCAGACTTTATATATATACAGTATTATTTATAGTGCAATTTGTGTTACATTTTTTAAAAAATGTATAAAGTACCTGTACATTTAGTTCTTTTTTTTTTTTTGTACTGGGGATCAAACTCAGGACATTGCCCTTGTTGGGCAGGCACAGCACCACTGAGCTACATCCCCAGCCCAAGTACCTGTGAATTTAATCTTATTTTTTTGGATAGGAGGTGTAATTGACCTCATTTGTTGAAAAAATCAGGGTTTAGAGAGATTAAGGGTGTAATTTGCCTATGGTAATATTTTTGGAAAATGACAAAGTCAGGATTCAAACTAGGTAATATTATTTTTAGAATATAGAGCTTGTAAATTAAATATATTCATAAATTACGGTTATAGATGAAACATTGTGCTTGGCAATGCTTTTGAGGATTCCATAAGAGGTAAAAGATAAGGTTCCTGCTTCCATAGGGCTTGTGTGCCACAACTGGGTGTGACGGCTCACTATTTTTCACCATAAATACAAAATCATGACATTTGGTTTACCTGTTCAGTTTTAAGGAGTTAGTTTACCTTTTGTTTCTTTTGAAGGTGTCATCTTAAGATGGCCACCCAACTATTGTAAATGCAGTGTACTCTTCAAATTTCCTTTACATGGAGGACATTGGAGCTCCCAGGTTTTGTGTTTGGCTGATAGAGGGCATTTTCAGAGCAGCTGGTAGAGCCGAGGGATGGTGGCAACCATTCAAGGAGCCAGGCTAAATGCGGAGGGGCCTTGGGTGTGGGCCAAGCACTGAACCTCACGAGCAGGCACTGGAGGGGCAGCTGGGGCCATGACCTCAGTGTTAAAGCTCACACTGACTCGCTGACACTACATAATTCTTCTGTGAGCTTGTACCAAGAAATCCTTCCTTTCTCCCACCACACAGCAAGAATTCGAATAATACTTATGTCATTTTAATGCCTTCTCCAACCAATCACGCATTCTGTAAGTTAACCGTTCTTTTTCCTCTAACCACGTCACTGGAAACTTGGGTACTCCCAAATATCCTGGAAAAGACATTTTGCCTGAACGTTTTTTGTAATAATTTTTAGGAAGCAGAGTTTTCCAGGAATATTCTAGTATAGAAATACTGTATTTGGAGCCTTATTCATTCGGAAAGTAGCTTCAAAGGAAATGGTCTCCAAGACTCAAACCCTGGGATAATTAACATCCAGAGTGCAAACAAAATAATTACTTAAAGCCGCAGGGAATTTTCCAGATTTTAATTTTCTTTAAAAGTAGGGTTTTTGAGGGCTACCCAGGAAGGAGTCTAGGGAGCATGAAGGACCCGAATTTGGTAAATGGCTGTTGCTCACAATTTGAACCAAGACTGGCTGTACAGAAAATACAAAGCTATAGATTAGAAGGTTTGTCTTGCATTCATGCCGTATTTTGAAGTAACCTTTAAAATTAATGGTTATTGATGTTGGCATTATGATATCGGGGCTTCTTTAAAATACACACACACAACCCCTTAGGCTGGGTGCATATCAATGAAGGGAAGGGCGCCCGCTTTCTGCAGGTCAGATCTGGCTGGAGGACAAGACTGCGGTCCCACGCATGTCCAGCAGGGGACACTATGCATTCATCGTTGCACACTGCACCGTCAGCCTGCCAGCTACAGCAGTGTTGATCCTAATTGGAGCCGACACAAGGATCTTCCATAATCCTCTGACATCCTTTTCAAATAATAATTCTTAGGTGGGTGGTGGGCTGGGGGCTGCAGTGCCAGTGCAGGCTTCTCCACGATGAAGCCTAACCATTGTCAATTATTTTTGATGTACGCTAGCTTAACTTAAGTCTCCTTGCTGGCTTTCCCAGCCCACACAGGGTCAGCCGCCTCCTAATTACTGCGCCTTGGTGCCCAGGTGGTCAGAACCAGCATGTTATTGCGGCTTCCTGTGCTCCCTTTTTTCTCAGGCCCCTGCTCTTCCCAGCCCGCACAAAGAGGGCGTCGTACCCAGTGCTTGCGGCGGAATAGCTGGGGAGGACTTTACTCGCCCCTTAATTGTGCAGGTCGCCCGGCTTTAACGTGCTCAATGCCAGCCCCTGACGTCCCTGCGGAGGCCGCGAGAACAGGATGGTGTCGTGCACCTTCCCACAGGTCAGTCCTTGCCACCGAAGCCTCCCGACCCACACACTTGCTAACCATTTGCTCCCGGGCTCTGCCAGCCAGTGGCCTTCAGGGACAAATAGCCATGCTTCGTGTGCATTCTGAAGACCAGTGGTGGCCCAGGCTCAAACTGTCGTGCAGGAGTTCTTTGAGTCACAAGGAAAAAAATGTGCTCCGGCCCACTTTTATAAGCTCATTTTTTACCCTCTGTGGCCCTGGCGACAGCCCTCTCTGCCGAGCAGGGCCGCGAACGCCTCCGTGTAGGGACTCTGTCGGCAGTCAGGTCCCGGGGCCCAGGTTGTGCGGTGGGAAAGTGGCCTGGACACCAGGAGGGCGGTGCCGGCTGCGGTGCTGGAAACGGGAGGACAGCAGGACAGCCAGGTTGGGGACTCAGCCGGCAGGCTGGCTGTGAGGCCTAGGCGTGCTCTCTGTATGGGCGATGAGCCCAGAGCAAGGTGCGCGAGGAGCCCAGGGAGTCGGCGGAGCAGCAGGCTGTGGACCTCCTCAGGTCCTGGGGCCGGGAGGACTTTCCGTTCTGCAGGGCTTGCAGGTGCCTGCTGGTAAACATTCTCCCAGCACCTAGTGCAGTGTCGGGTGGAAAGCAGTATGGGTTTTGATTCGCATAGGTGCGATTCCATCACCCCTCCACACACAGGAAGGCTAATAAGTCTGATAACAGCAAACCCAGCCCTCTCTGTCAGTCTTGGCAAATCTTACCTCAGAGTTCACATTGTCGACAACCAAGGCCTCAAGAGAACTTGGTCTCCTGTATCTTAATCCCCTATTTACCTTAAGGACAAAACTTAAATGCCACCCTTGGGCTCAGCATAAGCTCCAAGGCGAGTGGGCTGTGAGCTGAGGGGGAGGACCCCGGTCTTCAGCTCAGGTGTGACAACACCTGACAGGTGGGACTGGGACAGGTGCAGAGGCTGGGTAGAAGTTGGAGTTCACCCTGCACTGTTCCAGCAGACAGATTAATTCCTTTATTTTAAAAATACTATGGTTAACACGAATGGAAAATGATTGAGATGCATCTCTTAAGAAGCCATTTGTGTATGTTATACTTACTTATTCACTTATTGAGTGCACACCATACACCAGACGCAGTGTATGCATTGGGACTATTTCAATGAAGAAGATAGGCAAAGGCTGTCTTTTCACAAAGGCTACATACCGCTTGCTAAAATTTATATGCTTTGAAGGTATGTAGGTTTTAAATAACCCGTAGTTATTTTTATTTCCTCACTTCACACATTTAAATCATATTAAATCTTCATATTTAAAATGTAGGCTGAACCACTCCTTGTATTCTTTGAAGGTGAAAAAATGTATAACTGCAGGGTGAGCTGCAGAATTTCAGTGGCTACAGAATTGCTTTGAAACCTAAATTTGGAAGAGAGTGGATGCAAAGTGATTTACCAATAATTAGCAGATTAGGATGCCTTTTAGACAGCGTGTTCATTCATAAAGCTGAGCAAGCGTGCATGCAGCAGTGACTCCAGGTTCAAGGTGGCCCATCTGCTCCACAGGCGCTGTGACAACTGAACATGATTGTTTCCTGTTCTCACAGCAAGGCTTCCAGAAAGTGAACAGTCTCTGCCCTGGGAGCCGGATCTCATGCATTAGCAGAGGTGAGAGGAGAAGGCTCTGAATTACATTTCAAGACTTGTGAGGATTTGTATTCCATCCATAGAATTTATCACAACACATCAAAGCAACTTTGAAACAGAATAAATAGGCATTTGTTTCATTTACGTACTCAAGTATGGCTCTATTCTCAAAGAGTGATCTCCCACCTTTCATGATTTAAAAAATATGTAATTCTGAAACCAAAATTGAAACCTATACTTAAAGTGATGTTGTATCTTTGCTTGTATTAGGATGGTTCATTTTTCAAGGTATCCCTGAGACAAGACTTCAGCCTTTGTGCAGAGGGCATGCTGCTGTTCTATAAACTTGGCTTTGCACTTTTAGTGTCCACTCCCTCAGAGAAAAAAATCTCTGGAACCACACACAAGATGTTGTTTCCCTTTCCTATTGCTTTGGTTTTGTCCTCACTCTGTTTTTTCCCGCAAAAGAAGTGATGTCCAGCATTTTCTTTTTCACACTTACTTGAATTAATAAATAATCACTATCAAGTCTTATTGCCTTGCTCATTTCCTGACTACAAGAAATTCCCCCAAATTTCTAAATGTGGTTATTTTCTTTTGAAAGATACCAAAAAATTTAGTCAGTCCTTTACTCTTTTTTTTTTTTTTTGGTACTGGGGATCGAACTTGGAACCTTGCACTTGTGGGGCAGGCAATGGAATCACTGAGCTAAATCCCCAGCCCAGCAGTCCTTTAGTCTTGAGAGTTCTGAAATCTTTTAAGAAAAGGGGCTATATTACCTGGATCCACACTGCAGAGTTGCAGGGGTCATAAAGGACATTGTTCTGAGCTGTAGAAGATAGAGCAGAAGTGAACAACAGAAAGAGAGTCTCTCTGAGGCTCCTTGATGAAAATTGAAGCCTACTGGAAAAGTAAAGAAAATCTCTGCAATAAAGGCACACCAGACCACCTTAGTTGGGGGATCAGAGCTATGGAACAGAGCAGCATGGTTGCAAGCAGATCCCAGCCAGGGCTCTACCCTGACCCCAGAGGTGGGAGCACACTGGCCCAAGCCAAGGGCCTGCCTGGAAAAGAGCTGCACAGGCACACAAGCAACAGCCAGAGGTTGGCCCCAATACCATCAGTAAGTGCACAAGACCCTAGCCAGAAGCTTGTTCTCACAACAGGAACTGAGGTGCACAGCCCCCAGGCAAAGGCTCTCCCAGACGATAGCTACATAGGGGCCCTAGCCAGTGGCACATCTAGATACCATTGCAAGTGTGCACAGGCCCCAGCCAGAAGCCCACCCAGACAACAGGTCAGCTCAGAGATCCAGAAGGCCACCATTCTGAACCCAGGAATTGGTGTACTGGTGAGCAGCAGAGAAAAGGCAGCTCTGTGGCTTGCTGAGAATTAAAGACCACTGAGTGAGCATAAAGTTGATTTAACAAAGACACAGCAGGCTGCATCTGTTGAAATGAGAAGACACATAAACAAGTCTCAAAACCAGATCACCGAAAGCAACCCCAAAGGGAAAGGAGATGGAACAGTGATACTCAACCACCTGGACTCCCTGAACTGGCAATGAAGGAGGACCTGAAAAAATGAAATCAGAAATAATTTCTCAGATAACAACAGACATTGTGCCCATAGTGCAAGGCATGATTAATAAATCTAGAGTGGACACAGATAAAAAGTAGAGGAGCTGAGGAGCATGATGGAATCCCAACATAGGAAACAAATGGAATCCATAAAACAGATGCAAATAGATTTCCAGGAGATTAAAAACTCCATTGAACATTTGCATAGCAGAATGAGCCAATGTGAGGACAGAATTTCAGAAATAGAAGATAAGATTGCAATTAGTGACCAGGAAAAGAAAAATTTCCTTAAAATTGTAAGGGACCATGAGAAAGCAATCCAGCAGCTGCTAGACAGTGCAAAAAAGAATAACATAGGACTGATCGGAGTCAATGAAGAAACAGGAGAGAGTGAAGATGACATAAAAAAACTGTTCACAGAAGTGATGGCAGAAAACTTCCCAAGCAGGGGAAAAGAACTTGACATACAGATAAGTGAGGCATATAGGACTCCAACTAGCCTTAATCAAAAAAATCTACACATAGGCATATAATAGTTAAGATTCCTGAAACCCAACAGAAAAACAAAATTCTACAAGCAGTGAGAGAAAAGAAACAAATCACATATGAAGGAAAGCCCATCAGAATCACAGCAGACTTCTCTACACAAACCCTCAAGGCAAGAAGAGCTTGGAGTGACGTATTTCAAGCCCTGAAGGTAAACAGCTTCCAACCTAGATTGAGGTACCCTGCAAAACTATCTTTCAAAATTGATGGAGAAATAAGATACTTTCACAACAAAGAGCACCTTAGGAACATCATGAATACCAAACCAGCACTCCAAAAAATTTTAGACAATATCCTAGGAAAAGAAAATGAGGATTACAACCCCAGGAAGCCCAGCAGAATGAATCCATAGGGCACAACAAGAATTTTTTAAAAAGGGGAAGAATCCAACAAAAAGAAAAAGTCAAGACAATGATAAGTCAATATGTATCAGTTATAATCATCAATGTTAATGGTCTCAATTCACCAATCAAAAGAAATAGGCTGGCAGAATGGGTTGAGAAGCAAAATCCAACAATATGCTGCATACAAGAAACACAATTCAAAATGAAACTCATAGACTGAAAGTTAAAGGGTGGAAAACAATACTCCATGAGACAGGAACCTGAAGAAAAGCAGGAGTAGTTATCCTCTTTGCAGATCAAGTGGATTTCAAACCCACATTGATTAAGAGAGACAAAGAAGGACACTACGTCCTTGTAAAGGGAAGAATCCAAGAGGAAGAGATGACAATCATAAATATCTATGCACCAAACACTAGTGCGCCCAACTATATAAAACAAACCCCAAAGGAACCCCAAAGTCTGCAAATACCTCCACTTAAGTTCTTTCCTAACCCCTGTGAGAAGGCAAAGCGGGAGGAATTTTAAGGCAGTGGATGAGAAAGAATAGACTGAAATAATGAAGCAGAAATTTCAGCTGCTGGCTGTGAAAGTAGAGGTAGGTTTTGAATTTGAGTCCCTCCAGGCTAATTTATTTCTAGAGCAAAAATCAGAACTCTTTAGAGGAAGGTAACAGTGTAGAGACCCTACAATGTAAATCTACTATGTCTAGAACACTGATGAAGGTTATTATACTGATTAAGAAACAGAAAAATTTCACTCTGATCCAGGACAAAAAGGAGTTCATATAAATCAACCCCAGCAATTCACAGATGGTAAAATAACAAAAACTTTAGTCTAGCAGTCATTGCACTGTGTATATGTATGTTAGATGATGTATAGGTTAAATGTATTCAGCATGAATAAATTAATTATTAACAAATGGCCAAGAAATGAAATCTATAAGCAAGAACCAATCAGAAATTCTCAAAATGAAAAGTCAATACCTGAGATTACAGAGCTTAATGAGACTTATACACATATTGGGACTCGCAAAAGGTATGCAAGAGGATTAGGATGCACTCGGGACAGGTTTGCCAAGCCACAGGGAGCCACCACGCCATCTACAGTGGGCATAGGAGCTGTGCTGCCCGCACAAGGGCCTGCTGGGTCCCCATGTACTCCGTGACCACCGCTGTGATGTGGTCTGGTCTGTGTGGACAGGCAGCCAGCCAGGGTTATGGCCATGTCACCTTCTCTGTATTTTGGTGGTTTCCACCCCTTCTCCCAGTCAGTAATGGATCAAGCAGACCAAAAAGGTCACGTGAGTATATAAAAGATCCAAACTACACCGTCAAACCACTGGGATATTTGATGTTCACGCATCTCTATACCCAACAACTACAGAACTTCTTTTCATATGTACACAGGATACTCACCAAAAGAAAGTATATAGTGTTCCATAAAGTACAAGAATAAAGACCAATGGAGTGAAATCTTACAGAATAGGTTTTCTAATAGAAGGCAATTGTAATCATGAAGACATTAAATAAGATATCAACACAAAATGTACAGAAATTCCCAATTATTTGGAAATTGAGCAAGAAACTGCTAAAGGATATATGAATAAAAGAAGAAATCACAAATGAAACTAGGCAATACTTGCACTGCATACAAATGTAAATATGGTAAATGGCAATTTGTGGGACAGAGCTGGAGCAGTGCATGGTGATTTAAAATGCTTATTTTAAGAAAGGGGAAAGAGTTAAATTCAGTCATTGAGCCTATCAATGAAGTTCAGTAAAGATGAACAAATTAAATCCCAAGTCATTATAAGAAAGGAAAAAAATTGAAAGTAGAAATCAATGAAATATAAAATGACAATAACCAAATAGTAGATGGCATGAACAAAGCCAAAAGGTTGTCCTTTGTATATGTTAACAAAATTTCAATATTTGAAATAGGAGGATATAAATATAGATCGCACAGACAAGTAATAAGATGATAACATAAACAACTTCATAGCAATAAATTTAACAAGTCGGATGAGATAAAAATAATCTCTGAAAGAATACAACTTGTAGATACTAACTCAAGAAGAAATAGAAAATCCAAATAGCTTTGTATTTGTGAAGAAAACAAAAACCTTCCCACAGGTAAATCTTTAGTCTCAAGTGGTTTTATTGGTGGAATTTATCAAATATTCAAGGAAGAAATAATATCAAACTTACAAAAACTCTTTCAGAAAAACAGGAAAAATGGAATACTACTCAATTTCTATTGTGAGGTCAAGATAACCCATACTCTAAACCTGACAAATATATCAAAAGACAAAATTGCAGAGCAATGTCCCTTATAAACATAAATGAAAAAAAATCTCTAGAAAAACATAAGCAAGAGGAATTTATCAATATATAACATGACGGATATATCAGGACCAACTGGCGTTTATCCTGGGTTGGCATTTTCTTCAGCTTATCAAATTAACAGAATAAAGAAAACATGTCTTATGATCCTTTAAAATTATGCAAATAAATCACCTGCTAGAATTTAATGTCCATCTTTGATATGAACATCTCATCGAATTAGGTGCAGAGAGGGCATTTTCAATCTGATAAAGAACATCGATAGAAATCCCTCAGCCAACAACATATTTAATGGTGAAACTGAATGTTTTTCCCCTTAAGATTATGAACAATGGAAGGATATTCACTGTCATGTCATTAGTTCTATACAACAGTATTCTGGAATTCTTACCTAGTGAGAAAATTTATGAAATTTATAAAAAATTTATAAATATTGCAAATGAAATAAAAATCTTTATTTACAGATGACATTATTATCCATGTAGAAAATCCTAAGAAATCTGCAAAGCAGCTACTGAAACTCATAAATGAGTTTGAATTTGACACCTTTGCGGGGTACAATTTCAATATACACTATCATTTTTCCAATATACTTGCAGCATATAATTGAAAAATTGAAAGAAAAATGCAATTTGCAATAGCATCACAATTATGAACTACTTACAGACAAATAACAGCGTATATGTAAGATTTGTATACAGAAAACTGCAATACATTGTAAAGAGAAATTCTAAAGAACTAAATACATGGAGTAATTTATGAGGTCACTATATAAGAAGAATCAGTATTGCTAATATGTCATTTTTTCTAATTTAGTGACAGATTAGTAAAATTCAAAAAATACTCCAGTTGATACTTTTAAAAAGAGAAATTCACAATATATTCTGAAATCGTTATGGCAAGTATGATAGGTAACTGATTGTGTCAACTGGAGTAAGAAACACCCAACTAAATTGGGTCAGCACAGTTCTGGGTGTGGCTGAAGGGATTTCCTGAAGACAGGAGACCCACCCTGGGTGTGAGTGGCACCGACCCATAGGCTTGTGGCCTGAATGGAATAACAGCGGAACAAAGAAGAAAGACTCCCTTCTGTTTCTTCGGCGGAGCTCCTGTCTTCACCTTCACCTTGGGCATCATCTCCTGGCTTCCATCCCAGACCCTTTGGCCTCCTGATATGGACTCTCACGGGACACTACAGTGAGCTCCATGTCTTTGACTGGATCCTTCGTATCTACAGTGTGCCGACAGCCCATTTGCACTTTTCCACACCTGACTCTGCAAATGGCCATTATAAGCCTACCTTGTAAATCCTTATATTTATTTGTATGTATTGCATTAAATTTGTTTCTCTATTAAGCGCTGATTGATACGGCAAAGAAAAAGACCTAGAACATCCAGAATGCTTAGGAACAAAATAGAAGATTTGCATTTCCTGGCTTTAATATGATCTTTAACGTTATCATGGTTAAGACAGTGTAGTATGGGTAAGAATAAAAAGTTCAAAATAACAGAATAAAGACTCCAGAAATAAGATACATACTTTGTTGATCAACTTATTTTTTTACTAAGGTACAAAGGAAATCAATGGTAACTAGAAAATCTATTCAAAAAATGGTGCTGGAACCATTAAATATATATGTAGAAAGGACCAGATATCAACCGCTACCTCACACCATACAAAAATATCAATTTAGATTGGGCATATAGTTAAGCATACAGACTCAAATTTCTGGAAGAAAGTAGAGGACAATATTTTAATCTGAGGTTAATTAAAGATTTCTTCAAAAAGACACAGAAAAAGCACCAGTCATTTTTTTTTAAAGCAGACTTTATCAAGTCCAAAATTTTTCTTGTCATTGAAGGACTCTGTTGAGATAATGAATAAGCTGGTGAGAATTGGAGATGCATTTATCAAGCATATCTTTGCTAAGATTCTTGTAGAAAGAATACAGTTTAGAAACTCCCACAAGTACAAAGGCAGTAAGATAAGCAATCCAATTTTAAAAATGGGTGAAAGGGGCCGGGGATCTAGCTCCGTGGTTTTACCGCCTGCTGCGCAAGCACAAGGACCAGAGTTTGATCCCTGGTACCAAAAAAAAAAATGGGTGAAAACTTGAATAGAAACATGGGCAGTAAACACATGAAAAGATGCATAATGTCATCATCACTGGGAAAGGAAAACTAAAACTGCAATGAGGTAACAGTATTTATCCACTTCAATGGCTGAAATTAAAAACTTAAGACCAAATATTGGATAGGATGCAGTGCAACTAGAACACTCATGCACTGCTGATGTGAATGTAAAGTGGCAGTACAGATTTGGAAAAAAGATTTCTGTAAAATATCTATTTCTACCAAAAACAATCATTTCTGTAAAACAAAGCACATACTCTATGACAGAAATCACATTTTATTAACAACTTGGATGAATCTCACAACATTATATTGAATAAAAGAAGCCAAGAGCAAAAGGCTATACACTGTATGTTTCTGCTTCTGTGAAGTTCTAGAAGAGGGGAAATTAATTTATTAAAAAATTAGAGTGTGATTACTTTTGGGACGGATGCAGGATTGACTGGGAAAGGTCATGGGGGAAGATTTCTGGAATCATAGGCATGTTAGAGGCATAGGGTATTTGGATGCAAACATTTGCCAAAATTTATTAAATTGCATACCTACAATTTATACATTTTACCTCAAGGAAAAAAAGAACTACAACAAAACGTTTTGTTTTGTTTTTTTATAGCGGTACAGTAATCAGTTCTGAAACTACTTTCTGGGTAGTCTAAACTTAACCAAATGAATAAGTATATTGGGGGATAATGGAACAAGGTTTTTTATTATTAAAGGAAGGGGTTAAAGTATGCAAGTGGGAAAGTCTACAAGTATTGTGGTGTTGAATTAAAGTTGAAAGTATTAATATAAATTCATGTAGAGGTCTGTATAGATGCGGATATAGGTGTATTTAATGTGAACACATTATTGCTAAGCTCTATAAGCTAAGGAGCACTGGAAGCACTCAAGCCTGACCCTCAAGTCTGGATCTCTAGGTCCTGTTCTCTCTTGAAAAATGTCAGTGTTCCTCTAGCACAGGAATCTTCACAGTGGGGTCAGGGAAAAAGATGAGCCTAAATGTGTCAGACAGCAAAGAAGTGCCACAGAGTGATGTGAGGTGACATGTGAAGGACACGGGAGCAGTTCTGGTCTGACATGTTGGAATCTTGAAGGTGGTCACTCTCACCCTTACAAGAAAAAGCTGGACAAACTGAAGTTAGTGAGTTTTCTTGAACCCTCAAAGAATTGAGAGCCAGGGCAAAAAGAGCCAGCCTGAAAGGTGAGTGACTGGTGCATGCAGGCAGACAGGGCAGTGCAGATCTGTGCCTCAGGAACCATTAACGGGAGCATGCAGGGGCAATTTTGTGAACTGCTGGAGCCCACACACTTCTCTAGCTTCCCTGTAGAGGTTCTCCAGGGAGTCAGGGGAGCAAGATCATCTCAGGGCTCTTGCAGGAAAAGTGAAGGAGCAAACAGTATGGCATTTGTCCAGTGGGAAGACTGGCAAGGGTCACAGCCCCAGGCATAAGCCATCAGAATACCAGACTTCCAGTATGGTGTGATTGCATAGTTCCCTTCTCCATCCCTGCCACCACACCAAGACAGCTTCCACATCAAGTAACCATAGATCACAGCTGAAAGAGCTGCGAGATAGTCTGTCTCTGGGGAGGAGTACATGAGGAAGCCCGAAGTCCAAAGCACAGAAATCAAATGATGGCAGCAGTGTATTGCCCAGACCAATGTCATGGAATTTTCCCCATGCTTTCTTCAGTAGTTTTATTTTTAGGTTTTATATACTTAAATATTTAATCCATTTTGAGTTGATTTTTGTTAATTAGTTGTTTTTTTGGTACCAAAGATCGAACTCGGGACCTTGCACTTGTGAGGCAGGCAGCAGAACCACTGAGCTAAATCCCCAGCCCTTGAGTTGGTTTTTGTGTTCCATAAATGTAATACCATTTTGATTTATTATTTAAAATGATTGATATAAATTAAAAAGAATTAAGCAAATATAAAACAAAAAGAATTTGAAATGTATAGGACTTGCAGGTTCAGCAAACTTTAAACATAGCACAACTCCTAGCTAGATAAAAATCCTTGCACTAAAGGCCTTTTCCCCTTGGTTATTGTTATCCAGCATGTTTCAAAGCAAAACAAAATCTACTTTGAAGTAGCAAAACAATCATGAAAACGAGATTCATAGGACACTGATGTTGGAATCAATACATTGGAAATTTATAATATCTATGTTTAATATTTCAGAGGAATTAATGAAAGATATAAACAACATCCAAGGAAAATGGGCAATGTAAGCAAAGAGGTGGAAACCATAAGAGAACCAAAAGAAAATACCGGGAATAAAAAACATGCTAACACAAATGAACAATGTCTGATGGACATGGCAGTAGATTTGACATGGCTGAGAAAATAAATCAATAATCATGAAGGTCAATAGAATCTTTCTGAACTTAAATGCAAGGAGACAAAAGAAAATAAAATGAAAAGACCATCCAAATACTGGAAGCATATTAAAATATGTAAAATGTGTGTAATAAGAATATCAGAAGAAAAAAGAAAATGAAGTACAAGAAATAGTTGCTATAATAATGGCCGAGAACTTTTTAAAATAATGAGAAACAGCAAATTATAGACTCTAGAAACTCAGAAATAGAATAATTATCAAAATAAACTAGAAACAGCCCCCTCAACATACTTAGGAATCTTATATTAAAACTGCAAGAAATCAAATGAAATAATATTAAGGGAAGTCACAGGAGAATAACAACTTCAACTGTAGACTAACTTGATAAACATTACAGTAGACTTCTTATAATAAAGTATTGAGTGATTATAGGAAAGGGATAACTATCAGTTCCAGTGATATCAAAAGGGACAAAGAAAAAAATTCTAAGGTACTTATACTGTACGTGAAGTGCTGTTGTGTTTTTCAAATATTACATGTATATTACAAACTTTAATGTTTAAAAATATATAATTGATACATGCTAAAGGAGTATATAAAATAAAATCATATATTCTCAGAGCCAGTAAAGGAAGAAAGGCTAATGGGATAAAGACAAAAATAAATTACTAAAATAATTAAAAATAAAGTAGGAAGAAAAGGGGCAAAGGGGAAGGAAGTGGGAGGGCTAGGGGAAAGGATAGAAGGGAATGGGATTAATATGAGAAAATGGAAAAATAGGAACAAAATCTTTGTAAATAGGGAGGAATGGAGGGGTTGAAGGGAGGGCTGGGCAAGGGTGAAAAATAAGAACCAAGAGAGACTATGTAAAGGTGCAAATTTCCAATGATGAATGTCATTATATTGTATACCTAAAATGTACCAATGATTAGAATGAATAATCGATAATGCAAAATAGGAAGAAAAGGTCCAAAGGGGTAGGGGTAGTGGGAGGGGCAGGGTAAAGGAAAGAAGGGAAAGGAAAAATGATGAGAAATGGAAAAGTGGAAATAAAGTCTTTGTAAATAGGGAAGGGTGGAGGAGGTGAAGGGAGGGCTAGGAATGGGGAAAAAATAAGAACCAAGATGCATTATGTAAAGGTACAGTTCCCAATGAGAAATGTAATTGTGTTGTATACCTACAATGTACCAATAAAAGAATTTAATAAAGTGCAAAAAAAGTAGGTACTAATACAATTATATATGTAACTATCTTATGTATGAGTAGTCTAAATGTACCAATTACAAAACAGATTTCCGGAGTAGATTAAAAAAACATGACTTGACTATATTTTGTCTACCAGATACTTTAAATAGAAAGACCCAACTAGGTTAAAAGAAAAGGGATAATTAAATAGCACATGGTGTCTCTTCTATGAGAAGCTAAAAATATAAATAAATAGCAAAATACAAGATATATAATAGGAAGTAGGGAGAGAGATTTTTCTCAGATGGAAAGAGGATCAAGAGGTGGAGGGGAGAGGGAGGGAAGGGACAGGGATGAAAAAAGGAATTAAGATGTATTAGGCACGTGCACCAGCTCCACACAAGGAGTATGAACATTATGTGCTGCTAACGTGTACCGATAACAATTTAAAAAGAAATAAATATAAAAAGTAAAGGGATAAAGATATACTGTGTTACAAATTCTCCATAATGTATGCGATGATCATTATGTACTGCAAACGTACTAATGAAAAACAGATTAAGGTAAAAAGAAATTAGAAACCTTTTAAAAAGATATATTAGGATTATTCAAAGAAATAAAAGCTGGAAAAAAGAAAGCTGAAGAAATTGCATGAATTTTAGATAAGTCATTCTTCAGAACAAAGAGTATTATCAAGAATGAGCTAAGTTATATAATCATGAAGAGATCAAGTCTCCAAGAATATATAACAATCCTAACTGTGAATGGACCTGATAACAGCGTGAAAATACAGGGGGCAAGAACTGAGAAGAGAAATAAACAAGTAAAATCTCTTATTATGGTTGGAAAATTAATGACTCCCCTGTCAATATTTACTAGATCAAACAGGCAGAAGTTCAGGAAGGCTATAGATGACCTGAACAGGACTATCAGTCATTGTCTCAGTTACTTTTCTCTCATTGCTGAAGCAAAATACCCGACACCCAAAGTGAAAGGAGGAAAGGTTTATTTGGCTCACAGTCTGCAGAGGTTTCAGTCCATAATCAGCTGGATTCAAGGCAGAGTGGCACGTGGCAGAGGTGCAGCAGTTCATGGCAGTGGCAACAAGGGAACCTAACAGCGTCTTTCTGCCCCCTTTATCTTAGTCAGACTATTTAGGATAAGCAGCACTCACACCGGTAGTCCTAGTCCCCTCAGGCCTAGCCGCACCATGAATCAATCGCATACTCTAGATTCAGCCACTTCCAAAATAGCCTATGACCACATGATGCTTTGCAGGGACATCTAGACACAAACCCTAACAATCACCTTCCTCTGCTTACAGAATACTCCATAAAACAAGAGCAGAATACACATTCTTCTCAAGCTCACATAGAGCATCCATCAAGACAGACTGCTTTCTGGACAATAAAATATACCTTACAAATCTGCAATAATGGAAACCATATAAAGGACATTTTCCAACCAAAGCAGAATTAAACTAAAAACTATGAACAGAAAGTGTACTGGACAGTCCCTCAGCTTTTGGAGACTAAATAGTGCAATGTTAAATAAGACGTACATCCAAGAAGAATTATCAACAGACTTTAAAGACATTTTAAAAATAAACGTGAAAGTTCAATTTACCAGAACTGTGTGATGCAGTGAAAGTAGTACTTAGAGATAACTTTGCAGCATGAAGTGCATGTTATTAGAAAAGTAGAACAGTCTATGTTGATATCAATCTAATGTTTAGGAAATTTGAAGAGTAAACTAAAACTCAAACAAGATGGATGAATAAAGTAAAAAAGATTAGACAAAAGTTAAAAGGAATATCAAGGCCCAAATTAAAAGAGGTCTTAATGGCCAAAGCTTGGATGATATGAATAAAAAAAATAATATTGGATTATAACTCAAAATACAAAATAAATTTCCATACTGATATAAATGATGGAATAAATGAATAGATAAACCTGTGCAGAACATTTTTATATAATTTATTTACATCTCACACCCTCAAAGAGGTAGAGTATTACTACCCCATTCCTTAAAGTAGACTCAATAGAGAAACATCTTTCCAAGAAATATAGTAAGGGTAGGGAAAAAAAGCCTTTACAGTGGAGAAAACTAGCGAACACTTTGATTGTCTACCTTGGCCAGATGAGCAAAGTTACCATCACCATCAATAAGTCTTAAGGATTTAAAAAAATTTATTAGTACATTTTCAGTACACAGTGAGTACATCCATCAAGGGGAGTGGGGGTGTGTCCACAACACATCTTACTTCCTTGTTCTTCCCCTGCCCCTCCTTTCCCTACTCCTCCCTCCATCCCTTGGTCCATTGCTGACAGAGTTTATCCTGGATGTGATATGATGAAAAATGCCACTTTTCCTCTGTGGTCTCCTTCCTAAAAACCCATGACCCAGACCTATAATGAGAAAAACATCAGACAAATCTCAATAAGTGGACATTTTATAAAGTGCCCAACTTCAAAATGGTTGAGTCTACCAAAAATAAAAGTCTGAAAGACTGTTATAGCCACCTGAAGCTTAAGAGACAGGATGAGTAAATGTTATATGTTATCCTAAATAGGATCCTAGAAAGGAAAAAGAACATTGAGTAAAAACTAAAGAAATCATAGTGTGAGATTTGATTTAATAAATTGTTCTTTAATTTCATCATATGTACAATACTAATGTAAGATAACTAGAGAAGCTGAGTGTGAAACTTATTATCTGTACAACTTTTCTTTATATATCTATGGCTATTTTAAATCATGTATATATTAAAAAGTTCCATGATCCAGCTTGGAGGAATTTCTACTAGTTAAACATGGCACAACTTATCACTAAAATAGAATAATATAATGGTTATAACTTATTTATAAAATAAATGAGTTCTTACTGATATAAACAAATAAATGGGATACAAAGAAATCTTCTTTATTGGATATCAACCAATAAATATAGAAGGAATGTAGGGTTAGATTATTGTCAATGGATCCTAAAAGTAGTGATAGGAAAAGTAATAGGAAATTTAGATGTAATAAAATATCAACCTACAAATTACTAATTAATTACACTGGGTAAATTATTAACTTTATAATTGAGAAACCTGGCAGTAACCACTTTAACCAAGTTAGCAAAATTAATATTCTCAACAGTGGGTGATGAAACACAGGCACCTCCTGATACAATGCATTGGTCAGTACTCACATCGCCTCTGTGATATTCCTGCCAAAAACTCGTTATTCTAAATTTAGCCTTGAGGAAACTTCAGTCAAACCCAAACTGAAAGAGGTTCTACAAAAACTAGTCAGGACTCTTAAAAATATTGAGGTCAAGCAAAAAGACGAGGACACTGTTGTGAGTTGAAGTATATTAAAAAGATATCAAGACTACCTCTTATTCTTGGTCCTAGACTGGAGGTTGGATCTTGGACGAGGGAAAAATAGCTATTAAATATATTGTTGTGAAATGAGGATGTTTGTATATGGACTATGAAAAAGACAACAGTATTGTAATGTTAAATGTTCTGCTTTTGACGGTTGTACTATAGTTGTTTAAGAGAATGACATTGTTTTTAGAAAATACTGCAATATTTTGAGATTAAGAGGCACAATATCTTCAGTCTATACTCACATGATTGCAAATCATCGATATCTATCTATCATTACTCAATTTTTCATTAAAAACCCTATAATTCCATGTTAAATTTTAAAACATGCTAGGTTTTTCTTTAATCAAAATACTTTATTAAGTTTAAAAATATAAACAAGGGGAAAATGACTAAGTGGTAGCATTGTTTTTTTAAAAATAAAATTGCAATTAATACTCAGATCTCCAAGCTTGAAATTCCATAAAAAATTTTGAGGTGGTATACTGTAATATTTCATGTGCAACTGCTTATCTCTTACATCTTTTTTCAAAACACAGTGGAACCTGCAGTATGCAAGGTTGTGTGAGGCCCGACTATACCATAAGAAAGTATTGCCAGGCTGGAAGTGCTTTATTACAGACAAGATTCCGAAGATTACATTTGAGATGGCAGAGAAATCAATGTCAAAGGACAAGAACACTAATCGTTATTAATATTTCAAATTTAGGTAACATGCTATTTTTAAAAATAATATGCTAGGTCTAAAATGCTGTGAAGTATTATTTGATGATGTTCTGATCTATGTAGCTCCTTATTGATTAATAGATACAAAGCAAAACTTCTGTCACTTCTAAAATCTAGAGCCTTTGTTAGAAGAGAATCAGAAAGATTATATTGTTGAAATTGTTGATGTTTCGTTAGTTTCAAGATACACAGTAACTTATAATAGTTCGGATTTTGAGGTGGAAATCTGTTTTGAGACATCAACAAATTGTGTTTTTTGCAAAGGAATAAATGCTTTGAAAGGATTTAAAACTATAGTTCTTTAAAGTAAGCATTATATATCAACAGAATATATTTTAGGTTGTTATTACTCCCCTGTTGTTTATTAAAGCGTTCTTCAAAGTTTGAATTTAAAGTTAATATTCAATCAGTAATTATAAAAATTATATCTAAATATTCCAGCAGCAAGTAGGTAATATCTGCTTCATAAACTGTAGCCTAAACTGAAAGTCTCACTTTGACTTTTTGATTATTGCTATAATCATTTTTCTAGTTTTCTGCAATTTCTCCCAATCTCCTTCATCATCAAAAATAGCTCTCTCTCACACACACACTCACACTCACACACTGACACATGCACACACACTCACACACACCTTCCCAGCAAAATAGGCCCCCTAGCTTTCCTTCTAAAAGATCACTGATGCTCTCCACTAAAGTTTGACCCTGCTTAATCCAAGCTTCAAGCAATTTTTAGATGTTTGATTCAGTTAACTATGGAATTTAAAACTTGGTTTAAGAGCATTTGTGGAAACAGCCAGCTTTTGTGAAATTTCCTGATATTTCAACTCCTGTATCTCAAGAAGAGGAGAAAAAACTCATGATAAAATATTATTAGCTTTCTTGCAAGGTTAATATTTTAATTATAATTCATAATTGTTCTCCTCATTTGTGTTCATAATATTTAGCTCTGGGCTTGATTAGTCAGCTTTCCTGTTGCTGGGATAAAACATCCAACACCCACAACTTAAGGGAGGAGAATTTAATTTATGACTTATGGTTTGGGGGATTCAGTCCATAATCAGCTGGCTCCAAGTCAGAAAGATTATGGTAGAAAAGTGTGGTGGAGCAAAGCTGCTTGGTTCATGGGGGCCAGAAGGCAGAGAGAGGAACAGTGCCAGAGAGGAAGGGGCCAGGGAGCATTTATAGTCCCTCAGGTCAATCCTCCATGGCCCTCCCACACACACTCAGAAATGTGCTTTACTAATCCCCTGGGAATTTCTTAATTCATTCAAATTGATATATCACAACTAAGGGTCAAAAGGCCGTAAGTCTGATCAGCAGAATTATTGTTCTATGAAATGTCATTCACTGAGCACATAGGTACCAAATTAAAATCTCTTTGGTTATTGTGAAATGATTAAAATCACTAAGCTTTGAAATGGCCAGGAAGACTTCACTGGAAAGATGGCATATGTGTTGAGAGCTAGGAGAGGAGTGATATCTTTTTATCCTCCTAAGTCATACTCCTAAAAGCAAAGTTTTCCTCTCTGGACTCAGAGTTGCTTCCCTGTCTTTTATAGTTCTTCATGGTCAAGTTCCAAGGGAGAGTGGTCCAATCACTTCTCCCTCCATGTTGATACTGCATTCATCTAGTTGCTAGCTCTGGATGGATTCAGTCAAATTAAATGACATATGGCATGATAGACTCTTCATCTTGTATACACCATCTTGGTGTTGGTTGCCAACATCCACCCAATTCCTCAAGTCAGCTTTGATTTTTTCACCTCTGGTCTCGATGAGGGCCTTTAAATTCTGCTCTATAAGCTGCCTCCCTTTTCCTTACTGTTCCACTACCACTGATACAGCTTTCGTGGAGACACTTGTCTTAACACTCTTCAGTTCTCCCAGAGCTTTGGGCCAGTGTCTACACACCAGGTGGGCTCCCACCTCATTCATACCTGCACCAAGGGAGATGTGAGACACTTATCTTCCCAAACTCCTAAGTATATATCCATTCTTTTCAAAATGCCTCACTGCCTCTCTTTGCCTGAGGATAAAATCTAACTCCCCAGCATGATCTATAAAGAATCTAATGATGTCTAATGATGCTCTATCTCTCTACCAGACACATCTCTTTATCACTTTCCTTCATCCTCCAGTCCTGAACTCTGTGCAGTGGTGAGGGGTAAGAGTAGATCCTTCCCTCAGCTCTTAATACAAAAAGGCAGGCTGTTTCTCCACTTTTTACTATGTGTCTCACTTTGCTGACTGCTGAGACAGAATACCCAATACCTAAAGTTAAAGGAGGACAGGTTTATTTTGGTGCACAGTTTGTAGAGGTTTCCGTCCATAGTCACCTGGCTCCAAGGCAGGGTAGCATGGCAGAAGGGAATCGCAGAGGAGGAAAAACGATTCATGGCCTGGAAGGTGGAAGGCAGGAGGCAGCAAGTGATGGCAGCAACCCTCTTTTTGTCCCTTATATTCTATAGGCTACCCACACTTAGGGTGGGTAGCACTCATACCCAGGGAGGGCCTTCCCATGATCCCTTCCCAGAACTACGCCCAACTGATCAGTGGACTGATTTAGTAATCACACACCCTAGATTCTGCCACCTCTGAAAAGGCCCACCTCTGACCACATGAGGCTTCAGGGGGACATCTCAAAACAAGCCATCACATTATGGAACAATGTATAATTTCATAAACATTACACTTTAAGTAGTATTTACTTTAACTTCTTGAAGTATTAATGTGTGGCAGTCGAAGTAAAGTTAACACACTTTATTGGAGATTCTATTTTGGTATCTTATTGTGAAGTTGTGTAAGATTTTCTGCAATGCAGATGGAATGTCCACATTTGGGGAAGTAGATTTACATCTCATGTAAATGTTGTGATTTAGGAGGGTTTTTCCAGCTGTTGCTATTCTGCCATTGGTCATCTTCACTATAAGCTATAAAGGATCATGTATCTCAATCAGCAGTACTTCCGGCCTATGACTTTTCAAAGCTGATATCTAGGAGAGTTTGAGTTGCATCTTTGGTATGAAACATTTATATTTTATTGTCAATGCCAGCATATACTCAGTGTATCTATTCAACATTTATGTGTGCAACAATTTATCATCTGGATGCCCTACCTTTGAGAGTGTGCTATTTAAACAGTTGTCTGTGTGGCAAAATATCTCCAAGTCATGTTATAGACAAAGGATTTATCTTCCTAATATATGAAGCGTTCCCAAAAACTGATTCAAAGAGACCAATACTGAAAAAAATTACAATGGATATGAACAATTTACAGGTAACAGTGCATAAATGGCTCATAAATAGACATTAAGATGATAAGTACAATAAAACAATACTGGGATGTTATGGGTCATCCATAAAATCTGTGAAAGTTCAAATGCTGAGTAACCTATCCTGCTGCTACTCAGCAGGTACATACATTGTTTTGGCTGTGAACTGGTATAACCTTTATGGTAGTCAATTTGATTATACATTTTGATCTAGCACCTTTCTTCCGGAAATTTATTCTAGACATACATATTCTAGACATGCAAGTTATAAATAATGTATATATAAGGCTATCAATAGAACTATACATTTGCTGTATATATCTACATTTAAAACATTACGTTTTAAAAATTATAAGTCTCATGAATATGTTAGCTATTAAAAACTGAATTATAATACTGTCTTTCTCCACACGTCACATCAAACAGCTCACACGTCTTCTTACAAGTCATGTTTATCTTGATCTCATGAGTAAGTTAGTGTAGGCAACATTTCCTAACTCTAAAATTATATTTTCATTGTAGTTAATAGTCTCTAATGGGAGTTATTTTGGGAGTTGGCAAATATTGTTGCTTCTCAAACTTTTGCCCACTGATTTTATCATCTGTTGGTGG
Source organism: Heterocephalus glaber (assembly GCF_053883595.1). Lineage (NCBI taxonomy): Eukaryota > Metazoa > Chordata > Mammalia > Rodentia > Bathyergidae > Heterocephalus > Heterocephalus glaber. The sequence goes on from NW_028258413.1 coordinate 6,400,022, forward strand.
ATCTTATCTGCAGCAATTGGTACTGTGGTATTTATTTTAAGTTTGATTATTTTCTTCTCCTAATCCATTGAGTTGAATTTTTTTGGAAGAGCCATTCCATGTTCATTTATTTATTTATTCCATTATTTTCATAATATATGTTCATGAATATTTTATTTCATGGGTTAAACTCTGATATCATGTGTTTGTTGGCCAAACTGATTCAGCTTTGGTTATTGGAACTATGTGGTCACTAGGTCATAGGGCCCTCTGACTCCTGTGTTCTTTTAAAAAGGCCTTTTCTTTTTGGAGTATCTTCTCGCCTTCCTACACCACCAGATAGTCCCTGCTTATCTTCTATTTTCTGTGTCCCGGTCCTGGAACTAACCATTTCTCAAATCATCCCTAGAGGCATCAAGGCATCATTTTTGTAGTACTTATGCCCCAAATAGGTAATCTCATTTTAATCATGAGAAATCATAGCCATATTGAGAGGGATTTTACAACATAGCTTGTGTAGCGCTTTTCATTGTCAAAGTAGTGAAAAACAGAGAGAGACCAAGGGATTGTTGGACAGTGCTGGTCAGCTTTCTATGATTCTAGCAAATACTGGAGACGATCGCCTCATAAAGAGAAAAGTTTATTTTGCCTCCCAGTTTGGAGGTTCCAGTCCAAATGATCAGGAAACTCACTGCTTTTCGGTCTCTGGTGGGAAGAGGTCAGCATGGTACAGCAGGAGCCCCGCACAGCAGGGCCTCTCAGCCTGAGGCAGGAGATTAAGGCTGACCTGTCGGCCAGGGGAACCCTAAATGCATACGCCCAAACCCCACCTGGACCAATCCGAAAACGCTGTCTTCAATTCTTCTGGCACAAGATTAAGCAGGTTTTTGATTGGATGGCCTAGATCTGATGTCAGAATGGGGGATATAAAAGACATCAGCCACGAACCTCATGGCTCCTGTGAGCTTTCTCAGTGGCCTGCTTTCATTCTGCAGAGCTTACTTCTTTACCTACTTGTAATAAACATAAAACCTTGCTACCTTTTGTGTGTGTCTTGTCCAATGGTTTGTTCACAACACCAAAAACCAGGAAGAGAATAACACCCCAGGCCCAGGTAACAAGCTTATGGCCCAGAAGCAAAAGAGACATGGGGCACAAGGGCCCTGGGGTCCCTTTCAAAGGAATCCCCCGTGACTTGAGGATTTCCCACCTCTCACCAGTGCTACAGGCCAGGACCGAGCTTCCGTCACATGGGCCTCGGGGGAGCACTGAAGACCCAAACTGCAGCAAAGACCAAGGAGAAGTGACAACAGATGGATTGAGATACTGGGAAAATTTGCTAAAATTAGAATGACGTCTATGGTTTAACTTTATAACAATCCTTGTTCCTGTTTTTTTTTTTTTTTTGGTACTGGGGATTGAACCCCAGTCCTTGTACTTGCACAGCAGGCGGCAAAGCCACTGAGCTAAATCCCTGGCCCCTTGTTCCTGTTTTTGATAATTGTGCTGTAATTATGTAAGTGGTTGGCGTTATGGAAAATGTGGGGAGAGATAGCAACAAACTCTTGTATAGTTTTGCAATTTTGTACATTCAGAAATAAATTAAGTAAAAATTTAAAATGTTAAATTAAAGAGAAAAATACATGGAAGTAGCCTAAAAGGCTCTCCAAAATATATTTTAGGTCCAGGAAAGTAAACTTCTCTGTGTCTCTGTGTGGAAATATATGTTTGTGAACATGTAATGTCTTTGGAGGGAGAGGTAATGGTTGCATCAGGAAGGCTGTAGGTTAAGGACATCATATTACAGTGACACATGCATACTGATGTTTACAGCAGCACAACTCACAATAGCTACACCTTGGAAGAAGCCTGAACGTCCATTATGAGATGAATGGATAAAGAAAATGTGGTATTCACACATAGTGGCATATGACTCTGCCATAGAGAAAGATAAACCTGAGTCATTTGTAGAAAAATGGATACACCTCAAGACCGTAATGTTAGGTGAGATGAATCAGACACACAAGCTTAAAATGTTACATGATTTCTCATACAAATTTTAAATAAAGAGCAAAATAAAAGATAGATAATAGCAAATAAGGAGATAGATCTTTCTCAAATGGGAAGGAGATCAAGATGCGGGGAGGAGGGAGGGAGAGGAGGGGAGGGCATGAGAAAAGGAATTAAGATGTGTTATGTCCACACACCAACTTCACATAAGGAATGTTATGTCCATGAACCAGCTCCACATTATGTACTACAAACATAAAATACTTGATCGCCATCTCTTTACAGCTCAGCTTTCTCGCAATAACTGATTGTTTTTCTTAGCTATTCTCCTGATTTTCCTTTGCTTGGCTAACTTCTCTTTGAAGCTCAGCTTAGATGTTGTCTCCTCCAGAAAGCTTTTCTGGATCTTTAACCTCTAAATCAGGGCTTGACACCAGACCTATACACTTCCATCACAACATGTGCTTTTTTTTGTCATAACCTCCATTTTATTATAATTTTTGTCTCTTTCTTTGATATGAGCAATTTAAGGGAAGAGACTGAGTCTTTATTTTTGTACCATTTATACTTGAGAGAATGACAATTTTAATCATATATATGTATGTATTAAAAGATAGAATTGAGACAAGTCTAAAATACAAATATAGAAATCTGCTTGCTGGAATGAACAGATCCAAGAGGATTAAATCAGCTCTATGAAAATAGAATGAGGCCTAAGGTCTGAACAAATTACATGAAATTTAAAGGGAACAGTAGTAGCTAATAGCACTCAGGATTGTCTTAGAGATGAACTATCACAGTCTGTGTTTTATATATGTGAGGGAAAAGTAGAGTTACTTTCATTTACATTGTGTTCTTTTGGCTTTAAGAGACATATTCAATCAACAAAGGGAAAGTTACGTTAATATTTCCCTTGAGATGATACAGGTGGAGTTACAGTATGCAAATTAGAGGCACCTGGACTGGATGTGTGAGTTCCACAAAGTTCTCCTTTTTCCAGGCCACCATGACAAGAAGTGTACTCTGGTGTTGCTGCTGTCTTCCTTCCTCACCCCGACTCTTCTGTACAAGCCCAAAACGTTCATTGTGGTTCTAGATGAGAGAAATTCCAGAAGCACCACATAACCAGATTATTCTGGACCTGCTGTGGCAATGGGAATCTAGTAGTGGGAGCCCCTGGGTGGATGCCATTAACATGACTTCTTAGCTTTCCCAGAGTCATCTTTCTTTTTTTTTAAAAAAAATTTATTTTAATATAATACAAGAAGATATAATAAAGAAAATATAAAAGCCATTCTATGAAAAATAATTTTCATAACAAAAATGATTAGAGAATAACAATGGTAAATACACTGTGTATCATGATCTGAAAAGAATATATTTTCATTTGCACATCTCTTAGCTCATTTCCTAATAACACCATACCTTTCTTGTGTGTCTGTTTCTACTCCCTATCACCAACAGGTTCTTTCTACTCATATATGAAACAAACAACAAACATTTTGGGAATGAAATCATTATCTCATAGCTTCTTCTGAATCAACTCTATGATTTATCAAAACTTTCACTCTTGGGAACCCTGACAGCCCTCAGGCTTTCTCCCCATGTATTTATTATTTTAGCTTTTGTTTTCATTACCTTGTTCTCTTTTTATTTTCCAGTTTACTTTCTGGAGACAGTGTCTCTCCCTGATCGTGTGTGTGTGTGTTTGTGTGTGTGAGTGTGTTACAGATTCCTAGTATCTTATGACATCCTTGCTTTTGGTTGGAGTAGGAGTCCACAACTAATGGGCTTAGCTGTAGCTGGTGGCAGGTGGGATGGGGCTTCTTTTAAAATGGGCCTGATCTTTTAAAAATGCCTCTTTAACATTCTGAAAGAAAATATAGTGGACAAGATTAAAGTTGCAGTTCTTTAGGTATTGTTGATATGTCAAACAAAATTAGCATTCGATTTTAAAAGTCAGTTTACATCGATGTTGTGCTTGTTTGTTCAAGCACATAGTAAAACAAAAATCCTGGGCATCCAGAACTGCTGTGGATGTGTTGAATTTAGCACTTGTAAACTGTGGACTTTGCATCCATACTGAACAAGTGTGATAACAGCTGGAGACGCTCCACAAGATGCATGTTTTCTTTTTCCCTGTTGGTGTTCTCAAAGCCTAAATTGTGTCTATGGGAGCATCCTGATATTTAAACATCTGAGCCTAATTTCAAATACTTTTGGACGATTATTCATTACATTTTCCTTTTTCATAAAGTAATTATTGTGAGTAAAATTACTGTTAGTTTAAAAATCATAACTAAATCATAAGGGATAATTAAGATACTGGTGCTGTTTTTCTTCTAATGACCTTAAGATTTATTTCCATGGCTCTTTAAAGAATATGCTAATTCATTCTTTTCCTTCTTTTTCCAACATCTGTTATAGAATTAATGACAGACCTCACTAGTTTTACAAAGACTCTCTCTCATTTTCATTTAGTATGAAAAGTACAGATATTGTTTAGGTTGGGTTCATATCTACAATACATAACACTTAAGGTATTAGAGAAAAACTGTCCACATATGAGGAGTTTATACCTGTGGCTTTGAGGAAAACATGGTGGCTTGCATAGATGGAAGTGATTAAAAATTCACAGGCCCTAGCAAAAGGTGGATGTTGTGAAAGAAAAGAAGAAAAATCTTTTTTTTTTTTTTTTTTTTGGTACCAGGGATTGAACTCAGGACCTTGCGCTTGCAAGGCAGGTGCGGTGCCACTGAGTTAAAATCCTGGCTAGAAGAAAAATCTTGCAGAGTGAGTTTGAAGAAAATAGTAATACTAATGCCTTTTATTGAATACAGATAACATTTTTATGCCATTGGTTGCCAATCTCTACTTCCAATCCATCTCATTTTCCTAAACCCCAGACCCTCATACCGAAGTGCACACTGAACATTTCCACTTGAGTACTCTACAAAGATCCGTACCAGCAGTGGACCACCATGAACTGGACACTTGCAATTCTCATTCCCAAACCACCTTCACTTGGGCTCTTTACTGAATGAAACCAGCATCTACTTAGCTATTCAAGGCAGAGATACATTAATCTTCATTTCTATCTTCCTCATATCTCACAAGATTATCAAATCAACTTCATATCTAGTTCCTTTGTTCATATCTTGTTCCCTTTGTTTAAAATGCTGCAATTGTTGTCACTTAAGCACTGCATGTATTGTTTCTAACTTCATTCTGTGGATCTTTTTCTTTTCTGAAGCCAAAATGATTTTTGTGAAATCCAAACCTGAGTATTGTTCTTTCTCAGTTCTCTAACACTGTGTTCTAGCCTTCCTGAGCACCTTTTGATTTGTTAACTAGACCACACTCTCACTCTCTGTTCTAGGATAATGCTCACTGCTTGCTTACTGGAGAGTCATGTCTGTTTCTTTGGCTCATGCTTACCAATATTTATCAATATTCTGCTTTGAAATTGAGTCCTTTGGGTAGAATTCTTCAGCTTCACAAAGTTAAATATTTTACCTATAAGTTTCAGAGTACTCTGCACTCCCTGTACTCTCATATTATTCTGGATTCATCCCAACACTCTGGGAGGCTGAGGCAGTAGGATTACAAGTTCAAGCCCAGCCTTGACACTTGAGCAATTTATCAAGACTCTGTCTCAAATTATAAAATTAAAAAAGAGCTGAAGATGTAGCTCAGTGTGAAGGGTGTGGCTTCACTCCTCAGGACTGAAAAAATTGCTTAATTGATGTTTGGTCTGTGGGTTATAAACCTTACAAGGTAGGAACCATGCTTATCTTCTTCATCCTTGTAACTCTAACATCTACAAGATTTTCTGAGCCTAGTACATATCAGTAATTACTTGATGAATAAATGATTGAAAGTGCTCCGATTTAGCCTCAAATTCTATAAGAATATGTTGACCCTATCTCACGCTTAATTGATTAAAACAGAAATCTTCCCCCAGTTGGTATGGAAAAAGTGCTTTATTCTGTAATCCTGATGATTCTCTCTGCATGGGTGGTGTTCCTTTCACAGATCGGTGGTAGCCTGTGTCCTGACTCACACTGGGTCTTATGGGGTGAGTGAGTGGATTATGTGACTGACAGCTTTTTGAAAGAATGAGTGTAATATGCTAGCTCAGTCAGTTCTTCTCTTTTTCTATGGGTCCGCACCTGACCACACAGTGTGCTTCAAGTTTACCGTACTGGTTCCCACATGAGGAGGTCTGCAGTGGACCAGCTCTGCCTGTGCCCAGTCTGGGCTCTGCAGAAACCTGGGATCACAATTAAGAAATCCCTCTTGCTATAGCTGTAAGTTCTATTCTCCCTGGCCAGTTTGTTCAGCATTGAGGGCAAAGTTTATATGAAGCCCTCCATTTGTCATTCTCTCCCTTATTTAACTAGCTTAGGAATAAAGGAAATACAATTTTATTTACTGGGCTTCTTTGAATTTTGACATTTTCCCTAAAGTATTGCTACATCCTAGGTTATTTCTTCCATCCACTCACTTAGGTTACCAGTACTTATTAAATATGCCAGGAAGTCTCTTAGAAGACTAATTCTTTCACTGGAGCTTTAAAAACTAAAAATAGCATCAGAGAGTTCACAGTTCTATTTTCATCAGTTGAATGCGGATTGGCTTTAATTTGGGGTTCATATTATTCTCAATGGATTTCAAAGCATGTACAATTGAGTCTGAAAATATTCTCTTCTATATGTATTATTCACTTTGGTTTACTAGTTTATATATCTGTTCCTTCCTATCACTCTTCTTAATTTTTCTAGGTAAGTAGGATAAGTTGTTTTTTAGGCTTCTGAAAATGTTTCCAACACTGTATCCCAGCATTCAATTAATTTAATTTGTACTTAAATAATATCTACAATTCCATTTAAGCAAAACGGTTTCTATGGTAACATCGCAGACTTTCTAAATTCAGGCTATGATGTAATCAACCAAAATGACTATCATACTCAAATTCTTGTTTATTTCATCTGCAGCATTTCTTATTTAAGCCTATTGTACTACACACAGATTTTCCACATCTGAATTTATTTTGGAGCTATAAGACATTTTCTCATCAGTTCTATTTTAGGAATTCATGTTTGATTTCACAGTATTATGGAATTCACATTTCTGCTAGACTTAAAATATTGACCAAATGGGCTGGATTATGTAGAGTATATCTATATAATACTGACCCAGTTTTTACAAAATATTGGAAATTTTCTATCCATATTGACAGCATGTGGAATATCAAATATTGTGGAATAATGAATCTCACACATTAAATTGATTGCTGCCATTTGACTTATTAACATATTACATCATGAAGTAGTTAAGAATCTTTCCCTAGATTTCCTAAAATATCCAATGTAATGAAATCATTTTTGCATAAATATATACATTTTTATTTGCTTTTTCTTAAGTAATACTTGTGAATTGCTTGTGCATACCTATAAACAATTGTTATTACTCTCTACAGCACTCTCACAGTGGAAAATGTCAAGATTTTTGCCTTTGAGGCCAGGTAAGATATTTATATGAATAAATTTAGCATTTTGAGTCTGTATACTCCAGACAGAGAAGTTCTCAAGTGGCTTTCTTTACTCATACAAAATCTTTTTATTTTCACTCATGTTTTCTCTTTGTTCCTTATCTATGGAAGCAGTCAGAAACATAAAAACATGGAGGACGCAGAATCAAGAACATCTGTTTGTAGAAATAGTAGAGGCACATCTCAGGAAAAAAAATGAGAAGGGTAAAGGAGAAAAGTCATCTTATCTGTCAAGATACTCCATGTACTGCTTGGAGACCCCAGAATTCAATATAGTTAGAGAATCTATGGAGCTATAATTCAGAGGGAATTCTTCATAATAGTTTGCTGTGAGAGATCAACTGCTTTTTCCTCTCTACATTTATAGAGGTTTATTCCTTTCTAAAGCACTTCTCCTTATAAAGGTATTATATTTGTAAATATCTCTTGCAGTGTATCAAGGTCCCAGAAGGGCAAATATTCAAGGAAATAATTATCAACATTAGCCACAGTTTCAGAGAGATCAAACAAAGATGGAAATGTGTTGGGTTGAATTTGGAGACCATTGGTGATATTTGCTAGAAGAGACTTGGTGTGGGGTTTTGAGGCTATTCTCTCAGCACGCAGAGAAAAATATACCATTCCCTGAGCATCAAAGGCTTAATGTATAATTAAGGGTTTACAGAACTTGTTGGAAAATGAAAGGCAAAGAGCTGGGAGCAGCTGCCCCCAGGAGGAGGAAGCTGTTACTAGAGAAGCCGGCAGGTCAGAGAAATTGGTCAGGGAAACTGACACTGACTCTCAGTCTAAAACATAAGGCAAACCTTTCTCAAAGGCTGCTGTGAGTGGGAGCTGTTAGGGTCTCAGTGTCTGTGGGACCCCCCGGCCCCAACTGCCCAGTGCCTCTCTCCTTCTGTGAAGGGAAGGAGAGGGGCCTTAGAGCATCCTGAAAGCCATGGTGAGCCGGTCATCTCTCTGCATCTCTCACATGTTGCCTGCTACTGGAGCATAGTGCTGCTGCTTCACCTCTCACCGGAGTCCCTCTAAGCTAAGCCATGTAGAGATGGGGGCTATGGGGAGTGAACTTCCTGGTGTGAGTTGGTAACAAATAGTCCAAGGCCAGAGTGTGAGCAAGACCAGATGCCATGGCTTAAAAAAAGAAGTGGGTCAGAAAGCAGACTTTTGTTTTAAGCAACAGATTGAGAAAGGATGATGGGTAATAGGGCTATTAGAAGGAGATAAAAGATTTAGTGGGAGTTATTTTACTTGACTTGATTTTTTTTTAAATTAAATTCTTTCATTGGTACATTGTAGGTATACAACACAATTACATTTCTCACTGGGAATTGTACCTTTACATAACGCATCTTGGTTCTTATTTTTTCCCCATTCCTAGCCCTCCCTTCACATCCTCCACCCTTCCCTATTTACAAAGACTTTATTTCCATTTCTCATCATTCTTCCTTTCCCTTCTTTCCTTTCCCCTGCCCCTCCCACTACCCCTACCCCTTTGGACCTTTTCTTCCTATTTTACATTATCAACTATTCATTCCAATCATTGGTACATTTTAGGTATACAATATAATGACATTTATCATTGAACATTTGCACCTTTACATAATCTCTTTTGGTTCTTATTTTTCACCCTTGTCCAGCCCTCCCTTCGACCCCTCCATTCCTCCCTATTTACAAAGATTTTATTCCTATTTTTCCATTTTCTCATATTAATCCCATTCCCTTCTATCTTTTCCTCTAGCCCTCCCACTTCCTTCCCCTTTGCTCCTTTTCTTCCTATTTCACATTACCTATTATACATTTAGTCCATATTTACACTTTCAATTTCTCACACCAGAGAAACTATTCGGTATGTATACATGTGTGTCGTATTTATTTCACTGAAGAGTATCACCTCAATGTACATTCACTTAGCTATAAATGTCTCTAATTTCTCATTTTTTATGGCTGAGTAGTACTCCATTTTAGGAGAAAACCACATTTTCTTGATCCAGTCTCCAGTTGATGGGCATTTGGGCTGTTTCCAAGTTTTAGCTATTACAAACTGTGCTGCTATGAACATGGGTGCACATATATCACTGTGGTATGATTCTTTTAATTCTTTGGGGAAGATCCCCAGCAGTGGAATAGCGGGGTCAAATGGGACTTCCAGTCCTAGTTCTTTGAGGTATCTCCATGCTGATTTCCACAGTGCTTGCACCAGTCTACACTCCCACCAGCAGTGGAGCAAGGTTCCTCTTTCCCCACGGCCCCGCCAGGATTTGTTATTGCTTGATTTCATTTGTTATTGCTTGATTTCATTTCTGGAGTGAAGTGGAATCTCAGCATTGTTTTCATTTGCATCTCTCGAATGACCAGTGATGTTGAACATTTTTTCATGTATTTATTTGCTATTTCTACTTCTTTGTCTGAGAAATGTCTGTTCATTTCAGATGCCCATTTTCGGATTGGGTCTTTAAATTTGGGAGTTCTGACCTTTTTAAGTTCTTTATAGATTCAACATAGTAGACTTTTGTCTGAGGAAAAGCAGGTGAAGATTTTTTTTCCACATTGTAGGATGTCTCTTCACACTGCTGGTGGTTTCTCTTGCTGTGCAGAAGCTTTTTAATAAGAAGAGATTCCACTTGTTGATGGTTTGTGCTAGTTCATTGGCAACTGAGGTTTTGTTCATAAAATCTTTTCCTACACCGATGTCTTCAAGGGCTCTACCTAACCTCTGTTCCAACTGGTTCAGAGTTTCTATTTTAATATTTAGATCCTTAATCCATCTTGATTTTAGTTTAGTGCATGGTGAGAGATATAGGTCTAGTTTTAATCTTTGGCAAGTTGAAGCCCAATTTTTCCAGCACCGTTTATTAAAGAGGCTATCTTTCCTCCAGTGAGGGTGTTTGGCTCCTTTATTGAAGATGAGATGGCTGAGTGTGTCTGGCGTTGTTTCTGCACCTTCTAATCTGTTCCACTGGTCCTCAGGTCCGTTTCTTTGCCAGTACCATGTTGTTTTTATCACAGTAGCTTTGTAGTATAGTTGCAGGTTGAGGATTGTGATACCCCCTGCCATGTCTCTGTTGCCTAGAATTGCTTTTGCTATTCTGGGTCTCTTCTTGTTCCAAATGAATTTTTGTATTGTTTACTCAAGGTCCATGAAGTACTTGAGCTCACCATCTTTAGGGAAGCCATGGCCCACTTGAGTCCCTCTTTTTATGATATGAATGAGTTCCCCGAGCTCATTTTTCTTCTGGGCATTTAGTTGGACACACCAAAAATAATTTATTCGGGCCTGATTTTTATTAGGCATTTAGTAGAAAATGTGTCAAAAAAAGCTGAACCAAACTGGAAAATCAGACAGGAGAGGCTTGGTCCAGGTTTAATGAGTTTGGAGTCCGGGCTATGAAAACAGTGACTGAAGGAGTTAGTGGGGGCTCTGTGACCATGCGGTGACAGGATAAACACTCTGGATGGTGTAGGAAAGCGAGGCCTAGATGGAGCTAACAGGTATAGAAATGAAGAGGCCAAGGCAATAAAACAGCTTGAGAAATCTAAGAACAGACCTGGTGGCCATAGAGGAATAAGGAAGTGGGAAAAATAACAGCAACTGGACTTCTAGCCCAAGTGGGCTCATGGAGGTATTTTCACAGCTGTGGTACTTCTGGATGGCAGGGAAAAATGATTCTGATTGTATTCATGGAACAAATGAAAGGCAGAGAAACCCTGAACATCAAAGAACTGAAGAATATGGCACTGGGTAGGTACTGGGTAGGCACTGGGTAGGTGTGTGCTGCAGCTCAACTGTCTGCCCTATGAGCTGTACTCACGGCGCCCCCTGCAGGTATGAGTTGCACAACCAGCGTGGTCATGGACAGTGGTGTGAACTTGGTGCTACCACAGGCCTTGAGTCCACATGCAATTTAACAGGTATTTCCATACGGTTCTGCATAAGTAGCCAACAGATCACCAAGTGGGTGGAAGCTCTCAGAATAGAGAGAAATCAGAAGCCGACAGAGACAGGTTTAACCAACCAGGAGGTACAGCACATGAGTGGTACCCAGAGATAAGAGGAACCTCATGATTCAGAGAAAGGGCTGAATGCTCTGCAAAGGGAGAGGCCAGTAGGAGCAAAGCCCTGAAATCAATGAAGTGCTGGCTGTGTCAACAGCGCATTGTGTGCTTTTCTTGGCTGTTCAGAAGACAGCCTCTATCCTGGTGCTCTCCCAGTGGTGGCCATGGCATTGGGATGAAAAGGAAATCCTGAAAGGGAGAGTCCTTGGACCTTGGAGAATGAATTCCCTTATATGGAAACAACCTTTGACCCAAAAGGCAAGGTCAGAAGAAACAGTTATCTACTTTCAGTGCAATGAGCATCGTGCATAAATTGGAATTAGAGTTTCTGCTTTTATAAGAAAAACTGGTTAGATTTTTTTTTTAAAAAAGAAAAGGATTAGCTTTCCTTTTTCCTAGAGATAACCATTAGTGTTTCTCAGCATTTTAGCTTCATAACTATGAAGATGAAAGAGAACAAACTGCATAGATTGTACCAAGTGCTTCCTTAATTTGTTCCATGAAATTATTCTGCTATATTTCTAGTTTACTTCAGAGAAACAATTGTTTCTGCAGACTGCTGTATTTATATTATGCAGCATTATTCATTGAAATTATTGTATATAATAAAATTAGTATCATTATTTTGCTTTCTGTGAAGCGCTTGCCCCAAGGACCCCTGAAAGATTTATAAAAATATTGCAGTAATCCCCTTAACACCCTGTGCAAGAGGTAAATTTCATTAAAAATTCTTTTGGTAGTTATTCCTAGAAAAAAATGTGCTAGTTAGCACATAGCAACAATATTAGTAGAGCAAAGATGGGTGGCAGACAACAGAAATGTTTCTGGAAACTTCTGTATTAGGTATGATTGGCTGTTATAATAAGTAAAACCTGATAGCTCAGTGACTGAAAAGAGCAGACATTTATTTTTAGCTTTTCAAACATCCTGTTGAGAGGTAAGGTGTACTGTGGGGTGACAGATCAATCATACAGGTAGAGAAAATTAAAAAACCTTTGTCATTTTCAGTGTATGGTTCCAAGACTGACCTAGCTGTTGTCACACAGACTGGTAGAATTGCGAGATAAAAAATTACGTGTAGATTTTTATTGGCCATTCATTTTCCTTGGCCATAGCATAGTCACATGACCACACCTGACTGCAAAGGAGACCAGGAAGTAGAACTGGGTATCAGGGGAGAGAGAGAAATGGGGCTTGAACAACCGATTGGTTTCTGCCATAATTGCCATTCAAGGACTCACAAAACACACATGCTTTCTGATACAGCATTATAAAATCTGGCCTGCATTACTTTAGCAGCTATTTGACAGCTTGACTTAGGCTACTGTACAGCAAAAATTTCCAGGTAGTAGATTTTCACAATAGCACTTGTATGGTGGCTCAATAACATAACACTTTCTCAAGCAAATAGTCCTAGCATGACATAACAATTTGGGCTACGCAGATGTGAATGGACGTTGTGAATTTAAATGAATCTACAGGAGTGCAAACAGAGAAGAAAGAAAGCACCCCCTCACTCATCACGTGCATCTACCCCAGCCCTGTATAAATACTGAGCATAGGAGTGACACCGTTTCAGGTCTGGTAGAAAGGGTGAGGGCAATTTGAATGTGTTTGACTCCCTACCTGAGAGTGGACTTGGGTCAGAATCAGCAAAGGATAGAAAAGAATATTCTGATTATGAGGCAAATAAGATTTCTGAGGAGTTATTCTTAAGTCAGAGGAAGGAACTCCAAGGATAAAAATAGCACGCAAAAGAATCCCCGTGTTAAACCACCATAATTCCCAGGTTTGGTCTCATAGGTGATTTCTGTACCACTACCAACACATAAAGAGCATGAGAAAAGAGGTATGGAATTTAGCCCTGATTTTTAAAACATCATCAAAAAATTCATGATATTGGAAGAAAGATGGAAGTGTAGTAAGCTCATCAGGCATTTCTAGGTTGAATTTTGAAAGCAGAGAAAAAAAATAGTATTATATTAAATGTAGTAACTGCTTTGTTATTTTGTTCTGTTTTTGCAGTACTGAGAATTGAACCCAGGGCCCTCACACTGAGCTACATCCCAAGAGCACCCCCAACTTTTTTTTCATTTTGAGACAGGGTCTAAGACACTTAAGTTTCCCAGCCTGGGCTGGAACCTGTGAACCTCTTGCCTCAGTCTCGCAGGGTCCTGGGATTACAGGCAGGCACCACCATGCCCAGCTAGTAACTGGGGTTTTAATGTTCAAGCAGGAATAGAAATCCCTGCCTTGGATTTGTGACTGAGGTTGGAAGTAAAATCGTGCACGTATTCTGGAAGCTGGAATGGCTGTCTCTCTAAAAGATGAACTTAAAAGACTGAGTATGCCAGTCCAACTAAGTGACAAAAAGTTTCTCAGTTCAGATCTCTGAGGACTAAAAACAAAAAAACTTCCACAGGAAGCCTAAGTCATGTTGGGTAGATCCCAAATTGAAACATAAACAAAACCACTGGTCTAGGACTGGATTCCCATAGGACACAAAAGGAAGCAAGGAACTCATTCTTGCTAAAAAGGAGTTCCAAGGCATGATTTGCAAATCACATAAAAAAATAATTTATTTTACGATGAGTTACCTGATCTCATAAAAAGCAAGATGAAATCCTGTAGATCTTTAGATAATAGAACAAACTGAAAGAATAAAAAAGTATTTATAAAATGAGTAAAGAGAAAGAACGGCAAATACCCTGAAAGATCAGGATATTGTGAAAAGGAACCAAGAGGTTTAAACAAAAAGAACACTTTCCAGCAGATGCAAAGCGTAGAGTGTAAAGTTAAGCATTTTTCTAATAAGAGTTCTAAAAGGGAAAGAATGGGGAGAAGGTAAAGGTTAAAAGAAGAAGGCTTTAAAATACGCAGTGAAACACATTTGGTCAGATGGACAGGAGCATGCTCTGTCCTAAGTGGGTGAAAGCACACAAACACATCCAGTGCAACCATGACTACCGTCTAAGATATCAGCGTTAAAGAGAAGAGCTTAAAGGAACCAGAGAGAAAAGGCAATAAAATCAACATTCCCTCAGCTCTGACTGCAGATGGATCTGCCCAGCAAGTGGAAGAACAAAGGAAAGATGCAGCCAGTGCAGGGTTGTGGAAAGACTGACTACTTCAATAAGAAGGTGGGACACTGTGAGAAAGCACCATGAACACAGCTCACTGTCAAAAATGCTGTGAGGTGGTAATTTTATTTCTTTTAACATATGTTTGACTTTGAAAACAATCAAGAAAATTTGTGTCACTAAGATAATGCCAGAAGTATTGCCATTCAGGTGTTTTCTGTTGGCTTACATGTTTTGCTGTGAATTAGACATCATATTTCAGTGTGCAGGGCAGAGCTGTGGGTGCTGATGGTTTATTAAAATGACTGTGTGACTCCGAATACTCGAGGGAGGTGCATGTTACTTCATCTCACAGAGTGTCTAAATAAGCAAGGAACAAGGTTTTAAAATCAGGTCTGTCCCTATTGGGAAATGGGAAGGAAAACAAGGGAGAAGGGAGGGAGAAAGGAAGGAAGGGACAAGAAAAAAGTGAAAATAGAAGGAAAAAATGGAAACAAAGCTTTAGTACATAGAGCAGGGAGGGGGTGTAAAGGGAGGAAGGAAGAAGGGATAAAATAAATTTATTTAAATTAAAAGAAATTAAAAATCATAAAGTAAATAAGGCTATAACAATGTCTAAATATATACTTGGACAAAACAAATAAGCAAACAAACAAAAAACTTAAGAAACAGCTTAGAGATTCATTAAGAGTGGAAAGCTTAAGTAAAAGATTGTTTATTGATGGGATATATTTTATTAAAATTATGTTTCCAAGTTGCTTATAAAAACTGGAAAATTGTGTAAAAATATCAAATGAGTGAAAGCAAAGCAAAAAATGTTTATATAGATAAGGAGTGTTGTTTAAAAAAAGGCCAAAGTTAACTCCCCAAAGAAAGTTGTTGTTTTTTGTTTGTTTGTTTGTTTTTTGTTTTTTTTGGTACCGGGGATTGGACTCGGGTCCTTGCGCTTGCGCAGCAGGCAGCGAAACCACTGAGCTAAATCCCCGGCCCAACCCAAAGAAAGTTTTGTAGGGAAGGATTCATTTTGTACACTGAAATGTAAACAGTGATTATTTCTGAATAGTAGGATTTCAGAGGTGTTTATTTTCTGCCTTTCTTCAGTTGTGTCATTTGTGTATGTTTCTCCTCGTGTGCTTTATAAAATTTAAAAAATTTGTACTTAGAGATACAACTAGAAGGAAGTAAACCAAAAATTAACAACAACAACAAAAATAAAATCAGGTCTGTGTTAATGAAAACATTAACCCATTTGTGTGTGCACGTGTGTGTCTGTGTGTGCAGACCACGTGTATCTGTGTTGAGATTTACACCTCATGTTATTCCAGTCAGGATCTGAGGTGACGTGGAGGATAAGTGTCACACTGCTATCACATAGCAAGATAACACAGCCACCTGGACACCTGTGCCATGAATCTAGGGAAAAAAACCAGAAATGTTAAAGAGAAACCTATAAATCATTACCTATAGGAATGCTAACCTCCATTCTTGTTGTATAGTGATCAGAAGTATTCAGTTTCCACATCATTCAACCCTATGCCACATAGGTACATGTATATCTGTACCTTGGTTCACTAACTTAATTCATTCCATGATTCTGGTTGCTAATCGAAGTGGACAAGAATGGAATCAAATTTTCTCATAAGGTTAACATTGAACCTAAAAACTTTGGTCAATGAAGACCTCTAATGAGTTTTAATTTTTATTTTATAATCCCAGTCACTCATGATCTTTCTCACACCTGAATTACCTTCTAATTGTAGGTGTTCAAATTTTTTTATTAATTGACCCTGCCCTACATTCTCTTTTTACATTCACCTATTCCTTATCTCCCACATATCAACAATAGTGTACTTTTTAAAAAGAAAAACTAACTTGGAAAGAAACAAAAACAAAGGAAATGTAGTCTTACATACGAACTTCTTCATATGCTCTTCATGTAGCTCAAGTGCTTGGATTTAAATGTCAAATCCCACACTCATGTCTTCTTTTCCTTTCACAATTTTGTTTTATTTTTGATTGACATGTATTACTTGCACATGGGGAAGAGACTCAGTGTGGCGTTTCCATCCATCCACGCAGTGGGCACTGATTTTATCTCTCCATCCTTTGTTTTTACCTTCATGCCCCACCCCTCACACTCTCTCCACTCCCTAGTAATCATTATTCTATTTTAGGTCAACGTGGTTTTTTTGAAAAAAATCATGTGATATTTGTCTTTCTGTGTCTGGCTTACTTCACTTTGCATAATACATTCCAGTTTTATTCATTTTGCTGCTAATGGCAAAATTTCATTTATCTTTAAGGCTGACTAATATGCCAATGTCTGTATATCCTTGTGTATATTTTTTATCTACTCATCAGTTAATGGCCACATAGATTCCATATCTTAGCCTATTGTGAGTAGTGATGCAATAAACATGGGAATGTAGCTATCCCTTTATTATGATGATTTCATTTCCTTTGGACCTATACCTAGGAGAGGGATAGCTAGAGCATGTGGCAGTTCTATTTTTAGGTTTTTTGAAAAACCTCGATTCTGTTTTCCATAATGGCTACACCATTTACAATCTCAATAACAGTGTATAAGAGTTCCCTTTTCCTCACAACCTTACCACTATTTGTTATGTTTCTGTTTTTTGATAGTAACCACTACAACTGGGATGAGATAGTATCTCATTATAGTTTTGATTTGTATTTCCTTGAGGGCTAATGATATTGGGCATTTTTCATATATTTGTTGGCCACTTATATTTTTTTCTTGGCGAATAATCTATTCCAATCATTTACCCATTTTTAGATTGCATGGTTTTGTTAAATCTTTTGAGCTCTTCATATATTCTGGATATTGATCTTCTATTAGATGATGAGCTGGCAAAGACTGTTGCCCACTTTATGCACTGTGTCTTTCCTCTGTTGGTTGTTTCCTTTGCTGTGCAGAGCCTTTTAATTTGATGCAATTCCATTTGTCAAGTCTTGTTTTTATTTCCTGTGCTTTTAGAGTCCTATCTAGGAAATTACTGCCTGTGCCACTATCTTGAAGTGTTTCTTCTGTTTTCCTCTAGTAGTTTCAGAAACTTGCATTAAGATCTTTGATCTATTTTGAGGTGATGCTTGCAGGGTGAAAGATGGGGGTCTAGTTTCAGCCTTTTCCAAGTGGATCTGGACTTTTCCTGGCACCATTTGTTGAAACAGCTGTCCTTTCTCCTTTATTGAGAATCAGTTGGCTGAAGATAAGTGGATTTACTTTTGCATCCTCTGTTTTGTTCCATTGATCCATATGTCTGTTTTTATGCCAATTCCATGCTGTTTTTATTACTGCGGCTCTTTAGTATATCTTGGAATCAGGTAGTGTGATGGCTCTAGTTTGGCTTTGTTATTTTGCTCAACATTGCTTTGGCTATTCAGGGTCTTTTGTTCTTCCACAAGAATTTTAGGATTTTTATTTTTAGTTCTGTGAAGAACAACCAAAGGGAAAAGATAAAAAAATGAGGAAAGAAGGAAGAAACTAGAAACAAAACTCTTGTAAATAAGGAGGGAAGAAGAACTGAAGGGAGGGGAGGAGAATGGGAAAAAATAAGAATTAAGATATATCACATACAGGTACAAATTCTATATGAAGAATATGATCATTATGTACATCTAAATTGTACAGATAAACTTAATTACAAAAGAGCAACATTGGAATTTTGATAGGTACTGCATGGGCTGTATAGATCACATTGGTAGGGGGGGAAAGAAAACAGACCACTGAGTTCTGAGTGGGATGTAGGCAGTGGGGCAGGGGTTCAAGCAGACCGCTGGACATAACACCAGCAATTTCAGACTTAGCCCTCTCTGCAAGCCACACATGACTCTCCTGGCTTCTCAACATGGTGGTCGGGGCTATTGTGTCTTTCTCAGCCTTGCCTTAGGCTTCTCTGGGAGGGGTCTGTAGCCCATCCCTGATCTGTGACTATGTCTTGTGGCAGTCTCCTCCCAAGTCACTGTGGTAGGATATCAGAAACTCTAAAGTATAGTTTTACCACAGCTCAGTCCTACATTAATTCTTTCCTAACATGGTTTCTTAGTAAATCCTCCCAGGAATCACGAGTACTACAGATGATTTCTTCTCCAACTGTAGCCTACCCTGCAGGAGGAGTCAATCAGAGTAATCTCTCATGATGCTGTTGCAGTTTACAATACCCATGGACCCACTTGGGGCTAATTCTGCTGGCCTGGTGCTTTGTTTCTCCAGGGCCTGCCGGCTTTCTCCAGGCTTTCCTGGGGTCAGTGGAAATAGGTCCCCCTCCCCAGACTCTTAAGTTCTTTTCTCTGCATTCTGCTCCACTTCTCCAGCTTCTCTGTAGTTTCTAGTTTTCCTATCAGCTCTTTCCCAGTCCTTGGAGATCTGCTTCTTTTTATTTTCTCTTTACCAGATTGTTTTCCAGGTGTCCTGATGCCAGTCCCATAGAGGGTGCATTTTGCTACCAGTCTCTACTTGAATATTTTTAATCTCCCAGAACATTGTTTTCTGTCCTTTGACTTTTAGTCTATGACTTTGGATTTGGATTGGATTTGAATTTGGATTTGATTTGGACCAAAGTTTTTCATTGTATGGAGCATACTGATGGTTTTAGGTTTTGGTCCATCTATCAACTGTGTCTTTTGGCTGCAAAGTTGAGACCATTCACCTTGAGCATTATTACTGAGAGGTATTGACTTATTCCTGTCATTGCCTTACTTTCCTGTTGCTGGTTCTTTTTTCCCCTTGTGCTTAACTTCTTACCCTACCTGATGTATTCATTCCATTGCAATTTTTGACATTGTTGGTTTCATTGTCCCATTCTAAGATAGCTTTGAGAGTTTTTCTGAGTGCTGGTTTTGTGGTTATGAACTTTTTAAGGTGCTGTTTGTCATGAAAAGAACTTATTTCTTCATCAGTTTTGAATGACGGTTTTGCAGAATATGTCAATCTGAGTTGGAAGTTGTTTTATTTTAGGGCTTAAAACACTTTGCTCCAAGCTCTCCTGCCTGGCCTTGAAGGTTTATGCTGAGAAGTCTGCTGTAATTCTCATGAGTTTATCTTTATAAATGATTTGTTACTGTTCTTTAACAGATTTAAAAATTTTATCCTTGTGTTGGATTTCTGGGATTTTTATGATGTGTTCTGGAGAAGTTCTTTTATTATTTTGGCTATTTGGGACTCTGTATGCCTCACTTCTGTGTATGTTAAATCCTTTCTCCAAAAGTTTTCTGGTATGAATTCTGTAAACAGATTTTTTATGCCATTCCTGCTGTCTTTCAATTTTTTACTGATTTCAATTAATTTTACCTTAGCCTTCTTTGCATCACCTACCAGTGGTTGGATCCATTTTCCATGCCCTCTTGCTGTTTTTAAGGTATATCTGAGTATATATGGTCATCGCTATCTTCTAGTTCTGACACTCTTCCCTCACACTGGGACGTCTGCTGCCCATACTTTCAGGAGAATTTTTTAGTTTTGGATTTCTGTTTGCATGGCCTTGCTAAAATGATATTTCATGTTTTGTAACATTTTGTTTAGCTCTGCTAGCTTTCTATTAGTGTCTTCTGTAACTCACTGATCATTTTGTTTATTATGTTCTATTGTCTGTGAGCTCACTGAGTGCTTACTGATTTTTTTGTCTCTTATTTTATCATTTCATGTAATTCAGCTGTTTGACTTTTGATTTCTTCCCCATTGATGTCCCATGAATCAGCTTTAAGGGAGCTGAGAGTTTTTGGAGGGATTTTGTTGCCTTGTTTTCTCATAGTTATATTTGTGTGTCTGCATGTTTGTGCTGAGTGTTGAGAGTCAAATAGAGTGGAATGATTTTGATGCTAGTATGGAGAGATATTTAATAAGTATCTGCTTTATAGTGATGTGATTTGGCTTTGTTTTCTATCTACCTCTTCATTCTACTCAGTTTAATAGGATCGGACCCAGTTACTGTGTTGAAAGGAGAAAACCCTACATTATATCAACATCAACAGTTACAACCATACACCAATCATGTGCATTGAACAATGTTTTGTTTTAACAGTTTCACCCTTTTATCAAAGCCCTGTGCAGATGTCAGGAGCAATGCTACATAATTTTAGGGAAAAATCATTTGGTTAGCCTAGTTCTCCTGCCTATAGCCCACCTATGGAATTCCGAGACATAATTCCATTTTGGCCTCCAGTCACAACTGAGACCTCAATGATCCGGTGATGCTGTGATTCTTCAGGACAAGAAACATCTTGGGAGCTGAAGACATCCTGGGAGGAACAAAATCTTCATCTACTCAGTTCCTCCTTGTTCTTGGATTGTTACATCTTGTTTACAGGATGTACTGAACTCTCTGCAAGTCATTTGTTACATTTGTTTCTCCCAATGTACTGAATAAAAGGTGTGGTAAACTGGGGGCTTTCATCTTTGCACCCAGAGCAGCACTGATCAGACCCAAAGCTCAGCTTCTTCTCAGTTTCATTTTTCTATCTTTCCTGTAATTTGCCTTGTGCTGCCATGGCTCACAGGAGACTAGGACTTACTGCAGAGGTTCTAGTAACATCCCCTTTCCCTGTTCCCTACATGCAGACTGCACTGCCCTGCTACACACAGAGAGACTGAGATGTGGAAAGAGGGAGTAAAGAAGGAAGAGAAAAAGGAAGAGTGTAAGTCAGTAAGGAAAGGAGAGGAGACACACAGCAGTAGATAAAAGTCCTGAGTATTTGAATAATTTTTATAGCAGGATAAAAGGGGTAGGGGCTGAGGGTGTTTGAGAGAATATTTGTAGAAACAGAAGGGACACCGAGGCACTGAAGTGCAGTTGGAGATTGGGGGTAGGGCCAGCTCTATCAGAACCTATTAATATGTTGATAGTTACCTTATGTTTGGACTGTCTATAGACAATTATGATGCAAGTTGCCCTCACTTGTTCATGATAGTTACTATTTAGTTTAAAGGACTGAAAGGACAGAGGGAAGATAAAGGGAGAAGAAAAGACATAAGAGAGAAGTAAAAAGAAGAGAAGAGAAAGAGAACAAAATAACTACTAAAAAAGAAAAATAACCCATGCAGTTGCAGTATCACAAAATCAAAGCAAACTCAGAGTCCCAATTACATTGCAGTCTTATTTCAATTGCAGGCCCCCTTTCCATGACTTGTACCATTGCATGGCTGTGAGCAAGGAGGCTTGTTGATATGGATGACCCTCTGGGGCCCACCTCCTGGCTGTACGCTGTGCTCTGGGTAGGGCTAACTATGATCCTTTGCCTCTGTCCCAAGATCTTACCACCTCAGGTAATTTGGTAAAGGGAGGGTGCAGTGTAATTGGCCCTGGACCCAGCTCTCCAGAAACAAACCACAATAACGTTGAGGCCACAAAGACAAACCAGATATTGGCAATAAAAACCATTTAATAGTAACAACTATGCTACTACCAGCAATACCAAAGGAAGTAGCAATAATAATAGAATCAAAGGCAAACTTTATATTTACATACAGTGGGATCCAATAAAAGCTACCACTATACCTCCTTTAACCATGGAAATAAGATCTGCGATAATAATATAGACATAGACAGGGGATTTAGCTCAGTGGCACCTCGCCTGCCTTGCAAGTGTAAGATCCTGAGTTCGATCCCCAGTACAAAAAAAATATATATATAGACATGAAGTTAAATCAAATATTGACATACTGTAAAAATCCACTAAATGGAACATCTATGTCACCATTAAGAGTAGAAAAGAATTCAACAGTAATAGCATAAAGTCAATTAAATATCTAAAATTACTAAAGCTTAATAGTAGTACTAATAAAAATGGAGGAAGTAGGGAAGGGAAAAATGAAAAAAGTAAAATTTGAAAAATAAGGAAAAGGAAGATGAAGAGGAGGGAAAAAAGTGAGATTAACCAACCAATGAAAGAGTAAAAGAAAATTAATAGAGTTAGATAAAGTAAAGAAAAAGAAAAAAAAAGAGAGAAAGATACCAAAATACCAGAATCCACAAAGAGAAATGAGTCCAAAAAATTCCTCTGTGTTTTTTTTTTTTTTGGTACTGGGATTGAACTCAGAATCTTGTGCTTTTGAGGCAGGCAGTGGAACCACTGAGCTAAATTCTCAGCCCATCCTCTGTGTTTTTGAATGAGTAGTTTCTTTCCAAAGCCTGTGGTGTTGGAATCCACCAGATATGGAGGAGTAACTTCTAAGTCTTATTTTTTTTCTTTTTTTCACTTTTAAAAAATTTTGTGAAACCTATTTTGTTTCTACACTCAGTTTCTTGTGTGTGAATGCTGTCTCCTCCCCACTTTTCCTGCTGGGTGGGGTTAATTGATGTTGTGACATCTACCTTAGGTCTCTATTCAGTCTAGCCATTCCCAGCGTCCATGTCCCTCTATGCACCCCAAGTCCTGTTTTCTCCACCTATTTTTATGGCTTGTGAATTTGTGAGTTGTCTTCCTTGCTCCAGAAGCCATTCTGTCCATACACCCCAGGCTGTGGCAGCCATCCAAGCTGAGGCATATCCTCGATCACTTTGGCAAATGGAGAAAGCAAACAGGCCATTGAGCTCTATGCTGGATGTAGGCAGTGGGACACAGGGCTTGTGTAGTCCACTGGACTTAATGTTAGCACTTTCAGACCCAAGCACCTCCAAAGCCACACACAAGTGGCCTGGCTTCTCACCAAAGAACAGAGGACCCTCGTGTCCTTCCTGACCTGAGCTCACCACTGCTTAAACTTCTCAGAGTGTCTATGTCTGGTCCTTGCCCTCTCCAAAACTGTCTATTGTGGCCCTCTCACATTCAGTCACTGTGGTGGGGTGACCTCAGAAACTCTGAACTGTAGTTGTTCTGTAGTTGATCTGTTGACCCCTATCCAAAATGGCTCTTGATTCAACCCTCTCAAATATAGCTGTTGCTGCAGTGGATGTCTTCATCTCTACCTGCCATGTGGAAGGAGTCACTTTCAGAGTAAAACTCCACCCTGATTTTGCAGATTACCATAACCGTGGGCTTTTGGGGGGGCACTAGTGCTGCTGGCCTGGTCTGTTGTTTGTCCCTAGAGCTGCTGACCCTCTCTGCCCTTACCTTGTTCTTTCAGAGACAGGTCAGTCTCTCCAGAAGCTGGGATTAGGATTCTAGCCTGCTTCCTTCTTTTCCTTCTTTTCCCTGTGTTCTCTTTAGTTTTTCCAGTTTCTTTTTTTAATTATTAAATTCTTTTATTGGTACATTTTAGGTACACAACACAATTACATTTCTCACTGGGAATTGTACCTTTACATAATGCATCTTGGTTCTTATTTTTTCCCCATTCCTAGCCCTCCCTTCGCATCCTCCACCCTTCCCTATTTACAAAGACTTTATTTCCATTTTTTCCATTTCTCATCATTTTTCTTTTCTCTTCTTTCCTTTCCCCTGCCCCTCCCACTACCCCTACCCCTTTGGAACTTTTCTTCCTATTTTGCATTATCGATTATTCATTCTAATCATTGGTACATTGTGGGTATACAATATAATGACATTCATCATTGAAAATTTGCACCTTTACATAGTCTCTCTTGGTTCTTATTTTTCACCCTTGCCCAGCCCTCCCTTCAACCCCTCCAGTCCTCCCTATTTACAAAGATTTTGTTCTTATTTTTCCATTTTCTCATATTAACCCCATTCCCTTCTATCCTTTCCCCTAGCCCTCCCACTTCCTTCCCCTTTGCCCCTTTTCTTCCTATTTCACATTACCTATTATACATTTTAGTCCTTATTTACACTTTCAGTTTCTCACACGAGAGAAACTATTTGGTATTTATACATGTGTGTCCTATTTATTTCACTTAAGAGTATTGCCTCAATGTGCATCCACTTAGCTATAAATGTCTCTAATTTCTCATTTTTTATGGCTGAGTAGTACTCCATTTTATTAAAAAACCCAGATTTTCTTTATCCAGTCTCCAGTTGATAGGCATTTGGGCTGTTTCCAAGTTTTAGCTATGACAAACTGTGCTGCTATGAACATGGGTGCACTTATATCACTGTGGTATGATTCTTTTAATTCTTTGGGAAGATCCCCAATTCCTAGTTTTCCTTTTGGCTCTTTCTTGAATCCCAGAACTTTTCTTCCCTTTCTCTTTGTTATATTGTTGTTTTCCAGGGATCACATTTCCAGGTCCTGGAGGGACTGTGCTGTGCTGCTGGATTTTATGCTGTCGTCTTCTATGTAGTATGGACATTTTAACAGTATTAATTCTTCCAATCCATGAACATGGAAGCTCTCCACATTTCAGTGCCTTCTTCAATCTCTTTCTTTCTCTGAGAGCTAGCACTTCTCCTTTGCTGGCTAATTCTGCAGCAGACTTTCCCCCATAAGACAGAAGGTGCCTCCCATAAAGAGCTGCCTTTGGCTTGTCTTCCTTTCCACAGACTGGAATGGAAAATTGAATAATCAAAAAATAATCATTGGGGGCACTTTTTCAGCACATAGCATTTATCATCCTGAGAGGGAAAGGGGCAGCTCACTGATTTGGTTGCTCATAAGGAAAGCAATGGCCAGCCAGGCATATAACACATGCCCATAATCCTAGCACTTGGGAGGCAGTGGCAGCAGGATTGCACGTTTGAATTCCACTTGGAAAACTTGGTACCTCTATGAGACCTTGCCCCATAATGACAAATAAAAAGGGCTAGGAGTGTAGTTTAGGAAGTGTAGGAAGGCTCTGGGTTCAAATGTCAGTTTTTAAAAATGATCAACACTGAATAATGTGGAATCACCTTAATTGTCCCAGCATACTTATAGGAAGGACTTGAGATCCTGGTGGACTGAGCATGCTGGGTCAGCAATCAGACAACAGAAGATCAGTCCCCCCCATGGGGGTCAGGGGTATCTGGTCACTAAGGCCATTACAGATATGCTGATGGGAGAGGTACCCACCTCACTCAGAAGTTCAGGTTCATTTTCCTTTGCAGGACAAGACTGAAGATAGGACAAAGAGATGCAGACCTGGGCTTGTTAATATTCATGGGGATGTTGGTGTCTTACAGTATGGAGGCCAGGAAGTGGCATTTAATTATCTGAAACCAGGAGGCTGCAATTACCTTAATTACCAGAAGGAGCAGAGGGGCAGCCAAGGAAATGGGTCCCTCAGGAAATTATAGAGATGTTTAACAGAGCATGATGTCTTTTGGGGCAAAGCAGTTTGGCAGCCAACAAGCATGCTACTTAACTTCCATGACCCACATGTGGCAGGAATGAAGGAGCAATGGGCTCAGCATGGCCTGTCCAATAAAAAGTCACTACCCCTTGCTCAGTTTCTGAACCACGGAATAATGTGGAATCGCCTGAATTATCCCACCATCCTTATAGGAAGGACGTGAGATGCTGGCTCAGTGAGCGTGCTGGGTCAGCAATGAGACAACAGAAGACCCTAAAATGATCAGTCCCCCCGTGGGTGTCAGGGGTATCCTGGTCACTAAGGCCATTACAGATTTGCTGATGGGATAGGCACCTACATCATTAAGTTCAGGTCCATTTTCCTTTGCAGGACAAGACTGAAGACAGGACAAGGAGGTGCTTACCTGGGCTTGTTAATATTCATGAGGGTGTTGGGCCAATATTCACACCCAGAGCCCACTGACTATCCTGCAGGCTGAGTGGATAGGAGAAAATATCTTAGGCCCTTTCCTCGCCACAGACACACAATACCTGATGCCTGCAACTTAAAGGAGGAGAGGTTTATTTTCGCTCATGTTTCAAAAGAGAAACATGGTTTCTGCTGCTCCAAAGAAGAAACACTATGGTGAGGGCCATGATGGAGGCAAAGCTGTTCATATTGGGATGGCTGGGAAGAACAGAGAGAGTGAAGGCAGGCAGGAGCGGGGCAAGGAGCTAAACCTTTCCAGGTCACACCCCCCAAGGACCACCTCTTTCCACCAGACCCCACCTCCCATGTCGAGTGAGTTTTAACCCCTGTAATCCATTCACCTTCCACAAGTCCTGCCTATGAGGATGTGAGGCTCTCAGGGAACATCCAGATGTAAACCATAAAAGGCAGTATCCTGTAATTCCATAGCATGTTGTCACAGTCTTGCTTTCTTTCCCCCAAAGGACCTTTAGCAATTTATTTGGAAGGCCATACATTTCACAAAGGGACATATGGGTTTTCTTTTGCTGCCATAGCATCCTACAACAAAGTTAGCAACTTGAAACAATGTTGATTTATTATTTCATGGTTCTATAGGCCAGAAATCCAGCACACCCTACTCAGTTGGTTCTGCTTTGGTTTCATAAGACCAGAATGAAGGGTGGGCAGTATCGCTTTCCATTTTGGAGTATCCTTGTTGGTGGAGTTCAGTTCATTATGGTTTTAATGCTGTAGTCCCATTCCCTTTTTGGCTGTCAAAAGGACCCTCTCTCAGCTCTTTAAAGCCATGTTTATCTTTTTTGGTCACCTTATTCCCTCACCCCCATTCTCAAACCAGTAACAAAGTGTTTAGTCCTCCTCACACTAACGGTCTTTCTCTCTCTCATGCCCTATTCTGATACATTTCTCTGACTCCAGAAGAAAGTTCTCTGCTTTTAGGGTTTATGTGATTAAGCCCGACCCACCTGTATAAAACGGAACAATCTCCCTGTCTTAAAAATCCACAGGCTTAATTAAATCTTCAAGGTCCCATTGGCCATGAAATGAAATATATTAATGGGTTCTAGGGGTTGGGGTATGGGTATCTATTGGGGCCTGCTCTGGCCACCACTTAGTACTGCAGGAACAACCCTCTGATTGCCTGTGGGGTAGGAGCTATCTCAGTGGGGAACACCAAGTGGGACTTCTGGAACTTCTCCAATGCTCCCATCTCAACTGCCCCAGTTGAGTAAATTAACATGTAATGGCACACCCCGGGGGAATGGCAAGAGGGAATGCAGCCATTAGAGACGAGGGGCAGAAGGTGTGTAGGTTTCCATCATAGCTTCTCTCACGTTGCCCGTCTCGCCCCTATAGAAATTGGATGATCCTGGAAAATGACTGCAAATTGCCCTCGTAACATCTGTTCTGTGTGGGCACACATACAAATGTGTGTCGGTAGAGATTAATAAGGTCTTGAGTAAATGGTATGTAGCTACTGACTTTACAATTTAATTATTTCCCGTTCCAAGTTAGTAAGTGAATCTGAAATAGTTTAGGTTAATGTAGGGTGCACAGCAACATTCATTTACAGTTTTGATTCAGGACTTAACATTCTCCTTTTATTATATTATAAAAAGATCTAAACTATTTGGACCTTGCACCAACTTTCATATGAATCCTTTGAATTGTGATGTCACGCTGCTCCTTTGAGGAAGGACTGATCAGGAAACTGGAGACCTTGGAGAGACATACGTATACCAAAATAAGGGAATTAATACTATGTAGTTTCAGGGTCCTGGTATGTCAGTGAAAAAATTTTAGGGGTCCAGTGGTCATAGTGTGATGAAAGCCCCTCCAAATTAAAAACCAAATTACTGTATCTTGCATCTTATCTACCAAAAGTGAAGCATTTGAAGGCCCCTTTGTGCTTTATAGGCATCTGAAATATTCTTCAGATATTAAAATGGAAATTGGTGGATATTACGAGTAGTCCTATGGTGATAAATTTGAAGAGCTAGATGAAATAGACAAAATCCACGACAGACACAAATCATCAAAACTGACTCAAAAAGAAATTGAAATTCCAAGTAGGCCTGTATCATTTAAAGAAATTTAATTCATAATTATGTTCCCATGGCAAAACCTCCTGACCCAGGTGGAGTTCATAGCAGTGCTAACATCTAGAAGACTTGCATGGAGAATTAACATTCCTACACTGAACATGCTTCCCTCGATATTTTATGAGGCAAGCATTTCCCTAGCTCCAAAATCACACAAAAACATAGTTTTAGTTTCCTAGGACTGACATAAAAAAACACCACACATTGGGCAGTTAAAACAACAGAACTTATTCTCTCACAGTTCTGTAGGATGTCTAGAAGCACGGTATTGGTGGGGTCCTGGTAGGAAAGAATTCCTTTATTACTCCTTGGCTTCTTGGTCTGCCATGGCAGTACTTCAGTCGTTTGCTCTGTCTGTGATTGGAGCCTTCCCAAATGAATCCATCTTAACTTGGTCACTTCCACAAAGACTTTGTTTTCAAATCAGTCATATTCACGGGTAAGTGGGGTTAAGAATGCAGTACAGTATCTTTTTTTGGGCCTTAATGTAAGTCATAATAAGTATCGCTGGGAGAGAAATCTACATGTAACTAATTCTCATTTGGGAAATATTATTTTATAAAACAGAAGTAAATAAAATGTACAATTACTTAAAATTATAGTTTATCATAACCAAATAGTGTTTATTCAGTAAAATAAGTTTAGTTCAATATGTGAAAGGCAATCTGGGTAATTCACCACATTAATAAAAAAAAACTATTTGATGGTCTCAAAAGACACAGAAAAGTAATTTGATAAATTCAACATTCATTTATGATTAAAAACTGTCAACAAACAAGAAATAGAAGGGAAAGTATAATCAGCATCATACTCAGTGGCAAAAGAGTAAATATTGTATCCAAATTCCTGGAGAAATGATGGCAATTTCTACTACCTCTGTTCACATTAACCTACAGACATGAGTCTTTGTAAAAAGTCCAGAAAAAGTTAAGTGCCTGCGCATTTACAAATGGACGTAAGAGCTTCATTTTCAGAATAAATGATTGTAAACATATAAAATGTTAATAAATGTTTTTAAAAACTACTAAAACTGAGTTTATCAAGGCTGTTGTATATAGTCAATATACAAAATCAATAGGATTACTATAAACTAACAAAGGATAAAAGGAAATTGAAATTAAAATAAAATTTAAATAGCTTCCAAATGGAACTACTTTGGCCTAAGTGTAAATAAAGTATGTGCTATTCCTACATCAATAAAAAACATTGATGAGAGGAGTTAAATGATCTAAATAAATGGAATTATTATAATCATGGATTGGAAATCTTAGTATGTGAAGATGTCAATTCTCTCCAAATTTATCTACAGGTTAAATGTATTTCTAAATATACAATAATACAGTGGTACTTCAGTTCCTTGGCTCACAGAACCAAGGTACCACTGCTTTTCTATATATGTATACCTGTATATAAATTTTATAGATATGTATACAAATTGAAAAACTAATTCTTAAAATTTACTTTACATGGAGATGTAGATGGCCTAGAATGAATAGCCAAGATAATTTTGAAATGTACGCATGCTAATAAATTTTAAAAATTAAGGAATATATACAGGTCAAAAACTTTAAAAAAAATGACAAGAGAATAAAATTTAACACTCCAAAAAAGAAGTTTATAATACTTCATTTAAATTTCCACGAAAAGCTACAGCAATTAAAATGGTGTATTGTGAACTTAAAAGTAAACTCATAAATCAGTGGATAGGGTTCAGAGATTGTCATGTACACAGGTCAGCTGGCTTCCAGCCAAGGTGGCCAGGTCAGCTACCTGGGCAAAGGGGTCTCCCAGATGAGGGATGTAGGAACAAGTGGACGGCCATATGGGACAAAAACTTAACTGCAGCTGTTACCTCAGATCAGGTCAGAATCAACTCAACATGGATCTTGTATCTGAATATAACAGCGCAAATTATAAACTTTGAAGAGATCTTACAAGAGAAATTCTTTATGACTTTAGAGAATACAAAGAATTTTTAGGAATGAAATACAATAAATCATAAAGTAAAATTAATAAATCAGACTTCATGAAAATTAGGAACTTCTGAAAAGACAAGTGAAAAGGTTTCTAACAAATACTGCTACCAAGTGCTTTCATCACAACATATACATAGGACAACCAAAAGCATGATGAATGTCTATATTTTTTTTAAAGTTTATTACAGTAAAACACACACTGCCATTCATTTCTCTCAAAATCCTCCCCTCACTTCACACATACTTATCCCATTGTTCTAGATACTTTCTGAAGCAGTTCTGCAAATCCTCTTTAGGTGGTGGGATAAGAAATGTGGTGAATTCTGCTGCTGATGGAAAGACAGCTCATAAAAACATTACAGTGTGTCCTCATCCACATTATTCACCTGGCTGAGCACTGTGTGACTTCTGGCTCTTCCCCAAAGTTAAAATGGGCATGAAAGTAAACGTTTTGAATCCATTCAGGATAGAGAGGCAGTCATGAAATCGAAAGTAAAGACACTCATGAAAGAACACTTCCAGAACTGCTTCAGAAAGGGGCAAGGATGATGGGACAAGTGTGTTCAAAGTGAGGGGGAGGATTCTGAGGGGGATTCATGGCAATGTGTCTTTTACTGTAAGAAAACTTTTTTCAATTTAAAATTTAAACACACACTGTATTTTTCAATCACACCTAGTTAAGAAGTCTTACAATAACAGAAAATAATTATGGGTAAAATATTTGAACAGTCACTTAAAAATATTTACATATGTCTAACAAGCCCAGGAAAAGGTAGTGTCACTCAGATAAAGGAAATACACCTTAAAAATCATGAGTGACCTCAATATTTCCATTTGAATGGCCAACATTAACTTAGCTCTATCAAGTCTTATGGAGGATGTGGTACAGCTGAAACTGTCACACATTACTCATGGGATAATAGAATGCTATAAGTACTTTTGCAGACAGTGGAAATCCAAGTAAGGGAAATGGCTTACAAGTCCGCACAGAAATCTGTGTACAAATATTCAGTGGATTTATTCATAGTATCCTCAAATAAAACCCAAGTGGATGTAACCAGATGACTGAGTGAATTCTGTTTAATACATACACTGGAAACTATTTTATACTTCTGTGGAGAATTTGCCTCTGTTTATGCAACTTATGATATCACTTGGCTCTAAGAAAAGTATGAGCTACTGTTAAGTCATTAACATGGACGAAGCCAGAACACACTGAGTCACAGGAACCACCCCAATTAGCATGTACTTTATGATTTCATTTTGAAAGACAGAAAGACAGCCATAGAGTATTGAGAGAGAAAGCAGACCCAGGTGTATGAGGGGGGGAAGGTTGGTGTAGAATGGACACCTGGCTGCACAGAGTCCTGAGGAAATGTGAAGGTGATAATAGTATTTTATATTCCTTGTTTTGGTGGTTACTTCTACACATGTGCATCAACATGTACACTTTAAACTATACCTAAATGAAGTTGTTTTTTAATAAAACTCTTACAAACATATAATAAGAAAGTCATGTATGTCAAGGGAAGTGGTCAGAGCTGTCTCTTCTGTTTTCTTATTCTGATCATACATAAGGGTGCTTCTCTGACAAGATTGGGCGCATCCAGGGTGGTACAGCGGTAGACGAGGGTGCTCTTCTGTTACATCTGAGTTTGTACCCTGACCACAACAGACACAACTAATTCCTTCAGAACATCATCAGTGCGCCTCTATGCATGCATATAAATATTTTAAGGTGCTAACATATGTTTTAAGAATCTATGAGCAGATCTATAAGCTTGTCAGCGTTCATCATCTCAGAAGCTCAACTTCAATCATCTGGGCCAGTTTGTGTGAACATAATCATCTCCTTTGGAACCTGGAGCAGTTAGAGGAGAGAGGAAGACTTTGATTGAAGTTCCTGTTTGGGAGACACAGTTCTGAGTGTCAGAGCCCGTGTCTGTCATGGTGGCCCAGGGCCCACTTGCATGCTGGTCTGAGTGGAAAACTTTCTTCCAGGCCGCTTTCTCTTTCCTGGGAATCACTTTTGCTCTGTTTTGTTCCTCTCATCTTTATTTCCTCTATTCAAGATACCCAGCCATGCTGTCTAGGTGCCAAACCAGCCAAGAAAGCAGTTTCTCTTTTCTAATTTGGTAACAACTCTTATTTTCCATGAAAGTAGTTTCCCAATGTCTGAAGGGCAGTTTGTATGGAAGGAAGGCACCCAGGGTCACACAAGGTATTTTGAAAGAACCATCTCTGTGTCATTTCTCTGAGCCTCATTAGTTTCTGATACCAATTCTTATTTACCTCCTGTGCATGGCTCCTCTCCCCATACTGAGGGACCTAACTCACTTTTGTCCATCTTTTCTTACCCTCTGTTCTTAGGTTCCGAAGTAAACCTCATCTATCTTCTTGATTTTTCTTTTTTGTGTTGCTGGGGCTCAAATCCATGGCCTTTCCCATCCTTCTTTAGTATTCTTGGTCAACTTCCCCTCCATGTTCTTGTAAACCCTCTGACAGCTGCTCCCATAGAATCTGGAGGCCCTGGAAACAGCCTTGCTTACTCCTGAAAACGCTACTTAGCCAGGTTCACACAGCAACTGCCATTCTTAACTCTTACAGATCACATGTGGTCTCCAGCACAATGTAAGCAAATACTTGACAAATGGAAGAAATATATTCTTCTACACTTAGCCTACTATTTAAGAACTCAGATCAGCTATCACCTTTTCTTATCATCCATCTCTTTCTGCTAATATCACATCATCACTTCTCCTTTCATTCCTTTGCAAAGACAGTGGATTTTCCTCCTTTGTGTCACTATTTGCTGAGAAACTTTGATTTTGCTTGGGTCTCCTATGGTTTTAGTACATTTGTGCTGTTATAATAAGATACCTAACATGGAGTACTTTATAAAATTTTCTTTTGGGTTCTGGAGGCTGGGAAATTGAAGGTCAAGATGCTAGCATATTCTTTGTTCAGTGAGGGCTGCTTTCTGCTTTAGGATGGCTCGCATGATGGAAGCTAGGAGGACAGAGGGGCATGTGAGGGAGGGATAGGTCATTAATCCTACTCAGAAGGGTGGTGTTCTTATAACCCAATTGCTCCTGGAAGTCCCACCTTCTAATACCATCACCATGGTGATTATATTTTTTTTAAAAACTGGTTAATTCAGTTTTATTTCAATATTTACTGTCTTAGTTACTTCCTTGGTGCTTGGACAAAATATGTGACACCCACAAGTTAAAGAAGGCTCACAGTTTGTAGAGGTTTCAGTCCATAGTTGGCTGGTTCTAAGGCGGGGTGGCTTGGTACAGGGGGATTGCAGAGGAGAAACAGTCCATGGCAGGATAGGCAAGAAGTAACAAGCTTGCCTTCCATCTTTCCCCTTATATCCCATCCAGGTTACAACCCTATTTGTTGGTGTCACTCACACCCAGGGTGGGGCTCCCATTATTCACACCCAGAACTATGCTACACTAGTTTAGCTATCACATTTTTAATCCATATTCACATACCCTGGGGTGTAACTACTTCCAAAAAGCCCCACCTATGAGCACATGAGGCTTTGGGGGGGACATCTAGATACAAGCCTTAACATTTACTAAAGGTTTTACTAAAATATAAAAAGCATTTCTAAAGTGCACAATATCAGAAAGCTAATCAGTGATACTAATCTTTCCACACAAACTTCTTACCGTGATAAGCAACACTAGACCTATGCTAAGAATATAAACAAAATTATGTTCTACTAAGTTTAAAAGTAGCCTTTTTCTGATACCAGTGAAGAGACTGTACATGATACAAATGAAGCAGTGCAAATAATTTATAAATAAGTAATGGATTTGAATTAAGCTTATTGTTCTGTGTAATATACAGCCATGAAAATACTACAGATGGGTTGGGTGTGGTGGCACACACCTATAGTCCCAGCACTTGGGAGGCTGAGGCAGGAGGATTGCTGCAAGTTTGGATCTACATAAAGTTCAAGGCCAGCCTGAACTGCATAGTGAGACCTTGCCTCAAACAAACAAGGAAACACCAATGGGTGTATGAGATGGATAGAAAGCATTTTTATAGTTATCTTTCCTTAACACTAGGAAAGAAACATTTCTTTTGTTGTGGTTTTGTTTATTTTGTTTTTTGAGACAGAATCTTGATATATACTTCAGGTTGGCCTTGAATTCACCATATACCCCATGCTGGCCTTGAACTTACAAGGATCCTCCTGCCTCAGCGTCCTAAGTGCTGAGATCACAGGCGTGTGCCACTATGCCTGCCAAAAACATTGGCTCATTTAGCTCTCATGGTCAGGCTTTCTAACTTTAGAACTCATTTGTGTGATCTTTTGGCTTCCTCTCATTAAATAGTCCTTATTCTGCTAATATGTAAATGTAAGAGTGAAGACAGCAACTTGACAAAGGATTGCCCTTTAATGGGTAATGAGTGCTGCTCAGTTGTCAATGACCCTTACTCAGAGTTTACACAGCAAAATACTCCAAATATCTGATCCAGCTGTAGTATGAATTTTGGAGGGGACACATAGATGCAGACCATAGCGTCCATCTCTTATGGATTTGTTTTCGTTAGAATTTCTCCTTGTTGCATGAATTCTAGTTTTATTGTCACATGAGGTCTGAAGATGTCCCACGGGAAGTCTCTGTCAGAGTTGACACTGAATTACATTTGAATTACCTTAGTCCTTTTATATCAGACTGGCAAAACTCATTCCATAGAAAAGGATTGCTGTTACAGAAGTTGGCAGGGAAGTTTTAAGATTAGTTAGCTAACATTTTGTGTTTTAATACACGAATTTCTTAATCCTCAGTTTGTAGACAGAAATCACAATGACAGCAGAGTCCTGAGACATTCTAGGAGTTCCGTAACATTTTTTGATTTGTCATTGGATATTTTCGCCATGTTTAATATGCTACATCCATTGTCATGATAGGTGCCCTGTCTCTAATTTGACAGGTTTGTACTGAAAGACTGTTTCACACAGAAAATTATAATGAACACTTGATCCCTTCTATCATCCCTATTTCTCAGAAGAGCTAATAGTCTCTTAGCCTGATTTTCTCAGAAAGCAGAGCCAAAAATAAAGACAAATGTGCTGATATTTTATATGGCAGACAATTCCAGGGAATAGGAGCAGGGAACAAAAACTGTAATTCAGAGGAGGAACAGCCAAAATGGTGGTGTTGTGGGAAGGCCTGTAACTGCATCTTTGGACCCCTCCCGAGAGGGAAAGAAGGCAGCAGGAATAATGTGTTCACTGGCTCTCCCAGTCCAGTGCTCCTTCACGTACCGACTGCCCCCTACTTCCGGGTTGTGCGCGCTCGCTGTGGAAACCACTCAGCGTCCTGAAGCATCACCAGCAAGGCAGCCCTGGGGCGGGAGGCAGAGATACACAGGAGGGGTGGAAGATGAGGCGGCGTCCAGTTACAGCTTTGTAAATTTGGCCACAAGACACGGAGAGCTGAGATGAGCGGGCTGGTGGCAGGTCTTTGTTTCCTCTTGCTCACGTACACGACGTGAACGTGTCCTGCTACCTCTGGGCCCCACTCTGTCTGCTCGCAGATGGCTTCCTCACTGCCTGGTTTCCCCGGGACCCGGCTGATGGGAGTTCTGCGGTCAAAGGATGACTCACTGGGCGTAGTCCAAGACGGATGTGGTCCGTAGGTAGAGAGGGAAAGACGGAGGAGCACGCTGCCAAGTACAGTTTCCTTCTCCCCTGACTGCCTTCTTAGGAGTCGTCCTGCTGAGTAGAGAAACTGTGACTCGTGACAGAGCTCTGGCACACGCCTGGCAGTGGCCAGGAGCGGCTGGCCATGTAGCTGACTGCAACATAGCGACTGCAGAGAGGACGCTGTGAGTCAGGTGCCGGTGAGAATGGGCGAGGTGCTCTGCTCTGTGGGGACAGAAATGTGCTGAAAGGGAGACACAGACATAAATCTCTCTTCGGAGGCAAGATCGATTACAAATTTCTTTAAAAATTCTCAGATTTCCCTCACATATACTACTTAAGATAGACTGCTTTATGAAGTATCTCACTTTCAGAAAGGAAAATTAGGTAGCAGAAAAAGTAAACGGAGACATTAGCTTTCCACTCGACTTAATTTTATCCCAGGACTAGAACCCAGTCAGGGCTTCCCTTTCCAGGGGATGCTGAGCTCCAACACAAAATCAGTGAACGATGTATTCCAAGAAAATGCATGTTGCCCCAGTACACTTATGCACACGTATGCACATATACAGGTTCGTGTAACATTTTACACTGTGAGGTTGCCTTCTTCAACAGAGGCAAGAAATAAAGAGAATAGTCTCATATGGTCCTTTATGAAACTGAGAATAAGAATTAACCTTAAGCAGCCCTATTTCCCAAATGAAATTTCACGCTTACATTCTAACAAATCAGGGAAATTATACATTTTTCTCACTTGCAGGCAATTACTGAATTTTGAATGTAATTTTTCTCCTTATGGACAGATTGATGTAAGTTCAGAGGAAATCACGCAATTTGAGGGGCTGAGGGAAGGTAGGATGTGTGAAGAAAGGTTGCTAGGGCCAGGAACTTCCCAACATGGAGAAAGGAAGGCTGAGGAGAGGCAGGTAGCCTCTGCAAACATGTTGAAGGGGGTTGCCAGGCAGCCAGGGACCAATCCGGTTAGCCAAGGAGTGCAGAACAGGAAGCAGTGAGCTTAAACTGCAGCAGGGAAATTTAAGTGAAATACAAAAAGAAATTTTTGACCGTAAGAATTATTAAGCAAAAGTTCAAACTGTCATGGGAAATAATGAATTCACCTTTACTAATTGTATGGAAAGGAGCACGTGACACGCATCCATCAGGGACAAGTTAGGAATAATAAAAGCCAACTTTACCAACATTCTGGGAATATATTAAATGATCCTAGAGGGAATGCTACTTAAAATCCTCACCATGTACTGAAAAATAGACTCAATAGGAAAGGGGAGTTTTCAAAATGTAGAAGAATAAGATATTAATTCTACAAATAGTTGTTCATTTTCTACTCTATACAAAACTCAAAATTGATCTTTGTGGAGGAAATAAAGAAAATCCCAAACTTGAAGGCCTTGGGTCATGGATTGGCTAGCAAATGGGTAACCCAATTAAAAAAATTTACATGGCCGTATAATGAAAACTATTTTGAGCATTCAGCCTTTAAAAGGTACATTTTTATAGAATATAAAAATATTATTACAGGGCTGGGGATTTAGCTCAGTGGTTCCACCGCCTGCCTTGCAAGTGCAAGGACCCGAGTTCGATCCCCGGTACCAAAAAAATGTATATATATTATGACATACAATGAATGCTATATAAATTTTAAAAGGTGAAACGAGACAAAATAAACTTTATTTTAAAGTGCATTGCTAATTGTGGCACTTTTGTCTATCATTAGCTTATTATATAAAGCCACAACAATCAATTCGGCCAGTTTGATGTTTTACAATAATTGTTACTTTTTATAGTGAATCATCTTGATGATTTTAAGGCTCTTGGTTGACTCTCTGTCGTCAGATCTGATTAAACTGTCATTATTTTTACCATGTACTGTGGGCAAGAAAAGCTCTGGTGCCAGGAATAGAACTGTCAGCCCTGCTGTTTCTGATTGTTCTCTGTGCCTGTACACTTTGGCTTCGTGCTTAACGGAAGCTTTCTGAGGTTACCGCATTGGTGCTGTGTGGTGTAATCCACAGAGCTACTCAATTGACACGTGTCAGATGTCCATTCCCATGTTAAATGACAGATGCAGGGAGACCTCAGGGCAGGTGAGTCCACAGTGGAGTCACTGGTGGGTCCCCACAGTGAGTGACAGTGCCCCCATGGACTGATGGGCTTAGGTATGTTTACAGGTAACAGTAGATATGCACTGCTGTTGCTAGAGTTACAGATCTAAAAGCCTTTCACTGCAGATCAATTTAGATTCTAAATGAACATGCTTTAAATGCAGTGATGAACTAACAGGCAAAGAAAAGAAATCTCTAAGAATTCCTCCCATATACAGTCTAAAAAATTTAAAGAATGTGAATTATAAAGATAGTTTCCAGTAATAACCCAGTTAATAACAAGTTTATCCTCATTAAAAGAACTTCCAAACGATGTAAATAATTTTAAAATATTTGAAAATGATCCTTGTATATTTGAAGTACAACAAATAATGGAAAGCAAAGATATTGGTAATGTCTGTGTGGCATAATCCATGGAGCTGCTTATTGACACCTGATTATAGTATATAAGTGATAATGATAATGTCTAATGTGTAAGGTTGAGATTAAATAGAGAACAAAAAAAACTGGACTTGTAGACAATAAAGGTAAGTCAACAGTTGTAGAGGCAGCTAGAATTACAGTATTAAAGTACTGTAAGGTCACTATATTATCTGGCAGAAGAGATAATAAAGGTTATTTTTTTTAAAGTTTAGAATGTAAGGTAAATTTCCAAAAGTAATGACCAAGAATGTATTATTACTAATTTTAATAGATTTTTAAAACAGCAATCAAATGAAGGCAAAAGAAAGAAGAAATGAGAAAAAGAAAGCATAAGAGAGTATGACAGAAAACACAAAATAAGAGTAGAAACATACAAATGTATTAGTACTCATGATAAGTGTAAATGAACTAAACTATTAAACTCACCAACTAAAATATTAATATTTCCAGATTTCACAAAAGACCAGTGTCCAGCAATAGTTGTTTTCCAAAGATTCACCTAAAATATAAACACAAATAAATATTGTAATGTAAAGGGTAGGAAACTGATGTACCAGACAAATTCTAGCCTTAAAAAAGCTGTTATAGGGCCAGGGATTTAGCTCAGTGGTTCTGCTGCCTGCCTTGCAAGTGGCAAGTGCAAGGTCCCAAGTTCGATCCCCGATACAAAAAAAAAAAAAAAGAGCTGATATAGAAATAATAATCTCAGACTTTTAGGTCCAAAGCACTATCAAAGATGAAAGTGATTTACAGACAGTGATAGCATTTTAATGCACTGGAAACAATGAACAACTCTAAACCTGTATCCACCTGATGAAATTGTTTTAAAAAGATTAAGCAAAATGAGAGATGTACAGTAGTTCTCAGCTCACAAACACTTTTGTTTGCAAACAGTTTGGTTTGCAAACAGAAGCATTTGGCAAAAGTTTGCTTCTGTTTGTGCACTGTGAATCGGTTGATGACCAAGACCACAGCCATCTTTCCCACATGCACACGAATGTGGTCACCTTTTCTGGAATCGTGGAGTGAATTAAGTTAGTGAATCGAGGCATCACTATACATCTCTCATTTTGCTTTATCTATTTAAGGCAGTTTCATCAGGTGGA
The DNA here is from genome assembly GCF_053883595.1 of Heterocephalus glaber. Classification (NCBI taxonomy): domain Eukaryota; kingdom Metazoa; phylum Chordata; class Mammalia; order Rodentia; family Bathyergidae; genus Heterocephalus; species Heterocephalus glaber. Next base: position 6,439,708 of record NW_028258413.1, read on the forward strand.
TACTGGTTTAGATTTGTTGATTGTTCCCAGTGAAGGAGAAATTCAAATCCACTGTTGTAGTGAGAGATTTAAACTTTACCTCTCATATCAAGGTGACGTAGTTAATCTGAACACCACAACCAATAAGCATCTTTAGTAAACATTAAAGAACTCTGCACTCAACAATTATAGGGTATTTATTCTTTGTGAGGCACCCTAAAAAAATATACTGACTTCTAACAATACATTCTGTGGACAGAAGGCAAGGAAATTGATGTAGAAGTTAGAGGATCTCTCAAGTATTTAGGAAAGTGATTATAAATAGCACATGAGTCTAAGATGGATCTTAATAAAATTTTAAACCCTTAGCACTGGATAGTAACTTAAGTACTTGTGTCAGTTCGTCAGCTTGAGTCCTCCAAGAGGCCAGCCCCACAGAATGAGATCCCCCAGGGGTAGACTGAGGAAGCACCTTTGGAAGATGATGAAGGAAGGAGCAAGGTCAGCTACAAGAGCTTTCAGACTGAATGCACAGCTCACACCTGGGAAGAGAGGGAAATCGGAAGGAAGATGAGGAAGAGAGAGCTTCTGGTCATTCTGCAGTTCGTAGGGTCCCCAAGCCAAGGAACCCCTCAAAGCCCATGGGGCCCTGCTCTGATACCTTGGCTGCGCTCAGCCGCTGCCTGGAGTCCATGTCAGGAAGCCGAGGGGTGTGCACTGGAAGCTGGAAGGAACTAGAGTCAAATGCACAAAGCCAGTGGTGAAGACCAGAGCTCCTGTTCTGAAGGAGAAAAGGAGAAGGCTTCCTTCTTTCCCTTTTTATTCCATCCAGGCTACAAACCCATTGGTTGGTGCCACCCACATCGGGGGTGGGTCTTCCTTGCTCAGTGTGTGGCTGACCTGTTAGTCGCCCACAGTCACACCCAGAGGTTACTAGCCCACTAGTGTTCATACCCAGGTCAAGTTGACATACCACAATTAACAATCACATAGTTATTTCTAATAGTTTTTATGTGATCCACCAATATTTCTAACATTTTTTCTTATAGAAAGAGAGCTCCAAGACTGGACTTCTAACAGTCTTCCCAGTGGATGGGTGGTGCTAGGTGATGGGAACTTTTCTTGGGGTGCAGAAGTGGCCCCAGTATGGGACTTTCCAGTTGTCCACTCGGGATTTCATACCATGCGCCTCTCAAATCTGTTTGGAAATCACAATGCAGTGAATCAAATTTATTGAGGATGAGTGCTGTCATTCTGGGCACTGACCCAGTGTGGCTGGCCTTCCCTTTTCTCTGGCCACTGCAATTAATTTCTAGAGTCCAGTTTCAGAGGCTTCTGACAGATGGTGATGTTTTTCCCTAGAGTTCCCTGGCTTCCCTCCAGTCTTGAGGGAGTGCTGTGCCTTTGCAGGTGCAGTGCCATCTCCTAATGGTGCCTTCCAGGTCTCTTCATAATGCTGGCACAAGTGCGTGCATGGTCTGTGCTCACTTCATCACATCATCTGAAGGGTTCCAAAAGCTCTGTGATTGTTGCCTCAGGCGGGTGGTCCTTGAGGGGCCAGGGGTCTTCAGTGACCTCCTGTCTCCCCTCGGGTATCTCCAGGTCCCTCATCTCCACTCTGGCAAAAAATAGGGAAGTGGGGTGAGACTGGCTCAGAGCCGAAGGCCCCCAAAAGAGAACAAGGAAGTCAGAAGTGAAAGTAGTGCGAAGCAAAAGTTATCTTACTTGTGTGAATGCAGGACAATCAGCTACCTTGGAACAGGGTGCTACAAGGCAGGGGAGAGGAACTGAATTCCCCAATGGTCAGGGACCACCCTACTAATACTTACAGGGGTAAGGTGGTTTCTAAAAGTAAATTTCACTGATTGGTGTAATCTAAGCCAATCAGGGCCTTCGCCCTTGTTTCTGGGTTGAGGAAAAGACGGGGTGTGGGTGTGGGGCGCCCATAGTGAGTACATAGTTTCCCAGAGCTAGCTTCCTGAAGTGCATAGCATATGATAAGCTTGTGGTAAATACACAGCCATCAGCCACCCACGTGCTGTCCTACATCATCCCTACCTACATCCTCTCTAACCATCCCTACGTTATTGCTCTCAGTGGCGCATAGTGTTCGTAGTTAGGAAATTACTTCGGTTTTTACTTAACAGTCTCTTTGATCTTCATAGAACTCAGTAACCTTGGGATCTGGACAAGGAGACGAAGTAGAGTACGGAAATCATGCTGTCCTCTTCCACCTCTACTGCAGTGCTTTCTTACTGGGTCAAACTCCCTGTGTCTGGCTTCTCTTCCATTTCTAAGGATGAGCTGACTCAGGGCACTCAAAGGTCCTTATGAAAACAGATTTCTTTTGAACTCATCACACCAGTTCACCAGATGTAAGAATGTCACAATCTCTCTTAGGTGTTTTTCCTTTGCTTCTTTTTCTCCCTTTCTGTCTTCTCTTTATCTTCATCTCCCTATCAACAAATGTATTTCATATATGTTTAAGAAATCATCATATACTAAAATAAAATACTTAACATTAATGAACAATAAGAAAATAATCCAAGTATTTTTCAAAAATATCATTTTAAAGTATTTTTGATGAAAGATGACAAGTTAGAATGTAAATAAAGAAAATCTAAATTCATTCATTTAATTTCTCCAGGCTTTACTACTTCAGACTTTACTAGAATCTACTCTAGGCCATGTGCTCAATGAAAAAGAAAAAACTCAAAAAATGTTAAGGCAATCCGCACTCCCTGTCTGAAAGGAAATGCAAGTGTAAAATGAGTTTCCTGCTTCTCTTGCTGTCCGCTGGGAGAGAAGGTCACCCATGGGAGGTCATAGGCATCCCTTGGGAAAGCATGCGGGCAGGGGCCCCAGAGTGCCACCTGGAATGGCCTCGTAACATTATTTTTTTTCCCAAAGACCTTAAACATATTTTAAGTAACCATACAAGTAGAGGCAAGATGAGAAATTATTAATGCGTTGTGTATTTTCTCACTATTTTGTGGTTCTTCTCTGTCCACTCCTTCTGGTATTCAAATCTAATTCCTTTCCTATGTAGATCACACTGTTCTATTCTGTGAGGAGTTAAAAAATGAATATGGACAGCTTCCTGCCTCAAATATCTCAGAATTCACTGGGAGGTAATTTTCATTCATTTGTCTAGCAAGAGTTCATTGGAGGCAGTGATACAAGAGATGATCTAATGGCTAAGAGGACAATCCCTGTGACATCTTCATGGTTCATGCAGGGAGGATGAACATTCATGGAGAAGGTGACACAGGGGCCTGTATTTGCAAGAAGCAGCCATCTTCAGTAAGTGGGGTTTGGAGGTGAGAGAAGAGAAAGGACAGTCTAAGTAAAGCACATAGCTTTAGAAAAGCAGAGGTATGTGAAGAACTGAGGTTGTAGGTAGTGTAGGGTTGGGGAGGGTAGAATGAGGGACAAGACAAGGAAGGTATCATGTGCGCACTGTGGAAGGGAACCACATCCAGCTGACCTCAAGGGCTGTCGGCCAGAGCTTCGACAGCGGCCCCCACTGTCCTTCCTGTTCACCGAGAAGAGAGGGAGCAGGCTGTGGGCCTCTGGCTCTGTGGATTGACCTCGCGAAAGATATTTCCCTTTTTGTAAAGGGCATTAGTGCTTTTTATGGACTGAAAACACATAAGGCAAATTCCAAGAGAATAAAGATTAGCTGGATCTGAACAGAGACTGTAGCACCTCATTCCATACTATTGAAAAATAAGATGAGCAATGTGAGTGATAATAAATATGAAAGCTTAGATAAAATAGAGAAAATTACCAGAAAAATATAACATAACAAAATTGACCAAAGAAGAATTAAAATGTCAAATTCTAGTAGAAATTGAACTAGTATTTAAAAATCTCCCCACCAAGAAAACATCAAGTCCAACTGATTTTAGGTGAGTTCTACAAAATATTTAGGTATATGATCTTTCTAAATATATAAAAATTTTAGAAAATATAGAATGGCAAGACATTTTCTACCTCATTTTATAAGCATATATATAATTATGAATGTATGTTGCATATAACATAAACAATACATACTACACAGTACTTTGCTTATGTACGAATATAGGCATATATGCAGTACATACATGCTTTAGTACCCAAAGCGGACAAGGAATAGTACCGAAAAACACAGCTACCACATTCATGAACATAGATGTCAAAATGCCCTCACCTGTGACACACCTGGGTGTGCCTTATCAGCATAAGTAAAACCTCACTCAGAAATTTCGCACAGTGTAATATGAGTTTTGAAACTCTTAAACAATGTATCCTTGGAAATGCATATATTCATGGAGAAAAACAGGCAGCAGATCCTGAGTGCCTCTCTGGAGGGAGAGGAAGGGGATCCCGTAGGGCACTTGGTAGGCACTCAATGGTCTTAGTTGTCTTCTACATCTTAAGTTTGATGGTCACTATTTGACGATTTGAATTTCTTTTCTTTTTTTCCAGTACTGGGGATTGAATCTAGGGCCTTTGCACTAAGCAATATCTGCAGGCCTTTTATTTCTTATTTTGAGACAAGATCTGGCTAAATTGCCCAGGCTTGGATTAAACTTATGATCTCCTGCCTCAGCCTCCAAGAATGCTAGGGTGATAGGACTGTGCCACCCTGCCTGGCTTGAAATTATTTTTTGTAGGATTAAGAACATTTAGAGTGGGAAGGATCTCTGAAATATACAAGTCTGGTTTTTTATTTTACTCATAAACAAAGCAGGCTCAGAGTTACTGCATATTATATATATAGACACAAAATTACCCAAGTCCTTTGCTACTGTCCTTTCAAACAGTGAACTCTGATAGAAGCTGAAGGAATCTTCTGTTTAGAGCTTTTGTCCTTAGGTATAAAACCCTTAGGCAGACATTAAATGACCAGTACCATTACAAGGCATTCACATTGTAATATTTGTTTCAATCATTTATTTTTAAATTTGGCCTGTTAGTTACTTTTCTCTGGTTGCTGAGAAAAAATACCCAACACCCAAAGTTAGAGGGGAAGGGGTTTATTTGGCTTACAGATCATAGAGGTTTCAGTCCATAATGGGCTGGTTCGGAGGCTGGGATGGCAAACAGGCATCGCAGAAGAGAAACAACATGGCAAGCCCAAGGTACCAAAGCCAACAAGAGAGAGAGTTTAACAGCATCTTTCTGCCCCTTTTATCTTATTCAGACTACTGGGATTAGGGCGGCACCAAACTAATCACTCACATGTAGTGGGTTGCGCAGCCGCAGTGCAGTCTGGCACTTCTGGGTATAGATTGGGGTTGTGGGCTGCTCTTGGTCCTCAGTGCTTAAGGCAGATCCTTGGGTCTGATGCTGTTCTTAAAAAAGTGGCTTCCTTGAGATAAACTCAGAAATCTCCCAGGCATTAGATCACTCTGGAGAGGCCAGTGTGTGGCCTTACCCAAGTCATTCTGCTGCTTACCCCGGAGCTGACCTTCCTTTGGGAGTGCTTCCCACCCACTGTCTTGTTCACAATTCTGCTGAAACAAAGACACTGTTTTTCAAAGGTTAACAAAAACAAAACCTCTAGGTAACAAGGACAAGAATGTCACTGCAGAAAATTTTTTTTAAAAAGAATATTGATGTTTCTACAAGCCCGAGTTTCTGATTCTGTAACTAATTCCAAAACGTGCAAGGCATGTGTTGGGCTTGCTTCCCTCCCTCCTCTTTCCAGGGCTTACACGGTGTGTTTAACTTCATTTCCTGCCATATGGAGAAGATTTTAGGGAACGTGCACCCCACTGAAGCGAGTTTTAATGCATTTAATGTACCCTGGATCCGTTCGGGTTTTCACCACTTAGAGTTAGGGCAGGTCTGTCTTGAGAAGTATTCAGTTCAGGGTAGGTCCTTCTATTGCAGATGCCGCGAAGTAAGTTTATCCTTTATGGGTCAACTTAATGTTTGTTGCATAGCTTTACCTCAGATACATTAATAATCGTAGTTAAGTTTTTAAAACAAAACTATGTATCAGACACAATGGGAGGGACTTAAGATGTACAGTATTGTGAGATATTTATAACTCCGTTGTATGGAGGAAGACATACCATGATGTACCAATAGCACATGGCTGTTTTATTTTTGACTTGAAAATTAAAGGATCTTTGGCTAATTCAGGCTGCTGGCTCCTTCTTCATGCCTAACACAGGAGACCCCAGACTGGCAAGAGAAGGCAGGATTCCAGAAGTAACTGTAACTCACAAGAAACCCAGGGAGACAAAGGAGTCTAGAAGGAGGAGGGCCACGTCATGGCTTGCAGCAGGCTGGGAGAGCTTCCTGGAGAGGTCCTTCCTTTCGTCCCCTGTATTTCCCGGAGAGTCCCCTCTCCATCCTTCCAGAGGACAGGTTGGAAAGGTGCCTGGGGGAAGAGCCCCGCTGGGTGGAGGCGGAGTCAGCTGGGCAGTGGGGCACAAGTGGAGTATGCAGTAGGTCACAGCCGGAGGTTCTTCGCCCTGCTCTTGTGGAAGTCCCCGCCCCTCCTTAGGCTCAAGAAGGGAGGCCAATCCCTGGCTACATCTTCCAAACATCCCTGAGATAAAGTCCAGCTTGCTGCTGCCCTTGGGGAACGCAAACTTGTGAGAGAAAATATCGTGACATTCAGGAATGCAACATATAATCAAAGAGAGCTGAATGAAAAGACCAGGCTAATTGTGAATCTCAACTAAGATGAACAGGTATTCGCCAGTATTCAAAGAGGATTCTGGATATCTGAGCAGGAATAAATCAAAAAGAAGGGTTAAATGTAAGTACCATGATTTAAAGATATTGTAATAAAATAAAGAACTCAATGAATAGCAGAAAGAATGAAGAAGCTGAATAATAATTGTAAAAAGGAAGTCAAAGAATCACCATAGAAGGAAATAATCAAATTAGAGCAAAGAAAAAAATAGAAATATGCTAAGGAATAATTAAGCAATGGATGTTAAGAAAAATTTAAAATGAGGAAATGCCAAAAAGTATAGAATAGGAGTAAAGAAAAAGAAAATAGTGAAGCAATATAAATATAGTGAAATACAAAAATTAAAAGAAAATATAGATATTATATAATTTGCTTGAGAAAATGAAAGAAAAATATATACAAAGGAAACATAAAAACAAATTAAACAATCGAGGAATAATTAGCTGAAGAATAAAATTAGAACCTACAATTTTATGATCAGTAAAAATGATACTGTAACATAAACGGTGTGGTACTAGCTTAAAAATAGATACATAGGCCAGTGGGATAGAATAGAAGGCCCAGAAATCCACCCTACTGCGGCCCTCTGATTCTTTACTGAGGCCAAAAACATACACTGGAGGAAAGATGACCCTAGAAACAGTGCTGGGAAACTGGAAATGCAGAGGTAGAAGGTGGAAACCAGGGGCCCACCACTCACCTGTACTCCTGTTGGGAGTAAGGGCAGAAGGGTGGGGGAAAGGTAGAAAGGAGCTCACTGCGCATAGACGGCACCAAACTGTGATACAGGCATGCGTGAAAATACCACACGGAAACTCAATGTTTTGTGGGATTACTAAGCACTAATAGATAAGACAAAAAAACCCAAACAACCCAAAAAACAGAAAAAGAACACCCAAAGAGGCAAAAATAAATAAAAATAAAAAGCAAAACATTTTCTAGATTACATTTATGTGTAGCACTCAACATATAAAGAAGTTTCATAAATAAAGCAATATCTTTACTGTAATAAAATAAAATGATACCATACATGAAAAAATAAGAGTGAATACAATTATTAAATAATACTATAATTTAATATAATAGTAATTACAATAAAATATAGTTCATAAATCAAAAGTTAGAGGCACTCAGATCAAATAAAAAATACAATCTAAATTTAAAAAGAAACATTTGAAAGAGAAAGTTATGGAGGTTTTTTAAAATATTAAAAATATGAACCAAAGGTTAGATGGAGTAAAAATTTTAATATGAAGGCAAATGAGGCAGAAAAGTATTATGTACTGATAAAAATAATCTGAAATTAAGAATTAGCAAAGATGCTTATTACTCAATAATATATTTTTGCCATATAAAAGAACTTGGAATTTTGAAAATGCCGTATGTACAACATAAGCAGAATTAGATAAATTAAGCACTGTAACTAGAGACCTTTGTATGACATTCAGAGAAATGGGTAAGTCAAGAAAATAAAAAATAAGCCAATATATAGAAGGCTCAGATGATACAACTGTTGGAATAAACCAAGTACACACAGTGGAGAGAGAGAAAGAGACAGAGGGAAAGACAGAAGAAAGAGAGAGACCGAGAATAGTAAGAAATTATACTCCAATTTAAAAACTGTAATTATTTTTTCCCATTAAGTTTATTGGTACATTTTCGGTATAAAATACAGTTACATTCATCATTGGGATCTTGTACCATTACATGAGTATCTTGGTTCTTATTTTTTTCCCCTTCCCTTGCCCTCCCTTCACCTCCTCCACCCTTCCCTATTTGGAAAGACTTTGTTTCCATTTTTTTCCTTTTCTCATATTTTTTCTTTTCCCTTCTTTCCTTTCCCCTACCCCTCCCACTTCCCCTGCACCTTTAGACCTTTTCTTCCTGTTACACAATATCAATTATACATTTTTAAAATTACAACATCAAGATCTAGGAGGCATCACCACAGATTTTACAGAACTTAAAACGATATAGAAAGCATATTTCAAACATCTTTTTTGAAATAAATTTGACAACTTCTAAGAAGTAACTTAGAAGACAAATTAATGAAACTAACTCTGGAGGAAATATAAAATTTGAATATCACCTATTAAAGAAAGTATATTCCTAGCTTGAAAACCTACCTATATGACAACAGGCTCATATACATTTTAACTGATAAGTTATATCAAACATTTAAAGTAGAAAAAAGAAGGAACACTTCTCCCCTCATTTTAGGAAATCAACATTGTGCTAATCCTAAAACTGGATAAAGATAATAGAAGAAAAAAGTATGAACATAGAAATTTGTTTAACAAAACAAACTATTAGAAGTCAGATCTGGCAGCATGTAGAAAGTGGTTTTATTATAGGGATGGCAGTGTTGGTTCAGCATTGGAAGATCCACCCCCAAAAGCCATCATTTAAACAGAGGAAAGGAAAAAGCCATATGATCCTGTCACTAGTTGAAGAAAAAGTATCTGACTAAATTCTACAGCTGTTCATGGTGAAAACTATCAGGAGACTAGAAGTAGAACAGAACCTTCTCAACAGATCAAAGACATGTACTCCATACTTCCAGCAAAAATGCCTTATATGAATGGAGAAGATACAATGCTTTCTCCTTAAGGTGGAGAACAAGGACAGATATGCCTACTCTTCATCTGTCCGTTAAACTTTGAAACCTAGGCCCCACCAAAATAGTCTGGCAATAAAATGACACAATTAGGATAAGATTGGCAAGGTAGAAGCAAAATCTTTATATGTAGATGAAATGATCATCTACAGAGAAAATACTAAGAAATCTCTAGGAGCCCCTAGAAATTGTATTTGAATTTAGCAGGATTAGAAAACACAAGGTATATATAAAAATTCAGGTCTATGTATACTTGATATAAATGAAGAATTGGATATTGAAATTTAAAAGTTATGTAGGAGTACAAAGGACCTAGAAAAGTAAAAAGAAAAAGAAAAAAATAAACAGTGTTGGAAGATATTTACTACCTAATTTTAAGCCTTCCTCTAAAGCTACAGTAATCAAGGCAGTGTTGGTGTAAGGAAAGACATATAAATCACTGGAGTAAAACAGAGAATCTAGAAAGAGAACCACACATATATGGTCCACTGAGTTTTGAGAGATTATTTAACATTGACATTAAAATTGTAATTATTAACATGTCAGTCGTACAGAATCATGGGTTTCATTGTGGCATTCCCATGCAAGCATATAACGTGCTTTGACTGTTTTCACTCCATATCACCTTCTTACACCTTACTTCTGTCCCCTTCTCCTTCCTTGATAACCTCCATCTACTCTTATGTGGCCTTTTTTTCCCCTAGATTCATACAAGTGGTGATCAAAATAAATGGTGAATGTTAAACTTTAAAGATTTATTACAGTGAAAGACACATTGCCATGAATCCCCCTCAAAAGCCTCCTCCTTGCTGGAAACACACTCATCCCATTGTCGGTGGCACTCTCTGAAGCTGTTCTGAAAGTCCTCTTCTGCTAGCCTCTTTATGAAGTATGATAAAAAATATGTTGAATTCTGCTGCCAAATGCTATCCAAGGGAAAGACAAGCCATAAAAACATTACAGTGTGTCTTCATCCACCTCATTCACTGGATCTAGCACCATGCAACTTCTAGCTCTTCCTCCAAATCAAATGACTATGAAAGGTCAGTATTTTGAATGGATTCAGGGCATTGAGGCAGCCAGGAAAGCACAACTAACGACACTCGGGAAAGAGGACTCCAGAACAGGTTCAGAAAGTGAAAAGAATGATAGCATAAATGTGTTGGAAGTGATGGAGAAGATTTGAGGAAAATTAATGGCAATGTGTCTTTTACTGTAATAAATTTAAAAAATTTAAACATTCACCGTATTTTTCAGTCACACCCATCTTAGGAAAACAGTGTGATACTTCCCTTTCTGAGCCTGGCTTATACTATATTTAGGGTAATGGTGTGCAGTCCCATCCATTTTCCTCTGCGTTACATGACTTTGCTCTTTGTGGCTGAATAATATGCCAGAGTGAATTTTCTTTATCCATTGATGGATATCTAGGTTGGTTTCATCAGTTGGCTCTTGTAAGTAGTACTGCAGTATACTTCAGGATAAAAAACAACTATAAAAATTTAAAACAAGGCAACATATGCAAGTTAATCTAATGCAAACTACTTAAGATCTTTTTCTTCATGGAGAGAAAAATGTCTAGTAAATGGTATTAAAGATACCCTGGTCCAACGTACTGAGCTATGTGCATGAGGGGAATGACTGACAATATAAATATGCTGATTTCACTAAACTAACATGTAAATTCAACCGAGTTTCAGCCAAAATTACATAAAAGTTTTAAACAGGATATATGTTTTTTGAAAGAATAAGGTCTCAAAAATTCTGAAAAAGTTCTTTAAAAGGACATAGCAAGGCCTTGCTCTTATACATATTAACAAACACAAGCAACTTAGAGCTTGGAACCAAAAAGAAAGGTCAAAAACAGACCTGATTTATCTCAGCATTTGGTTTGTACCTGGATCACTGGTTCGAATAAGTAGAGATATGACAGACATAAATGAGAAATGCAGCCTGGAAAGCCTAAGGGAAAAATTAAGTAGGGAAATGGTTGCAGCTTTGAGGAAGGCACAGTTTCCAAACCAAATGCACCACGCTAATCAGTAAACAGAGACCTTGAACAACTGAAGACTTCTGCTTGAGGAAGGACACAGGGACATAGTTACTTTAAGGGTGACATGTGGAGGAAGATACTTATATTCAGTGTAAAACTACCACAAAGGAATACATGAGGAATGTCGACAGGAACAGGACCCATCCAGCCACAGAAGACTGAAGAATTCAGGTAAATTATAAAATGGTGACTTGCAGCCCCAAAACAGACCTTGTGACTGCGAAATGTTTGGTTCAACATTTGCCACCTGAGATCTCTTCCCCTTCTTCCAAACCACTTAAGCCTGATGGAAAATGAATGTCTATGTGCAGACCCAGTGCACGGAGACAGAAGGCTCACACCCTGCTAGAGGCCCAGCTCCTGACTTCTCAGCCTCTCCAGGAAATGTGCCCGGAGCATCCGCCTGGTGCCTTCCCGGTGTCGTGTTTTCATTTCCATTAGCGATAGGGACCAAGCTTCATGAGTCTCCTCCTACCTGTTGTTTCATCTCCAGTGCCTACTGCAGCATGCTGCACACAGATAAGCATTAAATATGTAGTTTTGAATGGGGGACTAAGTGACCAATGATGCCCTGGTCTCCCCTAGACAGTAATTTTTAGGGACCTTGGTTAAGTTGGGTCTGTTAGTAGGAATCTGAAGGGTTCCCATTTTTGCTTCCCATGTTTTAGGTCAATGTCTAACACCAAATGGCTCCCGAGCCAGCTCCATGGTATAAAGATATGTTCATTTCCAATACTTGCTCTGTCACTTTGTCAAATTACGTGCTTTGTGAGCTTGGACACTATGATGCTCTCAGTTTTCCCATATGTAGAAAGATAACAGTGCTTGCCTCAGAGGGTGGTCATGAAGCTAAAGAGTGATTAAACACACACATGTACACACACACAGACACACATGCACACACTGCTGGGCATGGCTCCTGGCATGGAAAGAGCAATCTATAAACGGCAGCTATTAATAATAATTATGATGTTCTAAGTGCCCTAACAATTGACTGCAGCCCAATGGATCAGAAAGTGAAGTCTGCCACATTAAACTTCTTTTCTAAGCTCAAGCCTGACCTTCAAATTTGTGGTCACATTTCTTCTCTGCAAAGTCTCTTGGTTAAGGTGCAAGAAGCCAGCAAGGGACAGTGATGTTTTGGGTTTAGTGTCCTTTCTTATGTTGAGTCTATGCATTCCTGAATTACCAAATCACATGGTCAGGTCTACAAGTAAAGAGTGGTGCTTTTTGTCATTCTCACCTGGTGGGCCTCACCTGCCTTTCCACCAGGAAAGGGACCAGAGACCAGGATGGCAACAAACACGTAGTTTGTTTCGTAGGAGCTTTGAGGACAGCTTCCCAGCTCTTCTCCCATAAATACTTAGTATGTGTCTTTAAACACTGCCTCTGAGGCCTTCGGACTGGCACAGCATGACTTGCATTGAAAATTTGTTAATCTAAGGTTGCCTTTTCTTTTCTTTAAGGTTCTTAGCAAGTTAACAAAAGGGCTGCTAATGAAACATTATCTCTCTTTTACTCCCAGGCTGCTCTTGTGAGTGCCCAAAGGGTCCCAGGCTATAGAATCAGAAAAGTCCCCAAAGCATAAAGCAAATGACATTTAGAGTAGCTGAGTCAGGCCAGGGATTTAGCTCAGTGGTTCTGCTGCCTGCCTCAAAGGTACAAGGTCCCGAGTTCAATCACCGGTACAAAAAAAAAAAAAAAAAAAAAAAAAAAAAAATGCAGTAGCTGAGCCAAGGTGGTTGCAGGGGAACTGGGATCCTGGCCACATGCTCAGGGGATTTCCTCCTGCCCTCTGACCCCGCTGACACACAGAACACTATGCAGTGGATCTTGGCATCAGTCACCCAAACTTATGACCTTGGAATTGTGATAATATTCAATTCAGAATAGGCAGCTTCCATGGCATACTCCCTTGTGCCTATAGTTAAAGCCTTATGTTTCAACTCAGCATTAACAGTAAGCCAAGAACTGGTTTTTAAATGAGAAAAGTTGTCTGGGTCATAACCGTCCTCCTGGAACTTGCCCAACACTCACATGGAGCACCGGAGCCAACCCCAGATACCTCTAGAACATGTGGATGGTGTGCCCATCGGCCCGAGGGTCAGGGCAACTTGTACTGGTGTAAGGGATGCCTGCTATGTCTTGCTCCAAAATCCACTGGAAACTGGTAACTTGCTGTATCACTGGAGCAGTGGGTTTGAGCAGTATTTCCCAGTACAGTTACACTGTCTCTGGAATCTGAAGAAGCTCACTACATGCTGGTCCTCTTTCAGTGTCACGGACACCAGATACAAGGACATCTTTCACCACAGAGGAGGAGCTTAGGGCTCTGGTGTCCTGGCTTGCTCCAGACATTTCGACCCCTAGATTTTGCAGAGGCAGCAGGATCATGGATGGTAGATTCTCCAGTCTCACAAATAAAAGAAATTCCTATTTTTTCCTTTCTAAACTCCAGCTCCTTCATCAGTCCTCTGCGTGCTTCTGACATTTCCACAGGATTTATTGTAGACCAAGCTTCAGTGTACCATCCTGGCACCATTGAGGACTGGTTCTAGATTTTGCAAAAATTTAAATTCTGAAATGTGAATGCTTTGGTGTCACTGGATTTTTTCCCCCATGCAGGCTAAGAGTTTAAAATTGTGGTACGAAATGCTTCCCTCTCAGTTCTTAGAATGCCATTGATTTTTCTATCAGGTTTTGACATTGACACATAAAAGATATTTAATGCATGCATTATATCTCTATATAACTCCACCTTTGCAATTAAACCCAGGGCCTAATTTTCAGCCCAGTCTTCCCTGATGATGCAGGCAGATGGGCTCTCTAAATGCTTTCCTGGAAGTTTAATGACTTTTATTTTCATCCCAACTGAACTGTGATGGTATTGAATGCTGGGAGTTATTAGCTCCTCACCTGCTTCCATGATCATGGGATCTTTGTTTCTGGTGCTTGGTGAATGATCTGGAACCAAAAATATTCCAATGGTCTGTTTTCTGGGGCCACTTGTTTCTTAATTCATCATCCACCAGCAAAATATTCCTCAAGCTTAGGGCTTATGTTCCTGTAGTTTATTTTGGGAAGTGAACTCAAGAAGCCAGAGTGGTCAGTTAGGAAGAACGAAATGAGGAAGAAGAAAAATCAAGATGAAATGCACTGTTGGGTGGTTACCACTGTGGGTAACTGGACTGTATCAACCAGGCCCCTCAGAGAAGCCCTGTAGAATTGTCCCCCATCTGTCCACCAAGAGATGGGAGAGTTTTCCCATTTGATCCTGTTCTCCTCCACTGATTAAAGTTTGCCCTGTGGGCTTGGCCTGGCTTACTTGAGGAGTTGGCCTAGTGGAATGAGATGGCATCACAGGGAGGCTGCTCCTGCCATGGTGACCACAATGGAGGCTGGGCCCACAGGCTGGACATTGGGCTCAGGAAGTGACTCACTGTATTCCCTCCTTTTTCTCTAAAACCTTCCCCAAATCAGGTCTTGCATTTCTGGATTTAGCTCCTGGTGCCTCATTAGTCTTCCTCTGTCATAGAATCATTAATTTATTTATATTAGGAACCTCCAGGAATTTGGGGGCCCGTTATACAGGTGCAGATCTTGAGGCACACAGAGCTCTTCAATTCTGGCAAGTCTCACTGAAAATCAGTTCTAATGTTAGAGTTGGAACCCCATGCCCTTGGTTGCCTGCATGTGGTGCCTCGAGACTTCCAGTCACTGGAGCCCAGAGTCATGTGGTCATTGTTCTCACAGAGTCACCTTACTCACACCTGCTATGTTTATCCAGTACTGCCCATCCCGCCGGGCAATGCTGCATTCATCAGTCCATTGTATCCTCCAGGAACTGGAAAAGAGCAGAATTATTGTCACTTAATAGATTAAGAAATAGATGTTTAGAGATTCAGGTAGCTGTTTGCCCATGGTTTCCACAATGGAAAAGTAGAATTCCAAAATACCTGGAATTCTGTCTTCTGAGTTCACCTATTATAAATCACAGAAAGATGCTTTATAAATGCTAACTAAAGGAGTACACACAAAGACAAGCATCTTGTTACTGAGAAATCTTTAATATTTCATGCCCAAGTATACACACACACACACATACACACATGCACAGATATGGAAGAATAATTATTAATTTAAAACACACAACGTTGCTGGCACCACTTGTAATTCTTCCATTTAAAAAATATTGAGTTTTATTGATCGTCTGGAGTTGTTCAATAGCATTGCGGATTTTAGTTAGAACAGATAAAATCTTGCCCTATATTTATATTAAAATCCATGTAATTTACTGTGTCGTGGCTGGAACTCAAACTGATGTCCTGTACACTGTGATATTTTCACTGAAGGAAGGCATGAAAGAGAAAATGACTTTGGTTCCTGGGATAGGCAGATGAGTTAGCCTGCACGTCTTTCCTGGGTAGGTTATTTTCAAAATCGCTTCTGTGACACAGGGGACCAATGGAAAGAAGAAAGATGAAACAAAGAACTTCTGCTTCAGGCCCTGTGTCCTAACGTACTGATATCAGTCCTTTTCATCTCACCCTCATCTGTATTCCTCCTATGCCAAGTGCCCAACTCTGTTCAGCCTCCAATAAAAGCACCGTCCTCATTTCTAACTTTCCACTCTTGCCAGCTCGTAGTTACCTATGGGAGATAGTTTATGGCCTGAAAATGCCTGGCTGAAGATGCTTCCCCTTCCCCAAATATGCAGAGCAAAACTGATGGTAACATATGGCCCTGTATTTTTTCCCTTCTTGCCAGTTCACTAAAATAAATTTACTTTCAATTTACATATTCTTGTCTACATTTCAGAGATTTAAATATATTTGTAAGGTCTGTCCTGTCTATCTTTTTCTGAGATTATGCAACAGCTTTGCATGCTGTTTAGGAAATAACAGGAACTTTTATGATTTTTTAGAATCTTTCATTTCCTAAGAAATTTAGAAAAGCTTATGAGATCAGAAAGAAAAAGGCCAGGATGTCCTTAGAAATGTGAAATTATGCAAAATCTGAAAGTATTGTGCCTATAAGCTATATAGGAATATACCTTTCAAACCAGAAACCAAATCTACAGCCTATAAAACTGTAAATAAAAATTTTATTTGATAGCTACCTACTGTCCTTATACAATCAAGTTTGGATCCCTTAAACAAAAGACCACTTTTAAAGCATTGTAGTCATATGAAGGGGAAGGAGACATTTATCATAGACCATTGCATACGCTAAAATAGAAATAACATTTTTAACCAGAGTCAGAGTACTCCATTGTTCTGGGAGGAAACTGGAAGGTGATAAAAGAGTGTCCCCAAAGTCTGGACCCCTCCTCCAAGGCCAGGCCTCAAGCGTTCTGGAGACCTTTTTCAGTGGCTCATTGTGTGTACTAAGGAATGAGCCCGAGGGCAAAGGGCCCACAGACATACTGTGAGCAGAGACTCCACACCCGCAAGAGGGACCTGGGCTGTGGAGAGCAGAGCTGCCCCTGGGTCTTTGCAGGTCTAGGACAGGCTGGGTCATCTGCCTCCCAGCTTACCACATGGCTGGAGCTGCTTACACAGTACGGACGGGTCACAGGCACGGAGTATTTAAATGCGAGGGACCCTGGCCTCTGTCTTGAAAATCATGTGTTCAGCCATAAGAGGGGTATTTGAGGGGCCAAAACTAGGCCAAGACATTTTCAGATTTTTAGAGAAGCAGTTCTTAACTGAGAGGGGTTTCATCATCCAGGGGCCACTTGGCAGCTCATGGAGAATATTTTGATCATTGTCAACAGCATGAAGAGCTACTGGCATATGACAGGTAGAGGTCTGGGTGTTGCTAAACACTTTACAATGCAGGAAAGCCCTTCATAGCAAAGAAACCATAGGTTGGAGACTGGTTTGGTTTCCCTTTGCTTCTGACATTATTTTGATGCCTCTAACTTCCATGTTGAAATGTACAGCTCATTGCTACCCAATACAGCACAGAGCCAGTCCTTGGGTTGTGCCACTCTGGACTTTATCCCTCTCCTCCCTTTCCTGCTAAGCCTCACTCCATTCCTCATCTTCCCATTCATTCCAGACCACGTGGTATCTCATTCCTGACCTCAACTCCCAGAATCATCTCAGATACATTGTACTAAAAGTATACGGAAAGCCCAGTGGTTTAGTTCTTTGTGCATGATGGTGTCATGGAACATTCATGTGGTGGAGGGACATGTTGGAGAGAAGGACTCCGTATGGCATTTGGCCTACAATCTCCAGGTAGCTTCCAACTCCTTGTTTTAATAGCATTTGGTATTACAGAGCAGCCATCCTCTGACAGAGGAAATGTGAATTTCTGCTCCCAAGTTTCTGCAAGCAATCATGACTGTGTAGGTCATAAAAGAAGGCATTAAATAATGAATAATAAAAATGGGTGAGCATTTGGAAAGCAAAGGAGTATCATGAGGCATCAGATAACATTTTTTCTTTGCATCATGGAGTAGATACCTTATAATGTCATCAAAGAAGAAAAATACAGTGGGGTTTCTCCGTCTTCAGAAAGACATTTCTGAAATTGGTAAAAAGTATTAGCAGATCATGGTCTAGGAAGGTAGGATTAATACAAAGTAGAAAAACGGTAAGGCTGGGTGGTGATTTGAAATTACTAAAAAGTTTTACATTTAAATTATATTCAGAGACATGGGAAGACAAGATTTAAGCTGTGGCAAGGGACTGATATTGCTGCATATGTTAATCATGAAGTTTAAAAAGCAGTAGAATTAACTTTGAGACAGTAACGTGTCTGATTGTGGCACGAGTCTTATTGTGATGGTTGGAGCAGCTGTTCGCGCTTGTGTGACACCAAGACGGGGATGTCTGATCTAAGAGATCAATACTCCATGACTGTGGAGTTTGACACTTTTAATCGGATGAGAAGAAATCCCTCATGTGGTATAGCATGCTCTGCTCTTCTTGGAAAACCAACTGCACTTAGAACATTATTTCTCTTTCAGAGAGGGAGATAGTAAATGACTATCCTATCATGAAACTTCCTTTCTAGGCATTTTTCTCTTGAATACATAAAAAAATGCAGAGAGAAGGAAAAGAATAATGAGAGATAAGGTTCCATTTTGCTCTGAAAATTCTCTTAGAAGACTAGGATGGCCTCACCTCCCTGGTGGCAAATGACATGTGTTCTCTCGCATGCCAAATGAGAACACATCACCTATTTTAGGCCCTTTTGTTTATTTCTACCTCCATCCAAACCCATTCCTCATAAGGGGAAGGCAATATATGCATAGTAGTCAGTAGAGTGTTTTTTCTTTTAATTTTACTTTAAAATTTCTGTCAGCTACTTTTTGTAATTGCTTACTTCCAGCAAATGAGCCCAGGCAATTTTCCCAAGGAGACAAGAAACGCTTCATGTCCTGAGGACTTAGCCTCTTCCAGAGAGAGTTGAAATTTGGCATCAAACAGCCCCTTCACAGCCAAGAAATTAAAGGATTTTCTATTTCAGTAGCGAGCTGCCCTCAGAGTCAGTAGCCTAATAGCAATGCGTGCGTCCAGCCAGCAGTACCTAGGTCTGATAGCACATCTCACAGTGTCGGAGGATTTGCTCCAAACTGCTGCAGCTGTTGAGTTTTTGCTAGAAAGAAAATCACAGATATGTTGGCATGTTATTTCCTTAGAAGATCAGCCATACTGATCAGTGCTGTTAGGAAAGCTGTCTGGCCAGGTCGGGAGTTCTCATCCTTTGTGCAATGATGTCCTTGTTAGCTTAATTTGGAAAAGGAGGGCTTGGTTCTCCCAAGTTGAATCCTGTAGACATTCCTCCAGTCTGACACTAAAACTCTGCCATGTGGGGTGGTCCAGGGTGTGCCTTGTGTGTGTTTCCCCAGTGAAACCTCGGAGGAGGCTGCAGAGGGGAGGGGAGCCACACGACTTCCTACCTTCCCGCTCCCCCTTTTTCTCTCAACTGGCAATGAAAACATTTTGCATAAACAAATTCCCAATCATAACTAATCACATGAAAGCTGACAAAAGTACGTTACCCTGCTCTATGAAAATACTAATCAAAGCAGCTTGTCAATTGTTAAAGTTAATGATTTAGATGTGCAACACTCTGACTAAATTTTAGTAAGTAATTACATAATTACGCACAGGTTAACACAATCAAAATAGCAGTTGCCTCCGCAGTCTCTGAACTGTGTCAGGGCACCACAGGCTCGTGCTGGAAATGCTGGTGTCTCTCGAGAAGGTCGGAAGCACAGGGATGGCAAAGCTCTGGTGTGTAGGAAGGGTGCCCACGCCTCTGAGCTGTACACTCCAAAGGAGCAAGACCAGGAGGGGTGGCCTGTTGGTGCTCTGTGCTCCACCATGTTTGCCGGAAGACACAGGACTGCCAAGTTCCTAGCCCTCCTTTCCAACTAGTGGGCTTATTGCTAGCCACAGGATGCTTCGTTCTGAGCCCCCTCCACCTCAGACTCCAGTAAATACAATATTGGTTAAGGATTTAAAGGATTTCAGGACAATTTCCCTCAAAACCGGTTTTTGGAAAGCAAACACTTTCTTTACTGATTCCTATCATACTGTTGAAACCATGTTTCAATCAGAAAAAAAGACATTTTCAGAGGCTTTATTTAAAATATTTTGTGATATAAAGCATGGAAATATAGGGCTGTTTCCTAGGACTCTCAAAAATACAAAGCATTATTTTAACTTTCGATTTTCTGCCTCAAACACAAAATTGGAGAAGAAAAAGGGAAAGAGATCTGGTAATGTACATTCTCATTTCCGATTTCCATTTTCCCTTCTCTATTTCCTTCTGTTCCTCTTTTCCTTTGTTCCTTTTTGTTGATTCCTTATCATATCTCAGAAAGCACAAAGTACACGGTGGATGTTAAAGTGCAAGCAATACATTCTGAAAATTTGGAGAATTTGCAATATAATTAGAAAAAACACATAGTTCAGAGCTGCCTCTGAGATAGGTGTTGAAATAGAAGCTAGGGAAGTGGGGGCAGGCGCATTTCATCTGCAACAGGGAGGAGGGACACAGGGGGAAGGTCACAAAAGAAGGTCTTGTGTCTGAAGAGAGTAGTCAATACACAAAGTGTTCTATTTTTAGTAGAGACAGGAAGGGGAGTATCCAGGTGGGATGGGTAGCCTTGTGTGGAGAACTACAAAGGAGGCTTCTGGGTAAATCTTTTAAGCAGCAAAATACTTCTGGGACTACACTATAATGATTTTTTTTTCCATTTTACATGAACATATGGGACTAATAAGCAATGACTATTTTTCTAAATTGAGCCACATCAAAGTCTTGTTTCTTCCAAAAGATAAACTCAGCATAACATCTGTTACATCTGTATATTTCCCACTAAAAATTTTATTGCTCACACTTTTCTTTTTCTTTTTATTTCTACAAAAGAATAGGGGCACCCTTGCTCCAGAGTGACCTGCGTGGGTTAAAGACTTTTGATTGGGTATTTTTGTGGGCCAGTAGATGGCATTCAGTCAAAGCACTGAAACTGATTAGACCTCCTCCCTTCACCTTAGAAAACAGGATCTGATATAAAATTTAAATGCCAATGCTTTGTTGCAGGGTACAATTCAGGGTAGCAAGAATGAAGAGAAAAGAGAAGCAGGATTCCAAATGTAATGTGATATGTAATTGAGGTGGCCAGGGCTTCAAAAGGAAACAGACAAATGTGTGTTTACTCAGCCATGTGGGGTACCTCTGGAGTACCCCACAGTCTGCTCCCCTACACAGTCTGCAGGGTGGAGGGAGGAAGAGGAGTTTCTCTTCAGTGTCCTTGTGTTCGCTGTTCAAAGTGTGCCCTGTAGAGCACCCCCTGCAAACCCTCTGTGTAATGTGACCAGCATGTGCATCACAGCCACGGTACAGCCCGGGCTTCCAGGAGAGCGAAGTGGCCCAGCATGAAGTCTAGTGCATATAAGAAGTCATACATAGTAGTACAGCCAAAGCGGGGAAGAGGGCTTTCTGAGAAGAAATGGCCTGTGGAGTTTTAGAGGTGACTCTTGTAGCCAAAAGTACATCATACTGAAAGCTTTCACACACACCATTCAAGGACCTCTGACCTTGGATGATTGTTAATTTACCAATCACATGCACTCCAAAAGTTTCTGGGTCAAAGTAAGCCCTATGATGCAGTTGTAGATTAAGAAGACTAGAGGGAGAGCAATCCCTCTGAGCAGACCTGGCTACCAGAGGGCACTGGGACCTTCTGAAGCACGGCTGTGTGGCTCAAGCTGCATGTTGAGGGCTGAGGTCCAGCTGTAACTGACGTTAAGAACATTTCTCAGAATGGCGTTTTCTCTTGTTACCACAGGCTCTTCTCAGTGTGCCATTGTACTATGGTTTGTCTTTCAAAATTCCTATGTGTAAATGTTAAAACTTTAAAAAATGACAGTAATTTTATAAATTGCGTTAAAATAGAAGGTGAATTTTCAACAGGGGTTGATCAGTTCCTTCTAGGCACTGTTCCTGTAATGTAGGTGGCCAAGCTCAAGTGGACAAGATTGGCTACAGATTGTAGAAATCAGACTGAATACATTATTCTTTTCTTAGTGTGGCTCCTTGAGATACATGAAAGAACACAATTCTATATGAATGCACAGATACAGATCTCTCTCTCTATGACATACTGTACTTTGGTGTCACCACCAGCTAATGTGTAATGTTGACTGAGAAGATGAGAGCGTAATTTCTACTTTGGAAATTACATTTAAGACTTCAGTTCGTAGATTTAGAAGGCAGGATGGAGAGGCACACAAACATCCACGCGCAAGTGTGCTTTTACTCTCTTTTTAATTGCTGCTTCGGTCAAGGCTGACGCTGACCTGTCATCCTTCTTCGCATGGCATTGAACCTGTTTGCCACCCTGCTCATTGGTGCTGATACTTCTGTGACGTGCAGAGCCCGGCTTCTGCAGCTTCTGCCTCAGAGGCCACCTCGTTGCTCTTCTCAGTGCTGTGAAAGGGCCCCTCGACTCAAGCCTGGGTACACCTGCCGCATTTCTAACTCACCCTATAATTCTGTCCTTCCTATTCCCATCTCAGAATAGAAACGCACACTCCAAGTATCGCCTTCCTGCTCCTGCTTCCTGGTTATCCCAGAGCCCGCAATCTTCCAAGTATTTATCTTCTCTTTTCCCACTTCTCTTACTCTTTTTCCTTGTTAATGATCAGTTATTAATATTTCCTAGAAAACATAACTCCAGTATTACATTTCTTATGTACCTTTAGGAAGCTGGTTGTGTTCATCCTACTCTCATTTTAAATCTGAGTTCTTTGGAGGGTCGAACGTTTTCTTCTTGTGTTTAGGTGTATTTTGAACATAATGTGTCAGGACTGTTTCTAAATGAAGTGTTTGGTCACAGCAGCAGATACCAACGTCTTTCTGTTAATGACAGCCTATCCCAGGCCCATACCTTGAGGCACTTTATAGCTGATGGAAGCCAAACACCATTCTAGAACCTGAATTTAAGACATTTCCATACAAATTCAAACCCAACAGACAGTTTTCACAGATGACACCAAATTTCACAGCTGCTTCCTTTATTTTTCTTTTTTTCTTGTGTGAGATTGATTTATGTAAGACTTCTACTTTCATCTATGACCCTGAATGAGAATCTTTCTACCACTTGATATCCATGCTTCTGTCCAGGTTTGAAGAAAGGGTCAAAGGTCTGTGCACCGTATGAACTGAAAACATCAGTGTATGCAAGGATAGCTTTACAGTGCCTATGCTCTAGCAGAAGCCAAACTGCATGCTACAAGGGAAAATACTAGGAAAGGAGCAGTTTGGAAAAAATCTTTTGGGCAGTAAGGTTCATTATAAGTGACTCCAAGAGAATTCTTTTGGGATGTTGTATTATTTCTCAAACCAACATAATATCCAATTTTATCAATGGAGAATAAGGAAAAGAGAAGTGCTAACACAGGGTCGGGTAAAGCCCAGCATTTCCATGGAAGGAAAAGTGATTAGCAGTTTTTGGAGTACACACTCATCTGTCCATAGACTTTAACCTCATTCTTCAGAAGTCTGAGATTAATGGGAAAGGAGCAGAATCTACAAAGTCTCTGCATAAATGAAATTTTAAAACATTTGAAATTTTAAGAACCTTAAAATTTTACTAATCTCTATTTTTTGTATCAAAAATGAGCCAGAGTATTGAAGAAATTGATTAAACATTCAGCAGATAATTATCACCAGTGGCAGTGATGTAATCCTTGAGTTTGGAGTCATAGCAGAGTTGTTTACCAAATAGCTTCTCCAGCTAATAAAGTCATAGGAGGAGGTAAAAGCCAGCCTTGCCTTTGTCTAGCACAAATGAAGTTTAAAAAAGAAATCCATGGAAGAAATTGACTTGAATCATTAATCTGGACTCTAAAGGCTGGCATAACAAATTATTTAAATGGGATTTGTGGGCATTGTCTAATAAAACTAAGTGGGATGCATACTTTCCCAAGGCAAGCGGTATCAGAATGACTTCGTAACCACTAAGCCACCATCAGTTCTGGAAAAGCCAGAGCAACAATACATTATCGGAGACTGCTTTGCTTCCTCAGCCACTGAAAAACATGCGAATCTCGTCCTCACCCATGCCCTGTGATGGCACCAAATCGCCTTTTTCATGTTACTTTCCTACTCGCGACTCTTCAGTGGTTGACCACTCCCTATAATAGGAAGCACAGTTTCTTGACTAGTAATACATTCTTTCATCATGCAACTTTTGACGAAATGAGTTCAGTGTTTACCAGTCACTTGCTTAACTGCAGCCCACATGACTACTCTGTGTTATGTGTAGCACACTGAACATGACTTTGTGTGTTCTGTTCCCTTACCTTCTCTGTGTGGCCATCTTACTATTTATACATTTCCTACACCTTTAGTTTGTTTTTGAAAACTAGCTTCATATCACTGTCCAAACCAAACACCAAAAATCTGTATGTGTACAGTTCTGTGCCTGTAGCTCCCATCCTCTGTATACACTTCTATTGGTGTTTTTAAATTAATTACATTTATTGGTACATTTTAGGTATACAAGATGATCACATTCATCATGGGGACTTTGTACCTGTACATGAAATATCTCGGTTATTATTTTTTCCCATTCCCCTTCCTTCCCTTCTATTGTTTTGCTGTGGAGTCTGTCTTGTCATTTTCCTTTTCACTCTCTGTAAGTACTTTGAGACCAAACTCCAGGCCTTGTTTGTCTTGCACACTGGCATTTAGGTTGATGGCTGGTGCACAAAGATTTATAAGATGAAAATTTTTTGTAGGAACAGTGAATGCATGAATCTAGGAAATGTAGTTGTTACAGCTCCTGGAAATTCAGCCCATCAAGTTAGTATGGAAAATGGATCCCAAACCAAAGCCTGACTTTGGATTTAGGAACATTGGATTTAGAAACATCTCAAAAGCAAACTCAGAAGTCCATGTTTCAGAGTGGAAGCCAACAATTATACAAATTCAGCACTGCCTTAATTGTCAACAATGGAGACAGTAAAGTTGGTGTGACTGAATAAAATAAAAGTCACTTGTCCCAAACTATTGAGGCTGGCTGGAGTATCTTTTGGAAGAAACCAATGAATAAATATTTTAATCAATTACTTAATGTGAGTTGGTTAAGTGTTTTAAAAATTTAATCATTAAAATCTAAAAGACGTTCTGTGAAGCACTGAACTGACTTGTAAAAGCACTGACCTACATAGAGTAGTTGGAATGGGGACGGATGGGGTGAGTGTAGCTGTGAAAGGGAGACAGGATGCACCATGGGAAGGACAGAGAAGCATTAGGAGATGACATATTCATCTTGAATGTTCAGCACCCAGTGCTGGGGTTCATACTTGGAAGATGCTCAATATTGTTTCATTGAATAACTGAATGACTGAGTGAATGAACAAGCCAGGCAGACAGAAGGAGGGAGACATAAAGAGATGCTATATTTGGGTAAGTTTTCAGCAGGAGAAGATCACAGAATGAAAAATGTTCTACTCTGATCATGAATAAAATAACAGGAAAATACATGAAATATTAGCAGAAGGAGACTAAAACAAGTCTACATTTTTAAAACAAATTTTTATTAGCTTATGTTGGTGATAAATAATAACTACATTCAGCTAAAATTTTTAAAGCTTTGTGTGTATGTAATTTGTCATAAAATTCACTGATTTTCAGTGTACATTTTGATGGAGTTTTATTAAATTTAGAGATGTTCAATCAAAAGTACAACCTAGTTTTAGAGCATATTCATTGCTTCAAGTTTCCACATACCCATTTCTGCCAACTCATTGCTGTCTTCAGCCCCAGGCAAATATTGATCTCTCTGCCTCTATAGTGTTGCCTTTCTAGAAATTTCACATAAATGTGACCATTCCAGGTGCATTCTTTTGTGTGAAACTTCTTTCCCTAAGTATAATCTTTCTGAGGTTTTATATTGCACATATCTGAGGTGCATTCCAGTTTTGTTGCTTACTGGCGTGTGTACTTAAATTATACTTATTGCATATTGATAAATATCACATGGTGATAGAATTTAAATTATTTTAAATTTTAATTATCTGTTGTGGAGAAAAATCATTGCCCCTGGTCCATATAACAAAGTGTGAAATTATCGTGATTTCATGAATTACAAGTAGAAATTTATGGAAGATACTCAAAACTATAATCACATTTTGTTGGTGGAAAAAATTTGGTTTGTGAAACGTGATGATTTTATCATTTCCATTTTAAAAATCTTTCTTTTAGCCCAAATAATTATAGCATAAAGTCACTTTTAAACATATGATGAAGAATTTGGGCCAGACTGTGCCACGAGAAGAAATTCATCAATGTTAAGTTGCAAAGAAATATTGTTTGGTGAGTTGAACCAAAAAGCTCATGATTCACTGTGAATGCTGCATGTGCCTGAGATCCACGAGAACAAGACTCATTCATGTTTTCCAGTTCTGAAATCTCTTAATGGTGCGAAAGTACCTGTCAGACCAGGGCTGGCTAACAGCTTCCTGAGTAGAGTGGTTGCTTTTGGTTTGAAAATTTCTTCTCTTAAGTCACTCTAGTTTCTGAGGTCTTGTGTTTCATTTCTCATGGGCCCAGAGCATTCATGAAAGGGGCCAAAGAAGAAAATCAGGCACAAGAAATGAAAAAAGAAAAGAACTGTTTTGTTTCTGCTCCTGGTCCTCTGTGTTTCTGCTCCTGGTCCTCTGCAGTGGGCAGGGGAAGGCCGGGGTGTTATTGGCCGCTGTGCCCTGTGGCTCCTCCATCCTTGGGTCTTCAAGACTGCAGCACCTCTGTAGAAAGACAGCTGCAGCCCCTGTGCTGGTGACCCTGGAAACTGTGTTTTGTGTTGTTCTGCTCCCCATCCTTTCTCTCTAAAAGAAATATGGGGAATCCACATGGGACAGTGTTCGAAGCCTGCGTTTCTACCAGACACTCATCTTTCTCTGTACAGACCTCTGCATCCTCCAAAAACTCAACCATCAGTCGTCCAGTGGAAAGAATGAAATCACCATTGTCCAGGGTGGAACTTCCTTGTGAAAAAAAATTAATGGACAAGACAGTGCATTATGTAAAACAAGGACTGTGTTAATTATAAAGTCAGGATCTACAGTCAAGGCCAAAATAAACACGACTCAGTGATTCTGTTGGGTAAACTTACAAAAGGAGAACAGCAGCTTAGCAAGGTTAACTGAGGTAATAGCCTGCTCATAACTGTAAACATTCCTGAGGCTTCTTTGACATCCCAGACTAGGTTAGTTTCCCTTCCACCTACTCCTACAACCTTCTTGTCTATACCTTGTCCTTGTTTATAGCATGTATAAATCTTGCTCAACAGTCCAAAGACCACAGTGATACAAGAAGATATCATTTAATTATTTATCGAGGGGCCACCATGGAACATGGCTTTCCATCCATTGGCATGTCAGGTGAATACCTCGCTACCTGATCAGTTTTAGACATGTTTAAAAAGAATCAATCCAGTCAAATTCAAACTTAACCTTCATAGCCAGTGTGACCCTCCCTCATCTGCAGCCCAGGTCTCACCTGTCATCTGTGCAGGGTTGCTGGGGCTCACCTGCTACTTACCCCCCTTTCATCACCATTGGGTCTGAGTGGAAGTGGGCAGGAGGAGTCAGATGTAGGGCTCACTCACTCTGCTTCTTTCCATGATATTCTGTAGACTGTCCTCAGTCATCCCCTGGAAATTGGCTGCTGGCCATAGATGCCATCCTGTGGCAAGATGTCCAGGTGCCTGTCTGCTCTGGGATGTGAGTTTAGACCTCCTGGAGCCTCTCCATGAGGGTTTCCTGACTGGGGATCTGCACTGGCTCTGCTTTTCCTCCCCTCTCCTCAGTTCCATCCAGATGAAGTCCCAGTGCATCGGCTCTGGCTGCCCGGGTATCTTTGCTCCCTGGCCAGCCTTCCTTGGTTTGGCACCAGCATGTGTATTTGAGCCCAGCTACTGTTCAGACCACAAGGAACCAGTTCATGCTAATCCACTCCTGGGGCAACTGGCGTAGCACCCTACCTTTCTAATTACCTATCCTGTTTCAATAGCCTGATGGCGCCCTTCCACCTCATTACCCTGGATGTACCTTGATTTTTGACCCAAAAGGAGAGGGAGTTGTGGTCACATCTGGATTTTCAGAACCCAGGTCAGTACCCGGTAGAGGTTTCTTAAGTAGCTGGCAAATCAGTGAATAGATACTCTTATAACGAAGCTACATCTGGGTTGGGGGACAGATGAGTCGCAGGGTGCTTGTGGAGCTTGCATGAGGTCCTGGGTTTGATCCCTGGAAGGCAAAAATAAATAAATAAATAAATATCCAAGCATATCAATGATAGCACCAAGAAAAAGTAAAAAATTATAACAAAATAGTTGACATACATTATCATTTCTTTTCCAATGATTTAATAATTTAATAATTCTGATCGGAAAGTCCTGTGACAGTTGACGTGAGCTGAGCATTCTTTCTGCCACTGTTGTGCTCCCTTGACACGGAATCAGGATCTGGATGGAACGCGGTAAGTCCGGGACCTATCGTGACACACATGCCTCAGTCACGCAGGGTGCAGCTGAAGGTGTCAGGTCATCAGCTAGGAGCAGTCCTGCGGCATGGGAGGAACCCTGGCCTTCCTAATTCTTTGAGCTCAGCTGCTACAGATGGACTTTCCGGGCAGCCTGGGCTTTGTTCGTGTTTGTTTGTTTCTTCTAAGCAAATGCTTATGGGAAATGTATAGTAGTGGCAATTTTACTTTTGATCTGTCATAAAAATTCCTTTTATAGCAATATTTATAGCGTAAAAGGAATAGTAAAACTGCATTTCCCACTCTTGTACTGAATATAATTCTTCCTGAAATACCTACCCCTAAACCTCACCTTCCAACCTCTAGATTGTCTTTGTTAATAAAAAGAAAGTTACAGGCAACTCCTTTTGTGAACAAAACATTTCACAAACCACTCTCAAACACCAATGGAAACAGGATGAAGGCCTCGGGGACCTCAGAGCCCAGTGGTGAAGACCACCTGGGGTTAGGTCCCCATTCCAGGGCTTTGCACCTCTGGGACCCTGGGCAGGACCTGCATGGATCTGCATCTTGATTTCCTCATTGGCAAAGTGAGGGAAACAGTAGAACTCAGTACATAGGTAGATGAAATACAGCAATGGACTACATGCATTTATCAGGTGACAACCGATGAGCACTAAGATTTTATCAAAGGTGAGTGCTGCTCATTTGAGGCACTCAGAGTCTCTTGTAACACAAACACCACTTTTAATTTTATTTCCCTGGCTGTCTCTGATGATACTCGGGAGGCATCAAGAATGCTTTGGCACTGCCAGATACAAGCAACCCCTCTGCTCAGTCCCACATTTGCGTCCATTGAAACTGCTCCAGGGCCGTCCCTTGGTCTGGCTTCCTAGTGGTTCTCCCTAAGGACAGCTTGGACACGAGTGAGCACTTTTCAGTTGAACGAGTACCATGAGCTTTATTAAAACTCTGGAAAGTTGTCAAGAAAGTGATTATTGTCCCCATTTCACAGATAAGGAAAATGAACCTCAGAGAGGTTAACTGAGGTGCGCCATGTTGCAGGAGACTTAATAGCGGTTTGGATTAGAACCCCATTTCTTGGCTTTTCAACCTGGTGTTCTGTCTGCCGTGTGTTGCCTGAGAGCCTGAAAGGTCAACACAGTGGAAAGCAAGTTAATTCAGCTACAGATAGATTAACCTACAGGGGAATCCAATCAATGTCAGCAGAAAGCCCGGAGAAGTGCTTTTCTTTCCACTCTGATGTTTTCACCAGGACAGCACAATCTCTCCCATCTGGATCAGAAGCAGAATCCCAAATATCAGAACAGTCTACATCACTCTCTGCAGCTACCTGTTTTGTGAGGGTGGTTATATATGCTGCTAAAATTTCTAGCTGGCAGCTTGGAGTCCTCTCATTATTATGCTGATCTTTGTGGTGGTCAGTCCGGGCAGCTTTCTGGATTTGTGACTCTGGGTGGTGAATCTAAGAAAAGGGTAAATATTCCCATGATTCAAAATGAAAATGCTAAGGCAAACGGAGAGGAAGCTTACAATTTCTATAGGTCAGTTCCCATTCCAGAGCGCTTCTCCACAGCAGACTTCCCCCTGGAGTGGTTACTGGCTTATTTTCAGGGGGTAGAGTTGTAAGTGTGGCCTCACTGAGCTGAACCGAGAGCTTGTTCCTCTCAATCCTGGGGAAATCAAGACACAGGTAAAACCAGGGAGGTGAGATTTTATAGTTACCATAGGAATGTGAGACACATGTGTCCCTTTCATTTTGATACTGAATAAACAGTCATAATTTAAAGCCACTTACCTATTGCAATTTTGTTTGCTTTTTCCATGATGTCCTTTTTCTGTTTTCCCATATGCAATTTTTCATCATGGAGAGAAAAGGATGAGTATTCTTTTTGTATTAATTTAAACACACATGTTGCTTTGAGCAGGAGTATTTATATATTTCATTTAAATAATAAGTTTTCTCATTATATCTGAAAATGACACCACTTCAATTTTCTATATTTTTAAAGCATTCCACAGTCTGTATTTGCATAGTCACTCTCGTTTGATTCTCACAACAGCCTATGAAATTGAACTTTTACAAATACTGTTTGCCATTGTGAATCCATACACCCTATGACAACGTGACCTTTTACTTTGAGGAGAATTTTATGCCTATTTGATTATTCTACAGTTTGCTAATGAGTAAAAATTAGATACTTTTTTATTTCTAAGAGCCTAACTTTTATATTAAAGTTTACATAAATTCTCTATTTTAAGAACAATTAGACAATGAGTATTAATTACAATTTTATTTAAGGGAAAATTGGGGCAAGTTTATATTTTTATCAGTTGCATGAATTGTAACCCATTTTTCACTGGAAAGGATTATCCCTTACACTTTTTAGTTTAAGCAAATCAAGTTGAAATTCTACTTAATTTAGAAATTTAGAAATTCTGCTGCCTTCTTGTTTTCCATATTGATTTTAGGAAGGTATCATCAGAAAACAGGAAAAACTCCACAATCTCTATCCTGCCTCCTTAAGATGTGAAACTGGGTCTAGGAGCAAAGAATCTGCAATATTCTTTATAATTTCATGGGGTCTTCTGAGGAAATGTGCCAATTTTATGGGGACTCATAGGGAAAAATTTTGATTTCATGTGGATTCGAGTGAAAAGGTAAATTTCATGGGATTTCTAAAAATGGCTGGATTTCTCAGGATCCATGAAATCTGTGACAGCCATGGAGAAAGTGGACTGCTCTTGTCATGGGGTAAATTTCAGTGTAGTTTGGCAAAACTTCACTTCTTACACA
Source organism: Heterocephalus glaber (assembly GCF_053883595.1). NCBI lineage: Eukaryota > Metazoa > Chordata > Mammalia > Rodentia > Bathyergidae > Heterocephalus > Heterocephalus glaber. Next base: position 6,470,894 of record NW_028258413.1, read on the forward strand.
CCTGCTATGACATGCATTGCACATCTTGAGTCTTTTCTGACCACTTGTTCTCTTGTTGGTGTCTCTGAACGTGAAGGATGGTGTTTTGTGTACATAATGGCAAACAGGAAAATGTGGGTGCCTAGGACATCTGTGGACTGATCACCACAACCACGAGACTCAGCTGGTCACTGACGCTGGTGTCCAGGTGAGAACGGTGGTGCCTGGAGTCATGGCAGTCCTCATGAGGGGATGGGGGAAGCTCTCACTACCATGGCCATCATCCTCAGAGAGTCAGGGATCACCAGGATTTAAGGAGACTCCTGATATGGATGTGATTCACCAAAGGTGTCCAGCGCTCAAGCTTTTGTGACAGAATGTCCTGGGGAAGTGATAAAAGCTCAGAGTCCTTCACTTCACCCCAGACCACCTGATCCAGATTGACAGGCAGTGGAATTTGAGATTCTGTCTTTGTGATTTTATTCTCTGGGTTATCCTAGTCCCGTTGCACAATCCAGTTCGAGAACCATTGTTCAATTTCATTTTTGCTCCCTAATGAAACTACTACTTTGTTTCCCATGATTTCTAAATCCTCCCTGTGGAAGATGCCTCCTGTAAGAGAGCAGGGGAGGTGCCGTTAGCTGGTCATATGGCTGGAACTGTAGCTGGGTCCTAAGGACGGGAGTGGGGGAAGAAAAGATGTCTAAGACTGTACTGTGGAAGTTGTGGCTGCAACAGCTACAGTGGCTAAATAATGTAAACGTGCTCTTGGTGATAAGCAGTGCTTTCTTGGGGCAATTCATCCCCCTAAAACAGTGGACAACTCCTGACAAAGTTCCAGAGAAAATGAATTTAAAAATTTGCATCAATCCATGTGATATCTGGGCTTATGCACCATTTCTTGTATATTAAAATAGCATTTTGTCTTAATATGTAAAACTTGTTAGATTCTAATGCATAAATTGAGAAATATCTCACTATTTGGATGTCCAAAGGAACACTAGGAAGTGGTGTGGAGCTAAGGACAATCTGCTCTATTCTGGTAGTGCAAGCACTGCAAGATCTCCAGGATTCCTGGGCCCTGCCCGATAAATGCTCTACTGCATCCTCCTCATCTTATCAATAAAATCTTGCCAAGATTTCAAAAATCCCTCCAGAGATGGTGCTTATTGCTCCTTTGAGATGCATTTGTATTGGTTTTCTGAGCCACACCATATGTGGACCTTTCAAAACAGAAACACGCACGGATAGTTTCGCCACAAGTTTTTCCATGTTTCCGCGTTCCTTTCAAAGAGAAGTTCCACCATGGAGTTCAGCACATCAGCCTGGTCACTCTCCTTCCTGTGGATGCATTGCCCACAGTGCCAGGCAAATGAGTCTATTATTTGTTTACTTATTTTCAAATGGGTCTATGTAAACCCTGGGTTGCTTTATGCCTCCATGTCTTTAGAGGAGCATTTTGCTTTTTCTAGCATGTGATTTCTCTTTTGTCACTTTGACCATTCAAACCTTAAGGATCACACTTTCAGTGAGGCCTCGAGCACTGTGATGATGTGACTTCTCTGTATTCTCGTAGCAGTAACCCATATCTGCACTCAGATGTCATTACCGGTTTATTCTCTATCTGAGAGTGAGAACTTTGATATTTTTCTAGAAAATGTTTACATTTTTCATGATGGTCCACCCAATGTTCAAAATATAGTCCTACCTATCTTTCTAGCTTCACAGTTCATAATTCTCTATGGACACTTGGCATTCCAGCCATATCTAAAATATGTCTTGCAATCCCCAGAAATCGCACACGTGAGGCCTCTCCTCTTGAGCTTGCCTCAAAAGCCACTTCCTTCTCTCATCACCGACGAGGTGACTCCTGTCTTTTCTACCAGAGTCAGCTCAGTTGTCACCAGCTCCCTGGGAATCTAGCAGGGGTTGAGTACAAAGCTTGAGAAGTGCTAGAGACAAGGACTCCATTTAGATGGAGCTGGTGATCTGGTTATAAATCTGCCCCCTCCCCGAGGCTGGATGAAGAGCCCTGCCTGTCCCTGCCAAATCTCTGTCACTACACTTACCTCACAGTGTGCTTAGGGGCTGCGACTTCTTGAATGCAGTCCATGAGCCATCTCTGACTCTGTGTGCTCAGCACCTGGCCTGGGCTCATAGGAGGCCCATAAATGAGAGCAAGCCTGGACCTTCATACTGTACTTTTTGTTTCCTTCAGGGAACATTAAGTTTTCCAGCTGCATGATATCTAATTTATTTTTCTGTGCATAAGTAGGCTTCTGCTAAATATTGAATAAATGTATGAATTCTGAAAAAATCGTCTGCAGGTATGTAGTTTTCACTTTCAAAGCCCTAGACTAATTTTTATAACCAGATATCTTTTCTCCAAATGAGACAAACTGAACAATAGAATTTCTCATATTCTGCTTATTTGGGATGAAATGAAAAAAACAGGGTCTTTTTCTTTTTTTAGCGTAGTAAGTGTTATTGGAAGGATTTATAAAACTTTTATCCTGGACATGGCAACAACTTTTGGAAAACAGAACTCTCTGCATAGAAATGTACCAAACATGTATCTTAAAAGATTGTCTAAATAGTTGTTATTTGAAATATAAAATCCAATAAAGTAACAGCCAATCGTAAATTTCAAGATGTTTTGAAAACAATGATTTGAAAACAATTGCATCAAATTCCCTTCCAGTGAGTGGTTTTGCTTTTGTTCTTGAATCATAATGTCATAAATTTGAGAACCACATTCCTTGTACAGTACACAGGAGGAGAACACACAGATAAGAGATTCATGAGTCTGGGATACAAGTTCCTTAAAAATACGGACATAATTTTGAGTCCTGGGACCATCCTGGGTAGAGTACAGCTCAAAGGGTGGGAACAATCAACCTCCTACCCTTGACTGACTCCTAGAGATGTTCCCAGGCAAAGAACCTCCAATTCTCTGAGACTCAATTTCCTCATCTGTTAAAAAATGGGAATTTTTCTTTATAGGTTTATTGTTATATGGAGATGAGAAAAATACTGTGTGAAAAATAATTGAATGAGCTGTAAGATATTATACATTAGAAAATATTATAATTAGTGTTCATTTCTCAATGTAACCTCTAATCTTAACTTTGTGCTTTATGAAAACAAAAACTGCACAGTGCACTTGCTATATCGAAATACACTAAGCTTTTTAGAAAGCTTTCAGGATGCATTAGCATTTGTCCTGCTGGATTCCTTCTTCAGATGCTCCATGACATCATTAAGCCCTTGGATGCTCATGTGGTGAGTGATTTTTCACAAACCCTTAGATTTCAATAGTTAGCAATGTGGGGAAAGAAGTAGTCCAAATAAAGGTTTTTAAAATGAGTTTCTTTAAAAATAAGGTTTAAAATCATTTTGATGTTTTTGGACATATTTTAAATAAATAAAACTCAACCAAAAGCTAAAACGTTTCTAATACTTAGCTTAATTTCCCTTCCAAAGGGGCCACTGTTTGATTTTAAGTATTCATTTCATACAGTGTCAGTTTGTTACTATTATTTTTCTCTTCTTCTTCTTCATATAATTGCATACATTTTACTTTTATGTCTTTGAATGGTAGTTTCTGGTTTTTGCTAGCTCCTGGTGCAGATTTTATTCCTGAGTGTTGGGGATGTTAAACTTGACAATCAAAGAAGCTAATCATTTAGGTGCACTTACTCCCCTGAGACATGAGCAGGACACAGGGCTAAATTTGGGGTTCCAATTCCTACCCCACAAATGGTAGCAGGCTGAAGCCGCACTTAGCCTTCATCCAAGATTCATGATAATCCTGGGACTGGCTGGGCTCTGACACTGCATTAGATATGTGAAGATCCAAGCTGCTCTCTACATAACTCAGGGCAGAATAGGGATTGCTTTGTAGCCACCCTGGCTGTTTTTAAAGTTTTCTTTTAACCCAGTGACTTTGAAATTTCTCAGTATTTTTTTTTGTGTGTGTGTGTGTGTGTGTGAGTGAAAAGGGAGTCAGACAGAGGAGCGCTCGCATTCCCTAGGGGCAAATCGTGTTTTCCGCTCCTCTTTATACCAAAGTTTTTCTTGCACTTTATCTCATATCTCCTCCTACAAGCTAAAGATTTGAGCAGTTCTTCTTTTCTTATCAAATTTGAGGGATGGGCCCTGCAAGGACAGGCACCATCCAACGGATCTCACACAGATGCATAGGAAGTGAATGGAGGGTTTCATTAGCCTCTTACGATAGGATTTGACCCTTAGCCTTTTTCATTAGAATTGCTGAATTCCCAAATCCCTATTTCTGGAGAAACATTTGAAATCTTCATTTAAAAAAATGATAAAATGATATCCCAATAGTTGCAGACTTTATAAAAAAATTAGCTAGGAATGCTATTTTTTTTTCTATGAGTAGAGAGGAAAAAGATAAAGAAAGAAACAGATTCCACATCCCTAGACAATCTGGTACTTTGCTAAATGATTTAATTGCATTCTTACAAGGACCAGGTCTTACAAAAGCAGTGTGAGATAAGCAGGCCCAGGAAGGTAGGGCACATTCTGAACATCACACAGCTAATACACAGTACGTCTGAAATTTCAAATCAGTTTTGTCTAATTCCCAAGTCCACGTTTCCCTCTGTCTCCTAGTGCTTCATAGAATGGAAGGAAATTGAGATGCCTGACATAGTCAGGGAACCATGGAGATTTATGTTCCAGTTCCCTGGTTTCTGAACAATTTTTCCATGAAATGGTGATAACACCTCCATGTCACATTTCAGGGTTGTTAAATACACTGGATACTGCTAAATTTTTAACTAAGATCAGTACAAATCTTAGCATCATCACCTCATGCCTACTTAAAGTCCTTCTTAAACCTCTTTAAACAAGCCTGCTAATGAGCTCTCCCTCCTGTGTTGCTCTCAGTTCACGTTTCCCCCTTGAGACACCTGTTTCTCTACCTCACTGGCTTCACAGTGCTATAAAACTAAAGTAGAGGGCCAGGGATTTAGCTCAGTGGCACTGCACCTGCCTTGCAAGAACAAGGTTCTGAGTTCTATCCCCAGTACCAAAAAAAAAAAAGGTAGAAAGCATCAAGAGAAAGGGAAGGAATGATGCATCAGTTAGGATCTCCCTTCTCCTGGCTTCAAAATGCTAAAGGAAGTAATTGGGTCATAGGATGGCATTACACATTTTAATCAAACAAAAATTCTCATGAAGTAGGTCAGAAATAAAAGAATCACATTCTACACAGGCCTCCAATCTAATTCTTGGCCCACAGTTGGCTTGAATAAAGTACATTTTAATCCTTTATTGGCCACTTTGAACAAAGTTAGCCATTATCTGTTTGGAAGCAATGGTAGGTACTTCTGCGGGAGAAAGCTGTATTTGTGTGTTTATATATTGATTTGGCTGTGCTAACTTGATATTATAGTAGGGGACTGTGCCAGGATACTGAAAGGCTGTAAAGAAATGGAGGTGTGATCATACATCACCATCCGCTGTGTCTGAGGCATCTCTAAAAAGGTTCCCTGGCTTCCCTATCTGATTTTAAGCTTGGCCAGGGCCCAGAGCCTTTTATTCATGGAATTTTCCAGTCATGAGGCATGAGGCTTTTGATTTCTGTCAGGTTATGCTTTAGGCATTGGGGGTGATAGCAATAAGCAAACCAGAGATTTTGGTTTAGTGTTTAAGCATGTGTATACATGTGTGTTGTGCGTGTATATGTGTGTGCAGGTGTGGTGGTAAGTGTTCATATGTATAGTAGGAGGAAAATATAACAAAAAAATACATGTGAAATGCATCAGGTAGTATAAATAAATGCCAATGACGGGAATGTCACTAAAAGAAAACAGAATCAAATTATGGACATAGAAAATGGTTGAGTAGGGTGCTGATAGTTCCTATGAGGTGTGATCAGAAAACATGGTGAATATTTAATTTTCTTAAAAGAACCTTATTACAGTAAAAGAAACAGTGTTATTAATTCCTCTGAAAATACCTTATACACTTATCCCTTCATTCTTGTCACTTTCTGAACCAGTTCTGGAGTCCTCCCTTGTAAGTGTCTTCAATTGCACGGTCCTAGCTGCTTCCATGTCCTGAATAGACTCAAAACATTGACCTTTGTGGTCATGTTGACTTTGGGCAGGAGCCAGAAGTCACATGGCGCTGATCTGTTGAATGGGGTGGAAGAAGGCGCATTGTGGTGTCTTTATTTGACAGAAGTTGCCATAAACATTTGGAATCAATTTGGAACATCAAGGCAACAATGAAAAGACACAAAAGAAAACTCCAGAGCTGCTTCAGAAAGTGGCAAGAATGGTGGTCTGAGTGTGTTCAAAGTGAGGGGGAGGACTTTGAGGGAGATTCATGGCAATGTGTCTTTTATTATAATAACTTATTTTTACTTTTAATTTAAATGGTCATTCTCTTTGAAGGAATGAGCTCTGGGGTTATCTTGGTAACAACATTCCAATAGAGGGAACCATGGAGGCCAGGGCTCTGAGGCCAGACACGTCTGTCATTTTTGAGAAAGAGCAAGGAAGCCACTGTGACTTGAAGCAGGGGTGAGGTGACTGATAGGGCCAATATCAATGGCCCTTGTTATGGTTTGCATCTTCACCTCTACCCCAAGCTCACAGCTAAATCCTTGGTCACCAACCTGTGGTGCTGTTGGGAGGTGCTGGGCTCAGTAAGTGGTGTAACCTAGCAGATGGAAGTGATGTCATTTGAGTGAGCTCTTCGTGGGAATGTTGAGACCCTGGCCCCTTCCTTTTTCTCTCTGCTTCCCAGCTTAGGAGCTGAGCAATCATCCCCTCTGCTACACGCTTCTGCTAGGGACCTTGCCACAGGCCCAAAAGCAATGAATCTGGCCAACCATGGACTGAACCTTCTGAAACCACGGGCCAAAATTAACCCTTCCTCCTTAGAAGCTGATTTGTCTCAGGTATTTGCCATAGCAGTGGTGAGCTGACTAACACAATCTTCTAGGCCATGGCACAGATTAGATTCTACTGGAACAAAATGAGAAATATTAGTCAGTTTGAGAAAGAGGGCATATTCTGGCTGCTGTGATCAGACAGGTTAGTGGGGGAGGCACAGAACTTGGCTTCATTAATTGTCTCTGGATAAACTTAGAGTTATGTCTGTAGGGTTGAGTGAGATAATGTATCTAAAGAGTTATCGAAGGAGTTAACACACCCTAAGATCCTACAATGCACACGCACTCTGTGTGTGAGTTTGGGAGATTGAAACCTGAAGTGGTTGAGATGTGAGCTCAGGCATGGACTTTCTGGGCTCTGTCCATCTCTTATTGTGTGATTTTGGAAATTTACTTAACTCCTTCATTCCTTGAATTTCTCATCTGTGAAGTATAGATAATGATTTTGTCTACCTCACAGAATCCCCGTAAGGATTAAAATGTAAATACTTAAGGTACCACCTTCTGTATGGCAATCAGCCAGTCATGATTTCCAATATCACCATGCAGCCTTTACACTTTACAAAATGCTTTCACATCCTGTATCTCACAAAAGCCTTATGAAGTAAGTTATGCTTCATTATTTCCATTCTGAAAAGAAGAGACTGAGGAACAGAGCAGGGAGGTAACTGCCCCAAGAAGATCACTTAGTCAGAAATCAGTGGAGCTGGTATTGACCCAGGTCTCCCAACTCCAGGCATTCATTTTATTATGTTCCTCTGCATTTGAATATTTACCTATATCTAACAGGAGCTCAGGTCCAATTCTTTGCCATCTAAACTGCTTATTCTTTCAATTTTATCAACACTTCTAATACCATCTATGTATAACCAATGAGTGTGTATGTTAATAAGTGAAAAAATAAAATGAGAAAGGAGAACCCTATAGAAGACAATAACTTTAGGTTGCTAAAACATAAAGCATGGATTTAGGAGACAGGATACCAATTAGTTGTTGACACATTGTATGATTCTGAGAAAATTGCCTAACATCTTGAATCTTTGGTTTCTTCATCTGCTAAATGAAATCTCAGTATATTCTCATATCTGCTGGCTAGGTTTTTAAAACTATATGCCAAGATAAAGATGGAAACACTTAGGAAAATGCTACATATACCACATGTGTTTCTACTATTAACTTCTCTAAGAAAAGTCAGATCTAGACACCTCTAAAATACCTTCTGGGGTTGGTTAGTAAGCATTTGCTCAAAAATTTGAATTCTTTTCACTTTTCTGGGGGAAGGGTGAGTGTGAATTAAAAACCTTTTTCTAGTGGCTGAAATTCAGGGGAATTTTCCTAACTAGATTAGAGAAAGTTGTCCAAACCCACCTTCTTTTGGTTTTTCATGGAGAATAAATCACTTAGTATCTTGGTTTGTTCCAGCTGCTGTAACAGCATACCATACACTGGCTGGCTTATGCACAAGGGAAATTCATCTCTTGCAGTTGTGCAGGCTGTCGGTATCTGGTGATAGCTCCCTTCCTGAGTCATAGACTACAATTGCTGTGTCCTCCTATGGTCAAGGGCCAGAGTCTCTTCCAGACTTTTATAGGGGCACTGATCCCATTCATGAAAGCTCTGCCCTAATTACCTAATCATCTCCCAAGACTCCACCTCCAAGTAACTCCCACACTGAGGATTAGTTTCAACATATGTATTTAGGGGAACACAAATATTGAGACATGGCTTTCACAACCAGCGGCAGTCACTGACATGGGACAATCCAACAGAAACAGCAACTTTACTGATTTCAGTACACATTTACTGAGTACTTATTATACATGGGTCATTCTACAAGGGGAGAGAAAAAGATTAAGCATCATCTCTGTCCTCACTGAGCTTGGGAAAGGTAGTCCACAAACCACTCAGAGACCACATGTGGTCAGAGGACAGTAGAGACTCCTACAAAGTACTTCAGGAGAATATAGTACTTCACAGTATGCCTAACTGACTGCTTGGATGACATGGTGGTTTAATCAAAGGAGTGCCTCACAAGTGGTATTTAAATGGAGCTGAGAAGTATAAGGAAAAGTTTTCCAGGCAAGCAACTAGAGGGGAGGAAAAGTACTCTAGAAAAGGAGGACTATTGTATTGTCACCAGTGCACAAGATATCCCAGGGACATTCAAAGGCTAAAGTTGGATGGAGAGCATGAGGTCATGGTGGGGATTAGCCTGGAAAAGGAATCAGAGTTTAGCGGACTTTTTCTGGTGGTCAGTACACTCAATGGTCTAGTTTAAGCAGGACAGGGATGTGCTCAGATTTGATTTATACAAACCTCTTCTAGTGGATAAATTGGGGAGGAGTAGAGGAGAGTGAAATACCAGTTAGGATGCTGTTTTAATAGGTCCAGCAAAATATGGCTGAAATTGGAGCTGAGGCTATGAAAGGGAGACATGGAAACTGAATCTTAAAAATATGAAGTAGGATGTGTAAAAACTCTTGACCAACTGAATGTGGATGCTGAAGATAAAGGAAAAAAAATCTAAGACTATCTCTGAATCTGTTAGAAGAGTAAAACAGACAAGGAGGGTTAGGCACTGGGGAAAGGGATTGAAAGTCAGTGTGTTTTGGTAATTGACATGATAAGTTTAGGGTTGGGAAGGGACAGTGAGAAATACACCATAGATCATTTCAGATGAGGGATTAGAACACAGGCAAAGGTATGGGATAGAGATACAGACTTTGAGGAGTTCCAATGTGGGCCATGTGGTATTTGGAGAGGGGTAAGGAAGCTGAGGGGAAATGGTGGAGTGAAGTAAATACTGAAGAGTAATGAGATAATCTGGGAAACTGAAACTTAAAGCAGCAAACAGGGAGAGAGGAATCATGGGAAAGACCAAGAAAAGACAGAAAGGAGGAAAGCACGAGGATGCGCTAATAGCTATGAAGCCAAACAAAGCAGGATGTGGCGACTGAGCTGAATGGAGTCAACTTCATTGTCTTGGGAGTTGGCCAGGAGATCTGAAAGGCCCACTTCTAGTGGTGCTGGGGGTTGTGGAGGTGGAACCTTGGGTTTGGATTTGGTCCCTCACTCCTTCCTTTCTGGCACTGTCCACTGCTGTACTTCCCAGTTGCCATGGACTAAGCAGCTCTGCCACCATGATGCTCCTGGCTTGAGGTAAGCGAACCATTAACTGAGCCCCTTGAAACTGTGACCCTTTTGAAGCTCTCACCCTTTAACTGTGAATGTCAGGCATTGTGTGTCAGTGACAGAACAGTTGACTAATACTGAGAAGTTGAAAGAGAGTATGCACATGATGCAAGACCCTCCCACTCTAACACACCCACTGATTTCAACTCCTAAGAGGTCATGTGTGACCTTTCTGCAGGCATTTTAGTGAAACGGTGCAGCCAAAAGCCCAGTTTCAGAGATCAGGGAGCTAATATGCAGAGCTCACCATTTTGTATCTTTGACTTTTCCCAGATAAATTGTTTTAGACAAAGCAATAAGATCTGGTTGTTTACTACAGAAGGAGATTTGGGGTGGGGGCGATGCATCAGCATACTTATAGGTCGAAGAGAAAGAAAGAAATACATAGAGGTTTTAGAGGAGGAGAGATTTAGCACAGCAATGTCTTATGGATTCAGGATGCTTGGCTAAATAAGACTGACTACTAGTGTGGAAGGACTGCCAGGGGACTGGGGTGTCTCCAGCCCACACTGGAGGGTTGTGCTCTGGCTTCTTGCCCCCTGTGGTGATCTGTGAGAGTGAAACTTAAGGGTCCAAACCCTCCCCGAGAAGCACGGGTGTTGGTGTACAAGATATTTGAGTGTTAGAATATTTTATGACCATCACAGGCCAAGTTACGGTTCCAATTTGTGTGAGTTACTTTGTGAGTTTCCACCCTTTTCTCGTAGAATAAGACCTCACCAGGTGGCTGGAGAAAGGTTACAAGTTCTGTGGGACTGACCTGGTTAGACAAGCAGTCAAAATTTTTTATGTTTATCAAAACCAAAGCTGAGCTTCCAACCTGGAATGCTGCCCAGCTACACATCCTATCTGGCTTAGGCTTTTTCCAGTAGGGAAGCAAGTCAGGATCAGATGGGTGGCAGATACCCGGCCATATGCATATTTATGATATCGCAATCTTGCCATCCAGCTGACTAAGCCAAATTAAGGATATAAAAAATGAAAAGTTTAGATGGAAGCTGATGTTTTCAGGGTTCCAGGATGTGGCTCTGCCAGATCTGTGTGTTAATGAGAACAGCTCCGTTTCAGGACGGGGCGCAGCCCTGCTGTCCCAACGAAAGCACTGATCCTTTTCTGGGGTCTGTGCCCTTTGCCCATTCCCTACCACCTGTGCAAAACCCCTCCAACTTCTTATAAAAACGCACTCGGAGTTTAGTAGCCTCTTCTGCAAACCACAGTAATTACTCCCTGCAAATACATTGCTTACAAATTCCCTTTAATGCGATCCTTTATTCCTTCCTGTTCCTGTCCTCTTTTGCTTTCCTGTCTCTCCCTTCTCAGTACTCCTCAGAGTCTTAGACACCTCAGTAATTATCTTTTCTAACATCTTTCTTTCTAATGAACAAAAAACCTAATTTTCCTACCTTCTCTTCATAGTTACAAACACTGATGCCATTTATCATGTTGTTGCCATTTCTATACCTTTCCAAGTCTTTGATATTTTTTTCCTGTAATAAGATGCTGGAAACTTGGCCCAGGATTTCAACAGCTGATCACATTGTGATCTGTGTACTTTGGTAATCTCTCTCAGATCCCTGGCATTCGGGAACATTGTGTGTCAATCTTGTAGATGAGATTGAAGAGATGATTTTAAAAGTCTGCTCTCTCTGAGGTGTGGCTCCCTGCTTTGGTACATATATCCTTAACTGTGAGCACTCTAGGTTCCACTCTATAACACTGTACATATTTGCTTCTCTAGCTATGTTATCAAGTTTTGGGGCAAAACTCATATGTGACACACCTCTTAGTCCACCTCTCTGTCCACCAGTTGTCTCATCTTCCTATAGCGCAGGATGTCCCAAGATCCACGTGTTAAATGCCTCATCCTCATCTTGGCATCAATGGAAGGTGTAGAACCTTTACAAGGTGGGCAGAGCAGGAAGTTTCAGTTCCTTGGGGTTGGCCTTCAAAGGGGAAGGTGGAGTGCTGGTCTCTTCCTCTCTTTCTCTGCTTCCTGGCCTCTGTGGTGAGCCCTTAACTCTACCACACTTTCTCCACCATGATGCACTACCTGACTACAGGCCTTCAAGCAACGACACCCAATGACCGTGGACTGAAACTTCCATAACTGTGAGTTAAAATGAGCCTCTCCTCGCTCTAAGTTGATTACCTTGGGTACTTTGTCACAGTAAAGCAGTATGTTCATTTGTTTCTTTCTATCATAGTCATCTCTCCATCTTAGTCCCAGCCTGGAAATAAAAGAGAAACTCACTTAGCAAAGTGTGAAAAGAAAAGAAAGGAAAGATGCTGACGGTCTTCCAAAGAGAATCTATTACACCAAGAGTTTTCAAATGAAATGTGGTGTGTTTTAATCTGTTCCCCTTTACCCACTGAGCATAAATCTTCTTCTAATCTTGTTCCCTCTATCCTTAACTCACGGTCACCAAAGCCAGTGCCTAGCAGCAATCTGGCATAGTTAGAATTCTCTTTTTTCCCTGTGTCACATCAAGACTCCCCTAGAGTTAGAGACTTAGACTTGGTAAAATATTAAATGTTTTAGTCTATTTTCTGTTGCTTGTAACACAACACTACTAACTAGATAAGTCATAAAGAAAAGAAGTTTATTTTTGTGCATGATTCTGGTCCAACGTCAAAAGACAACAACATCTGGCACCTGGCCACCTGGTGATGGCATTGGTGGCAGAGTCCTGTGGCAGGCAGGGCAAGGCATCAAATGGCAAGAGCCAAGGAGAAGGCATGGACCTAGCCCAACTGGATTTGTAGCAGACCTATTCTTGAGACACCTCATCAATCTGTTAACGTATTAACCTACAAGTAGCATGAATGATTCACCCATCTATAAAGGCAGCTCTCTAGTCATCTCTTGAAGGTCTTACCCAGCCCTGCCTCTCATATCTCCTAATGGGGACTAAATGGCAACCCAGACTTCAGCAGGGACAAATCCTATCCAAACCAGAGCACTAAGGAAGTGGCCTGGTCTGAGACAGAGCCTCCATGTTTCCTTTGCCCGAATGCAGTGGTGAACTCCTAAGTAGAGTTATTTTCTATGAAGAGGGGCATGCACTGCATGCCCTTCATGTGAAGCTGTCCACTTGCACATTTAGTGAAACCGAGCTCCCCGGGAGACAGCAGCATTTTGGCGTTGTCTCCTTTGAGTGAGACGGGGAAAGAAGGAGGTCCAACAAAGGAATATTCTGGGAAGAAAGTCTATTCCCTAATAGTTTCAGTTTATATATAGAGCCCCAAGCACCTCATGAATTTTAAACAGGATTTAATTTGGAAGTATGTACATATTTTATCTTCCAGAGATAGGGTGATATCATTATGCAAAAACCCAAATAAAAGATACTTCTAGGGCAGGAGCTACAGCCGTGTTCTGAAGTTGTGTCTTCATGCTGCAGACCAAGGGCTCACCACGGCAGAAAGGGACGCTGGCTGAGGACTGCAGAGAAAGCAGTCTGCATTTCACCCGTGACCAGTGAAGGGCGGCTGTGTTAATGTGAGAGAGAGGAAACACCTCAGGTGGTGAGGGGCCCTGAGCACCCACTGAGGTGGGAGAAGAGGAGGAGACATGTCCTGTTACTCAGTCCCCTGAGAGGAGCGGAAAGAGACAGGAGGGAACACATGGCAGCATCTGCCAGGGACACCGAGGCACAGCACCTACGGATGGCAGAGCCTGGGCTGTGCTCAGTCCATGCCCACGTTGGCGGCAGGGATGAGGGCTGGGGACTAAAGTAACCAGCAGCCACACGTGTGAGAGGGAGCAAAGAGGTCCATCTGGGTCCCCACCTATTAGTGCCCTTAATTGGTGCCAAGGGAAGTAATATTGCTCGTACAATTCTACACAGCAACTTAATCTCATTTGGGCCAATTAAACGAACACTTCTTTGGCCCTTTCTCATATTGAGCTTTCCATTGGATGCTGGAAATCTAAAGGAGAAGCACACAGTTCCCGCCTTTGAGCTGTGTTGTGTCCTAGAATGTTTTGCTGATGTGAGGAGATAGTATTTTACTTTAGGAGGTGATGTAAAAGCTCTCACTCAAACAGCCTCTGACTAATTAAAATGACAAGTTTATACAAGTTGCAAGTGAGGTGCAGTAGGTTCTATTTCCTGTCCAAATGTCACAGATGGTGCTGGCCAAGCCTTCGGAGTCGCATGGCCCCACGGCGCACTCCGCTTCTCCTTTAAGAATGCGTAACTGCATTCGCGGTGACAGGATGGAGGAATAAGCCTGCATGACTCAGGGCTCTCCCCGACTTATTTGTGTCCAAGAAGCATTCAAGTTCAAAGGATTGAGAGATGCAATAATTAGAACTAGCAGCACCAACAGATAGTGTACATGGTGGGACAAACTGATAGAAGTAAAACAGGCACAGCGAAGGTCAACATCCTCCTTTAAATAATATTGAAGTGTCTGTGATGCTTTCAAACATTGTCCCTCACTTCTGTGACAAGGAAACACGTTTTGGTAGTTTTTCTTTTTCCGCAAAGAGAAAGGAATGGACCCAAGGACACAGAGCTCTGTGTTGGAGTTAAGGTTGGAGGTTGGATATTTTTGGCTCCTAATTCTCGGCTGAGTCCATTAGACTATGTCTCCTTTTAGTTCTATTATTTGATTTTCTGCTCTCAGTGTGTTTACATACTCAAAGTGATAAAATACATTTTTGTTCTTATGTTACTAATGCGGTAGAGGTATTTTTCAATTTTCCCAAACTACATCCCTCTAAACATGGCAAATAACTGCTTTCAACAAAATGTTTTCAAGGCACACCTTCAAATGGGAGTTAAAAATAGGAATGCAAACGCTAATAACAGTATTGATAAAAGAAACTCTGGCTTCAAAAGTGAGAAATTCAATTACGAAAAATGGCCAAAGTATTTGAGGAAAATACTCCAGAGTGTGTGAGTACTAATGGAAAATTTAGTTCTATGGCATTATTACAAATTAGATACAGTTTCCCTCCACATAGTTACCTGCAGGTCAGATAAACAAATGGGGCAATAGTTCTGAGATTGTCCCTTCTCACTGTTAATGACCCTACAGGCAACATCCTGACATTTAGATTGTTTTAATGTTTGTCAACAATGAAAAACAGAACTGCTAAGAATTTGCTGGCTGGTCCCAGCCCAAGGAGCTTCTCAATGTTTGGATGTGCAAGCCAATCATAAACTTTATCTGTGTGCATCTCAAAGAAGTTCATGCTTCACTGGCTGTGCATCAACATCATGTAATATCCAAATGTTTATGTCTTGGGCAAAGGCAATGTACTCTGCAAGTACTTTATTTTTTATGTGTTCTTACTCAAGGGAGCTTCCAGAACTCACCAGGCCTCCTGTTGTTAATTTTCACAGCATCTCTGTGAAAGAGAGAGCAACAATCTTGCTGTTCACTGTGGCCATCAATATTTTTCGGGAATGTACTCTTAAGATCCTCTATAAAATGTAGCAGAATTGCTGGGTCTGCTTGCACCCGCGTAAGGTCAGGTGTCACAACCATGTGTAGCAATGAAGAGTCCAGGGCCCTCCAGAGCCAAAGATCCTATCACTGGAGAAGGAGAGAGGAGGAGAAAGGGCTCGCTCTTACTCCCAAGAGGATGAGCAAAGAGTGCTTGACTGACTGTGTGCAGGTTTAGTGTGGTCGGGTGAGGAACCTGGGCTGTGCTTCCCAGTCTTTCCGCTCAGACATATTAGCAGGTCCTTTGGTTCAGCCGCAGCCTCTGGTGTGTCTGCTGCATGCCACCCTGTCTATGCTCATTTCTTCTCAGATCCCTCAACTCTGTCCAGGCCTGTGCACCCGATTTACCACAGGGCTCTGGCAGGAATGCAGCCATGGCCCTACACGTCTCATCCATAAACACAGGGAATATCAAGCCAGGAGTCAAACTGTTGGATATGTATGTTCCATCTTCCTCCGCTGACAAATGTGCCTTCACACCAATCTGCAAGGCCAGGATCAAAAAGAATTCCTGTAGCACGCAGAATTCTAAAGGTAGATTCTGTTAGGGTCTAAACTGTGTCCTCTGCACCTGGACAGGTGAAAGTCCTCACCCTCTGCCCCCCAGAGTGTGATCTGGAGCTGGGCCAAGTTAGATCTCTGTTACTGTAACACTTTAGTCCCTGAGATAGTCAGCTCATAAAGAAGAAACAGCGATTTGGGCTCACAGTTTTGCTGGCTCCAGCTTGTGACCTCTTGCCCTTGGTGCTGTGGGGCTGTGGAGAGGAGGCACACAGTGGTGATGGCACCAAGGGTTAACCATCAGCTCGGGAAGGAGGCAGCAAAGAGAGCAAGGACCAGGAAAGTCCCACTCCCCTTCCGGGCACCTCCCGTGTCCTGAAGGCTCTCATTACGCCCCAGCTAAGGGCTCTCCCACATCCCAGCAGCACATCACTTAACATACAGAGCAGTGGGGACACAAGTCGAATATACTGGTATTCCTACAAGAACAGGAGATTCCCCTTCTAGGGATCTTCCCCAGAGTTAAAGACTTCATATTACAGTGATCCATGCACATCTGTGTTTATAGCAGCACGAGTCGTAATAGCTAAATCTTAGAAGCAGTCTGTATGTCCATCAGCAGATGAATGGATAAAGAAAACATGGTATTTACATGCTACGGAGTGCTACTCTGCCATAAAGAAGGATAAACGAGTCATTTGTAGGAAGACAGATGCACCTTGAGGCTACAATGTTAAGTGAAATAAATCAGATGCACAAGCTTACGTCTGGCTTGTGTTCTCTTAAATGAAAAACCCACAGCTCAAATAATTAAATCGCAAAATAGATTTAGATAAGAAGAAACAGACAGCCAGATCTTTTGCAAATGGGAAGGGGACCAGGAGATGGAGGGAGGAAGGTGGGAAGGGAGTAGAAAGGGATAAAAAGAATTAAGATGAGTTCCCGCGGCGTCACCCGGGCTGAGTGCGGTGCTCCAGGGCCAACCCCCGGGCGGTCCAGACCCTTCGCTGGTGGCATCTTTACCGCCTGTGACTCTCAGGCCGAGGTGCGGGCTGGCTCAGTTGGCTTCTGTGTGCTTCCTCATCAGCACTGGCACACACTGGAATTCTTCCCTCAAGGGTTCGGATTTGGAGACTCGCTTCTATAACGCCCTTTCTGATCCCGTGGCTGCCCGTGGCTCGGCTCTGGAGGAGGTACGAAGAAACTGGTGATGTTTCCCTAAATTTGCTTCACCAGTGTCTCTCCTGTTGCATATCTTAAGAGAAATGCTGGCGTATTTTGGTGTTCCCATAGACAGGATTTTGCTGAGTTGGAAAAATAAGGACTATGGATCATATCGAAGTATTGTCTGTATTATTGGAAAAATGCTTCCTTTAGAACCCTGTGGAAGACCTAATTTTGAATTGATCCCACTCTTGGATTCTATAGAGTCTGATAATTGAGGATGTGTAGTTCCATCTTTTGCTGATATTTTGTCTGTGGCAAATGAAGAAGAAGCCAGTTGTCTTAGATTTCGAAGTAGTATGTGGAAAAATGAAGAAGAGGAGAAAATGAAAACTTTCCATTCTTCACAAAGAGTTTGGAATCCACTGTCACCTTCTCAAAGACGGAACAACCCAGTGAAAAATGATCTCCCTGTAGATGAAGCTGCGATTAAAAAAGTAGCTGCCCTTGACAATGAGCTAAGTCTTCTTCGCTCTCAGATTGCTGCAACTGTGGAAATGCAGGAACAGAGAAGTGGTGCAGTCTCTGGCTCTTCGGATTTAAATGATGTGACCAGCTGTGCAGGACAAATTCCCTCATCGGGGCACCTCAACCTCGTGTGGAACCAAATCCGAGCTCAGTGGCTTCTCCTCCTCCTCCACCACCGCTTCCTCCTCACTGTCCTCCTTTCCAGCCTTCACGTTTTCGTCCCTTACGACCAGAATCTACAGTTGGTGACTCACATAATCCAGCTACTGAAATGAAAAAGCAGCACCCAGGTGCTAGTAAGATGAATTATAGTCATCATTCAAAAAGCTGGAGAAATGAAGATGTTCTGAACATGTTAGATGCTCTAAAGGATCTGAATGAGGTTAAGCTTTGTGCTCTTGAGCATTCACCTTACAGTAGACCCATTCATAAGAGGAAGAGATAGAGTTCACAATGGGATCCAGTGTCTGTAATGTCACAGGCACTTAAGCAGAAATTTGCATTTCAAGCAGATGATTCCTTTGACAAAGAAAATAGATCTTGGAAGTCTTCTCCATTTTCTAGTCCAGAAACTTCAAGGTTTGGACATCACATTTCACAGGTAGAGGGACAGTGATCTAAGGGGAGACCTGATGCACACAGAAGTCATTGGCCAAGGTCACAAAAGCTGGGTCTACACTTGGAAGGAGAGATGCAGAATTATCCTGGCCTGCCTTTTGCTGCCTTTCAAAGTATCTCATCTTTTGTGAAGTGAGGTTGAATGATGCTGTGGACTAAGAGATATCTGTGGCCAGCTTGAGGGAGACTCTTAAGAACACCAGTTTCTGGCTTTGGAAGATCCTGCTGTTAACTGGCTACTGAAGAGAGTTACGTGTATGGAACCCCCACATCTCCCCCTTGTACGTTAGTATCCTGAAAGCTGAATATGCACTTCAGTGATTTTCTTGAGCAATTATGACTTCCTAATTTAAGAATCTTTAAAATCTTTTAAATGGTTTACTTGGCCTCCAGTAACTTGACTTTCAAAGAGGATAAGATTATTATTTTTCATTAAGATAGCCATTGTTTTAATCATATAAGGTTGAGCATTCTAAAACTTATTCCTGAGGTAACAGTCTTAGAATTTGAGTGCTATAAAGGTGTTGCCCACATTTGCTGTATAAATACATGCAGCTGGCATTTCTGTTTCCTTTAGTCCTTGATACGTTTTTACTCTTTTCCTCTGTAAATAGATTGTATAATAAATGTTCCTCTTCAATTAAAAAAAAAAAGAATTAAGATGAGTTACATGCATGTCCCAACTCCACACAAGGATTGCAGTTTTTCTGAACTGCAAACATGCTCTAATAAAAATGAAAATTTGAAAGAAAAAGAAAGAATTTGGACACAGACATGAACAGTAGGAAGACCAGGTGAAGCCATGGGAATGGCCATCCTTCTATGAGCCAAAGAGAGGCCTCAAAAGACACTGCTGACCCCTGGACCTCAGACTCCAAAAACAGTGAGAAAAGTGAGCCTTTGCTATTGAAGCTGCCCAGTCTGATCCTTCACTGAGACAGGCCTGACAAATTGATGCAGCCCCCAACACCTGCCCTAACCTGAAATACCTGTAAGTAGGATAAGTTGGTGTGGATCTGATTATTTTGTATAACACAGCTTACTTTAAAATAGAGATATGGTTTTGGGTTCCTTTCCAAGGCTCAAAGTAATCACAAAAGCCACTCAAGGGCCAGAGCTGCTGGCCAGAGGAGAAAGCCTAGCACAGGAAGCTTGGAGCTCTGTGAACTTCCACTGGTTTGCGAGCAGAAGGCTGGTGAGAAGGTGGCCTTCAGCAGCCCCTGGGTGGCAGTCAGAGGGGATGCGGGCCTCATCTCATGGCCATGGTGCTCTGGGTTCAGTCAGATCCTCAGTCTCCCCTGAGGGTTGAGTCACCTCACAGCTGGCTGTGGAGAACCCCACGTGGAGGAGCCCTCTGAGTCCATCTGGGCTCCTGGTCCAGAGACCTGCAAGCTAATAACCAAGAGATGCTGCTCTATGTTGCTACGTTAGTGGCCATTTGTTATGCGGCGAGGCAAATGACTACAACATCTCAGAGCTCCAGCTCGGCACAGAGTTTCTAACCCGCACCCTCGTTTAGTACCCCAGCCGCACCATGCCTCGCATGGTGAAGCCCAGGCCATGAGCCCACAGCGTCATCACCGTGCATACAACTGTTCCTCGCCGACCTTTGGACCTGGCTGTGTGCACACTGCTTCAGGGGTCTCTCTCAGGAGGGCAGATGCAGGCAAGCAGTGCACACAGCCCCTGGGATGCAGATCCGAGCTGTGTGGGAGACACCAGGGCTCTCGGGATGGAGCACGGGCCATGTGCAGAGAGAAAAGTGCCAGGTGGCCTCCCCTGCAGTATCGGACGTGCTGGGTTTGGGTGTGGAGGAAAGAGAGGGGGCCAAGCGGGGGCTTCTAGGTGCAGAAGCCTGGATGCAGGCTCCGGGCGGCCGGGCTTCATGCTTGGCTCATGGTTAGCGCTTTGACTTCAGATCCACAACCATTCCTACACAAAATAGATTAAGAAATGCCATGGAAACGTTATGGAAAATCAAGATTGTATTCCTTTGAAATCAGAGGACTAATATAATAAAAATGGACTTGGTGTTGTCCATACTCTGAAGTTAGGCGTAATTTGCCTGTGCGAGCAGGAGACTGAATGAAGCAGATGGGACTGCATTCAGGGCATCTCCACACGGGCGAGAGGACACAGATGCAGGTAGTAACTTGGATTGTGAAAAAGAATACAGTGAAAATATCTTTAATACTGCTGAATTTGAAATCACAATAGTATATCTAAGTGGAACTGTTTTGTGCACAGTTAATGACAGGAAACAAAGAAGAAAAGATCAGCATGGATAGAAAGAGGCGCTTTGTCATAGTTAGTCTTATGAAGATGGCTGCAGGTGTGGGAATATAATATTTTTCAGCGGGGAATGCAGAGAAAGACAGTCACCAGGAATGGGATAAAGAAAACAGAGACAAAGAGAAGCAGAGAACAGAGGCTCCAAATGAAAGGCTTTTCCAGATGGTCTGCGGGGAGGAGCCGAGGAAGGAGAGGACAAGGCTCTCAGCAGAGTCAGGTGGGTGGGAACCGGACGTCCTCCCTTGCTTCCACATTCTGCTTCTCTTGCACTTCCGGTCTCCTCTGCTCTTTGGACATGGGCTCATGGCTTGGTTTGGATGCAGACTTTGCTCCCTCACAGGCAGGTCCCAACCTAGGCCCACAGTTCCTCGTCTTTCTTTACCTCCAGTTCTGCCCATTACAGTTGAATGCGTTGGAAGTTTCCAGACCTTCTCTGCTCATGCTGCGAGGTCCTCAGGGTGAAACACAGCAGCCAGACTAGAGACTGGGATCAGCAGCTAGAGGTGAGGCAGTCAGCACGGGTCTTGAAGAGATTGTTTCTTGCCAGAAAAATGAAAAGAAAACCCACTGGTGAAACAATAATCTAACCTTCGTCCTATCACTTGGTATTACTAATCTTCTAAGGAATTTGAAGACTGCCCAATATGAAGACTAATGTGGTAGGCACAAAGAGCCAGAGTTTGGGGAGTTTCACCATCACATTTCTTATTTCTGTCTGCTCAGAATATTGGAAATGATCCCATTCATTTGACAAGGCAGGAAAGAAAAATACCCCATGAACACTTGGCTGAAGATGCTGTGCAGATTATGAACATCCCTCTCATCCGGGTCTCCGTCATCCAGCCCACCCTGCACCGAGGCACGCCCTGTACCAGGTTTCCAGGGGGTAACGAGAATATAAATCTCCTAACCAAAAACAGTTTACATTTCAGGATGGGGCTGTAGTTCAAGGGTAGAAAGTCTGACCAGTGTGCACAAGGCCCCGGGTGCAATTCCCAGCCCTGTGACACATGTACACCCAGATGTGCACACAGCGCTTTCATTTTAGGCATGTGGGACAGACAAAATGAAGTGTGAAAACAAAACGCCTTCAAAAATTACCTCTTGTCATTTTCAATGCAAATTGCTATTTCATATATTCTCCCAATTTATTCTAATCAGTAGAATTTCCCAATGTTCACTACACCAAAGCTTTGTCATGATTTTGAACCAAGGCTGAACCTGAGTCTTGTTAGATGTTCTTTATTTGCTCCCCAGCGACCTTATAATCCTCTACTCTGTCTTTGACTTAGGCAGTGACCAAATCAGAGACTTGGGGATTATTCCAGGTCCCTCTCTTAGCACAGAAATCTTCTGTCCTTATCTCTTGTCATTTTTACCTCTTCCATCTATTTAGAACCCCTTTTATCTCTGCCAGTTCCACGGCTACTTAACTAAAAGGGATTGTTTATTGTAGTGGATTAATTTCATAGCCTTCCGAGGAGTCTCCCTAGATTGAGGGAGCCTCTTCAATTTCACCCCTTACCTAGAGTGACTGGACAGCTCAAATATGACCTTTTCATGTCTTTCAAAGGCTCCTCGTCAACCGAGAATGTAGTATAAACACCCATGAAGTTTGCCCAGATTGTGAGCTGGCGTATGTCTTGCTCCCCCCCTTGGACCCGGACGTGCTGATCATACTAAGGCTTGAGGAAGGAAGAGAGCTTGGAGACCCTTTAGACTTGGTTTTCAAGCCAGGCTTTGATGTGTCACAAATATATAGGTTACTTAAACTTTGCCTAGGCTAGCTGTATTTTGTCTTCTCTGAGATGAATATAGTATTAACTGCTTCATTAGATTGTTAGAAAGAGCAAATAAGATAATGCATGTTAATTTAATAGTTAAGAACTTTGCATATTAACTTCTAACTTACAGTAAATGTTCTAAATGACAGCTATTATTACACTGTCTGTCTAGAATACTCTTTCTTCAATGTTTACCTAGGTATTCATAAAACAGGCTGTAATTCTTTCTTCAAACTTCAGCACGGACATAACTTTTCACATATTTACAAGAATTAACTGTTCTGAGTTTGTTAGAACTGCTTTACTCTTAGTTCCAATACATTCTATTTGGGTAAATGCTGGCCAATCATATTTTCTTAGATTCCTAGTCTTCTCATTTGTGCAATGAGGTTAAAAATTTTTGTCTTGTGAGTTTCTTTATTAACTTAGATTTTAAAGGACAAATAATTATAGCCTCTCTATTCCAATGTACAAAGACATTCTCCTTTCTATACTTTTACATTTCTTTTGTCTTCTTATATTCCAAATATTAATAGAAAAGCATTATACTAGTCTGCTTTTCATTACTGCAACAAAATACCTCAGGTATTCTAGACAGGCTGACTGTAAGAAAAGAGGTTTATTTGGCTCACAGATCATGATGCGGATGCTTTTGAAGACCCCCTGTCTGTCTGCCTCAGCTGATGGTAGACACAGTAGTAAGAGCACTGTGTGAGGGATTCTCTCTGCCTGACAGGAAACAAGAGGGAGATGGGCCCCACATTGTGTGGTGATAAAATAGTTTATTTTAAGGGACACTGGCTAGTGTTGGAAAGGACCCAAATTTCACAAGCAGAGAAATTTCAAAAGGCACCTAAAAATTATTGCATGGCTTATTTTTCTTAACAGGGTAGTCTCCTGTGAAGTAAGTGATGTAATAACTTTCTAAGACACATTTTATTTTATTTTTCATTTATTTATTTTTAAATATTTAATAATTTTCTCTAATTTTATTTTTTGTTTTTTGGGTTTGTTTTGGTACCAGGGGTCGAACTCAGGACCTTGTGCTTTCAAGGCAGGTGGCGGAACCACTGAGCTAACTCCCTGGCCCTAAGACACTTACTTTAAATTTGGCAGAAAGTCAATGTTATATATTTTCTATCATGCAGACTCTAAGAAAGTTAATCAGAGGGAAAAGGAGAGATGACAGGAAGTAGAAGGGAGACTAACAGGGGAAGGGAATGGGAATGGGGAGAGCAGAGGGAAGAGGAGAGGGCATTGGAAGGGTGAAAATCATCCAAATGTGTCCTATGCAGGTATCAGTCTTCTATGCCCCATGAAGCCATTGTTGCAGATAACTAATATGCGTGGATACATTTTTAAAATTATGTATTTATTTCTATAAATATGAACAAAATATATAATGATAATCTCATTTTTAACAACAATGGACATAATGGAATAATGTAGAATTCTCCTTCTGTGATGCTTCCATATTTTAGTTTTATTTTTAATTCTCCTTCAATACTTCAAATAGAACTCTTTACAAAACTATACTGACAAAACTCCAAAATCTGTACACTACTCTGTTATTCAAATTATACTATTTGAATGATTGTATAAGCAGATGAACAGAATTGATAGCAATATTTTGGTCGAATTTTAATAATATGAGGAATGCTTATACTGCCTGGCTCAGGCATTTCTTAAAGCATTTAACAACTGCTTACTAAAAGAAATCTACAGTAGGGGAAAAACAGTCTCGTTACTATCTCATTCTCTCTTTCTAACACAGTTGCCTCATTAAGCTTGAGTTCTATGGGTAGAAGTCTTCCCTGATTGATACAGTAGGAGATGATGCAGCTGTGTCCATAGAGCCTGAGGCGTGCCTGTAATAACCTTGAACATTAATACGTATCACACTAGCACCTGATTGCAAAAATGTCCCTCAGCTTCCTCTTAGCAGCTTTGCGATCCTTTTGGACCATGCTGAATGGTCTCTTGAATGAGTGGATTCATTCTTTGCTGTTTCACACACACGTACTGGAGAAAGGACGAATCACAGAGAGGGATGCATGGTGAGCCCAGCCTGAAGCTGAGCCACAGCAAATACCAAAGCCAGTGAGTCACTGTTTCCCGGGGGCTGTCTGGGGCTAGGTGGGGTACACCTGCCTGCAAGACGTAGGTCCCACTGCTCTGGGAGTAGAGGGGATTTCCTGGGAGAGGAACACCTTGACAACCAATCAAATCATTCTTGATTGCAATGGCTCAGAGAAGCTAGGAGAAAGAAAATGTCATAAAAATGCATTGAGTTAATTTCACGCTTTTCCACCTTCAACTTTTGCACAAATTAAATTTAATGCTCCTCAGCCTGAGTGGTCTGCATGCAAAATGGTACCACGTAGTTGGGGCTGATGGAGATAAAAAGGGTTCCGTGTTATTTACAAAATAGTAAGAAAATATTTGTTTTGTGATCATGAGTAATTTCACAGCAGTTAAAATGTCCCCTCTTTCCCTTTTAAATGTACTGAAACTTTTGTAGCTCACACAACATGAAAATGAACCCATTTACTCTGTTGATATTAAATTGCAAGTTAAGGGGGTCAAGTAATTCAACTCTCTTGGTTTCAATTTCTACAGAAAAATGAGGAATTTTTCTCATTAGGTAATCTCTAAAGCATCTTATTCTAATGCTTTAGAATCTTTAGAATCTAGAATAGGGCCGATTTCTGGTACCTGGCTTAGGTAGATGTCAGGCTAAAATCTCTCAGGGTAAGAAGATGTGCTTTGTAAATGGTGTTTTGTTGTTTGGAAGACATTTCTGACATTCAGGACAATGGCTCAAACCAGTTTTCTAACCAAGAAGGAACAAATGTAAGTTAACCCCACCAACGCAAGACAGTCCCAGGCAATAGCTAAGAATTAGGGTAAACATTGATGAGAAAGCCTTACCTAAATGCTCTTCTCCTTTTTTATTTTTTGAATCTGGAATGTACCTACCTGGGAATCTTGGAGAGGTCTTGGAATTAGGAGAATTCCACTCTCTAGATTGATTCCCTCAGGTATGAGGAGGTGACTCAAACCCACAAAACTGTTAGATGTTATGGCCAGGGTGGTGGTGGTTGGGGGGAACTTAAGGACAAGGAAGGAAGCTGACAAAGTACAGTAAGTCCCCTACTTACATACATTCGAGTTGCAAAGCTTCACAGATACAAAGGAGCCTCTCATTAGAAACATTCAGAGATGGGAAAAATCGAGGAAGTAGCTCACGTGTCTGCTGGACATTGTCATGGTCACAGCTGTGCTGCCATGTGCTTGCTGCACAGTGCGATAGAGCACAGTGGCACAGAGCTCAGTCAGAGCCCAGGATGTGCGGCAGTGAGAGGAAGAGCCGTGGTGATGTGGAGAGGCCTGCTGGGAAGCGCAAAGCAGTACCCATCCATCGTGTATTCTGCATCAAAGGCAGGCGTGTGCGACTTGCTTTGCTGGACTTATGGTCGAATCTGCCTCACGAACCTTCTCCTGGCACAGAACTCACCTGTAAGTCGGGACATCCTGCAATCAGAAATCAGTTTGTTCTATCACGTTCCATCTCAGCACGTTCCCCCTGTGTTTTAGGGTTTCCTGGACATTTTGCTCTTTCCTTCTCTCATGTGGTTCTGTCTCAGGACCTGGGTGGGGAGGTTCCTGCCTGGCGTCTTCAGAGGGATGTTGTGCCCAAGACTCCTCAGCAACCACTGCTCTATGATAGGGAGGGAAAATGGAAGTGAGAAGGTTGCCTTTCTCTGGTTGCTCCAGTTGGGTGGACTGAGTTTGCTGTAAGGTTTCTTTCGGATGGAACAGAAGTGGTAGTGGGGAAGCCTTTGTCACTTCTTTTTCCCAAGGGAGAAGGGATCACATCCACTGGGGGCATGAATGGTTGCCTCAGTCACCAGCCCATTCCTCACTGCAATGCCTGTCTTGTAGGGGAAAAGGGCACAGCTAAGTCTGCTTGCTCACTGGGTTCTAGAAGGTGGGAGATGAGGAGAAAGTGCATTCAGCTCAAGCCAAGCCACACCCCCCCTCCACCATGCTATGGGCCCGGATGCTTCTCTTCTACGTGGCATCTTTGAGAAATACCATTTTTTCCGATGTCACTGTTTTCTCCCTTTCCTCTAAACCTCCCTCTAACATCTGCAGCTGAGCGAGGGCCCAGCTTTTCTCTGGCCAGACTCAGTTTCCCTTAGTCCTCCTGCTCCTCCCTCCTCTCTTGCTCCCTCGCCTCCCCCTCGTGGACTGGTGACCCCTTTGCTCTCTTCCTAAAAGCTGCCCGCATCCCTCTGTGGAGCCTGCTCTGCCCACCCTGGAGTGTTTGCCACGCCAAGCACCATGGTCTTCACCTGAAGCAAGGGCAGGATAAAGGAACAGGAAGTAAAGCGGCATAAAAGAATTACAGCTAGCACAGAAAAGGCAGTGTAAAAGACCAGCTGCTGTCCCACTGTCCCTCCCCACATCCCCTGGGGGACATGGCAGCAGCATCAATGTGGACAACATGGGGCAGCTTTGAAGCGAAGCTGGAGGTGGGCAATGGGGTGCAGTTAAGCAAGTAAAATCTCTGATGTGGGTGACCCTGGCTGAGAGGGGAGTGGTTGTCCTGCAGTTGTGTGATAGGAGACCAGTGATTGTGGAAGCACTGAGATAGCTTGTGAGATGACACCAATGGTCATGGGACTGATGAGGTGCAATGTGTGACCTGTCAACTCTGGCAGAGGCCCACTGTGTGAGGCACTTGCTAACACCTTCAACTATCATCTCAAGAACCCGGTACCATGTTCTCAATGTTACATGTGGGGCTGGAGGAGAGCTGGGAAAGCTTCAACACTTCGGAGCAGGCCATTCAATTGTTAAATGTTGCAATAATCCACGGTGGGTTCATTAGTAGATTCTGGCACTCCAAAAATCTACTCTTGGAGGGATTCGCCCAGGAGAACTTCCTGGAAAGCAACAAAACCATCACCGAAGAGGAGCAGATTTGACTGTAACCAAATGAGGCTCCAGCTGATTCTAAGAGTTGCTGAGGTCTTGTGATTCGTTGCTTCAGAAAGTCCTTCACTTCCTCAAGGAGTTCTGCTGGGACTTTGGAAAAGACCACTTTTGGCATCAACAAGCTCGTAGTGTTTCAGGAGTTTGGCTTGCAGGGCACGAAGACACCTGATGCCTCACTTTCTTTTATTCTCAGCCAGGTCCATACAGAATCCCCCGCCCATTCCTCCCATGTTCCCTCGTCCTCGGACAGTTCCAGGGCTCGTCCCAAATCCATTCTCCCACGTCTCTCTCCCTTCCCACCATCTCTCCTTCCTCTGGGACTTCAGTATCCTCCTAGACAAAGGCCCCTGCAGCAGCAGGCTCTTCACAGAAAGCCCCTTCCCCTTGCTGTTTATCTAAAGCCCGACTCTCCCGGGGACATCCACCTTTCTCCGCTACCTGCCCGGCGACTGGATTATTTTCTCTGTCCTTAGAGCTGAAGAGAGCTCTGAGGTTCCCTCTGCCCCATCACCGCCTGACGTGTGACTCCCTCGTGTGCTTCCGGAGCTCTGCTCCCCCGGCCAAGCCTTCTTCACTGTGCCTTGTAAAATCTTTGCAAGTCAAGGCCAGGCTTTGACATCTTTGCCTTTTTAGCAACCAGCAGTTCTATACTGCACTCTGTATTTCTTAAAAACTGAAAGCGATAAGAAAATTCTTTTTGGCGACTCACTTTTTCTCTTCCACCACCTATGTCTTGTCATAACTGGTCTGGATGTGGGCTGCTGTTCTTACTAGCTTTTTATGGAAGTTTATTTTGGCCATTAACTCATAGCTTCATTCATAGAGAACATTTAAAACCACATTCCCTCAGAAATCTCCTTGCTAGGCCGGGGATTTAACTCAGTGGTGCCACCACCTGCCTTGCAAGTGCAAGGTCCCGAGTTGGAGCTTCGGTACCAAAAATAAAAGAAAAAAAAATCTCCTTGCTGTGTGTTTTAAAGTTTTGGTACGATGTACTTTCATTATTGTTCAGTACAGAATTCTTATTTCCACTAGAATTTCTTCATCTTTGAATTTTTAGAAATGTTTAAAATGGTAAAATGTTGATTTAAAACATGACTTGTTTCATAATAATTTCACATGGTCAGAGTACATAATCTGTTGGTGCATACTCTTTGGAATCAGTGGATAATTTACCTACTATTTGTCTGTTGTTCCCTGTCTTCTTTGTTCTCACCAGTTCTTTAGCATCACCAGTTTGGGGGGTCCACTTTACTAAAGAATAATAGAAAGAGGTATGTTGAAAATTTTTGCTATGATGGTACAGCATCTACTTTTCCCTTTAGCTATAGCTTGTTTTGTTGTTTATTTGTTTGCTTATTGAGACAAGGTCTTTCTGTGTAGTTCAAACTGGCCTTGAGCTCACTATATGCCCAGGCTGGCCTCAAACTCGCAGCGATCCTCCTGCCTCAGCCTCCTGAGTGCTGGGGTTACAGGCATGCACCACCATGACCAGCTGTAGCTTGTTTTCATTTGGTAATTTTTAACTAATTTATAAGATGCTGCAACTTTTGAATATATAGGTGTACCATGTCGGACATTTGTCATTAACTTCTGGTGCTCCTTTTTTGAACATTGACTTATTCTTTCTTTGGTATGAAATTAATCCTGATACCTTTATTTTAATTGATATTTACTTGGTATATCTTTTTGCATCCCTTTATCTTCAATCATTTAACAGCTTATATTTTAAATTTGTTTCTTAGAAAACAGCATCAGGTTGGATTTATTCTTCAGGCTGGAAATTCTTTTCTTTGAAAGGAAGTATGTTTATTTGTTTATTCATTTTGACTGATATTTGGACTTATTTCTATCTTACTTTGTGATTTTTTAAATTGCCTTACTTGTCTATGATTTTTTTCATCTTTTTCTCGATTGAGGTTTTGTTTTCTCATTCTATTTCTCTCTTCTGGTTCTTTGCAGCATAAAATCTATTTTTATTCCTTTAGTGGTTATTCTTGATGCTTTAACATTCACTATTAATAAGGTTAATCAATCTTAATCCACTCTTAAAGAACATTAGGATTTCAGAACACTTTGTGGGAATCTCTCATCATTTGCATGCAATTGCTGGCCAGTATTTATCTTTTCCTTTTTAAAGGGTCTCATAAATAAAATATTTTTATTTCTTTATAATGTGAAATTGTCTAACTGATCACTCCACATTCATTCCAGTGTCCCCTAAGGTTTATTCTGAGCAGATGAACCACAGAATCCTTTGTTTTAAAACACATGAACTTGATTTTAAAAACATTTGTAAGATAGATACAAAAACCATACACACAGTAAATGTATAGTTTGATAACTTTTGATAAACTGAATATGTTCATACAACTACCAGCTCAAAAATCAGAAATTAGCGCCTCCCTCCGATCTGTTATACTCCCCCCAATTATAAGACCTTTCCTCCTCTACTCAGATAGATTAGTTTGCCTAGTTCTAAATTTTATGTAAGTGATATCAAGCCATACATATTATTTTGTGTTTAGACTCTTTTATTAAATCCATCCACACTGTTTGATATATCAGTAGTTTGTTCATTCTCATTACTGTATAATTTTTCGCTGTAAGAATGTGCCAACATGTATCATTCTGGTTTCCTGGACCTTAGGCTTCTTTTCCTTTTCCTTTTTTTTTTTTGCTATTTAGAATTAAATATATATGCCTACAACTGCATGAATTATATTCCTAGAAGTAGAATTATTGCATAATAGGGCATAAGTAGATTCAGGTTTGGGGAATTGGTGAATGGCTTTCTGAAGCATTTATAAAGAGGTTTACTTTTTATGCTGATGGTGCACACATAGCATAAGTTCCCATTACCTCCATATCTTTATCAACACTTTTCTTAATCTTCTTTTGAGATAATTTTGGACTTAACAAGAATTGCAAAAGTATGGCCAATAATTCCTACATCCCATTAGCTACATTTCTCTTCAGTTAACCTCTCATGTGATCATACTACACTTATCAAAGCTAAAGAATGCTGTTGTATTAACCAAACTGCAGACTTTATTAGTCCTTCTACTAATATGCTTCTTTTGTCCTAGGATCTCACCTTTCACTTTCTTGTCATGTCTCTTCAATCTCTACTTCATAACCTTGGCTTTTTTTTCCCATTAAGTTTATTGGTACATTTTAGGTATAAAATACAGTTACATTCATCATTGGGATCTTGTACCATTTCATGACTATCTTGATTCTTATTTTTTTTCCCCTTCCCCTGCCCTCCCTTCATCCCCTCCACCCTTGCTTATTTGCAAAAACTTTGTTTCCATTTTTTTCCTTTTCTCATATTTTTTTCTTTTCCCTTCTTTCCTTTCCCCTACACCTCCTACTTCCCCTGCTCTTTTAGACCTTTTCTTCCTATTACACAATATCAATTATACATTTTTTAAATTACAGTATCAAGATCTAGGAGACATTACCACAGATTTTACAGAATTTAAAAGGATATAGAAAGCATATTGCAAAAATCTTTTTTGAAATAAATTTCACAACTTCTAAGAAGTACCTTGGAAGACAAATTAATGAAACTCACTCCGGAGGAAATATAAAATTTGAATATCACCTATTAAAGAAAGCAAATTAAAGAAAGAATATTCCTAGCTTGAAAACCTACCTATATGACAATGACAGGCTCATATACATTTTAACTGATAAATTATATCAAACATTTAAAGCAGAAAATAAAAGAATACTTCTCCCCTCATTTTAGGAACTCAACATTGTGCTAATCCTAAAACTGGATAAAGATAATAGAAGAAAAAAGTATGAACATAGAAATTTGTTTAACAAAACAAACTATTAGAAGTCAGATCTGGCAGCATGTAGAAAGTGGTTTTGTTATAGGGATGGCAGTGTTGATTCAGCATTGGAAGATCCACCCCCAAAAGCCATCATTTAAACAGAGGAGAGGAAAAAGCCATATGATCCTGTCACTAGTTGCAGAAAAAGTATCTGACTAAATTCTACAGCTGTTCATTGTAAAAGCTATCAGGAGACTAGAAGTAGAACAGAACCTTCTCAACAGATCAAAGACATGTACTCCCTACTTCCAGAAAAAATGCCTTATATGAATGGAGAAGATACAATGCTTTTACTCTAAGGTGGTGAACAAGGGCAAATATGGCTACTCTCAATCTGTCCATTAAATTTTGAAACATAGGCCTAAACCAAAATAGTCTGGCAATAAAATGACACAATTAGAACAGGATTGGCAAGGTAGAAGCAAAATCTGTGTATGCAGATAAAATGATCATCTACAGAAAAAATGCTAAGAAATCTCTAGGAGCCCTTAGAACTTATGTTTGAATTTAGCAGGATTAGAAAACACAGGGTATATATAAAAATTCAGTCCTATGTATATTTGCTATAAATGAAGAATTGGATATTGAAATTTATTTTTTTATTCATATCTTTTTTGGTACATTTTAGGTATACAATACATTTACATTCATCATTGAGTCCTTGTACCTGAACATGCTGTATCTTAGTTCTTATTTTTCCCCCATTACCTGTGCGCCCTTCACCCCCTCCACCCTTCCCTATTTACGTAGATTTTGTTTCCATTTTTTTTCTTTCTCATAATTTTTCCTTTCCTTTCTTCCCTTTCCCCTTCCCCTCCCACCACCCCTACACCTTTGGACCTTATCCTATTTCAAATTATCAATTATTAATTTTAATCATTTTCATCCTTATTTACACTCTCAGTTTCTCACACTAGAGAAACTATTTGGTATTTACACATGTGTGTCCTATTTATTTCACTTAAGAGGATGGCCTCAATATGCATCCATTTAGCTATAAATGTCTCTAGTTTCTTGTTCTTTGTGGCTGAGTAGTACTCCATGTTATAAAAAATCCATATCTTCTTTATCCACTTTCCAGTTGATGGGCACTTGAGCTGTTTCCAAGCTTTAGCTATTACAAACTGTGCCACTATAATCATGGGTGCACATATATTGCTGTGGTATGATTCTTTTAATTCTTTGGGGAAGATACCCAGTATGGGAATAGCTGGGTCAAATGGGACCTGTAGTCCTAGTTCTTTAAGGTATCTCCATACTGATTTCCACAGTGGTTGCACCAGTCTGCACTCCCACCAGCAATGCAGAAGGGTTCCTTGCTCTCCACACCCCTGCCAGAATTTATTATTGGTTGATTTCTTGATAGCAGCTATTCTTTGTGGGGTGAGGTGGCATCTCAGTGTTGTTTTCATCTGCATCTCTCAAATGGCCAGTGATGTTGAACATTTTTTCATATGTTTATTTGCTGCTTTTACTTCTTTGTCTGAGAAATGTCTGTTCATTTCGGATGCCCATTTTTAAATTATGTCTTTGAATTTGGGGGGTCTGACTTTTTTCAATTATTTATATTTTCTCGATAGTAAACCTTTGTCTGAGGTACAGCTGCTAAAAATTTCTTCCCACATTGTAGGTTGTCTATTAGCTCTGTTGGTAGTTTCTCTTGCAGTGCAGAAGCTTTTTAATATGATGATATCCCAGTTGTTGATTCTTTGTGCTAACTCCCACGCTACTGAAGATTTGTTCATAAAGTCTTTCCCTATGCCAATGTCATTAAGAGCTCTACCTAACTTATCTTCCAGCAAGTTTAGTATTTCTGTCTTCGTATTTAGATCTTTAATCCACTTCAATCTTAGTTTAGTGCATGGTAATAGGTATGGGTTTAGTTTTAATCTTTGGCAGGTTGAAATCCAGTTTTTCCAACACCATTTATTAAATAGGCTATCTTTCCTCCAATGAGAGTGGTTAGCTTCTTTGTCAAAGATGAGATGGCTGAATATGTCTGGAGTTGTTTCTGCATCTTCTAATCTATTCCACTGATCCTCGGGTCTGTTTCTTTGCCAGTATAGCACAAGGAAACGTGTGCAACTCTAGAATCAGAAAAATACTAATCAGTACAATAATAAGACTGAATTATACAGTCATTAGGGAGATGAAGTTAAATGTTTTAAAAGCCTTGTCATGACTTTTTCTTTTTGTTGGATTCTCCCCCTTTGCATTTAATTTGTCACGCCCAATGGATTCATTCTGCTGGGTTTCCTGGGGTTGTGATCCTCTTTGTCTTTTCCTAGAGTATTGTCTAAAATTTTTTCGAGTGCCGGTGTGGTATTCATGAAGTTCCTGAGGTGCTCTTTATCATGAAAGTATCTTATTTCTCCATCAATTTTGAAAGATAGTTTTGCAGGGTACATCAATCTGGGTTGGAGGCTGTTTTCCTTTAGGGCTTGAAATACATCACTCCAAGCTGTTCTTGCCTTGAGGGTTTGCATTGAGAAGTCTGCTGTGATTCTGATGGGCTTTCCTTTGTATATGATTTGTTTCTTTTCTCTCACTGCTTGTAGAATTTTGTTCTTCTGTTGGGTTTCTGGAATCCTGACTATTATATGCCTATGTGTAGATTTTTTTGATCAAGGCTAGCTGGAGTCCTATATGGTTCACTTATCTGTATGTCAAGTTCTTTTCTCCTGCTTGGGAAGTTTTCTGCCATCACTTCTGTGAAGAGTTTTTTTTATGTCATCTGCCCTCTCTCCTGTTTCTTCATTGACTCCAATCAGTCTTATGTTATTCTTCTTTGCATCGTCTAGCAGCTGCTGGATTGCTTTCTCATGTTCCCTTACAATTTTCAAGCAGTTTTTCTTTTCCTGGTCACTAATTGCAATCTTATCTTTTATATGTGAAATTCTATCATCACATTGGTTCATTCTGCTGCGCAGACTTTCAATGGAGTTTTTAATCTCCTGGAAATCTGTTTGTATCTGTTTTATGGATTCCATTTGTTTCCTATGTTGGGATTCCATCATGTTCCTCAGCTCCTCTATTTTTTTAATCTGTGTACTCTCTAGATTTATTAATCATGTCTTGCACCATGAGCAAAATCTTTGCTGTTATCTGAGTAATTATTTCTGATTTCATTTTTCCCAGATCCTCTTTTGTTGCCAGTTCAGAGAGTCCAGGTGGTTGAGTATCAGAGTGTTCCATCTCATTTCCCTTTGGGATTGCTGTAGGTGATCTGGAAGTCTGTTTTTGAGGCTGGTTTATGTATTTTCTCATTTCCGGCGGGGGGAGGTGCTTCTGGTGCCCACACAGCTCACCTTCTCTGCCCTAGGAGCTTGGGATGGTGGTGGGGGAGCTTCCTTCCAGGTGCTGGGACCAGCTCACCTTCTCTGCCCTGGGAGCCTGGGATGGAGGTGAGGAGCTTCCTTCCAGGTGCTGGGACCGGCTGAACTTCCCTGCCCTAGGAGCCTGGGATGGAGATGGGGAGCTTCCTTCCGGGTGCTGGGACTGGCTGAGCTTCTCTGCCCTAGGAGAA
The DNA here is from genome assembly GCF_053883595.1 of Heterocephalus glaber. NCBI lineage: Eukaryota > Metazoa > Chordata > Mammalia > Rodentia > Bathyergidae > Heterocephalus > Heterocephalus glaber. Next base: position 6,505,718 of record NW_028258413.1, read on the forward strand.
GTTTTCAGTTTTTGACCATTTAGTATGATATCGGCTGTTGGTTTTTCATAGATAGCCTTAATCAGGTTGAGATAAAGACCTTCCATTCCAGTTTTCTGTAGTGTCTTTATCATGAATGGGTGTTGGATTTTGTCAAATGCCTTTTCTGCATCTATTGAGATGATCATATGGCTTTTGTCCTTGACTCTGTTAATATAGTGTATTACATTTATTGATTTATGGATGTTGAACCATCCTTGCATCCCTGGGATAAATGCAAGTTGGTCAGGGTGTATGTTCTTCTTGATGACACTCTGTATTCTGTTTGCCAGTATCTTGTTGAGGATTTTTGCATCTATGTTCATTAGGGAGATTGGTCTGTAGTTCTCTTTTAGGAGTGGGTCTTTCCCTGGTTTTGGAATCAAGGTAACACTTGCTTCCGGAATGAATTTGGAAGCCTTGCTTCCCTTTCAATTTCCTTGATGAGTTTAATGAATAATGGCAATAATTCTTCTTTAAATGTCTTGTAGAATTCAGCAGTGAAGCCATCAGGACCTGGGCTTTTCTTTGTTAGTAAACTTTTTATTACATTTTCAATTTCACTCATTGTTATTGGGGTGTTTAGAATTTCTATATCTTCTTCATTTAATTTTGGCAATTTGTATGTATCTAGGAATCTGTCCATTTCTTCTGTGTTTTCCATTTTATTAGAGTACAATTTCTTAAAGTAGGTATTCATGATCCTCTGGATTTCTGTTGGATCTGTTGTGGCTTTACCTTTTTTGTTCTTAATTGCATGGATTTGAGCCTGTTCTTTCCTTTTTTTGATAAGATTCTCTAAAGGTTTATTGATTTTATTTATCCTTTCAAAAAACCAACTCTTCGATTCATTGATTTTTTGGGTATTGTTCTCTTAGTCTCCATTGTGTTGATTTCTGCTCAGATCTTTATAATTTCCTTTCTTGTACAAGCTTTAGGTTTGTTATGTTCTTCTTTTTCTAGGAGCTTGAGGTTCTTCATTAGGTTATTTAACTGAGTTCTCTCTGTTGTCCTAATATGGGCATTCACTGCTCTGAATTTCCTGCATAGAACTGCTTTCATTGTGTCCCACAGATTCCTGTATGTTGTAGTGGCATTATCATTTACTTGTAGAAAATTTCTAATTTCTTCTTTAATTTCCTCTGTGACCCATTGGTTGTTCAGGAGGGTGTTATTCAATTTCTATGTGTTTCTGGGCATTTTGTGGTTTCTTATGTTATTGATCTCCAATTTTATTGCACTATGGTCTGATAATATACAGGTGATAACTTCAATTCTTTTACATTTACTTAGATATGTCCTATGAGCTAGCATGTGATCTATTTTGGAGAATGACCCATGTGCAACTGAAAAGAATGTGTATTCTGATTTTGTGAGGTGGAACAGTCTGTAAACATCTATTAAGTCCATTTGTTCAATAGCTTGGTTCAGTTCTAGGATTTCATTGTTAATTTTTTTTGTTGCTGATCGGTCTACTTGTGATAGAGTGGTGTTGATGTCCCCCACTACAATTGTATTAGTGCTTATTTGGTTTTTCATGTCCATTAATATTTGTTTTGTATAGTTGGGGCATTCATATTTGGTCCATATATATTTAGGATTATAAATATATATGGATTGTTACCTTCACAAGGATGTAGTGACCATCTTTGTCTCTCTTAATTAGTTTTGGTTTGAAATCTACTTTGTCTGCAAATATGATTGCTATGCCTTCTTTTTTTCTGGGTTTCTGTTGCATGTAGAACTGTTTTCCAACCTTTTAGTTTCAGTCTATGAATTTCCTTTTGAGTTAGGTGTGTTTCTTATATATAGCATATTGTTGGATTTTGCTTCTTAATCCATTCTGTCAGTCTATTTCTTTTGATTGTTGAATTGAGGCCATTGATATTGATAGTTATAATTGAGAGATATTGACTTGTCTTTGTCATGATGTTTTACTGTTGTTGGCTCTTTTATTTCTTAGTTTCCCCCCTTTCCCTTTAGTGTCTTGCCTTGCATGGTGTCTTCTCTCTGTTGGGCCTCATGGGGTTGTGACCTTCATTGTCTTTTTCTCGGATATTGCTTAAAATTGTTTGGAGTGCTGGTTTGGTGTTCATGAAATTTCTCAGGTGTTCTTTGTCATGAAAGTATCTAATTTCCCCATCAATTTTAAAAGATAATTTTGCCTGATACAACAGTCTAGGTTGGAAGTTATTTTCTTTTAGGGCTTGAAATACATCACTCCAGGCTCTCCTTGATTTGAGGGTTTGTGTTGAAAAGTCTGCTGTGATTCTGATGGGCTTTCCTTTGGAGGTGATTTGTTTCTTTTCTCTCACTGCCTGTAGAATTTTGTTTTTCTGTTGGGTTTCTGGGATCTTGACTATTATATGTCTAGGTGTAGATATTTTTGGTCATGGCTAGTTGGAGTTCTATATGCCTCACTTACCTGTACATCCAATTCTCTACATCTGTCTGGGAAGTTTTCTACTATTAGTTCTGTGAACAGTATTTTTTATGTCTGTTGTACTTTCTCCTGTTTTTTTGTGGACTCCTATCAGTCTTATGTTATTCTTCTTTGCATTATCTAGCAGCTGTTGGATTGATTTCTCATGGTCCCTGACTATCTTTAAGAAATCTCTGTTTTCATGGTCCTTAACTGCTATCCTGTCTTCTATATCTGACATTCTGCCTTCAGATTCTCTTAGTCTGCTCTGCATGCTTTCAATGGAGTTTTTAATCTCCTTAATATCTGTTTGAATCTGTTTCATGTATTCCATTTCTTTCTTATGTTGGGCGATCATGGTTTCCATCTCTTTTTTATGCTGGGCATTCCTGGCTTCCAGGATGTTTCTGATCTCATCTATTTTCTTATCTGTTTCTGCTCTAGAGTCTCTAATCATGTCTTTCACTCGGCTCACCTTCTCTGTATTTATCTGGGAGATTATTTCTGCTTTGAATTTTTCTAGACCCTCATGCATCTGCTTTGTTACTTCCTGTGCTGTCAGTCAGGGTGTCCAAGTGGTTGATTATCAGATTTTTCCACCTCATTTCCCCCAGAATTTCCTTTTTGTGGCATGGAAGCCATTTGTGCCTTGCTTAAATGTCTTCTCAGTTTTGGTTTTCATACTGTCACTTGTTTAATTCCTGGGTTGGTATTTCAAAATTGCTTAATGTAGATTTCTTTTTTGCTTGTGTTTAAAACCCTTGTGGAGTGATTGCTTTTCAGAGGTGTCTTCCAGATATAGCTTGTGTTCAGGTTTTGAGACTCTAAAGACTCTGAGGCTATTTTGTTTACCTTATTCCAGGAAGGAAAACTGATTACATCAGTCACAACATGTTAACCCAAATGATACAATCAGCAATACCATAGCATCAAGTGCAGCTTAGAAAATGACCATTTATATTAGTTATTAATCTATCATATTTAACTATGTGAATTAAATTAAAACCGAAGACCATCCCAACATATGTTTATAGTGAATAAACTCTTCAATATAGCATCTTTCCCCTTTGGGGTGGGGCATTAGAAGGAGTTGAGGAGGGAGGGACTGGTAGGAAGATCAGGAAAGATTAGTGGTGAGGTGAGAAGACACAGGAAGATCACACAAACTCTACAAAATTGTTAAAGGCAAGAGGAAAAGGCAGAATGAAGGAACAAAGATGTGGACAGAATCACCTAACAGCAACAGGGAGGCTAGATACCGTATTTACTTTCCTTTAAAACTAATGATAATCAAGAGGAGGAAAAAGAGAAGAAAAGAAAAATAAAGAAGAAATCCAAATTCAGTGCAGAAAGGAACAAATGGGGAGATGAAGAACAATGTGGGACAGCGAGAGAATGAGTGAGAGAGAGAGATAAAGAAAAGATAAAAAAAGAAAAGAAAGAAAAGTAAAAATTTGAAAAGAGTAGAAAAAAGTAAAAATTAAGAATTAAAAACAACAGAATTTTTTTTCTTTTTTGCAAATAGCAAAAAATAAAAAGGATGGGCCTCCTTCAGGGTATGTCTCTGCTGTCACAGTAGGCAACATATCCAACTGTGTGCATATACGAGTCAATGAGTCTCAGCAAGCCAGCAGCAGAACTGTGAGAGTCAGACAGATTTCTGGCTGCTGGTCCTAAGTTGAGCTCCCTGTCCTCCTGCAGGGTTGAACTCTGCAAAGTTCTACTGCAGGTTCCAGTTGCCCTTCCCCTGAAGATAGTGCAGGTTTTTATGGGAGGTAATGTTCCCAAGTGATGATCCCTCCAACTTATCAAGTACATTGGTCTGGTGTGTCTTTATTGTGGAGATTCTCTTTACTTTTCTGCTGAGCTTCAGTTTTCATTAAGGAGCCTGAGAAGCCCTCTTTCTGTTACTAACTTCTGCTCTATCTTGTGGCACTCAGGACAAGGGCCTTTATAATCCCCTGTGCCTCTTTAGTGTGGGACCAGGTAGCAGAAGAGCCAGAAGGCCAGAGGCAGGGGGGAGGGAGTAGGCCTTGGAGGCACCCCTGTGGCTAATCAGAGCACCAGATGGGGCCGGGGCTCCAAGCTGCACCTGGGACCTCACTGTGGCATGGGTAGGGCCAGGGATGGTGCCAGGGAGCTTCACGGTACTTGGTTCACCTGCTTGGGCTGGCTGGTCAGGCCAATATTGAAATTTAAAAGTTAAATAGGAGTACAAAGGACCTAGAAAAGTAAACAAAAAAAACAAAACAAAAAACCAGTATTGGAAGACATTTAGTACTTAATTTTAAGCCTTCCTCTAAAGCTACAGTAATCAAGGCAGTGTTGGTGTAAGGAAAGACATATAGATCATTGGAATAAAACAGAGAATCTAGAAATAGAACCACACATATATGGTCCACTGAATTTTGAAAGATTATTTAACATTAACATTTTATAGAATATAAACTCAATTCAAGAGTCAAGGAAAAGACAGTGTTTTCAGCAAATGGCACTAGAACACCTGGTATTTGTATATAAAAAATTAACCTCAACCCTTTATTTCCATACATAAAAATAATTTGAAAGGATCTATGAACCTAAATATGAAAGACTAAAACTATAAAACTTTAAGAAGAAATTATAAGGAAAGTGTTTATGAATTTAGGGTAGGCAAGAACTTCCTAGTATAAAAAACATGATGTATAAAAGAAAAAAATTGATAAATGAGATTCCATCAAAATTTAGAACTTTAAATGACATCATAAAATGAATAGTCCGTAAACTGACCATATTTACAATGCATATAACCTATGACCAGAATATATAAAGAACTCTTACAGCTCATTAATAGACAACCCAATTAAAAAGCAGACACAAGAAGATGATAGCCAGTACAGTACAAGGAAAGGCGTGCAACACTAGAATCAGAAAAATACTAATCAGTACAATAACAAGATTGAATTATACACTCATTAGGGAGATGAAGTTAAAAATTTTAAAACCTTGTCATGACTTTTTCTTCCTGTTGGATTCTCCCCCTGTGTATTTAATTTGTCACCCCCAATGGATTCATTCTGCTGGGTTTCCTGGGGTTGTGATCCTCATTGTCTTTTCCTAGGGTATTGTCTAAAATTTTTTGGAGTGATAGTTTGGTATTCATGAAGTTCCTGAGGTGCTCTTTATCATGAAAGTATCTTATTTCTCCATCAATTTGAAAGATAGTTTTGCAGGGTACATCAATCTGGGTTGGAAGCTGTTTTCCTTTAGGGCTTGAAATACATCATTCCCAGCTCTTCTTGCCTTGAGGGTTTGCATTGAGAAGTCTGCTGTGATTCTGATGGGCTTTCCTTTGTATGTGACTTGTTTCTTTTCTCTCACTGCTTGTAGAATTTTGTTCTTCTGTTGGATTTCTGGAATCCTTACTATTATATGCCTATGTGTAGATTTTTTTTGATCAAGGCTAGCTAGAGTCCTATATACCTCACTTACCTGTATGTCAAGTTCTTTTCCCCTGCTTGGGAAGTTTTCTGCCATCACTTCTGTGAACAATTTTTTTATGTCATCTGCACTCTCTCCTGTTTCTTCATTGACTCCAATCAGTCTTATGTTATTCTTCTTTGCATTGTCTAGCAGCTGCTGGATTGCTTTCTCATGGTCCCTTACAATTTTAAAGCAATTTTTCTTTTCCTGGTCACTAATTGCAATCTTATCTTCTATATCTGAAATTCTGTCCTCATGTGTGCTCATTCTGCTGCATAGACTTTCAATGGAGATTTTAATCTCCTGGAAATCTGTTTGCATCTGTTTTGTGAATTCCTTTTCCTATGTTGGGATTCCATCATGTTCTTCAGCTCCTCTATTTTTTTATCTGCGTCCTCTCTAGATTTATTAATCATATCTTGCACTATGGGCACAATCTTTGCTGTTATGTGAGAAATTGTTTCTGATTTCATTTTTTCCAGATCCTCTTTTGTTGCCAGTTCAGGGAGTCCAGGTGGTTGAGTATCAGATTGTTCCATCTTGTTTCCCTTTAAGGTTGCTGTAGGTGATCTGGAAGTCTGTTTTTGAGGCTTGTTTATGTGTCTTCTCATTTCTACGGCGGTGGGGGGGTGCTGCTGGCACCCAACGGCTCACCTCCTCTGCCCTAGAAGTGAGTGGTGGAATGGCAGCGGGGAGCCTCCTCCTGGACACTGGGATTGGCTCACCTCCTCTGCCCTAGGAGCACTGGAATGGCAGTGGGCAGCCTCTTCCTGGGAGCTGAGATTGGCTCACCTCCTCTGCCCTAGGAGCTAGCAGTGGAATGGCAGCAGGGAGCCTCCTCCTTGGTGCTAGCATTGGCTCACCTCCTCTACCCTGGTACAGATAAAGGTGACAGAGCTGTGGGATCCTGGCAGAACTGGGTGCTGACTAGAAGCTCCAGGACTGAGCTATTGTAGGTCTTTTGTGTAGAATAACATTTAATTTGTATTGTGGACATGTTTTCAAAGTTACGCATTTTGGGGCAAAGATGTCAGAGGGAAGATGTATCCTTTTCACCTTGTCAAATCAGAGGTTAGTGACATTTTTATCCATGCTTGTGATGCTAACTTTGATCATTTGGATAAAGTGGGATAGTCCAATTGCTTCCATTGCAAACCAATTCTTTTCCCCAATGAGATTAATGATAATTTAGAGGGCTGGGGATTTAGCTCAGTGGCACAGCACCTCCCTGGAAAGAGCGAGGTCTTGTGTTCAATCCCCAGTACCAAAAGAAAAATTAAAGGAAGAGAATTTGAGACCTGAAAACGTCTTGCATTTGTTTTAATTTTTACCATTAACTTTAGTATTCCATAGGTGGTTCCTCCCTGCCTCATATTACTGTGGTAACCCAATGGTGATTTTTAAATTTTCCTCATTTGTCAATGGGAATTTTTCCATAAAGAAGTACTATTCCTGTTATCTTATTTGTTTATTCACTTATTTATATCATTATGGATCCATGGGTATTTATTTACTGAGTTATAGTACAACAGTATCATTTTGTTTCTCAAGCTGATCTGATTTTGGTAATAAGAAAATAAAGAGAGGACACACACCATCTTTCATTGTTTTTGCATGCTTCTTTACTTTCCTAGTAGTACATGATGTTTCAGATTCATCTTGTAATTTTTCCAGTCCTGGAGTTCACCACTTCTTGAAGGATCTGTGCTTGAATGATACTGAGAAACTGAAAGATCTGGATGCTAGTTAGGCTGACTGTCATGAGAACATCACCATTCTGATTGCCCTCAGTAGACAGAGATAGGAAATCCACACATGTGTCCTAACCCAGGCCTAAGCACATATTGCTGTCATCTATCTATCTATCTATCTATCTATCTATCTATCTATCTATCTATCTATCTGAGTTTGTAGTGACCACTGTGACTCCACACCCCACTGTTCCTGCTTTCTCTTTTTTTATTTGTAACTTATTTCATAGATACTGGCCAATCTAGCTTTCCTTATTCACAAAATATTTACCTATTTGTTCAAGCCTCATATATAAGTAATCTTGTAAGTGCTAAGCTTTATGCCAGTGAAATATATACATATGACTAGAGCTTCGTTTTTATACAGACTTTTTTTTCTTTAGTCTTGTAGTTTTTATCAAAATACATTTGTTCAAAGTTGTTTAGGTCAACGGCTTTCTTCCTGCCTTCTTGAAGTATGGCGATGCAATATGTGAGTTATGTTTAACCCAGTTAGGTTCATTGTTGTAGATTCCATTCCTTCTTGAAATTCCCTAATATCCTGGTTGATTTTTAAAAATTTATCCTCAATGAAACTCACTGGTTTTGGTGAACAGTTCTGTGAGTCTTGTACAAAGACATAGATATCCACCGCTATCATTTCTCATCAGCTCCAAATTTCCTTTACTTTGCTCCTTTGTAGTCAATGTGTAACATTTTATCCATTCCCAACTGATCTGTTTTCTGTGGCATATTTTTTCTTTTCTGAAGTACTTTATGAATAGATTTCTATACACTTTTGGGGATCCAGTTTCCTTCATTTAAGATCCATCCATGTTGCATATTTATTCTCTTTATGGCTGAGAGATATTACATTGTATCTGTGTGTACATTTTCCACATCAATTTATCATTTAAAGGGCACAGATTATTGTAAAAGAAACTTGCTGTAAGTGTCTTATATACAGGCTGTGGTGTACTCATTGGGAGAGCATTTGCCTCACATGCATAAGGTCCTGGGTTTGAGTTGCCAGCAGAGAGAGAGAGAGAGAGAGAGAGAGAGAGCGAGGGAGGGAGGGAGGGAGGGAGGGAGGGAGGGAGAGAGAAAGTATACACAGGCTTTTGTGCAAAACTAAATTTCCATTTCCTATATGTCAGTACTTGAAAATGAGATTGCTGGTAAATATATGTTTGACTTTATAGGAAACCTCCACACTGTCTTCAAAATTCACTGTACCATTTTGAGTTTCCACCAGCAGTGTTAGGAGAGCTTTGAGAGCTCTATGTCTTTGTTGGCTCTTGGTAGAGTAGGGCATCACAGAGTTATAGTTTTCAGTTTGCTAATTAAAGTTCTTTATGTTCATGTATGCTATTCATATATCCTTTGGCCATGTACCTATTCAGACATTTTACAAATTCATTTTATTAGTTGTTTGTTGTAAGATGTTTGTTTGTTTTTTACTGTTGTGTTTGGAAATTTTTGTTTTATAATCTGGATACAAACCTTTATCAGGAATGTGGTTTGCAAATATTTACTTCCAGTCTATAGCTTGTCTTTTCATTCTTTTAACAGTACATTTAGCAGAACAAGAAATTTTAATTTTGATAGAGTTCAATGTATTAATATTTATTTTACAGATTTTGCTTTTTGGTGGTGTTATCTCAGAAGCCATCTTCAAACACAAGGTCATACAGATGCTACCTTATATTTTCCCTAGAAGTTTTATAGTTTTGGGGCGAAAGTTCTCTTTTGTGTTTTTTTGTACAAGGTATGAAGTATAGCTTGCCTATGGATATCTGATTATTTCAGCCTCATTTGTTGAACAGACTAGCCTTTCACCGTTGAATTGTCTTTACATATATATTTCAAATCAGTTGGTTATATTTGTAAGGGCTGATTTCTATTCTGTTTTATTTATCCATATTTCTGACTTTCACTGATATCCCACTGTCTTGATTAGTGTAGTTTTGTAGTAAGCATTAAAATCTGGTAGTATGATTCCTCTAGCCTTGTTCTTTTTTTTACAGAATTGTTTCAGATTCTAAGTTTTTTACACTCAACTTGATATCTACAAAAAGTCTGCTGGAATTTTTGTATATGTTGTACTTATTTTATGATTGTATTGGAGAGAATTGGCATGTGAATAGTATTCAGTCTTCTAACACAGAAATACAGTGCATTTCCCTTTTTATTTAGATTTATGATTTCTTAAGTTTGTTGTACTTTCAGCATGGAGACTTTACGATGTGTACCTAAATATTTTATCTTTAGATGCTATTATAAATGGTATTTTGAAAGCTTTCAAATTCATTGCAAGTATATAGAAATATATAGTCATGCACTCTATATCATTGTTTTGGTTATGCATACACAGCAGATTGCTCATGAAGTTATAATGGAGCTGAACTTTTTCTGTTACTGGTGTTGTAGCCATCATAAGGTAGTGAATTTCTCATTTGTTAGTGGTTATTCCAGGGTAATCAAACCTACTGTGCTGCCAACTGCATAAAAGTATATACACACAATTAAGTACAGTACATGATAGTTGATAAAAGTAATAAATAACTATGTTGCCAGCTTGTGAATTTATAATACTATAGCTTTTATTGCTATATTAGGGTATACACTTTTCCTTATTTATTCAAACATTGCTATAAAACAGTGCACTGTGTTACACTGGCAGCCGCTCATACATCTTGTTCACTACATCTTTTGATTGCACCAAGAGGCCACATGGAATGATTGACCTACACCATCTGGGCATGAGTGAGTGCACTCTGTGATGTTTGCACAGTGACAAAATACCTAATGGTGCATTTCTCAGAGTGCATCCTGGCCATTAAGTGATGCAAGATGGTAGTTCATTTTTTGTGTATCTACCTTGTATTCTACAATTGTGCTGAGCCCATTTACTGGGAGCTTCTATAGAGATTATTGACATTATTTGTAAAGACAGATGATTTTATTTCATCTTTCTAGCTTATACAGGTTTTTGTTTGGCTAGTCTAATTTTCCTAGTTAACACTTTGGGTAGGATTTTGAATAGAAATAATGTGAAGGGATATTCTTGCCTTGTTTCAGATCATGAGGAAAACACATTAACCTGCTCATCATTGCCTATAAAGTTAAAGCTTTTGCTTTTGTTTTTAAAAGGTGATCTTTTGCAGGTTAGACAAGTTCCCTCTATTTCTACTTTGTTGAGGATTTTCTTATATCTCATTTGGATAAATTTTTAAAAAACATTTTTCCATGTATTAATGGCTTATATGGTTTTCTTTATTCAGTCTTTTCCTATGTGAATTTATTGTTTAGTTAACACACCATATTCAGAGGTACTGCGGATTGAAGCCAGGGGCTTCACACAGAGCTACATCCCCATTCCTTTATAAATTTTGAGACAGGGTTTCCTAAATAACTAAGTTTTCCAGGCTGTGCTCAATTTGTGATCCTCTTGCCTCAGCCTCCTGGAGTGCCAGGATTACAGTCATGTTTCGTCATGCCCAGTTTGATTTTTATTTTTGTTTTACTTTTAAAAAATTAATTTTATTGGTTCATTTTAAGTATACAATATAATGACATTCATCATTGGAAATTTGCACCTTTACATAATCGCTCTTGGTTCTTATTTTTCCCCCTTCCCCTGTCCTTCCTTCAACCCCTCCATACCTCCCTATTTACAAAGACTTCGTTTCATTTTTTCATTTTCTCATATTAATTCTATTCCTTTCATTCCTTTTCCCTACCCCTTCTACTTCCCCTTTCCCTTTGCCCCTTTTCTTCCTATTTCACATTATCTATTATACCTTTTAGTCCTTATTTACACTTTCAGTTTCTCACACTAGAGAAACTATTTGGTATTTATACCCGTATGTCCTATTTATTTCACTTAAGACTATCACCTCAATGTGCATCCATTTAGCTATAAATGTCTCTAGTTTCTCACTTTTTATGCCGGAGTAGTACTCCATTTTATTAAAAGAAAACACATTTTCTTTATCCAGTCTCCAGTTGATGGACAATTGGGCTGCTTCTAAGTTTTAGTGATTACAAATTGTGCTGCTATGAACATGGGTGCACATATGTGGTATGATTCTTTTAATTCTTTGGGGAAGATATCCAGCAGGGGAATAGCTAGGTGAAATGAGACTTCCATTTCTAGTTCTTTGAGGTATCTCCATACTGATTTCCACAGTGGTTACACCAATCAACACTCCCACCAGCAGTGTAGCAGTGTTCCTCTTTGTTATCAGTTGATTTCATGATAGCAACCATTCTTTCTAGGGTGAGGTGGAATATCAGTGTTGTTTTCATTTGCATCTCTCAAATGACCAGTGATGTTGAACATATTTTGATATGTTTATTTGCTCTTTCTATTTCTTTGTCTGAGAAATATCTGTTCATTTCAGATGCCCATTTTTGGGTTGGGTCTTTAAATTTGGGAGGTCTGATTTTTTTAAAGTTATTTATGGATTCTAGATAGTAGACCTTTGTCTGAGGAACAGCAGGTGAAGATTTTTTCCCACATTGTGGGTTGTCTCTTCACACTGTTGGTGGTTTCTCTTGCTGTGCAGAAGCTTTTTAATAAGAAGAGATCCCATTTGTTGATTGTGCTAGTTCACGGACAACTAAGGTTTTGTTCATAAAATCTTTTCCTACACCAAAGTCTTTGAGAGTTCTACCTAATCACTGTTCCAGCTGGTTCAGCTTTTCTGTTTTAATATTTACATCTTTAATCCACTTTGAATTTATTTTAGTGTATGGTGAGAGATATAGGTCTAGTTTTAATCTTTGGCAAGTTAAAAGCCAATTTTTCCAGCACCATTTATTAAAGAGGCTATCTTTCCTCCAGTGAGGGTGTTTGGCTCCTATGTCAAAGATCAGGTGGCTGAGTGTGTCTGGCGTTGTTTCTGAGTCTTCTAATCTGTTCCACTGGTCCTCAGGTCTGTTTCTTTGCCAGTATCATGCTGTTTTTATCACAGTAGCTTTGTAGTATATTTTCAAGTTGGGGTTGTGATACCTCCTGCCATGTCTCTGTTCCCTAGAATTGCTTTTGCCACTCTAGGTCTCTTCTTGTTCCACATGAATTTTTGGATTGTTTTCTCAAGGTCCATGAAGTATGCTGCTAGGATCTCAATTGGAATTGCATTGAATCTATATAGCAGTTTTGGAAGTATGGCCATTTTCATTATGTTGATTCTTCTTACCCAGGGGCAAGGGATGTCTTTCCATTTTCTGATATCATCTTCAATCTCTCTTTTCAGAGTGCTCTAGTTTGCAGAGAAAAGGGCTTTGATTTCTTTTGTTAGGTTGATTCCTAGGTATTTCAGTTTTTTGGATACTATTGTGAAAGGAATTGTTTGCCTATTCCTCTCTCAGTGAGTCTGTTGATCATGTACAGGAAATCTATTGATTTTTGTGTGTGGACCTTATATCCAGCTACTTTACTTAATTTGGTTATTAAGTCTAGGAGACTTTTGGTAGAGTTCTTGGTGTCTTCTATATCGAGTATAATGTCATCTGCAAATAATGACAATTTGAATTCTTCATTTCCTCTCTTTATTCCATTTATTTCTTTCTCTTCTGTAATTGCTGTGGCTAATGTTTTCAAAACTATATTGAACAGGATTGGCGATAGTGGACATCCTTGTCTTTTTCCTAATTTTAGTGTGAAGGATTCCAGATTTTGAGCATTTAGTATGATATTGGCTGTTGGTTTTTCATAGATGGCTTTTATCAGATTGAGGTAGAGATCATCTGTTCCAATTTTTTGTAGGGTTTTTATGATAAATGTGTGTTGGATTTTGTCAAATGCTTTTTCTTCATCTATTCAGATGATCATATGGTTTTTGTCCTTGTCTCTATTAATACAGTGTATTACATTTATTGATTTGCGTAGGTTGAACCACCCCTGCATCCCAGGGATGAATCCCACTTGGTCAGGGTGTATGATCTTGATGATCTTCTGCATTCTATTTGGCAGTATCTTAAGGATTTTTGCATCTTTGTTCATTAGTGAGATTGGTCTATAGTTCTCTTTTTCAGTTGGGTCTTTCTCTGCTTTGAGGTGATGCTTGCTTCCAGGAATGAATTCAAGAGTATTACTTTCCTTTCAGTCTCATTGAAGGGTTTAAATAGTAGTGGCAGTAGTTCCTCTCTAAATGTCTTGCACAGTTCAGCAGTGAAGCCATCAGGGTTTTCTTAGTTGGTAAGTTTTTAATTACATTTTCAATTTCACTAATTGATATTGGGTTGTTTAGAATTTTTAGGTCTTCTTTATTCAACTTTGGTAATTCATACTTATCTAGGAATCTGTCCATTTCTTCTGTGTTTTCCATCTTATTGGCATATAAGTTCTCGAAGTTGGTATTGATGATCCTCTGGATTTTTGCTGGGTCCAGTTTAATTTCATCCTTTTCATTCCCAATTCCATGGATTTGGGCCTTTTCTTTCCTTTTTCTGATAAGATTGGCTAAGGGTTTTTCAATTTTCTTTATTCTTTCGAAGAACCAACTCTTTGATTCATTGATTTTTTGTGTCATTCTTTTAGTGTCCATTGGATTGAGTTCTGCTCTGATCTTTATAATTTCCTCCCTTGTATGAGCTTTGAGTTTGTTCTGATCTTCTTGTTCTAGAAGCTTGAGGTTCAGCATCAGGTTGTTTAATTGGGCTTACTCTGTTTTCCTAATATGAGTATTCACTGCTGTGAATTTCCTTCATAAGACTGCTTTTATTGTTTCCCATAGATTCTGATATGTTCTATTGTCATTGCCATTTAATCGTAGAACTGTCTGATTTCTTCTTTAATTTCCTCTGTGACCCATTGGTTATTCAGAAGTGTGTTGTTCAATTTCCATGTGTTTATGAAATTCTTGCAGTTTTCCTTTGCTATTGATCTCCAATTTCATTGCACTATGGTCTGACAATATACAAGGGATAACTTCAGTTCCTTTGCACTTACTTAACATGTTGTATGAGTGAGTATGTGGTCTATTTTGGAGAATGACCAGTATGCAGCTGAAAAGAATGTGTATTCTGATTTTGTGGGGTGGAACACTCTGTAAACATCTGTGAAATTCATTTGTTCAAGATTTTGATTGAGTTCCAGTATTTCATTGTTTATTTTTTGTCTTGTTGATCTATTTGTGACAGTGGCGTATTGAAGCCCCCCACTACTATTGTATTAGTGCTTGTATGATTTTTCATGTCTGTTAGTATTTGTTTTATATAGTCAGGTGCACGAGGGTTTGGTACATACATATTTATGATTGTCATCTCCTCCTCTTGGATTGTTCCCTTTACAAGGCTACAGTGTCCTTCTTTGTCTCTCTTAAACAGTGTTGATTTGAAATCCACTTGATCTGCAAAGAGGATAGCTACTCCTGCTTTTTTTTTCAGGTTCCTATTGCATGGAGTATTGCTTTCCATCCTTTAACTTTCAGTCTTTGAGTTTTCTTTCAAATTAAGTGTGTTTCCTGTATGCAGCATATTGTTGGATCTTGCTTCTTAACCCATTCGGCCAGTCTGTTTCTTTTGATTCATGAATTGAGACCATTAACATTGATGGTTATAACTGATATGCATTGACTTATCCTTGTCATGACTTTTTCTTTTTGTTGGATTCTCCCCCTTTGCATTTAATTTCTTGTCATGCCCAGTGGATTCATTTTGCTGCACTTCCCGGGGTTTTGATCCTCCTTGTCTTTTCCTAGGATATTGTCTAAAATTTTTTGGAGTGCTGGTTTGGTATTCATGAAGTTCCTAAGGTACTCTTTGTCATGAAAGTATCTCATTTCTCCATCAATTTTGAAAGATAATTTTTCAGGGTACCTCAATCTGGGTTGGAGGCTGTTTTCCTTTAAGGCTTGAAATGCATCACTCCAAGCTCTTCTTGCCTTGATGGTCTGCATTGAGAAATCTCCTGTGATTCTGATGGGCTTTCCTTTGTAGGTGATTTGTTTCTTTTCTCTAAAAGCTTGTAGAATTTTGTTCTTTTGTTGAGTTTCTGGAATCTTAACTGTTATATGCCTATGTGTAGATTTTTTTGATCAAGGCTAGTTGGAGTCCTATATGCCTCACTTATCTGTATGTCAATTTCTTTTCCCCTGTTTGGGAAGTTTTCTGCCATCACTTCTGTGAACAATTTTTTCATATCATCTGCACTCTTTCCTGTTTTTTCATTGACTCTGATCAGTCTTATGTTATTCTTCTTTGCATTGTCTAGCAGCTGCTGGATTGATTTCTTGTGGTCCCTTACAATTTTAAGTAAATTTTTCTTTTCCTGGTCACTAATTGCAATCTTATCTTCTATTTCTGAAATTCTGCCCTCATATTGACTCATTCTGCTATATAAACTTTCAATGGAGTTTTTAATCTCCTGGAAATCTGTTTGCATCTGTTTCATGGATTCCATGTGTTTCCTATGTTGAGATTCCATCTTGTTCCTTAGCTTCTCTATTTTTTTAATCTGTGTCTGCTCTAGATTTATTAATCATGCCTTGCACTATGTATCACAATCTCTGCTGTAATGTGAGAAATTATTTCTGATTTCATTTTTTCCAGATCCTCTTTGTTTGCTAGTTGAGGGAGTCCAGGTGGTTGATTATCAGATTGTTCCATCTCACTTTCCTTTGCGGTTGCTTTAGGTGATCTGGAAGTCTGGTTTTGAGACTTGTTTACATGTCTTCTCATTTCAAGAAGGAGGGTTGTTGCTTGTGCCCTTATGGCTCACCTCCTCGGTGCTGGGAGCAGTGGTATGGTGGCCTAGAAGGCTCAGCTCTTCAGCACTTGGGGCAGCTCTGCTTCTTGATGCTGGGGGCAGTGGTCAGGTGGTCCGGAAGGCTCCTCCTTGGCCTGGCTTGGTTTTTTTTTTTTTTTGGTACCAGGTATCGAAAGGCTTGATTTTTAATATTGAACCAGAGGGGACCATTGGTCATGGTGCATTTTTTTTTGTATAATAAAGGATTTAACTTTCTAGTATTGTATCGTTTTAAATCTACATTTGTAAGAAATATTAGTTTATAATTTTCTTTTCCTGTACTCCCTTTGTGTGGATTAAAAATAATTGAGGTTTGCCTCACACAATTCTTCTAAAGTAACAATTCCAAAGGTATTTTAATTAGAGCTAGTTTTTCTTTTTTAAATATTTATTGGATTTTAGCAGGAAGACCATCAACTGGTTCTTGGTTTTTGTTTTTTAAGATTTTCAACTACAAATTCAATTAATAGATACAAATTATTTATTTGTTCTGGAAGGAGTATTGTAAGTTGTGTTAGCTTTCTGTAACTGTGGCAAAGTACCTGAGAAAAGCAACTTAATAAAGGAAAAGTGTGGCTCATGGTGTCATTCTATGGTTGATTGGCTCCATAGTCCTGTGGCCTGTGTGAAGGCAGGGCATTGTGGCAGGAAGCTACTCAAGGTGGTCACCAGGAAGCAGTCACAGACTTGCAGGGCTGAGTTGCAGTCTTCCCTTGGAGGGCACGCCCCTCTGACATCACTTCCTTCCACTTGGCCCCACCCACTGAACTGTCTGCATCTCCTGGGAGCCCAAAGGCTCTGCACCACGTCTAACACAGGGGCCCCTGTGGGACACTTCACATCCAAACCATGGCAGGGGTTTCTCTCTTTTCAAAATTTATCCATTTTACCTGTGTTTTGAATTAGTGGATATGGCATTATTTCTCAGATTTTCTTAGGAGATTAAGAACTGCAGATTTTGTGGTGACATCACCCCTTTTATTCCTAGTAAGGATTCATATTCTTTTTTAACTCTTTGTTATTAGTCTTGTTAGTAGTTTATCAATAGTATTGATTTTATACATAACTTGTTTCTTTTCTATAGTGTTTTTCATTTTTGATTTCATGGATTTTTGTTCTTTATTATTTATTCTTCATTAATTTCTTTATTTTGTTCTTTAATTTTATTTTTTTAACCTTTGTGGTTATAGAAGCAATTGCTCCAGTGTCTTAAGTGAGTATTCCACTAAGATACCCAGGTCATCCTTTATAAAAGATGTAAAGATTAGCAGAATGCTCTGTATGCACACATGTGCATGTGTGTGTGTCTTGCTCTGTGATCTCTCTCCCAGGAACTTGGGGCTGTTACTTTTAAGGCCCCTCATGGTCTTGACAACACTCCCATTAGTTTATCTCTTCACTAAGAGATTTTAGGGTTATCTAAGACTTATGGACTCCCTTCAGTTACTTTATAAAATGTCACGTAAAAATTATCCTGATCCAGGATTTAAAAAGCAATCTTTAATAATAAATCTCTATTGACCCTTTTTAAAAAAATCTCAACTACTTTCTTTTTTGTTTGGTGGCTTTATATTTTTTATTTTTAAATTTATATCAGTACATGTTTGCAGTACATAATATTTATGTTACTTGTGGGGAGTTGGTACATGTACATAACATATCTTAATTCCTTTTTTCATACCTTTCCTTCCCAATCCCCCCTACATCTCTTGGTCCTCTTCCCCTTTGAGAAAGACCTATCTGCCTACTTCCTATTATTTATCTCTATTTTTCCTCTTTATTTATAATTTGAGTTTCTCATGTAAGAGAAACCATGCAATATTTAAGCTTGAGTATCTAATTTATTTCACTTAACATTATGGTCTCAAGGTTCATTTCATTTTCCTACAAATGACTCAAGTTTATCTTTCTTTACAGCAGAGTAGTATTCCATTGTGTGAAAATACCACATTTTCTTTATCCATTTATCTGTTGATGGAATATAGGCTGGTTCCAAGATTTATTTCTTATAAGTTGTGCTGCTATAAACATAGGTATGCATGGATCACTGTTATACAATGTCTTTATCACTTTTGGAAAAATACCTAGAAAAAGAATAGCTGGGTCAATGGGATTTCTAGTTTCAATTTTTTATAGGGATCTCCATACTGATTTCCTTAGTGGTTGTATAATTTACATTCTCACCAATAATGTAGAAGGGTTCCTTTCCCCCTTCAGTCTTCCCAGCATTTGTTATCATTTGATTTCTTGATGATGGCCTTTCTTTCTGCAATCTCAATGTTGTTTTAATTTCCATTTCTCTAATGACCAGGGGTGTTAAACATTTCTTTGTGTATTTTCCTATCTATGAAATAATTACCTTAACCTCTGGAGCAGAACTTTGTCAAAAGTCTTTCAAATATTTAAGCACATTGAATTCAATGTTTCTTCCTTACATAAGAATTTAGGTCCTCCCCAGACAACTTCAAGGAATTAATCAAACCTAAGATCCCTTTCTACACACTGAGTTAAAATAGCATGAATGAAATTGCATAGTGTAACATATAGATGCCATAATAATCTATCAATCACTCAAACTGCTGATATCAACAATACATTTTGAGAATCTGAAATCTGGTTTTGAAGCTCAGATGCCTATTTTTATGGCTAGGATTTTTTGTGCATCAACAACTTTATTGCACATGTTTTTTCTTGGGATCATAAACATTCTTCAAAATCGATAGGTCCTCAAATTGTACAATGAAGTATACTTGGGTATTGTACTAAATACTTTAGATAATGATTTTATGATATAAAAGTTTGGAATAATATCTGTTTAGGTCTTTTGGTGAGGTTGAATTGTATTAGTTTTTAAGACATCAGGGAAATCTAGTAAGCATAGAGTTTGTTATGGTTCAGATCTAAAATATCTGCCAAAGGCCTCATGTGTCCAGAAATGGAGCTTTTGGAAGGTGACCAGATCCTGGAGATGCTGTACTCACCAATAGATTGACCCACTGTTGAGTTCATGTGCTGTTACAAGGTGGGATCTGGTTGGAGGTGGTTACTGGGGTTGTGGCCTGGAAGATGCATTTTTGTCCCTGGCTCCTCCCTTCTCTGTGTTTCCTGGCCACCACAAATGTAAGAAGTTGTCTTCTGCTAGGCCCTTTCTCCATGCTGTTTTTGCCTTGGAGCCAGCTGACCATGGACTGAACCTTCTGAAACTGTGAATCAAATAAACTTCTCGTTTAAGTTGTGTGTGTCAGGTATTTTGTCCCAGTGATAGTTAGCTGACTAGTACAAGGTTAGCACAGAGTCAACTCTTAATAGATGCTCACCTTTATAAATCATAACATTTTATTTAGTCCTATTCTTTGGAAAATTATGAAAATGAACATATTAACTTCTATAAAATTATTACTACTCCTAGAGAATATGAAAGAGGAGATTGTGTTTTGATTTTATTAATTTGATTCTTATTTATAATTATTTTAATTTCTGGATTCTAGATTGTGAGTATTTTGTCCCCAAAAGACTTTTCTTTTGGAAGCCCTGTTTGGTGAATTCTTGTTTGTATCTGTGGCTAACTCAACATTTTAAGAAACATGAAAGTTAAATGTTAAATATTATTATTTTTATTTCTCTTCCCTTTCACTGAGAAGAGAATTGTATGAATAATGCCATTTTTCCTGAAGACGATAAATGGAACTATATATTTTCATTCCTTAATATGGCACTTGGGGATTAATTTAATTTCCTCTTCAAAATAGCCTTCTCTACCATATCATGCTTTTCCCCTAATTTCAGGCATTCCTTCATGGAACAGGACAATATTCTGCATGGAATAATAAAAACAAAATATAACAAACATGCAAAATCAGATCTGGCATTTAGGAGACAGTTTTAATATGCCGCAAATTCTCACATCCTTAGACCACTGCAGAGTTAATAGATTTATTGTATATCCTGTAAAACCAAGGGACAGAAATAACTGATAAGGAAACAAATTAGCTAAAACACAAGCACGACATCTCCTTTGTACTGATTGATTAAAATTTGGTTCACAGACTATTATTTGAAGTTAAATCAAAACAAGGAGTCAAACCCAGTAAGGTCCTTAAAGAGCCCAGAAAACTCTACTTCCAGAGTCATGTTTACCATTGCTTTTTACTTCAACATTTGTTCCCCGTGCACCTGAATTTTCCACTTCACTCACCCCATTCCTTCAACAGAATGCTTCGAGGAGTCCATTCTCAGCATCCCCCACCCCTCCTTCTGCTCTCCTTGCCACAAACCCATCTCCTTTCAGCACTGGCTTTGTTAAATCATCCGTTTAGTACCTTCCCCTAAGATGGTCAACTGTCGAGAAATCCATCATTGGCCCAGCACTGCCTCCCTTTCTGCAAGGATCTCACTTTCACAGATATTCTGCAACAGTAGACAGGTGATAACCTTGGTCCTGACCCTTTAAACTACATCCTCCCAGCTCCTTTCAGTACTTAACGTGCAACTCATGGGCATTTGGCTGCATTAGGAGACCTTCTGGGAGCAGAGAATCCCCAGGATGAGATAGAGGCCTGAACTCTAGTTGTCAGGGAATTATGAGCTTCCTTTAGTCTCGGCACCACTTTTTGCTAGATGCATCACCAGAGAAGATGGGAACCAGGTGAGAGTGTTCCAGATATTCACGAAAGTTAGAAAGTTGTCAGAGGAGAAGGTTAGACGGAAGGTCTTAAGAAATGCTTTTCAGTACCTGAAAGGATTAAGTCTCTTGTGCATTTCTTTAGAGGATCACAAGAGGTCTATGGGGAAAGATTATGTGAAGACATTGTCAATCAATAGGCATAAGGAAGGAAGCCCCACTGACCTACCCAGTGCACATTCCTGTCATCTCCTTCACATCCGCACAGTAGCATAGTGGTTAACAGCATGATGCAAGAGTCCCCCCGTGTGTGTGAAACTCTAACCAAATTATATTAAGTAGTGTGCTAATTATTAGATTTGTTAAAAGTTAATATTTTAAAATGCCTTTATGTACAAATGGATAAAAACAGCACTCCTCACTCATAGTGTATTTGGCTGAGAAAATCAGAAGAAATATGTATAGTAATTAACGCAGCACCTGATATATGTTAAATCCTCCAATGTTAGCTCTTAGTCATGGTAACAGTATTTAAGGTCTTTATACAATTTGCAGTTGTCAAGCTGGTCTTTTATATGAGAATAATGCAATGTCAAGGTGAAAGAAGTAATAGCCAAGGATGTAAGTACGTCTTTAAAGTTGTTTAACCCAGGAAAATAATGTATTCCGTTTTTCAGTGCTAGCCTCTCCTAACCTTATGTGTTTGTTGTGAGAAGTGACAGCTTTCTGATTGCTTCAAGGGGAGAGAGGTGAAAAAACTGTGCATTTGATAAGAGTATTTCTATTTTTCAAACCTTATATAATTCAGGAGTTTTCTCATTCTAACAGACCCTGATGCAAAAAATCAAATTGACAGTGATGGTAAACAACTATATATGATGTAGATATTTTTTAAGTACAATATACCCAGAAATAATATGAGATATACTCATATGCAATATATAGTGTGATAATCTATAATATTGGGGATAATACACATTGTCTATAATATCATATGGCTATAATATTTAGAATATACATTTCACGTGTATATATTATCCATATATATACCCATGTATAATGTTATAGGTATATATAATATATACTTAAATATTATATAGGGGTATATAAAATGAACATTTATGCTTATTAAATTTATTATTATGTTTATTAAATTTATATTCATACATTTCTATATTAAACATATATCTAGTATATAATATAGATATATCATAAATACATTGTAAAATACACAATATACATATATTTTAAATATTATGTGAGTATATTTATATTTTATAAAGTGTACATATTATACATTACCTTATAAGTTATAATATATAGTTATATACTATTATATAATATATCTTATAAGATATAATATAGGTACAGATGTGTAATATGTATATTATATATGCATATATAATACACTGATTCTGTTGTTTCATTTATAAGTATTGTTTTGAAGATAGAAAAAGAAAAATTTACATTGATGCTCAATATGAAAGTGAAATACACATTTAAAAATTATCAGTAATAATGTAATTTACATTATTTAGCAGAAGAAAGAAACCCTACGTGTTCTTATTTGCATTCATAAGGGAATTTATAAGTCAATACCATAGACACATAATTATGCATATCTACTGAACATTAATATTCACCTTAAGCATTAATTCTTCTTCACTCATATGAATAATTAAAATTGGCTTTATTTAAATTTTTAAAAGTGTTTTGAGAAGTCGTCCATTTCGAAGGACTAAACACCCTTGATACATGTTTTGATCCTAATGCTATGGGATTGTTTTCTTCTTACTTTCCTTTGTACAGCATATAAAATAAGTGAGCCAGAGTTTGTACTTCAAGAGTAGCACTAACTCTTGTTGAAGAGTAGCAAAGCCCCAGACCTGTCTAAATAGATTAGTACTTGAGGAAGTCTTAGGCTCCCTATAGACCTTAGGTATATTTGATAATCTGAACAATTATAATTAATGCTTTGTTGAATGGTTGCCTGATTCCTGTTTAGGAAAACTTTTAGGAATAGGTGACTGCTCAAATAGCCTGCCATTAGAATTATGTTTCTGTAGCATAGTGTTCCCATGTTCTTAGCTTGGTGAATCTTTTCTGTCTTGTGAGAAAAATAATTGAAAAACAAATGAAATTATATTCAATGAGAACTCAGGGAAATGTGGTTGTAGGAGTTTCAACAGGCACCCAGTTAATTAAAGGAAAGGATGAGCAGGCTGACTGGCTATGTCCCCAATTTCTCTGCCCATATTTATCATTGATTAGTCTATAAATGTAGCTACCATTTCCCTATCTGGGTTTATATAATTTCTATTGTTATAGAAATCAGATATTTCACCAAACCCTTTTAGCCCAAAGCAAACAACATGCATGTGCCCCTTTCGCTGACCACTCAGCACCTAAGCTCAAGCCAAGTATGTGTTTTCCAAAATTTTACAAAATCACCAGTAACACAGAGTGTGGAGGTATCAGCTAACTTGTTCCACTTCCTGGAGCTTTCTTTGTTGACTAAGCAGCTCCTGTCTCCACAAGGCCACTCCTCATTTTCCCAAGGCCTTGATCATTCTGTAGTTCAGCTGTTAAATTTTCAGAGGGCAAGGACTAGTTGAATATCATCTACTAAAAGCTCAACTTCCTGCTATAAGCCACAATAAATCATTGGTAGATACAGAACTCGACCTTGGGGAAGCAATTCGCACACTTGAAGAGTCATAACAGCACCAGAGAAATGCTGCTGAGAAATGCCCATATGTGGGCTTGTTAGGATTTGTCCAAGCAGGAGTTTTATGTTGAAGATATTCCGGAACCATGATTTCTATACCAAATGATACCTCTAACCCACTTCAGTGGCTCCCCACCAGGGAATTTTTCTGTGGTAGGAAATGTTGCCTTTGTGATGATCCAACCACATGTGCAAGTTTCCTTTACATGTGAAGCTCCCTAGCAAGGACACGAAGACAGGCGGCTCCTTTCTTCTTGGCTCCAGCATGCCATCTCTGACCTGACTCTCCGCAGAGGACCTTATTATAAACGATGGGAAATGCTTGGGATTCAGTTGACCGTGATTACAGTCAGGGATAAGGAATTGAAGTATTGTGTGAGTTGGTGAAGAGTGTCCCCAAAAGGATGCAGGTAGGGGTGTTATCATCATGATGTCACCCGTGATAAATAATAGTAAAGTGCTGATTTTTGTTTTCCATATTGATAACACAACTGTAATTTTCTACTGATGTAGAAAACCCCACTCGTGACTTAACATTTTGAGACTTAGGGGACTTGGTGTACTTCCCAAATCCAGTCCCACCTCCTCCCAGCATGCTGCCTTCTGGCCTTTGAATATGGGCTGCACACTCTAAATTTCAGTTCAGAGGGGCAACCTGAAACTAGGAAGCAAGGTAAGGTGACTGATTTCACTTATGCACTCTCAGTTCGATAGAGACGCAGGTAAAGTCAGATGCCACTGGCACATTGAATATTTAGGAAACTCGAGTCATTAATTATATTCCTTATTCTACTAATGCATTGGGAAATAAGATGTATTCTCTTATTCATAAAAGTAGAGCATCCAACTGGAGTCACAATTATCTGTAGATGTTTGCCTGGAGGGTAGAGAAAAGTCATGGTACATTCAACCAGCCAGCTGTGGGTGGGAGTGAAGTGTGCTACCTACAAACACAGAAAGAGTCCAGAGACCTGGGTGCAGGGAAGTGGACGCTGCCTTCCCAGCCTCAGCGCTGAGATGCTTGGCCCCTGTGGACAGCAGCCGATTATAGAAGGACACGCACTCATGCAGTGGTCAGGAAAGCAGATACCCACAGAGGGACTGTGGAGGAGGCCAGCATCCAGGATCCAAGTCCAAAGCTGAGCTCCACGACACTCACCAACTCTCCCATGATTTTCAGAGTCTTCTCTTAGAAAGACATAGATAGATAGATAGATAGATAGACAGACAGACAGACAGACAGGATTGGATCAGGAAGGTAGGGGTGGTAGGTAGCAGGAGGAGAGCGATTGAAACTGCTGGGAGTCCTAAACTAAGCTGAATCTAACCTGATTTTGGAGAGCAGAAATAAAGAAATTGAAGTGGCATGTATTAAATGCATGTTGTATACTAGACATTTTGTCATGTACTTTACATATTTTATTTCATTAAATCACAAAGCCATTTCAACATCTTATTCGTATATGGCTCATAAAGCTGCTCTGCAGTATAACAGGATAACGCCTCCTCCAACTTTTAAGCAATGCTGAAAGTCGTTTGAATCTTTTTGTCTGGCATTTTGAGCTCATTGATACTCATACCAAAAATTGTCATGACTCTCCTCCTCAATTAGCACTTATTAAATATTCACAGAAAGAGCGCAACTCTGAACATTCTGTTAAATCAATTGAATAGGTCTGGCACTGCCTTATCGGAGTCTTAAAAATAAATTTTAAGGATATGTTCAAATTAGGAAAGTAATCATTGTAATAACATTAAAAAGTGGAACATACTGAGAAACATAAAGAAGAAAGTCGAGTCCTTCAAAGCCCCCCACTCAGATTCGATCATGAGATTTGGCCGGTGGGAACTAGGTCTCTAATACGCATTCGTACGTTTCCTCTCCCCTTATGTGTGTAATTTAGCCTGCTGAGCATATGGCATGCAGAGTGCTAATTCCTACTTTTTCACTGCCCTGTACTTTTAAACAATGGTTTCCCCCATTCCAAGTCTCATAAAACACAATTCTAATGTGTGGACGGTAATAATCTAATTGTTAGATTTTTTTCTTGTATGTTATTATTTTAAATGATCCTTTGGTGAGTGTCCTCTTGCTCCCCTCTCTGCTCATGCAGCATAGCTTTATCAAATGCCTTTCCCACGTCAGGCGCATCGGGACAACCCTGCTGGGCCCTGGGGATGTCGGAGGGGAAAAGGAAGCATATAAAACCAGGTATCTGCAATAAAGTGTGACAAATGCTGTGTACATCTGCGTTTACCTTTCTGCGCATTAAGGTTCTGTTACAGAAAGCGGAGTGTGGGGCCGGAGTGAGAAGAGAGGGGCAGGTCACAAAGGGGCACTGCCTGAGGGGAGCCTAGCAACTGGCCACCTCCGCTGCTGTCGGTGCACGTTGCTCACCGCAGCCCTCTCAGCACATTGCTCATGTCCTGTGCACATTTGCTCATTCGATAAGTAAAAATATCTCACCCTTCATCCGTTGTTCTTTCCCTTGATAGTGAAGTTAAACATTTTCATATGCTAATTGTTTTTTTTCCATTTCCTTCCTAAGAGTTTGTGAACTCTTAGTCTGTTATCTTCACCCACTGATTGAAGTGCTAGTGTTTGTACCAATATGTCTATTTTCCTTATATAGGAAGATTATGCCCCTTTCTGTAATACTACTTAGCAATTATTCACTCTCAAACTGTATGACCTTCCACTTCATTTGTATTTTTGATACCCAAGAATTTATAACATTTTATATAAGTAATTAAATATTTAATTTTGTGATGTATTCCCTTGTAGAATTTCTATTTCTTCACAGGCATCAGGCTGAAGGAGCTATTTAACAGTTTCTCTCTGCTATTCATTTTTTTCAGTTGTAAAGGCATTGCCAGTCATTTGGGCTTGTGCAAAATAAAAGAGAATTGTTTGTAATTGACTGAGCTCAAGAAGGCTTATTGATGGAATCTGTCCAGAAGTGGGTCAGGTTAGACATGCAGTTCTCAGGAAGCTGGCCACCCACTCCTATGAGCATCTTCCTTTGCCTTGATCGTGCTAACCTCTAGGTGTGACCTGTCCCTTCTCATCCTGACTTCAGTCTTCCTCTCTCTGCTTATGTGTTCTCATACTTTCAACATGGGGTCTTTTTGCTGATTGCTTGCAGCTTCCCCTGTTCCCTCTTCAGATTTCAAAGAGCATGGCCCAGTTCCTCTTTAGTTACCAGGTCTTCATCTGAATGACTGGCCAAGGTGTGGATTTGCTATCTTGGGTTGGGCTCTACTCTGGTCAGTCAGCTAGGACAAGTAGGACAGAGGCAACAATCCCAGGAGTTGCACTGTGAGTGGGCCACATCTCTTCACCCAGATCGTGCGTGCTGGAAGTCCTGTGACTGACAGTGCTGTCGCAGGTAAGAGTGTAGTTGTGCATTTGGGCCATTATGGAACTGACACAGGCTCTGCTGTCAACCAGTGCTGGCTCCTCATACAAATCCCTTAACCTCTCTTAAAGCATAGTGTGTGCATCTGAAAAGCATGAAATTTGTATAATCTTTAAGATCCACTTTAATTCCAAATTATTCTGTAATTCTCATATACAACATTTGCCCATCTGACATCAAGGTAAGGTTTCCTCTGCCCTGAAAGCTGTTGGCTTTGATAAAAATGCAGGGAATAGAATTATACTTATCTGTGAATTAAATGAAGCAACACACTCATAACACTTAAGTCTCTTGGAGTTTGGAGAACTGAAACCCCAAAGAACAAATACACAAAGTAGGTAATCCTTAGTTGACTATAAGGTAATTCAGTTGATTACATAGTGTTAAAAAGCCATTTATTATTTTATTTATATTTTTTGAAATCAATGTGAAAATTTGCTGAATTCCTGAGAGAAGAATCCACACAAAATACCATATCCAACACTTGAATAAAAAATCAGTAATGTCACCAAAAATCTTTCAAGGACTCATTTGTTATCTGGGGTAATTAATGGTATCTGCCATAAAAATGACCATCAAGTCTCTCTGATGTAGCAACATAAATATTTATTTTGGGGCCATATCAAAGTCTAGATAGTGACTGTGTGGCCTTTTCCGTGATGGCTGAAGAATCCTGGCTCTTTTCATGCCACAGCACGGCTGCCTTCTGGGGCTTCTTCAAATGTCTGCACAGGTTTCATTGCTTTTAGCTTATCACAAGCAAAGGGGGAATGAGAAGGGACTGGTGATCAGCTCTTGAAGAGGTATAGAGTACTTACTTCCAAACTCATTCTTAAACAGAATCCGAGAACTTGCCTCTACCCTGACTGCAAGGGAGGCTGGGAAATGTAGTCTTCCTATGAGCCATGACGAGGAAGCAGAATTAATAACATCTTGCCAGTCTTTGCCTTGATGTGTGAAATGTGCAGTGTATGGTAAATGAAAAACCAAGGGCTCACCCAAGATGAATTTTCTGCCTTATATGATTGCACTAATAATAATGACATTATCCAAAATGAATTTACTTCCTAAGAGCTGAGAATAAATTTTCATATAATTTTTGTTTTATTAAAAGTGTTGTAGCTCTTATCACTCGTAGAAAAATGTCAATAAGATTTTTGCGAAATGATTACACATAGCAACAGATTTTGGTGATCTTTCCCAAATTAAATTTTTTAAATAAATTCTTCACAACTGAATTTTAAATCTCAGGCAAATTAATGGAACAAATGGTCAAACGGAGTACCCAGGATTTTGCACAATATTATTTTGTACATAAATGCTAATCACCTTTAAATAGATTTTTTTTCTTAATTTCACATAAGAAAACTAACAAAGACGGTATTTGTTTTGTCTTTTAAGGGGACCAGGCAAGATGGATCATGACCTGTTCCCAAAGGCTGAGTTTTCTTCTTTCTCTTTTTTATTCATCCTCCCTCCACACTCCTATACAGAATAAAATATCCTTCCTTGTTTCTATGTTCCTATGCTGTCTGTATGAATTTTTTACTTAAGGTTTCCAGTAGATTCTTTAACATCTTTCCCCCAAGCAGTATCTGTTTCCAGCACTGTTATGACTTGACTGTCAGGTGTAGTTATCCAATAATTCAGAGTATATTAAAACTTGTGTTAATTAGATGACATACGCATGTTCTTCCATGCACAGAAAAGTGGTATCATTGCAATGAATGCTAGAGTAATTTCTGAGACAGTCAGTCACACCATACTATGTCACGATAGAAATGTAAGTGATGAAAGATGAAACCGAATGAAAGAAAATATTACTAAAATGCCATTAATTTGAAATTCTCTTGATTTTTATAGTGGTTTGGTTTATTCTGATTGATTGATAAATGTATTAAAATTCCTTTGATTTCCTGGACTTAGTTGTTTGGGGCCTGAGGTAACATTCTTTTGACTTCAAATGTTTGACATAGTACTTTCTTTCAACTGGGCAACACAGAAATAGTATTTTGCATTTCTTTTTCCTTTTGGATATATCCACCACCTTGTCTTTAAAAAAGAATATAAAGCTGTTTTTCCATCACCTTTGTTAGAAATCTATTTATCAGTAGTCTTCCTTAAATTGTCTTCATTCTGTCACAATAAATAATTCCAAATGTTGCAATTAAAATATCTTTAACAAGTCATGGTTGTTATGGATACCACTAAATATTCTACATTATGGAATGTTACATTATTATGAGATTATACATTCAATATTTATCAGTCCTCAGCTTTACCAAGACCCTGTTAGGGAAAATACTGTGAAATTTTCATTTTTGTCTGAGTCACACAATTCTGGATGATACCATCAGATAATAGTTTATAATGGAATAATTTTGAGTTGAAACTTTAATGAAAGAATATCAGTATAAAATTTATAAAGTTTGGCAATATCAAGAAATAAATATACTAGCTATTGTCAAAAATACTATAACCTTTTTACAATTGTCCTATAGCAATTGAACACTAAGTGAAAAGCATTGTTTGTCTTGCCTATAAGGTTATAGGCAATAATACACATGTACCCACTCTTTTTATGTAATGTATATAAATATAGATAAGCATATAATGAAATCCTAATTAACTATTAAATGGGTTCACGTTCTAATACATGGTAATGTGGGAAATGTACAGCATATGTCTTTAAGTGAAAAAACAACCAGGTTCAAATTAATTTGTATGACATATAACTTTTATAAAAACATGATTCAAAAATATAGTGAAACATTATACATCACATGCTTATTATAATAATTATTCTGGATGATAGAATCATAAGTAATCATTTCTTTGCAGTTTCCTGTCTTCTCGTGGTTTCTGTTTTAAGCATGTCACTTGTTTGTAAATAAGAGGAAATTATAAATATAATTAGAAAATTTCTAGTTTCAGAAATGGCATGGATATGAATTAGTATA
The DNA here is from genome assembly GCF_053883595.1 of Heterocephalus glaber. Lineage (NCBI taxonomy): Eukaryota > Metazoa > Chordata > Mammalia > Rodentia > Bathyergidae > Heterocephalus > Heterocephalus glaber. The sequence goes on from NW_028258413.1 coordinate 6,535,833, forward strand.
ATACCTTAAAGAGCTACAAGCTATTAACTTATTTATTCAACAAACTTATGAAATGTTTACTGTCTCAGATGTTGGAGATGTGCTAGAGGTGCAGTCTCTATCTGCAAGAAGTACTTTGTATGCAAAGTGTTAAAGAAATTCAAACAAGGGGCAGATTATTTGGGTTGATATCCCAAACCCCTGGTTTTTATAATGCCAGAAAACCTTGAGGGTCACAATTCCAATGAAAAACTTTATCTTCCTGTTATAAATGACCTAAAAAAATCTGAAAAGTATCACACCTAAGGAAAAATATTCAGTTTGAGAATCTTAAAAATAATTAGACTAATAGAAAATTCATTTTTATGTATCATAGGTAAAACATTTGAACAGGAAAGCCAGACTTGGAAATGTGCTTTTCTCAAATATTTGTTGTTAATAATGAGAAGTAATCATTTGTAGATAGCAAATCCCTTCTACAGGTCACCATGGTGTAGGCACTCCAGGGCAGCCCAGGGTTTCCCTTGCACTGGAAGCCGAGAGGACTCGTGGTGTGTCCTAGCGGCCCTGGGTGTGGAGAACGTGGTAGAAGCCAGAGCAGGAGCAGCTGCCACACCTCTCAGTGGTGCGTTGGGCCTAAGACCATTTCTTCCACAGGCTGCCCTGGCAGGCTGGGACTGTCCACACAGGGTTGTCAACTGGAGGCCCTGGTATAACATGGAATACTAACTTGTTATTTTTAAGCTTAAAAAGCAAATTAGTTTTCACAGAAGAGCAAGAGGGGATATTTTGTGCATCATCTCAGCCTTCATGACTCCAATCTAATTCAGTATCAGTGGATGGGGCTTATTTATTTAAAATTAATTTTAAATGTCTTTTACGGTTAAGGCTTTTAGACAGGCAATCAAGACATTAAATAAAGGGATTCAAGATTGTGAGATGATTTAACATAAAAAGAGTATTAGTCCATCCACCTGCGGTCTAGCTCATCCACAGTCAGGGCCATTATTGGGTTATTTTGAAGTTTAATAATTTACTGAAATGGATCTCATTTATTTGATAATTTGAAAAATTATACTGCAATTTTGATCTGGGTAGAATTTTTTATTTCTTGTTGCTTTCTCCAGTGATGTATTCTGAATTTAATCTTCTGATTTAGATGCCTAGTTGATTTAGTTTCTATGTGCAGATCCATTGTCTTTTTGGCTTCTGCCTAGCACGCAGGTGGGAATAATGTTTGTCCGAGTACATGAGACTCAATACAACCTGATTGAGTGTTGTATGTGAATGAGGAAGTTATCTACTTCATTTTATGCTAAAATCTCTGTAATTAGACTTTTTCTCTTGGTTTTGTAAGGTCTACAATGAGTCATCCAATAATGGCAGTTTAATAGGAACTTCATAAAAGTTGTAGTCTTCAGAGGGATGGTGAAATACTAACTGGAAAATAAAGGAAAAGACTTGTGGAATTATATATAAGCCCCATGTCATAACAGAAAAAATTATTACAAAGAATAAAACTGTCACACCTGAAAGCTACCAGTAAAACATTTGGAATAAGCATAGGTCTGGTCTGAGAGAACATTTACGGATAACTCAGGTTCAGAGTGTGGTTCCCTGCTGCAGCCTAAACCCTACCAGCTCCATTCTCAGGATCCTTAGAATTTACCTGGAGTCCTCAGTCAGGTCTGCTCTTTTCCAGCTGCTTAAAATATTTCTATCCTAACTTCTAGCCTTCATCCAAGTCTCAAACATCTGGCTAAGAATCAAGGTAGAGAAAACAATCTGACAGGACATTTTGCCATCAGTGTGACACAGACAAATGCTTTTCTCTGTATTATAGAATGATATATTCTATGTAGACCGTCTTAGGCAGTGCTTCTAATGTGTGTGTGAGTGTGTGTGTGTGTTGTAAGGTAGATAGACACTCAGACTGATAGTGTCAGGCTGTTCACTTAGGTGTGGAAATAGGACTAAATTGTATAATTAAGAACAAGTGAAAGGATAATTGTCAAAGAGTTTCCCTAATTTATCAGTTTCTGAACATTTGTGTTCTAGGGATTTGTTGCTTGTCCCTAAAATTCTATCTTTTATCCTAGCAATTTCACAATTCATTGTGAATCAGTTTGCCCACTTTTTGTAGCGCATGTGCATTCAGTTAATTCTCATGGAAGTCCCTCCCGTTCCTCTTCTCTCCCACACCTAATGGTCAAGACCTGGTTCAAATGGCTTTTCCAGTTCAAAACTTTCCCTGGACTCTCTAAGTAAAGTTGGTAACTCTCCTATTTGATCATATTTATAGGGTTTCTGAATCTAATTACTGGAGTCATCACATTGGTTTGCATTTATTTTGCATCTTTTTTCCCATGAGAGGTCGAGTTATTAAGGATACACCTTCTTCCTTATATGTCTCAATGACTCTAGCCTTTGACACTTAAGTCCTACAAATCATCCACTGACTGGTACCCCAATTAAATGAATTGGTGTTGCCAGAGAAGGAGAAAGCATCAGGCACTGAAGGCCCGAGGGAGAATTCAGGGGAGGAAGGGTAGGAGAAAGATACTGCTGTGTGCATTGAGAACAATGTCATTTACTTCCAAATGTCCTTTTGGGCTGACTCATCATGCCTGCAACTGCCTGGCCTGAACTCTGTGTACCTTCACGAAAGGGGGCTGTTATTTGCAAAGGCCATGGGAGATTCTGTCTCTCAAGTCTGCTGAAAGGCTTTTCTTAAGAGCCTTTCTGCCTGTTGTAGTCACCCACTATGATCCATCTTTTATGAAATTTCCCAGAAGGCTTCACCAAATTGTTTATTCAATTAATCCCTGAAGAATTTCTTTTTCAGTGGCCAAATAGATGGCTTCAAAATATCGAAGAGCTAAAAGAAATCCTGTTGCATGTAAAGGGGAGAGGGAATCTCACTTCAGACATGTAGACATCTGAAAAGGAGAGGTGTTTTACATTAGTTCTTCAAGTTAATGATCGTCGGTGTCAACAGACATGACTCTGCTCTCACTTTGGGACTATCAAGGTAAAGGTTTCACAGTTATCTAAAACCTGGTATTAGCAAACATGTAAAAATAAATCTGACATAAGGGAATTTTCTTTCTACAGAAATACTTCATCTGTAATTTTAAAATGTACTCAAGACAAAGAGCAATTTTAAAGCTATTTAAGTGCATTTCATAAATATACTCTGGACGACTAGAAAACAGTTCAAGGTGATGGTTAGGATTGTCCTTCACTCTCAAAGATCTGGGAGAACATGTCACTCTGTGTGTGGGATGAAGGTCCTGAGGTCTCATGCTCTACCTTCTTTGCTCATCAACTTTTTTTTTCATAGGATGCTTGGGTTAAACCCTTATTTCTTATCTATCTACTGCTCCTATGAGTAATAAGGAAAGATTTGGTCATTAAATTGAAGACTATTTGATTTGTAGCTTTGTCAACTTTGTTATTCCCTAGAGGTCCATGCAAATAAATTGGTGTTGTCGATAAAATAGGATGTTCCTTAGAAGGTAGGGAGTATAGTGGACACTTTCGCCAGTGTGTTGTGGAAGGCAGGTAGAGTCCTGTGGAGCTGGGCTGGTGTGTTGAGGAGGGCAAAGCAGCAGCAAAGCTATATCAGTTGGGGGGTAAACTAACATAATTTGAAAACTTCTCTTCATTTTTAACCAATTGATGAGCATTGATGACTTACTCCTCTCAATAGATCCATAATTCTGTAGGCTCTATAATCATAAAGCATATAATTCTGTAGATATGCCACAAGTGCTGCTATGGCTGATTCTGAGAAACAAAAATTAAAATATTGACTGCAAACTTTTAGGAAGATACAAGCTGGTTGGTCTTCATATATGAAAAGAGCTTGGAATAAGGAAAGCCAAATTGAGGAAGAGCTTTTGAGTTCTAATTCTTGCTTTTCCTCATGTTGCCCTGCATAGAATACTGGCCAGAGTAGGGGGAAAGAAACGTGACCCCAGCCCAGCATTGGTGACAAATGAAGTAAAAACAGTAGAAAATCTCTCCAGCCAGGTGGGTTGGTAACACAGGTTGCCGACATTTTGGCTGACCCCTGAGAGCCTTGTTATCTCTACCAGGACTGAAGGAAAGGACAGTAGAGCCCCCCAAGGGCAGTGTTAGGGAAGGTGTACTTGGAGCAGTTCAGCCAGACCATGAAGCTGGGGAGTCTAGAGTTCCACTCCGTCATCTTCTACCAGAGGAAGGAGAGTTATGGGCCAGAAATTTAACATAAATATAAACAGAAACTTAAGTAAGAGCAAGGGTAATCAATATCCTCCAAAAGACAGGGAGTGTAGCTCAGCAGTAAAGTGCTTGCCCAGAATGCACAAGGCCCTGAGTTCAGATCCTAGTACACACACACACATGTGCAGACACACACACAGAATTTCTAAGAATTAAAGAAAAAACTGAAAAGTTTCATAGTGCCAAACCTTATAGAAAATACCAGAAGAAGAAGGAGGAGAAGAGGGAGTGAGAGGAGAAAGAGGAAGAGGAGTGAGAGGAGAGGAAGAAGAAGAGGAGGAGAAGGAGGAGGAAAGATAGTAGAGTAAAACACCTTAAAAGACAAACAGGACATTCTTAAAACTTTCCAACAGAAAGACCAGATATATACAAACAAGAATAACATCTTTCTCAATGTTAATATTATGTGCAAAGTATAGGGGAATGACATATTTAAGAGTTGTAATAAAGGGACTTCAAATCTAGGATATTATATTCAACTAATAATTTAAAAGCTAAGGAAATATGTACTTACATATTTTCAGGCAAAGGAGAACACAGAAGGTTCATTAATCAAATGACTCTTTCATAAACAGCCTTGTGAACAGTAAACCAGTAAGTTGTCAAATAAACTTAGGAAGTGATGTATGGAATTGTAGAGATGAGAAAATAGCTTAGTAAATTTTCTAATTGTTAAAACAAACCTAAATCCACAAAAGATACCTAAAATTCAGAGCTAAAAATGTAGAAAATACATCCATAGTAATGGTAGGGGTGAAGGGAATGAGAGATGGGAGAGAAACAGATATTGATAGCATAGATATTGACAACATGGGTAATGATAAGCATAAGAAATGAGTAGAAGGGCAAGATTAATGCAGATATATATTAGCATTTTTTACTAACCAAAGAATCAATAAAATATAATATTAACTTTTATACAAGAAGAAGAAACTTAGTATGTCAAATAGAAGGTATAAAAGCAAAATTTGAGTGCTTTACAGAAAATATGCAATGGAAACCTCAATGAATTATAAAAAAATAAATGATGCTGATAACAAGTGCAATAAACATAAATGTATTAAACATATTGACTAAAGACAGAGAACTTCAGAATGATTATAAGAGACATTATTCAACAAAATGTAAAATATAAAAGAAACATTTTAAATAAAAAAATGAAAATTGTGAATGAAAGTAGCACTTTCAATTACAAATAATTTTAGATTAGGTTACTAGAACCAAATCTCTCACAAAAGATGCTTAAAAGACAGTTATAACATTGACGTTATTTTTTCTTTTTATTTTATGAAAAAATAAAGCAAACTTTCTTAACCAAATAATAAGAGAAAAACAATAGTGATTACATTGTGTATCATTATCTTCAAAGTAGCTACTCAGTGCAAGACATAAACCAAAAAGATTCTTACAAAAAAGAAGTGAACAGATAATAACACAATTTTCTTTTCAACGAAGATATTAGTTTATTGAAATTACTTTTATACATACAGAAGGTTTGATAAGACCAGTCCAAGACTGAAAGGAAAATAAGAACCAGGAGAAATAAACAACATGTGATTTTCACTTAAATCTGGCAAATGTGAACTCTACCTCTTCTTTGGGAACCCTTCTTTCCCGTGGGGGGCTTCTCTCCACACACGTAGAGCTCCAGAAGCCTGCTAATTCCCCTCATCTCTGCTGGTCCTTGACCAATGGCTCTCAGATGCAAGAGTTGGATATAGCTTGGCTCCTTTCCCTTGGGGAAATGGAATGCAATTTACTCCATTGTTTCCCTAGAGGATCTGGCTGAAGTTACTTGTTAGAGCTAAAAATGTAGAAAATACACACCTAGAAGTCATGGGGGTGAAGGGAATAAGAGAGGAGGAAGAAAAAGAAATAATGTGGACATTGATAAGCATAAGCAATGAGCAGAATAGAAAGATGATTGCAGACTGATGAATCCTTTTCCTCCTCCAGCTTCCTCACTTTCTGGTCTCTATAGAGTATGGCCCGACTGGATCAGCTGTGATGAGCCCTTACGTCAGGCTCTGCTCTGGGAAACTGACCAAAGTCACCATCTCTAATATTTTCTTACTCATTCCTTTTTTCATTTAAATTTTTTTTTAATTTTTAATTGGTAGTACATAATGTTTACATTTCTTGTGGAGAGTTGTTTGTGTATATAATACATATAATTCCTTTATTCATCCTGCAATTTTTGATACTCTGATTTAGCATGTATTAAAATTTCATAGTATTCTCTTTGTCTTTCAACATTGCTTTTATATGTTCCAACTCTTTGTGTTTTCATATTATACTACAGATAGTTTCTTTAGCTGTATAATCCAATTAGTAAATTTACCATTAATTGTATCTAATTTGTTGTTTTCCTATCCATTGAACTTTTACAATTTCAGGCAATATGTCTTATATTTCAAAAGTTCTGTTTGGCTCTTTTGCAATCTCATTTGCATTTTATAGTTTTACCTGTTTTTCATATTTTAACTTATTTTTTAACGATATTAAACATATAATTTCGAATTCTACATCTAAAGTCTTTCTGACATCTGTTGTTACTATTGGACTCTACCTAGTGATTTCTTGAGGGTATTGTTTTATAAATTTTGACTGTGAACTCATGTTCCTTAGAACTTTATCAGCTGGAATCCTTTGAAGCCTGTAAGGAAGGTGTGTTCCATCAAAAAGAATTTGCCTAGACTCATCTCAGACCCCTGCAGGCATGACTAATGTAGGACCATTTTAAACAGATTACTGGATTTAGGTTCACTGGGCCACCAACTCAGTGTGGATTCAGGCTGCCTATCAGTGTGGGGAGTGTTTTTTCATGATAAATACTCCACTCCAGAGACATGTTTTTTCTGAACAAAAGTCATAGCAAAGAATTTTTTTTTTGCTGATGTGCTATAGAGTCTGTTCATTTCTGGTACATGTTACATTTCTGAGCATAGCTTTTTAGAGTACCAGCCTTTAGCAAAAATATCCTATTAGATTTTATCACCTTTAATGAGTCCTAGGCTTTGTCTTCTGTGCCTTCTGCACTGGGAGGCAAGACATTAAAAAGAGAAAAAGCAAAAAAAACCCTAAGATTCAACAGAATTAAGTGTATATACCAAGGTCAAAATGGATTCAATACTTTCTTAACTCTCTAGAAAGCATTTTTAATTAGTTTCTGAGCTTGAAAAGTTGTCTTAAAAATATTTTATTTACCATTTTTATTTTTTCAGAAATATAAATCAGTTCCTTGAGCACATGTATATTTTCCCCAATGACAAGGCCAGTGCCAGTTGGCAGGAGGTTTATTTATCCATGGATTTATTGGGGAGGTCGTGGGGTCGGCCCATCCCCATGAAACATGCTGCTGACTGATGGTTCTGTTAGTCTGGAAGCAGCATGATGCAGACTCCTCCATTTAAATTTTATAAAATTGTACCAGCTAAGCAGCCATGCATTCATTGATCATGGGTATCACAGAGAAGGTTTACCGGGAGATTGCATATGAATATTTGTTAACACTCTCTCTTTGGGAATAAGTAGTTGAATTTCCAGAAATTTTAATTCACCTTCTTTTCAGTTAAGACCTCGCAACAGAGGACGGTGGTGGATTATAAGAGCAGCAGTACTGGGGCCCATTGACTACCCCTGTAAAGAAAATCAAGAGCAAATCTAGTGTCCATGGAATCTGGAACATACTCAGGGACAAGTGGAAAGAAATAGCACTAAGTTCTCATATATAACTTCTAAAAGTTTTAAAAGCAGTGTTTTATTTATTCCTTTAAGTATAACACTAATAATTTGCCCTAAGTATAAGGGGGCAAACTTTCTATTTTTTCCTCTCTGATCAGGCCCCTTTATTCTGGAAGAAGAATTATGCTTTACCTGTGGAATCTGTCATTGTGAATGAAACCATGGTTGAGGCAGATACTGTCTTAAATGAAGTAAAATTGAATTTACATGGAAGTGGGAACCAGTATATAAATGAAGTTGTTGATCTCTTCTAAGGTTAGTTGAGATTTTAGGCCAAGGTAGAGTCATCAACTGGATCATAGCCCAGGAGGTGGTGACAGTGAACCCTGAGAAAAAGTTCAAGAATTCATAGCTGGAGTAGGGCCAATGGACATGTCAATGAAAAGGGCCGTTTCCCAGTGATCCCTAACATTATTTTTTATCAGGGATCATCTTTATTGTTAATACAGTACCCATGACTTGTCTGGGTGTTAAAATATTTCACTTCTCAAATTGAATTTAAAATATAACTTAATTCATTTTTAAACAGTTACAGACATATATAATATCAGCTCAGCATGAAAGAATTAATAAATCATAGGATATATGTTAGTGTGGACCAAAGCTAATATTGTAATTTTTACTTATTTACTCTTTCATTCATTTACTTTTTCAGTTATTCTCCTATTCCCTAATTCATTAATTATTGAATAGTTTTCATGTCTGAGAAACTAGGGTGAACATGTGCGGGTTTGTTTTCTTTTGTTTTGTTTCTGTGGGTTTTTTTGGTACTGGGAATCAAACTCAGGACCTCATGCTTACCAGGCAGGCACTGGGCCGCTGAGCTACCTCCCCAGCAACACATGAGTTTTTATTGTGGTGAAGTACAATGTTCACAGGACCTTCCTGACATATTAAAAATAACTCAGAGGGGGCTGGGGATTTAGTTCAGTGGTTCTGGCTCCTGCCTCGAAAGCACAAGGTCCAGAGTTCAATCCCCAGTACCAAAAAACAACAACAACAAACCTCAGAAGCCCACTGATACAAATGTTGCAGATCACAACTTTTAAGGAGCAGATTTTTTTATATGGAAAGGTTAGACCTAGAGCGTTTAAGTGACTTGCTGGAGATTATGCAGAAAATTCATGGTCGCCTGGGAACATGGAAGGCAGATCTTCTTAATTATACTAAAATTAGATCATAAATGTGACAACTAACATTCATGATACGAACACTGTTATAATTTATTATTATCAACATGATAGGTCATACTTATTATATTAGGTGTTGTTAATGTTATACTGGTGTTAATGTAATATTCTATTATGTTGTAGATAGTTTTTTGGTGGATGAATACAAAATGAATGATAAATATATTAATACACATTAAAAAATTAAAGGTGATTTATTTTCAAGTCTTCTGTTTTAGGAGCTGCCATTATACTTGGCTAAAGAAAGTCTAAGGAATTATTGGTAGTATAATTCTTTTTTTTTTTTTGTACCAGGGATTGAACTCAGGACCTTGCACTTTCGAGGCAGGTGCAGTGCCACTGAGCTAAATTCCCGGCCCCAGGTACTATAACTCTTAATTTTAACAATCAGCACCAATCTTTCTCTGTAAACCTTAATCAGGGTACCTGGTATTTCTGGGCCTCAGTCAATTATAACTGCTTATAATGATCTTGGATTTGTTCAGTTGGAAACTATGGTTAGGCAAGTTAGTCATCATGAATATTGACATAACCCAAGATAGTTTTTAAAAAATCCTGGAGCAGCTATGCATTCAATATATGACAGTCATCAAGACAACTACTACATAACCATGCAGAACAGAAGAGAAAAGTAGTGGGAAATCAGGGTGTTTTCTGGTGAGGACCTGTTCAAGATTCAACCGAGTCAAAACTACTTAAACTCTGAAATGAGAGAAAATCATGACCCTTCCATCTCTTTATAGATTGAAAACTCCTAAAAAGCCTACAATTTTAGTAGCAGCTGAATATATCTTTATTATTTATTCATTGCAGGATGTATTTACAATGAAATATATTTGAGTTTGTTTAATTTTAAAATTGTCATTAGTTTTAAAATTTTATGAACTATTGAACAGGTGAACTGATTATGTTATTATTGAAGAAAAGAATATCAGTAGGAAATACAGTTGGCAAAACAGGAAAAGCACATACTATATAAAATTTAGTGAGTGCATTCAATAAAATGTGTTTTTAAGTTCTCAAAATATTAAATCTGTTTTAATGAGTGACATGTGTTTTGAAAAATTCCTATAGTAAGAAATTTGTTTTATCTTGTCTTTAAGAAGGTCATCGCATTTTATGACCGTGTTTCCATTTGTAATACTTAGTCCACATCCCTCAAAAAGGCATTTATAATAAGTATGGTTTTCCAATTAAGTGTATGGATATTAGAAGATTTTCTTTCCTTTTTTCATCAGCAACATTATATTAAGCTTTCCTGAAAATGAACATTTCAGAGCCCCAACAAGAAAGAAGGCTTTTTACTAGAAGTTATGATGAAATTGTAATTTGAGATTTAAGTTTGACCACCAAGGAAACTTATCCTGTGACGTAGCAAAAAAGAAATCTTGGGAGAAAAATATAAGAATTGGAAAAATTGCTAAAGCTAAATGAAGAACCTTTGCAGATTTAATCATTTAACAGTTAGTCAGAGGGATTGAGCACCCATTTGACCCCAACCACTTCGAATATCTCTGCAGAGAAGAGTAAGAAAACGTTTTTACCCTCCAGCCACTTACAGTCCAGTGAGGAATGCTCACAGCTGGCCGATATTCACAGTGTGAGTCTCAAGTCCCCCAAAGGATAAAGCATCATAAAGTGTAGGAAGGAGGCCCATTTAGATTTGGAACACTAATGAAGGTTTCTCAGGGAGATTATCTCTAAGAGTTGATGGAGGGATAAAAGTTAAATCACAAAAAGGCCGAGAACAGGAAAAGTGTTTCCAATAGAGAGTAAGACTTGTGCACAACAAGCATATGAGCAGTAGATCAGCACACTGGTTAGAAAAGATCAGGGCAGGCTGATAAATCTCTGCGGGAGGCAGGATGACCCCACCCTCTTTCAAATCTGTCCTTGCCATGGTAGAGAAGCCCCATCAAAATAGTACGGATGGAAAAATGCCATTAAGAGTAAATTGAAGTCCCAGAAAAAGAGATTATAAGAAGCCACCCAGACATTTTAAATGAATTCAAGTTTGCAGCCATAGGCAAATTGCATTCCAAGGTGTTGAAAGGATTTACAGATGTAATCACAGGATGATTGGCAGTAATCTACAGAAATCATGGAAGGGGAAGGCTGCCAGGAGATGTGATCAGAGTGAAAATCACCCCCATTCTCTCAAAGGGTAAAAAAGTAGATTCGGGAAACTATTACATCAGCAATGTTGATCTTTAATAGCATTCGAGAATGGATTAGTCTAACAAAGAATCGAGAGTACTTGGGAAATAATGAGACCACATCCAGGATCCAGTCTGAGTGCACTAAAAGCATACCTACCAAATTAGCCTTATTTAATTTTCTGCAGGTTGAGTAGCCCAGGCGATTTCAGGGGTTGAGAGGCAGTATTTCTGACTAGGGAGGGATTTCGATGTAATCACTCACATGTCTTTGCAGACTAGGATAGAAAGATGATGGGGGATAGCGGACGTCATCGCCAGATGTGCTACTGGTTGAACCACTGTTTGCAATTATTAATGTGTTATCAGTTGGCAGGGATGACCCTCACGGTGTGTTTTTGGGTCTTTGTCCTTGGCCTTGTCTGAGCCACATTTAAAAATCCAGTCCAGGTTAAGAGACATCCATCTGGAAAGAGTAAGCAAATGCACTGACTGATAGAAATGGAATTTAAATGTTTTTAGTAGATAGAACAGCCCATAAAACCAGGACACTGAGATTTAGCAGCTGATATGAACGTACAGTTCCGACTTTTGCAATCAGTCGCAAAAGAATGCACCTGGGCTTCTAAAACATTCATCTCAAAGCAATACAAAGAAGAATTAAAAACCACTTTAGGTACTTTTGTTAACTACAAACTCTAAAAATTACAGCTGCTTTTTTTTTTAAAAAAGGTGATTTCAAGGTAAGACTGCATTAATAAACATTTCCAGAATGAGGGAAATGGCAGTAAGACAGATTCCTAATTTTTCACTGAACTCGAACACTAATAAGTCCCATCCAGAGTGGTGTTCCATACAGGTTTCAAGGCCTGGTGGACAAGATTTGATGAGTTCCTTCAACACCCCTTCAACCTGCCCAGTCAGTACCAGGGTCAGTTTTAAGTGAGCTTCATCCTAGCTTCAGCAGCAAAACTTGCCTAGCTCAGGCCAGCCAGGAAAATTCCATCTTCCTTTGCACTCTAATTGGTTTAATTAATCCAGGCCTAAGCTTATCAGTGCGTGGCATTCCCTTGGTTTTAGGGATTGGTTCAGGGGTGGCCAATTGATGTAAATCTCAGTGTTTTCTCTTTCCCAGCAGTTAATGAGAAGCAACCTGCCTCTCCTGCTGAATGAGGCACCATGCAGCACTAATTGCTCCTGGCAGGCATCCAACAACCAGGAGGGAAGTCAGTCTGGGATAAAGTTAACAGATAAAGGCAGGGAAGAGCAAGCCACAGGGAATGGACCCAGAGCCCTGACTGAACAGTGTCTAAATTGCTCTGTCACTGGAGTTTTCAGTGCAACTTGAAGCCAACTTGAGGTTGGTTTTCTGTCTCCTCTAACTGAAAGCATTTAAATGGAGCCAAGGACAAAATTCTGGTAAGATTATTGTCAAAACAGAGGGAAGCCATGTTATAGGAGGAAGTTTAAAGGAACCCAGGAAGACAAAAACTTAAGGACTGCGTATGAGTTGTTGAAGAACATCAGTCATGTGGAAGAGCAAGTGGATACATGCTGTTGTTTGAGAATTCAAAACTAGGGCGGATGCTATAGGATTGAGGGAAGGCAAATTGTGATCCATTGTGGAACACAGAGAAATAATCTATTAAGAACATGTCTAGTTCTTAGAGGCATTCCCTTGTAGTAACTGTTTGCCAATTACTGGAAGTGCTAAAGCGAAGAATAACGAACCATCTGTGGAGTGCTATTTTGTTTCAGGATTTCATGATATTTTGCTAGTCCTCATTATTTAAATGTGGAAAAGGTAGTCACTGTATTAAGAGAGCTTGGTTCCTGCCTTGGTTTCCTGATATGGCTTGATGGATGTTATCTATTTTTATCTTTACCCTCGTCTGCAGAGGGAATGGGCTAGAATTCTAATTCTACTTTTATTTTTTTGTCACACAAAGGAAATTACTAGAAGTGTAGGGACAAATTCTTGGCCTCCTACTCCTCCAGGCAATAATGAAACCTAAAGACAGAAAATTGGAATCTCTGTTACCAATGAATCATGTAGCTTCTCAAAGTTAGAATAAAGGGCCACTTTGGGAAATAGCACTCAGTTCCAATTCATGTTTGCATGTTTCAGAAATGGAATCTTCTATTGAGTAATTATCAAAAACTCAACTCTTAAGAATTTATTGAGCATCTACATCTCCAGGCCTGTGCTAGACATGAAGAGAAGACCTTACCTGTCCGGCTGTGTCTGAAGTTTAATGTAAATCATGTGTTTTCCTTGTGTACATTCTCTCTTCTCCAGCTACCTCAGAACATACTTCTTAACTTTTGTGTTAGTTGAATCAAGGGTATTTCCATGATTCTCAATGTAGGAAAAAAGGGGAGGATAAAACTATCAGTTTTAGTGCTTCATAGATTCTTTTGAGAATTTCAGAAAGACTCTTTATAAGTCTGTTATACTACACACACAAGTAATATTATACAGAAGTTATATTTAAAAACAGGTAAGTGTTTTCTTGTTAGCTAACTTATTTAAATATTCTTTAGAAAATATAAACCTGTAAAATAGGATTCATAAACTCCTGGATAGCTAATAAATTCTTGCTCTATATTCATTACTGTGCAGTTGCTCTGGAATCTATAGATTATAATGTACCATGCAGTTCGCGCCTTCTAGGAGTTAATGATTGGAAGAACTGAAATGAATACATGAGATCTTGAACAGTTTGGTGAACATGTTCTGATCTATGCAGTACAACTCCTGGGTGCCACAGGTACCTAGAAGGGAGGGGGGCAGAGAGGGAGAAGCTGCTACAGAGAGAGTGGGTCTAGGCCTTGAAGCATAAACTAAAATTTAAGGGCTAGGAGAGGTGAGTAATGCTGCTCAGGCAAGGGAGAAAACAGTTGTGGCAATTGAGGAGTGCCAGATTTTCATATGGCCCTGGGGTTGCTGACCCCATCAGATAAGAGAATTGGGGCCTCAAGGGAAATCAAGATAGGTATCAAGGTGTGACTGGATTCTGACATATCTTAAAGGCAAGCAAAGTAATTTATATTGCACAAGGATTGAAGCAGGGAGATCTAGACTGTTTCTGAGCAGGGAAAAACAGACACATAGCTTAGGGAAGGGTAGATTGGCAGTGAACTTTAGTGAACTACAGCAGGGATGGAGGGTAAAGGAGCTTGCTAGGCAGGAGCTATAGTCATCCCTGTGGGAGTGACAGTGTCAGAACATGAGTCATTAAAAGAGTAATAACAAGGTGAAAAGTATGTGGATGGTATTTGAAAGAATAAAAGGAAAAGTACTTGTTGGGCATAGGTAATTCATGGTGGATTTCTTCGTTTGGAATAGATTCATTTCTCACCTCTTGTAAACTGTATCAAACCATCCTCCGAGATTTTCCATCTATGTCTTGTCTCCCTGAGCAGATTGTAAATTTCGGGTGAGCTTCCTAAGGACAACACACCTGTATCTCTAGGACTGGGGCTGTGGAGGAACTGAGGGGTAGAGGGGGGAAAGGATAAATATCGATACTGAGTTTGACAGTGGAGGCAACCAGAGGGTCTCATCTACCCCTCTGATGCTTTCTCTAGAGTAGGACGATTGACTTTTTGCAAGTGTTCTACTTTAAGAGTAAGCTGTAAAGCTGATGTTAATAGTAATTTAAACAGCCATAAATTATCCTTCCAGTAGAACTCAATTAATGTTATTCGTAAGAATGGGATATGATATTGAAATAATTTATTTCAGTAATTTATTTCAATAATTTTAATATTAAAATAATAAAATAATTTATATTGATCATTTCAGAGTACGCAGAAGGGAAGTGAATAAAAGCTTGCTTAAGGTCCCTGTACATTTACACACTTAAATGTTGTTTTTATCTTGTTATTTGGGGGGACATGTGCAAACAGCTCAAACTTTCCTCTTATGGTTGGTATTATCATAGAAGCGTTGGACACTAGGGTATAGTTTGCTCTCTATATATTATATGTTGTATGTTATGGATGTGTTTTTGGACTGTGTACATGATTAATAGTTCAAAAGCTCAATATGCTGAGAAATGCTGAATTCATTATGGGAATCCAATAAGAAAGTGAAGATGCTACGTCTATTACTTATTTCCACAATCAATCGTGATGATAGGCACACAATTACTTTGGGGAAAAGCAAAATAAAAACTACTGGGATGACTCCTGAGAGGAAGATGGTACTGGAGCTGAGAGGAAAAATCGAAAACATTACCTATGGTTTCATTTGGGTTTATTTTGTTTAAATTCTCATAATATGTAGTTTGATTTCTAGGTGGTGCCAAGAGTTAATTATATTGGGGAATAAAACGCAGTGTTGTTGCAATGACCTCAGACCACTGCCCCTTCTGAAAGGAGGAGAGGCAGAGTTTGTGCCTGTGGCCGTAGGTGGTCTGGAGGTCTGGGAATGGCAGACAGAGATATTCTGTTTTTATGTCTTTTGTTTCCTCATTAAACGAGAGGTAAACATATCTCTGTTGGAGGATTAAATAGGTGATGCTTCAGGTTTCTGGAGAGGGAAGAGTGAGTAAAGTAGTTATCTTGGAGACAGAGAGAAAACTGACTAAACTCTAGAATTACTAGGTGGCACAGGGGTTTGCTTTAATAAATGTCAAGCGGGAATGACTGCACGTTTTTTCTTTACAGTCACACAGGATTATGAGTGTAGATAAAAGCTAGATTCCACTGGGAACAGAATTGTGTCAAGCAAGAAAGATTGAGGGAGAAAGGGTCAAGGAAACAAAGTGTTGGTGCAAGGGAGTGATTGTACTGATGGGTGGGGTGCAAGCTAGTTAGGAGCAGGTAGGACATGGTATGGGAGAATGGTTATAGGAGTCCTTAGGCAGAAAGATGAGAGCTCGTGGTCACGTTGTGGGGCACCTAGAGTGAGACTGGAGGATGGCACCGGCACTGGTTTTGGCAAGATCAAGTGGACAGTAGGGAGAGGTGACGTGGAGGGCCTGGGAGAACTTGGTGTTGAAGGATCTCCATGTCTACTGAATTACCAAGGTGACAGAACTAGGGATGGAGGGAAACACAGTGATCCAGGAAAGTGAAATCTTCACTGAAGAAGAGGCAGCAAATATGGGAGGGAACAGGGTGTAGTCCTTAAGAGAAGGCACTCAGGAGCCATGCTGCTGGGGCTCACGTCTAGGCTCTGCCCTCTTAGCTGTTTGGTTGTGGATAGTGAACAAACATCCTGGCAGCTTCAGTGCATCAGCAGAGCAAAAGTAGGAACGTGTGAATCTCTGTGCAGTTGTGAGAATTAAACCACACCATGCCTGGCACAGAACAATCATTTTGTAGATGGAGTTGCTATTAGTTTGAGGTATCATCAGGTAGGTCGGATTCGTGTGTCTGTGTGTGTGTGTGTGTGTGTATGTGTGTGTGTATGTAAAAGTGTACACATTATAAAGAAGCACATAGGAATAAGCAGTGAAGACCAAGACCTAGCAAATCATGAGGTATAGGAGACAATGGAGCCACCACTTAACAAATCCTCAGGACCAGCTGAGACTCATGGGGAAGGTCAAGTTTCAGGAGAACACAAGATAATAAGGACATTCGGAGAAAAGGCTGAAGATACAGCGATTGGCTGGTAACTGCCTGGAAGCCAGACATGGACTTAAGGTTGTGTGGGCCACAGGAAACGGGGCCCAGTTTAACAGTGTGTGCAGAGCTCTGTAGGGACAAGCGCTTTTGCCAGGGGGGACAACTTGGGAGTCCAGGGCTGGTCCTACTGGGTCAGATAGACCAATGACATGAGGTACAAAGATGTAGCTGCTGATGACCTTTTCTCCTGGAACTTGTCCCTGGTAATTTTTCAGAAGATGAAGTTGGAAGCCCCACCAAGACTAGAAGAGCTCTTCTGTGGCCAGGACATTGCCTCCCAGGGAAGCCAGAGAGCTGCCAAGTAACTGATGTGAAGTAGCTGATTAGAACTCACAGCCGAATCATGACAGCAGGTGCAGATCAACAATGCTGGGCCAAAATCTCACAAAAAGTTCTCCAAAGCACTTACATTCCTTCTTCAAGGCACATATCATATGAATTCATAATAGTAATCATAACATTAATCATATTTATTTAATGACCACTTTCTCTCAAAGGAGCAGCATGTGTGCCCCCTTCACTGAGAGAGCTTCAGAGCTTTGCATTTGGTCGTTACTGTACAGTGGTACCTCGGTTCTTGAACTTCTTTTGTTTCATGATTCTGGGGAAGATGTGGCAGTCATGTTCATCACCCTGTGCCGAGTTTTGCTGAATGCTTCTGTTCATAAACTGAATTATTTGTGAACAGAAGTGTTTGTGCACCGAGGTGTTGGTGTATCTATAGCTAATGTATCTATACATCCATATCTACACTTCTATTTAAATCTTTCCACATGCAGCATCTATCTTTTGGGGGTTACACTAGGATTCAGTTGTAAAAATAGACTGATTGTCAGTGGTCATATCTGCTTTTACAGCTTTGCTTTCCAGGCTGGATGCCTCCTTGTCCACTTGTGGTCAAGGTGGTGTTTAGGGGAGCAGTGCAGTGAGTGATGGGGTTCAGAGCCACAGTATCCTGAGTGCTCCATCCTCAAGGGGGAAGGTGAGCCAGGGTCTAAGTGATGAGCCAGGCTTTGACAGCCTCAAGCTTGAGAAGCAGAGTATGCTAAACTATGAGCATCTCTGTGGCCATCCTTATCGTAGACCAAGTCAGTAGAAAATGATTGTTTTTACATTGCCTGCAATTTCTCAGTGGTTATTTCATGTACATTACATTTTTTTCTGCCTCCATTAGATTCTAACTTTCTAGGGATGGAAGGGAGTCACTTGGGCTTTAGGCAGCTGAGCCTCATTTGGCCCATGCCAGTGATTTCTTGCTATATAATGAGCGCTATGCTTGGGAGTCAGTGGCCCGATGTAGGCTGTGTGGAATGGGCCACCTGTGGCCAGGGCACTATGGTTAATGGGTGAGGACACAAGGTGTGGAGCACTCGCTGTGCTTTTAATAGGACCTCCCGGAATTGATGAGGCTGGGCTGCCAGGGCTGACAGCAGGCTCCAGGTCTCTCTCTGCTGCCCTCCCCATGGCTCAGAACTCTGTCTACCGTGGCTGGGGTGTGCATGGGAATAGTCATTTCACTCAGTGACTAGAACTGCATGTTTTTCACTGTCACACTGACAGAGCCACTGTGGAATTACACTTTGGCGCATGAGTAGCACAGTTGGTTGAAGTTGCCAACTTTCGGGAGACTATCAGCAGACTTGGTGGAGACGGAGCTGGTGGCTTTTCCCCTTCTCATTACCCTTGATTGGATGAACACTTGGTTCAACAAGTGACTTCGAAGGAAAGGTAAAAATGAAAAAAAGAGTCCCAGGGTGGGGGATTTCTTGGAAAGGCAACAATGCTTTGTAAATAGGTGAAGCCAGGAGCCAGGCAGGAAGAGGCAACCACAGGGGCATGGAGCGAATGGCAAGGTGGGCAAAGAGAAGGCAGTGGGCGGGGTGGCCAAAGAAAATGTGAGGGACATCAGGGACAGACACACCCGCCTGAAACAGCTGCACATTGGGCTTAGTGTCCTGCTCTGCCCCTCATCCCTGGATCAGTTTATTTGGGCGAAACCTGTGTCCTCTGTGAAACCTATTTTGGGTGGGTTGAGGTGGGTCTTGTAACTCCAGTGACAGGCTTGGCTTAAATCCACCAAACCCACCCACTCCACCATGAGTGCCACCACCTGCACAGCTGACAGGAGCAGGCTGAGGAAGAAGGCTGACCTGTCTCCCCCTTTCTGTGTACCAAGGACACAGGAACATCACCCCAAAGTGCTCAGGGTGGTTTTGGAAACAGGACTCTCGAGAGAGTGTCCATAGCATCTGTGTTGTTTATACCCAAAGACCTCACCCTCTGTCTCTATGGTGATGTTCTTCACTGTCATTCCTCTTGGGTGGCACAAGAGCCTCCTCGCTGGTCTCCCTGCTGCTGTTTGATGGACACAGACTGAACGTGTGTGTCCCCCTCCTTCACAGGCTGGAGCCCTAACGCCCCACTTAGTGGCATTTGGAGACGGAACCTCCAGGAGGTGACTGAGGTGAGAAGGGCCCGAGGGCGGCCCTCATCATGAGGTCAGAGCTGCGTAGAGGAGACGTCAGGATATGCCCATTGTCTCTCTCGGGCCCCTTTCTGTCTTTGAATGCAAGGACACAGCTCTCAGAAGCCATCTGCAGCCAGAGGAACACCCCCTCCCCAGAGCCCACTCTGCGGGCTTCTTGGTCTGGGACTCCAGCCCCTAAACTGTGAGGAAACATAAGTCTGTTTAGAGGGCCCGGTAGGGTGTGGCACTGTTGGCATCGCTCGCACTGGTTAAGGAAGTCGTCTTTGTAAACCATCATCCCTGCCTGGAATGTGTCTCCCACAGTTTATTTTATTTATCCTTCTTTCTTTCTTTATTTTTAGTACCGGGGACTGAACTCAGTTCCTTGTGCTTGCCAGGCAGGTACCAGAACCACTGAGCTAAATCCCAGGCCCTTATTTATCCTTCTTACCAACATTTTTAATCATTTCAGTTATCTACATGGTCACTTTCTAAATGCTTTGGAAATACTTCCCTCTCCCACTAGAATATAAACTGCATGAGGACAGAAATGTCCTTTTCTTTCATTGATATTCTCCTTATACCTAGGACAGCATTTGAGACATAACAGGCCTCACTAAAACAATCTCAGAGCGAGTGAAACACAGCTTAGAATTGTTAAAGCATTGAGGTCAGGTCGAGTGTAACTTGGAAGCACATAACTTTTCTTAGGCTCTTTGCTTTCTCTTGTTTTCTGGCCAAAGACTGAAGATATAAAAGAACAATGTCTTTCCTTGTTTCATTTATTCAGTTCTTTTTTTTAGCTTGGGATTACTGCGAAGCACGTTCACCTTCAAACTCAACACTTCTAACTCTGTGTGGCCCGCCTGCCTGGCACCATCCCCTGTACAGGGAATAATCCTGTTTCTCAAGCATGTTACTCTGTCACCTGTGTCCATCAGCTTCTTACAGTAATGCCTCTTAACCTGGAAAACTGGAGTCCAGCTTGGAGTCTTGCATTAGAGGGCCACATCCTGGCTCTCAATGGTGTCGCTCTTCTTTGGGGTCAGGAGTCTATGGGACCAAGAAGACACCCACCCAGAGCCTGCCTGCTCTCTCTCTTACCCACACCAGCTTCCAAGTCCTGTAAGACCTGGGCCCACAGGTACAACGTTGCCTTGGCCCGAGGAGTGGCTGTGACCAGTGGTATGGACAGAGCTTGGACAACAAGACTAGCCCACCTACACGGCTGGGTCGGGAGAGAAGCAGACCTGGAAATCAGTGACTCTAGAATTGGTCAGATGGACTTAGCCCGAGAGCAGAGAGGCCTTGGTTTAGTGTAAGACTTGCTGTTTCTATAAACCTGGAGCTGGAAGGAAAAAGGACCCCAGACATAGTAAATTAAGATAAAAGAAAAATGAAAACATATGCATTTAATAAGCTTTTAAGAAGGAAAGAAAGCCTACAGTAAAAATTATATTGTTAAGAGGGAAATTTATTGGGTTTTGGCCAAAGTTTGAAGATTTTTTAAATGTCCCAAGTTTTATATTTTACCTCTTCTCAAGAGCCAGTTCTTGAGGAAAGAAGGAAAGATAAGTTACTTTCTGTTTTTTGTAAGAGTTCCCATAGAATTTAACGTAGACTAGGAAGATACTGCTAACGTGCTTTATGCCAGGCTTCCAGTTCCACACAACTGTACCACTGACTCCGAAGCTATAAAATGGCAGTTTGTGACTGGAAGCAAAATATAGGCATGTTCTGACCCTTCCCTGAGCCCACCTTGTATTTCATGTTCTAGGAGGGAGGATAAAGCATTGCTCCCTGCTTGAGGAGACAGCAGTTAGCCTCCCCCAGCTAAAGGGGTGTCCACTCCCTGTACTATTCTCACTATGTCTGCACATAGTGCATATAAATAGCATGAAATGTGTATCTCCTCCAAAACGGGATCATAGACAAGCAGAAGACATATAAGAAAATTATTAGTACGTTTGCATTTTCAGAAGGCCTTAACCTTAGTGATTAATGTTAAGCGTTTGTTATATAGTGAGCAGCTGTGATTGTACACACTTTTAACTTCTATGACTAGAAACAATTGGTTTGGGTGTTACACCATTAGCAGAAGTCCCTGGAAGTCTTTTAAGCATAGAGAGATAAAGTAATTCTTAAAAGCTTGAAAAAAACAAATAAAGATAGGATCAGGAAGGTAAAAGTGAAAAAGAAAAATGAAAGGGCCAAACATAAATACAATTGCATCCATTGACACGGGTGATAAAAGCAAACACTGCAAATTGTCATTGACTAGCCTGAAAGGATTTGAAGTGTTAAAAGGCCCCACTTCCTTTGTTTTCATTAATACAAAAAACAGCAAACTCTTTCCTTTCTCTATCCATTAACTCAAAAAAATTCCACTGTTTCTAGATGACATTAATAGGTGTGTGATCAACAGGAAAGAGATTTGGATAGCCCAAATGTCCACTGGGCAAGGAAACTATGTGTAACAGACTCTGTTCATAAACTATCAAGGACAGTTCTAATGAACGTTATCCAATGTTAGTCACTTTTCATATTCTAAATTATGATTGGCTTTAAAATTTTCTTTTGAGATATGGTATACAATGGTTAACTTTGACTGTCAGCTTAGCTAATTAAGAGAGGCCTGAGAGAAGATTGGCTTGTAGGAATTCTAACCTCATCAATAAAGTAGCCCTTTGATGATTTCGTAACTGAATGAGCTATAGGAGGTGAGGCCTACGTGGAGTGCATTGCCTATGGAGGTGTAACTTGGAAGCACGTAACTTTTCCTAGGCTCTTTCCTTTCTCTTGCTTTCTGGCGAACAAGAGATGAGCAACTTTGCTTTGCCACACCCTTCCACCATGATCTTTCTGCCTTGGACCCAGCTAACCATGGACTGAACCCTCTGAAACTATGACCCCAAATAAATCTTTCTTCGGTAAGTCGTTTTTCTCAGGTATTTGGTTACAATGATGAAAAGCTAACTCATGGTGGCTTAACTGCTTTATCTTTGATTAGTCAATACACAATTCATACACGTGCAGTGAGTTGTGTTTTTAGCAAACACAACAGTTTGGATGTTAAAACTATTGCATGGTAGGGTTTGGAGAGGAGATGGTATTGAAATGGTTATCTTTGATAATGATTGTGTTATGAAAGAAATATTCTAGAGCCTAATGTTCTCCAGACTGAAGAGCTATTTTCAGGTGCTCTGTTGCCAATCTGGCACCTTCCCTCTGCCGTAATTTCAGGTGCTTAAGTGAAGACACACATATGGAATGCACAAGTGAGTCATCCTCAGGAAATCTGCAGCTCTAGGTGGCATTTTGCAAAGCATACTGCACCTAAAATTTCAGCATCACATGGGTTTCTGCATGCAGCTACAGAACTATAGAAATGTTACTGGTGAGATCTCCCGTTTGAGTACTTTCCAGCAGAGAGGCTGACATGAGCGTCTTTCAGTGCCTCCTGGGTGGTGCGTGCACATAGATTCAGTGTGTGTACACTAAGGCAAGACTAGTTCTGACACACGAGATCTCCCACGTGGGTGGCCCAGACGTTAATACCAGAATCACTCTGAATATTATTTACAGTTTTGGAAAATGTAACCAAACTTATTATTGCTCCTCCCAAATTGCACATAGTTCTTATTTCACATTGTTGAATTATTCTTTCTCATACAATTTTGAGGGTTTTTAAAAAAAATTCTGGAATAAGGGGAGGATTTAAAAAGTAGGTATTTATAAAGATAATTGTTTAAATTGGCTGAACTTGCTAAAATTGTAGTGAGATTTGGGTGCTCAGGTTTGAAAACAAGTAAGACTTTCTCTACATGAATGATATTTAAGTAGAATAATAATTATTATTTTAATGAGTTTCACAGTTTGGGAATTCATGTGATAAGTTGTAGTGTATGGTTTTATACCCAAATCATCCCAACTTTTGAAGAATGAAATTGCACTTTCATATTTGATGAAAATATTTTAAATACAGAGTCACAGAAAATGATAATGTTGGAAATAAGTTGCCTCCTGGGCTTGCTTTCTGACCTTCCCCCCCAACCAAATCATTTTCCTGGGGGCTGGAACTAGAAATTGTATATATCATGCAGGCAGGCTGGGACTAAGAGCTACTTGCTGAGTTTCTTAAAGTGTAGGATAAATATGCCTCAGTTATCCTCCTGGGATATCTCAACTGATTAGGATAGTCATTAGCAGGCAAAATACAAAAGTAAGTATCAAAAACACTCAAGCTCCTGTTCACAATGGAATTTAGTTGCTCTGATAAATGATATATGTGCTGTCAATTTTCTTTCTATTGATAATGGAATATGGATTATATGCTCTAAAAGAGTATATTGAGTTTTAACTCCACAAATGGACACATAATACTCTAGATGTAAAATATTAAATTAAAAAAATTGAAGCATCAACCATTCACAATCCAAGTAGGTGGTCTTGGTGAACTACATATATATATAAATATGTATAAATGTGATAATTTCAAATGTTTATTGTTGATATATGAGAGAGAAGTTGCCTTTGTGTATTGACTGTGTCTTGTAAACTTTCTTGACTCACTTATTAATTCCCCAAATTTTTACTTTTTTGAGATTTTTCCACAGATAATTGTATCATCTATGAATAAAGAGGGTTCTGTGTCTGTCTTCTCAATCTGAACATCTTTATTTTATTTTATTTTATTTTATTTTATTTTATTTTATTTTCCTGTTCTATTGTGCTACTGAGGACTTCTGCGACCGTGAGGAGGAGGACAGGTGAGGGAAGACACCCCTGCCTTGGTTCTGGTCCCAGGGGAAGATGTTCAGCCTCTTGTCATGAAGTAGAACACCAATTCTTTACCCAATTAAGGAAATTCTCTCTATTTCCAGTTTTGGGGGATTTGTAATCAGAATTTTGGCAAATGCTTTTCCAGCAACAATTGATAAAGTAATATTTTTCTCTTGAGCCTGTTGATGTGGTGGATTTTATGGACTGATAAATATTGAACTAGCCTTGTGTGTCTTGAATGAATCACACTTAGGTGTGATATATAATTTTTTGCATACACTGTCAGGTTTAATTTGTTAATATTTTGTTCAGGATTTTTACATGTAAGTTCATGAGAGATATGATCTCTAGTTTTCCTTTCTTGTAATGTCTTTGTTTGCTTTTGGAACAAGGATATTGTCAGCTGACTTGTGTTCTATTTTGTTGAATATTATGAATATATGACAGCATTTTTTCCTTCAGTGTTTAGTAGAAACTGATGAAACCATCTGGGACTGATGTTTCTGGTACTGGAATATTATTCCATTTTTAAAATAGACAAATATTCATATTTTTCATTTCTTCTTATGTGGGAAATTTGTGAGCACAGAATTATCTCTGGTATTCATCATCCTTTTACTTTACATAGGACCAATAGTGATGGCCCTTCTTTCATTTCTGATATTGTCATTTGCATCTTCTTTTTCTCTCAATTAGACCAGCTAGAGTTTTATCATCAATCTTGTTTTTTAAAAAATCAGATTTTGGCTTCATTGATTTTTATCAATTATTTTCACTTTTAGATTTTAACAGTTTTGTGTTTTAAATTTTATGGTTTCCTTTCTTCTGCTTGTCTTAGGGTATATTTCTTCTTTCTTTCATTTCCTAAGGTGAGTACTTATATCACTGATTTGGGATCATATTTTCCTTTCCATATTTGGTGCTATGCAATTTTCTCTAAGCACTGCTTCTACTGCCTCCCACATATTTGCTATGCATTTTCCTTTTTGTTTAGTTCAAGATATTTTTGAGTTCCTTTTGGACTCTGTTGACCCATGTGCTATTTAGAAATGTGCTTGTTTAATATCCAGATAGTTGAGAACTTTGCTGTTATTGTGATATTATTTAATTTCACTGCCATGTGAGAATGTCATTTGTATGATTTTATCCCTCTCAGTTTGCTAAACTGTCCATTGCTGAGAGGATGGTCTATTTTGGCGAATACTCCATGTGAGTGTGAGAAGAATGCGCTTATGGGAGAAGGTAAATCAATGCCAATTAGATCCTGATGATTAGTGGTGCTATTCTTTATTTGGCAGCTGTATCCTTACTGCTTTTTTTGCCTGCTGGATCTGTCCATTACCAAAGGGAGAGTATTGAAATCTCCAAACGTAATAGTGGATGAGTCTCTTTCTCCTTTCAGCTCCAACAGTTTTTTCCTTGTGTGTTTTGGTGGACTCACATTAAAAATTGTTGTGTTTTTGTGGAGAGTTTGTTCTTGCATCTTCATGCAGCGTTTTCTCGATCCCTAATATCTTTCCATGCTCTGAAGTTAGCTTTTGTATGTAATTCTTACAGCTCATCCCCCAGATTTCTTTTGGTTAGAGTTAGCATATCACTATTCATTCGTTTAACTTATATTTGAAGTGTTTTGCAACAGTATTATTCCCTTGCTCACATGCTATAATCATCTACTCCATTGGTACTGTTATTACTGTTAGGAAAGTGTTTTAGATCAATTAAGAAAGGAAATAAATAATAACTTTTATTTTACCTTTATTTATTTCTTCCTCTGACATTTTTCTTTTCAGGATGTAGATTTGAGATCCTTTGAGATCCCATCCTATATCATTTTTCTTTTCTTGGAGAACATCTTTCAACATACTTCACAGTGCATATCTGTTGGAGATGGGTTCCTTCGGTTTTTGTTTGTGTGATGAAAGTGTTATTTTTTCCTTGTTTTGGAAGATAATTTTACTGAGTATAGAATCTGGTTTGGTATTTTTAATTTTTCTTTCAGTACTTAAAATATTTCACTCCACTATCTTCTTGCCTGCATGGTTTCTGCAGGGATTTTACTATAGTTCTCAGCCTTCTTCCATTATAAGAAAGGCCTCCCCTCTCCAGCCCCTAATAAGAATGTTTTCTTTTTAAGAGCGGCATCAGGATTTATTTAATCAATGCTTTGGTCTTCCTGCTTCACGCTCTTCATTGGTGTACAGGCTTGGCGCTGGCCAATAGTGGTACCTGTCTGCTGAAGTAGCCTGGTAGTAGCAAATGTCGCATGGCCCGTTCTTCTAATGAAGATCTTGCTTTCACTATGCTGATGTGTCTCCTTGGTTCCATCTTTGAATGCTCTGTGGATTCTCTTCCTTGTTCTAAATAAGAAATTAATGCTGAGCTGTATGTACTTGCAACCAACATTGCCATACCTAACACATAAGTTGAATAGCTAAAAACAGAAGGGAATGGTCGTTTCCTTCTTACTTTCTTGTAACAAAATTCTAATTATAGCCACTACTCTTTTGTAACAGGCAGAATATTGTTTCAATTACACAAACAGAGACACCCTACTCACCCAATCTCATTTATTTGGGAGCCATTTGATCGTGGGGTTGTTGTACTCATCAGTGAATTTGACCATTGATGAGTTCAGCAGCTGGATGTCATGTTAGGAGGTGGTCACTGGGTGAGATGGGGAAGGGCAGACACTTGTCTCCAGCTCCTCCCTTCTCTCTGGCTGGTCCTGGCTGCTATGGGGTGGGCAGCTGTCCTCAGCCACACCCTTCTGCCATGCTCTGTGTGTCATCCAACCGTGGACTGAAATGAAACCATGAACCAAAATAAACCTGTTGTCCTTTAAGTTGTAGTTGTCAGGGTTTTGTCCCAGTGAAGGGAAAGTGACTAATGCACTCTTTAAAGAATATCCATTCATAATTTACCTGAAAACAACAACAATAACTAAAAGGCATGAAGAACTTATATAAGACAAATGCTACCTACAAACTATGTTTACAAATAATGACCAAATACCCTTACTGTCTGATTAGAAATGAAAAAAAAAATACCATAGAAACCCAGCAAGTTTTCTAGAGAGAAACTTTAATTTGTCTTAAATTTTGCTATGGTTTATGCTCCTAAACATGTAGTTTTCATAATATCCAGAAACTGAAAGTTTTTGACCTGGGTCAGTAGGCGCACCTATTGGCAGGATCCTGCTTTTAGTCAATCTCAACCTGAACAGAAATAGTTAATTTATAGAAGACTGTAAGAAAAAAAAATCAGTGCTATTTCCACCCAATCCTGGCCTCATTTAAGCCCAAGCTATGTCTCCAAATCCAGAATACCTGCAGCCTGGAGGTCTGTCCTCGTTCTCCCCAGGCAGCAGGACAAGGAGGGGGGTCAGAGCTCAGCATTCTGACTCCAGATTATAAGGGTGGCATGGAAAAATAGGAGAAAAGACAGGAATTCATTATGGAACAGCAGCCAGAGCAGGCACTTACCAAGTGAATTGGGAAGGAAATTTCTTAGAAGGCCTTAAGAATGCAGAGGAAAAGGAACAGTTAATCTGAAGTACAAAATTGAAAGGCATGGCAGATGCATGATTCTAGTCTTCCAGATAAGATTCCTTCTGGAATTCAAAAGCATGTCAAAGGCGCAAGACAATCGGCTGCTGGGCTCCATATGTAAACCTGGTGCCCAGGGACTTGAGGAAGATGTTTATTACAAACGTGAATGCAGTGTCAGGGTGGAAGATCAATATTTCTCCTGATTTCATTGCAGCATGTCAGTCTGCCTGGGATCTAGGATGGGAAATTAACAAAGGAATATGTCAGGGCTGCTTTCCTAAGCAAACTGTCACACCTTGGGCACTGAGATCTGTGACCAGAAAAAGCCAAGAATGACTTACATTTTTAGTTAGTACAAGCCCTTTACATTGTAATTCACACACTTTTCTTAGTTTGAGTAGCACGTTAAATCTTCATTTGC
Organism: Heterocephalus glaber; assembly: GCF_053883595.1. Lineage (NCBI taxonomy): Eukaryota > Metazoa > Chordata > Mammalia > Rodentia > Bathyergidae > Heterocephalus > Heterocephalus glaber. The sequence continues at coordinate 6,564,026 of NW_028258413.1, forward strand.
TTCAGCATCCAATAGACTCAGAATTTTAGGGACCCACTGTGCCTGTTCTCCTAACGAAGAGTATTGTCACGTGACTTTTTCAAAGTTACTCAAGTCGACAGGAAATTACAGTGATTCACATTTTATGGGTGAGGAAAGAAGGTAAGCATGTAGGGAGCTGGCGGCCAATGCCAGGAGTTAAGTCTCATGCAACTCTGATGAGCTCGTGCTTGGTACATCAGCCATCCTCACAGTAAAAAGATCTTCAGCACCAAATCTTTTTTGGTTTTGGTGCTAGGGATCAAACTCAGGACCTTGCGCTTGCAAGGCAGGCGGCGGCACCACTGAGCTAAATCCCCGGCCCTAAAAATCACCAAATCTTTTTTTTGGGTGGGTACTGGGGATTGAAGTTGGGACCTTGCACCTGTGAGATGGATGCACAGTAAGGCGATACACTTAAGTGAAATAAATAGGACACACGCGTAAATACCGTATAGTTTCTCTAGTGTGAGAAACTGAAAGTGTAAATAAGGACTAAAAGGTACAGCAGATAATGTGAAATAGGAAGAAAAGGGGTAAAGGGGAAGTGGGAGGGGTAGGGGAAAGGAAAGAGGGAATGGAATTAATATGAGAAAATGAAAAAATGGAAACAATGTCTTTGTAAATAGGGAGGGATGGAGCGGTTGAAGGGAGGACCGGGGAAGGGGGAAAAAGTAAGAACCAAGAGAGATTATGTAAAGATGCAAATTTCCAATGATAAATGTCATTATACTGTATACCTAAAATGCACCAATAGAATATGAAAATCTTAAAAAAAAAAAAAAGATCTTCAGCATCCTTCAGTGTTAGCTAACTAATCCTCACCGTCCCATAGCAAAAATCAAGATGATTCTCCATGGTACAGAAATAAAACTGTGTCTTTGATGCGAGACCCAGCCACTAGTCCTCCTGAGGTTCCCTTTTAATCAAGTGAGGTGAGTGGTATCTACTGGGTCACTGCCATCCTTTCCCACGGGGATCATTAAAGGCAAAGTTGTGGTCTAGATTTAAGAAAGTCTCCCTGGTTTGTGCAGGAAAAGAAGCAGCCAGGAAACACCACGCACGGTGTTCCTGGGAGCAGAAGGCCGCTGAAAGGCCCTGGGGAGAGACACAGAGCCCAGCTTCTGCATGGTAGCGAGGCCTGACCTCCCCAAGGTGCTGGCAGCCTGTGGGGCCCGGAGACTGCTCCTGGCACAGGCTGACTGCCGCAGCCCCCAGCGCAGCTGTCTGTGGAGGGTGACCAATTTAAAAACAAGGCGTCAGCCAGTTAATTACCTTGTCAGCAATAAATATAACAATGGGCCACAGCCGATCCTGGGAGGCATCCAGGCAGCCATCTGTCTGTCTTGCCCCGAACTTGGCACTTGTTGCTGCAGAACTGGTTTGCAGGAGCGGCTTAGCAGTCAGGTAGCAGGCAAGAAGTGTCCCTCCTGCCCTGACGCGTCCTCATTAACGAATCAATTCTGGTTATGAATGGAGGCCTCAGCAAGAGCCCTGTCCCTGGTGATAAATCAGCAGATCATTCATTGGAGCGTGTGTTTATTCATTCCCTCACATTACTGAGAGCCTCCTGTCGGCCAGGCACGCATCCCAGGAGCACAGGAGGAGAGCGGAGTCCATCTGCCTGGACACTAACCCCGACTGCTGCTTTTCTGCATGTGTGGTGGCTTGCTGGGTGGTTCCACCTTCCACAAATCCACTGTCAGGATTCATGCAGGCTTAAAATTGTTGCCTGGTTGTTTCCTGTTTTGTTTACAATTATTTTTGCTGCTTTTTCTTTGTTGGATTCTGGACGTGTTTCGAAGGTGGTTATTAAAAATAGAAAGGAATGGAAAGATTTGATAGAAAATTCTTCTGTGAGACTTGTACAACTAAATTGAGAACAATTAGCCTTGTTATCTTATGTTATTGATGAATGAACTGCTGGTCTGACGATCATGCTTTAATTTTAGCTCTCTAGCCTTCTCCTCTGTACCAGACAGTGCCTTGGAGTCAGGCACCTTCCCTGTGTTCCTGATGAGACAGAAGCATTTAGGGTTTAGGACCAGACAGCTGAAGGTCTTGAGCATACATCATTCTAAAGCTTCCATTGTTTCTTTTTTGTATTTTCCCTTTAAAAAAAATCTATATTTTTAAAATCAGTTTTTGATACTTTTTAATTTTCACACAGTGATGAAACAAATTCATTGGTTTTGATGTGCAGGCATGACGGTCTAGAGACCAAATTAAAGGGAATAGCTGATGAAGGACAGGAACGAAAACTGTCACAAAGGAAGAGTCCAAACAGCTGCTTGGCAAACCCAGGCTGGCCTCAAAGCCACAACCCTCCTGGCCTCAGCCTCTCAAGTCCGGAGATTACAGGTGTAGCTGGCTCACTTCCTTTTTTCCCCCTCTTTTAACTCAAACTTAGAATTATCCTCCCTAATTTCAATCCAGAAATATTAAACACAAGCAAGCATTTTAAATGAGTGATCATTTAAACTTTTTTGTTAATTTGCAGCACACGAGATAAGCCCTGTACACTTATCTCTTGCCAGAGGCTTTTAAAATGTGTCATAGCCTTTTTCTGCAGTGAACAACGAGAACAAAGAGAATGGAGAGGAGAGGAGAGGAATTTCCGTGAATCCACCTTACTCCGTTTGTTCCATGTTTGCCTCAGACAGATTCTACAATGACTTGGTGTTTTTAAATAGCCCATTATCCCCACGAGAGGAATAGAACACACTGACATGTGAGTTCAAGCGAAGTGTAGACGCAGATGGAAAATGATTTTTGAAAATAATACAGTAACTGTTGTACTCTTTTTTATGGTTCTCTTCTGCAAGGAAAGAAAACAAAAGCAATATTTTTCCTTCTTTCTCCTTTCTTCCTCTCTCTTTCCCTCTCTGTCTCTCTGGCTTCTCTGACACTGTCTCTCCCCCAACTCCCTTTCCTTCTCCCTCATCCTGTCCTTTTCTTCCTTCTTTTATCCTTTCCTCCTACCTCTGTAAGTATCCAGTCTGCCTCCATGCTGCTGAATATTGAAGAACATAGTCTATGCCCTCAAAGAACATATAGCATAGCTGAGAAATTGACCGATCCAAAAGCAATTTTAATTACTTGTGTAAGTGCCCTGCATTATGCATTGAAGAAAGATCTTTAGAAGAGAGGGGTGTGGCCCGATGTGGGGAGTCTGGGAAGGGTTTTTGGGCCAGTGTCCTCTAAGCAGAGATCTCATGCTTGGTTAGCATTACTTAGGCAAAGGGATGGGGATTGCCTGGGGCCATTGGAAATATCAAGAACAGGCCACAGAGTGAAGAGAGAATTTTCAAGTCAACTTTTCTGTTACATTTTCCCCATTTCATTATTAACTGTGAGTTCCAGGTAAGAGTGTGGATGTGTCTATGTATGTGGTCATTCTGTTTATCTGAATAATGAAAATTATACGTGTCTAGGGAAAGACAGAAATTTCTAGGGAAAGGAGCACTTAAAATGTGAATAGTATAATAAAAGCTCCTACTAATTGGTTCTTTATGATGTGATACTCACTGTACTAAATGATTCATTGGAATGCAAATTGTATGGCCACTTTAAGTGGTTAGAAATAAGGAGTGAGTTCTGTTGAAACAGAACCCTGTGTATTACATCTGAAGGAGGGAAAATACACACGGGGTATATTCCAGAACAGCAAAGAGAGGCGTTTGCTTGGGTATGGAGGCTCCAAGCCAGGGAATGTTAGGAGCAATTTATTAAAGACATACATTGAAGCCAATGTGTGAGTTTGGTTTAGTTGCTCCCAGAGAAAATAGGGCTTATTTTTACAGTCATCAAGGAGCAAAATTAAAAATTTTGGACCAGAATGGTGACAGCGTGGCAAAAAGTGATCTAGAAAGATGAACATAAGACAAGTGGAAAGAAGCAAAATGTAGGGTAAGAGCCATTTTTTAAACAAATCAGCAGGCTTGGTTTGACTGCGTGATGGTCTAGAGACAAAGGTAAAGAGGATGCACACTGGGGACAGGTCTGGAAGCTGCCACAGAGGGAGAGCTCTGAACACCCAAGTGGAAGTATACAGGGAGTGGTGAGCTCAGGGACAGGACTCTGAGCATGAATTTGAGAGTCTGTCTTAACTTTTACTGTAGGACCGTGGACAGGCTGCTTAACCCAGCTGAACTTCAACATGTAGTTTATTTTAAATTTGTAAAAATTAGAGAACATAGTAACAGTTATTTCTGTGCAACAGTGAGCAACCACTCCTCCAAAAAATGTTAGCTAGGGTTATTAATTTGTACCTTAAACAAACATTTATTGAATTCCTGCTATGTTAGTGGCACTGGTGTATTTTCTCTGAGAAATACTATGCTAATTAGACATAGTTCTACCCTTAGGAGTTTATGATCTAGTAGAAAAGATACACTTAATTAGTCAAAATATGCAGTACACAGAGGTACATAAACCACTATTGGATTTTGGGGTACGAACTACTTCCAGTTGAGGGAGGCATTAATAAAAAAGAAAGTAAATAAAGTAGACTCTGCCAACTTACTATCATTTGAGTACATAAAGATGATAGAGAAAAACTTATTTAGCAGAAGGGTCAGCATCAAAATAGGCTCTAACTTCAACATTGTACTCTAATGAGTAGCAGTCCAGTGGTGGTGTTTGGTTTAATTTCACCATTAGTGTGAAATAATCTTGGGAGTCAGGTCATGAGAGCCTTTATACTTTATACTTTGTATACTTTATACTTCATATGTCAGGCTGAAGAATATAAAGGAACCTCACTGAGAATGCTGAAGAAAGGGGAAGGAATAACGATATCATAACAGTGCATTGTTTGGAAATACGTTGACCCTATTTGAAAAGAGTTTGTCTAAAAGAAGACTTCTGTTAGGATGCTCTGCTGATAACACAATATCAGTGGTGAAAAGGTGAAAGAGAAATACTTAAAAATGTAGATGCCAAAGTACTAATGAAGTGGTTGGATTAGAATGTGGGGTAAGGGAGATGAAACAATCATTGGGAGTATAAAAGTTTCATATCCAGGGAAAATGGTCACACCGTTGTCAGAAACAGCGGTGAGTGGATTTGTCTAAAAAACAAAGGTAGGTTCCATTTTGACTTAATGAGCTTTCAGGTGCAAGTAAAAGAGCCATGTGTGATATTTAGCAAACAATCTGAATTATGGGGCAAAATCTTAAGAAAGAGGTCAAACTGGAAGAGAGTAAACTAGTGTCAACTACATAGAACTGAACTAATTAGACTTTCAGAACGCCAAGGAAGGAAATGCAAAGAGAAGAAGAAAATGAATTTAAGGCCAGAGATAGGAAATAATAATCTTGGGAAGGTAAAATACGGTCACAAGGGCCAAGCGTAGAGGTGTAGCAGGAGAGGCCAGGGAGGCGGGCCGTGTACAGCAGGGGGGCACTGGCGCTTTCTCAGGAAACCATTCAGGGGTCTGTGGTGGGGGACAGGGAGACCACCATTTGGTATCTGTGGGGTAAACTGAGTTTGGTGTCAGATGATCACAGTGTCGCAGAGTCATGCAGAAAGAAGCAGAGCCTGGGCAGGGAGACCGTGAGCCTTGTTTCTCAGGTGAAGCTGAGGGCACACAGGGAGGTGAGAATTACACTAACTACAGGACGACACCGTGACTTGAGGTTGAGAACTGAAGGAGAATGTGGGCGAATCTTCTTGTGGGTCTTTCAGGGATAAGTAGATTTAAAATACTCACCTTACCTATTGGGGTTCTCGATTCTTCCAAGGAATAAATGGCAGATGGTTTGTCTTAGAGCTATCCCAATCCATGCCTGTTATTTAAATGTTTCTCTTGGCTCCGTTGGGTTTTTTCGCTAATAAATGCTTTCGCTTAACCTTTATTGTCTTTCAAGAGACCATTTTTGTCAGTAGTTCAGATATCGCTTCTTCAACGTTTTTTATTTTTCCTTCATTCCTTCAAAGCAGAGGCCATTTCCTTTGGTTTCTCTGGGCCTGAACTTGGTGCAGGCCAGGTTTCACTGAGCATTAAGGCTGAGACCTGGCCCCAGGTCCAGACCCAGGTGTGGAGCGAGAGAAGTAAGGAGGCCACAGCGGGCAGGGCCATGGGGGCCTTGGACTCTGTAGCGCTAACTGGTGGCTCGTGGCATGGGCCTTGGCACACCGCATGGCTTTGGGAATGCGATGATGGGGAAGAACACATGCTCTCTTCCCAAGCGATCTTTGCAACAATCTAAAGCCCGCAAAAGAATAGACAGAATGTGCTCAGGCTACAGGAGGGGATTTGGGTTCTGTCACTGAAATATTTGACCTTATGGAAGATTTTAGATGTCATTTTTTATTTTTAAGCTCTTTTTTAAATTGGTGCATGGCAGTTTACAGAGAACAGTGGGTTTCATTTTGGCATGTTTGTGTATGTAAGTAACATAGTTTGATCACCCCTCCCATTTCCCCTCTTCTTCACCCTTCCCCTCTCCCCGGTCTCTTCCTCTTCTCTAGTAGCATCCCTTATACTTTCATGCAAACAATCTGAAGAGGAGAGAAGCATGCTGTCGTGCACTTATATCATCTAAATATTCCCAGAATACTGGGAACACTGCTGGGTTAGATGATCTATTTAGTCAATCCCCTGGTCACTGTATATCTGAGTTGAAGGCATCCGACTGCCCAAGCTCTGTTAAAATGAGGTGAGCTGTCAGGCCGGTGGTGGGTTCTTCCTGCTTAGGGATGAGTGTGCTGCTCTAGAGTTCCACATCTCCATTCCTAGACCATGTATCTCTTTCTGTCCCTAACATAATCCTTTCATCTAAACTGAAGCTTGCCTTGAGCAGGGGCCCTTCTGTGCTGCTCTGTCTCAGTACCCAACATCCCCGCAGAAGTCTGCATGATATTGCATATGTCGGTATGCACATGTGACATCTCTTTTATTAATTCTTTTTTATTATGGAGATGCATAGTTTCTTTTTGTTTTTAGAAAACTTTATTTTTTTTTGTATTAAATTCTTTTATTGGTACATTGTAGGTATACAACACAATTACATTTCTCATTGGGAATTGTACCTTTACATAATCTATCTTGGTTCTTATTTTTTCCCCATTCCTAGCCCTCCCTTCATGCCCTCCACCCTTCCCTATTTACAAAGACTTTATTTCCATTTTTTCCATTTCTCATCATTTTTCCTTTCCCTTCTTTCCTTTCCCCTGCTTCTCCCACTACCCCTACCCCTTTGGACCTTTTCTTCCTATTTTACATTATTGATTATTCATTCTAATTATTGGTACATTTTAGGTGTACAATATAATGACATTCATCATTGGAAATTTGCACCTTTACATAGCCTCTCTTGGTTCTTATTTTTCACCCTTGTCCAGCCCTCCCTTCAACCCCTCCAGTCCTCCCTATTTACAAAGATTTTATTCCTATTTTTCCATTTTCTCATATTAATCCCATTCCCTTCTATTCTTTCCCCTAGCCCTCCCACTTCCTTCCCCTTTGCCCCTTTTCTTCTTATTTCACATTACCTATTATACATTTTAGTCCTTATTTACACTTTCAGTTTCTCACACCAGAGAAACTATTCGGTATTTACACATGTGTGTCCTATTTATTTCACTTAAGAGTATCACCTCAATGTGCATCCACTTAACTATAAATGTCTCTAATTTCTCATTTTTTATGGCTGAGTAGTACTCCATTTTATAAAAAAAAAACCCAGATTTTCTTTATCCAGTCTCCAGTTGATGGGCATTTGGGCTGTTTCCAAGTTTTAGCTATCACAAACTGTGCTGCTATGAACATGGGCACACATATATCACTGTGGTATGATTCTTTTAATTCTTTGGGGAAGATCCCCAGCAGTGGAATAGCAGGGTCAAATGGGACTTCCAGTCCGAGTTCTCTGAGGTATCTCCATACTGATTTCCACAGTGCTCGCACCAGTCTACACTCCCACCAACAGTGGAGCAGGGTTCCTCTTTCCCCACAGCCCCACCAACATTTGTTATTGGTTGATTTCATGACAGCAGCCATTCTTTCTGGAGTGAAGTGGAATCTCAGTGTTATTTTCATCTGCGTCTCTCAAATGACCAGTGATGTTGAACATTTTTTCATGTATTTATTTGCTATTTCTACTTCTTTGTCTGAGAAATGGCTGTTCATTTCAGATGCCCATTTTTCAATTGGGTCTTTAAATTTGGGGGGGTCTGATCTTTTGAAGTTCTTTATAGATTCGAGATAGTAGACCTTTGTCTGGGGAAGAGCAGGTGAAGATTTTTTCCCACATTGTGAGTTGTCGGAGATGCATAGTTCTAAGTTTCCAATCTGACCCTTTTAGCAGGGCGGATATCTTCATTTCCTCTGTAGTGTGGCAAAGTTGAGGCACTAAGTGAAAAGAGGTCAGGCATTATAAACAAGGCCTAGGTCAGCAATAGTGAAGCCTTTAGAGCTTTCAATGATACGGACAGCCTGCTACCATGTGGGTGCCATAGGTTCACTACCCCTAACCTAGGTTCCAGCTGTAGGCTTCTGATTTTGGCTCAAGTTTGGTGTTTTGAGTCTTACTTTTACCCTCCGCAAGATGCAGATGTTTGAATTTGATAATCTCTAAGGGCCAAATGCCGACCAAGACTTGGAGGCCCTGGTGATTTGGCAGTCCTTCAGAGTGACAATCTTCCAACAGTTGTTCAACATGGATCTAGTAAGCGAGGACATTAAGATCGCGTGTAAGGGACTTTTTCCCTCTGAATGAAGTCCCTGTTCACTCTGGCTGCTATGAGACCAACTTCTATTTTGCCAGGTGTACAATGACCTACTCTCTTTGTCAACCGTCCTTCTATTTCTTACATACTAAATACACCTAATTTAGCCAGCTGTGCCCTTTTCCCTCTGCATTCTTGTATGCTCCTGCCTGGAATATGCTTACTGGTCTTCTACTCCTTGTAGCCCAATGGTCCAGCTTTATTTCTCCTATGGGCAACTTTTCTCTTGACCCTCAAGCCAGAAGGAAGTTTTCTTTCTGGTTGCTTTGTGTGTTTCTTGCCACTTTGCAAAAATTATTGTTGCTATAACTTATTTGTGTATATACCCATTTTAATCATGTTAATAATGTTTAATAATTTCATAATGTTAATGGTAATAAACTGAACTGGGTGGAGAGTTTAAAAACCTAAGTTTAGTTTTGTGTTTCCTGTCTCTCACTTGGTGTCTATAGGTCTTGGCTATTGTGAAAATACTGCGGCTCTGATCATAGATCAACCCAATACCCAGTGGCTGTAGAATAACTGATCTTCACACGTATGTGTGTGGGTCACTTGGGAGGCTCCTGCTTTAGTCCATGGTCTATGAGTGGGCTAGGGCAGCTGTATACCGTGTTCCCTATGTGGAGGTCCATTGGGTGGCACGAGAGTGGCTGTAGTTGTCATGACAGTGACAGAACAAGCTCAATTCCAGCACCTACTTGAGTCATGTGCATTACATCCCATTGTGGAGAGAAATACACAGGGCCACATCCAAAGACAAGGCGCAGAGATACACGCTCTCACCATGAAGCCATGAAGACAGTGAGGCTATATTCATAACATACTATGGGGAGTGAAGAGTTCAGACTAATTCAGTCTTGCTGGTGAATGTACTCATTGTTGAATGAATGGATATGCATGAATAATGTTCAAAATTGCAGGTGACCCAACAAAGATATAGTTTAATAAGTAGAAAAAGCTTAGGACAACTTTCTGAGCTGCTAGTCTGAGCTACAAGCTGTGGTACTGCCTGAGGCTGTTCATTGATGAATAAAACAGAAGCCAAGTGGCATGGCTCAGCCATGCCCAGGGACAGGAAGAAGTGCTAGACAACCACCGCGTCTGCTGTGATTCATTCCTTAATCCACACCTAAGCTTAGGCATAAAGCAGCCTTTTTCATATCCTGACAGCAATTGTCTATGAGGGAGAAAAGAAAAGAAGAGGTAATTCCTGATCCCTGAGTACATCCCCAACGCCGGGGTGGGAAGTGATTCTCTCTATTTACACCAGGCTCTTTAGCTTCCTTGAGAGTCTCTTTCCCTCCCCTTCCACCCCAAATTCTCACTAGGATTAGTGAGCAAGAAATGACTCTTCCCTTTTCTGAAGAAAAGCCTGCTATATCTCAAACAAACCTGGAATTCCTTTTATTCTAAGATGGAGGGAAGCTATCCGGTCAGTAAGTAAACTGTGAGTGGGGGTGAAGAGATCACGCCAGACAAAGGAGGGCTCATCCATTGTGGAAAGTGGCCAAGGAGGGTTTTGCTATTTACGTGTTTACAAGAAGACCATTAGAACCTTCCAAACACAAAGTGTCTTGGTTGTGTGAGAGCTGAGATAAAGACTTAGGTGAGCTTTATAGGAATCCAGTGTTCCAAGAGAAAGAGAACAAAGGAGCAAAGATATGTGAGAATTCAGAGCCCATTAGGAGGGAGCAGGTGAAGCAATCGGCCACCAGGGGCATCAAGTCTAAAGCAGAATTGTGCAGCTTCAAAAAGAATTCCCAGCATCCCAGTGGGCAGACAATGGCACCGGCAGCTTCAGCGGAAGCCAGAGGAAGGCCATCTACTACGACTGGGTCTAGATGCATCTCTAAGATCGCTGCATTGAAACTCAGTCACCAATGAGATAGTGCTAAGAAGTGGAACCTTTAGGGGGTGTCTTAGGCACTTTCTCTTCTCAGAGACAAAATACCCAAACTTCCCAATTTAAAGGAGGAGAAGTTTCTAGAAGTTTCAGCCCCGAGCTGGCTGCCTCCAAGGCAAGAAGGCTAGGTGGAAGAGGCAGGCAGAGCAGAGCCGGATATCATGGCGGCCGGAAGCAGAGGGAGGGAGGAGCTGGGGAAGGAGATGCACCTTTGTAGAGGGCAGAACCTTGGGCTTGCTGTCTCTGCTCTTTCTCCAAGAGCGTGTAGCCAAAAGCCCCATCCGACACTGAGTGCCGGCGCCTGCATCTTGTGCTTCCTGTCCTGCAGAAATATTCTTGTCCTTGATGGATTCCCCATGCTCACGTGTCTTGTTAGGGCAGCCCAGATGGAGGACAGCACTATGAGAATGAAAGATGGGGCCTCGATACAGACGCTGTAAGGGCAGGATTAGGACCTGATGGTGCTGGGGTGTCTGTGGGTTAGGGAGAAGATCTAGGATGGAAGCCCCGGGACGAGGTGGGCACCGCGATTCCTTCCCTGAGGGTGGCTCTGTGCCCCGGGATCTGCACATCCTCAGCCTGGCCCGGAGGGTGCAGAGCCATGGCAGAGAAAGCAGACAGGTGCTGAGACCCTTCCTCTCCTCCTACCTCACTTCTTCCAGTACATTTTCTTATATTTCAAAAATAGCTGTAGCACTTCTTCCCTTCCCCATAGGATTTTGTGAGCAGTGATTTATAAATTATTGCAGAACACTTGGAAAGGATAAAGCACTTAATAATTTTCCAAACCAGGACAGGCATGGCAAATTTGCTGAACGTGGTGGGGAAATCTTTAGGTTTTCAAGCTCTAATGAGACTGAAAAGACTGATACCCTTCCCTTTATGTGTACTTTAAGTTACTGTATGCATAAGTAAGTAAAGTAAGACTATTTGACTTGTTCCAGCCTGAGGAACAGAAACTCAGACTTTTATCAATGTGATGTACTCTTCCATACACATCTTTCTCAGCCTCTATTTTAAAATATTTACTCAGGGTGGGAGGTAACAAAAGCAGAAAGAAAGAAGAAAAGTTCCCCCCTCAAAATCTATTCAATAATTAATCTTTGATTGTGTTTATTAAAATAATCAAAAAAAGAAAAGAGGTGCCCCAGGATCAGGTTCCTGGTATTTTGCACACACGAGGAAGGTTTTCTACTGGTGACAGTGGCACAGAATGAAAGAAAAGAGAGTCACACATCTGAAAATTCTTCCCATAGCTCTTATGGCAACAGTATTTGAAGTAAAGAGGGCTTGGATTATGGAGATGGAATTATGTGGTTTAGGGAAGACTGGAAATAAAGAATCCCTATCAAAACAAACACTGGCAGGTTTTATAGATGACTTAGTCATTTTTAACAGTGGCTTCAGGTATAGGATACTTTTCTGCATCAATACTAAAGAAAAAGGAAATATTTGTGTCTGTTGTGCTGGACAGTTGAGAGTTGTGGGTTGGTTCTGTGGGCGTCCAAGCTTTGGCCTGCCTGGGCTGCACTGAGTGAAGAGGAATTGTCTTGGGCCATGTACAAAATACAGTGTAGAGTTAACGGATGTAAGTAAGAGAACTTTCCTTAAAATATTTGTTATTATAACATTAAAAGAAAGTCAAGTGGCCTCCAGGCCAGGCCAAAGGTTGGACTCGCGTACAGATCTTTACCAAAGCTTTCCTGACCATTCCAGAATGTGGAGACATACCTTGAAAATTAAACATTAAAACATAGGTTAATTTTGTCCCCAGGCTCTTCCCTTTCCAGACCCGTCTTTCCTCATTCCATCTGTCTTGTTCCACCTGCTTCCTGCATCCCACATAAGTGTCCTATTTCTCCAGCATTCCTGAACATGCACACTTTATTACCATGTCATTGCCTTTTGGTTGTGAAAATTCTTATATTGGGAATGTTTTTCCCTCCCACACACATACCCATAGTGCATCTTCAGAAATGAATCCGGACCACAATCCCTGATGGGTCCACTCCCCTTGCTTCCTTACTTCCCAGGCTCCTGGGCAGAGTCAAATATCCTCTTTGCCCGGTGTCCACGCACGTGGGACACATGTCTCCCATGTCACAGCCCAGGCTGTTCTAGGTACACACAGAGTTGTTTGCAGACTGTTTGGAGGTAGGCATTCTGGTTTTTCAAGTTCTGTCCCCCAAATGCATGGTCTCATGTCTGGCAGGGATTCCATAAACAAAACAGGACCGGAAGAACGTATGTTTTTCATGAGGCATTAGAGTCCAGAGATGGAAAAGAAAGAGATGGGTTATCTCAGATTAGTATTCACACCAGTTTGGAAATTCACTTTCTATTTTGATCTCTCTTCTTTGAAACTTGTAGCTAAAAAAGCAGAATCTTTCTAGGTCATGGGACTGGCAGACTGGCTGCAACTGCCTTGATATCTCCTGCAAATACTTGGTAGGCATGTGTCTCCAAAACACTGAAGAAAAGACATGGGAAGATCATTTTCAATGAAGTGAATGACCAAGTATGTCTGCAGGATATATGTCAATGTGTACCTGCATGCAAAAAATAAAAGCACAAATATGATTTCCTCCTGTTTTACCATTGAAGCAACCAGTTAACTTTAATTTCGGTTGGTATCACTGAAATTATTCATTATTAGGCCTTTGTCTTTCTCACCCTGTTCCACTGCTGGCCACATTTGACAAGAGTATTATGTATGTATCTGAAAATAAGTAATGCTGAGGAAAAAATTTGGGAAAAGTTGAAATGAATCAAGGACTTTTTAAATATTTTGTCCGGATGAACATTTTGGGATTTAAACATATTGATTAACTATGATGGTCATGGTTTCATAATCGCTTTGATAATAGATATAATTTAAATGATATTTATGGGTGACTTACTTCTCATATTCCTTGAGTTGGTCATTTTTATTTCTCATACAGTATGAGTCCGGCTATACTAGATACGTTTCCTACTTTCTCAGGTATGTCAAGAATATCTTAGCTCCTGGTCCTGTTCTGACGGACACTTCTGAGAGCCAGCCAGCGTGGGGCATCCCTGGGTTTTAGCGAAGTTCCAGGACTGTGCACAGCACAGATAGCATGGCTGCTAGGAAGCTGGGGGTCAGGATTCACACTCTGTGCCCACAGGCCTTGTCCCTGCTGCCCTCACCCCTTGGCTCCTAGTTTCTGCTGCTTCTGTGCCAGGGCTTGGGAAGTGGAGTCTCGATGGGGAGACTCAGAGACCCCTGACGTGTCCCCTCTGGGCCTTGCTGCCTGCCAGGGAGCAGCCCCAGGCCGTGGTCACTCCGGACAGGACAGTCACCTCTGTCTCCTCCTCCTCCCCCTCCTCCTATCAAAGGGAACCTTTTCAGTTTGAAAGAATTCTTTCCCTTTTAAGTTTCTTAAAGATGTTTGCCTCTGCCTATAACCCCTTTTCCCTCCTGGGACTTAGCTTTTGGAAATAAAAGCCGAGAAATATTTTTCAGGAAGCTGCTTTTGCTGAGTTCTTCTCTGCCATGTATCTTACCCACAGCAATGAGCAAAGAGAGTCTGACCTATTTGATTGGGGGAAAGAAAAGGTGAACACAGAAGGGAAAAATGTGTCTCAAGGGAGGATGCAGCTTCAATAAATATAAGAATTGCTAAGTAGTGGAATGAATTTATCTCAGAACCACTAATGCTGAATTGCAGGTCTTTCTCACCAAAGCCAGCATTTGTCTGAAAAGACAACCATTTGGCTCCCATGAAAAATATTAAGGAAAGAAGGAATGAATTATATCAATTTCACCTCTTACATTTGTTTAAAATACAGCCAATGATGTGTGAAATTATGTAATTATTATATGAATATAATTTGTTAATTAATATTTTCACAGAAAGTTAATTGGAAAGTTCTTGCTTGGCAAATTGTTTTTTATTTCTTTTCTATCCTTTCAGCAACATATACCTCTTATTACTGAGCATGTTTTTGGCCCAAATGGTGATGCTTGTCTTGGCAAATAGAGAGTTATAAGCCTAAATGCTGATCTTTCATATTGATTGTTGTTCTCTATCAAAAACATTAGGTGTTGGAAAGGAATTATTTTTTAAAATCTATGTATCAAGGGGCTGGGGATGTAGCTTAGTGGTGCCGCCACCTGCCAGTGCAAGGTCCTGAGTTCATTTCCCGGTGCCAAAAACAAAACAAAACAAAAAAGAACAACAACAATAAAAAACTGCATATCAAAAGTTTTGATACCTAAACGAATAATAATCATGAAAATATTTGCCTTAAGATGAACTCCGAGAAGAAAGTTATCTCCCATTTGTACAAGCAGATAAGTGTGAAATGTTTGAGTCAGGTAACTTGTGGTTGTTCATTGCGGCAACTTGCCTGGGCTGAGGAATGCCAGTACCTGGTGAGACATGGTCTCTGGGTCTTGTCTGAGGTGTTTTCAGAAGAGTTCAGGGACTGAATTATTACACTAAGTAAAGATCTCCCCTCACCACCACCGGTAGCCATTCCCCAGTCCATTGAGGACGTGTATAGAACAAGAAGGCCGAGGAGGTGAAGTTGCTTTCTGCCTAGCCCGGGACCTCCACCTCGCTCAGCTACGGACACTCCTGGTCCTCAGGCTTTTGGACTCAACTGGACTCACACCTCTGGATTTTTGGGTGCTCAGCTTCAAGTTTGGACCTGGAACACATTACTAGCTTTCCAGAACCAGCAGCTTGTGGTTGGGAGATCATGGGGATTTTCAGCCTCTGTAATTGTGAGTCAGTTCCTCAGAATAAACTTCTTTCTATTTACCCATCTATATTTTTATGCATTTTTTATTGGCTCTGGCTCTCTCCAGAACCTTAAGTGATACATCACAGTTTGATGGAATCGAAAGAACAAACCCCTCTTATTTACTAACATCATTAACATTTATAGTTTACAAAATGCTCTCATATGTAGTTCATTTTCCAATTAAAATTCATAATCCTCTGAATTATGTCTTATTTTATTTTCATTTTATACATGAAAAAACTGAAAATCAGTTATTAAATAAGCCACAGTTCTCATAGCTAGGAGTCTCTCTTAATACTGTATTATTTGCACTAAGCCAGCAGAATTCTTCTAGATTACAGATTTTTACCAGAGTAGGTGGCTGTCCACTTCACATAACACTGTATAAAACAAGTTACAGGTTTAGATGATACCTATCGATAATCTTGTTTTCTACCACATCTAACCACACCCTTCTTCAGCAGCACATGAAAAGTGAAAACCTACATGCCCAGGGCTATGCACAGTTACCAGTTAGCATACCCTGCACCTAAACTTTTCTCTCCCCAACAAGAAAGCATCCACAGGTAGCCCGAGTGTGAAGGTCAAGGCATGGTCCTCCATCTGTGGGGCCAACTCAGTTTCTGACACTGAGTGAAAGGAGTTAGGGTCAACTACAAAGTTACAGAGAAGCTGGCTCACAAGACCACTCTCATATCTGACATGGACTGCAAATTTTAGAGTTTCCCCAAAACCACACTCAAGTAGGAAAATTTCCTTGACAGACTCATAGGACTCAATGAAACCTGTTACATTCAGCTGTGGCCCAAGGACAAGACACAAATTAGAACCAGCCAAAGGAAGAGAAGCATAAACCAGAGAGAGTCTGGAAAGATTCAAAATTCAGAGCTTCTGCTGTCCTGAGGATGCATGACCCTCCCTGCCCCTTGGGTGATAATATTCTGGGAGTCCTGCCAACCCAGGAAGCTTCTACATTTAGAATTTTTATTGCGGCCTCATAATGTAGGTATGATCGATTGATCGTTTGCCATATGGTTGAACTTATGTCCCTTCCTACCACCACATTAGCGAAATTCTCCCTGTGTGGTCAGAGGGGCCACTATGGGTCATCTCCTTAGCATAGATCAACAGATGGGGTCAGAGGAGCCCATTGTGAATAACAAACATACTTCCAAGGGCTTAGTTAGAGGTTACTTTCAGAGAGCCAGGGACAAGGGCCAGACTTCTTAGGCCATGTCAATATCTTTACTAGATGAAACATACCAGAACCCAGTGTGGTCCTGACATTATTCGAGGGAGGGAGGGAGGGAGGGAGAGTGAGAGAGAGAGAGAGCGAGAGGGAGAGGGACTTTGAATTCTCTCTAGTTTAATGAGTGATCACTAACAAATCTTAGCATGTCACTGTGTTAGTAAGAAGTCACTTGCGTCACACCTCACACGCGACAGCACCAATACGTCAGTGTCTCTATACTCGCATGAGAGCTGTGACTCCAATCCTGCAGGGGACTGAACTTATCTGGAATCCTTTCCTTCTGCACCATGATCTCATTATGATCTCTTCCTTGAAATACTTCCAAAATATAGATAAGAAAAATTCATATTCTTATATTCTTTAAAAGAAGATACTAATAAAGAAAATGATCTGGAAAAAAATACAAAAAACCCAGCAGGTTTGCATCTTTCTTTTGAGGTTCTTCTTGATCTCTTTAGACAGAATTGTGTTTCATGAGTTGGGGGGCACACATTATTCCCTTAGCAACCAACTTATTTGCTTAGCAGATGCTGAGAATTTGCAGGTAAGTACAATTCTTTGTAAGTACAGTTCTTCTTTGTATCTCCAGTCTTTGGCAAAGTGACTTCACTCAATTAATATTTGTTAAGCAGATATGAATAATAAAGTCTAAGTCTAACAGGCATTGTGTCTACCACTACAAAGCTCCATAGATGGGGGGTGTAAACAGCCAGAATTGGTTTCCTCACAGCTCCAGAGACTGGAAGCTCAAGGTACAGGTGTTGGCAGGTTTTGGCTTCTCCTTAGCCTGCAGCCAGCTGCTTTATGCTGTGTCCTGTGTAGTCTTCCTGTGGACAATGCACGCTGGGGTCTTTTCTTAAAAGGACACCAGTCACGCTGGGTCAGGACCCACTTGTGTCTCATCACATTTCATGTCCTCTTTAAGGGCCCGGTTTCCAAATCCAATCATTAGGACTTCAATATATTCATTTGGAGGGGACAAAAATCAATCCATAAAACAAACACATAGATTTTTAAAGGGAAGAATAACATTATAAAAATGGGGTTTGGAGAGATGCATCCTGCATAGCATGGAAGATAAAACTAATGTGAATGATATTAAAGGGTTCTCAGCAAACGAAGTAGCTCATGTAAGTTTCTGGGACAACAGTCTTGACAAAGCTAATTCAGTAAATTGTGCTGTCAGACATTTGCTGGCCTCAGTCTACACTCCCCTGGATGAAACAAAGCTCCAGGATGTAGTGGCTTCTGTTTGACCAAACACTGCTTCCTGAATGAAGGGACAAGTGTACATTGTTACTGCCCAACTCTCAGAGTAGCTGTGGGATAGGGCAGTGGCTAGCAAGGAAGAATGTGTCATCCTCAAATCACACAAATCCACTTGGTTTTAATTACGGTCACTCAGTGCAGGCACAGGCCCTGTGTATTTTCTGGCTAGCTGCAATTCCTAGCATAACTTAAAATAAGAGTGAAGACAAATTATAGTTCTCAGTGAAAAGTTTTTCCTGGGTCTGGGCACATACGTATCATTTTTCTCTTCATCCTGCTGGTCAGGCAGCTGAGTTGGTGGTTTGACCCTTGTTCCTGAGGAGTCTGAGTCCTGGTTACCTTCTCCGACCACAACTGGATGACCGAGTGTCAGACAGATCCCTTCCTGTTCCTACTGTCTAATGGCAATCCTATTTCCTCACAGAGGTCAACATCAATGGCGCTTGGTGGAGGTAACATTCCTTTTTGTTTCTGATTGGCACAAGCATCCCTAAGTGTTAGGACAGCAGCTGCAGTGTACAGTTTAGTGGGGCTCAGGAGGAAGCCGTTGGTGGAGGCCTTGCTCCTCTTAGAATCAGTAACTCTATACTCACAGAGCCTAGAGCTGCAGGGGCAGGAAGCTCAAATTTCCCAGGTGGGTACCTGCAGTGGTTAGTGAGCAGGATCACCCTGCTCATACTCTCCCTGGATCCCTACACTCAGCTTGTTGGGTATGTGGCACCACATGATAACTATACTTTCAAGAATACTACCCATCCTTGTAGGATCCCCTCCATGCTAAGCCTCCTTGAGACCATTCTTCCAGGTTTGCAGCTTCCAGAAGGTGTGGCACAAGACAGGACTCATGGAGCTCAAAGTCATGTGTGTCTATTGTCACATTCTCTGTCTTTGCCATACGGCAAGTCCCTCAATGCAATGCAGTATCATAAGGCATGTGACCATGGGATCTCATGGCTGCTACTTGGACATCCCAAGTCCTTGGTGGGTGCCACTCAAGTCAGGTAAGAGCAAATCATACTCATAGACAAGTCAATTGAGGTGAGAATGAAACATGGTTCCTTCTAGGATATACAGGGACTGACCAGTGGTCACCTGTGGGAGATCCCCCTGACCAAAGTCAGAGCAGGTTATAATATGGAGCAGGAATTTCCCCCCATAATTAGCCACATTGCATTTGGAGTCAGACTGAAGCCTTCATGACTCACAGGAGTGTGTCTGATGGCAGTGCAGGCTAGTATAGCTTCCGTGCCAGTGGCTGCTGTGGAGATCTAAGTCCTGCTCTGTGAAGCTGCAGGACTCATACGTGAGATAACATCATGGCCAGCAGAGGACCAGTGTGGCTCCAAACCACATTCCATTCATAGAGCTGCCCCTCCCTAAATTGTTTCAGTAACTTACTTGTTAACCACGACCAACCTTTGGTCAGTTCTGCTCCTTTTGCAAGAATGCCTCACCCTCCTTTCTACAAGCCTTGCTTGTGTCAGCTAATATCACTGGATGCCACAAGTATCCCCCTACGCTATTCTTACCCAGACCTGTGTAATCAATAAATACTGAGTCCTGGATGCCTGGGGACTTCACCATATGCTCAGGTGGTCCATCCCAGTTCCCCACTTGCTGTTTAAGTCTCGTTTCTATGTCTTCCCTTCACCTTGCATTGTATTGGTTGCCAGAGATCAAGGCTCTTGGCTGGGGTCTTCAATAGTTACTAACTTGTCTCCTGGAGGAATAGTGCATATGAATTTGGGGACTGTACAGCTATGAGCACAGAAGCGAGCTTGGCCTTTGTGAGGAGAAGCCTGCACTCCTGGCCCATGTACTGCACCCTCCTTTTCCACCAGTTTCTTCACTAGGTTAGTTGTTACCTCTTAGCCAGATCACCCCTTGACTCCTTGCACTGCCTTCCTCTGGGACAGGAATCTGGTGAGTGTCTCTTAGGGGTGTTAATGTACGGTAGGGACCATAACTCTTTGTGCTTTCAACTCTGTCTGGCCACTTGCTTCTTTCCTGGAACTGCTTTCACTGGTGTCAGGCTCAGTTTATTTCCTGCTCCTGACCAGCGAGCTGGGTCACTCATGAGAGCCCACGACACTGTAATCGCAGGTGACTTCCTTCAAAGTAGAGGAACCAATAGCCCCAAATCTGTCCTTTAGAGAGCTATTTCTTCATTGCCATCACTCATGTCGTCTCTAGTAGAGGAAATAGTATAATAATGACCTATTTTCTGCCAGCACCTCCATACCACTCCATGCATGAACCAAGGCTGGGCTCTTCCCCTATGAGGAGTTGCTTGACTAACTGACCTTAGATCCTTTCAGGGAAGAAACAGTTGCTGTGATTTTCCTTCTTCATGAAGATCTTGCCCTTCCTTTGGTTGATGTATTCTGGGTCTTAGAATAAACTTAGGCCTGAAAAGAGAGGGAGGGATTTACTGTGACCTTCCTTTGGGACAGCTGATCTCAGGCTTCTGCTCATTCATTCTTGAGCTCTCTTGAGCATATTCCAAACTGTCCTCTTATTGATGGCTCATGTCTTTCTATAGCTGCCTAGTAGAACCCTAAGAAGTTAAGTACTTCCACCTACTAATTGATTGCAGGGCCTAGCGTCTCTATTGTGACAGGGAGTTAAATCTCCCAACATCTCCTACATTAATTCCAGCCTCACAGGATAGCCAAAGCCATGTTTTCAATGTATGACACCCCTCCTCATCAGCACGCTGTTTGTCACTTTGGTGCAATTTTGCCTGGCGTGAGGTGATGGTTTTGGTGACTGATATAAATAGATTATTGGAGAAATTAGATTGAATTTATCCAGCATTTTTACAGAGGAGAGAGACTTTTACATTCCAGCTACTAGAAAAGCTCTCTCTGTAATTGGATAGGGATAATTCATGAGGTTTTTTCCATGACTTGAGGGGAAAATTCATAATTACATATAATTTTATTTTCTATTATTCCAAGTTTAGAAAACATCCTTCTCATTATTTAGTTTCCAGATACCTTTGATAAAGAAAAGACAGTGCCCAGAATAGCAGGCATGTTTTTCCATTTTCTGCAGCTCCCCAGTGAGTGAATAAATTCAAATTTCTAGGCATGAAAAACTTAGTGCCAGCAGCAACACGAACCTATCCATTCAGTGTGAGATAGAGCTGAGTTCTCTCTTCCTGGAAGCTTTCAAACGTGGCAAAGAAACATCTGTCCAGGTGTTTATGCAGAGTACAGAAGATGATGCCCAAGAGTAGGGTTTTCTTTCCTAGTGGGTTTGTGACATGTGACAGGGTTACTTTTAACGAAAACATAATCATAACTTGTTTTGCAAAACTGTGCCTACTGCTATGGGGTATGCATGTCGGTGCTTAGCCATCCAGAGGCCCCAGAAGCCTGAAGGGATGGATTCTGAGGTTCAGCTTTGTCCTCCAGCAGCCTCCCAAGCTCTTGTATCTGTGCTGTCTGTGCATAGTTCAGAACATCAAGGGTATCCAGCCCTGAAGACCTGGATCCCAGCTGCTCCCCTGGGATGAAAAGGAGCCTTTCTCTCCTGTTTTCTGTTGGGGGAGATTGTGCAACAGGTCAACGATAGGTGTAAAACTGCATATTTACTATGTGGATGCACGCAGGTGGACAACACAAACGCCTCAGGCATGTGCTAGCCAGAGACATCAAGGAGTAGAGTGGCTATTGGTGGTTGAGAAGCCGGAGCAGACAGGCTAAGACAGAGTTCTCAGACAGGATGCAAAGTATCCGTGAGCAGAGGCCCGTCACTAGGAGCAGGGACGCTGCAGCCTGGCAGCCCCAGTTGCATTCCTCCATTTGGCCTTGCAGTTACACAGCACACAGGGCAGCTTCCAGTTCACCCTGAACACAGAGGACATTGCATTTCTGTGATAATTAAATGAGATACTATAGGCAAACACAGTCAAAACAGCACAATAACCACATAATTAATACTAATAGCCTCATTATTATTAATAAAATCAAAAGCATAAGTAATTGTAAATGCTAGCAAGAACCAGTAACATCGAAAGGTCAAGAACCTGTACTTTTTTGTATAAATGCCAGACATTCTCAACCTGTCCATTCCCTAGAATATTGGAAACCTAAAGTAAACAAAATCAGCCTGACTCCCAAAATCACGGAGGGTGGAATCATACAAATTTTCAGTTAAAAATTTTTTTCAGTTAAGCTGTGAGTTATTTCTATAGCATGCTTTTCTAATGGCTATAATACAATTTAAATTCCTATAGGAACAGAGTTCCCAAGTTGGCAAAGCAATTACTTCATTCCTTAATCATTTTATTTTGAGGAAAGTTTCTTGTGATGTTCAAATTGCGACCCCCTTGCACTGAACTCCCTGGCATCCCGCCTTCTGTCACAGCAATTCAGGAAGCTCTGCTCTCTCCTCTAATTATGTAGGGGATATTTTTTATATTTCCTTGGCTGCCCAGCATTTGAACCCTTCCTGTGTTTAGAGAACTCACTGATTTGTGGTCTTATAGGGGATGGAGGGAAAAGCTCCCGCAGAAATGTTTATTCCCGGTCTCCTTCAGCTCAACCGATCTAACGTAGGAGCCCTGAACTTTAAATCTAGTGCTGGGGACCCAAGGAAAGACAGGGCAGAGGCTGCTCTGCAGCAGCCAGAGAGGCTGGAGGCTGTGTTTGTCGGGACCCAGGTATGGTGAGCAACAGTGGTGTCAGGTTCAGCTTGGGGTGAGAGCAGCTCAAGCCAGCAGCAGTGGTGGCCGCACCGTGTGCCCCTGGGCTAGTTGTGCACAGTGGCCTGGGATGGGATCCTGGCAGCTAATCAGCCTTGTTCCTGCCATGTTCCAAGTCTGGTTCTGCACCCTTACTGGTGATTCTGTGAGCTACACAGTGCCTTCCTTACCATTTACTTTTATGTTGAAATGATTGCAAGTCCATTTCTGCAAGCAGCTAACGATCCTGCCCTACACAGTATGGTGGCCACTCAGGGGGCTGGAGACAGCAGTGGTGTCTTCCTCATTTTGCTGCTCACTCTTCCTGAAGAGAAGAAAACTTATGCCTGGGTCCTCGGTTGCACGTATTGCTAGTGTTCACCTGAAAGCTGGGATGACTCACATATTTTTAAGAAAGCATACACGTTTAAGGTTTTTTGAATCATTTGAAATCTGATTGTCCTTGCATGTGAAAATACATGGTTGGGCTTCTTAAATAGAAAATGAGCAGTGCACTATGGTTTGAAAGTTTTTGTCTATGCAAAACTCAAGTTGAAAGTAAAGCCCCTAGGCCACAGAGCTGGGAGGTGAAGCTAACAGGGAGGCATTTAGGTCACAGGAGCTCCATACTGGGGAAAAGAGGACTTGCAGGTGGGGTTTCGCTTCCTTCCTCTTTTCTACCAAGTGAGGACCAGCACTGCTCCACTATGGAGTATGGATCACTCGAGGTGCCACACTGGGAGGGGAGACCAGGCCCTCACTGACACCACACATCCTAGCACCTTGATCTGGGGTTTCTTGGTCTCCTGAATTATGAGAAATAAATTTCTGTTCTTTATAAATTACCAGATTTGCAATATTTTGTTATAGCACCAGAAAACTGACTAAGACGTATGGTTCCTTTTTCTGAAAGTTCCTGTATCTTCAGAGGAGAGCAGACCATTGCTAAAGTTTACTCTTTCATGGTCTATGAAGCTATAGAATGAAAGAACACTATTAACCACAGTCCTAACTGAATAGCTGAATGAGTGTGAATGGAATAAAACATAGACTAATTACAGTTCTCTGGACTTCAAAAAGGATGTTACTTACTTACCTTCTGTCTACACTCTATTTTTGTTTACACTTTCATATTTTATTGGTACATGTTAGGTATACAACATAATGACATTCATCATTGGAAATTTGCACCTTTACATTATCTCTCTTGGTTCTTATTTTTTCCCATTCCCCTGCCCTCCCTTCAACCCCTCCATCCCCCCCTATTTACAAAGACTTTGTTTCCATTTTTTCATTTTCTCATATGAATTCCATTCCCCTCTTTCCTTTGCCCTACCCCTCCCACTGTGCCTTTGCCCCTTTTCTTGCCATTTTGCCTTATCTATTATACCTTTTAGTCCTTATGTACACTTTCAGGTTCTCACACTGAGAAACTATTTGGTATTTACACATGTGTGTCCTATTTATTTCACTTAAGAGTATTGCCTCAACGTATATCCATTTAGCTATAAATGTCTCTAATTTCTCATTTTTTATGGCTGAGTAGTACTCCATTTTATTTAAAAAACACATTTTCTTTATCCAGTCTCCAGTTGATGGGCAATTGGGATCTTTCCAAGTTTTAGTGATTACAAACTGTGCTGCTATGAACATGGATGCACATATATCACTGTGGTACGATTCTTTTAACTCTTTGGGGAAGATACCCAGCAGGGGAATAGCTGGGTCAAAAGGAACTTCTGGTCCTAGTTCTTTGGGGTGTCTCCATACTGATTTCTACAGTGGTTGTACCAGTCTGCACTCCCACCAGCAGTGGAGGAGGGTTCCCCTTTCCCCACAGTTCCACCAGCATTTGTTATTGGTTGATTTCATGATAGCAGCCATTCTTTCTGGGGTGAGGTGGAATCTCAGTGTTGTTTTCATCTGCATCTCTCAAGTGACCAGTGATGTTGAACATTTTTTGATATGTTTATTTGCTCTTCCTACTTCTTTTTCTGAGAAATGTCTGTTCATTTCCGATGCCCATTTTTGGATTGGATCTTTAAATTTGGGAGGTCTGATTTTTTTAAAGTTCTTTGTAGATTCGAGATAGTAGATCTTTGTCTGAGGAACAGGAGGTGAAAATTTTTTCCCACATTGTGTGTTGTCTCTTAGTTCTGTTGGTGGTTTCTCTTGCTGTGCAGAAGATTTTCAGTAAGAAGAGATCCCACTTGTTGAATGTTTGTGCTAGTTCACAGGCAACTGAAGTTTTGTTCATAAAATATTTTCTTACAGCAATGTCTTCAAGCATTCTACCTAACCTCTGTTCCAGCTGGTTCAGCGTTTCTGTTTTAATATTTAGATCTTTAATCCATTTCAATTTTAGTTTAGTGCATGGTAAGAGATATAGGTCTAGTTTTAATCTTTGGCAAGTTGAAACCCAATTTTTCCAGCACCATTTATTAAAGAGGCTATCTTTCTTCCAGTGAGGGTGTTTGGCTCCTTTATCGAAGATGAGGTGGCTGTGTCTGGAGTTGTTTCTGCAACTTCTAATCTGTTCCACTGGTCCTCAGGTCTGTTTCTTTGTCAGTACCATGCTTTTTTATCACAGTAGCTTTGTATTATAGTTTCAAGTTGGGGATTGTGATACCCCCTGCCATGTCTCTTTTCCCTAGAATTGCTGTTGCTCTTCTGGATCTCTTCTTGTTCCAAATGAATTTTTGAATTTTTTTCTCAAGATCTGTGAAGTATGCTGCTGGGATTTCAATGGGGATTGCATTGAACCTATATAGCAGTTTTGGAAGTATAGTCATTTTCACTATGTTGATCCTTCCTGCCCAGGAGCAGGGGATGTCTTTCCATTTTCTGATATCTTCTGCAATCTCTCTTTTCAGAGTGCTATAGTTTTCAGAGAAAAGGCCTTTGATTTCTTTTGTTACGTTGATTCCTAGGTATTTCAGTTTTTTAGATACTATTCTGAAAGGAATTGTTTGCCCTATTTCTCTCTCAATAAGTCTATTGTTCATGCACAGGAAAGCTATTGATTTTTGTGTGTTGACCTTGTGTCCAGCTACTTTATTGAATTTGGTTATTAAGTCTAGAAGACTTTTGGTGGAGTTCTTGGGGTCTTCCATATAGAGTATTATGTCATCTGCAAATAATGACAATTTGACTTCTTCATTTCCTATTTTTATTCCTTTTATTTCTTTCTCTTGTCTAATTGCCATGACTAATGTTTCCAAAACTATATTGAAGAGGAGTGGTGATAGTGGACATCCTTGTCTTGTTCCTGATTTTAGTGTGAAGGATTTCAGTTTTTGACCATTAAGTATGATATTGGCTGTTGGCTTTTCATAGATGGCTTTTATCAGATTGAGGTAGAGATCATCTATTCTAATTTTTTGTACGGTTTTTATGATAAATGCGTGTTGGATTTTGTTAAATGCTTTTTCTGCATCTATTGAGATGATCATATGTTTTTTGTCCTTGTCTCTAGTGATATAGTGTATTACATTTACTGATTTGCAAATATTGAACCATCCCTGCATCCCTGGGATGAATTGCACTTGATCAGGTTGTATGATCTTCTTGATGATCTGCATTCTATTTGCCAGTATCTTATTAAGGATTTTTGCATTTATGTTCATTAGTGAGATTGGCTTATAGTTCTCTTTTTCAGTTGGGTCTTTCTCTGCTTGGGGTATCAAGGTGATGCTTACTTCCAGGAATGATGAATTCCAGAGTACTGCTTCCCTTTCAATTTCATTGCAGAGTTTAAACAGTAATGAGAACATTTCCTCTCTAAATGTCTTGTAGAATTCAGCTGTGAATCTATCAGGACCTAGACTTTTCTTAGCTGGTCAGTTTTTAATTACGCTTTCAATTTCATTGATTGATATTGGGTTGTTTAGAATTTTTAGTGTTCTTCATTCAATTTTGGTAATTCATACATATCTAGGAATCTGTCCATTTCTTCTGTGTTTTCCGTCTTATTGGCATATAGGTTCTCAAGGTAGGTATTGATGATCCTCTGGATTTTTGCTGGGTCTGGTGTAATTTCATCCTTTTCATTCCTAATTTCAAGGATTTGGGCCTTTTCTTTACTTTTCCTGATAAGGTTGGCTAAGGATTTTTCAATTTTGTTCATTCTTTCAAAGAACAAACTCTTTTGCTTCATTGATTATTTGTATTGTTCTCTTAGTCTCTATTGCATTGATTTCTGCTCTGATCTTTATGATTTCCTCCCTTGTATGAGCTTTTGGTTTGTTCTGCTCTTGTTTTTCTAGAAGCTTGAGGCTCAGCATCAGGTTGTTTAACTGGGCTCACTCTGTTTTCCCAATATGAGTATTCAGTGCTATGAATTTCCCTCATAAGACTGCTTTCATTGTTTCCCATAGATTCTCATATGTTGTACTGTTAATGTCATTTAATTGTCGGAACTGTCTGATTTCTTCTTTAATTTCCTCTGTGACCCATTGATTACTCAAAAGTGTGATATTCCATTTCCATGTGTCTAGGAAATTCTTGAGGTTTCTTTTGCTATTGATCTCCAATTTCATTGCACTATGGCCTAAGAATATATAGGGGATGACTTCAGTTCCTTTGCACTTGCTTAAACATGTTCTATGAGCAAGTATGTGGTCTCTTTTGGAGAAAGATCTGTGTGCAGCTCACAAGAATGTGTATTCTGATTTTGTGGGGTGAAACATTCTGTAAACATCTGTTAATTTCATTTGTCCCTACCCTCTATTTTAAAATAACCTACAATGGGTTATTTCAGAGGTAGATGGAAAAATAAGAGATCTCCCACACTTGTCTTCTCAAAGCAAAAAAAGTTTTGCAGCTGTATGCAAAACTGTGGTTTTGTCGAAGCTTTGAGACACAGGCAGATGATCAGAAGACTGGTGGAGCTGGAGACCTAGAAGCCCCCCTGGGCAAGGTCAGTGTCACATGCCGGCGAGGTGATGGACTTGCTGATCACAGCTTCATCTCCAGTCTCAAAGGCGTTCATCACACATGTGCTCAGCTGCTAACCCATTTCTCTTTTCCCTGCCACTAAAAGTTCACGCTGAAGGATCTGAGAGGAGTCATGTCCCCATCTGCCTTGGGCCACCAATGTTGGTCTCTGTGGTCAACCCTAAAATAGCACTGTAACTCAGCTTAAGCCCTTTGCAGCTGTGAGTTGAGAGCAGTCCTGTTTTCTCAGGGACCCACTGAAAGACATACTGATCTATGTCCCTGCAGGAAGCAAGCTGACACTGGCCTCAGGCATGGACCCTAAGCAGCTCTGTGACTCAGTTCCAGCTGCTGTCACCCATGGCTCAGGGCTAGTGCTGCCTGCTCAAGGACTCACCCAGTAAGTGAGTAGAAATTGTCACAGCGATTAGAGAAAACCGCACCCATTGTGAGGCTGGCAACTGGCCCTCTGTAGCCCCTGAAGTGAACAGTCATCCTGAAACCGACCCTAAGGACCAAGTTCCTGAAGTTACAGATGTTCACATAGGGACCAGCAAGAATTCATGATACTTGTGGCCCTGCTATCAGGCCCACCCACTGCTGCCCCATAAGATCAGAATGGAAGAAGAGCAGGAATGCATAGCTGAAGAAGAGACAATAGAAAAACAAACTCCAGAAGGAAAACAAGAGGCCCCCAAGAAAATTCGTAGTAAGGGATTTAGCAGAAGACTTCAACAAACTCCTTAGAAAGTTTGATGTTACAGGGCCCCAGTGGGAATGTTCATGATGCATTATTGGCTTGCAAGCAAGTTTATGATAAAAACAAGAAAATTGTCATGGACCTGTTTCTGAAAAGAATGATACCTACACTTGCAGAGCCCCAGGCAGGTCCTTCAGGAGGGATCCTGAGGATGCACTGTTTTCTTAGGAGGTGACAGCTCCATTTGTGTCCCTGAATGTCCCCGAAGACCTCCCCCAGGACAAGATGCAGAGGTGGAGAACAGTGATACTGATGATTCTAGCAAGATGGCACTGTACAGATTTGTATCCTAGGAGGAACAGGCTCTCCCGTGTAGCCTAGGTGTGCACTACACTATACCACCTATGTAATGTTCACACAAGTAGAAAATCACAGAATGACACAGTCTTCAGAATGGATGATATGTTGTTAAGAAATGCACAGCTGTAGGATGGAGTGTATGTAAGACCTACGAGACATCATCAATTATATGAATATAAAAATTATGGCTTATTTAAAGAAATACACTTTTCTCAAACTTGTGAGGGTAATGGACATTGAGATTCATGAATCCCCCAAACAAGATAAATCCAAAGAATACCACATTAAAATCAAATTTTCAAAAGTCAAAGACAGTGATAGCATCTTAAAAGAATACCAATAAAAGAGATTCATCACATACAAGGGATCCTTCACAGTAATGAGGTTTTCAAAGGGCTTATCAACAGAAACCTTGCAAACCAGAAAGGGAATGAGATCATATATTCAAAGTGCTGAGAGGAAACAATTTTCCACTTGGAGTACTATACCCAGCAAAACTGTCTTTCAGAATGAAGGAGAGAGAGAGAGAGACATTCACAGACACAAACAACAGCTGAGATAGTTAATCCTAGTTCTTCAAGTCGAAATAAAAGAATACTAAGTAACAGCAGGCAAACAAACACATGACCAGTATAAAGCATACTATAAATGTAAATGTATGGTCAAATTTAGAATACTGTACTACTGTGATGCTGGTGTATTTTTAACTCTAATATAAAAGTTAAAAGAAGTATTAACTATAGGTATAACAATATGTTAATGGATACACAATATAGAAAGATGTAAAATGTGATATCAACAGCAAAAAATGTTGGAGATAAGAAGCAAGTGTAGATGTATGTGATGACAGTTGAGTTACTATCAGCTTACAATAGAATGTTCTAATAATAGGATGTGCGTAAGTCCCATGGTAATCACAAAGAAGAACAAAATTCCTAAAGTTACAGAAAAGATAAAGAGAAAAGAATCAAAGTATAGCACTATTAAAAATCAACAAATCAAAAGGAAAACAGGGCTGGGAATTTAGCTCAGTGCTTCCGCCACCTGCCTTGCAAGTGCAGGCACAAGTACCTGAATTCGATCCGTGGTACAAAAAAAAAAAGGAAAACAGTAAAAGAGGAAAGGAATAAAGGAATGAAGGAACCACAGAACAATCAGAAAACAGCTAACAAAATGGCAGCATAAATTCTTATCTAACCATAATTACTCTAAGCATAAATGCAGTAACTTCTCCAGCCAAATGACACAAAATATGTGAATGAATGGATTTTTAAAACAATTCAACAATATGCTACTTAGAAAAGATTCACATTACCTTAAAGACACACAGGCAGAAAGTGCATGTGTGAAAAAAATATTCCATTTAAGGTAGCCAAAAAACACAGGATGATTTTATTTCCAGCAGACAAAATAGATTTTTAGTAAAACAAGAAACAATGGATGTCATGATATATGATGAAAACATAATTCATCAAGGGAATATAACAAGTGCAAATAATGTGCACTTTACTATTATATCTGATACTTGAAATGAGAGAGTAGAATGGTAGTTGGCAGAAGCTGGGGAGGGAGGGTAAGAGATGTTGCCTAAACGGTATAAGCTTTCAGCTATGAGAATTCTAGACAATAATGCTAGTTAATAATACTGTATTACTTATTCAAAATTTGATGAGACAAATTTCTAAAGTTTGTTGCTTCACAGTAATGATAACTGTGGGTGGTGATGGATATGGTAATTAATCTGACTCTGACGATCAATACACAATGTCTACATTTGTCAAATTATCATATTGCACACTTTAAATATACACAATTTTTATTTGTCAAATAAGTATTTTAAAATTTAAAATAAGCTACATGTGTATTGAATGCTTTCCATGTGGCCTTCAATGAAATGAGATTTTTATAAGATCTTTACATAAGATATTTTTATCATTCAAAAATGCTTGTAGCTAGTTTTAAATCTTACTTTCAGATAAGAAAACTGAGGCTCAGAAAAGTAGAGCAATTTGCCTCTGTCCAAATGTTGATAGGTGGATTGAATTTCCATGTAATTAAGATCAAAGCTCTTTCCTCTATGCCATACAGCTACCTAAATGTGATAAATGTTTCAAATTATTTCTCATATGAAATGTAAAGTAAAACAGACTGTCATAATCACCATTATTTATCATCAAAACAAGGTAAATGTAGAGCTGTAACTGTATATGTCTATGTGTAACAGTAAGATAATTATGGCTGTTTATATATATCTCAGACAATGTATGAATTTACACATTGGCTGGCTAAGACAATATTTAAATATGTTTAAAAATTCAACAAATTAATAAAAATTAATCAAATTATCCAATTAATCAAATTGATCAAAATATCAAATTTTTTTACAACCAGGGCTTTATATTTAATATTTATTTTTAAAAGCATGAGTGTCTAAATTGCTTTAAAGGAAATCATATATTTTTAAGATTAAGGAAAGTTTTAAAGGGATTAACTTAAGCACAATGATTTAAAATTTTTAAAAAGACAACTTGAGAAATTCAAATAGTGTAAAGCAAAGAATTTTAGAGGAAAGAAATAAATTGTGTCTCTTTCTGTATACTATGACCTTCAATGGAAGCAACATCACAAACCTCAGTCATAACCCCTGACTGTCATGAAGTACATGAATGACCTTGGGCAATTACTAAGTTTCCTTGAAATTTAAGATCCTTATCTGTAAAATTAACAGTTTAAACTGAATAATCTCCTTCAGCCTTAAATAATTTTATAAGTCTAAGAATCTCTGCATGTAATTGATGAAACAAACCAATAGCTGTTAATTTTATGTTACCTTATCAGTTTTGTAAGTCAAAAATAAATTCCCCCCCAAAAAAATTCCCATTGTTAGCACATAATAAAATTAATACTCTCAGTAAAATTTGATACTATTGTAAAATTAGGTTAAAAGGTCTGGTTAATTTCATATAAATTCAACCTTCATTAGCTACTAGATTCATTTATTTAGGTAATTAAAGACTATATATAAATATAGATTAACATAAAAATGCTATGTTTAAATATTAAATCTACAGGTTAAAAGAATTTCTCAGTAGAAAAGACAAAACAGATTTTTACTTTTAAGATTAAAAATTCAAGTTTTTAGATGAAAAAACAATACATGTTCATTGTAGTTATAAACATCTACTAATAAAAAAGAAATTATAGATAAAGGAAAGGCATTTTCCTCAGTGTCATCACTTAAAGATAATCATTATTATCCATAGTTAATCTACTTAAACCTTTTCTTATTCCTTGCTCACAAAAATGATGAATTACTGTGCATAGCATTTTATAATATTCTTCTTCTGTTTTAACAACACACTGTAAATGTATTCCTATGTTAGTAGTTACTGATGGCATTCTTCACCTTGATTTGAAGATCAATTGCTAATTCTGCTGTTCTTCTTTGAAGGCCAGCAATTTAAGATAGCTCTGATCCATTTAGTAAAATGGAGGCCAAGGAAAGGTGTCATCTTTCCTACAAGTTACCTGTTATGATCCAAATCTATGTGTTTCTTCAAATTTCATGTGGTGTAGACCCCATCCCTTGGGGTGGTGGCATTAGGACATGGGACCCTTGGAAGGTCATTAGGTCATGAATTCAGGGGCCCTCATGAATGGGAGTCTTGAGTGTCCATGGTGAAGAAGATCTGGAGACATGGTTGTTCCTCCTGTCATGTAAAATGCACCCTCAGTTTTCTGTCCTTAAAGCAGGAAGCTGCAGTTCTATAAAACAGGAGGCAGGTCCTCACCAAACACTCACCTGCTAACACCTTCATCTTGGACTTCCCAGCCACTAGAATCGTGAGAAGTAAATTTACACTGTTTATGTGCAACTCAGTTGATGGTATTTTCTCATAGCACCTAAGTTTGCCTTAGTTTCTGTCCTGACTTTCCTTATACTGGGGTCTTTCTGAAGCCAGACAGATGTGAGAATTTAACTCCCAGGATACAGTATAACTTTATACATATAGAGTTATATTTTAAAGACTATAGATGTTATCTAAGAATATAAAAGCACTACATAATCTACAGAATTTGATGTACCATTTTAGGCTTGGGGTTTATGAAATCACTGCTACATATGGAAGCTTTCAAAGCACTTATATGTAAACACAGTTGACTAAGTCCATGTTCTGTATATATTTGATTATGCTACTTTAATAGCATATGCTTTGGTTAACTTTAAAGCTGTCTTTACAACAATACCAGATACAAATTAAAGTTAGCTATAAAATAATATAGCATATGTACAACTCAAATGATCTTTGTGTGTATATGTTGTTGTGTGTGTGTGTCTATGTGTGTGTATGACTTTAAAAAAAATTTTTGTCTATATTAATGGTTTAATTTTAATTATGCCATTCTTTGTGGTCTTTCTTAGACTATCCCTAGGTATTCTTTGGAAAGTGATTATTGTTCTGAAGTTATTCTTTGAAATCTCAGAAGTATCTGTTAATTGTATAGGAGTTTTCATATACTCAACTGACGTTAAAAGCTGTAGATTGGGGATCATCTCCATATACCCAGGCAATAATATTACATAGAGGGAGTCATTGCTTTGGAAATATTGTTTTGAAAATGAAAAAATTGAAATATTTACTAAGCATCTTTTAATTATAAATGGTCTCTGAACAAATCATCAATTTTGTAATGTACAAATGCTATTCAATATTAAAAGATAAATTGTTGTTTACTAAAATCAAAGCAAAATATATCCAGTATCAAAAACTAGAAAGAAATCATACATTAAATTGAGAAGAGGTATTGGAATGACTCAAACTTGTATCTTTTGATGGGAAAAATCACATTTTGAGGAAACCAAATGACTAAGGCATCGTTCTTGGTTTTGTTGTAGCAGCAGCAGTGGTATCCAGGGTGGTAAGTAAGGGAGAGGAATGAGAGGTATGATCATAATAGGTGAACATTACATCCTCAAGATGGAAGGGTTTTTTTCCCACTAAGTTTATTGGTACATTTTAGGTATAAAATAGTTACATTCATCATTGAGATTTTGTACCATTACATGATGTATCTTGGTTCTTTTTTTTTCCCCTCCCCCTGCCCTCCCTTCATCCCCTCCACCCTTCCCTATTTACAAAGACTTTGTTTCCATTTTTTTCTTTTCTTCTATTTTTTCTCTTTCCCTTCTTTCCTTTCCCCTACCCCTCCCACTTCCTCTACTCCTTTAGACCTTTTCTTCCTATTTCACAATATCAATTATACATTTTTAAAATTACCATATCAAGATTTAGACAACATTACCAAAGATTTTACAGAATTTAAAAGGATATAGAAAGTATATTACAAAAATCTG
This sequence comes from Heterocephalus glaber, assembly GCF_053883595.1. NCBI lineage: Eukaryota > Metazoa > Chordata > Mammalia > Rodentia > Bathyergidae > Heterocephalus > Heterocephalus glaber. Next base: position 6,598,015 of record NW_028258413.1, read on the forward strand.
TTTTGAAATAAATTTGACAACTTCTAAGAAGTACCTTGGAAGACAAATTAATGAAACTGACTCTGGAGGAAATATAAAATTTGAATAGCACCTATTAAAGAAAGTATATTCCTAGCTTGAAAACCTATCTATATGACAACAACAGGTTCATATACATTTTAACTGATAAATTATATCAAACATTTAAAGCAGAAAAAAAAAGGAACACTTCTCCCCTCATTTTAGGAAATCAACATTGTGCTAACCCTAAAACTGGATAAAGATAATAGAAGAAAATAGTATGAACATAGATAAAAATTTGTTTAACGAAACAAACTATTAGTAGTCACATCTAGCAGGATGTAGAAAGTGGTTTTATTATAGGGATGGCAGTGTTGGTTCAGCATTGGAAGATCCACCCCTATAAGTAACATTTTAACAGAGGAAAAGAAAAGACCATATGATCCTGTCAGTAGTTGCAGAAAAAGTATTGGACTAAGTTCTACAGCTGTTCATGGTAAAAGCTATCAGGAAACTAGAAGTAGAACAGAACCTTCTCAACAGATCAAAGACATGTACTCCATACTTCCAGCAAAAATGCCTTATATGAATGGAGAAGATACAATGCTTTCTCCCTAAGGTGGGGAACAAGGGCAGATATGCCTACTCTTCATCTGTCCATTAAACTTTGGAACGTAGGCCCAAACCAAAATAATCTGGCAATAAAAAGAAAGAGTAAGCATATCTGTCCTTGTTCCCCACCTTAAGGAGAAAGCATTGTATCTTCTCCATTCATATAAGGCATTCTCACTGGAAGTATGGAGTACGTGTCTTTGATCTGTTGAGAAGGTTCTGTTCTACTTCTGGTCTCCTAATAGCTTTCACTATGAACAGCTGTAGAATTTAGTCCAATACTTTTTCTCCAACTAGTGACAGGATCACATGGCTTTTTCCTTTTCTCTGTTAAAATGATGACTTTTGGGGGTGGATCTTCCTTCCAATGCTGAACCAACACTGCCATCCCTATAACAAAACCACTTTCTACATACTGCCAGATCTGGCTTCTAGTAGTTTGTTTTGTTAAAAAAAAATTTATCTATGTTCATACTATTTTCTTCTATTATCTTTATCCAGTTTTAGGGTTAGCACAATGTTGAGTTCCTAAAATGAGGGGAGAAGTGTTCCTTCTTTTTTCTGCTTTAAATGTTTGATATAATTTAGTTAAAATGTATATGAGCCTGTTGTCATACAGGTAGGTTTTCAAGCTAGGAATATATTTTCTTTAATAGGTGCGATTCAAATTTTATATTTCCTCCAGAGTCAGTTTCATTAATTTGTCTTCCAAGGTACTTCTTAGAAGTTGTCAAATTTATTTCAAAACAGATTTTTGAAATATGCTTTATATATACTTTTAAATTCTGTAAAATCTGTGGTATTGCCTCCTAGATCTTGATACTGTAATTTTAAAAATGTATGATTGATATTGTGTAACAGGAAAAAAAGGTCTAAAGGTGCAGGGGAAGTGGGAGGGGTAGGAGAAAGGAAAAAAGGGAAAAGAAAAAATATGAGAAAAGGAAAAAAATGGAAACAAAGTCTTTGCAAATAGGGAAGGGTGGAGGGGGTGAAGAGAGGGCAGGGGAAAGGGAAAAAAATGAGAACCAAGATACTCAAGTAATGGTACAAGATCCCAATGATGAATGTAACTGAATTTTATACCTAAAATGTACCAATAAACTTAATGAGAAAAAAGATAAAACAAAATAAATTTTAAAAAAGAAGCAATTAGCATATGATTGGCAAGGTAGAAATAAAATCTTTATATGTAAATGAAATGATCATCTACAGAGAAAATACTAAGAAATCTCTAGGAGCCCCTAGAACTTATATTTGAATTTAGCAGGATTAGAAAACACAAGGTATATATAAAAATTCAGATTTATGTATAAATTGCTATAAATGAAGAATTGGAAATTGAAAAGTTATGTAGGAGTACAAAAGACCTAGAAAAGTAAAAAGAAAAAAAAAAACAGTGTTGGAAGACATTTAGTACCTAGTTTTAAGACTTCCTCTAAAGCTGCAGTAGTCAAGGCAGTGTTGGCATAAGGAAAGACATATAGATCAATGGAATAAAACAGAGAATCTAGAAATAGAACCACACATATATGGTCCACTGAGTTTTGAAAGATTATTTAACATTAACATTTTATAGAACGTAAACTCAATTCAGTAGCAGTGGAAAAGATAGTGTTTTCAGCAAATGATACTAGAACACCTGGTGTCCATATGTAAAAAATTAACCTCAACCCTTTATTTCCATACATAGAAATAACTTGAAAGGATCTATGAATGTAAATATGAAAGAATAAAACTATAAAACTTTAAGAAGAAATTATAAGGGAAAATGTTCATGAATTTAGGGAAGGCAAGAATTTCCTAGGATACACAATACATGATGTATAAAAAAAAAGAAATTGAAAAATGAGATTCCATCAAAATTTAGAACTTTAAATGACATCGTTAAGAAAATGAAAAGTAGTCCTTAAACAGACCATATTTATAATATGTATAACCTAAGACCAGAATATGTATAGAACACTTACAGCTCATTAATAGACAACCCAATTAAAATGTAGTCATAAGAAGATGACAAATAGCCAGTACAGACACATAATTGACTTATCATTGTCATGACTTTTTCTTTTTGTTGAATTCTCCCCCTTTGTGTTTAATTTCTTGTCATGCCAACAGATTAATTCTGCTGGGCTTCCTGGGGTTGTAGTCTTCCTTGTCTTTTCCTAGGATGTTGTCTAAATTTTTTGGAGTGCTGGTTTGGTATTCATGAAGTTCCTAAGGTGCTCTTTGTCATGAAAGTATCTTATTTCTCCATCAATTTTGAAAGATAGTTTTGCAGGGTACATCAATCTGGGTTGGAGGCTGCTTTCCTTTAGGACTTGAAATACATCACTCCAAGCGCTTCTAGCCTTGAAGGTTTGTGTTGAGAAGTCTCCTGTGATTCTGATGGGCTTTCCTTTGTAGGTGATTTGTTTCTTTTCTCTAACTGCTTGTAGGATTTTGTTCTTCTTTTGGGTTTCTGGGATCTTGACTATTTTATGTTTAGGTGTAGATTTTTTTATGATCAAGGCTAGTTGGAGTCCTATATGCCTCCCTTATCTGAATGTCAAGTTCTTTTTCCCTGCTTGGGAAGTTTTCTGCCATCACTTCTGTGAACAGTTTTTTATGTCATCTGCACTCTCTCCTGTTTCTTCATTGACTCCAATCAGTCTTATGTTATTCTTCTTTGCATCTCTAGTAGCTGCTGGATTGATTTCTCCTGGTCCTTTACTATTTTAAACCAATTTTTCTTTTCTTGGTCACTAATTGCAATCTTATCTTCTGTGTCTGAAATTCTCTTCTCACATTGGCTTATTCTGCTCCACAGTCTTTCAATGGAGTTTTTAATCTCCTGGAAATCTGTTTGCATCTGTTTTATGGATACCATTTGTTTCCTATGTTGAGATTCCATCATGTTCCTCAGTTCCTCTATCTTTTTTATCTGTGTCTTCTCTAGATTTATTAATTATGTCTTGCACTATGGGCATAATCTCTACTGTTATCTGAGGAATCATTTCTTATTTTATTTTTCCCAGATCCTCTTTTGTTGCCAGTTCAGGGAGTCCAGGTGGTTGTGTACCAGAATGTTCCATCTCCTTTCCCTTTGGGGTTGCTGTAGGTGATGTGGAAGTCTGGTTTTGAGGCTTGTTTTCATGTCTTCTCATTTCGAAGTGGGGGGGGGGCGTTGGCTGGCACCCACATGACTCACCTCCTGTGCGCTGGGGGACTTCCACCTGGAAGCCTCTTCTTGGGCTCTGGGAGCAGCTCACCTCCTATGGGCTTTGGGAGTGGGTGGTACTTTGGCCAAAATGGAAATTTTTCTCTCAGAAACTATATATACATATATATATATTAGTAATATTACTATAGTTATATATATCACTATACATATAGTTATATATTCAAGATATACGGTCAATATATCAAATATTTTCATTTTAATAATTTTACTTTAGGCTTCCACTCCTCTAGGAGAGAATTCGTAATACATTGAAGTGTTGTATCATAAATTTGAATTTGTTTCACAATTATTCTTTGGATTTTGCCCTATATCTACTGTATATTTTGCTACTATATATTTGCTATCTGCTATATATATTTTGCTACTTTAAAGTAATGCTATTCATATCATGTTACATTTTAGACCTAATATATCCCCCAAAAGTCTCATGTTTTCAGAGATGGGGCTTTGGAAGGTGATTGGACCATGAGGGTATTGTACTTATCAGTGTATTGATCCATCGATGAGTTCATGCTCAATCTACTGTTAGACAGTGGGGCCTGGTTGAAGATGGTTCACTGGGCACATGAGCTGGAAGGATGTACTCTTGTTCTAAAGTCCTTCCATCTCTCTCTACTTCCTGGCTTCCATAGTTTGCCCTCCTACCATGTCATTTCTGCCTTGGAGCCACCAACCATGAACTGAGCCCACCGGAAACTGTGAGCTAACTAATTTTGTCCCAGCAATGGGCAAATGATTAAGTAGAAAGTTGGTACGAGAGAAGCAGGGTCATTGTTGTGACTGTACCTAACAATGTGTTTCAGAATCCTTTGGAACTTGTTTGCAGGAAGAGTTGGAAATGTTTGGAGAAATGAGCTATAGAAGCCTAAATTGCCCTTAAAAGAGGTTGATGAAAGATTCTGGTCAGACTCAGAAGACCAGAATGCTAATAGTAATGTTGACTGTAAAGGCCAGGCTCACGAAGCTTCAGATATAAATGAAGTCTGTATTGAAAAATGAACTAGAAGTCATGCATGCTTCATTTAGGCAAATAATTTGTCTTCATATTGCCCATTTCCTAAGACTTTATGAGACTGAATTTAAAGATGGTGGACTAATCAATCTTAGAATGGACATGTTTGTCCCATGCCATTGTAGGTTGCAAGTACTTACCTTTGTTTTTTGAATTTTACAGAGGCTCACAGTGTCTGAGGAGACTTTGAACTTGGACTTTTTAGCAATGATGGAACAGTTAAGACTTTGGCAACTCTTAGAGATGGAATACAAAAATATTTTGCATAGTGACATGGACATATGTCTTTTGGGGCCCAGCAGCAAAATGTTGTGGTTCAAACCTAAAATGCTCCCCTAAAATATGATGTATTCAGAAATGGAGCTTTTGAAAGGTGACTGGATCATGGGGGCACTCTACTCATCAGTGAATTAATCCACTGATGAGTTCACAGCTGAACGTACTGTTAGAAATTTGGGCCTGGTTGGAGGTGAGTCACTGGAGCGTGATCTGGAAAGGTGTATTCTTGTCCCCAGCTCCCCCTTTGCTCAGCTGGTTGTCATTAGTCAAACAACTTACCTCCACCATGCCTTTCCACCAGGCCATTTCTGCCTCAGAACCAAACAACCATGGACTGAAGCTACTGGAAACTGTGAGCCAAATAAACCTGTCCTCCTTTAAGATGTGTGTTGGGTACTTTGTCCCACAGAAAGTGAGTAATACATAGTATTTATCTCAGTTATTGTGAAGGATTATCTCTTACATTCAGCAATTATTTGAGGGGGATTCTTTCTATTTCTATTTTAAGAAGTATAACAAAAGAGAAGAGATAAATTTTAATTGATTTGACAAAGGTCAGAAAGCGATTCAGAGGCAGTTCTTGGTCCAGAGCTCCAGTTTGCTGAAATCAGCCTGAAATCAATTATGTATAACAAAAAATGTATACACACTTCAGGAAAAGAAAAATAGTATGATGTTTTTACAACAGATGGTGTTACCCTCATATGGGGAAACCTAGAGGATGTTGTATATCACAGAAAACCAACTACACTGCCAGCCCTTAAGGAGGAAACTGAAAATGCATGTGCAGCAATCTCAAAGACCAGTGTTGCCCAAGCATCAGTTCACTGCACTAATAAAGCTAATGGCCACCACTTTGAACACCTCTTGTAACTGTAAATGCCAAAGGTAACTTGAATTAATCTCAAGATATCTTGGTAAATTTACTATTGAAATATTTATACAAGTTTTCTTTTCTTTTCTTTCCCTGTTAAGATTAATAGTATCCCCTTCTTTGTCCCCACCTCCTTCCAGGGAAATATTCCTCATCTACTTACTATGTTTCTAAAATTATTCTCTTTCAAAATAAATTTCAATATAAAATAAAATTATTCTCTTTCAGAAGTAAAGTTGTTTCTTTTATAATTAGTGATGAGATAATAGGAAAGAACTCAGGTAAATGTGGTACACTTTCTGCTATGCATAAGTAATTATTTTTTTAATTGGAAATTTGCACCTTTACATAATCTCTCTTGGTTCTTATTTTTTCCCCATTCCTCTACCCTCCCTTCAACTCCTCCATCCCTCCCTATTTACAGACTTTGTTTCCATTTTTTCATTTTCTCATATTGATTCCATTTCCTTCTTTCCTTTCCCGCAACCCTCCCACTGCCCCTTTGCCCCTTTTCTTCCTATTTCACATTATCTATTATACATTTTAGTCCTTATTTACACTTTCAGTTTCTCACACTATAGAAACTATTCAGTATTTATACATGTGTGTCCTATTTATTTCACTTAAAGAGTATGGCCTCAATGTGCATCCATTTAGCTATAAATTGTCTAATTTCTCATTATTTATGGCTGAGTAGTATGCCATTTTATTTTAAAAACCCACATATTCTTTATCCAGTCTCCAGTTGATGGGCAATTGGGCTGCTTCCAAGTTTTTTTTAACACACTTTTTCTTTTTGGTACCAGGGATCAAACTTGGGACCTTGCACTTGTGAGGCAGGCGGCGGAACCACTGAGCTAACTCCCTGGCTCCTATGCATATTATTAGAACCTTTTGTTTTAAAGAGCATCTTAGTAACTTTCTTATTGCTCGGACAAAACACCCAACACTCACAACTCAAAGGAGGAGAGTTTATTTTGACTCTTGGTTTCAGTCCACAGTCAGCTGGCTGTAAAGCAGGACAGGATGACAATGGGGCATGGCAGAGGCAAAGGTGCTCAACCCATGGCCACCAGGTAGCAGAGAGAGAAGGGAGAAGTGGGAGACAGGAATACACAGTCACACCCCAGTGACCCCCTTCCAAGCAGGCCCCACCTTCTAGCAGCACATTCAGTTACGAACTCACCAATGGACGAATCCACTGATGAGTATGGCACCCCCATTGCCTTCCAAACTCATGATAATCTTGGGGGAAATTTTAGATCTAAAGCATAACATAGACTTTGATACATTATAGAAGGAGGACTCGAAAAATATTAAGTCAAACGTGGAGACATGGAAAAAGAATAGACTTGGGTGTACTGAAGGAAATCTCCCCATTTTCTGGGAGTCCTGCTTTTTGATGGTCACTAAGATTGAAGAATGTGAGTTGGCACAGTGGCTTCCTGTGGATTCACGAGAAGATGGTAAGGAGAGAGGAAAGGTAGAGGTGATCCATGCAAAGTCATCTTCCTGGCATAGGCTCTGTAGGAGACACAGGAAAAGGAACAATGAGGCCCAGCTCTCTGGATGTGTATTCATCACAAGGAACATGCAGTGGATGCATATTCCAGCCAACAATGGATGAGTATTCAAGCTATAGTGAATCTCTACAGCTTTAGAACTAGATTTCACTGATTTTTCTGGACACCTGTAAGAATGATTTCACCGGATTGTAATAGGATAGCTCGACTGAAAAAGAAAGTATTATTTTAAGAGTGACTTTCATATCATGACCCCCATGGTAGACCTTGTTCCATGTTTTTTGTTGTTGTTGTGTTCTTTTTTATTCCAGGTGGTTATAGCTAACCCTGATGCATGATTTTCCACTTCCTGACATGAGCTATACATTTTCCTTGTGGGTCCACAGAGCCTAATTTGTTCCATCATGTTGATGTTGCCACCTCTATTCATCATTCTTATTTATTTCACTTTATTTTTTGATAAGCAACAGAAATTTTGCTTTTGAATTATATTTCTCCATGTAATTTATTAAAAGGTTAAGCAAATGTGCATACATTTCTGAAACATGTGAACACTGCTTTAATATTTTTTCTATATCATGAAGGTTTCCACTCACTTTGTTCCACCTCCTGCTTTTGCTCTCTTCTTTTTAATAAAGTCTAAGAAATTACATCCAACAACAAATGTTATTAAGGTGGAAGAGTTTGATAAGACAAAGAAATATAAAGTCCAAAAGAAGGGAAATGATCTGGTTGCATCATTTTGTGTTTCACCACACTGTCTCACCTCTAATGCACTTTATATTCAAAGTATTCCCCTTCACTTCGACTTCACTTGGTTTACTTCTCTGCTTCCTTCTGTACTTGTCCATGGCTGTGTCATCCACTGAAAGGGTTGTTCTGGGCTTCACACTGTTGAGATAACAGCAATGACATATTTGCAAACTTTGATCATTAAATCTTACAATTGGGTCTAGAAAATTCCATACACATCTGTAGGCAGGAAGGAGGGAAGAGAGAGGGAGGGCAAAAGAAAAAGTGATTAATGAACATTAAGTAATGCCATTTGCCTTTTAAAGATTAACTTTAAAGTTTTACAACCCCTTTATCTTATTTTGATTGGTCCGAGAAATACAGCTAGAGCCTGGTGGGAGGGGCTGTTGATCATCCTAGTGCAACTTCAGCCAGCAGAGCAGCTTAGAGTCGTTGGCATTTCTTCTTGTTTAGTCTTCTACCACCTCACTGAATGTAGACAAATTAGAGAGGGACTTTCTATGATCAGTAATCTAAGAAACTGAGAAGCCATGTGAGACTTCCATTTCCACATGCATACATGCTACGTTTCTGTGGAAATGTCATTTGTTTTTGAATTATTAAGCTAATTTTAACTCTTCACCAGCTGGCAAAGTGAGGGTCAGCGCTACCTGCTTTACAAAATCGGACTCAGATTACTCTCAAGAAGATTTCTAAGCCCCTTTGCAAAACCCAATGCTAGAGGCGCTCCCGGCCCTGGTTCTTGATCTCCAGGGCGAGCTATCGAGAATGTTGCTGAAGGCATTTCTGTGACCTACTTAACCTGGATCTTGTGCCCTGTCGACTTCTGATAGTTTGAACTGCCCAATCTCTGCTCCTGCATCATCATAAAATCCTTTTAACATTTCATCCCCCACCCTGAGAAAATGTATCGCCGTTTCCAGGATGTGGCTTTCAGCTGCTTTGTAAACAGCCTGCGGAGGTCCCTTCAGCTCCTCTCACCACGTCAGTCTCAGCCCCTCGCAGTCCCATGAATCCTGCCCTGGCTGCATGCTTTCAGTGCCATGAAGAGTTTGCCCTCTGATCGGATTGGGTCACTTCTTTGCTTCCTTTTCTCCCCCACGTCTCTCAGACTTCTCCCCCAGGTCTAAAACATCTTCTCTTCCTTTAAACATTTTGGATCCTGGAAGAGGAGGGGACCCTTTTCTTCCTTGCATCCTCCTAGAAGCATTACTTTTCCACTTTGATCTTGGAAAACGCTAAACAAATTTACCACTTATTAGAGAGACTGGCATTCTGGCTGATGCTGTGTTTTTAAAAGCCACTTCCCTGCTATTTACCCTGACCTTAATTCACTAGTTTGTCTTTTTCTGAATTCATGATTATCTGCTGTATTTTATTTTCTGTCTTTCTGAGTTTCCCTGTCGCCTCTGAACACCTCTAGCTTCCATTTGAGATTAAATCGTATGCTTAATGAGATTTAACCGCTGCTTCCTATATCCTCTCTTTCCTGTGAGTGCCAAATATTATTTAATCTTAAACCTGGCCTTCTTTTCTTCCTTCTCAGGCGATGTACACATTAAATTGGAAATCAGCTCCGCACCAGATCCAGCCTTCCTTCCCACTTGATGTAATCCTGTCCCATATTGAGGTAATTAAAATCTTCCACTATTACCACCTTGCCCTTTCTTGCTCTGTGTGTGATATTTCATAGTTCATTTCTGCCAGGACAGCCTATAACATTACCATTACCACATTTTCCATCAATTTATCGTACAAAATTCTTGTCCTCCATCCCAGCGTTTTCCAGAAACCTGTCATTCAGTAATTATCAAATTCTCCCCATCAACGAAACATCCACTTTTTAAAAATTTTCTGTGGATTCTTACAGACATGAGTGCCTCCGATAGAGTAATCATTAAAGGTTTATAAAAGCCTCAGGATTAATGTACGAACACGAATGAGGGTTTGTTAAACAGTAATTGGCCACTTTATGTAAGCAACCACACGCGGTGGCTAGAAAATGATTCTGATCTATGCCCATGTCGCTTGTGTGCTGATGACCTTATAAAATGGCCGCACATTTTAAAAAGGAACAGAGCCTGCGTATAAAGGAAATTTCGAAAATCTAGGAGCAGTCCTTGGATTGTTTGCTGCCACTGCTTCTAGGCAACAGGCAAGAGATGTTTACAGTCAGGGCTCCCCTGCCCCCACCTCTGCCAGCTTTTCATCTGCTGCGGCTGCTGCTGTTGATAGAAGGACCAGGCCCAGGGCCTGCTGGGGCCCCCTCCTCAGCTGCAGCCTCGGGGAGCCCAGCTGTTAAGGTCCATCTCACTAATCACCTCCTTGACCACCGCTCCACTCCGGGTGGACATTAATGTTGTGTTCAGAGGGGATAGCGCTGCAGAGAGAGGAGAGAGCTTGATTTTTCATTTCACCTGTGAGAGACGCAGCATCAGAAGTAGGCACCTCCTTATCACTGGTGCTTGACTTCCCCGACCGTCCTTGGCCCCTGATTTGGGGCAGCCCGGAAGAGAGGCCTAGTCCTCCAGCTGAGGGTAGACCCCAGAATTGACACTCTTGACCCAGCTTCACAAAAACAGTTTCTCCAAAGGGATGCTCACAGTTTTGCAGCACGATAAGCAAAGAGAAAGGGAGAGGATTGCAATTTACTTTCTTAAAGCATGTGACCTCCATCTGTTTAAGAAATGGAGGGGCGAGTATTTCAAGAAAACAACAAAGTAGGATATCAGATTCTGAAGATAACTTATTTCTGGCCCTGAGAAACAAGCTTTCATTATCCTTTTATCTCATGGGAAGTAAGAGGGAGATATTTTAAAAGGGGAGGAAGGACTTTTATGAGGGAATTGAAGGAAAGAAACATTGAGAACAGAGGTTGTGAGGCCTCTTAACCTTGACCCCATGCCACCCAGAGCTGGCTCAGGCAGAGCCAGGAGAGTGGCACCTGAATTGCGCACCTGTCAGCTTGGTGCAGGTTGGAAGGAGGCGGTCTCTGTCAAGGGCCTTAATCTGTCCACTTGATGGGAGGCTGGACCAGCTCCCCTCCTAGAGTTCTATACTCTGACTTTCTCTGGTGAACAACTGCCTCAGTCAGATGGAGCGGTCTTACAGCTTGCTTATTAGGAATCCAGATTTTGGAGCCTGTCCCTGTGTCCTACACCGTGGGTCTGTTACTTTTCTTTAATTCCTGCATCAGTAAATTGCAGACGATATCCCATCAGGCGATTGTAATGATTTAATGAGATAATATGCACACATCACTTAGAACCCAGCTTGGGACATAATAAGCACTTGAGAAATGTTAGCTATTTTCATTCATAACTTTTTCGATGAGTTAAAGGAAAGCATTGGTAGCTCAAATTCGACTTTGTTATTGCTATCATAGTTACCATTGCCAAGAAAATGTGTTAGTACGTAATATACTTGGACCAGACATTTTTCGAATTTTACTTGTCAAAATGAGAGGAGAACTCAACCTAAAAGTTACACTAAAAATCAAACTTCAACATAAACATCTGTGTACCTAGAGAGGTCAGGTGGGCATAATCACTATTCAAGTGCTTGTGATTTCTTGTTTCCTTTCAACTCTGTAAAGAATACTAATGGCTGGCATTTTTTAGTGCAGGAAGAACTAATGATATGATTGCATTTGATCCTTAGCTCCCCCTCAGAATATGATGGTGACTTCCCCTATTTTACAGAGTAGGAATCCGGCTCACAAAGGTAAAATAATTTTTCTGATTTCCCTATCTATTAAATGATGGACCTGAAGACTCCTATGTCCTCTGATTTTAAATCCTACAGTTTTCTTACTATGTCTTTGTGATTTTATCACAGAAGATAGGATACTGTGTGTGGAGTAGATTAAAAGCAGAATAACCGGAAGTAAGAGACAGAGAACATAAAATAACCTTGCGGAATAATAAATTACTAAGATTCATATCCCACAGAGCAAGGAGCATGCTTCTGAAAGAAGACGACAGACCTGACATCTATCGAATGTCTGGCATCAGAGCCCCGTGCTATTTAAAGACACCTCTGGAAAAGGCATTGTCCTGATTCACCCACTGCCTAGGTACAAATGCAAGTCCTTTTCTCAAGCACCTCTTGCCTCTTCCATCTGAATTCCTCTTATGTTTCAAACATTTCCTTCTGCTTTTTCAGACAAAACCAAGTGAGAGTCTGGCTGAAGTTTTGGGTGATTACACTCTAAATACAGTGTATGAGGAAGACTGGGGTCAGACTGCCTGGAACACTTGCACTTCTGAGCCTGTCCTGGATACCATTTCATTTTAATTTAATAGTGTTGACGTCCATCTGTGTGATGGTTTCACATGGACCCTTTACCCCTTGAGCTCAGCTATCTTCCTTTACACCCTCTTAGGAACTGGGAAGCACTAGGAAGCATTTAGTTATAATTTTTCACTGCCACAGAGCAGGTGTGCGTGGGCATGTGTGTGTGTGTGTGAGACACACACTCATACACACACAAAGACAGAGAGAGACAGAGAGAGAGAGGCCATTTTTCTTAGACTTTTTCTCAGTCATTTGAACTCATTCCATCTTAAAGGGCATTTCAGGTGGAGAAGCCATAGAATATGCAGGCAGGAATCTGCCTCATGCACCGTGGCCATATGGATCAGAAACCCAGCCCAGGGTGGAGGCTTCAGGAAGAGAGATGAGCAACTGCTCTGACCACCCCTCTCCTGAAGATCTCCAGGGAGTAGGAAGTCCGGTGTTCATAAACATACCTGCATTGCAAGGTGGTGCAGAAGACTAGGGTGAACTGTTGTTTGGTCTTGAAGCAGAGAGGCACAGCTGGCCCCTGTTCCTGGGACAAAAGTCTTCTTTAAGTGTATTAGTGAATATGGCACCTGGAGAAAACAAAAATATTTTCCTCATTACGATGGAAGTAGTGAGATAGAGGGAGAGTGGATGTGAGGAAAAGGAGACATCATGAGGGACAGCTCAGGGGTTAGCAGGAAAGAACCGCATGGGAACCTCTAAAAGCAGTGACTCAGCTCATAGGAGCTGAGTAAATAGATGAGATGGGTCCATGGAGATCATGGATGTAGAACTGAGAGGGATTATGAGGGATTTAGGATAATTTTTAAAGAATCTTACATTTTTTGTGTGTGACCACCGTCCCACTGTGCAGTTGTAGAATTTGCTAAGATTATTTTATATTAATTTATCAACTTTCTAGCACATTGTCCTAGAAGAACTTGCAAGAATGCAATGCCAGCGTGTTCAGGACACTGTCTCCCCAGTGGCGGATTGGTGCATTGGGGTTCTCCTTGGAAATACTGTAACTAGCTCCTATGTGGGCAGTGCGTTTCTCCCGCAGGGTTAGAACACGTTTCACATTAGCATCCCGGGAAGCCAGGCTGCTCAGCGAGCCCTTGACTGGGTGAAACCTAAGATTTAATCTCTGATGAGTCCACATCCGAGAAGCACAGAGCTGAGGTGATGAGCGCTGTTTTGAAAACACCAGGACTAAGCGAAAACTCTACACTCTGAATGGTGAGATGCCTGGTCCTTCTTCCCTTTACCGTAAGAATAGCAGCACCCTGTGTCCCAGGTAAGACAGCAGACACTAAAGCATTCCTTTGGGTAGAAAATGCCCCACTGGCACTGAACATTTCAGGATCTTGCAGAAAATGTCAGTCTCACAACTTCACACACCAAGGGACCAGTAACTGAGCCCAGCCTGCGGACACAGGGCAGCCGAGGACCTGTTCGTCCTCCAGCTTCCTAGGGGTGGACAAGAAACAAGCCAGAAATTGGAGGTGTCAGAGTCATCACATGGACGGTTTAGCACAAATCAACAGATGAAGGAAATGTCCAACAAATGTAGAAATTCAGAAAGCAGAAGAAAAATATTTATAATTAATATCTTCAGGTAAACAAGGAAGCAGCTGCAACATTGAACCAGTAAGAAGAGACCACACAAAAGAAAAGAGAATATAAAAATGTGTTTTCAGAAATGCTAGTAGGATGAAGCATTCATCTGAAAGACTGAATAATGAAATGGAGGAAATGCCCCTCAAATTTAAGGAAAGATAGAAAATAGAAGAAAGATGATGAAATTAGGAGATCAATGTAGGAGGTTAATGCTTTTTTAAAATAGGAGATTTTTTTTAAAAGAATGACAAAAAGTGAGGGATAGAAAATGATCAAGTAAATTATTTACAAACCTTTCCAGAATTTAAAGAGAGTTCTAAGATTGAATGAGATTACCAACATCAGCTCAGCATGAACTCGGCCCACCGATGATTCTAAAGCTGGTGAGGAAAGATAAAAACAACAAGGAATCAAAACAACATTTGACTTCCAAAAGTAGCTCTGAAAATTAGGAACAAATACAAATGCCTTCAAAAATTTGGAGGGAATCATTCAAGAGAATATGTACAATTCTTGTGATGCAGTTTGAATGCTATAAAACCAAAATGTGATAAAAACAATTGTCTCTAGAAGTTTGCCTCTTCTCAAGCAGTTACTATGAATCTGTGTTCACAGAAGAAGAAGATAAAAGGAACAGAGGGCAGATCCAGAGTTGCCTAGGAATTGGGAATCCGTAAGAGTGGAACAGTAAGTAGAGAAGTACACTTAGAAAGAAAACAAAAAAAGTAAATGTGATCATAGTGCATTATACAAAGTGTGGTGATATTTACATAGTTTTAATAATACTAAAATTTAATATTAATCTAGCAAGATTTTTATATGGCCATTGGGTGGTTATAATGAAGGAAAGTATATGTGAGTGTGTGTGTGTGTGTGTGTGTGTATGATGTACATATAAAAGAAGTGTTGGAAGTGATACAACCAAGACATATTTACATCTCCCAAAGTAACAAATCAATAGATAATATAGAAAACTGAAAAGTCAAGAAACTTCTGAATTTATCCTTAGGCATATAGAAAAAAAGCTAAAAATAATTGCAAGCAGTCACTACCACTGGATTTTTTTTTTTTAGTAGGATTGCTTTTATTTTAAACGTCGCACAACTATTTGTCTCTTTGTATTTATAGATTTGTGGGGGGAAGTTTGAAGCATGAGATTTGTGTCCAACTAGAATGAAAGAAGTGAAAGAAATCACGAGCAAGGAATACATGCAAATACAGTTCATCCCCACTGCAGAATTAGGGATGTTCCCACAAAGCTATTAAAACACGGAGGGCCATGTTAATAAGCATCTGGAGAGTATGCAATCCATGGCAGACACTTGGCTTAGTATTTACTAATACACTAGAAAGTGGAAAAATGAGCAAAGGGCTAAAAATAATACAAGATGGTCATGAATACTACAAACTACTCATAATCATTTCATGAAACCTGACTGATATGTTTGGCCTAAACAGAAAAAATTTTTAATTATTAGTAGCTGATTGCAAATCAAAATATTTGCGGTTTTATTAAGAGTAATAATTGTGAAACTTGCTTTTATAAATAATTTACTACTAGTTCTACATTATGATAGCTAACTCTTGATCCACATGGAACCTACATTTGCGGTGAACATAACAAAGAATCTATGTATTAATTTACAAAAATGATATGTAGAAACCGGGTATGTAAGTTGCAAGACTAGGGAATTATCAAATTACATATTTGTCCTCATAGAAAATTGTACAAGTCTGATACCTTTAGTGTAAGCCTGGAAAGATGTCTTTCTTCACCCTAAGTGATCACATCTCCCATGTTTAGAATATATTTATATTTTAATTGATGTACAGTAACTATACACATTTAGGGGGTGTGCTGTGACATGTCAATGCAGGTATACCATATGTAGTAATCAAATAAGGGTGGTTGGTATTGCTTATCACCTCAGATGTATATCATTTCTTTTTTTGCTGGGAACTTTCAAAAATCTCTTCATAGCTACTGTGAAATATTCCATTAATTGTCTCAACACAGTTGTGTTTTAGAACATTATGATTCGCTCTTCATATCCAACTGTAATAGCCATGTTCACTCCAGCCCTCCCTCCATCAACCACAGCCTTCCCAGGCTCTCATAACCACTATTCTATTTTCTACTGCCTTGAAATCAATCTTTTGGCTTCTCTATATAAATGAGAGGATGTGCTATTTGTCTTTCTGTGCCTGACTTCCTTTGCTTAATATGTCCTTCATTTCCATCCAGGTTGCTTCAAAGACAGAATTTCATTTTCATGGCTGAATAATATTCTATTGTGTATTTTATCATAGTTTCTTTATCCATTCATCTATTTATGGACACTGCCTTACTTTCACATTGCTTGAACAAAATACCCTTTAACAAAAAGTTAAAGGAGAAAAGGTTTATTTATCTCACAGTGTGTAGAGGTTTCGTTTCAGAGTCAGCTGGTTCCAAGGGAGGGCAGCATGGCAAAAGAACAAGGCAGAAGAGAAAGAGCTCATGGTATGGCAGGAGGAATGCAGTGAGTCTTCCTTCTTTCCCTTTTTATGTCATCCAGGCTACAAGCTTATCAGTTGGTGCCACCACACCCAGTGTGGATCTTCTCTCTTCAGTGAGTCCGTCACCCACAGCTATGCTAAACTCATCAGTGGACTAATCTACTATCACACACCCATGATCCAGTCATTCCCGAAAGCCCCAACTATGAGTGCATGAAGCTTTGGGAAGACATCTAGCTATAAGCCTTAACAGACACCTACTTTAATTCTGTATATTGACTGTTGTGAATAACACAAGCATGAGCCGTAGCTGTCTCTTTAACTTACTGATTTGTTTACCAACATATGTCTCTTTACTGGCGAAGTCAGGTTTTTGTAGACAGCATATAGGTAGTGCTTTTTTAATCCATTGAGCCAATCTGTATCTTTTAATTCCAGAATTTAATCCATTATGTTGAAGGTTATTATTTATAGTTTTTTTTAAATGCAGTCTCTTTATGTTGCCTAGGCTGGGCTTCAGTTAGAGACCCTCCCACCTCAGCCTCCTGAGGAGCTGGGATTACAGGCATGAACCACCAGACCTAGCTATTTAGTATTGTTAATAAATAGACATACTCCTGTCATTCTGTTATTTCCCCTTGTCTTGTATATTTATTCTTTTCTTGTTCATCTTTGTGTTTTTGTAGGTTGTATACTAATAGAGATCAATTCTCTCTCTCTCTCTCTCTCTCTCTCTCTCTCTCTCTCTCTCTCTCTCTCTCTCTCGCTCTGCTATCCAGGAGTATGAATAATTTCTTGTGTTTTCTTGATGGTAGTCACCCTTGCGTATCTACTGTGGATTCCCTCATGTATTTCTTGTAGCATCAGTTTGGAGGTGATGAATTCCTCAGATTTTATTTCTCTTGCAAAGTCTTTATTTCTCCTTTATTTCTGAAGGATACCTTCACTGGGTATAGTATGATTGGTTGGCATTTTTGGTTTGTTTCGGGACTTTGAATATATCATCTCATCTTTTTAGCATGTAAAATTTCTCTTGAGAAGTTTGGTATCAGACTAATGAGGATACCCTCATAAGTGACTTAACTCTTTTCTTACTCTTTTTAGAATTTTCTCTTTGTTATCTACTTTTGCTACTTTTGATTGTTTGACTAAACTATGTTTCAAAGAGGATATTTTTGGTTGAATTTAATAAAGTCATTTGAACTTCGTGGATTTAGATTTCCAAATCATTCTGAAGATTTGGGAAATTTTCATCAATATTTTGTTGAATAAGTTTTCTATGCCTTTCTATGCCTTTTCCCTTCTGTTCCCCTTCTGGACCATTCATACTGTGAATATTTCTTATTTAATGATGCCATATAAGTTTCAAAAGTTTTCTTCATTCTTAGTTTTCCATTTCTTCCTCTTTTTTCTCCTCCTTCTACTCTTTCTTTTCCTCCTTGCCTTCCTCTTCCTCCTCCTCCTCATCTTTTTCCTTTTCCTCTTCATCCTGTTCCTCCTCAGCCTTCTTTGTGTTTTGAATCTTGCAGAGTTCTTTTCTTTTCTTGGTACTGGGGATCGAACTCGGGACCTTGAACTGATGCAGGAACCACTGAGCTAAATCCCTGGCCCTTGCAGAGTTATTTTAAATTACCTGTCTTCAATTTCAGAAATTCTTTCTTCTGCCTGTTCATTTCTGTTGTTAAAATTCTCAGGGCTCTCAACTGTACTTTTTGTTTCACTTATGGAGTTTTTCAGCTCCACAATTTTTGATTGGTTCTTTTTAATGATTTCTATTTCTTTTTTGAATTTCCCATTTACATTATGAATTGTCTTCCTAATTTCAATGAATTTTCCTTGTCCTTAAAATTATTCTTTGGAAATTTTGTCAAGAAATTCATTGATCTCTTTTTCTTTGGGGTCTGTTGCTAGAGATTTATTGTGTTCCTTTTGAACCTTGTGTTCCTTTTAATTTTTAATGTTTCTTGTGTCCCTACATTAGAATTTGTGCATCTGGTGTGTCAGTTGCTCCACTAGCTGTGGAAGAGGCTTTTGTTTAAAGCTGTTTCCTGACATTGAGTCCTGCTGTGTTGGTCAGAAAGGCCACGTTGGCTTTGATCTGAGGTGGGTGCATGGGTGCAACGTGTGTGTGTCCTGTACTCCACATTGGTGAAATGTGCAGGCTCTGAGTGGCCTGAGCTGCAGGGGCTGTGGCTTGCAGCAGTGGTTAATATGTAGCTCCCTTAGATGGGGCAGGTTCATGGGTGCACACCCAGCTGTGTGTGAGGGGTGCCTGTCACTTTCCAAAGGCTGTGTATGTGGTTTAGCCATTCTGAGGTGGCATTGCCTTCCTGGCAGCATGGTGGGTTGTGTGTGTCTGAGGGCCACCTGGTAACTGGGCCACCTTAGTGGACCCAGAAAGGTGCTGCATGTTCTGAGGCTGCACAGTAACTCAGTGGGGCATGTCTGCCCCATTGCTTTCTGGGGATGGAGATCCCTCCAGCTCAGTGGGCTGAACTTCTGACAGTGGGATGAGCAGCTATTCTTAGGGCCACAGAGAATGGGCAGGGCTGCCTGGTTGCATCCTGGAGATCTAGGTCAGCTTAGCCTCTCAGGAAAAAATGCTATGCCACTTCCAGGAGCCATGGATCTGGAGCAGAGCCATACCTCTTCCCCAGGCCTCTGTCCCAAGTAGCTCAGGGTAAGCTGCCCGGCTAGTCTATGAGACAGAGAGTGAGTGGGTGTCACTTCTTGGCTGATTCTTGGGACAGTGGGACAGTGGGCAGGGTCCCCCAGGGGTTCATAGTTGGATTGGTGGACCTGCTGGGGCAGCTGCCTGATAGCTCCAGGTAGGTGGTCTCAGTATGCCTCTGCACCAGGAGTCTGTGACCAGGAGGTCGCAGTGTAGGCCAGCATCTTCCTCATTGCTGAGACACAATGCCTGACGCCCACAACTTAAAAGAGGAGAGGTTCCTTTTGGCTCACATTGTAGTCCACAGTTGGCTGCTCCAAAGAAGAAACAGCATGGCAAAGGGTCACGGTGGAGGAAAACCTGCTCACACCATGGTGGTCAAGAAGCAGAGAGTGAGTCCAGGCAGGAGCTGGAGAGGGAGAAAAACCCTTCCAGGTCACTTCCTCAGCGACCAGACCCCAGCTTTTAACAAACAGCAAGTTGGCTGTAAACCCCCATAAACCAGTCATCTTCCCGAGCCCCGCCTATGAGCACATGAGTCGCTTGGGGAACAGCTAGGTATGACACGACACTGGGACTCTGGGCTGTGCAGCAGTGTTCCTCCTCACATGTCCCAGCTGCCTGGGGCCTTGGGAGCCATACAGTTCCCTAGTAGCAAATGGCTCGGGTGCCTGAGCCATGGTGGGGACTCTATCCTGCCGAGTAAAGACCTCTGGCTTCAGGGTGGATCTCAAACTCTTCATTTTCTGGACGTTTATCCCAGTATCTCATACCTACTCAATACATGTCTTCTCAATGAATGATTAAATGAGAATAAAAAAGAAGAAAATTTTGGAACGTAATTTGAGAAATCCAGAGTCATGATTGAAATAAACCAGAGAGAAAAGAAGCTGTTTTATTTTAAAATATTTAAGTCATGCAGATTCTATAACCCTCTTCAGAGCTCTAAAAGTCTCACTATCAGAAAATGTCTTTCTATATCTAAATTAAATCTTTAGATTCAGAGTTTAAGATCATTTCCTCTTTCCACCCACTCATTATTGGATGTGGAGACGGCTCACAGGTCCAGCCCCTGAGCGGGCTGGGGTGGGATATCCCTGGAAAAATGCAATCCAGCCATTGGCCGGGCTTCTCAGAAACTCCTGGAACCTGGTGAGAAGTCAAGCACAGAGCCAGACTTTCAGGACAAGCTGGAAGAAGCCAGAGGTTACAAAAGCTGTGAGAATGACAAAGCGAGGTTGGTAGAAGGATGTGACGGGGCCCATACTCTGATCAGGCCGGATCCTCAGGGGCAGGGGCATCGAGAGGCTGTGATTGGGGGGTGCTTGGCTTTCCTTCCGTTCTGCCTGGGCATGCTCAGTGTTCCCTGGCCTGGGGAGCTGCGTGCGTGTGGTGAATTACGTTGTCTGCTACCTGCCTTGAGAGAATATTTTTATCCTTTGCCTGTGTCAACACCTCCCTGTCAATCACACAATCATCACTCTGTCCCACAAGCAAGAACCTCTCAGACAAGTGAGGGCCATTCTGCCTTTCCACTCACTCCTCTGGGTGAAATGTCATTTTTTTAGAGTTATTTTTAAGCCATCTAATCAGCATTGATTCCACATAGCTGCCACTGACATGTTCAAGCCTGAACACAATTCTTCATATTTTTCCTTAACATCTTAAACAATAATATTTCCTTCTTTCTCAGTGTCATGCAATACAAAATGCATGATCTTTAACATCAAAAAGGTCCATGTTCAGAACTAACTTTTTCTATATATTCTGGCTTCTCTGGAATTTGTTTAATCTCTGAGCTTAATTTTGAAATTAAAATGTTGGCAAATAGTGAGAATTTTTTAATAAGAAAGATTATCAAAAAATACCTAATACCTAATAAACATTTGAGGAAAGGACATGATCCACTTGTTAATTTTTTTCACCATACTTGTGATTGAACCAATAAGCTTATCCATAGGTAAGTGCTCTATCACTGAGCTACACCCAGCCCTAAATTTATTTGTC
The DNA here is from genome assembly GCF_053883595.1 of Heterocephalus glaber. Classification (NCBI taxonomy): domain Eukaryota; kingdom Metazoa; phylum Chordata; class Mammalia; order Rodentia; family Bathyergidae; genus Heterocephalus; species Heterocephalus glaber. Next base: position 6,619,369 of record NW_028258413.1, read on the forward strand.
ATTTATACATTTATTTATCAATATATGCCTGTACTTTTTAAAAAATTAATTTTATTGGTACATTTTAGTTATACAATATAATGACATTCATCATTGGAAATTTGCACCTTTACATAATCTCTGGCTTTTGTAGCTCCCTTAGATGGGGCAGGTTCATGGGTGCACACCCAGCTGTGTGTGAGGGGTGCCTGTCACTTTCCAAAGGCTGTGTATGTGGTTTAGCCATTCTGAGGTGGCATTGCCTTCCTGGCAGCATGGTGGGTTGTGTGTGTCTGAGGGCCACCTGGTAACTGGGCCACCTTAGTGGACCCAGAAAGGTGCTGCATGTTCTGAGGCTGCACAGTAACTCAGTGGGGCATGTCTGCCCCATTGCTTTCTGGGGATGGAGATCCCTCCCTCCGCCTTCATCTGCCTCTCTTCAACCCCTCCATCCCTCCCTATTTACAAAGACTCTGTTTTTATTTTTTCATTTTCTCATATTAATTCCATTCCCTTCTTTCCTTTCCCCTACCCCTCCCACTTCCCCTTCCCCTTTGCCCCTATTCTTCCTATTTCACATTATCTGTTATACCTTTTAGTCCTTATTTACACTTTCAGGTTCTCACACTAGAGAAACTATTCGGTATCTACACATGTGTGTCCTATTTGTTTCACTTAAGAGTATCACCTCAATGTGCATCCATTTAGTAATAAATGTCTCTAATTTCTCATTTCTTATGGCTGAGTAGTACTCCATTTTATTAAAAACAAAACAAAACAAAACATTTTCTTTATCCAGTCTCCTGTTGATGGGCATTTGGGCTGCTTCCAAGTTTTAGATATCACAAATTGTGCTGCTATGAACAAGGGTGCACATGTATCGCTGTGGCATGATTCTTTTAATTCTTTGGGGAAGATATCTAGTAGAGGAATAGCTGGGTCAAATGGGACTTCCAGTCCTAGTTCTTTGAGGTATCCTCATACTGATTTCCACAGTGGTTGCACCAGTCGACACTCCCACCAGCAGTGGAGCAATGTTCCTCTTTCCCTACAACCATGCCAGCATTTGTTACTGGTTGATTTCTTGACAGCAGCCATTCTTTCTGGGGTAAGGGGAAATCTCAGCATTGTTTTAATTTGCATCTCTCGAATGACCAGTGATGTTGAACATTTTTTGATATGATTATTTGCTATTTCTACTTCTTTGTCTGAGAAATGTCTGTTCATTTCCAATGCCCATTTTTGGATTGGATCTTTAAATTTGGGAGGACTGATCTTTTTAAGTTCTTTATAGATTCAAGATAGTAGACCTTTGTCTGAAGAGCAGCAGGTGAAAATTTTTTCCCACATTGTGGGTTGTCTCTTCACACTGCTGGTGGTTTCTCTTGCTGTGCAGAAGCTTTTTAGTAAGAAGAGATCCCACTTTTGTGCTAGTTCTCGAGCAACTGTGGTTTTGTTCATAAAATCTTGCCTACATAGTGTCTTCAAGAGTTCCACCTAACCTCTGTTCTAGCTGGTTCAGTGCTTCTATTTTAATATTTAGATCTTTAATCCATTTCAATTTTAGTTTAGGGCATGGTGAGAGATATAGGTGTAGTTTGAATCTTTGGCAAGTTGAAACCCAATATTTCCATATGGTTTCCTTCCTTTATTTTTTTTTCTTAAATTCTTTTATTGGTACATTTTAGGTATAAATGTAAATATGTTTACATTTATCATTGTGTGCTTGTACCTGAACATGATGTATCTTGGTTCTTATTTTTGCCCCATTACCTGTGTGCCCTTTATCCCCTCTGCCCTTCCCTATTTACATAGAATTTGTTTCCATTTTTTCTTTTCTCATAGTTTTTCCTTTCCCTTCTTTCCTTTCCCCATCCCCTCCCACCTTCCCTGCCTGTTTGGACCTTTTCTTCCTATTTCAAATTATCAATCATTCATTTTAATCATTTTAATCCTTATTTACACTTTCAGTTTCTCACACTAGAGAAACTGCTTGGTATTTACACGTGTGTCCTATTTATTTCACTTAAGAGGATGGCCTCAATATGCATCCATTTAGCTATAAATGTCTCTAGTTTCTCATTCTTTATGGCACAGTAGTACTCTATTTTATATTAAAAAAATCTTTATCCAGTTTCCAGTTGATGGGCACTTGGGCTGTTTCCAAGCTTTAGCTATTACGAACTGTGCCGCTATAAACATGGGTGCACATATATCACTGTGGTATGATTATTTTAATTCTTTTGGGAAAATACCCAGCAGGGGAATAGCTGGGTTCAATGGGACCTCTAGTCCTAGTTCTTTGAGGTATCTCCGTACTGATTTCCACAGTGGCTGCACCAGTCTGCACTCCCACCAGCAATGAAAAAGGGTTCCTTTCTCCCCACACCCCCACCAGCATTTGTTATTGGCTGAATTCTTGATTGCAGCCATTCTTTCTGGAGTGAGGAGGAAGCATTATTAAAGAGGCTGTCTTTCCTTCAGTGAGGGGGTTGACTCCTTTGTTGAAGACAAGGTGGCTGAGTGTGTCTGGAGTTGTTTCTGCATCTTCTATACTGTTCCACTGGTCCTCAGATCTGTTTATTTTCCAGTGCCATGCTGTTTTTATCATGGTAGCTTTGTAGTAGAGTTTCAAGTTGGGGATTGTGATACCCCCTGCCTAGATTTTTGATACCCTCTGTTGCCTAGAATGGCTTTTGCTATTCTAGGTCTCTTCTGGTTCCAAATGAATTTTTGGATATTATTCTCAAGGCCCATAAAGTAAGCTGCTGGGATTTCAATTGGGATTACATTGAATCTATACAGCAGTTATGGAAGTGGGGCCATTTTCACTATGTTGATTCTTCTTACCCAGGAACAAGGAATGTCTTTCCATTTTCTGATATCATCTTTAATCTCTCTCTTCAGAGTGCTATAGTTTTCAGAGAAGAGTTCTTTGATTTCTTTTGTTAGGTTGATTCCTAGGTATTTCAGTTTTTTGGATGCTATTGTAAAAGGAATTGTTTGCCCTATTTCTCTCTCAGTGAGTCTGTTGATCATGTAAAGGAAAGCTATTGATTTTTGTGTCTTGACCTTGTGTCCAGCTACTTTACTGAATTTGGTTATAAAGTCTAGGAGACTTTTGGTGGAGTTCTTGCGATCATCTGTATAGAGTATCATATCATCTGCAAATAACAACAGTTAGACTTCTTCATTTTCTATCTTTATTCCTTTCATTTCTTTCTCTTGTCTAATTGCTGTGGGTAATGTTTCCAAGATTATATTGAACAGGAGTGGTGATAGTGAAAATCCTTGTTTTGTTCCTGATTTTAGTGTGAAGAATTTCAGTTTTTGACCATTAAGTATGATATTGGCTGTTGGTTTTTCATAGATGGCTTTTATCAGATTGAGGTAGAGATCATCTATTCTAAGTTTTTGTAGGGTTTTTATGATAAATGCATGTTGGATTTTGTCAAATGCTTTTTCTTCATCTATTCAGATGATCATATGGTTTTTGTCCTTGGCTCTACTGATACAGTGTATTACATTTATTGATTTGCATATGTTGAACCATTCCTGCATCACTGGGATGAATCACATTTGATAAGGTTGATGATCTTCTGCATTCCATTTGCCAGTATCTTATTAAAGATTTTTACATCTATGTTCATTAGTGAGATCGGTGTATAGTTCTCATTTTTGGTTTGGTCTTTCTCTGCTTTGGGGATCAAGGTGATGCTTGCTTCCAGGAATGAATTTGGGAGTATTGCTTCCCTTTCAATTTCATTGAAGAGTTTAAACAGTAGTGCCACTAGTTTCTCTCTAAATATCTTGTAGAATTCAGCAGTGAAGCCATCAGGGCCCGGACTTTTCTTAGTTGGTAAGTTTTTAATTACTTTTTCAATTTCATTGATTTATATTGGGTTCCTTAGAATTTTTAGTCTTCTTTGTTCAACTTTGGTAATTCATTCTTATCTAGGAATTTGTCCATTTCTTCTGTGCTTTCCATCTTATTGGCATATAGGTTCTTGAAGTAGGTATTAATGATCCTCTGATTTCTGCTGGATCTGTTGTAATGTCATCCTTTTCATTCCTGATTGCATGGATTTGGGCCTTTTCTTTCCTTTTTCTGATAAGGGTTTGACAATGTTGTTTGTTCTTTCGAAGAACCAACTCTTGGCTTCATTGATTTTTTGTATCATTCTCTTAGTCGCAACTGCATTGATTTCTGCTCTGATCTGTATAATTTCCTCCCTTGTATGAGCTTTAAGTTTGTCCTGCTCTTGTCTTTCTAGAAGCTTGAGGTTCGGCATCAGGTGGTTTAACTGGGCTCTCTCTGTTTTCCTCATATGAGTATTCACTGCTATGAGTTTCCCTCGTAAGACTGCTTTCATTGTGTCGCATAGATTCTGATATGTTGTATTGTCATTGTCATTTAATTGTATGAAGTGTCTGATTTCTCCTTCAATTTCCTCAGTGACCCATTGGTTATTGAGAAGTGTGTTATTCAATTTCCATGTGTTTATGAAATTCTCATGGTTTCTTTTGCTATTGATCTCTAATTTCATCTCATTATGACCTGATAATATACAGGGGATAACTTCAGTTCCTTTGCACTTACTTAAACATGTTATATGAGCAAGTATGTGGTCTATTTTGGAGAATGACCCATGTGCAGCTGAAAACAATGTGCATTCTGATTTTGTGGGGTGGAACACTCTGTAAACATCTGTTAAGTTCATTTGTTCAAGAGTTTGATTATGTTCTAGTATTTTGTTGTTCATTTTTTGTCTAGTTGATCTATTTGTGACAGTAGGGTATTGAGGTCCCCCACTACTATTGTATTAGTGCATATTTGATTTTTCATGTCTGTTAGTATTTGTTTCATATAGTTGGGCACATTAGTGTTTGGTGCATATATGTTTATGATTGTCATCTCTTCCTCTTGGATTGTTCCTTTTACAAGGTTGTAGCATCCTTCTTTATCTCCCTTAATCAGTGTTTGTTTGAAATCCACTTGATCTGCAAAGAGAATAGCTACTCCTGCTTTTTTTCGGGTTCCTGTTGCATGGAGTTTTGTTTTCTACCCTTTTTCAGTTTATGAATTTTTTTTAATTAAGTGTATTTCCTGTATGCAGCATATTGTTGGATCTTGCTTCTTGACCCATTCTGCCAGTCTATTTCTTTTGATTGGTGAATTGAGACCATTAACATTGATGGTTATAACTGATATGTATTGACTTATCATTGTGATGACTTTTTCTTTTTGTTGGATTCTCCCTCTTTGCATTTAACTTTTTGTTGTGCCCAATGGATTCACTCTGCTGGGCTTCCTGGGGTTGTGATCCTCCTTGTCTTTTCCTAGGTTATTGTCTAAAATTTTTTGGAGTTGTGGTTTGATGTTCAAGAAGTTCCTAAGGTGCTCTTTGTCATGAAAGTATCTTATTTCTCCATCAATTTTGAAAGATAGTTTTGCAGGGTTCCTCAATCTGGGTTGGAGGCTGTTTTCCTTTAGGGATTGAAATATGTCACTCCAAGCTCTTCTTGCCTCACAGGTTTGCATTGAGAAGTCTGGTGCAATTTTTATGGGCTTTCCTTTGTATGTGATTTGTTTCTTTAACTGCTTGTAGAATTTTGTTCTTTTGTTGGGTTTCTGAAATCTTAACTATTATATGCACATGTGTAGATTATTTTTGATCAAGGCTAGTTGGAGTCCTATATGCCTCACTTATCTATATGTCAAGTTCTTTTCCCCTCCTTGGGAAGTTTTCTGCTATTATTTCTGTGAACATTTTTTTTATGTCATCTGCACTGTCTTCTATTTCTTCATTGACTCCAGTCAGTCTTATGTTATTCTTCTTTGCATCATCTAGCATCTGCTGGATTGATTTCTCATGGTCCTTTACTTTTTTAAAGAGGTTTTTCTTTTCCTGGTCACTAATCGCAATCTTATCTTCTATGTCTGAAATTCTGTCCTCACATTGGCTCATTCTGCTGTGTAAACTTTCAATGGAGTTTTTAAACTTTTGGAAGTCTGTTTGCATCTGTTTTACGGATTCCATTTGTTTCCTATGTTGGGATTCCATCATGTTCCTCAGCACCTCTCTAGATTTATTAATCATATCTTGCACTGTGGGCATAATTGCTGCTGTTACCTGAGAAATTACTTCTGATTTCCTTTTTTTCCAGATCCTTTTTAGTTACTAGTTGAGGGAGTCCAGGTGGTTGAGTATCAGATTGTTCCATCTCATTTCCTTGGGGTTGCTGTAGGTGATCTGAAAGTCTGGTTTTGAGATATGTTTATGTGTCTTCTCATTTCAACGGTGGGTGGGGGATTGGGATATGTGCTGATGGCACTCGCATAACTCATCTCCTTGGCACTGGGAGTGGTGGTACAGCAGCCCAGAAGGTTCACCTCCTCTGTGCCGGGGGCAGCTCTGCTCCTTGGTGCTGGGCTGCCTGTTCTTAATATCACAAAGTCATGAAAAGCATTTATTCTTATATATTTCCTACAGGATTTAATGAACAATGATGAAAATATGACATATAAAATTACTATAGGTGTTGAGCATGGCCTTATGGAAAAATACTGAATTCTACTTCTTCCTTTCTATTTGGGACAGTTTTGTATGTGGCAATTTAGTTCTGAAATGAACTTCCCAAAGCACTCTTCCCCAAAGAGTTTCAGTTCAGGATTGGCTGCCAGAAAATTTTTACTGGATATGAAAGATGGCAGAGACAGCAGGAAGCTCTGAACGTCTGAGCAGGACCCCAAACACCAGTCAGCTTGTACACCTTGCCCTTGATCTGTGGTTCACTTTTGACCTCAGGAGCCTCTGGTCTACAGCGTCTGTACTCTTGCTAAATATCCTCCTTTGGTTGCTCTGTGTCCTGAGCCAGACACTTATAACCTTGAAGGCAAGTGTCAGCCCAGTCTGCAGGTCACCCATGGCGCCAGGCTTAGACACAGGGCAACTGGACTTCTAGTTTGTTTTTTGGGTCCCCGTGTATCCCTGCTGATGCCAATTTCACTTTACTTTCCCCTGTTTCATGCCCAGCTGTGGTCTGACATGCATGCTTTCCTTGCATTCAGTGAATTCAGACGCAGAGAAAACAGCTGTCCATAGATGTCATCACCGACTCCCTGTGATTGACTACATTCTGTAATAAGTCCCCAGTTCCTTATTTGTTGTAGTGATTATTCTTGTTGATTGAGTCCTAACTGATATGCCAGAAATTAGTTGGCTTACTTTGCTCCAAAACTGCCATTTTCTGCAGTTGCATAAATGACCTTTTTCATATCTGAAACTCAGCAGCCGATCTTGTTTACTCATTTCACAGCTGATATTAAATGAACTACAAAGACATTGTTATGGCCCATTCACATCTGTGTCCTTTCTTTGCATTTACATAGTTTACACTATTGAGTCCCTAATGTGCGCCAGGCACTGTGCTGAACAGCTTCATTTATCTCCTTTAATCCTGCAGAGACTTCAAGAAATAGGTTATTGTCATGATGTTCTTTAGAAATGAGAAAAGAAAATGTCAGAGATGACTAATTTTTGATGCTGCTTTGTATTACTGACCATATTTTAAAAACTACCAACACATCAGTTTATAGAAAACCAGAGTGTCATTTATAAAGTAAGGGTACATAATGAACTCCACAAAGAGCAAATGCCAATAGTTAAGTAAAAGATCAGAGACCAACAAAATTTCACTCAGTGAAGGATAAAGATAGGGTGTGGTAGAATCAAGAACTTGCATCTAGGTTCTGGATGCTTGACCAATGTTATATACCCTGTGTTAAATTTCAATATCAAACTATTAACCGGATTTCTATTGGAATTTTATTGAATATATCGATCCATTTTGGCAGAATGACAACTTAAGCATGTGAAGTCTTTTGGTCTATAAATCTGGTCTATTTCTCCATTTTTTTGGTTGCCTTTACTTCCTCTTTACAAAGTTTTGTAGTTTTAAGTATAGAAGTTTTAAAAAACTTTTGATAAATTTATCCTTACATATTTTATTCTTAGCATTTGCATTGCCTTTCCCAAGCCTAAAGAGTTAGGAAATTTGATAAAGTAATAAAATAGTAACAAAGTTGGACTAGAAAAGAGTTATTTATTAATGGTAAAACATCCAAGTTTAGTGGTCCCTCTGCAAACCAATGCGGTAAGTAAACACATTGGACAAAATATAGATAAGTGTAGCTCATTGTACCCTGCATAAGTACATTATGCTGTATTATTAGGTGATACTTCAAAATTGAACTGTCTTTGCTTATTTCTTAGGAAGCCATTGGATTTTGGTGTTGCATCAATGAAAAAAAATTATCAAATTCTAATGGAAATAATAAGAAATTTGATTTCCTAGCCATTCAACTAAGGTCACCAAGATTACCAACTCATTGAATTGCCTAAGAGGGATTCTCAAATCAAGGCAGGAGAATGCCCCAAGAGCAATAGGAATAGACAGTGCCTAATCTTCTCAGAATTGGGGGGATTTATATGGGACCACCTGGGACTTAAAAAAAGATTCTGTTTAGGTGATAATGAAACAAATGAGACTAGTTTTTATTTGTGTGTGTGTTTTTTTAAAGAATCTATGGGCAGTTCCTATATAATAGCAATGAGAAGAAAGTAGGTTATCACTTTCTTCATAAACCTTAATATTCTGTTTATTCAAATGTGTTTCGAGCATGAAAATGGGTAGTGAAATGGAAGACATTTTTAAGAGTGTACTTATCATCAGGAAAGTGTAAATTAAAACTGCAATGTCATCTCATCCTCGTCAGAATGGCTGTTCCTGAAAGGGAGGAAAAAAATAATATAGGCTGAAGAGGATTCAGAGGAAGGGAAACTCTCATGCCCTGATGATCGGAATGTAATTTAGTACAAGCCTTTATGGAAAACAGTGTGGAGTTTTTTCAAAGAAAACTGAAAATATGACTATGGAATAAACTGGGTATCTTGCTTCTGGTACACTGGTACTCAGAGAATTGAAGTCAGCATATGAAAGAGAAGCCTGCAGTCTCCGTTTATTGTAGCATTACTTACAGTAGCCCAAATGTGCAATTAACCAAATTATTCATTAGCAGATGAGTGGGTCACACAATGGAACATCATTCAGCCATGAAAAACAATGAAATATTGCGATTTGTGGCAAAATCAATGAAACTGGAGGATACAATGTTAAATGAAATAAACCAGGCATAGAAAAAGAAATATCATGTTCTCACTCACATGTGGAAGCTAAAAAAGAGTTAATAGAATAAGAGCATAGAACAGTGATTACTCAAATTTAGAGGGTAAAAGGATGGGAGAGAGAGTGAAGTTAGATATAGTAATAGGTACAAAAATACAGTTATATAGGAGAAATAAATTTTAGTGTTTTATAGCACAGTACAGTGATGGTAGTTTACAACAAGTTGATATGTATTTTTTAAAGAACTAGAGGAAGAGAATTCATAGACTCCAAACACAAAGAAAGTATAATTCTTTTAAGAAGATGGAAATGCTAATTACTCTGATATGATCAACACACAATTATATGTATTGAATTCACACCCATAAATATGTGCAATTATTATATATTAATTACAAATAAATTTAGAAAAAGTTAAACAGAGTGAATTGACAACCACATACACTTGATCATCAGTGTTACAAAGAAACTATAGAATAATAATGAGTAACAGCCCAAGCTGATTATAATTTTAGCATTAAAGATGTGGCAATAAAGAAGCAGATGGTCTTTCGGCTGGCCCTGTTTATAAATTCTTAAAATTATCTACACGGTAGCAGTCAGGGCTATTTGGGACTCTCAAATGGTAGTGGATTGAGCTCTTGGCCAATTCTCTTCTGCATAAATAATTTGCCCTGACCTTATGAAGGGTGATGTATACTTCTCTGAGACTGGAATCTGGGCTTAGTTATGGTACCTGCCAGTCAAACGCCGATGTGAGAATTGAAAAGGTGCCAGTTCCAAGCTTAGAACTTAAGGGCCTCCAGTGTCCCCTCCCCCAGGGTCCAGGATGACCACACGTGGTGCTGACCCATATGGTGGTCTGGGCCCATCTGGATGAAAGCCAGCCCCACCATGGCTTCAGCCTCAATCTCTAAGAATAAATGATTATTTTGCTGAAGCTTTGGGGTTGTTTCTTTTAGTCATCTCACTGTAACAACAACTAACTGATTCAGAAATTGGTACTGGAAGTGAAGTGCAGCTATAAAAAATATAAAAGACATACATACCAATGTATTTGGGATTGATCAGTGAAAACTGATCGGTTGGAAAGTGGTAAAGAAACATATATGTGGAAAATAACTATTTGTATTGAGCTTTTACTTCCTCTAACTTGTAAGATACAAATTTGCATCTTATGAACTTCAGACTTAGGTAGGATGGTTCTTAAGCAAACTGTGCAACCTGTGAGCTGATCCCTTTTAGGTGCATATATTTCTGTAAGAAAGAGATGAGATCAAAAAAGAATTCACAAGCGTGCAAGCAGAATATTGTAAATGTAGAGGTTGCTGGCTCCAAACACTATGCTATTCTTCATCTTGAGTGTCTCTATCCAGGTTCTGAGATTAAGGTATGGGATGATAGCAAAGATGAAATCAGTATTGGAATATGCAAAGGGGTCTGGGACAAACCAGGACTGAGCCCTCACACCCTTTCTTAAGGTCTCTGAAAGAACTGGAGGTGACTAGTACCTTCTATCCAGCTGCAAAAAGGGCTCTACAGAATGGCTTTCCAGATAAAACAGCCTATTTGGCTTCAACTTTATATTTATGACATAAAAGTCTAACATGGATAGTTTTTTTAATTAGGCAAGTTTAACTTTTAACTTTTTTATTTTGAGTCATGTAAAAAAATCATCAAATACTTTACATGACTGATATTTTACTTTAGTAGAATACTTTGGATTTTACCCCTCAGGTGCATTTTTATATGACAGATGAAGTATTTCTTATACAGGAAAATGCTTATATTAAGAGTTTCCTGGATTACTCATCCAAAAGGCTAACATGTCCAAGATGGAGTGGAGAAGAGAATCAAGCATCAGAGAAATGTGTAGTATGGATTTGGCTTTAGTACACTTGAAATGTACTAAAACCACTACAGAAAAGACCACAACATATTTTAAGAAAGCTGACGAGCAAACTTACTGGAAGCCAGGACCCAGAGGGACTTGGTTCTGCTGGAAATGTGAGATTTTCCCGCTGTCTACATAGAGGAAGTGTTCTGAGAAAGTAGCCCAGCTTGTACAAAGGGCATTTGAGATGAAGTGTTTTTCCCTTCTAGGAATCTTTCCTAAAGAGTTAAAGACATCATATTACACTGGTCCATGCACACCTATATTTATAGCAGCTGTAGTGCAACTCATAATAGCTAGATCTTGGAAGCAGTCTATGTATCCATCAACAGATGAATGGATAAAGAAAATGTGGTATTTACACACAGTGGAGTACTACTGTGCCACCAAGAAGGATAAGCTTGAGTCATTTGTAGGAAAATGGATGTGCTTTGAGACTATAATTAAGTGAAATAAACCAGACACACAAGCTTAAATATGTCATGGTTTCTCTTGTATGAGAAATCCAAATTATAAATAAAGAGCAAAATGAAAGTTAATAGGAATTAGGGAGATAGAGCTTTCTCAAGTGGAAAAGGGAACAAGACAGGGGGAGAGAGGGGAAGACAAAGGGATGAGAAAAGGAATGAAGACATGTTGTGTACCTGTATCACCTCCAGCCAGGAGTGTAGGCATTATGTAATGCAACCCTAAATAAAAATAAATTTTAAAAATAAATGGTCAAAAATGAGGATTAGGAAAAGAAATGGATCCATGGGCCATGAAGACAGTGGATATGAAGCCATTCCCTGGAAGCTGAATTGGGATCGAAACAAGGGCCATTCTGACCCTAGAGGAGAAGCTGGCAACACTTTCCAAATGGGATTCCAAAATTACTGTAGAGGAACACTTATTATGAGTCTACACCCTGCTGCTCTCTCTTCAGCATTCCAAGCAAGCACGTGTTTGCTGCTATTCTTTGTTTCCATGGTGTGTAGCTGCACCCGGGCAGTCATTTGCCACTTTAGCCTAGAGGTTTCCAGATCAAAGTAGCCTCATCTGAGATGATCTTGATTACGAGGTCCTGGGCACTGGGCCTGATGTCCTGAGGCAGGAGGCTTTTAAGTGTTCTGGGATCAGAGTATTCTGTTCTGGTTTCTTTTAGTTTTGCAAGAGTGTGGATTGTAGTAGATTGAAATGTTGTCCCTACTTTTCATTCCTTTCTGCATTTATATCATTGCAGTGACCTCATCTGAAGAATAATGCTCTTTCCTATGCCTTACTTTCATTTTGCCATGTGCACTGTTCAAATGCATGTGGACAGGAGTCCATGTGTGCTCCTTCCTAGCCTCGACCTGAGGTGGCCTTGTTATTTTTCTCTTTGTATCTCTGCCATATCCGTGAGAAGTTTCCCCCTGCCCTCTCAGCCAGAAGGAACTTCATGAGCCAAGCCCAACTGGACGCATTTGGGCAGCACCTAGCGGGCTCCAGTCTAGATCAGCTGACCCCCAATTCCTGTCCCAAGTTCACCCTAACCCTTGTGACTACACTCAGCAGTGCCATGTGCTATGCAGGTACAGGATGAAGTAGAGCAGCAAAGTCCCCTGGGTGAAAGAACTGGCTTATCTGCTAGAAAGCACTCTGAATGAAGGCAGATGATTCTTCCCATTATTTGAAAGTTACTTCTACATGGGGCATTAAGTAGGTAGAATTAATTTACTCTGGGCCACCCTGTGTAGTGTGTCTTCTCTTTGGCCGCCCAGCTCTGCCCCCTACCCTTTCCCTCCTTCCTGTGTGCCCTGGGAGACAGCCCTGTGCATCCTGGATGATGGCCTCCAACTCTCAGGCTGCTGTTGCGATTTCCAGTAGGAGCCTGGAGGGGTCAGGGACACGTAGGGCACCGAGACCAGGGTGTTCCCTCTCCCGTCTCTCCTGACTCCCTACCATCCGCCACCCTGGCTGGGCTGGTTCCCTGGTCAGTCTCTGTCCCCGCAGGTGCATGCTGTGCGGGACCTTCTTCCTCTGGTCACAGGAAGTGCTGCCACTCTTCATCTCAGGGACAAGCTTTCACTGGTGATTTTCCTACACCCTACCTATCCTTGAAGGTCATTTCACTTTGGTGTGCTGGAATTTTCTCTGGCGTGAGAAACCCAAAGGGTAAACAAGGAGCATAATGTTGGATAGATATTGGGAAGGAGGAAGAACATGTTTAAATGGGAAAGGGAACAAGGGAGGAGGTAGGGGAGGAAGGGAAAAGGAAAAAAGAATGGAAGAAAAAAATGGAAACAAAGTGTTTGCAAATGGGAAGGAAGAAGGGTTGAAGGGAGGGGAAGGGAACAGGGAAAAATAATTAAGATACATTATGTACAGGTACAAATTTCCTATGATGAAAGTGATCACTATGTATGACAAAAATGTACTAATAAAAAAAGAAGAAACTTTCATATAAAAACATTTTAGCATGCTGGAACTTTGAGGAGGTCACAAATAATGAGATCCACAGAATGTGAATTGTGGCTTGTCAAGTTCATGTGAAACAATAAGAAAGCAACTGTGTGTAAAGAAAACACTTCTTAAAAATTGCAGCTGCTCAGCATTTACACATAGAGTCACGACATAACTGTGAACTACAGATGCTTGCTGTCTCGACTCTTAATTTATGACACATAAAACTCTAATGCTGCTAATAACTTTGTGAAACACGAGCATGTTTTATTTTCAACACATATTCTAAGTTGTACAAAAGAAACCAAGTTACATAATAATTAATTAGATACACTTGCTGTCTCAGTTTCATTTAGGATGTATAAAACTCTACTATTGCTGTTTTTAAAAAGTCAGGCCATTAGCTCTCCACACTTTAAATTATACAAAATAAATGAATGATGTATTTTTTTAAATTATTTTTTTCTTTGGTACTGGGGATCGAACTCAGGTCCTTGCACTTGCGCAGCAGGCGGCAAAACCACTGAGCTAAATCTCCGGCCCTCAATGATATATTTTAAAGAACTCTTATCTTCATTTGTGTTAACATTTTTTGAGTTTTGACCTTCAGGGACCAGTTTTCTACTTATCATGGAATTGAAATGTTTATGGTTTTTATTCTATTTTAAAATTTGATTGATTGATTGATTTACTGGGGATTGAACCTTGGGCCGCTGCACTGAGCTATATCCCAGCTCTTTTTCACCTTTCACTGGAAGATAGGGTCTTGCTAAGTCTCTAAGTTGCCCAAGCTGAACTTCAACATGGGATCCTCCTGCCTCAGCCTCCCAGAGTGCTGAAATGGCAAGCATGAGCCATTATGAGCAGCTAGTTCTTCTCATACAGAAAATTAGTCACATTCCCTTGGAAAGATAAATAAGCTTAGAAAGAACTCTTGTCTGGGGGTTAGACAGTCAAGATACTCTTTAGCAATAATTCAATTCCATTCTCTAGAGAGCCGATTCCCAGCCAGTGGTGGCAGAGTGTGGCGTGCATTGTCACCAGGGCCCGGCGCCTGGAACAGAAGCTGTGGCACTGTGGCCGTGTGAGAGTGTGAAGCTGGCCATGCTCTCTGAAGCGCTTCCGAGTAACTTTACATGGGAAAAGCGAAAATCCCCTCAGGGCCTTTTACAAAAAAAAGTGAGTGCACTGACATAGAGTCAGCGGCACAAATCTGCACCTTACTCGGGAGCACGCTAGCACTGTCCTTTCCTAAAGAAAGGCTGAGCAGAATAGCACCAAACTGACAGCTTCAGAAAAGTAAAAATATTTATAGAAAATGTACTGTCATTCTAAGACCCAATTATGAGTGCTGCTCTTAAAAATTACCGAAATTCTTTATGCTTCCCTTTGAGAAAAAGAGAAGCCAAATATTTATGTAGAATAAGCTATGGGGAGGCACACATGTGTACAAGCATGGTGGTTGTTATTTCCAAAAAACATAAATCATCCTATTCTTTCCACTGAAATCTTTGGTTAAACTTTTTTTCCCAGGTCTGGACTGTTGTTCTAGCTCTGTGGGTGACATGTTTGAGAAACTCAAGTCAAACATGAACTTCAACCAGGGAAGCCATGGAAGAATCATAGAGGTGTAAAGCTGCCAAGCCGAGGGTGGCAAGTGGATGCATTTGAAACCCTTCCCCACAGTCTCTACTCACCCACTCTGACGTCGGAAGATCCTTACTGCAAGCAGACCCCAGGGCGGTTGCCCCATCAGGACCCATCCTGAAGGCAGCTCAGGTCCAGACTGCAGAAAGCAAGCCCCAGCCCATAGGAATGGAGCCCCAAGACCTCCAGTGTGTGTTGAAGATGACAAACACCTGGCATCATTTCCTGTAGAAGGTTACCTGTTCGCAAAGCAAAGCTGCTGGTTTGGCCTAGGCACGAGGGTAAAATTCAGGCTACAAAACAGTCACCTCCGACTCTTTTCTTCATTGCCATTTATATAAAACCAGCCAAGACCCAGGAGGTTCAGCAGTCTGTGTTGCACCGAAGGGTCTCCTTCCCTCTCCATGACCACCACTCAGCCTTCCTGCCAAGCACCCGAGTACTGGGTAATTAGCTCCTAAATTAATCCTCTAATCCTAGCATTTCCTCTTCCCATTTCCCACAACATAATTAGTTTAATTATTACTGAAACCTAGCTTTCAACCCATTATAACTTTGCCCTAAATCTTTAAGGGTGCTACAAAGTAAAACCCGTGCACTTTTATTAGGTATTGAAGCCTTAAAACCTTATGGAGCCATGAACAAAAATAATATCACGCAGCCAGTGAAGTTTATGTCTACTTAACAGTCTACCAATTGTATTTTTGCATATCACTGCATTGTATCCTGTAAACAATCTTGCGGGAAGGTGTATTTGGCATGAATATCCCTAGGACCACGTTGAGGGACCCCAACGTAAACGATTACTTTTTCTGCAAGTTAGAGGAGGAATCAAAAGGAGGGTGATGAAGAAGTGCAGGACAGAGAGAGCCAAGCTTTGCAGAGGGGCCTGAGGTCTACAGCAGGTTTGGCTGTGTGGCAAAGGATCTGACTCCGGAGTGTGTCAGAAGAGCAAGAGAAGCGTGTGTCTGCGTCCCCCGGGACAGTGGCCTCCAGAGGACACAGTGCCATTGCTGCTTGGAATCAGTGATGCCCAGATGAGGTCGGCACCATAAGGTTCTAGTTCATTTCTTGTTGCTGTTGGTGCATGCACGACATGGAAGTTGCAAAAAAAGAGAAATGGGAGTTGGAGAGAGGAAGGACGGGAGTGACTTCTAGCCTGAGAACTCGCTTCTCCCAGCCCCATCTCCTGGTCCCTGCAGACAAAAGGCCCTGACTGCAGATTCAGCCCCACAGCCTCTCTGCTAGCGCTGTGGTCCTTCAGTGCTCCTGCCTTTGTGATTGTGCTGTATGAAGGGGGAGACGTAGTCCTGAGTGATGGACCAGAGTCTTGTTCAGGAACCTGGGAGTCTTGCTTAGGAACACTTGTAACGGAAACATGAACTGGCAACAAAAACCAAAAAACAGCCATGAGGGGTCTGCAGACAAGCACTTGCCTTTTTCTATATGTCTGTTCCATTTTCCTCTTCCTGGTGCCCACTAATGATTCCCTCTCCGTTGTCCACCGCCAAACCCAAACGATTATCTTAGTTAATTACCAGGATTAATTATTGGCAGAGCCTCTCCGTGAATTGCTACCTAAATTGCAGACGGCCCTCCTTTGTATCAAGGGCCACTTTCAGACTGAGTGAAGCTCACCAAGCGCCTTGTGTGATGTAACTGCAGCTCCGGCTCTGGTGGGAAGATGAACGTGACAGCCATCAGAGTGACGTGTCCTATGAGTGGCCTCCCCTAATGCCTGCACCACCCACTGATCCACGCTTCACCGGTCCTTCACAGAACAGCCTTTGGTCTTTCATTCCTTCCTGAAGCTTTCCCAAGAAGCCCAGGGCATATGATCAGAGGCAAATTCAGCAGCTTGACATTACACAGACCTCTCGATCGTCACAAAATTCAGCCCTTAACTCAGTGCTTCTGAAATTTAAGTGTGCATAAGAATCATCTAGAAAATCAGCAATATGTAAATTCCCCAGAGATCCAGTTCACATTTATGACCAACTTCCTGGAGCTGCTGAGGCTGCATCTCCAAGGAACACACGTTGAGTCTCCTCCTAGCTACATGGGTTTGGGTGTGTTAGGGAGTCTGTCTGTAAAATGGGGATGCTAACAGTGTTGATCTCATTGCACTGTTATGCAGTGTATGGGAATCAAAATAAGTCCTGCGTTTGACATATATGGAGCATAAAAATTAATTGGTCCACCTTCCCATTCTCTGATCCTTCTGAGTCAATGATAATAACTCAGTGTCTGGAACATGGAGCTTCCTTAAAATAATTTAGAACCGATATTAATTTAAATGATGGTGTTCATGGGTCTGCAGTCCCATCCCAAGCACTCGCACTCGGGAGAGGGGACAGGGACCCCAGAAGTGCTTTGTGCACAGGAAGCACTTGCGGCTTTGCACGGGGAGGCGGGGGGTGTCAGAGTTAAGACTCAAGGCCAGATGCCCAGGACCTCAGTTTGAATCACAGCTCCGATACTGAGAATCGGAGGGATCTTACACTAGTTACCTGGCCTTTTCTGTCCTCAGTGTCCTCGCCAAGCTGGGGATGATACCACTGGCTTCCTTGTGGAGGGTGGCATTGTACTATGAGGCAAGCAGAGGGGAAGCATTTGCAGGGTGTTTTACCCAGGGTACAGCTAAATAGTCTTAGCGCTTATGAGTGATGCATTTTGTAATTTCTCCCGGTAGAAAAACTGCACATTTTAAAAAGAGGATAAAAGCTGAATGTGAGGAGAGCATAAAATGCTTTAGTAAAACGTAGTTATTTTTGTTTTCAAATATTACAAAGTGATGCTTAATTTTCATTTTTCTTCTGGGTTCTTTGTTCACAGATAACAATTTATATGTTCCTTTTTCAAACATTCTAAAAGAGTTATAAATGTTTATGTCTCCTTCAAGTGTATGTTAGCTGCACATATCAAAGAGGACCGCACGATCCTTCCTTTGCTATGGTAAATAGATTTTGCTAACTGGGTTTTCTGAACACATGGTTTTTACAAATTATAAGAAGTTTCCTTGGGGTATGACCAAGAAAGGAAATCGTGTGTAATGTTGTGACCAATTGAATCAGTCTATTGCATAAATACCATGACTGGGCCACACCTACCTACTTCATGTTTTCTTCCTTGCTTTATAACCATTTATTCCTCTCCCCTCCTTGCTACCAGGTAATTTATTTGGTCATGAGAATTTTCCATTTTCCATAAGCCAGGGACAACACAGCTATCGCAGCAGAGAGACCAGTTTATAGGGCTACACTGCTGTGGGTTTCAGTGCGCTCTCCTGAAGCCAGCTCTGTGGCTTTGGGAAAGTTCAGCAATCTCTCTGTGCCTCGGCTTTCAGAGAGGAGTAAGGTGAAACCCGTGGATCGCATGACTTCCTGTGAGGTATCATACATAGTGAAGGTGACATTTGAGGATGTATACGCTTGGCCCAAAATAGACATTAAATTAATAGCATGACTATTCTAATTTCTATTATTCTTGGCATCCGCCTTGTTGAGTAATACAGGGTAGGCACTTGCAAATGTGTCCTGAAATAATAGACACCTAATGCAGGAGCTTGGTAGTGCTTCCTTCTCAAGGTTGTCTAATTCCTGACTACAGTCAGGATGTTCAGTAGCTCCAAACCACTGCATGCTGGCTTTCCTTACCTTTTCCTGGAAAATGTGGACAGCTGCCAATTACCTCAAAGTTCATTAATTAGATACCTTACTTCTCTCTGGTTTAACGAACCCAACCATAGGAGATGGAAAATTCCAACAGTACCTTTTGCCTTTCCCCAAGATCTTTCACCTATTCTGTTTCACTTCATTCTGTAAATGCAACAAAATTATTTTATTACAGTAAGACAAATCCCAACTACAGCAACTTCTGAGAGAATTCCCAAATATCACGTGCTAGGATGAGAATACGTATCGGTTATGGTTTTTGAGACAAGTTATTTAAAATGCTTCCAAGGCTCAGATTTCACGTCTGTCTAATAGGAAAGAGAATACTCACTAAATTGTGTTGTAATGAGATTTATACATCTCTCTAGCCCTTTTCCTAGCTCTTCCTTTTTATTCAGTATATAATAGCTCAGGATTGAAGACTTTGTGATGCCCTTGTCACTTCTGTTTCAACATTTGTCTTCCTAGCAAAGTTCCTGTCCTTGGAGACAGGCAGTGTGGATGTGCTGAAGTTGGTTAACTGTGCACAAAAAATCATACCACTTCCTGTCATGGTGCTAGGACTGGAGCTGGTGGCCATGGGCATCTCCACCTGATGTGGCCGTGGGCCTGGTCCTTTGCAAAGGGATACATTGCAGGGTGGCAACTGGTGGGCATGGCTCTCCCACCCAATGCAGCCACGTGGAGGCAGAAGGCTCCAAGCCCTCAGGAGATGGCACCACCAGAGTTCTCAGTTGATAAGGACACAAAAGGCTCTGCCCTAAAGGAGCCAGTACACTCAATTATTACATAAATAACAGGGAAACTCTATTGCACTGTGCCACTAGAAGGTGGGGAGTTGTTTGTTACAGTGCCTGGCACTGCCCTAATGTGCGGTAGGAAGCCAGTTTTCCTTGCAATGTATCCTCTGTACACCAGCCTGGCGGAGCCTCTCTATGGAGCAGGGAGTCATAAGCTGTTTGGTATTTTGTACTAAGAGGAAGTAATGCCTTTCCAGACTTCAGCTTGGAAGGTGGGGAGCAATGTACAGAGGTGGTTTATCTGGCCTGCAATACTTTTAAATATTGTGTTAATTACCAGTGTTTGTTAGTTACATAAAAATCTGAACATTTGGCAACTTTTGAAAATGTGAAGGCACTGACTACAGCACGTCCCTGTTCCCACAATGCACCAATGGGTGACAGCTGAGTTCCAGGTGACTGTAAGCATCCACTGTCCCCGAGTCCTGGCTATTAGTCTTCTGTCTATGCTTACTGATTCCATATGTCAGACCTTACCCAGGAACACAGAGATCAAAACTATAACACAGGGAGCCAGGCACACAGGCGACACAAGAAGTAAGAGACTCAGCAGGGCCTGTGAAATAAACCTGGGATTAATGCAGCAAGACACTGCTGCTGACGTTGCATGGAGGGGAAATGCTTTGGGGGACTTGAAGGAGCTGGAACCCACGAAAGGGCAACAGGTGCTGGAAAACAGTCAAACCCAGAGAAAGAGGACTGTGGGGGGGCAGTAGGGAGTGGCTTCCAAGCCTACCCTGCCGTGTCTCCTCTCAGCTCCTGCCCCCAGGCTCCTCCCAGGGCCTCCCGGGCGTGGCAAGCACAGGACTCAGGGATGCAGGCAGTGGATCCCTTCTATTTCTCTTATTTCAATGTACTCATTAATAATAATAATACCATATTTTGCTTTCTTATTTTTGCATTTTTACATGACATGTAAATGTTTTCCTTAACCTCAGCAGCTATGTCAGGGTAAAATCACTCACTCACATGGTAACAACGGCTACCATTCACTGAACACCCACAAAATGCCAGGCCCTCGATGGTGTGGCTATTCATAACTACCATATTGCAAAATCCGTGTTATTCTCTTCACCTCATTAAAGGGAAACCTGAACCCCAGGTAGGTTAAGGAAATCACTGAGGTCATACGAGCTGACAAGTAGCAGAAGACAAATCTTGCCTTGGTGAGCCAGACTGCTTCAGACCTTGTCTGGCGGTCTCCATTATTCATTCTACCTCTCAGGGTAATCCTTTTATTTTTTGTTCTATGGCATTCTGGGTTTTCTGGTTGCTTGAATGTTTGATAAGCACCTGCCTCATTGTTCAAATGTCAGAGTGGTAAGATTACGTAATGCAACTCTTTGGTTGTAGATACAATAGCAAATTGGTGGAGAACCTTCCCTAACAAAGCCAAAAACACACTTGTAAGAGAGCGAAGCTCTGCTGGAACATTTTGTTAAGGGAAATGTGGATCCCAGTTCAGGATATACTGATAGATTTCTTCCAACAGGTATATTCTTACCACACTGACTGATAGACAGATGCAGAGAGAGCACGTTTTTAGAGAACACATAGAGAAGACCTAGCCATGAACATCGCTCCACATCGGGGGTGGTTATATAGATAAAATAATAATTATTATTATAATCTTAATTGTCTCAGAAATTAAATATGTGACACATTTAATTCTCCACTCTCCTTAATTATTATCTAAATCACTAGCTCAGATTGGTACCCAGTGGGTACTGGAGTAGCTGGCTTTTCAAGTCCAGCAATAACATTCAGTTTATATAAAGCCTTTACTTTGGGTTGTTTGATATTTGAATTTGGGGTGGTGGTCTCCCCTCCGTCCTGAGCAGGGTGGTGCAGGGAGTAGCCTCTTTCCCAGCCAGACGATGTGCACCTGACTCTGTCCTCACTGACTATGACCCTGGGCTCCTTACGGAGCGTCCCCTCCGAAGCCTCCTGTGATAGAGAACGTGCATTACCATCATACATTAATCAGGTCTGGGTTCTGACTGATTACTGAACCTAAACAAAAATTTCAGTTTGCTGAAGGTACACTCAGTAACTCATGGAGATGCTTTGGCTTTGTACAACACGCTCTCTGCATGGACTCTCAGGAGAAAGACATCTGCATGTTTGTAAAGGAGCATAGAGATGCTCCGGGTGGGAACCAGTTATGCTGCCAGCTCAGTGAGGTGCAATGACGCTCAGCTGTGGACCCTCAGGCTTAGGGGCCCCTTCGTGGCCGCAGTTTTCCTGGGCTTCCTGCTCATGCGTGGCCACGGTCGGTGGGGTTGAGAGAGGCAGTCAGGAAGTGGAGAGAAGAGCAACTTCCTGGGATGCAGCTCATTACCAGGCACCAGCGAGGGTCCCCCTTCTCCTTCCCGGCCGCCCTGCCCAGGTGCTCTTCAGCCCTAACCCGGATGATATCTGCACGGTTAATTAGCCCGATCTGCCCGTGGGAGAAGCGGTATGCAGGACAATGACTGCCGTAGCAAAGTGCTCCGTTTATAAAGGTAAACACTTCTCGGGAAACAAGAAGCTCTGGTTAATGAAAGATATTTTCTTGCGGGCATTATTATGCAATCAAGTGCCTCCTATTAGGAGTGGGGAACCTCCTGGCAGCGATGCAGGAGGCATTTCCACTTAAACCATCATCTTGATGGGCCTGGGATTCAAGGACTGCAGAGGAGAGAGGAAAACCTATTTATCAATTGTGCACTTACAGGTCACCCCCCAAAAATGGAGGCCAACTGAAAAAGCAAAACGAAACAAAAAGTTCTCATGCATCTAATACATATTTCTTTCCTTTCCTCTACATAAACTAAAAGACACAATTTACACAATCATACCAGTTAGAAGGCAACTAAAATTAAAATGGAAAAACCAGCTGAATTCCCCTGAGCTACGTTCATATTCATATTAAAAGTACAAGCATACCTTGCTGGCCTCAGAATTAACATTTGCAAATGAAATATAAATGGAGTTTCTCAGGATGACCTTAAGAAAACCAGAGATATTATAAAGCCCTAGAAAAACTTTGTAGACCTTTAAACCTCTCCACGATGATTGTGACATGTTTCAAAGATATCATAGATTTATAAATTAATTTTACAGGTCAGTGAAGGTGCCCACAATTTTTACAGAATCATCATTAATGAATATGAGAAATGCAGCCAGCAGAACATATTTGATTTTAGAGATAGACTCTTAAAAGTTAAAATTAAGTTGCACTGAACATTTTCATACCATCAGAAAACTGATGGAAGAACTACAAACTAGGAGTAATGATGCAAATGCTATTTTATTTTGAAAAAATACCCAACCAAGCCATGAAAGGATTGATGCTAGCTGTAGTCATGTCTAATATCTACGTTAATCACCTGGAAATGAGAGCCAACAATGTGCTAATGAAATCTGCCCATGATACTGAATTGAAGGGTGCTGTTAGCATGGATAGTGTAAGACAAACATATTATTTTTATTTTTTATATGTAAACAAAAAATGACCTTCTGTTTTAAATGTCAGGATAATATAATGGGTATAAGTAATAATTTTAAAAAATGTATTCAATACAAGGAAAAGCAAAGGCATAATTACCACTTATATATAATAGATTTGACTTTAGTAATAATGGAGCAAAAATTAATGAAATATTTGAGTACTAGGTGTGTTGAATTTTCATTTTGCAATGAGAGGAAAATACTGTTTCTCTATGTAATTCTGACAAGACCAATATTTAAATATTGAAAATAATTTGGTATTAACCATTGTACCCACATATAAGAAAATGGGATTAAATGTCTGAGATGAGATGAGCAATAAAAATGATGAAGGAGTTAGCCTGATGAACTTCTAAGAAAAGATTAAAATAATTAATCTTGTAGGCTGCAAGCCTAGGCAAAGGAATCACAAGGGACATGTGTAATAAGTTTTTTCATCAAGGAATAGTACAATAAAACTTCATTCAAAACATGAGGAATTCCTTTGAGTAATCCAGATTAAGATTATTTTGTAACTTTCACTGAACTGACAACAGAAGGATATTTCTGATGGAATAGTAAACAAACACTCTTGTATCTCTTATATAATACTTAGTACATTCCAGAGACCATGCGAGTAAACTAAAGTGATGAAATAAGAATCAGCTCCAGGGGCCGGGGATTTAGCTCAGTGGTTCTGCCGCCTGCCTCGAAAGCGCAAGGTCCTGAGTTTGATCCCCGGTGCCAAAAAACAAAATAAAACATAACAAAGAATCAGCTACAAACTGAGTATGGTGGCACATGCCTATAATCCTTGCACTCTGGGAGGCTGAGGCAGGAGAATCACGAGTTCCAGCCCAGCCTGGGGAACTTAGCATCTTAGGGTGACCCTGTCTCAAAATAAAAAATAAAAAGGGCTGGGGATGTGGCTTAGTGAGAAGGCCCAGGTTCAATCCCTAGTCCTGCAAATAATAATAATAATAATAATAATTATAATAATAAATAAGCTACCATAGCTGCTGCATAGTCAAATAACTTTGCAAAAAGAATCATGATGTTGCTTTGTCAACAGAAGCAGGTGACGGTTCCGTCTTGGTTTCTAGGCAAAGCTACCAAGACCAGTGCCGCTGGAGCAGGCTCTGATCAGAACCAGGGGAAAGCCTGCATTTTGTCCTTCCTCTTCTTTCTTCCGTTTCGCTCCGCCCGCCGTTGTTCTGCAAGTGCTACGTTGTGTCTTATAGGCCAGGTGTTTATTTCCTGCCTACTACAGTTTTGTTGTGTTTTAATCCTGGGAAGCAGAGAGGGAAGATTTCAGTCACATCTGTGCAGCAGCAGAAGAAACGAGAATCTCGTGCTGTATTTATGGGCTGCTCCTTAACCTTCGCAGGAAATACTCATTTTAGCAACAATTTGAAAAATGTGTTCTGACCCAAATTTGGGCACAGAGGCTTTGACATGTTCTACCTGCACACACACACACACACACACACACACACACACACACACACGCACACATGCACGTGCAGAGCTGTGGTTTATCTGTGCCTACGAAACACACTTCCTGAACATGCAACACGTTTTGCACCTTTGGCTCTCTGCTTAGAACACATTTATTCTTGTATCAGTCCAGAAAATTCTGGGTGGTTATTCAGGTGCGGTTCAAGTGTCATCTCCTCTGTCAAACCCCGTGGCCCCTTAGCCATCTTCCCTGCTCTGTTACAGCCTGTGATCAATCTGCCGACAACACCCACAGCTCCAATTCCAAGCATCACTTTCCAGGTACCTAACGTGAGCCATGCACTAATGGTGCAAGATTTCTGTATAGTACCTTTTTCTTCTTCCTTTCTTCCTTCCTTCCTCTCTCTTTTCTTTCTTTCTTTCTTCCTTTCTTTCTTCCTTCCTTCCTTTCTCTTCCTCTCTTTCTCTCTCTTTCCCACCCTTCCTTCCTCCCTCCCTTCCTTCCTTCTTTCTCTTTTCCCGTGACTGTTTGGCCTTGTCTGCACACCTGCAGCCTCACCCTGTGAGTGTGTGCAGTGATTTTGTTCATGATAAGTCAGTGGTTCATCACTGTCTTTAGGAACCAAGCTCTGCAGCCATGCTGTTGAGTCCTGGGTTTTGAAGCATTCTTGAAGTGAGCTTGGGTGACTCATTTAGCCTCTCCACGCTCCATTTCTTCATCTGTGATGTGAGGATGACAGTCCTGCCTCTGAAGGGGGTCCCAAGGCCTCGGTGAGACCCTAGAGTGGAAGTGTGAGCACTTCCCCAGGACGCGGTCCATATCTGGGCTCTGATGAGCCGCTCGTGTCCCAGGTTCTCCTGTGGCCTCTGAACTCCTTCTAGGGGAGATCACGCCTCGTGTCTCTTTGCGTGTCCTGCAGCCAGAATGGTGTCCGGAAAAGGGCAGCCACTTTGGATGGAGAACTGCAGGTAGCTTTATGCCAGTGAAGAAGTAGGGTGGGGCAGCAGAGAGCTGTCTCTGCAGCTCTATATGTGGTTGCCCTGAGCTCCCCTCTCCCGTCAGCTGCGTGGACTGCAGCAACCCCTAACCCCGCTCTTCCAGCTGGGCCGCCTCGCTCTGCACTGCAGGACCGATTTCCCGTGCAGAAGGGCCTGAGCACCTACCAAGACGTCTCCAGTGCCGAGCAGCTCCTGGCAGCTGCCACTGGTCCTGCCCCCTTGGTCAGGAGCCCCAGTCTTTTGCTTCAAGCTGAGCCCAACCCAAATTGGGTTAAGCCCGGCCGTACAGGAAGAGATGCCCACAGCAGGAATCAGCTCCATTGATCAGGGCTGTGAGCACCGCCGTGGGGCTGCTCACTGCCACTCCGTCCTTACACATTTCCTGATTTCTGGCCCCTGTGTGGAAAAGCAAGCTTCCCTCATCCTCTTCCCCGCCACGCTGCCCACACCCATGGCTCCTTTTTCCCCCGGTCTGTCCTCTGTGTGTGGCCCACTGCCCCATCTGCTGACCTGGGACCTCTGGCTTTGTCTCCTGCCCCGCTTGGGGGGATTTCCTGACCCAGCCCTGTGTCCAGCCAGCAGCACTGGTGGCTGGCACATGGCCAGGAAGCAAATGTGTGTCTCTGCTGGAGTTAGGAACTTTTAGCAAAAACTTCTTTCCTTAGAAAAGCTTCTGAGAGTAAGAGGTGAGAGCTACAGGTTTGGACCTAGAGTTAGACCTGATCCAGGCCCAGGTGTGCCAGGCCCACCCTGGCACCCTTGGGCAAGTTACTATCTGCATAAACCCAGCTTCCCTGTCTGTGTAACCAAGCACATAGTGAAGATTATCTCGCAGGAATATTACGTTCCAAATTTAACTGATTAATGTGTGAGATAAATTAGTGCTATCATTGCTACTACTAAAAGCAGAACCTCAAATTCCTGATCCAGAGATGAATCCATAGCTCAAAATGAGGCTCAAATCATTAAAGGTCATCCTTAAGATCAGAGTATCTTATTTTAGACCCCAAATGACCTTAAATATCCAATCAACTTGTTTAAGAGATGAGGAAATGGTGAACCAGAGAGCAAGATTCATGGTTCTGCCACTAAGTAACTAAAGGAAGTAGCTACTTTCGTATCTCAGATGAAGATGTTTTGGCCCAGATTTAACAATTGCAATTTTGAATGTCTGCATTGAGCTTATTCACATGTCCACCCACCCAGCATCCATCCATCTAGCCAGCCCTCCATCTCTGCAGGAAGTACTTAGGAACAGCCAGTTGTGTGTCCCATTCTTCCTGAGCTCTGGAATCCCACGCAGCGGCTTAACATCTTGTGTCACACTCTCCAATCTTCCACTGCTTCTCATGTCACTGGATGGACAGCTTCCATTTCTGCCCCTGGACCATATTTGAATGTCCATCCTGCATCTCAAATGGGCCGTTTTGACAGCAGCAGCAGCAAATTTTGAGGAAGCAAAGTTCTCATGGGTAGAATTGGATCTTATAAGTAAACCACCCTGAGGGGCCTCTGGGTGAACACACCCTCCACGTGCACCTGGGGAACTGTCCTTTGTCATCTTCCGTCTGTCTGTCTCCCTTGGCACAGCTAGGTACCCAACAGAACCTCAAGAAAATGCAGGAGCCTGAAAAAATCCTCTGTGCGTGCACATGCATTCGTGTGTGTGTGTCTGTGTGTGTGTGTGTGTGTGTGTGTGTGTGTGTGAATTGGGAAGCTATAAAAGAGCAACAGCTCAGGACTGGGGATTTAGCTCAGTGGTTCCACCACCTGCCTCGAAAGCACAAGGTCCTGAGTTTGATCCCCAGTACCAAAAAAAAAAGGAACAACAGCTGTGTTTTATGCCACTTTGGGGAAGCTCAGCACTTAGTAGGTGCTCAATAAATGTATTGATAATAACAATAAAGGATCAGTGAGTAATTAGACGCTTCTCTGCAAAATGGTTAATGAGTGTTGGCAACAGCTGACAGCCTTCAGGTTTCTCCTTTGCCTTTGTCTGGGAGACAGCATGCTTGGGATCGGTCAGCAGGTGGGAGGAGCCCTGCCTGCCTGACAGCCAGTGGTGATTAATACAAGCATAGAGACCCTGGCCCTTTCAGCGTTCGTGTCTCGCAGTGCTCCATTAGGACGATGCCATGCTCACCCAAAAAGCTTTTTGACATCCTAAGAACTCTAGCTATTTGGAAGCTAAAAATATTCAAGGTAGAAAGGATGAGAACCTCGGTGGAAATTTCAGCCATGTAGAAGCCACTCACTGGGGAGTGGCTCAAGTGCTGAGAAAGGCGAGCTGCCCGAGAAGCCCCACTCCAGAGGGTGCGGGTGACAGGCTCTGTCATTCTGTTATCAAGCACAGCACATGGGCAGACGGGCCCTTCACAGAGCACTGCAGAGCTGATGAGCTTCACTCATGAGGCTCATGGAGGGGACCATTTGCTTGGTTTTACTTGATTAGTGAAGTTCAAACCAATAGATCTGACAATATAATCCTTTCTTAAAACCTCACGAAGATTAGCAGTGATACTTTAGACTCTTCGACACAGCTGAGGATTTTCCTAAGGAGGTAACGCCATGCCTCCTAAACCTTTTCTGTTAAAAATCTGAACTCCTAAGACTCTCAGAGACATCGCCCCATAGCTGCCCGTTGAGGACCCTCTTTGATTTGTCCATCACTGGAATTGAAACTGGAGGAGCTGAACTCTAGGAACTGTACCAAAGAAGCCTGAGCCACAGCTGGATCTGGTTTAGATGAGTTATTAGGGTTCAGGCCGATGCCATAGTAGAGGTTCTGGGAGAAAGAGGTGAGAGTATTTTTCATGTCTAAAGGAGGTGAATTGGTGTGGCTAAAATGCCAGTGTAAAGCAGATCGGATTTCACTGAAAGCACTGCGGCAGACTCTCGTCTCAGTAATCGCCTACAATGTGACCATGTCCACATTCTCCAAATCCAGGAGTGGAGCTACATCTGCCCCACACACCCGGGAGGGCTCATGTTTGCCTCGATGCTGCCTGACTCCCAAGCTATGCCATGAACGTCAATGCAGCTCTGCTTGGAATCCAGAACCACCAGGTGAGTGTGGCAGCCAGGCCACAGGGACAGCGTCACAGGGGTCCAGCTCAGCTCTCCTGATCTCTGTGTCCTCTCTGAACTGCATGTGGCCCCAGCCTCAGGTGCCAAGCCACCCCTAGGCATCACACCTTCCTCAGAACAGTAAAGCAGCCAGTGCATCCTGTCCAACTCCTGACAACAGAATCCGGGAGAAACACAAAACAATTGCTGTAAGCCACGTGTTTTCAGACATACTGACTTCCACAGCAGCGATGGCAATAAGCGTCTTTGTCTGTCTTTGCAGTTCCTTCCATCAGTAAGCAGAGCCTGTATTTCAGCCCTCATGTGTCTCAGTCTACTTCCTGTTCCTATGGCAGAAGAGCTGAGCCTCGGTAATTTACAAAGGAAAGAAATTTATTTACTTAGCTGGTGGCTCTGAAGCCTGGACGTTCAGGACCAGATAGCCTTTCCAGATGGCAGGGACCTTGTGCTGCATCACAAGAAGCAGAAAAGTCGAAGAGGAAGTAGGGACTTGAAGAACGGAAGACATATAAGCGGTGACCTCACTTTATACCGACCTGCTCTCAGTACTGGGGATTAAATCCCTCACGGTGACCACCCAATCGCTGCTCCCAGGCTCTGCCTCAGTAGTGCCACGGAGACAATCAAATTTCAACAGAAAGTGTGAGGAGAACGGGCCGAATTCAGATCGCAGCATTTCGAATGCAGGCCAGAGATGAGGCAAAGCGAAGGCGCACCTGTCCTAAACCAGGCCTCAGGAGACCTGGTCCATATCTGCTCTTGGAAGCCTGCCTCCTCCTCAAGCTGGGGCCAGGCTAACAGAAGATTGATGAGTGTGCTCCCTTCCAGCCCAGCAGCCACATGATCGGAGTGCTGCCTGCATCTCCAGAAGTTCCCCAGCGCCCAAGTAAGTCCAGCCAGAGCTGAAAACACCACTCGCTGATGGGAGACTCATGAGAAACAAATGGTTTTTGTTTTAAACCACAGATAGAGATTTATTGGGAGGGTTGTAGGGAGGGTTTCTTTCATAGCAATAGTAAATGATACAAAGGGAGAAAGATCTTCCAAGTAACGGATGTCATGTGTATTTCTGAATGAGAAAACCTGAGATTGGAACTTTGGAAATAAAGGTTACTGCTTACTGTGGTCAATAGGTTCAGTTTGCTCAGTCCTCTCACATCAGGGCTTCTAAGCTCATAAAGCGGATGTGCAAGAAGGACTATCTCCTCTGTGTCACCCATGGCCAGGGTCTTAGTCACTTTCCCATTGCTGGAACAAGACACCAGACCCCCACAAGCAAAGGAGGAGAGGTTTAGCTTGGCTCATGGCTTCCATCCATGGTCACTGGGCTCCAAGACAGGAACAAGATGGCAGACGGGCTTGGCAGTGCTCAGCCCCTAGCAGCCAGGTAGCAGCGAGAGAAGGAGGAGCCAGACAAGAATAGACCCTTCCAGATCGCACTCCCTGCTTGATCCAGCCCCATCCCGGTGCAGAAATCAGCTATGTGTGCCTGTGTCCACTGAGGAGTGAGAGCCCCACGATCCACTACCTTCCACACGCACGAGACACCCACGGGACATTTTAGATCAAAACTGTAACAACTGGACAAATAACCCCTCCCCTCTCACACTGCCAGTCTGTCCCTCGCATCAAATCTGATATGCACACCTTGGTTGATTATATCACATACTTTCCCTGTAGGATCAGACTCGATACAGAGAATGACATATAGCACTTTATAAACCATGTTACCGTGCTCCTCAGCTGAGATAGGAGGGGAAAAAACTTTTAGAGGGTACTTAAAATTCAAATTTTATCAAAGCCAAATCAAGATATGAAAAAAAAAAGGTTTTTAAAATATTCTAAATTTAGATGGAACGGTTTCATGTGCTTAGAATCTGGAAAACCAACCGGCTTCTTTTCACTCTTCCTTTAGAAAAAGCTGCATCTAGGAAGGAGGAGAGGGACTGTGTGGTTATTGATGAACTGGCTATGGTTTCCCCAGGTAACAAGGAAATAATAACACATGAATGTTTCTAGCATCCAAATGTTGGGAAGAATAACTAGATACATCACTTAAGACCATTTATTTTGACATTGATAGGCACTGTTTTCTTTGGCAGTCTGAATGTACAATTTTATGCATAGATATAATTATTAACTTCCTAATACAGGAAGGTGCGGTTTACAGAACGCAACTTTCTAGCCTTGGGACAAAAGTGATACAACGAGAGAAAGTAAGTCTGTAAACTTTTTTCAAAATGAAGGTAAGGATAATGCAGTACAAAGGAAGTGATTCCATAAGAAAATGAACACTCACAAAATGGGCTTTTTTACATTTCTTTAAAATGACAATATTTTATGAAGTCTTTAATGAAGACTCTGTAAGAATCCAAGCAACCTGCAATCAAAGTGGCTTCCTTGTTGCTACATACACGATCGCCGATTAACTGTAGTCATCCAAATCCCTAAACACAGAGTGTAAAGTTGGGAAGGAATCTGAAATCGAGTAGTGGTGATACGAGGTGAGATTGCCCTTTACAGGGCTGCAGAGAATAAGTGTGCAAATGGAGCTTCGGGCAGAGCCAAGGTTTTAAAGGGATCTGAGGAGATGCCAAGGTGACTGAGAATGTAACACGACTGCTCTCCTCACAGGAGGTTGGTAGGAGCTACGGTAAGGGGGCAAGAGCGAGGACAGGACCAGTTGGGCACCGTGGGAAGGGCATCAAGGGTACTGCCAGTGGGTGGTGCGAGGGGTGCACGACTTTGAGAGGGCTGTGAGGTGAAGACTCGAGAAGCGTTGCCCCGATGTGGACAGTTGTTAAGAATTCTTGCATGGGAAGGATAAGGAAGCATCCGTGAAGGTGAGATCAAGATCAGCAGTGGAAGAGATGAGGGGCCCAGTTGAAGAACTGGAATTGTTAAACCAGTTGTTGGGACCCTATCGGTGGTGTCTCAATGTGCCAACCACGGTCTTGACAAAGCACCAGCGAAAATGTGCATCGGAGCAAAGGGATGAGAGCATGCTGGAAACAGGGCACTGGAGCTCGCTCCCCAGGGTTCCCCATCGCTGCTGAAACAACTTCCATATCTGTCTCTGCACATCTTTCCTCTCTGAAACACCGTCAGCCTGACCGGTGACCTGTGTCTCCTCCGTCCTTCATGTGCATTCTCACTCCCCGCCCCGGGCTCTCCAGGGCCCCAGAGCTCCGCGTGATCCTGTGCCACGACACCTTGCATTCATTCCCTGTTTTAACTATTTTAACTTCTAAACCAAGAGTCATCCTACTTCCACTTTCTGCACAGGGCATCCATCCATGCAGAAGTTCACTTTGAAGGAAGGCTCCTCTGCTTCCTCCGTGTAGAGTCTGCAGTCGGCTAAGCTGCATCCGTAACCACACTTCTGCAGGGACCTCAGGGCTCTCCCCAACACCAGTCCTGGTCCCGGGGCGTTTCCCTTGAACTGCCATCACCTTGGAAGCACATAGCCACTCCCTGGGGTGAGCAGGCAGACACCATGGTGCAGACGGGCTGCCAAGTCTCTCTTTTTTTTTTTATTGGTACATTTTAGGCATACAGTTCGTTTACATTTACCACTGGGTGTTTATACTGTCTGTCTCTCTCTTCCTCACTTCTCAGCCCAGGATTGCCGTCTTTCCTTCTTTGTGATTTAAAAAAATAGTACCTAAATTCTCTGACCGCCTTGCCAAGAAGGGCTTCATTCTGGTTCTTTATTTGATGATGAAATTGAGTTCTATCTCCTCAGGCAACGGGACACAGAAACAGGATCCACAGGCCGGCTGAGGGGACTGGACCCAGAACAGGCAAAGGAGAGGCCGTGCTTCACGTTCCTCATGAGATCAAAATAGCGGATAGGAAATGAGGGCCCTGGGAATGTGACACTGGGGCAGGGCAGGGCAGGTGGGTGACAGAGCTGTGAAAGTGATTCAATCAATCAGTCAATCAACAGTCCCTAGTTTTAAAAAAAAACCAAAACTCTCCAGTCACCTGAGTTGGTGTTCTCTTGACCCTGTTACTTATTCTATAAAAATTTCCCCTGAAACAGGCATATCAAGCATAAGTCATGAAAAACTTAACCTCCCCTAATCAGTTCTGTGGTTCTTTTATAATAGAACCCTTGCCCCCAAGGTCTCAGTAAAATTTGCTGTCATTCCAGTTCTCCTCACGCTCCCGAGTTGGCTGCTTCATAGATTTCTGTTGAAATATCCTGATTGGCGAAAGGGTGGCTGTATACTTTCCTCGCCTTTTTTTCTAATCAGTACAACTTATAGGAATTTTACTTGTTATTATTTTCCTTTTCTGTGTGCTTAGAATGGCCAGCATTCTGCTGGGTTTGTTTTGGTGAGCACCGGAGTGACCTCATTGTCAGAGCCACCTCAGGGAAATGCAATTGTGTTCAAGTTAAACTGGGAAACTTGTGTGTATTGACTGAAAGAAGGAACTAGAAAAAGGCTAAGGTTTGGAAAGACTTCTGAATAATGAGGAGCAGGGAGTGCTAAGCCAAGGGACCATATTCTCCGTTGTGCAGTCTATAGAAATTGAGAGTGGGAACAGATGGAAGTTGAGGTATAGACTCAATATCGCTGGAATGTCAGATCAGAAATTATTTCGGGAAGTGTAAAAGGAGCCCGGCACGCAGGAGGAGCTCGGGTGGGACCCAAATCCGGGAGGCACCACACAAAGAAGGAAGAGTCAGGCCTGGGGGGAACGGGTGGGGCTCACCTACTTGGTGGAGGGCTATTTGATATTTCTCCGAGTCATGATCACATGTGCTTCTGAACCCCCTGTCTCTTGAAATTTTAAATTTGACCACAAGCCCAGATGAGTTTTAACTCTATTCTAGCAGGATCAGGGAGTTTTATGGGACGTGTTTCCCGGGTATGTATTTCCTCCCTGCACTCTGTTGTTCTGGAGGCCTCACACTGCTCTAGTTGTAATTCTCATGTGGATTTTTAGCTTCTAGAGATCACAGAGTAGATGGAACAGCAACAAGGGTAAGGCAAAATAATGAAAGGATTTGGCAGACTTAAGGAGCAGGGCAAGAGGCTGAATACAAGAAAGGCCGCTGCTGGGCCTGCCCCGGCTCCCTGGGTCCTGGGGAGGAACAAAGGGCTGGCAGGTGAAAGGAGCCTCGGCAGGCACTGTCGGGCCAGGTGTTCAGCATTAGAGCCAGGCCGTGGGATCCCAGATGGCTTGAAAGGGAGGTGCGAATGAAATGACCCGGAGGAGTCAGGACGAGGAAGGCAACAAGCCACCACGTTTAGGGTGCTTGCAATTAGAGGGGTTTCAATTGCTTGGCGGTTATTTGCGCAAAAATGAATGTTTGAGCCATTCTTGAATAGTGCATAGATCTATTTATTTTTGAAGAAGTATTATCCAGCCTTTCTCGTCTCTGGCTGTCTCCAAACCCCTCTCAGTTGTTTTCATTTCAAAGAGGTAGGAATATATTTAAACCAGGATGGAAAGCAGGAGTTTTTAATTAAACATATGCCAGATACCCTTATGGATCATCAAAATACGAGAATCTAAGAAACACTAATGATACGTTGTATGTTACATATTATATAATCTATAGATCAAATAAATTATGTATATTCCGCACTGTGATTTTTGTAGTCAATATAAAAATGCACATCAGTGGGGCCCATTAGTCTCATAGTGAAATACTGATGGGACTTTTTGCTTTTGGAAATGTAAACATTCTCAATAGTAATAGCATCTGTTATGTGTGTGTGTGTGTGTGTGTGTGTGTGTGTGTGCGCTTATCTGTAAGAAATATTTTATTACCTATGAATTTTCATTTTCATTAGCAAAAGTTTATTCAAGGTTTTTTTATGTCAAAAAAATTTTGTTAGTTTTTGTACAATGAAAGGAATACATGATTTTCAGGGAGTTTTTTAGTACTTTGAGGTAGATGTTTGACAGATTTAGTTTTTGATTTCTTTTTTCAGAAACATGAACTGATCAGTGACAGATAAAAACAAAGGCACAAGTTGTTTCTGATCATTCCCTAAATGGATTCCTGCCTTTCACACTTGTTTGCTTTGTATATTTGCAAACCAGAAGAACAGGTTCCCAATCATGAAACACCCAGAGGTCATCACTAGACATACGGTATCTGTTACGGCTGTGTCTAAAGCTTCATGGGGTCATAGCTGCAGCTTTTTCAGAGGTGGCTGGATCTAGAGTGTGTGACACTGGGATTGGTTCATGGTGCAAACTAGGCTCAAGGGCACTAGGATTAAGGGTGTGAATGCCACCCTCCCTAAGTAGCCTGGATAAGATAAAGGGGGCAGAAAGAGCTGTGGTTGACCCTTGTTGCTTTGCTACCTTCTGCCTGCCATGAACTGTTTCCCCTCTGCCATGCCACCCTGCCTTGGAGCCAGCAGATTGGGGACTGAAACCTCTACAAACTGTGAGCTAAATAAATCTTTCCTCCTTTGACTTTGGTTGTTGACTATTTTGTCTCAGTAATGAGAAAAGCAACTAAGACAGTATTGTAGTTGAAAAAGAAAAGAAAGCTCACATATGTCAATAAAGTTAAAGTATTTGTTTTGTATCTTTGACTATTAACACAAAACACAGTACTGAACACGTTGCTAATTGTCCTTGGGAGACAATTCTCCATGAGTGTTTTGCATTTTTGCAAAGTTCGAGGAGGGAAGTACTGACTGCCCCCTTTTTGAGCCAAATTTTTAGTCTTTATAAAGCAAAACACCTTAGAACACAGTTGGGGACCAAGGAAGACATCAGCCTGTGCCTATTCAGGATTCAAGACCTTAGGGTGAGGGTTTCTTTTCCATGGTGCCACCCACTGGGCATGAAAATGTCACCTGACCCTGTTAGTATCTCTCCTGGAAAATGGGCCTCAAGGGACTCTGCCAAAAAAGTGAAAGTAAAGGAACCTTTTGCTTTAAGAATAGTTCCTCATAATGGGTTCCATTCAGGAACAGAGGAGCAGGTGAGCAGTGGAGGGTACTGGGTGGGCCCCAGCTTTATTTAATAAGTTTTACAGAAGACTGGAATGTTGAGTAAGTGGAGGTGGACTGAAGTTATATTGTAAAATTCACATTCTCACAGAAGTAATTTAACAATGGGGTGAGGTCCTAATCCTGAAAAAATAAAACTATACTTTGAAAGATATGTGACAGGGAAGACATATTTTTTAATCTAGGGTCCAACAGTAAAAATAGAACGATAGTATACTGGACTATAAATCATGTATCTTAATGATATACAGTGAGACCTTCCAAAGTTTAAAAAAGATAAAAACAAAAGAAAATAAAACACATGAAACTACATTAACCAGAGATTGGAATATTATTTGCAATACATATTTCAGAAGAAATGCAATTTTGAATGCTTTTGGGGGGGCTACAGATTGCAGAGGTATAATTTTAATAGGCACCTGCAAAGATCTCTCTTGAGAATTACTGTCGTTGACGATTTTTATTTTGGAGAAACTGATATAGACATTTGATTTTTTTGCTACTTTTGATTCTCATTGAAAATTTCTATGAAGCCAAAGTAGGCAGTAGGTAAGAAATTGTATCACTTCTGGTTGTGACTGAAATCAAGATCGATTTCTTAAAATTGTCCCTTTATCATGCTCTGTTGGTATGAAGAGCTTGGATAAAGGTGTGGCCCTTCCTGTCCACATCCTGAGAACCAGGGCTAAGGCTGGGTCACAGAGCAGGTCTCTTAGACAAGGCAAAGAGGTCCATTCCGTGCTAGGTCAGAGGGGAACTGAAGGCATTCGGGGGCTGGAGACCATCAGGAGAGTGCCGGGGAAACTGAACGGTGCCTTGCCAAACTGGGAAATCTAGAGCAGGCAGCAGATTGCTGAGACGAAAAGAGAACTGGCCGAGACAGATGGAGCAAGGTAGCTCAAGGGCCAGTTTCTAGTGTGAGGAGCATTTAGCATCAGCAGCGTCCCTGTTTTCTGAGATTTGGGCTTCTCTGCTCCTTGGCTGGAGGCTGGGTGTGTGCCTACTGCCACTTACTCTCGGGCCCACCTCTCTCCTTTCAGGGTCTTTGTCATCTAAGAAGACCTCTTCTCCCCAGCTCTTCTGTCTTCTGCTGCCCCCCAAGAAATTCTGGTATCGCAACATGTTTATGTCTTCCTTGATACTATAGCCAGTAATACTCCCTTTATACTTCAGACCATGTCAGCACACGTGTCGACAGCAGGGCTAGGACCAGGACAGGACAAATGCAAATGTTGAGGTCTTCACTTCGGGCATGGCAGTAGCTGGTCACTGCTTGACCCCAGCCCCTGAGAACCTGCATGTCCCTCTCCAGAGCTCAGGCCTGTGTGTGCCCACTCCCATGAATCTGCAACCCCACAATGCGTCATCCTGCTAACCTAACTGTCTTTTCCCTTCTGATACCCTCTCACTCTTTATTCTCACCCTTGACTCAGGGCCCACCATTGTAACTGTTCCCTGTAAACGCACCCTCAACTCCCCGACTTGCTCTGCATTCGCCATACGCACTTGGGAAACACACAAAGCTGAGTAAATCCAGCTCATGGCCGG
Organism: Heterocephalus glaber; assembly: GCF_053883595.1. Classification (NCBI taxonomy): domain Eukaryota; kingdom Metazoa; phylum Chordata; class Mammalia; order Rodentia; family Bathyergidae; genus Heterocephalus; species Heterocephalus glaber. The sequence continues at coordinate 6,656,528 of NW_028258413.1, forward strand.
CTTCACCCTCACATCCTCAGGGCTGAAAGTGGCTGGAGAAAACATACATGACTGTACCCTGCAAATTCAAATCAGTGTTGGTTAGATGAACTAATGGGTGGAGGACGTAAGGAGCACTTCAGAAATTAGGATGCACAACACAGCAAACTGGGAGTTTAAATGGTTAATTTTTTTCAATCAAAGTGTTGAAACCTATAAGAAAGTGGAAATACATGTGTTTTGGCCCTGGAGCTAGGTAAAAGTTTTCTAAACTCAAAGTCACTAAATTTAAAAGTAACAGGGAGAAAAATCACAAAACTACCCCTAGATAGATTACATCACATCAAAATTTAAAATTTCAAATGGGATAATACTAAAAATACAACTTAAAAGCAAACACAAAATAAATGTCGTTTAGCAGAAGAAGAGCTGCAAGGAATCAATGTCCATTCCATGTAATCATAAAATAACCAAACAGAGCACAAAAACTACTAAAAGCTTACAAACTTAGAGAAAATGCAAAATTAAATTAATTTCAGTAATGCATATTTACAATTCTAGTCTTCTTTAAAATTAGCAAAAAAAAAAATTATAGTCAATATAAAATGAACTAATAAATTTAATATAATTTAATTTAAAATAATAATAACTTTACAACAATGGCTGACATAAACTGGAAACTTACTTTTCCCTTAAAGTAATTTGAAAATGTATGCTAAATTTTTAAAAAAGGTATTCTTATCATTTTAATTCAACAATTCAACTTCTGGGGATCATTTGGGTTTCCAAAAAAAGTAGTAGTTTGAAATTCTTAGAAGTCTTTATGTATATAATTATTGTATAATTGTAATTTTCTTAAAAACAAAAATTAGTGAAAGGGAAACCCAACTCCACAAAATTAGAAGAAAAAACTATTTTGCATTTCCACAGCCTGGAGAATAATGTATCCATTAGAAATGTTATTTTAAGAGTCTTTAATAACAGGAAAAATTAGTTATATAATAATTAAAAATTTAAACCTATAATCAGAAAGCTTTCGTTTCAGAAAAAGCATGTATATAAAAGTAGGCAACAGAGCAATATGTGTGGGGTTCTTACATCTGAACAGCAAGGCAGGGCTCCAAATGATTTAGATTTTTAAAGGTGTTTATATTTTTGTTAAAGTCACTTGAGTTAGCATATATTATTTCCTAAGAAAGATACTTTAGTTTTAATCAAGAAAATAATAATGTACATAATTAGAAAACTGCTAGCATCCAGTCAGCAGCCTGGTCATGTCCTACACAGAGCTGACACACAGATAGACTGATCAATTTGTTGATCAATAGATGGTTGTAGCTTGCTCCCTTCCCTTCAGGTTAATTGATTCTAGTGACCCAGATTTGTTAAGTATATTCCTGACTTTTCCCCTATATCAGTGCTCTCTCCTAATCTTCTCCTAGACCCTGCCTGACCCTCCCTTCTTTCCCTTCACTCCCTTACCATAAGTGACACGGGACACTGGACAAGGTACCACATTTCTGCCTGTGTCCAGTTTCCTCATCATGGAAATACAAGCAGAGAGGCTGGTGACTGAGGGCGGACTTTCCCTGTCTCTGGAAGCCCCCCACTCTCTCTTACAGGACCACAGCTGCTATGATCCATTTGTTTCCAGCCCTTAAGAGCTGAGCCATAGCACTGTTTAGGGCTTTTCTCACACATACTGGACCAGCTTCACTTCCAACCCTGAGCTTCTGTCTTAGGCCCAGTGCGTGGAGGCTCCAGTCCTCCAATCCACACCTCCCTGTGTGTTTCCCCAACTCCTTCTGCCCCCTGCTCCTCCTCCTTCTTGCTAGGGGATCCCTCTGGCACTTGTCACTGCCAGCCTGCCTGGACAATCGGGCCTCCAGCCTTTACCAGATGTCTCTCTCCCCCATCCACCTTGTCCCTGGGAATTGTTCCTTCACAATAACATTTACACAGATCACAAAACATTAGCATTTAATTACAGTTCAATTCCCCTGCCTTTTCTCAACTCAGAGGCTGACTGGAGACTGACCCAGGGAAGAGTTAGCTAGGTAGCATTTCTACATTAACACTGCACATGTATGCTAACTTGAAGTTACACTATAATGAAGCATTGGGAGATCATTGGGGGAAAAAGTGATTTGGAGATTCTTGCTGCCCTGCTTACATTTGGCTCGCAGACAGATAATCATCTTCACGCTTTTTAATGAGTTGTGTTAATTGTATGATAATGATCTATCCCTGAGATTACAGTGTCCCCTTCATATTAACATGAACACAGTACCAGTTCTGAATTTCTGTCCTGACCAGTGAAATCCAAGTTTCTCATGTACATAGAACTTAATCACCAGAAGCATAAATGCCTTTATTATATTTCTCTCAAACTTTACATTGTTTCGTTTCTCTGCCAGGCCCACAAACTTATTTCTATTCTATATGCATGCTCTTGAAATGTTTCTGCTAAATGATACAGGAGTAACAATAAGCTCTGCTACTTTATTGATTTTTAGGCAAGAATGGGCTACCAAATATATTAATATGATGATGTCTTGTTATAAAAATTGTGCCAAAATATGTCATAGCTACTATTTCCACAATTCTAAGTTTGTAAGTATGACATAATCACATGTTTTTATACTAACACTTAGGAATCAAACATATAAGCTCAGTAACATCAAAACAAACATTCACTAGTGTATTTTTGTATAACAAAAACAACCATAGTTTCAATTATTCAGTTATATGTTTTAATGGTTAACTTGCATTTTATTTATCTCAATGAGCTTGTTATCACTTGTCTTTCCAAACCACCGTTTTTATTTTTGTTTTTGGTACTGGGGATTGAACTCGGGTCCTTGCACTTGTGAGGCAGGTGGTGGAACCATGGAGCTAAATCCCTTGCCCACCAAATCACCTATTTTGCATTGCCAAAGTCTCTTTACAAAAAGGACTTTTATATCCTCCATGCTACAGGAAAACGACAGGCAGAAATCTAGAATGTACTATTCTTCTGTTGTAACACATTTCTGATGTTCCACATTATGCACAAGTGTGCTTTTTCCTGTGGATTTTCAAAGGCCAATTACTGCTTCTGAGACAATGACTTCTCTCCCCACCTGGTAGCTAGGAAGCAAGGCTAGAAACAGAGTCAGGGATGCTGTCCAGTTCTGTACCCAGGCCCCAGGTCTACTTGTTGGATAAATATGCCTCCCAGATCAGCAGTGGGTTCTGGAGGAATCAGACCCAGCATCAGCCACCATGACATACAAGTGCTGAATTACATGTTACCTTGTCTTAGTCTTCTGAACAAGACGGAAAACACTTTTCATTCAAGACCTGTCTCCAAGGTGACACTTGATGTTCACAGGTTTCGGGTGAGGGCTCCCTATGGAGTTCAGGGTCCAGTCAGGTCCTATTCAGGGCACCACATGAGTCTTTCCTGATGGCAGGAATTGTGGGTGACAGCTGCACAATTAGCAGTTTTTCCATCATCATAGTTTGTAATATGGCTGAACAAGCCAGAGGAGATACAAGAAGATTTCTCCAAGTGTTCAACTCCTATTAACAGTGGCTTTAAAATAGTCTTTATTGTGATCTGAGGGTTGACTTAAGCCAAGTTCCTACAGGTAATTATTTCTGTAAAACTGCAGGTGTGAGTAAGGTGAAACACATAAGCTGAAAACATCGGAATAATGGAAAGGGACATTTGGAGTTGAGGTAAAGGCTATGTTGATAAAATAAAATCATAGTAGTTGGCAAAGTAGCCTGACTCTACTGTCACAATGAAATATAGCACCATAGGACCCATGCTCGTATGCTATTTATCCAGGGAAGATGGCCTTTAGATGGAGATTGCTATTCAAACAGCAGAAGTGCTCAGATATGAGGGTTGTTGAAAAATAGAGATCACTAGAGGTCCAAGGTCCAGGAAGCTGGGCTGGCAGCTGGCGTGGAGAGACAGGCTTTTTAATGTGGCATCAAGGCACTTCCTTTTCCTGTGGGAGCCGCTGGGCCGAGAGGAGCATGGCCTTCTCCTCTCCCCACCATGGCTTGTGCTCATCCCCTGATATTGGTGTACTCCGAAAAGGGGGAGTTGTCTGGCAAAAATGTCACCTTGCCTGCTGTGTTCAAGGCTCCCATTCAACCAGATATTGTGAACTTTGTTCGTTCACACCAACTTGCGTAAAAACAACAGGCAGCCCTATGCTGTCAGTGAATTGGCAGGTCACCAGACCAGTGCTGAGTCTTGGGGGATGGGCAGAGCTGTGGCTCGAATTCCAAGGGTTTGAGGAGGTGGGACCCACCGTTCTGGCCAGGGTGCTTTTGGAAACATGTGTCAAGGAGGCCGCATGTTTGCACCAACCAAAACCTGGCGACGTTGGCACCGTAGAGTGAACACAACTCAGAAACGATATGCCATCTACTCTGCTCTGGCTGCCTCAGCTTTGCCAGCACTGGTCATGTCAAAAGGTCATCGAATTGAGGAAGTTCCTGAACTTCCTTTGGTTGTAGAAGATAAAGTTGAAGGTTACAAGAGGACCGGGGAGGCCATTTTGCTTCTGAAGAAACTGAAGGCCTGGAATGATAACAAAAAGGTCTATGCCTCTCGGTGAATGAGAGCTGGCAAGGGCAACATGAGAAACCGCTGTCACATCCAGCGCAGGGGACCTTGCATCATCTATAATGAAGACAATGGTATCATCAAGGCCTTCAGAAATATCCCTGGCATTACTCTACTTAATGTAAGTAAACTGAATATTTTGAAACTTGCTCCTGGTGGGCATGTGGGGCGCTTCTGCATTTGGACTGAAAGTGCTTTCTGGAAGTTAGATGAGTTGTATGGCACTTGGCGTAAAGCTGCTTCCCTCAAGAGTAACTATAACCTGCCTATGCACAAAGTAATCAGTACAGACCGGAGCAGAATCCTGAAGAGTCCAGAGATCCAAAGAGCCCTCTGGGCATCATGCAAGAAGATTCATCATAGAGTCCTGAAGAAGAATCCTCTGAAGAACCTGAGGATCATGTTGAAGCTGAACCCATATGCAAAGACCATGCGCCGGAATACCATTCTTCGCCAGGCCAGGAATCACAAAATCCATCTGGATAAAGCAGCAGCACAGGCAGCCAAATTGGAAGAGAAGGTTGAAGGCAAGAAGCCCGTGGAAGAGAAGAAAGGAAAAAAGGTTGCTGGTACCAAGAAGCCCTTGAAGAAGCCTTTAGGGAAAAACCCTGCAGCTGCCAAGAAGCCAGCAGCTGAAAAGAAGCCTGCAGCTACCAAGAAACCAGCAGCTGAAAAGAAACCTGCTGAACAAAAGCAGCCTGCTGCATAAACTCTTAAAATCAAAATCTCTATCCCATACAAGTGACATAAAATTGGACAGCTTATTTTGAATAAAGACCTGGTCAAAGAGGCAGTGAGAAAAATAAAATAAAATAAAGTGGCATCACTTTAGTGCACAGTGCTCCTCGAAGCAACCCTCCCTTCCTGCACCTCTGCATACCCACTGCTCACCCTTCCCTCCCCTCCCCAGCTCCCCACTGCCTCCAAACCAAGAGTTCTGTTTCTCCAACCATCAACACATTTTCTTTCTGTCAAGTCTCTGCCTTAGGTTTCAAATTCACTGCATGCCATTGCCTCCTACTTTACAGACCTGGTTCTGATGAGTTCATTTGGTTGCCCAGAAGGAAGAACTAAAGTGGTTTCTTAGTGATGGTAAATGGGGTTAGTGAGGAAGGGACCTGAGAGATGGGAGAACTGGTACTGGGAGTTTCCACACCAGCGCAGAAAATGAGAAATGCTGAATGAGAAGGAGAGAGAGAAAAAGAGAGAGAGGGAGAGAGCATGCATGAGACAGAGTGAGTCAGTCTAGATGTCCCCTAAAGCCCCATGTGGTCATAAGTGGGGCTTTTTCAGAGGTGGCTGGATCTAGAGTGTGGATCTGGAATTGATTCATGGTGCAATGCTAGGATCAAGGGCTCTAGGATTAAGAGTGTGAGTGCCACCCACCCTAGGTAGCCTGGATAAGATAAAACGGATAGAGAGAGCTGTAGTTGCCCCTTGTTGCTTTGCTGTCTTCTGCCTGCCATGAACTGTTTCTCCTCTGGGATGCCACCCTGCCTCAGAGCCAGCCAACTGTGGACTGAAATCGCTACAAACTGTGAGCTAAATAAGTCTTTCCTCCTTTCACTTGTGGGTGTTGGATATTTTGCCTCAGCAGTGAGACAGAAGTAAGACAGACAGTCAGGCAGACTCCACTTAGTTTTATAATGTATAAAGAACCTAAACCTAAAATAGCCAAAATCTAAGTGACCTGACACAAAATGGTTTTTGTGTTTCAAAAGTAACCTGTATTCATTTTCCCCCGCACCATTCATGGGAGGTTTTCATCAATGTGCTGAATTTTGGACTATTCCAAATAATGTCAATTTGGAAGAAGTCTGAGTACAGTTTTGTTAAATTAGTACTAGTGCTATCCTTCCCAATAATTCTCTCAATGTTCACTTGCCAGAAAGGATTTTGATTTTTTTTTTCTTGCGGTTCAGACTCAGATTAATCTAAGAAAGACAATCTTGGCAAACTAATTTAATTGCTTCAGACTCAGAAGTTATTCTTTCTTACCTAATATAAGTAAGGCTTATTTCTCATTTGAGTAATAAATGCCTATAATTCAATGCATTTGGAATAATAATTACCTGTAATTTAAGAGTATTTAAAATAAGAGTGTCCAGGATGCCAGAACAATAAAACTTGCTGCTGGAGCTGCATCGTTCTGGGGCTTCACCCAGCTCTGAATTTTCAGCAGGATGAACTACCCACTCACTTCCAGTGCAGGCTGGATAAAAAGGATGAAATTTCATGCAGTGCCTGGAATGATGAAAAAACCACCGCCAATATGATGACCTCACAGACAGTAGCACAATGGCCTCTGGAGACCCCAGCTGAGGCCACGTGGTAGGAGAGGTTTGCCAGGAAAGGCTTGGGAAAGTGTCTGAGCAATCTAGCACCAAATCCCAGCTCTACTAGAGAGCACTAATGACTACTCATGATGCGAAACCTTGGCAGAGACAGTTTTCACCACCGACAGATCTCCGTACATCTTCACCATCACCACCAACTTCCAGGAAGGAGCAGAAGTTCTGGGAATATTTACAGCATTGCACGTAACACCCTCTTCAGCAGAGAAGGGCAGCTCTACTGCTCGGCACCCTGATCACCCCTGACCAGGAAGAAATATAAGGAGACTGCAAGATCATGGCTATGGCTTCCCTTTCTTTCACTTTTAAATACAGGATAGCACTGCAGGGCTGTGAATTGTAAACACCGTGGACATGGAGAAAGGAAAAGTCGTGACTATGACCTGGTGGAATGTGGCATCATTTCACAACCCTGTGCTGGCTTAATGTTGACAGAAATAAGCTGTGCTTCCTCCTTTCCTAGACAGCAAGCGTGTGTTCCCCGAGGCTCACAGCCAATCCTAACAGGCTCTTTTCCTTTTCACGTGCAGAACAAATGCAGAAAACAATACCCAGATTCATTATTATCAGAGAACCACAAAACCACCGGGGAGAAGTTGTGGCTGTTGTCCTTAAAGACGTAATGTTTCTGCAACACCAAACTAAAATAAAATATCAAGTGAAAGGTTTTTTTTTCAATGAAATATTTTCAAAGAATATATCTTTATCTTGCCACAGGAAACTAAGTATCCGTGTCCTTTTGAGAAGTCTCGCATATTGATTCATTTGTTGGCCAGGTTCTTCTGAGACAAAACCCACAGATAATCAGGAACCAAACTTCCCTGGAAATCAATGAGTATTGGACAAAAAATGCCTTAGACTCAGTTGTAGTATGTTGACTCAAGGTCTCTCTGCTGTTTGCTCTTCTACCTCATTCATACCTCGCACATGTTCCATAGTTGGTGGTACACCTCCTCCTCCAGTCTGTTCCCGCTCTCTCCACACTGCTGTCTTCACTGAACCCATCGATCCTCTCTCGTAGAGCTCATGCTCAAAAGTTATTTTAAGTGGTCACCAACTACTGATGTTTCTTAAATTTTACTTATATCACTAGCTCACACCTTTCCACTTATGATGTCAGTCTCTCTCCTAGATGAATTTCTTCTTTGCTCCTTTGAGCGCTCTGCTCTGTCTGTAGTAGGCTGTTTATGGCCTAAACTCCATGGCCCATCTTATATTCATGTACAGTTCTATAAACAGTCATCGAGGTGACTCTTCACACACTCTTTGAAGACAGCATCCTTCTCCAGCCCCCCCTTGTCGGACTTGACCGTGTGACTTGTTTAGTCAAGGCAGTGCGGCAGAAGTGGCATTTTGTCAGCTCCAAACTTAGTCATAAGAGGTGTTAGGCATTTACCTTCCCTCTGGGAGCTTTCAGTCTCTGTTCTCAGAAGCACTTTCATGGGAGATTGATGCCTCTTCCACCTCAGGCCTAGAATAAATCTGGTGAAGCATTTCCATCCTGTGATGCTACAGATATGCAGGAGGCTGAAGCAAGACATCCTCAACCAACAGATATTCTTCTGAATGAGATAATACATGATACTCACTTGCTGAATTTCAGAAATTTTTGTGGCTATCACTGAGATACTAGCTAATACTCAAGGATGTGGGTATCAATCCACATTCATTGGTGAATGAAAGGAGAGCTTTTGGTTGAAGGTAATCTCAGTCAAAATGGAATTATAGAACAAGTAAAGATGCAACTGCTCTTGTGAAATGGGGTTGGTGGGCGTGGGCCACACGGACCTTTCCCTGCTGGAATCCATCTGAAATCCCGCCGGGTGGGCACAGTTTCTCAAGGGGTCTCTCCCAAAGACCCTCTCCTCCGTCTAATCTTGTCTTGCAATCTCCGGGGAGCAGAGCTGACAGGGACCGAGTCCCTCACCTGGCCTGGGACAAGTAATGGTCCAGGGGCGCAGAGGTTGGAAGCCATGAGCTTTGTGGAGAGAATCCTAAACCCCCGGCACAGCGGTGTTAGGGATGTTTTAGGAAACGCTGCCTCCTTGGTCTTCTGTCCCTTCTCAGGAATTGGGGTCTTCGGCCGTTTGGGGGTCACAGATGTCTCAATCTTCACTCTTTGTCACCCTATTACATAGAAATATTATCCCTAATAAACTATAAGCTCTTCCAGACAAGACCTGTTTATGTTTTGCTGTCCATCACTCAATAACTACTTTAATAATATATTTTGAATAAAATTTAAAGTCAAGCAGAGATCCTGCCCCCCCAAAACTTTATTGATTTAATCTAAAATTTGTCTCTACTTGGAGATAACAACCATGACAAAATACACAGACCAGCACCCCTTTCAAAGCAGGTAAACAACCTCACACAGAAATCGCATGGGCTGATCGCCAGGCTCGCTGACTAACATGACATATTGTCTCAGAAATGATAACCAACTGTTTTAGGAAATGTAATCTCCTCCTGGTGCTGGAGTTTCTTCCTACGAAGTTGATAATGATACAAAAATAATTTGACTATTACTTTAGAAATAATATATATATTTTTGAAAGCCTTGTCTTTCACAAAAATTATAATGCTGCCCTTGAGGCTTGGCATTAGCTATTTTCTTTCCTTTAATACAAAATAACCACTAAATACAAAATTATAGCATAGGAATTTTATGATCTTTCCTAGATTTCTATAGCATTATACACTGGAAAAACTTTAGTAATCTTCTGTATAACATCATAGTCCATAAATTGATAAAACCCTCAAATTGCTTTTTAAAGTTTTCGTTTTCTTCTTTTAAAAGTCACACATGCTCATGAGAAACAAACAAAATGGAAAAAAAGAGAATACAAATCATTCAAAATATAGATAGGTAGACCTCTATATAGAGATAGATCACCACTTACACAGAAGAAACACAAATTCATATAGCCGCATATGTACTTCAATATAATGGGATGTAACTACGCATACACACATCACATATATGTTGCGTTTCTAGACTTTACCTTAAGTGTCTCAGAGAAGATGAGGAACTATAAATGTAATGAGGCGGGCAAGCTGACTATTTTGCTTTGGATTTGCAGATTATGAGATTCTGGGCTGACCAAGTAAGAGAACTTTTTTATTTATTTATATTATTTTTATTTTATGTGGTGGTTAATTAATTAATGGCCAAGTTGAGTGAGAACACCCAGCTGAATTAAGTCAGTGTGGTTCTGGGCATGGAAGACCCCCTTAGGAGACTTGTTGTCAGAACTGCGTAAAAGGAGGCTTTCAGGATTTCAGTTGATTTCCCTTGCAAGAACTTCCTTGGGTTTGATTTTCCTTCTGGCTGCTTTTCTTCCGAGGAGCTTCTCAACTCTCTCTGGCTGTGCTCTGTATTTGCCTCTCCTGGTTCTTGGTGAGGAATCTTTGGCTTCCAGCACTGGCCTTTCAGCCTGCCAGCAGAGCCCCTAGCCTCTGGCGCCAGCCCTTGGGCTTTCCGGAACAGATCCTATCTTCCACCGTGGATCCTGTGCCCTCCTGACACTGCCTTTCGCAGGACATTGCCGTGGGATCCAGGCCCTGGGCTGGATTCCTCAGGTCTCTAGCACACAGTCAGATCTCTTGCACTTTTCTGCATGACTCTGTGGGCAAATATTGTAAGCAACTCTTACAAATTTCTGTGTCCTGCATTAAATCAGTTATCTTGCAAACACAGACTAGTACTTTTAATTATTATATTATTTTTATTTTATTTATTTTTCTTTAGGAGTGACTAATTAAAAATACAGTTTCTATATACAAGTTTGGAGGTCAGGGGAGAAGTCTGTTACATGATGGGACAGCACAACACTGAAGGTTTTTTGTCAGATGTTTAACCCATTTCATTAGCTTCTTCCTGTCATATCTGAAGTGATTCTAATTCACTAACTTACTCAACAAATCCGTATTTTACTCTTCTGGTGGCTGAAGTAGAATTCTGCATACAAGAGTGAATAGCCCTTTGGAAGCTTCTTATCTAGTAGGAGAGACAATAATGTAAAAAAATGATTATGTCACAAACATAATCATTGCTGACAGGGATGAGGAAGAAAATGGTGAGGTACTGACAGCTTGAGCCGAGAGGGATCGCTGTACATGGTCACAGGAAGAGCTCTTGAGAGGGAATAACCCACATTCTGTGAGCCTTGTTTGGTTAAGTGACCGAGAACATTTCAGGCAGAGATAAATCTGGGTGATACTAACGGTCCTGAGGCAGCCACAGACTTGGTTTTGAGAAGTACAAAAAGGCTGAAGGGGTCAGAATATTTCGAATTAGGAGTGAGTTCTATGACCTCAGCGACAAAGTTACAAAGGGACTGGACGTTTCGGGCTTTGCAGGTTTTAGCATGGCGCTGGGATTTTATTACACAACGGAGGCCTTGTGGAAGTTTCAAGCAGGGCCCGTGTGGCGCACTGCGGCGACGGGTGCACAGCGGGCAGGAGGACAGAGGGGCTGCCTGCGGCACCAGGGCGCCGGATTCTCGGGGAATTCAAAAGCCTCTGGATTTGCTTTGGCTCTCCCATGGAGGCCACAGATACAGAGATGGAAGAGGACTCATTCCTAGGGTTAACCTTGAGGAGTCTGAAGGCAGATGAAGTCATTTGCTGAGAGCAAACCCTCTGAGTAGCGCTTAAGTAAGAAGTTTGTTTGGGGTCATTCAGGCGCAAGCATCTGTGGAACACAGAAACGAGAACCCTGACGGATAGGAGGATATGAATTTGGAGACCGGGAAGTCACAAACATGTTGACGGAAGCCAAAGCCATGGCAGTGTGTAAATAGCCAGAGAGAAGGAGAGTTCTACCTAAAAGGGTGAAAATCCAGCACTTTGGAAGCGCCTTATCTAGTAGGAACCCTAATAAATAATATAAAATGCCATGGACAAATAAACATTTCAGACAGTGATAAAGAAAACGGGGATGTGTTGAAAGGCCGGATGCCTGAGTTGAGAGCCATCCTCTGAGGAACTGTGGGGTACAGAGCTGAAGTGGAAAAGGAGGAGCCAGGCTGGAACCCAGATGAACGGGCGTCCCTGCGACCGGAGAGGAAATGTTTCAGGAGTCACCGTGGGAGGAATGGCAGAGAGGGATTCTTAGAACAGCAAAGTGGGTGTGGCCAAGGAAGTTCACAACAGCACATGTCATGGGAGGTGGCTTTGGAAAATGGATTGCACCAAGTGGAAGAATAAACAGGTGGAGAGGCTTAGAGACAGCCAGGTCATTGCTGTAAGAAGTCTGTTAACAAAGACAAGACAGTGATGGAAATCTATCTTTATGCCTTTGAGATGTGTGATACTGTAGGTGAATCTGTCAGGATAGTGGAATAACTGTGCAGAAAGGAAGACCTTAACTATACAAGAAGGAGAAAGGTATCTAGGGGCAGCCCCTGGAAAGATAATTGTGTGGGGGATTCAGAGTTGGATCAGGGGAGTTTTTGACTAATTAATTCTATTTCCTCAGTGGAAAATATGGGGAGATAATTAATTGAGAAATGGACAGTGCCGAAGGAAGGACAGCTGTAGATATTGAAAGGAAATTGAACTTACAAATTAAATCTTGAAATATGAAGAATTGGACTACGGGAAAATGAAAATGCTAGGATTTTCAGACAGTCTCGTGCATTCACTCTTAAGTCCAGGAGAGGTCTGAATTTTGGTGAATCACTTTCTTCATCTTGTCTACCTATTTTTTTAATGTGAGTTATAATTTTCTTTGGAATTTGAGGGGGTTTTTATATACAGATGTTATGCTTTGGAATGTTTTTACAAAATGTTCCCATGTGGGAAATTATCTTACACTTTTGTTCATACTTTTTGGCCTTAAAAAATACTTCATTTTTTAAAGTAACCTAGAGAGAGTTTTTATTTTACTTTGGTCTTTAAATGGACCAGTCTCATCCTTTATTTTATTTTCCACGTTTCCACTGGACTTCCATAGAAAGTCCAGGAAGATACAGAATTTGAGCACTGTAGAATTTTAAAGGTAGAATTCCTCATTTTCACCCTATGAGCCTCACCCTCATGGGGGAAGATGAGGTTCTGTGCTATTAGAAGACTAACTTGGCAAGTGGTTCAGCTTAGGTCAGACAGCAGCGACCTCACTCTGGGGAGCTCGTGCTATCAGTGTCCCAGTACTTCTCCTTTGATAGTATCTTCAATTCCAAAGCCAGGGAGCCTCCAATTTCACATGCACGCCACAACGTTTTCATCACCACATAGATCCAACATAAACAAAATGATGCATTTGGTCTATAAATAGCAGATTCAATTGCCCTGGGGCTGCCAGATACAATTCTTATCCTTGGCGTCTGTCCCTTGTCTTTTTATTGGCTCCACCAAAGGGCTCCTGGGTTTTTTGTTGGTGGCATCTCAAGTGGGACCAAAGATAATATACTCCAATTTAGATATGGGATAAAAATCAAGTGTCATTAAGAGTTGAAAGCATAGCAATAAGTGTGCGATGATCTACCATGAATCTGAAGTTTATATTTTTGGCTGTATTAATGAGATCTTGTAATTTATGCTTTTGGATGGAGTCTCTCTTACAGGACAGGATTTTCCTTCAGTTGCTACTCCAAAAAGGAAAAAAGCACCAGGTGTAGTGATGCACACCTGTAATCTCAGCACTCCAGAGGATCCTACATCCTCTTGTCTCAAAATAAGACAATAAAAAAAGGCTGGATATGTAGCTCAGTGTGAAGGTACTGGGTCCAGTCCCCAGTACTCCCCCCTCCAAAAGTAGTTTTTGAGAAGTTTTAGCTTGTAGAAACTAGCACATATAGGTTAGAACATAGAACTAGAAGCAAAGGAAGAACTTTTTCTATTTATGTGGATTTTAAAAGAAGACGAAAACTATTCTGATATTTAGCACATTTTCTAATCATGTAGGCACTTTGAAACAAGATGTTTTTCAGAACTGTTGAATCAGATGTAGTAGAAAGAAGCTCATACTCATTCAACTATGCACACAGAAAGAACTGGGCTCCACTGGCGCTGCCTCCACTCTTCTGTCCACCGCCCCCCGAGGGCTGGTCAGGAAACCCAGGCAGCGCCTGCTGCTCAGCCGCAGGATGATATAAATGTCCAAATCTGCCCTGCTAACGAAAGCACAGAGTACTTTTGTGAATTCTAAAACTGTTTTTATCTGGAAAAGGAAGTTTTTTATATTCAGTGTGGGAAATTTCACTAGTCTTCCTGTTTACGCGGTCGTGATGATTATGCATATCCTAGCCCAGTATTGGTATCTTGAGAATGCCCAATGTCATTCCTGTGGATTATCATTTACATTTTTATTAAAATTCTCCCTCTCAGAGAATTTTTCTTTTAGTAAACATGGGCTGCCTTAGTCTTTACTATTTTGAATAACAACTTGTGTTTGCATATCTGTGTATGTTTGTAAGCACTGGTGTTTTCATGTATGCTCAAAAACCTTTAGCCCGGTAGGGTCTTTCTTCTTGGAGTCTGGGCAGTATATTTTCTCAATTGCATATATTTTGTTGAACACAAGAATCCTCAGCTGAAGTGGAAAGCAGCAGGCTCTTCCTGCTTTTTCTAATTTTCTATAGAAAAGGATTATTTTGACCTCTCCTTCATACTGAATCGGTGGCTTTGAAAACCACAGACTGCATTTATGTGGTTCCTGTGGGTGTGGGGGGCAGGAGTGAGTGCTGTGTTTGCTAAAGGCCAAGATCCACCCGTGACACGGAAAGCAGGGGTCGTGCTCGGGCCCACAGCGCATCCACATCCGCGGTGCTGTATTTCTCCGCTGGAGTTTCCATGGCACCTTGTGTAAGCAATTCTTTATTGAGCTGAATTTTCAGGGCTACCTGCACAATGTTTACATCCTTGATCCCTGCTGTCGATATGCAAGAAATGTCCCTCAGTCGTTCTAATAATAAAAAATGTTCCTTCAGATTTCCAAATGGAGCAGGCAAGATGGACAATGCTGCATATTGTGAACCACTGGTTGGGAGCTTCATGAAGATATCACCAGGCATTTAGTAGCATTTCTCTGCATGGATAGCTGCTTCACTGTTCAAGCTTCTGACAGTTCACGCTGAAATGTTACCTGTTATGCAACCTGAAATGTAGCATGGTGTCTACTCCGTGACATTTCACAAAACGCTGTGTCAAAGTGGGGTTGAGGCTTTGCTCTTGGATCCACTCTCCACCGCCATAAACTTCCGGTTAAGATTTGGAGAGATCCCTCTGAAAGAGCAGTCTTTGCCTCCTTTCCATGCTCTGTTAGAGGCTTTCAGTTTCTTCCATTCTGTCCACCTCTTAGAAGGACTTAATCTCCAACAGGCGAGACTTGAATCAACCCTCATTTGTGGAGATGAAAGAGTCATGTTCCCGTTTGCCTGGGTTAGCAAAGTTGTTAAACAGGATGGAAGGAATAATCCAAGAAGAAAGCTAAGAGGTCAAAGGGGATAAAAACCAAGAGCAAAGTGTTGCCAAATAGAGAATATGTCATGAAATAGAGGGGAAAAGGAAATTTTGAACTCTGGGACCCATACAGCAGGTCTGCATATTCCCCAAAAGTTAATCAGGATATATAGGGTGACGGTGGACCACTTTCTGCTCTTTCCACAGCAGAGAGGAGGAGTCCTGTGTACCGATGGTCAGGGAAACTGGCTTCTGTCCCAGGGATGGGGACCAGAAAAGACAATGATGCTGGCTGACTCCACTTCAGGGCCTCTGCAACAGCCTCTACTTGGTTCTGTAAGGTTCCAAGAAAGTGTAAGGCATTTTTTGGTTTTTCTGTTTTGAAGCTGAAAGTTTGACTTCATCCATAGTGTCCAAAAGCTTGTTCTACCCACTTACACTTTTGTTCATGGGAGCAGAGAACTCTACTCTGAGGGCTTGGGAAACACACTTGAACCTGGCAATTTATAAGGAGGTAAAATTTAATTAGGTATCAGGGAGCCATATCAGATAGTATTCTTTCAATAAGCATACAAAGGTGGATTTTTTTTCAAAGGAACACTTCGGGGAGTATAAGTACAACACTGATATGTACACACACACCACACCTGTAGGAAATCCAAAAATATGAAGAAAATAATTTTAATGATTTATGGGCCAGCTTCTCTGCACAAAGCACTTTGCCAGATAATGAACTTACAAAACCTTTAGTTTTCACTAAAACTAGCAAGGCATAGGTATTTTCCAAAGGAGAGAAGTGAAACTGAGTAACTTGAATATTGGACATACAATATTTTGGATAGCGAAGATTCCAATGTAGTCTTTGTGATTTCAAATTTTATAATTTGAAATAATTTTTTCAGTGCATGTTGATTAGATTAATGGAATAGATGAGATGTTGTTGTTTGTATGGAAACGAATTGTTCCAGCTAAAGAAGGATATTGATAGTACATTTGCTATATACTTCATGAAATTAAAAAATAAAAAAACTGAAAAATTATGGAAGGTTTTAATTCTATATATACCAGGTATGAATTCCATGGTAGTATTAGAACTCTCCAAAAATATAAGAAGCAATAAGCAGACTATTGAGGATTTCATTAAAAATGAAGGAGAACTGATTAATGAAGAAAAATAATAGGAACTTCAGAAGCAATCATGTATTTTTGAATTTAAATTGGTCTGTGAGGGGGATATTTATTTCAGAACTTTTTGAGTGGTTAAAAATAAAATTTGGAAACTATTAGAATGTTTCCTAGTATGGAAAGTTGAATGGATGGTAGTACGTGAAAACCCTGGAAAATTACAGAGTCATTGCAAACAAAGCATTAGATCTATGTTAATTGTCTGGGACAGACTCTGTGATTACAGTGAGGGAGAAAAGCAAGACGCAGAGATGAATGCATAATATGATTCCTTCGCAGGCTGGTTCTTTAGGAAGCAGTGTGAGGTGGAGTTCAGACTTTGAGGTGTTTCTGCAGGAGTGGCTTGGAATCAGCGCTTGGAGGGAGGGGAGGAGGAAACCAGGTTGGGCAGAGGCTGGGGGAGACTCTTGGTTGGCCCACTGGGAGGTCCAACTGAATCACCACCAGAGGTCCTTGCATTGGGCTGAAAATGCCAGTGAGTCATACCCCGACCAGCTCAGCCACTGGTGCTGGCCAATGTGGCTACAGCGTGGCCGCGGGTAAGGCAGCTCTTTGCAGGTAGTCGCTGAGGGGACAGAGAGCACCCGGGTCCAGTTCTCTGTTGAGGGGAGATCTGAGTGAAGCTTGTGTTGCTCACAGCACCCAAAACAAAGCTCGGCCTAACTCAGCATGGGGAATCCTATTTCTAAGGGACTATAACACACAGAGACTATACTCCCTGGTCATGGGGAAAGCACTTAGGGTACAGGTGGTGCAGGTGATCAAAAACAGAAATATAAAAATATCATTGACAGCAAACACATGACATCTTACGTGGGTGAAATTTAAAATGGGTTGATGTAGCGCTCAGCTGTGTTAACAAATGGTCACCCAACACTTACCATTGGTTTGGCACACTGCCTTCCCCTCATTATTCTCTATACCCTTTAGTAAAAATCGGTGTGTATTGTTTATAATTTAAACAGTATAAAATTATTTAAAAATTAATAGTAAATGAAATGATCGCTGGATACACTTAAGTAAAACCTTCATTTTTTGTTGTTGTTGTTGAGTGGATTTCAAGAAGCTTTAAATCATATAGAAATATGGTTTAAAAGACAAGGTGATTTTAGAGGCATTGAAGTGTGCCAAAACCAGCCGTAATCTCCAAAAGTTCAGATTAATAAATTAAGACTTCTCGTGCAACATTCATTTTTTCACATATTTCGTGAGTGTTTTTTATAAGCCAGGATCTATTCTAGAATGTTGGGTGACATTTGGCAAGAAAGAAAATAAAAAGTCTCCACTCTCATGGAGCTCATCTCTTACAAAGTAAACAGAAAATAGACAATAAGAACAAGAAACCAGTGAAAATTACAGTAGGCTGGAAGTTGTTGAAGGTCAGTTCCCAGGGAAATGGGTCATCAGCCCCGCTGATTTGCATTCGGAATCTTTTGAAGGATGGTCTCAGGAAGAATAGCAAAGAGAGGGGACACATTGGGCACACGGAGCTCAGGGTGGCTGAACGGCACCTGTAGTTTAAAGATGGAGGGAGGCTCACTGTGACCAGTCTCGAAACAAGACCTACAATGGACCTAAAGAGTTTAGTCCAGGTGCCTCCAGACTAGATCTTGATCCAAGTCAGAAAAGTTGAGGAAGTACTGAATCTAGACTGTAAATTATGCTATCGTCCATTTGGGATGGATATGGTTTCTTGCCCTCCTTTCTGAAGAGGTAGAACATAATGCCCTGGCCAGAGAAGTTACTACACACCTGGACTACAGAATTTTTTAATCTGCTCTAGCAAACATATCACATCTGGCAAAGAAAGTGCACTTGGTGTTGTCCATGCTGAGTTCTCTGTAAACTGTAAACCCAGAATGCATCTGGGTTTGTAGAGATCCAACTGTAGAATTAAATGTTCATGTATTATGGGTCACTAACCCTGAATCTGTTGTGTGTTCAATAGTGACAATAATCTCTGCCTATTCTCCCCTGATTTCAATAACAGCACACACACAACCACAGTGCATGGCAGGTGGCAGGGACTTTACTATGCCTTTCCACCTAAGATAGCTCTTAACCTACAGGCCAAAGAACCCGGGCGGGCTATTTTCAAAAGCCAATTGTGTCTGTTTCAATTGTGCATTCAGAGACCACAGACCCCAGGGGTCCCCGTACGTCCGGGAGCCACTCCCAGGCCTTGACTCTGTTCTACAAGTACCCTCCTTCCCAGCCAGGAGGCTGATCATGATGCTTTGGGCCTCCAGCCAGCTACATCAACCTGAATCTCATGTCTACCAACTCTGGGGTGTTTTTGCTTTCTCCCTCACTCCAGTGTATAATTTCTTCAAGAAATGACAGTTCTGAGTAGGAGGGACTGGGAAGAGTGTCACTGTTCCCTTTGTGATGTGGCAGGGATTTCTAGGTCTGAAAACTGGCTTGACCTGGATCTGTCTGTGTTTGGGTCACTGTTCTCAGCCTCCTTGTGTACATCTTTATCCTGCATATGCACATTGTCCCTTGGTTGGCTGTGTACCCAGTGTCTATTCTGATAACCACCTCTGCTGCTCCCTGGAGGTCTTCTCCTGGCTGTCACTCTGTGCTGCTCCTCATTATAATAATTGCCCCAACTGGTGTCTGACAGCTCAGCAATGCACCTTGTCTCCATTAATTAGGGATCCCAAGTCCTGTTGTTCTCGGTGAACCCCGTTATTAACAGTGTCTGCTACCCTCGTGCCTGGCTGATGGCTGACAGCCAGCTCTGAGCTCCTCGGGGATGCTCAAGCCCTTCTCACCAGCATATTCCTCTGTCCTTCCAGAGTTTCCTGTCATGGATCATAGTGGCCTGGTTGGTTTTCTGGCTCAGTGTTTGCACTCTAACATGCCCCCCTCCGTAAGCTCCTTAATCCCTTACAACTCTGAGATGAAGCAGTTGTGGCACTTTGATCATACAGAGGATGGTCTATCACTTTTCCATGCTTCTAGGGGCCAGACTCATCTGCCCCACCTTCCAGAGACCATACAAGGCCTTTAGTCTCACATCGGTAGTCTTTTGTATCCAGCATCCTCTGAATCCAGGGCCAGGTGTCCTCTCCTGCATGGTGATAATATGTACTGGGTACCTCTTCCTTCAGGATACAATTGCTTTGGTACTTTAGCAGACTCCCTAGGTGGGGTAGGTGGTGCCTTAATCCTAGTTACTGGCTTACTGTTGAGTCAGGGGTATGGGGTAGGAGAGAGGGGGGTGGCTGTGTATCCTAAAGAGACTACATTTGCTTCCTCAAGGAAGACGCTTCAAGCACAAACCTATATCTCCACAGTGCAGTTTCAAAATTCTCCTCGCCTATCTGGGACCTGACCTTGGCATAGCAGACCTCATAGGGATTAGAATTCCTCTTTCTAAAGTCTTCTTCTCCCCTTTGATTAAATACTGAATTAAATACTGAATCTTCAGCTTTTGCTCTCTGCTGGCAACAGTGAGTAATCACCGTCCAACTTCCTTCCCGTTCTCCAATCTACCAGTAGCCTCCCAAAATAGCCATTCCATTCTGAATTCCTCAAAGTCACTATTATCCCTGAGATTCCAGCACTCTGAGATAGTGTTCCAGCCAGCGAACTCCATTTAATGTCTACTATCAGCTCCATGCCACTGGAAAGTTTAATAATTTCCCTGCAACCAAATGCCTGGACCTAAGAGTGTTCTCCCTGCCTGGTGACATCTGGCTGGCAGGTGGTCAGCTTTGAACATCCCATTTTAGACATCTCTGCTGTCTAGGATCAATTCCAACACAAAAGTCAGAGGCCAAGTTTTATGAGACTCTGCTATTAAGGAGTTGGTGTATGTAAGGAATATTGGGTTGAGGTCTCAGGAACAGATGTGAGGTAGGGGAAGAGGGGAATTTGGCAGAAGAAAAAGGTGAATCGAGATGCAGTCACAGAAGAAAGCTCAGCTGGCCCTGCTGGGAGCTCTCGAGTTTGCCTGGACCTTCACAGCTGTCCCAGCTCCAGGCCCTGGAGACAAGATATTAATCCTCCTGAACTGGCTGGCTGTTCTTCTTGAAGTCCCGCGGGAGGGGCATAACCTTAAGGCAGCACAGCTTAGGGTCGCAAGTCCCCTCCAGTGCTAGAGGAACAAGACACCCTCTTCAGGGAAATTAGGCAGAATAGCACATTTTAAAAGAAAAATTGATCAATTTTATCAGAAAAAGTTACAGCACTTGTATGAGAAGGATGGGCGTGGCCGGACTGGCATTGGAAGAATACAGGTCATGCTGGGATTAGGAGGTCAGTGGGGAGGGTGATAAATCCTTCTCTCCCTATATTTTAGAGGTGACACAGACAGGACTTTTGTTTTTTCCATCCTGGGGATTGAACTTCGGACCTTGTGCTTTTGAGGCAGGCGGCGGCACCACTGAGCTAAATCCCTGGCCCAGGACTTGTTGATTAGTTGGATGTGGAGAGTGAGAGATTGCATTACTCAGGGTTCTCTAAAAACTACTGAGCCAGTAGGACGTGTCTATGAATACAGAAAGAAAGGTATTAGGAGGCTCTCATGGGACAAACAGGATGGCAGAGAGGGGAAGTCCTACAGGCTGCCTTCTTCGAGCTGAAGGACATCTGCAAGCACAGTTCAGGCTCAACAATGAACTGGTGGAGCTGAGGACCAGGCTGAGTCCAAAGAGCCAAAACCTAGGAAGTTGACAAACGAGGGCAGGACACTGTGGAGGCCCCAGCTCAAGGCCAGAACAGAGCCCTCCAGAGACTGGAAGACCTGCCTGGGTAAGAGGGGTCTGGACCCAGTCCCTCATGCCTTCCAGAAACACCCCACAGACGTACCCCAAGGGAGCGTCTCAGCAGCTGCCTGGGCAGCCTCAGCTCCAGCAAGTTGACACATAAAGTTTATCACCATGGAGCTAAAGAGGGGCAGGCTGTGATGCCCATGTTTCTGATCCAGGCGACCAAAATGACAGCGTTGCCATTAATTAAGGACCGGTTTTGAGCATGTTAGGGGAGAGTGGTGCTCAATGTTAGATCACTGGAGCAGAATTTCAAGTAGTTAGAGATGTAGCTCCAAACTGGAGTTTCCATTTTGGAGTCTTTAGGACACAGATGAAATTTCAAGCCGTGAGCCTGGCTGAGATGGGGAGAGAAGAGGGTGTACACAGGTAAGGAAAGTAGTGTAAAGTCCAAATCCTGGGACACTTCTGTGTTTCAGAGTTAGGAAAGTAGGTGGCAAACTAGGAGAGTAGTTTCCTAAAAGCCATAAGAAGGAAATGTCTAATGCTGCTGATGGGTCGAAGAAGAAGCAGACTGAAGTTATCTTTGAATTTAACAAGGTGCAGTCTTTGGAAATCTTCACAAGACCCTTTCTGAAGATGGCTCAGAGGTGAAGGGAGAGAGGAAATTATGACACTGTGTATATTGTTTGGAGAAATTTTATTGTCAAAGGAGTGAACGGAGCTGGTGGGAGCTACAGGGAGGGAGCTAGAGGGTGGAGGCGGTGTTAAAGTGGAAAATTAAGCAAAACAAAGGTATTTTACATACTGACAGTAATTATTTGGTTAAGAAGACTAATTTGAAAACAAGGAAGGGATAATGTTCTTGGGCAGGGCTGGAGCAGGCTGGGTATGGTAAGCATGCGAGGCCTGGCTTTGGATAGGAGCACTCAGAGTTCATTCTAAAGGACAGAGAGAAGGCCTGTGTCCAGATTCTAAATGGCGAGTGGAACAACTGTGGAAGCCCCTGGAATTTTCCTCCTAGTAGCTTCTATGAACTCAACAAAGTAGAAACTAGAATAAAGAGCAGGAAGACAATACTACTGGTTTAGGAAAGAAGATAGGAAGTAGAAAGAAAACTAAAGTAATATAATTGCTCTGCAACCTTAAATGTCCACTTGAGTAATTTCCATGAAGTTGAAGCAAGGCTTAGATTTGCAATTTTTTTTTTCAACCACACTTAGATATTCAGATACAGGAATAGAGGAGGCGTAGAACTGTGTTTTAACAGAGTAAGAGTTTTGCCTAGCAAGTGTAGCCAAGAAAAGACAAGCAAATTAAGATCTATGAAGAGTGTTAAAAATGACTTCTCAGAGAAAATTAGGAGTGCTTGCATGTGAGCGTTTACACTGATTGACCAAGCTGAGTACGCAGGGATATGGGAAGGGAGGGTGGGAATGATGAGATTAATGGATTGTAGGTCCCAGGAGAGGGACAGCTGGAGGATATGTGGGAACCAAAGATTTGAGGAGGTGATCTACAAAGTTGGGGATGATGAAGAGATTTGGGTCTAAAATGTGACCTTAGAGTTTAGGGCCTGGGATAAGGTGGAAGGAATAGTTCCTGAATGAAGTGGTCAAGGAGGAAGAATTATACACCAAATACTGAACATATTCAGAATCAACAAAAGAGTTGTGGTGGAGCAAGCCAGAAGCTAAAGCTAAGTTTTTCTAAAGATTGGCGAGAAGCCCATAGTCTTGTGGATGATTTTTAAAAGTCACAGAAGGTGGTAGTATCCTCTGATAACCTTAGCGTTAAGGTAAAGGGAGGATTAGCGACCACACACAATGGGGAACAAGGATGAACCTTTCTCACTGTCATGGCTTTAGCAAAGCAGCAGAGACGCAAAGGCCTCTGACAGAATCTTGACTCAGTAAGTACAGGAGCCGAGAGCTTGGGAGAAGTTGCTGACGACGGTAGACGGTAAGACTCAGGAGTCAAGGCGAGTATAACATGGGGACTGAAAGGTGGTTATACAGAGCCGTAGGGAAACTAGAATGTGGAAAATGAATAGCATCTTGGGAATCCCAGGTGTCCTAGTTACTTCTCTCTCCTTGCTGAGACAAAAAATCCAACACCCCGAGTTAAAGAGGAAAGGGTTTATTTCTTCACAGTTTGTAGAGGTTTCAGTCCATAATTGGCTGGCTCCGAAGCCGGGATGGGAGACAGGCATCGCAGAGGAGAAACAACATGGCGGGCACAAGGTAGCAAAGGCAACAAGGGGCCTTATCAGAGTCTTTCTGCCCTCTTTGTCCCATCCAGACTACAGGGATTGGGGCAGGGCTAAACCAATCACTCACGCATAGTGGTTTAGTAATCACACGCCCTTAATCCCAGCATCACAGATTCCAGATTCAGCCGCTGCATGAGGCTTTTGGGGGCATCTAGACCCAAACCATAACACTGGCTTTCTGCTTGTGACTGACAGAAATAGTGGAAAAGTGTGAAAAAGTTGAGCTGTGATGTCCCTAGCCAATTGTGGAGGAAGATGTGGAGAGGGTGGAAGGGTTGGCATGTGTGGGCCTCTCTCATCTTCTAGAGAGGGTGGAGAATAGGAAGAGAGATAGTCTTGGCTCTAGAATTATCTGTGCAGCCACCATACCTTGAAACTCTCTGTATAGCAATGACATCCTTCTCATTGGCAAGTTTGTCAGCCTTTACCTGGGGCAAGCTCAGCCATGCAGCAAGAACTTCTAGTTTCTGTTTTTCATATAAAATACATAACAATTTCCCACAAATTAGTTAGCTAGCAACTATAGTTTAGGCCTATATATGAGCAGAAACCAGTTATGGGGTTGTACTCAGAGCAGTACTAGTAGTGGGAGTTAGTTATCTCATCCCCAACTGGTTAGTAGTGAAAATAACACCGTCCTGAGTCCAACACCAGGATTACACCTGCTAGCTTCTTTCAAGACTTTTTGGAACATTAACACCATTTTTCTGTGTTCATCAGTTCCTTTTGTGGTTTCCTGTCACCGTGTCCATTTCTGGTTCTGGACTGTTTCTGGTTCACTGTTTTTGTCTTCGGAAGCTCATCTGTCCCTTAAATAAACTGTGGGCATTCCTCACGTGCCTGCTTGGTCTTCTGGTTCCTCCTGCAGCTGGGATATGAAGCTAAACTGCCCTCTGCTGTGATAACTCCCCTCTCCCTCCTCAATCCTCTTCTTCTGTGGAAGTCAGAGGGAGGCAACTCTTCAAAAACAATAACAAAACCCACAACTGTCAGTACACAAATTGAACACTAGGATACTTCATGGCTTCTTTTTAATTCTAAGCACATCTTTTTTCTTCATCATAACTCTTCTTCCTGGGTCTCATTTCCCATTTCCGGTTCCCACTCCTTTCGGGGGTCTGAGGACTGCAGCCGTGGAAGACAGTGCCCCATTTGTGCTAAGCCCGCCTGCTCCTGGCTTCTGCTCCATTTCCTTTACACCATCATCCTCTCTCCTCTTCTACATTTGTTAGTTGTTCCAACTCAAAGACTTCTCTTGTGAGGTCTCCATCCCTCCTGCATCCTCCCTCCAAATCTCCAACCATTCCTGTTCATTATCATCGCCTCTATTTGCACTTACATTCTGGAAGCTCTCCAAGTCTGTTTTTGTTACATTTTACATATATTCATTTAAATTCTCCCTTGTATAAAAGAGGTAAGATAATTGATATTAGATGCGTGTGTTTGTGTGTATCACTGCTCTCTTACACTCTTTATTAAGCTATCACTTTCCCATGGATAGTTTCTCATGCCCTCAGCACTTGGCACTGTAATATGCATATAACTAGTGTTCAAGAAATGTTTATTCCATGCAAGAAGGTAGGAGAGGATCCAGGCTGGAAAGGAGGTTTGATTATCAGCTAAATGAACAGATGCCAGCAGAATGCAAAGTCCACTGGGATGGGGATTTGAACCGATATTGTCTTTCTTGGAAGTAAAAGTATATTGAGTGACAAAGATTAATGAATGAGACTTCACTCATTTTAACACCTATTGGTGGGGAACACAGCATTGTTATACCAATGGTGGAGTAGGTTGTATCCCACTTCAAATGCACTTTTGAGAAAAACTGTCCACTTTTCTCACAGTGAACATTAAAATATGGATACATGTAAAGGATAAAAATGTTTTCCCATCTTTAAGATCATAAGAAATAGCCATTCTTCCTTTTACCAAACTTTCAATTTTAACGAATGTGTATGTTCCTTAACTCTGTTCAATTTCTAAAATCAATCACTCGCGTGCTGGATATTTCTAAGTGAATGTGACACTTTGCATGGATCCCATAAATAAACAAAACGGGCACAGCTTTCTTTACATTAGGAACCTTCTGCTGAGTGTTGCTTCTATTTATTTACTTTTAAATTATGCCAGATTTTTGCATATTGGAGTCAGTTTGGGGATCAACTTAAAATTTTAAAGGTTGGCTATTTACTTTGCTTATAATGCACTGCAGATATGTTAAAATAATAGTTTTAAGGGACAGAAGAAGAAGATATAAAAAGAAAATAGTCACAACAGACTGAATTATGGAAATAAACATACCATGTCATAACATTTTAATTTTTTCTCTTAATTTCTTTTAATGTCACCATTGCCTTTGCTTTCTCCTTCCTGCTAGAGTTTTAGTCCCCATCCCTTCTTTCTCTGATACCCAGATATTGCCTGATTCAGATAGCACAAGACAAAATGTCTATGACAACGAACCTAAGATAGAATTCAAGAACGGTAGATAATAAATGAAAACTTGGCCCACAAAGCCATGTTACTGCACATAGGCTCTGCTTATAGATATGTATAACTAAAATTATATGCCACTAATTTGCTGTTTATTAACGCTGGTACTCCTACACTAACTTCCTCTCCCTGTATATAATCTGGTACTAGTCCTGAGATGGGTTTGGGCAGCTTCTCTAAGACAGTAGAATGTAATAGTCACGGAAGACGGCAGACACTGCTACTTCTCTCAGCAACAGCATGTGAACCCGGTCCCCGCCTTTCTGCTCCACTGAACGGCATCAGGATTAGGTCCTCCTGCCCTCCGTTCTCCAGGATGTCGCCCATCTCTATTCCCAGGGACGGGAGAGCCTACCAAGACTGTGTCCTTCTCTTGCTCTTCGAGAACGGTTGGTTTACTGGTGGCCAAGTGACCTTGTTCAGCCAGTTGGATCTGAGAGGAAGCCAGCAGTGGTGTGACAGCCTTCCCTGCTCTATGCCTGGGTCTGGCACTCACAGACCTGCAATGGTGACTACGAAGGAGATGGGTCTGAGGGGAGACCCTGGTCTCTGGGACCAGGGCTGGCCTCTGCCTGGTGCCCCCATCCTCCTAGGACCTTCTCACTTAGACCAATTGGACTGATTTTCTCTTTCATGCAGTCACTAGAATTCCCGCAGCATTTTTTGTACCTATGCTTGAAGAATGAAGTTGTTTTGCATTACTGAAGGATAGACGCATCTAGATTTCTTTTGCAGGTAGATTAGAGGGTGGTGAAATATCTACTGGATTAGCTTTCATTGGATACTGTTCACATTTTGGACTCTTGAAAGTTGGTTAAAGAAAGTGGGCAAATCAATGAGTTCCGTCACTGGGTAACACTGTTGTTTCTTTTTTATTACTATAAGGTAGCCAAGAATCAGGAGAATAAAATAACCTTAAAAATAGAAAGACTCCACAGGGAATGTCATCATATCATCAACGCATTTTAAATGAGCCAAGTTAGAAATAGGTGACAAAATCCCCAGCTCTTTCAAGCAAGCTACCATTATAAAATGTTAGCAGTTAAGAGAAAGATACTTGACTTAAAGAGCAGTCCCTCTTTCAGAGCGGTAGCCCTCAGAGAATGAAGTACATTATTATGACCATCCAATGAGCATTACTGTTCTAGTCATTTTGCTAATTTTCAATTAAATATAGCTCCTGCTTCAGCTTCAATGAGTTAATGCAATTGGAATTTTCATACTATTTACATCCCATCTGAAAATTAGTTCATGTTGAAACGTGTTTCAGGTGAAATGAATCCACCATAAAAAAAAGGGGTAAAGGTGAAATTGAATAGGATTATAATCTTCATCTAGCTATAGTCTTGTGGGATATGATTTCCAAGATGGGATGCTATTTTTGAATAGTAGTAAATGTGGCTGTGATGTTCAGTGTTCTCTTTAATAGACTTATAGTTGGGATCCTAGCTGGGCCATGCGTGGCCCCTGAAGGCCTTTGAGTATGATTTGGCCAGCAGAGCCACGCGCTGGATTCCAGCCCCACCACCGGGCCGGCTCCGCTGGGCTTGGCAGCTCCCATGGCTGTCCTCAGAGGCTTGGCACAAATCCCTCCGTCTTGTTAGGTGGCACGGAGCCAGCCAGAGGCCCCATTGCTGACTAGAATGCAGACACAGGATGCCGATCTCTCAGGTTTTAGAAGAATCTGGAACCTAATTTAGTTTCTCTCGTGCCATGAATCCAAACAAAAGATGTACGGAAAGCAAATTCAAGGTGTGCACTGGCAGTTTCCAGTACCGGGTAAAGGAAGACTGCAGTCCCCACGAGCTCAGGTACTGCCCTTGATCCCAGTCCTCTCTGCCCCAGGCTCCTGGAGACAGGGCGCCATTGAAGTGGGCAGAGCGGTATTTTTCATCTAAAGCAAATCTCGAGTAAGAAAGTATGAATACAGCGATGAGACAAAAAGCGGTAAACAGGACATCAGCTCTGAGAAAATCCAAAAGGAAGGCAGGAAACGAGGTGCTATGTGGGGAGGAAAGAGTTGCAATTTTCGTGTAGTTTCTGCACAACTGTTCTACTAAATAACTCCAACACTTTGCTAATATTAATTAAACCTCACCAACCCTGTGAGAGAAGTAATTGCTACAATTAAACGGGTATTCCAGGCTGGCAAAATGAGACTTAAAATGCCCAAGGTCAGAGTACAATTGTATGACCCAGAATGGCAAATAAACTACAGATTCTCATATCAGGTTACTCCGCTGGAAGCACTGCCTGTCTGTCCATCTCCTTCTCGCCTTCTAACCTTATCCACACCTGTATACATTTAGAAGAAATAATGATAGGATATGTGAACTTGAACACTGAGAAGTTAAACCGCAAGTTGATTGGGGAAGCTTGAAGACAATACGGAACAACAGCTAAATGAACAACTCACATTCCATTGATAACATATACAATATGCAAGCTCCATTTCAATTAATTGCATTTATTTTTAAAATTTCCACTTAAATTACTGGTTTAGCTAAACCTATCCGTACATCAAGAAATCAAGGCACGTAAAGCACTCTCCATACTCCACAGCAGCATAGGAAAGTCTGTCATTAGTTTGGAAAGAGAAGCGGCAGACAGACAGAAGGAACTCTTCTTGTTGCTATAACTACAGGATAACAAAGGTCAGCACTGGGAGAGAACCATCCTTGGATTGAATGTTTAACAACTCCGGGATATTTTATTGAATTCTTCCTCTCCACAAAGAAAAATAGAAAAAAATTGTAAAGGGTTAATTGAACATAAACTAAACATTGGAAACACATTTTTAAAAAAGCATCAAGAATGGTTTTGATTGGAAATAAAATATTGAGACTAATATCCAAACACCTTTACTGAAAATATCCAGGTGACATTGGAAGTCTGAAATCTCAAGTTCAGGAGAAAAAAGTAAAAAAAAAAAAATTACATTCACAAACATGTTTATGAACAATGTTTTATTGAATTTTAAAACGGCAAATTAAAAATGATTTGAATTCATGTTACTTAATAGAATGGTTTTAAATACATTTAATTTCAAAGTTTTATAGAGCTTAAAATTATGACTTTCATAAATCTAGTTTTATGTTTTTAAAAAGTGATTTTTAGAATTCCATTACTAAGAATTCTGGGAGAGTTTGCTGTTTTTCTTCAACTGTTTGTAGAGCTGGACCAGTCTTGTCTGATGACTCCAGGGTCCCTCAGAAGCCCTTGGGGAACAAGGTCTATCCCTTCCCAGGGAGCTGAAGACAGCAGGTACCTGAGTCTAGGGTGTGACAGGGAGGGCCTGTGCAGGTCCCCGGGGCCCGTGGATCCTGTCAGATGAGCCTGTCTGCAGCAAACAGTGGCTGAGCACAGGGCTGCCGCGGCCACCTTCTGCTCTGCTGTCAAGGGACGTGGGCCACTGTCCCTCCGAGTAGTGAAAAGTGTGTTCTGGTCAGCTGACAGCTGCACATTGCACCGCTGTTTCCACACTTTGTGTTGCTTGGCCATTACTTACCTTTCTGACAAGATGGAAGCTGCCCCCTCCCCCAGGGGGCACCAGGCAGCCCCAAGTCCTGGGACCCCCGTCTGGGGTCCTTTCCCAGCGCTAGGCAGAGGAAAAGTGGGACCTGAGAAGACAGCTTGTAGCTCTGATTACACATTGGGGTTTGGATCACTTAGTACCTAGAAGTTGCTGTTTTGTATCAAAATCAAACCATGATTTCCTTGATGAAAAAATATTTTGAAAACATATGAAATGTTCTCACCTGGATTTTCTCACAGTCCTGTGAGCAAAGCATATCAGGCATTCATGGTAAAGTAAAAAAGGCATCTTTCACCCCAAGCACACTCACACAGGACAGTGTGGAAGGGGCCTCCTTTGGCCATGTCCTCTTCCAGGCTACTGTGGAGCATTTGTGTGTTTGGGGACAAGTCCTAGTCTACTGCTGTGAGTATCAGAGCTATGATTCTATAGAAATGAGACTCTATATGGCAAGGAGAAAAACCACAGACAAATAAGAACGGAGCGAGACCAAATTGGGACTTACTTATGAAGAATAATTCTAAAAACGAATGTCTAGGATAGACTTGGTATGCATGTGCCTCGTGTCCAAACTGTATGTGAACAAGTGAATGTGCAGTGCTTGATTAACCGAGGCGATTTGAATGTGGTGCTAATGAGGCCGGGGTAATGGGCGTAACCCTGTGAACCCATATTGTCATTATCCTCCATTGTCAGAGTCTTTATCCTCAGTGCTGGAGCTCTGTAAGTGCATCCTGTGAGTCATCAGAAAGACACGGTGAGGGTGGCGAGCCCTAGAAAAGCAGCTCAGAGCATGTGACCCACTGTGTCTGCTGGGAGGTCGAAAGTACCCGCCTGGAACATGCAGGTCAGCATTATGATAATGACGTGTCAATAGTTAATTAGAAGTGAAAGAAAATAGCAAGTGTGCAGAATATTGATTTTAAGACCAAGTTTCATCAAATCTTAATTGTTGAGCCCCAATAAAACTTTAAAAAGTGCCCTTAAGATGTTCTAGGAAGACATTTCAAATATTCCCTTATAATAATTCATTGTATTCATAAGTCTCTTTTATGTATATAACCTTAGACTATAGTTCTTTGTTGATTAGTGCCCTCCCATGCAGTCACCAAACGGCAAATCATATTTTCTGGGAGTCAAGTTCATGGAGGGGAAATAGAAGACAAGATTCAAAAGATGCAGCCCATCAGAAGAGGACTTTGGACATCATTCCGCGAATGTTGGATTTTTATCCCATGAAAATGGAGCACCCACTCCTCCCCACTTTATGCTCGTCACCTTATGTCGCTGTGCATGGCAGAGAAAGTGAGGAACTTTCCATGTGGCAGGGGTTATTGATAAGGTGGGATTGAGAGCTGAGTAAGAGACATTCCCTGAAGCCAGGAATCCCAGTGAAGTCAAATAAATAAAAATCCCAGCCACAAAGAAAGATTAACTTGAGGCATTCGTAGGCAAATGGATGCAACTTGAGACCATAATGTTAAGTGAAATAAATCAGACACACAAGGGCTGAAATATTGCATGGTTTCTCTAATATGAGGGATATATATGCAGATGGATAGATAGATATAGAGAGAAAAAGAGACCACAAAATAGGAGATAGATAGGGAGTAGGGAGACATTAAAATAATTCTGAAAATTATTATTCTGCTGTATCAAAAATATTGTAATATATATGCCAAATCATTTCATTTATTCGACTAGTTTCTCTTAGCTTATTGAAAAGGAAGCTTTGTGCTATTATCTTTTTGTTTCTTCTTTGTAAGAGAAGAACTTTTTTGTCTCTGAGTAGCTACTTTGAAGAGAATGGCACACAGTGTTTTAATTACTGTCTTGTTATTCTGTTACAGTTTCGTTTTAAATTTTCTAATTTTTTTTTTCATAAAATAAAAAAGAAACCAAAGCAAAGAAAAACTAAATAAAAATCCCAGGTAGTGACTGCAAAGGAGAGTTCCATTATTTCCTGTTTGTTTTATTGGTACATTTCTTCTATGAGGGTGGAAGATATTGTTATTTATGGTGTGGATTGTGGCCCTGAGCTCTTCCTCAGAGACCACATAGGTTGTAGGAGGCCAGGCAGGACTGCACATTCACCCTCCTGACCTGGACTGTGTGTGTGTGTGTGTGTGTGTGTGTGTGTGTGTCTGTGTGACTAACAGGGAGCCCCTCAATCCTGGAGGAGTGGGGAAGAAATCAACTGACAATGCCTAAGATTTATCTCTAAAGGACTTTATTTTAGATGTGCTTCATTCCCTTGGAATACATTACTCCTTCCTTCTTATTCTTTAATAAAATATATTTGAATATTCTAATTTGGCTACCTGTCAAACAGGTATGTAAGAAGACAAAGTTAGTTTACAGTTGCCAAACTTTCCCTGAAGTCCTTAAGGCCCCACGACTACTGGGCTCTCTAAAGCTGCAATCAGCACCACTCACCCAAGGAATCTCAAGGTCAGATTCAGGGCTATGTGGTCTGCTTCATTTATTCTCTTTCTAGTGCTGCTCTGGGTTTGAGACTGCCAGCTGTTCTCAACAGTGAAAGACTCTTATCTAGGAAGTGTCAGCCCAGCAATATTTGCAGTGAGTGGCTAAGAGTTTAGCAATCAACCCTGACTCCTCCCTGCCCTCTGGCAGCTTCCTGGACTTGGTGGCAAAGCCCCAAGACCAAAGAAAACTGGATTTCTAAACTACTTGTGAAGGGGAGCAGCCTCTGACCGGAACCCCTCACCCTGGACTGTTCTAGGAGCTAACAGCAGACATCTGGGGGTGGCTTTGTCACATCAGGGTTAGCCAGCTTATCAGAGACCCTGGGGCACAGGCCATGATATTGAGTGAGATCCCGCTGGACATCAGCAGGACTGTGAACATATCCCACAGTGTAGCGGAACAGCTGTCAGGTGACTCTCAGGTTGGAATTTCATTTTCTCATCAGAATATGTATATAGGGTTTGCATTGTTGCTTCTGATCACAAGAGGTGAAAAGCCAAGTAAAGACACAAAGCCCTTCTGGGTGGTTAGAAGCTCTCCCCCACCCTCCTCCTGCTGAGGGGAACACACCTTGGGCTCTAGTGCTTTCTGGGCCTGGGACACTGCATGAGAAGTAGCAGAGAATTAAGTGTTCTCAGCAGCTGTTACCAACACCTTGACAGAGCGTCTTGGAGGAAACAACAGAGGACAGACTATAGCAACAGAGGCGGATCTGCAAGTGTCTGAACTAGTACAAAACAATGATTAAGGGTGGGAAATAGGAAGAAAAGAGGTGGTCCTCTTCCTCTCACTTGGCTGAGGTTACAATCAAGCCCCTGTCAGATGCGACAGCAGAGCCACGAGCTAAGCTGTTTATAATTTCTTCTATATGATCAATTAATCTTGCATTAGTGAGGGGCCTCAAGTCATAATTAAACCTAAGGTTGTTGTAGCTAGAGAGGTGTCTTGATTAATTATCGATTGTGGACTGGGGCAGAGGTCCTAAGATTTTGTAGAGTCAGACTTGGGTACAAATTTCAGGCTTGTTGCTAACTCTAGGAGCTAATTTGGGCTGCTTGGATTTTCTGGGCCTCAAATTCTTTACATGTGAGATGGGATAACTATGCCTTAGGGTTCTAATCAGAACAAAATAAAACATCTGCGAGTTAATACATTGTCTGACACACACAGGTCATTCATAGTGGCCATGATTATTAAAACTGTCAGAGCCTTCTTCTAAGAGCTAGAAGTTAAAAATCTTGGGCATCAAGAGCTGATTTGCTCTCATTTGTTTGAGATTTCATTCTGAAGTGAGCTAGCTTCAAGATCCCCAAAAAGGAAAGCAGAAAAGGAATTTCCAAAAGGAAAAATGTAGCATGAAAGAGCACGATGCTTTATTTGGTTTAAAAAAAACCAAAACCTTTATTTACAAACTTCAAAACTTCTAACATGAAGCTGACATTTAAAATATTTGAAAAGATGTGTAAGTATCTATCATCCGGGTACATTCACTCATTAAGAGGCGGCTGCAGTTTGCTGAGAGACTTCCTATGATGCTCAACTCAAAAAAAAAAAAAAAAAATCAAATGGAAAATTTCCTCCCTTGCTTATATGAGGCATTCACACAAACGTAAAAATGTGTTATTAACTTAAGTTATTATTAACTATTCCATTATTTTGTCTGTAAGTGACAGCTGCTTAAAACCAAATTGACTTTTTTTTTTAATGACAAAATAAGCCTGCGAACCAAGGAGCTCCAGCGTCCATCCGTGTCCGACTGTGGTGGTCTGGCCCTCTGGACCCCGCGCCCCGGTTCTGTGCGCCCCGTTCTGGCGTTTTTCCCACACCCACGCCCGCCCAGGTCCGCGGGAGAGTTTCACATGGTCCTTCTGAAAATTCAAATATAAAATGGTTTAAAATCTCTTTCAGTATTTCATTCTTACAAGGAAATGGTATCATATTTCACTTCCTTCTCTGAAAAGATGCTACTGCATCACTCTAGGATTCGTTAATTTAAATTTAAAACCTCATTCTAATTTATAACTAACTTCATCTGATTTTTTTTTCTTTTTCAGGCTTTCACATTAGCCACTACGGAGGTTTTCATATGAAAATTATTTCGATGGATTCGTGATTTTCTACCGTATTCCATGCCGTTTCTGCGAGGGTAGATTCCCTGGGACAGGCTGGACCCAGGGAGGCCTCACTTCCCTGAGGCCTTGGTGGCACGCTGACAAGTGCAGTCAGGAGCTGGGCTCAGTTACACTGCACCTATGGTAAAAAGATTTATTTATCCATTATTAAGCTATTTTCCCCAAATGACAAGAAGTGAATTGTGAATCACATACTGGTATAAAAGACTTAGTTTTTAAAAGTAGCTTTTAAAGTAAAGTTTGGGATTTAAAATAGGGCAGTGAATAAAAAATCCGATTTAATCTTTGGAACTACCAGATGGAAAAGTAAAAGCAGGGAGACAGGAGAGGAGGAAGAGACGGGAGGGAAGGGATAGAGGGAGGGAGGGGCAGGGGGATTCTGATTTTGAGGTAGGTCAAGCCTCACAGCATCATTTTTTAAATTTTGTTTTGTTTTCACATTTTCACCTTCTGGCACACAGTACTGCTATTTCCAGGGTCTGAACATCCAGAGCTCCGATTCCTTGTCCCTTACTTTAAAATCCAAATGGTAACGATTTTTCTTTTCTTTTCTTTTTTTTTGCGTCTCCCCTGGAAGGCAGAAGCATTATCTAAAAGCATGTGGTGGGGCGCGATCGGGCGCCTTCTTCAAACAAACGCGACCTTTTCCCTGCTTCTGGCAGGCTCTTCCCAGCCCAGCCAGCAATCCCAGACAAGTTTATTTACACACGACGCGCGCGCACTCACTCACACTCACTCACACTCACGCGCGCCCGGAGACGCCCGGGCCCTGCAGCCCGGCACCGCGGGAGGCGACCGGAGGAGGGGCGCGCAGCCGGCGGGCGGGGACACAGCGGCCGGGAGGGGGTCCCCACGCCCCGCGCCGCGCCCCGCAGCCAATCGCCGGCGGGATCCGCGCCCCCGCCCCCGCCCCGCACACCTCGGCGCGCCCCGCCCCCAGCCCGCACCCGCACACACAAACAGAGGGGGAGGGGAGCGAGGCGGGCGAGGCGGGCGAGGTGGGAGCGGGAGGAAGAGGCAGGAGAGTCCCGCGCTGCCTCCCGCGCACACGGCCGCCGACCGGCCGGGCGCAGACACCGCCGCTCCGCGCCGCCTCCTTCCGCCCCCTGCGCCGCGCCGTCTCCTCCTCCTCCTCCTCTCCGCAACCAGAAAAAAAAACACATAAGCCATTTACAGGTATTTTTTTGATCCGCATATTTATTTACCCCCTTCCCCTCCCCAACAGTTTGTTTACAAGTATTAAAGTTGTCACTGGGAGCCGCCAAGACGCGCCCGGATTTGTGTTTCTTTGTGTAAGGGGTGGTGTGCGACCAATTAAAGGCAGACTGGCCGCGTCTGCAAATTCTAAGGCTCCCCAAATAAAAAGAGGCTGGTAAGTGATTGTTCTTTTTTTCCTCTGGCTTTCCTCCTCCTCCTCCTCCGTCTTTTTCTCTTTTCTTTTTCCTCTCTCTTCAATGTTTGCTGTCCGTTGGGATTGTGAAAGTGGATTATTCAGGCTGGACTCCAGCGACGAGAACCGCGGCTGTATTAATTTATTAATTGACCTGCACCCGCCCCTCCCCGGAAGGTTCAGTCTGACCTTTGATCCCTGTGTCTCGGTCGCCCAGACTCCAGCCCCGCCGTGCATGGTCACATTGTTTGGGGCGAAACAGCGTCGTGAAGTATGGATGTCTGGTTGAGCCTTGCTGTAGAACTACCGTCATTTGTGTGTGTGTTTTATTTTGTTTTTAAATAAAATCCAAACAATAGCTGTGCCTTAGGTACCTTTTCCGTGCTCCGGAGATGCATTGATTAAACAATAATGACCTAGAGGCCGGGCACTGTGATCTCCTACAGTTCCTGGTGGTATTAAACCCTGAAGGGGGGGGGGCACCAGGAAAGCCAGAAGGTTTGCCTGGAAACCCCAGTCTGAGACTCCGAGGAACGGACTAAATTATTTCTTTATTCGGAACAAGGTCAGAAGCCGGAAATACTGAAAAATTTCCCTCCGCTCAGCGGGCCGCTGTCTACTGCATGGTCGGCATAACTAGTTTCCCGAGTAGCAGTTATTGTGGTCTTTTGCAGCTACAATGTGATTTGCGGAAACTGAAGAATATGCATATTCTTGCTGCGCCTCCCCTCACCCCCTCGCCAGCATCAAGAATATTTAACCGGGCGCATTCGGGGGGCACCCTTTGTATTGTCGTCAGACCTCAGAAGGGAGCAGTTTTCCCTAATGCGAAACCACCGAGGTGGCTCGGAGTGATTAGGGGCTCGCTGTGATTGAAAGGCGCCTGCTACCTCCTAATCCAGCCTGCAGGGAGAGGTGCATTATCTCCATTTACTTTGCCTAACAGGGATTTGTTTACATAAACCCTGCTTTTTAGGGCGCCTCATCAGTAGGTCTTGAAGTTTTTGCACTTGGAGTTTGGGCAGCAATGGCAGCAACTAATCTAATTATAAGCGTGATTACTATAGTTGATGTCCATTTTCAACTCTAAATATTTGAGACGGAGACTCCTGGGTCCCCGTTTAGAATTCCCCGAACTCCACCTTCTAAACCAATCTGTGGGCCTCGAAAGATGTCACCAAAAAATATTCTGGCAAAAAAGCTATCTGGAAACAAAGAAACTGGTTTTTAGGTGAATATGCACTTGGTGCCCTGGCTTTATTTCTTAGAAAGATGGGATGTCCTCTCTCTGTCACAAGCAACTAAATACCTCTCCCTAAAGTGCAATCGTGGCCTGCCCGCAGAGATGAATGCAAATACCTAGTTATCATTAAACTTTCTCTGAAAAGAGCAAGAGGGAATCATTGTAATGATTTTTCCTTTGGGTAAAGAGCACCTTAAAGGGACCCCCCCCCCATGTAAAAATCAGTGGTGTGAGAGATTCTTAACAAACCAACGTAAAATAAAATAATATTTAAAAAGTCTAATGCTCTCCTATGGACTTGGAAGAGACAGCAGTCTCCATTAGGAAGGCTTGGGAATATCCTGGCGAGGCTGCAGGCTCTGGAGAAAAGCCTGAGACACTGCTTGCATTTTTTTTAAAATTAATTATCTAGTCCATCTTTCTCTTCATCCTTTCTTTGAAACAAGTAAAACACCACCCTCTTACCCCCACCACCAAATGGCTCGCACAATTGAGACCCGTCCTTGGTCCATTGAATTAAGACCCTAACCAAGCCAGCTGTGCTGGGATTCAAACTAATGACCGCAGGCGCAGAGGACACCGTGGCAGCTGGTCGCTCCTTTCTCTCGGCCTCTTTCGTGCGGCTCGGACGTGGGCAGGCTCAGAGCCCTGCGTGGCTTTGTGCTCGCTCGCAGTTGATCCTCGGATACATTGTAGACTTTCCCAGGACTTCATTTGCTAATTTCCTGTTCATTTCCCTCCTAGGGCCCTCGCGGCTTCCTACTTTGCAGCTCGTGCGTGCTCAGGCAGCTCCGGTTCACACATCTCACCATGTTTAGATGCCCTCTGCTTCTGGGCAGCGTGGCCCTCCCGCCCCCGATTTGCATGTCTTTAGCACTCCAATTGCCCTTCTCCCTCGGCGGCGGTCGCCCCCGCGTCCCCTCCCCGGGCGTCCGGGCTATTAATGCCTTTTCTCCTGAGGGCTCGCGGGGAGACCAGGGGGAGGAGCTGCGGTTCGCGGCTGCCGAGGCGGCGGAGGGAGGGGGCCGAGCGGGGGGGGGGGGCTCTCCCGGATTGTGATGCAAACGACCCGGCCTGGCCCGCGGGGCCCCGGGAGCGCGGCGGGCGGGGGGCTGTGCCTCGGTGCGGAATCTCGCCTCGTGCAGCGGGTGGCAATGACTCTCTTTATTTTAGTTGTAACAGTTGGAGGATAATGCGCAGGACGACGCTGCCTGGGGATTCTGCGTGCGTGGAAATGCGCCCCCGAGAGGACTGAGCAGCCGCCGCCGGACCCGGCCCGCGCCCCCGCCCCCGCGCCCCCGCGGCGCCCACCTCCACCCTGCACCCCTTCCTCCCGCCCTGCACCATGAACACCAACGTCTGCGTGGAGCCGGGGCCGGGCCCCGAGGCGCCGGGGCTGCCCAAGGAGAGCCACCTGCCCGAGGGCGCGCTGGGCAGCCTGGTGGATTACAACTCGGAGATGGAGCGCTACCGCTCGTTCGCCTCCTCCTTCTACAAGAGCGGCGGCGGCGCCTTCCCGCAGGCGGCCAAGATCGCGCGCATCACCACGCCGATCTTCCCGGGCAGTGCCGCCGCCGCCGCCGCCGCGCGCATCGGGATGTCGCCCTGGAGCTGCGACAACGCGGCCACGGCGGCGGCGGCCACGGCCATGCTCTGGGGCAGCGGCGGCGGGGGCGGCGCGGGCGGCGGCCGCAAGCCCCCCGCGTCCTCGGCGAGCGCCGCGCCGTCCGCGGCCCCCGCCGCCGTGGCCCCCGCGCTGCTCCCCGCCGGGTCCACGGGCGGCGGCGCGGGAGGGGGCGCGGCGGGCGGCGGCGGCGCAGGGGGCAGGACCGGCGCGCACCCCCGCGCCGACCCCCAGCGGCTGCCCAAGGCGGCGCCCCCCGAGCCCGCGCTGCAGATGGCCAACTCGAACTTCCTGTCGCCACTGGCGCCCGAGCACTGCCGGCCGCTGGCAGGCGAGTGCATGAACAAGCTCAAGTGCGGCGCGGCCGAGGCCGAGCTCATGAACCTGCCCGAGCGCGTGGGCACCTTCTCCGCCATCCCCGCGCTCG
The DNA here is from genome assembly GCF_053883595.1 of Heterocephalus glaber. Lineage (NCBI taxonomy): Eukaryota > Metazoa > Chordata > Mammalia > Rodentia > Bathyergidae > Heterocephalus > Heterocephalus glaber. The sequence continues at coordinate 6,695,403 of NW_028258413.1, forward strand.
GCGGGCTGTCGCTGCCGCCCGGCGTCATCGTCATGACCGCGCTGCACTCGCCCGCGGCCGCCTCGGCCGCCGTGTCGGACAGCGCCTTCCAGATCGCCAACCTGGCGGACTGCCCGCAGAGCCACCCCGCGTCGTCGCCCGCGTCCTCGGGCGGCGCGGGCGGCGCCAACCCCGCCAAGAAGAAGCGGAAGCGCTGCGGGGTGTGCGTGCCCTGCAAGCGCCTCATCAACTGCGGCGTGTGCAGCAGCTGCAGGAACCGCAAAACGGGACACCAGATCTGCAAGTTCAGGAAGTGCGAGGAGCTCAAGAAGAAGCCCGGCGCGGCGCTGGAGGTCAGAGGAGAGGGTTTCTTGCTCCCCGCGCCCCCCCCTCCCGGGCTGGACCCCCGACCCCCGGCCCTGCCAGGCTTCCTGCCCGGCTTCGGGGCGCAGCGCCCCTTGGCGGAGGCCGCTGTGTTCAGGTTGTAGGAGGCGCTGGGGGGGCGGGCGGCCCGGGGCTCGCGGTGCCACCCCCAGAGCTGCACGCGCGACGCCGCCCTCCTGCGGGGCGGGGCGGGGCGGGGCGCGCGGTTCCCCGCTGGTGGGGCAGTGGGATGGTCAGGAACCACCGCGCAGAGCTCAGCAGGGCCAGGGCTGCCCCTTACTCGGTCCAGATGCCCCTCCCTGTGTTACAAAAATGTGCCCGAGCGCCTGACACCTCACATCCTGTGTGGATTCACTGGCTCGGGGGACAGTGGCCAGGTGTGAGCGGGAGGACGTAGATGGTGGCACACAAGCTTGTGTTTGATTCAGAAGGTTTTCCATCCATACCCTCCTGGAGCAGGTTTTCTCCTTTGTATGATAACGGCTCTTTCTTTTTTCCTTTTTTCTGTTTCTTTTCTTTTTTTTTTTTTTTTTTTTACCTGCCTGTTATTTTTTGAGAAAGCAGCAATAATATAAAAAACTGAAGGCCATCAGCAATTTTTAAGGAGAGATGACTGAGAATTTAAAAGGACAGGTCCAATCAGTTCATTTGAGGACATGTGATCGGGATTGTGTTTGAAAAGCAAGTTACATAGTTTCAGAAATGAATGATTCCTGAAACTCAGTTACAACAAGGAAACGAAGTATCTTCCTTGGGCTCTGCATTTGACAAAGTAACCATTTTGTGGTTGCAAAATTGCCCTGTACAACAGGCACAGTTTTGGTTGATACTTTGTATGGTCAGTGATAGTTTGTTTTACCTGTATCTGCCCTTAACACAGACATTATATGGATAATCACTAAGTGTTAAACTAGGTTTTAATTATGGTAACTGCAGAGATTGATGCATTTGGTGAAAGGTGGATATGGTATCCTGACTAAAACAAAAAGAAAAAACGGAAAATTACTGGTAAACAATTTTAGCAGTAGATTAAGAAACATGGACCAGTAATCATAGTTAGACCCCTGATAACATTTAGAGAGTAGGAGGTTGGACGTTCATGTATACCTGAGGCTGTAAGTGGTGGGAGTTTGAGAATTCTAAGGACTGGATTGAAGGGTAAGAGTTCTCACAGGAAGGGACTTGTACATCCTTTTGCAAATGATAAGCACTGCTTGGAGACATTTTCTCTATAAATAACTGGAAATGGTCTCTGAGAGGATAAAGTTAGGGCCTAAAGACCTTTCTTGGTGCGCTGAGCATATAGAAGATTCAATTTTTTCCTTTTGTTAGTACAAATCAAGGCAGATAGTACTTTGGGATTCAGAAATTCAATATTATGTAGATACTGTTATTGATGACGACCAGTTTCATTAAAACATTGCATAAATTCCTCTTCAGGGAGGAATTGTTGACACTTTTTAAGGGAAATCACTTCTTTGCAAAAAGTTTAACTTCATTGAAGGGTAGTTATATTTTCTTTGGCAACTCTCTTTAAGCAAAACTCATAGTCACTAAAATGGGAGTTCACATATTTTCTTAGGTGGAATCTTCCCTGGATTCATGAATTATAAGTTCTCTAAGTCTGGAAGGCTATGGGAAATTAAAATTCAGTTCATGTTGAAGTTTCCTGTTAGTGCCCCATTGGTAAGGACTAGGTGACTGACCTTTTCTCTCTTGAAATGTAGTCTAAAGAACTATAGATTTTGTACTGCTCTTGAGTGTTACCTTTAACCAGGTTCAGAGCACTATCTGCATTCCAGTTTATGGTCTGAAGTGGGTTAGGGCCATGGAATAATTCTGACTTACTTAGTAAGGAACCATTCTGAGGAAACTGGATGTGAGTAGGTTTGCGGCACACATTTCTGTATTGATGTGTTAGTCTAAACAGGTTTTATACATTCCCTTTTTTCTCTTTTGATAATTTCTCCTGTGCTTGATGTGATATTTAAATTTCTTCAGCATTTTAGAAGATTGCAAAATATCCTAGAACCATATTTTCTTCCTTTTTGAAAATTCTCATGCACGAAAGCTCTATCATTCTTCAAAAAGTGAGGTATGGATAGGAAAGAAAGGAAATTTCCCCATTTATAGATAGTTCAAATGGTTCTCTTAGCTGGTTGTGGTGCACTCCTGTAATCCCAGCACTTGGGAGGCAGAGGCAGGAGGATCATCTCGATTGAGGTCAGGATGGGCTACATAGAGAGGTCAAAGCCAGTCTGGATACATAGCAAGGCCCTGTCTTGCTAGAAAAAGAAATGTCCTAACTGAAGATGACTTCCTATCAGAGCATGGACTATGGTTGAAGGCTGAGATTATTAGTGGAATACTACTTGATGGAAAGAAACAAAAAAATGTTTAACATTAAACATTAAGAATTTTTTCTAGGGTTCTATCTAGATCATTAAAAAGGTGATGATGAACAACACGACTGCTTTAAACCCATATGTAGCTGTTGGGGCACAGGGGTTCGGGCTCAGTGACAAGCCAACTTCGGTCCGTCATTGCCTGGGCAGGTGTTTTGGGTCATGATTTGGGGACTCACCGTGGCCATTGCCAGGGATGTCAGGTGCAGATTCTGTACCTCATGTTTGTTGACATCGACTGGTCAACACCAGTTCCCATTTGGATCGTAATCATGAGTTGGAATCTTAGTCACCACCTTGAGCCTCATACGCCTGTCTGCCCTTGGGCTTGTTCTCATCTCAAAGACTGAAGCATCATCAGATTTTTTTCAGAGTGGATGCAGTGGATTAGGACAGATTCACATGGGTGTTGGGGTTCTTGCCAACATTTATTTTTAAAAACCCCCACCTGCTCTGTTTAAAACTGTTTTAATTTTACATTAGTCAACCTTAAAAGCATCTTTTAGTGCACTAGCAAATTATTTATACAATCACCCCTGCAAAATCTTCACTGTGATAATGCACCTAAAATGTTTAGTTTTTCTGTGATACCGTGCACTGTAAATTGGCAATACACCACGGATCATGTACTATATTGTTGTATTTAAAACAGCCACCACTTGTTGAAAGCAGTTGTTTCAGATGCTGTGTGCCCCTGTGTAGAAAACTTATTTTCAAGACTGATGTCCTCAATGTAAATTAAGTTTCTAGATTTTTGTTTTGTTTTGTTTTTGGTACCTGGGATCGAACTCGGGTCCCTGCACTTGGGAGGCAGGTGGCAAAACCACTGAGCTAAATCCCCAGCCCAAGTTTCTAGATATTTTAAGAAATGTGATTATCTAGAAGATGCTTGTGACACTGAATTACATAATCGCACTTTGTCCTTTGCAAAAGGCATCTTTCCGTTTTATTGTTCACTGCAGTTAGAATTCTGATAAGAAGATCGACTTTTTAGAATATCCCAGGCTACTGTGCCTCAGGGGATCCAGCTGTCCCGTGGGCAGCCCCATCCTCAGTCCCTGACACTGTTCAGGTGATGTGATTGATCTGGGGGGGCGGCGTCAGAGACCACACAGATCCGATCCGGTTTCTCCCCCATCACTTGGTTTATGGAATCCCGTGAGGAAGCCCCACCCTCACCCCCCCGCTCCTCGCTCTCCCCTCCAAGTCCCACCCAGCTCTGGAAAATCAGTTTCTTTCTTCTCTTTCTACTCTTTTAAAAGTGGATCTGCTGAATGTATGGCCAACAGTAGTTTTTGCACAATTAGGTTGCCCTTCTGCGGGGTTGATGAATAGCTACTCAGTTACTGGCCCAAATGATGCCCTGGTTCAGAAGAGTGGTTCTTTCGGGCGGGGTGGGGGGTGGATTTCAGACATCCACTAAGTCCTTGGAGCCTCTTCACACATGGACAGAAACCTCCCTGTGATTTGTATGGGATGGGTGGCATGAGCTCTGGAGGAGACTCCCTGGAAGGCCACACACAAAATGGGCGTGACCCTCAAATTCAGAGTCAGTAAAATTAGTTTTTAATTGAACATGTCAGAAGTTTTGGAAGTTTGGTGATTTTTACAATGTACGGGTAAAATATAAATGCTTCATGTCTTAAGTTGAAACATCATCCAGTTTGTCATTTTATGTCATAATATAAAAATGAGTTTTCAATCTGGGCCAATAAGAAATACAAATTGCAAATGTATAATTGGCTATGAAAAGGAAAGAGGAGACTGAGGCCGGAGGACTGCAAATTCAAGTCCACACTGGACATCTTAGTCAAATCCTGTCTCAAAAATTAAAAAAGGATGGGGATATGGTTCAGTGTGAAGGCCCTGGGTTCAATCCCCAGTACCAGGGGGAAAATAGGAAAAAAGAGAGAGGGGGATGATGTTTTTCAATACAATTCCAACAAATTATGGTAAATGATCACTACAATGTAACAAAAATAATGTAAGAAAAAGATTCTAAATTGTATATGCTGAGAAAAAACCCTCAAAGATTCAGCTCTGACAAAAGCCACGCACCATTTGTGACCAAGGCATTGGACGGTGACACAAGTCCAATAAGTATCTCTTCCCAGCACTTGATTTAATTCAGGGGACTTTGAGTTGTTCTTACATCATATATGTTGTACATGGTGAATACATACAATTTTATCATCAATTAAAAGTAAAAGGATTTTTTAAAAGTATACACTTTTAATAATTCCTAAATGAAACCAGTTTGCTCACATATCCAAACATCATGCAAATCCATGTAACCCTTTGGACAACAACAAGGAAGAGAAAAGCAATCAAAATCCATTTGCAAATTCTATGAATATTTGTTTGAAATCCAACTGTCTTCAAAGAAAGCACAATCAGAAAGGCAGTAAGTACAAATTAAATAATATTAAACTTCAGATTTCAAGTTGGCTGGGTAAAAATCTTTGGTTAAGAAGAGAAAGTGTATCCAGTGATGAAGGCAATAAAAGTTATTTGACTTTTAAAGCTTTTAATGAACACATTGCTGAAGAATTGCTCTACATTTTGAGTAGTCTTGGCCATGGATGTTTCTAAGTGAATAGTGAAGCCTTGCATATGCTTAAAGATTTATAGAGAACAATTTAATGAGAGTCTGGAGGACCATTAGGAAGTGTGGAGAACAGGATAGAGATCTCACCTACCTTTTCTCTTCTTGAAATATGGATCACCAGGATGGAATGGAATACACCTGTTGGGGGAATTCTGGAAGCACCCTCAATTTTTTTTGATATGAAGTTAAACTTCACCTATTTGAGTATTCCCCAGGTTGAACATATATTTTTAAGAAGTTTGCTAAAATCAACTTCAACTGGTCATACATAGTTTGCTTTTATCAGAGACAATTCACTTTAATTTTGCTGTGAAAAGTTTTTAAAAGTCTTACCTCCAATAAATTTCACACAAGTGGATACACTTCAGTTTCTTGCATTTATTTTTACTTGTGTTAAAGAATATATTGAATATGAATTTGCATTTTTGCATAGAAATATCTAGCTAAAGTAATAGATTGAATTTATTTAAAAGTCAATATATAAATTGAAGAAGAGTGTACTTCTCTTTCAATTTTACAAAAGCAAAAGTGAAACCAAAATACATGGAAAATCTTCAGCGCTTGTATAGAGTGTGTTTGCAGTCTGTGATTAGACTGGCTGAAGAACTGACACGCTCTAGAATAACACCAGTTTTATAAAAACTTATTTTCAAGAAAATATTTTTTGGATTATATAAATGTTAAGGATTGTATGCATGTGTAGTTTCATTTGTGCCTCAGTTTTTCTGCCTATTCTTAGACTTCTTCACCTGGCATTTCACTGTTACCCTTAGGTGTTTCCAAATATTAGGGAGGAGTAGAGGGTAATTTTATCCTTGAGTGTGTCTTGTTCCTTCACACGCAAACCCCTGTCCTGAAATGGAATTATTCTGCAGGGCAGCGGACACGGCCCCTCCGTGCAGTGTCACGAGTCCTCTTGTTTATTGCACCATACTTCAGTGTGACAGCCACTTAATGATGTTGAGAACTTAGTTTTGCTGGAGCTAAAAGATCCCAGCAGGCTTGTGACCTTGTATTCTAAAGTATTTTTCCTCTGGGAAACTTCTGAGCTTTTTCTTAATTTAAGCGCCTAAGAATCCACACCTACACATGAGATTGGGATTGCTGAAAATTCTGCTTTTCTTAATATGTAGCCCAGTTCTTGTTACATGTTTCACAAGCTCATATCCAGCTGTATTTCTTTGGCTGATGTAAACCCAGACATAACTCATGTTGAGGAAATGTACTATTAGGTTTTTGACTTTTCCTTTTATTAATTAAAATATATACTTGGGGCCTTGTGGCCACAGGGATAAGGAAGAGATTGTGGGAGAAACCATACATCTCAAGTCATTTGCCAGTTGAGGAATGTGAAGGACATCAACCGAATTTATCTCCTCATCAATAAGATGGGGTAAAAATGACTATGTCTAACAACTTTTTAGTGTTACATGAAGGCTAATGTTCTTTGCCAATTAAAAGATGCTATACATATTCTCAGTCCTATTTAAGTCATGAAGAGTATCTCAAAACAACTATCTACAGAAAATCCAGCACAATAGGCTACCCATGGTTCCAGATGTTGGAGCCCAGGTAGACTATTTTGTGATGCGTGTTTTCTGAATATCTGTTTTCATCACCTGGTTTGGCAAAGGTCTGTTAAGTTCACTTGTGAACAGATAAACCTCATAGCCGGGTTTCCTCTCCCCATACTGGTGTTGTAGGGTGCCCTGGGAGGACCAGAAGGGTGTTTGGTGCAGCCAGTCAGGAGGTGAGCCTGTCCCTGTGGGTCAGGACTTTCTCCTCCTTTCCCACGGCCACCCCACACTGACTCACTCTGTCCCCCAGAGGTGTCGGTGTGCCTGTGTCTGTGGTCTGCATCTGACCCACGTCACTAGCCCAGCATCTTCAGTTAGCCGCTGTATTGTCTTTGTACAGGAACAGGGAGCTATTCTAAATGTGAGTTAGTGGCTTCAGGAGAGTAATTGTAAGAAAGAAATGGTTAAGTGCTTCTCATAAATTCTACTCAGGGAACATGTTTAACAAATAATGGAAACTGGAAATATTTGGCAAATGTTCAAAAATTGGAGAATACATAGTATATGTGGCAGGAGACAGGAAATAAAGCAGGTAAATATGATTTTGAGATAAAAAGTGGAGTGACTATGCAGATTTTTTTCCTTTTTCATAAGAAGAGAGTATTTGTGAAATGAAGAGAGTTATTAAGCAGTGATACCATAGGTTGGTGTTCTTATGGGGAAAATAGTGATGAGTTCCTAAAACATTTGGAATACTAACCAAGAGAGGTTGAAAACAAAGGAGAAAGGACGGCTCAAGCTAGGATGCCATACAGAGCCTAGAAGGGACTTTGGCAAGATGAGCTATGGGTGTTTACTTTCCTTCAGCAGTTACAGAAATTTTGCACAAAGCAGAAAATATAAAAAAGAAGGAAAGCAATTTTTTCATGGCTTGAGTTAATACATTTTGCTTGAGAGAGTGAAGTGGAGTGGAAGATGAATTAGAGTTGACAAAACAGGGATTGTGTCCTATCTGGTGGTGTTTTTTTCTTCTCCTTTGAAACACTTGGTAGAATAATTTCAAAGTGTAATGGAAAGAGACGAAAATGGGACCTCGTTTATGTCTCATCTGCATTTAAAGTCATATTTTAGAGGACATTCTTGGGAAAGTAGGGAAAAGTGTTGAACTATGGGGAAAACTGGGCTGAAAGCACCGTTTCTTGCTTAACGCTCCAAACTGCAGCGAGGTGATTGATGGCAACAGCGGAGGGATGGAGGCCAAGTCTGATGAGAGAGGAAGAGACGTGTGCTTGTAGCTCAGGGAGCCTGATAGACGTTTCCGTGGACTTCAGCAAATCTGGCAAATTGTGCAAAAGGTGCATTTTCTCCAAAACTTTACCTAATGAAAAGAGATGAAGTAAACTTCCCAAAGAAGATATTATAAATGTAATTGCACGGAAATGGTGATAATTAGTGATGGTTAGTGAGTGGTAGGAAAATAATTATGCTGAGGAATGACTTTTCTAAGGAAAATGTTTCTTGTAAGTTACATGGCATAAGTGATGGTTTTAATGGGGTGGAGAGTAAGAAAGAAGGTAATATGAGGTGTAGATGGATGAGAAATGAGAAAGCCTGGAATCATCTCTTCAATGTTAAGTAGTTTGTGCTTATCTTCTAGTCCATGAAAAATAAAGTAGAGAATACTGGTATGTTTCCATCCCCCAAGTGATAAATGTTATTGTCTCTGTACAACTACTATGTGTATGTAAATGCATTGTGAAGTAGAGTGCTGTTGGGCTTTCTTCATGTGATGAAGAAATGATACGACAACACTGTAGGGTGTAGAGGTGCATTGAGTTGTTACAGTGTTGTGTGTTGTTTGAGCTGCAGGTGACACCAGGTGTTGGCTGCCCACCACAGTTTTCAGAAAGTCCAGTGGGGGCTGTGTGAGTCACATGTAGTGCTGTTAAGCTCTTTCTGTGATGTTAAGCTGTTTTGGATGGACTGGGCTGCTATGCAAAATACATTTCTAGCTTTTGGTTATAGTGAAAAAAACCCCCGTAAAACACAAGTTTGGCCATAGCAACAGGACTACTGAACAAGTTTGTAGTGAGGAAAGAAAGTTGAGTATTGTTAACAAGATAAGAATAGAATTTAAAAGTATTTCTATAAGTATTGTATTTTTTACTTCTAGCCCAGTCTGTGCTTACACAGAATATTAGTAAATGCATGGCGTCACTAAGAACATAGCAAATCCCTGATGAACTAAATTCAATTAAACAAAGCTTTAGGCAAGATCTGTTATCTTCTAAGACTTGTATGTTCTGTGGATACATACATATACATATACACACACACACACACACACACACACACACAGAGGTACACTCACACAGTGTCCTGGTTTGAAAAACCCTCCACTTTCTTTATTCCTAACTGCCTTTTTCAATACCCTTGTAATTTTCCAACTCTCTGTCTTAGTCCTTTATCCAACTTTTAAGTACTTATTTCCTGATATTTTCAACTCCCAATTGAAGAAATGGACAAATTTAAAGTGATGTAATTGATTTATTTTTTAGAAAACTCTGGAAGCAATCTCATGCCTATTTAAAAGCCTTAGAGTTCCTTGATTTATCCTTGGTTTAGTCTTTTACATCTAGATAAGCCATACAGATTGATACGGTCTCTACCTTTGCTACCTCCTGTGATAGTGTGTTGTGGTATTGTTCAGTTGTTATATTTTGAGGTATATTTTACAGACTACTGGGAACTTTTGACTTCAGTAAGAGAAGGAGCTACATTGGAACAAAGAAGGAAAGGAAGGAAAGAAGAACAGAGGGATGAAGGAGGGCTGAGGGAGGGAGGAGAGAAAGGAAAGAAGGAAGGAAGAATGGATGGATGGATAGATGGATGTACAGCAGGCTATAGGATTACTATAGACATAAGGTAAATCAGAAAGGAGTATGTTGACAGAAAGGACTGACAAGTCTGGGTCAATCCTGAGTCTGTTTTACATATGAAATGAGTGGTAATAGTGCCTCAACTTCATGGAAAACTATCATTGATTTGGGTTGAGGCCTACTAGAATCACTCAGCATTGTTTCTTTTTATTTACCATCGTAGAAAAAAACCTAGTTTCAGAAAAACAAACTAGCTTTCCTTTTCTTTTCTTTATTTAAATTTCTCTTTCAAAGTAACTCTCAAGTCTACAATTGGAAACATAGAAAGACCAAAACTAGAAAACTAATCCTCGTGTATAGAGACCACCCAGCATTTATGAACAACAAACTATTCAAAAATACTAGCGTAATTTTAAGTGGTTATAAGGAAAATTTATTGGGAAACACAGAATTGAACGTATAGAAAAGGTTCCAGAAGAACAACGATGAATATTAATCGTTACATTTTTATAAATGCTATGCATTAAAAAGAGGTTAGAGCTGTACTTTGAGAGTTAATTATGTAAGTGGCTGTGTTTTCACAAAGATGGAGAACTTGGTCTCACAGATGGAGAACTTCACAGCTCATGAGATGTTCCTGAAAACAATTTAGGGTCTAACGAGTGAAGGTTTGCTTTGGCATGTGGTGTGTTCATATCATGGTAGAGGGGAAAGTTTAATTGTGTCTAATGCCTTAATGACAGTAGATAAACCAAAGTGTATTTCTAAAGAACAGAGAAACATATAAAAAAATGTGATAAATTAAGTGTTGACCTTAGAGTTTATTATTTAAAAGGAATGTTAAGGAGAAAGAGCAAGGAGCCAAAGTCAGCACTGCTGTGTATTGGAGCACTCTGTGTGATGGCATTTTAATCACTAAGAAACACTTTTTCAATTTGTAGATCATTGAAAACTCCCCTCTTTTGCTTACCAACTGAGAGAGGGAAGGAGAATGTGAGGAAAAGAAACATTAGAGAAAGACAGACTGCAAAGCTACATGCTGTTCTTAGAAGCATAGTGTTCACCCAGGACATCATTTTGATGATGACATCCCATTGGTCGGATGGTTAGAATTAATGTTCCCTGAATTTATCTTACCCAGGTCAGTGGAGATAAAATATGCAGGGCTTTCTAGGTCAGGTCTATCTCAGTGGTTGGATGTTTACCAGAAAGGATTCTGAGCAAAATGAAGTTTAGTGACTACAAAACTCAAATCCTACTCAACAGCCTAAGAGAACATTTCCTACTAAATTATTTTTTCACTTTTATATAAAAAATAAATATTTCTCAAATTCTCAGATCTATGATAAAGAAAAACACCACAAGGAACCTTCAGTTGCTTATGGATTTTAAGTGTGACCATTGTACTTCATTTTAATAAAAATTAGACACTTGGAACCCATCACCCTGATAGGTTAAACATCACCTCTTAATACTTCTTTCAGTGACCTCTCATTTCCTCACATTTTAGAAGAATATTTCTTCTTTTAACAACAGAGCAGTAAAATTGATTCAGTTCACTGACTATAACCAACATTTTCAAAGTTGTCAGATAATTTTGTCTTATTTTTTGCTAGCTAATTCACAATGATCTCATCTAGAGGTATTTTTGGATTAAATAGGAATTATAAGTGTGACTTCGAGGTGAGATTGAATTACTAACCTTTTATATACACACATACAGTCATATATGTATATATAGACACATGTACCAAATATATTTATATGTATATATGCACATGAAATATAAATGTAAACACATATAAATGAAAATATTTCAATCATTCTGGAAAAAGTTACATAGCTTTTATTAAGCATAATTTTTGGTTTTTAAATCTGTAGTTCACTTTCAGTTTCCTTCTACACTCCCTCTTACACATAGAGTTAAAATAGTACATATAAAATCAGTTTTGAAAAACACCCTTTTAATTTGTAAACCAGTGAAAGCCCCCCTCTTTCTGCTTACCAAGGCACCATGATATAGTTTTTCTATCTGCCCAAGAACATTTTAATAACTAAGCTATCCACTTTACTAAAATAAATTTACTTGTTTGTTTGAATGATGCCGTTTGAAGTATTAGTTCCCAAATTTAATTGAAATACAATTAATCCAGAAATTTGCCTAAAGAAAATGGTTGCATTAGATACCAGGAGCAAAAGTGGGTGTCTCTTTTGGTCCCCCTGGATCAGAATGAGTCAAGGTGTTAACCCGGCCTTTTCCTAGCTCCTAACAGTTGTGCGTGTTTGGGCAGCTGCTTACCTACCAGTGGGTTGCCATGTGGACTTAGAGTTCTTACAGCATGATTTGTAAACGTGTCTTTCTTTTGACCAGTTAGCTGGGTTCCCATTTAAAGTCATGCCATGGAGGCGGTGGTGAGGATCATGGTGGTGGTGTAGGAGAGAAAGGAAGGGAACTCGAAATGTAGGAGGCATAGTGGGAGCAGCAGTCAGCGGAGGATCGATAGTGGTGGAAAGGCCATCCCTACTTCTCCACCATTAATCAGGGGAATCTTGGCCACAAATGTCAACTTGGAAACCAAAACCCTGGAATGCTCCTTATAATCATATTTAGAGACTCCATAAATTGAATCATAAACATTATTTAGTTATTCATTTAATGCTTTTCCCCTCTAGAGAAGGGTCCTAGTGGTAATATTGATTATTGTTTTTAACTTCCATCTGGATAATGGGCAAAAAGCTTTGATGATGCCAAAGATATAAAGCTATCTGATAACTGGATTTAAATTGAGAAAATTAATATACATATGTGTCTCACATACATGATACAGGTGTGTTACAGCAGAGCAGAAGTAAGGTGTAATTTAAAAAGTAGAAAGCATATATTTGAATTGAAAATATTTTCATATGAGGTAATATTGTTAATATAAAGTTGCTTTCATTTATAATAACAATAAATTATTGGGCTGTATGATGACTTTATCACAAATTGATATTTCTCCCATATTTACATATGCTAAAACAGTAGACTATGATTTTTATAATTTATTTAAAAGCACGATGTGGAAACATTTTCTGCTAACATCTTTTGGGGAGGTGCTTACCTTTGCTAGTTTTCACTTTACACCATAATTATCAGTTATTCAAATATTTGTGTTCATGTGTATAATCGGTATCACAATAACACAATATATTATGTCTTCAAGTAGGTTTTGAGATTTTGCCAGGAAGAAACTCAAAGTATCTATGTAAGGTTATTTTATCATCTTTTAAACCAAATTCAGAAAAAACTATACTTTTCTTCTTATTAGGAATTTTTACTTTTGTTCATCCCCGCAAATCCCAGGGTTTGAAAGCTTTATAAGTAGCTATAAAACACATTTAATTGAATAGCTACAAAAAACAATGGAACCTGTTATTATCATTTGTCATATTTATTAACAATATTTCTTTGTCACTTAAATTGAGATCATGATTGTGACATTAGCAATTTCTGTAACTGAAGTTAAATATATCTTTCCAGTATTTGCTCATATACTTTCCAGTACATTTGGTGACTCACCAGGCCTTCAGAATTCTATGCAACAGGACAGCTGATACAGTGATATCCCGGTGAAAGTTAGTAGGTGGGGGATCATTATTCTTCCGCTAATCAAAGCTTAATTTCTTATTTCGTTCCTAAGTATTTCCATGATTCACTAAAGTCTTCAAATTCTAATGTGAAAAGGAAAACTCAATACAGTGAGGATTCCTGATTGTAAGGCCTTCCATCTTTACATGTCAGAAACTCAGTGTGGGATTCCTCACATTGAAAATACTATTTCAAGAGGTCTGGCACCAGCTTGGATTAGCTAACTATGGTTTAAAATTGCTTTAATTTGGGTTAAAAAAACTTACTTCACATTGTTGTATGAGAATCAGAAGATAATCAAATGATTTATATTTCTTCAGCAGTAAAGAGGAAATTGTGTTTTGATTAGTGTAAGAATAATGGCTCCCACTGCTACCTTTCACTGGGAAACCATTGTATCGGAGCCAGCCTGTTTCCCAGCAGAATTCCAAAGGTCTTGAGCCACTGAAAGATTTGGATAAGAAGTATATGTCTGGGTGCGTGTGATAGTGCACATCAGGAATCCCAGCACCTGGGGGGTTGAGGCGGGATACTCTGAGTTTGAGCCCAGGCTGGGCAACTTAGCAACTTAGACCCTGCCTCAAAATAAAAAAGGGAAAAGAAAAAGAAAAAGGAAAGACAGTATGAACAAACACTGGAAAGATAATGTTATACTGTATGGAAATTTCCAATGTCATAGGCATTCTCTCAGTTTAAAATTCATGCATTCTGAGGTAAGTAATATCAGCATCAAGACTTATCTTTAACTTGCTCCTTGAAACCTCAGGTCAAACTTCATTAAAAGCCGTTTTCTGAGTAGCGTTGTAAATACTGCTACATTTTGCGTATTGCTTCTCCATGTGAGCAGACAATTCCTCTATCCTCATATGCACAGAATTAAAAATGTCCCCATTTTCAGCTCTCAGGAGCTGAGTTTTTATTAAACTTGACATATTTCTAACCATACTAGGTGCATAACCTGAAGATACCACTGTCCAAGTGGTTTCTTAGCAGGAACCGAAAAAGGGAAACATTTTCAGATTCTTACAGTGGCAGCTTCTGGGATCCTTAATTATTTTAGTCTGGTTGATTATTTCTCCACTGCTGATTTAACAGAAATCAAACTGAAATGTTTCTGGCAGATACAATAATTTTTGTGTGTTTTTCAGTAAATAGAAATGCACTTGGGGTTGGATTGTACTATTCTATGGAGCAAATTTCCTTGCCTTAAAAGGTCTACAGAGGTGAGGTGGAAGACGTCCTTGTGAACCCAAGGGCACTGTGGACCTGGCCCCCGTAAGGAAGGGCTCCTGGGACTTTTCTAGCCGTCCTCAGCTCTGTCCCATCCCCCTCCGCTTCCCGGGGAATCTGGCTGTCCTGTCACTCAGGATAAGAGCCCCCTAAGAGCCGGAAAGTCACTGTAATCTCATCAGGACTGAGATTCCCCAGCTGGGACTGGACTGTTTATAACCTGAAGGAAGCAGTTGAGGGCATCTAATACCCCACCTTGGAGAGCTCGCCCCAAACCATTTAGGGTAATCCTCTTTCAAAGAGGCACTCATTAGTTGAGCGAATTAGTGAAGATGTGGGCCCAAATTTGCACAGAATCATCAGAAACCTGCAATTTAGCCCAGTGCTTCACCCTGCTAGTCTATAAGGAACTCAGCCCCAGCCCGCAGTACCTTTCTTGTGACTCTACTGAAAATTCAGCAGGACATTAGATGCAGCCCCTAAGACTTGAAAGAGTTTGCTATTTTTTTTTAACCCTGAAATAAAACTGTTGTAGAAAGCTTATTACAAATTCCTAGTGAGAATCTTGATAATTTGTTCCAATTAATGCACCAGTAGTTTTGCTAATTTTTTCACATATTTTAGGGGAATTCTCAGCTAATCATTTTTACATTTCATGATCTCAGAGATCTTAGTGTAAGGAAAATAAAATGTGCTCCACTGCTTTCCTGCTCACTGGTCTTGTAGTAAGTTGCTCATACAGTTCTATCCAAGGGTCACTTGGTGGCCTTGTCTTAATGTGTTCGCAGTGCATAGGGATATAAAAAAATAGCATCGCTGTGTTGCGGTTTCATGACAGTTAATATGAATAGAGAAGATCCATGCTGTTCTCCTGCTTTGGCATTGTTTGATTAATTATTTCTGCTAGCAAATATTGAGAAGTGGTCATCTTTTTCCTCACAGAAATGATCTTTGACCCTAGATAGCATTTTATAAACTTCTTTTTTCAAAATATTGTGTGTAAAATTGAGTAGAAAAAAGGGGACATAGGAAGAACAAAAAATTAGAAAAGATATTTAAAAGTGTATCGAAGACATAAGGATTTTATCTCATTTTAAAAATGAACTCCATATATTTTTTCTGTTTATCTTTGTAAATATATTTGTTTATCAAGATGTGAGATTACATAAGTATATATTTATAATCTTATTTCCAGTTGGCACTGGGGAATAAGTTGGCACCCCTATGTCATACATATGCACATAATGTGTATATATATGAATATATATGCACATGTTTATTTTTCATATGTGAATCTGTAACCATAGATCTATAATTGCATTGATATACTTGGATCTAATTTATCTTGTTGAAAACCACTACATTTATACAAATGTGCATACTTATATAAAATTTATTCTAAGTTGGCATTAACCATGCAAGTTAACAGCTGGTACAAACTTTGAAGTTTTCATTTACTGCATGTGTGTGCAAAGGATGGGTATTAGAATGGCATGTTTCTTTCACTTTATAAAGGTCCTTTAATAATGATTATGTAATCTGCATATATACTTACTACATTTATTATTCAAAAGTTAATTTTGGTAAGTAGTAAAAGGTGTTTATCTCCAACCAAATCCAATAGTGAAGATCCTGATATGCATAGTGAGCTGGATGGAGAAATTGGATTAAATTCAAAGATGAGTAAAATATTAACAAAATCAGTACTACTTTTATGAGAACAGCAGACCCTGATTTTGAAAAGACACTTCACAGTGAATTTATTGTCTATCCCTATATGCAAACTTGATTTAGATTAATTACAGTGTATTAATTTGTTCTTAGTGGATTTGCTTTGAAATTTATTGTTGGTTGTGAGGACAGTTTTTAAATATTTTTTTTAAGGTGGTGATAGTGAAAAATAGGTTTCCTTTCCAAACTGATTATTTCATGCACCTAAATTTCTAATCAACATCTTAGCCAGTTATTACACTTTTATTTTTATATGACATTATTACATTAGGAGAATGCTAAGCAAATAACTCACATATGGGAAAGTAAATAAAAGCAGCCCCAAATATTAGAGCATTGTGATTGAATTTCTCATGTATTTTCCAAACTATGAAATTCAAATATTACTAATAAGGTGTATTTACAAGTGCATGTATGTGTATATATGTATTCATGTGTTTTTGTATACATATTCAATATTTAGCAACATTGATTTAATGTATCAATTATATACTCATATATTTTTATTTGTAGTACTGGGGTTTGAATGCAGGCCCTTTGCACTAAGCTAGATCCCAAGCACTTTTTAATGTTTTTTATTTTGACTTTTTTTTTTTTTGGTACCTGGGATTGAACTTGGGACTTTGTGCTTGCAAGGCAGGCAGCGGCACCACTGAGCTACATCCCTGGCCCATAATGTTTTTATTTTGAAACACCCCTGGCTAAGTTGTCTAGGCTCAAACTTGTGATCCTCCTACCTCAGCCTCCCAGCATGCTGGGATTTCAGGCATGTGCCACCATGCCCAATATACATATTTTTAACAGCCATCTTAGAATCTATGTGAACTTTTTGGATTGATCTAAGGAATAAAATCAATTTTAATTTCCCTCTTTAGGAAAATATACTCTTAGCTTGTTTCTTATATACCTTCACTAATCATGTGATTATTTATGTACACTGTTAGAACATACGCAATAGAACAGGATGAGTCATTTTAAGAAGAATATGGTGTAGGGAATTATTGGAATATTAATATATAGAAAAAACCTGAACCTTAATTTCCATTTACCTAGCAAAAATCAACCTCAAAGTAGAAATAAGCTTGTTGTTACAAGGATTGCTTGATGCTTTCCTCTTTGGAAGATCATTTGTAGTATATTTATGCTTAAAAAGTTACGTTCTACTGAGTATCATTGGTTAGTATCAATTTGCTTCATACTTATTCACTTATTGAAAATCTAGACTCACTTTAAAATAGTGATGTATTTTGTCAGCATCATTCCATTAGATTATAGGAAGGTGTTTAGCATTTAGTAAGTGATATGTGATTCAGAGAATATTGGTGTGATATTTATTGTTATTCTGCCATAAAAGAAGTCCCTCAGAATAGAGAAATTACTTCACTGAATTTTGACAGCACCCTTCCTTAGTTTTCATATGTAAATTTTATGATTTTGTGCTTAAAAACAGTGGTCAAACTTCAGCTTAGTTTTTTGATCACATCTCTGTTTGTGGGCTTAAAGGGAGAGCAGTCATGGCACTCACTTGAACTGAGATATGGGCGCACATGCACCAAAAAAGAGTATGTGCGGAACTGATTACGTGTTTTGAAATAGAGAACCAAATAACTGAAGAACTATCCTAAAAGTGACTAATGTAGAGAGCGAACTAGCAAAGGTGAATCCTTTGCTGTTGCACGGTGTGATTGTGCTGTCTGCACGTGTGTCACACTAGCACCAAGACAGCTTACTCTAAGTGACCCAGGCTCTTCAACTGCAGATGCAGATTTAAGTATATGTGCTGGTTGTCTCTCCCCTGTTGGTGAGAACCTGGAATCTCCCCTGCATTCTGATTGTTTTACCTATAATAGGCTGCGTTTCCTATATTTTGAAGGCCAATATGTTTTAACCACTATATTCAAGTAGCATTAAATATCATATTCTAATTTTCATAATGTTTTAAGATTGAGCATTTCTTTTTTATTAGATGTTGAGATATACAAGTCACTGTGTTGTATATTGCTGACTAAAACGATTGCTGAAGTATAAAGGAGAAAAATCTAATTTTATACTAGCATGGAAGGAAAGCTTAACTTGTTTTCTTGCTCTTTTTTTATAGAGAACACCTGTTCCCAGCGCTGAAGCATTCCGATGGTTCTTTTAAAGCAGTAGTAGATCTTATTTTCAAGGCATTTGGAAATGAAGGGCAAACTAATGTCTTGTTTTAAGAAACTGCTTAGTCCACCATTGAAGAAAATATCCAGAAATTATTTTCATTTTATGTATAGGGGTTTCTTCAAAAAAAATGGAAAAGAAAAGAAAAAAGACCTAAAAATAACGTGGGAGCTTGGGGAATTGGCAGTCTATTTACTTTCAGTACACTGATTCTTTGATGTAATTTAGGTATACTAGTGAAGTTGTTGTCTATTTTGAAAGTGGCTGTAAAAAATAAGTTTGGGTAAACCCCTGCTGTAAAATCATGTATCTTTGCAAAGTACATATCTATACTTCATTTTCAAATATATGTGTTTCAGTACTGTAAACTGTACAGATAGCAGCTTGTATTTTGTGTGTTTAGACACAAGGAGACAATCACGTCTGAGCATCTATGGAGATTAACAGTTTGTACACAACAGTATGGTTCTGCGAGTCAAATCTGGAGCAATAAATTTTAGCTTTAAATATTTTTTGCCAGTTGTTTCTAGAAGCAGCAGCAACTGTACTGGCACTGTTGGGCCATGCGTCTTTCCGTGGAGACTTGAGGCCAAGTTTTACAAGATGAAAAGATAACGATGTGTCCAGCAATTACCTCCAGTTGTGTTGTTCTAAGAGGGGAAGATGTTATGAGAGTTTCGATGAACCCTTTGAGCACTGTATTAGAGTAGTGGTTATGCACTTGCATTGCTTACAAATGAGCTGTACAGAAGGGTGTACCTCCCGGATACTTAGTGTAGTTACTTGTCTTGGGTTGCACTGTAAGGCGGAGTACTCAGAGTAGTTGGAAAATGCAGAATCAGTTGTATAATTTTTTTTTTTATTAAAACAAAAACCGTGTTTTCTAGGCTAAAAAAAAAATGAAGTTATCAGATCTTAGGGAAAGAAATCCATTACTGACTTTTTCCCCAGCCAAACATGGGCTGTGTAAGTTTTTTGTTTCTTTGTTGTTGTTGTTGATTTTTTTTTGGTAGGAAAAATTAAAAAAAAAAAAAGAGTATCCAAATGTTTTAATTCCATGTGTGATATTAAATGGGTAGTTTTAATACTTGAATACATTGAGGCCTGTCTTTAGGCAGGACCGGGTATATTTTTAAGTTAAAAAATTAAACATATTCATCAAAGTGAGGCATTTTGTCTCTTTGTATCTTCCTTTCTCCTGGCTTTTCAGTTGGGTGCGTGGTCTTCCCCTGGGATGTTCCACGGATCCCAGCCCCACTCTGCCCACGCAGTGCTTTCGTTGGGGAGAAGGCAGGGCCCCAAGGCCCAATTTAATCAACACACAGCAGTTCCCCCACCCACACACACACAGGATCCAATGCCTCATAGAAACCCGGGTCACCTTTTACAGTAGGCTTTGGTTTTCTTTTGATAGGACTCTTAAGGCTGTCCCATTAGGGCAAATATTATTTTAATGTAATGTAGGTTTATTTCTTGGCTAGGCTATAACAATGGTTTTCAGTTTCTGGAATAAAACATGGTTTAGTGAAAAGACATCCACCATCAGAGTCGCCTTGTCACTACGACTCCTGTGTTCTTTACCGCCGGCCAGTGGTTGCAGCCCACTGTACCCACGAACCTATCGAAATTTGTCAGCATCATGGGTCTGGAGAAGAATCGCAACTTGTGACAGAGTGGGAGAGCAGGAAAACGCTTCAAGTGTAAAATTTTGAAAAGCCTAGCAGGTGAATATTTAAAAAAATATGGCTGTAGTTTTGAATGGGAAATGATATGGCAGAAAAGATTTTTCAAAGACAGAAGGGGCACTTCATCGTTAGAGTCCTTGGGGGAAGGGGGCCAGTGTGGCTTGGCTGACCTTGAGGGGCAGGATGCGGCCTGCTGAGATGGTCCAGCAGTCTTTCTGGGCAGTGTCCATTGTGTGCCACACCCGTCTATATTCAGAGAAGGGAATTAAATTGTCACAAGCTAAAACATGCTGTATATTAATTTTGAGATTGTTTTCTACTTGATGTTTGTGTACTTGAGGTTTTCTAGTTAAAATTTCTCCTTCTGCTGTAGGACCAATGAGAGCTACACGAGTTCTTTCCTGTTCCTTTTTTATTTTATTTTATGGTATTTGTGTTTACCGATTTACTAATTAATTACAAGCAAGTGAAAACTTACTTTCATGCTTGAATGAGAAGGTTGCCTTGTTTTTTGTGAAACAATGATTATTGTAGAAATGAAACACGCTTCTATTCAGGCCACTGGAGACCCACAATAACATAAAGATCACATAGATGTGGACTGACCACCTGAAATGCATTCTGAGGTTGGTTGCATGTGTTGATGTGTTTTTGTTTGTTTGCTTTTTAAAGGAACTAATGAACCTGTATATTGTAAAATGTGAGGCTTTACATGTCAATTCTTTTTTTTTTTGAATGAAAGAACTGTTAATTACTGAAATGGAATGGTATAGCTTTTCAAAAATTCTCATGTTTTTATTCTTGATATTGTTCTTTTATACCACCCACTTTTATGCTTTTGGTTAAACTCTATTTATATGATCTTGGGAATGCACTTAAAGCTCCCACTGGCAATGTTTGAAAAAGATCTTACTCTTCTGATCCCTCTAGTTTTCTTCCCCTGGTGCCCATGCATTCAGAACTTGTCAGATAGACCAGTGTAACATCAGGGAAATGGCTTGAAAATTGACACTTTCTCATTATTCTAAAACACCAATGAAATGTAACTTTTGAAAGTTCCTCTCTGTATATTTCATATTCACTATCAAGAAAAGTCTGAATGTAGTGATTAGAATGTAGCCTGTGTGGGCCGTGTGCATACCCTAACCATCCCATGGCAGATAAATGGAAAAACTTGGCAAGGGCAATCTTCCTGAGGAGATGTCCTACCAGCAGCGTGTGGGAAGAGCAGGGAGAATCCTTGGGACTCTGTGCATTGGCATAGAGTGTCATGGGGACATGTCCCCTGAAGCTGTCACCAAGCACACTAACATTGAAGAATATCATAAGCAACAGGTCTCTTCCCAAGCCTTCAGGCCCAAGTGGCTTTCTCATGGACCCTACCTGTCTGTGTAGAAGCAGAGACACATCCACAAAGTACTAAGGTATCCATCCTTGGGAGAGAAAATAGTAACAGTCTTCCTCTAGTGTAAGCATACATAGAAATACCTCCTCTTGCTTAAGTTCCAACACTCAACATCTTTCCTCTAAACACATTTACAAGGAGCGAGAGATGATGGGCTTATTCTGAATTAATATTAAGTAATCATTGAATGACAGAAATATTTCCTTCCTTCCACTCAGAACCCCTGGCATCTAGGTTGTACAATTAATGCCAAAGGATATGAAATCTTTAAACTGATAGTGTCTGTAATCAGATAATGAAGAAAGGAAAGCAGTTAAATGAACACACTATCCAGGGTCAACTATGTTCCACAGAAAGCTGTAGTGGGTCTTTGATCATGGCTAGATTCACAGTGATATCAAACAGTTGGTTTCCATGTAACAGCTAAATGTTTCAGATTTTGTTTTTATTAAATTTGCCATTTCACACTGAGATCTGTATTCCTAATGAATAAAAGACGGCTACTGTATTGAGAGGGATTCCATTTTCACAATTGCAAAATAGAGATATTTTAGGAATGTGGGCCACAAAATGTACTCGTTTCACAGTGTTTCCTATTCTGAACTGTGCATTTATCTATTAAATTTTCTAATAGAAATTTGTGTACGGTGTATGTATGCTTGTGCAATTATTTAAAAAGCAGTTTTGGAAAGCAGTGTATTTATTAAAGAAAATCACTTATGGGGCATGTACAAAACTGTAAAAAAAAAAAAAAAAAAACTTAAAAAATCACTTCAATTTGCCCAGTAAAGTTGTTTTTGTGAACTTTCTGTGTTGTTGAATAAAGGACTTTAGTATTCAAAATATCTCTATTTTTCCATGTACAAACTTTTATTTGTGGGATTTTGAGGCGTGAACATATGATCCTGAAAAATCTTTTTTTCAATTTAAAAAGTTTATAATTCTCCATTTCCTGTTCTGTCAGTGGAATGAATGCTGTGTATAAACCTTTGATAAATAGTGCCAGTGATGGTCATTTTTGTTTTTCCTTATATATATTTTTCTCATATAAAGAAAGGAAAAAAGAAGAACACGATCTTTGTGCATTTCTAAAGGATGTATTCTTGTTGGAAACTTTCGAAAGTGTGTTAAGTTGAAGAAGAACTGAGTGCACCCAACCCTGGTCCTCCCTGTTCATCTCGAGCGTGCCAGGGAAAAGACCCCAGGCATGCGTGTGCCTCGAGTGACAACTCCTGGCCCTGACACTTGAGGACATTCCTGTGTGTGAAGAAATGTTCAGCTCCCGGACTCTGCAGCAGCCACTTCCTGCAACCCTCTGACATGAAATTCTCATTGTGTTACTCTTTCAGTTGTGGAATATTGTGGTCTGCTGGTACTGCTTATTAGTTGGTGGTGAATGTCCTTAACCTTTATTTCACTACTTCTTAATACAAAGGTCTAATTTTTTTGATGCCTTATAATCTACAAACAATGTAGAACATGATTTTAAAATTTAGAAATCCTTCATATGGTTACAAACATGGGACTTCATGGAATTTGAAGAGTTCATGTGTGTAGAATATAGCACCATATTCAGTTTTTATAAATGTATTAAATATTACCATGTGGCCTGTTAGTATAATATTGCAAACATAAGGAATCTGGGCCAGGGCAACAATTGGATTGTACAGAATGCAAAAGAAGAATGTGATAAGTTGAATTATTTGAACTACCAAATACTCAGCAATTTCTCAGGTAAGTCACTATGCTTCTTTATTATATTTTGTAAGCAATAACAATGTACTAAATATATTTGATTGGATTTTCATAAATAGTGCTTTCTTAAATTTACCAATGATACAAATATCTGGAAGTTTGTATGTAATTATAAGAGGATAATTCTCAACAATATTTGAATAAACCAAAAATTGGGGGAGAAGAAAGGGAATGTATATAATATATTTGACATTGAGCCAGATATCTCCTATTGTTTCTGCACAGGTAGATATGTTTTCTTTCAGATGAGTTTACTGGTAATAGCTTTTCTGTGTTTTATGCAGAAATTACTTTCCATTTCCCTCCACTCTTCTCTTTCCTGTCTTTTTGGTAGAGAAAAATACGTTATTTGAAGTAAACACAATGAAAACAAATTTAAGGCTATATTTGAATGTACTGCATAAGCATAGTTATACATAAAATTTTTAAGTTCTTTATTAGGAAATTGTGTTTTATTTTGTTATTCTCATAGTTTGGCCTGAGTTCCTTCACAATGTCTTTTACAAATCAAATTTTTGGCCAGGTTTTAATTTAATGTTTATTTATTTCATGTATATAAAATGAACTATCAACCAAATTATCTTTTTAATCAAGCCTTGCTATTTTACATTGTGTTAATTATACCAAAATCATCATTTTACAGGTATTAGAATTTTACAAACTGGAAGCAGTGTTTATATCTCTTTCCAAGAACACTGCTTTGAAAGCCACTCTCTTTTGTTGAACCTATGTAAAGCATTTTAAGAGCACAGCTGAATTTTATGACTTCTTTAATTGTTAGATGGTAGAGGATTCTGTAGGCTTTGCTTGAATTATTGTCTTCTGTTTACAATTTTTGTGAAAAGGGACCTACTTAAAATTCTATAGCTTCAGGAAAAGTGTATAGTTGGAATGAAGGTTAGAAAAGAAAAATATGTAAATTGTACTATTTAACCTTTGATATGATCATAAAGCATATGTAGCTGAAAATTCTTATTCACTGTCTCTTTTAAGAACTTTTTTCTATGGGTTGCTTTATAATTTTTATAACATTAATATTGAGTCAGTGTATGTATGCATACGTGTATGCTTATGTATATATGTGTCTAGATACCTCAATATGTGTGTGTACAAGTGTGTACAGAGTACAGGTCATCCTGTGCAATAGCTAAGGATCAGTGTGAATTATTAGGAATCTTTTGTGGCCAGAATTCTTTCTTTATTGTGTAATTGCAATTGAATTTGATGATTCAGCATCTCTGGGAATAAGAGATTTTTGGGAAACTATGTAATTATTTGGGGTATTTTAAGTGCTCTTTAATTAATGAGTTCCTACTTGAATGCACTGTATCATATTTTCAGTCACTTAATGAACTGTATTGAGGATTCTGTATACAGTTTTCTCCCCACATGCATCATTTGTCTTCATATAATTTGAACATTTTTGGCATATTTATATTCTGAAGTTTAGATCCACATCCAACCAAGTAGCAGATGACCAGACCAGTTGCTTATGTACTTTGACTACATGGAAAAGCCCTTCAGCTCAGCTGTCTGGTGCACACAGAATAGCAGAAGAATGTTGGCAACATTTTCTTCACTGGCAGACTAGCTATTAATTGATCATTCATTCAACAAGCATTCATGGACATCTCCAATGAATCAGCGACTGTGGACATCAAGATGAACAAAGCATGGTTTCTGGCACCTTCATCATCACCTTGGAACTTAGTCACATGGATGAAATAAACAATTCAAATAGACAAAAGCCCTGGAAAAGTCTGCTGTGAACGGAGCAGGGATGGTGTGCAGGAGTGTTGGTGATGGTGGGGGAAGCTCTTTCATTTCAGATCCTTCCCCTTTGGGAGAAGAGGGCAAGACTGACAACTCCTGCGATGAGAAATGGGAGGGTAAGGAGAGAAAAGGAGAGTGGACTCGAGCATCTCCTAGATGGCATCTCGCTAGGCCAAGCTATCATCACTGCTTACGGAGATTGTTTAGTAACTAATGCAGTATTCCATCCCTGTTCACTATCTGTCTTTAGCACGTTTCCTGCCACAGTCTAAATAGTTCTAAAGCACATGGACACACACACACACATGCACGCACGCCACAGAAATACACTGAGTTCGTGCAACTTCATGCTCACCATCTATGGCTTCATGTGGCTCTTAGAATAAATCCCGAAATGTATCTACCAGTTCCTTAGTAGTCCTTTGCAGTCTCTTCATGTCTCTCACTCTTTCCTGTCTTTAAGCTCCAACCACTTAGACTTTTTCCATTTCAGACTCTTTTTCAGTTCTTATGCCAGTAAGATGAGTTTCCCTCTCAACTCAGGTCATGCTAATCATGTTTTCCCTAATACTTGGGGTCTTCTTCCCTCTCCCCCTCCATACCTCACTGTTCTTCAGAACTTAGCTAAAGATTCACCTTTAGGAATCCCTTTCTAACTTTTGTGACTAGGTCAAAAAACCTGGTTCCTCTTCATAGCAATTTCTGATATATTATGTCACTAAATAACTATTTACCCATACACTCTTTATTCATTGAGGCAGTTAGAATGTATCTCTGCCCTCACAGTTTACATTCTAGTAGAAGGAAATGTTATTAACAAAGAAGTAAGTATGTATGGTAATACAAGTGCCATATGGTAATACTGTAAAAGCTATGAAGACAGTTTAGGATGGAATAGGAGATTAACAATGCCTGACAGGAGAGAAAGTAAGGGAGAGAACTGGCATTATACACGAATCATTAAGGAAACCTAACCGAGAAGGTGATGTTGGCCCTAAGACCGGAAGGAAGGAAGGAGTGGAACTGTGTGACTGTTCTGGAATGGCTCATCCGGCAAAGGTAATGGAGAATGTAAAGACCTTGTGACAAGACTCAGCCTGAAGTTTTCAAAGAGCAGCAAGAGGCCAGTTGGGTCTGGAATGCAGTGTGAGAGAGAAAATAATGCAAATGTGGTTAGAGAAGAGAGACAAGATTGTGTAGTGTCATACAGGGACTTAGTTTTACTACGGGTGTGAAGGGACATCTTTGGAGGGTGTATTTGGGAGAGCTTGATTTAGTGTATATTATAAAACAACAGCTTTGCCTGCTGCTTTCAGATGGGGATGAGGGAAGCATGCCCAGCTTGGGAAGCCCACTGCCTTCATTTAAGTGGAACCAAGCTGGCAGTGTGAGGTTGAATTCAATGTATAGTATGAAATAAAAGTAATCGGACCTGCAGACATGTAGGCTGCTAAATATATAAAAAAGAGAAGAACGAATAATGACTTCAGGATTTTTAATATCAATAATTTTGAAGGTGAAATTGCCATTTGCTGAAATGGGGAAGACGAGATACCGTTTTTAGACATACGAAGCTGCTTTTCAGACATCTAGGTAAAGATATCTTTTGTGCAATTGGATGTTTGGGCTTGGAGGTCAAGGTAGATTTATGGCTGGCAGTACAGGTGGTATTTAAAAATAATGAGCCAGGATGTGGTTATTAAAGGTATGGGTATGGGTAGACATGGGAGAGGAAAGTTGAGGACTGAGATCAGGGACTCACTCGAGATAGTTACACCTTTACTTTCATTCCAATCATTTGTTTATTGGTGCTCATCTCTCCCACTGACAAAGGCAGAGAACACATGGAAATCCAAGGATATTTATGGGAGTGAATTCTTCCAGTCCTCTGTCTCCCCAGTGACCTATATTCTTTTGGTTTTAGTTAGCCCAATCTTTATCTTGCATGCACAGGTGGCTGACTGTTCCTCCTTGTCAATTTATCCTCTCTCCACTGCACTCAAAAGCTTACATTATTTATATTTATCCGCACACAACATTCTAATGCAACAATTAAATATAGTAATCTTTTCTCCTATTACATATATAATACATTGAGTTAAAGATTTAATGCTGATCATAACTAGTGTATTAAAAATTAAGCATAATTTTTTGATCTTTGTTTAATGATTTATCTTCCTGCTCTTGTATTCTCCATTGGTAATCCCTTAAAGACCATATCATTACTACTTATTTCACATCTCTGGGGGAATAAACAGAGCAGAAATTAGATAGATGTTGAAAATTGAAATTAATCTTTGGTTGACTCTTAGTCCCAACAAAGTGATAAGATTTTCAGATTTGCCTGAATTATTTTTCACAAGGGGAGAAATTGGCTCAGAACTATAAGACATTAGTGTGTAAACTTTTCACTAATGATCATTCTTTTTCCTATATTCTTCATTCTTTTCAGAATCAATTGTAAACATCTTCACTAAGAGCTGAAATACATTCCTGGGAACATGAGTTTGACAGAAGTGTTTCTTTATATTTTGTACTCAAAGCCAAAGCATCTGGCACCAATTTCCTTAGACCTTTCTCAGTTTCAAACCTACCATCCGACTCTCTGCATACCTTGAGATCTCAGTTGAATCTTTGCCTCCAGAGTCCTGAGGACAAAAGGATAACAAACTGGAAAGAACCGAATAGTAATGATTTTGGTCCATGAAAACCCCCAGGACTTCAGTGTATCCATAGCAAGGCAACTAGCAATGGCTACAACAAAGTTGAAATGCTTAATTTCACAATTTTGTAGGAAATGCTGTGAAAGTTTTGAAAGTGTCAAGAATAAAAAATATGAATTGGAAAGAATTTTTCCATAAAGCTACAATCAGTACTTTCGTTAGGAGCTCGGGCAACATGGCTGCCCTGGATACTGTGGAACTTGTGAGGCTAACCAGTAGATTCCATCACTAGAGAACGTCATCACTTAAATGTCTACAGCAGTGTATCCGTTTCATCAAGCAAGGATTAATATGTAAGCAGAATTATTTAATGCAGTCCCACACTGACAAACTAAGCCTGAGAAGATGTAGTGGTTTCCAGTTTACAAAGTGCCAGAGACTGAGTTCTTATACTGGCTAATTCAAAGGAAGCTGGCAAACAATTTAAAGATGTAATTTGCATCCTGGCTGGTGATATTCTCTGACTTGCTGAGCCTCTTATGCAGCTTGTTTGCATTGGCTGGGCAGATTTGCTGTTTCTATTCTAACTGCGTTGTGTGCAGCATGAAGAATGCTGATTAATTCTTGTCGGTAACCATCCAACACACTGCCAGTGTTTCACATTTATATCCTCCAATCCAAAATCTGTGTATGCATTCCTTAAGTCATTAGTGGGAATAGCATGTAATGTGTAAATAAACCTGCTTTTGATTTGGATGAAAAATAACTGTTGATCCTCTGCTCCCTTTAAAATACAGGAATTGCATTAGATGGGGGGGATCTTCTATAGTCTTCGTCTGCTTCAAGTGGCTTTAATTAGCATTTTTTAATTGTCCCCACAGCTGCCACTCATGGAAAACTCAAAATATCACTTGTAACTGGAAGATAAACTTGCAGTTTGTGCATAGCATGAAGTCAGTAGATCTTCATAAACTGTAGACATTGCAACTACTCAGCATCATTGTTCTAGTAATGGTACTGGAGTGTTTCTTGGACAGCCATTTTTGATACATTTTGATTACATGGTAGGTGATTTTCTCATCTTATTACTTTAAAAGAGAAAGGTAACAAATGATATCTAGGCGAGTCCCATTTAGCATATTGTTCACTGTTTTGTTCAGAGAATAAATGTTTTTTACTAGTCCATGTTTGCAGTGCATCATGTTGACACTCCTCATGCGGAGTTGGCTGGCCCATGTGCACAACACACCTCAGTTCCTTCTCACCCCCTTTCCCTCCTCCCATCTCTCCATTCCCTTTTCTTTCCAAAAAGATTTATCTTTAGACTTCCTATCATCTTTTTTACTTTGTTCTTTATTTATATTTTGGTTTATCACTATGGAAATCAGTATGAAGATTACTAAAAAAATGAAAACTTAAATTCCACCTGACTCAGCCATTCCCCTTCTGGACGTTTTCCTGGCAAAGTTAAAGACATCATATTACAGCAATTCATGCACACCCATGTTTATAGAAGCACAATTCATACTAGTTAAATCTTGCAAACAACCTATATGTCCACCAACAGAGTAAATAAATTTTTAAATGACAGGTTGTAGTTTGAAAAGTCATTTTATTAGAAACCTTAAAGTATTCTGAGAAGAAAAAGGCATCATTCCTTACTTTGAGGCTTATAGTCAAGTTATAGTTTACAGTAGAGTATGCAGTCAGAGTTAAAACAATAACTGACACTATTAAAATGAATTTATCCTTATTTTCTTGACTTCATTCCCAACTTTACCTAGCTTTTCTTGGGTTCCTAAATGGAACTATCAAATCATATGATTAGATTCATCATAACTGACCTTTTTGCTTTCTGAAAAAGTAAGTATCTAAGAGAATAGAATGGTTTAAAATATTTTTTGTACTGTCAGTGAAGGAGGTAGAAATGACAACCACTCACAATGGATGAAACCGTAGGGGAGTTATATTATTCAGGTGATTGGGAAGACCTCAGGAAAGTCTACAGCAAGGACCCTGTTAGGTTTTCTTGTGCTGATTATCACTGCAGTTCCCTCAGTTGGCTGTACTCTGACCCCTTATCCGTTTATGTTGTGTCTTCTGGAACGTTTAATGTTTATTTTGCATTGATAGAGTTTCTTGATTGGAAAATTTTTGTTTCCTGAAAAGTTCAGCAGAAAACCCCACAATGAACATTACAGTTACATTATAATTGGCCTGAATTGGCTCCTGTGTCCACCATTTAAACAAGTGGAAGGAAGGCTAAGGACGTTTTTGGTCAGCATTAGCCCAGCCCTAAGATGCAGATAAGGAGAGGCCTCTTTTCATTATGTTTCTTGAGAATGAAAAGTTTTTCAGGGAAAATCAGGATGTGATTATCGGAAACAGAAATGGAACTAACAGTGGGAAAAAAAATGAATAAAGGGGGAGAAAGGAGTGAAGAACTAGCAGTGGGGAAGGAGAAGAAAGGAAAAATAAGGAAAAGACGGGAGAGGAAGGACTGGAAGGAAGAAGGCTGCCGTTTTATTGAAGGGTTAATCAGCAAGGAAGCAGCAGGGCAGGGGGCAGAGGAGCTGAGCTCTTAGCTGGAATTCTAATAGGATCATTAATTTCTGTATAATTGTGTGATAAGTCCATTTGGTTAACTTGGAAGAGCAGTTTCATTAATTAGCCGTGTCTATGCGGAAACACACACAACGCACAGTCACATAAATACCTGCATACCTGTGATTGGCCCCACAAGACTTCTGAGATAAAGAAGATTTACAATGAATCTCATAGTTTTTTCTGGGAAAATTCGCTTATAGTCACTTCGTGCCTCACAGAAATGTGTGCAGG
The DNA here is from genome assembly GCF_053883595.1 of Heterocephalus glaber. Taxonomy (NCBI): domain Eukaryota; kingdom Metazoa; phylum Chordata; class Mammalia; order Rodentia; family Bathyergidae; genus Heterocephalus; species Heterocephalus glaber. The sequence continues at coordinate 6,726,037 of NW_028258413.1, forward strand.
TCTTGATTGTGCATAAAATAAATGGTAGGCTTATATAGGAAGAGTATTTTTTTATATAAGAAGGTCACAAAATCTCATGATATAAATTAGGGCACTAACTTTACCATGCATTTTATATAGATTCTTTTTAAATTTTTTTTATTGAGTTTATTGATATATTTAAGTACACCTTATTATCACATTCATCATTGAGAATTGGTACCTGTACATGATGTATCTTTATATAGATTCTTTCATTGTATTTACTGCCTTGTGATTGGACCTATGCTTCACACAATTCAGGTCAGTGTGATTGAAGCCCAAGGTTTACTATCTGCTCACACTGAATGCTTTTTGTCTTGAAGTCATATTACTATGTGCATATGTGAAAATTCTCATTATTTCTGGAACTGAAAAGTCATTTTTCCCTTTTTATGCTATTTTTATAAAATAATAAAGTCACATGTAATACAATACTTAAATTATTATACCAATATCACTATAAAGACAAAAATGGAAAAATTAAAGTGAACCATGGCTGGTTGTGCCAGTGAGCTTAATATGTTTGTTCTTTGTTGAAAAAGTCAAAATCTAAATCCTACACAAGGGACTGCTGGTTTCCACCTAGGGATATGGAGAAGTAGAATGAGTATCATTCTCATCTACAATGAAGAGAACTGGACACACAGGCAGCTCATGACTTGGGGACACTGCATGACAACTAACCCCCAGACTAAGCAGAGGGCCCAGGAGTGAGAAGAGACTGGAGCCCTAACTTACAAAGACAAGATGTACCTGAATCTGGGCTCTGATTGAAAAGGTGGGCCACATCCAACTTGTGATTGGTGATCTCAGTGGAGAGGAATTGTGAGAAAAGACTGTATGAAAAAGGCAGAAATAAAACACATGGTAACATTAAAAATGACCTCAGCGAGCTCCTCAGTGCTGACACAACTAAGGAAAAAAGAATCCACAGCTCTGATGGATTGGTCACCTTTCCGGTTGCTGCGACAAAACACCAGACACCACAGCCTGCAGGAGGAGAGGTTACTTTAGCTCATGGTTTCAGCAGGTGCAGTCTATGGCCAGCTAGTTCCGAGGCAGGAAGCTCAGGAGCTTGTAGCAAAGCTGTTCATTTCACAGCAGAGGCGGTGTGCCCAGGGCAGTAGTGACAGTGAGAGGTGAACCCTGAAGGCACAGCCCAGTGTCCACCTCCTCCATCTGGGTCCCACATCCTGCAGCACACTCAGTCCTGCACATCAGTGGGTCAAGCCATCACTGACTGGTATCCCAGGGTCCACCCCGCTCCCCAAGGGTCCCTGAGTCCAGTCAAGTTGAAGGTTTTCTGGCGCAATGAGAATAGATCTATAGAAATGACCCAAACTGAAACAAGAGGGAAAGAAGAGCAAATCCAGTGTACAAAAGGTATTTTGAGGTAGGAGTATACATGTGACATGAGTAAGTACAGCACATACACATGTACAATGGAAAGCCATCCTTCAATATTTGACTGACTTGGTTCTAACTTGGAAGGAAGATGTCAGGAGCTCCTTAGGAAATAAACACAGTGATTGCTTTAGCAGTTCCAGTCCCTTCTTAATGTTGGGTCATTCAGTCACACATGCCTGAATGACTTCATTGACTGGCAGTTGTCAACTTCCGCTGAGCCAAAAGGAAGCAAGGGAAGTCTTTGACTCCCTGCTCTCTTGCAATAGGAATCCACCCTGAGTTTGAAAGATTTAACAGAGTCAGCTGGGGTTCCACTGGCTTGTTTAGGTATCATTTCCTTGTCTTTCCCCTATTCTCAATAGATTAACTTAATTAAAATTACCCTCATTAAGTGTCAAATGACAAAACCTCAACCTGAAGTGGCTGGCTGAATGATATGCCTTGGTCTGTGTACACAGGCTACAGGCATGGCTGGGCGGCATGCAGGCCGAGGTCCAACTGTGGTCAGTTGCATTTTCAGGCAGGTTCTCACTCTTGGTCCAACATGGTCCCCAGCAATTCCTGTCACACTGTGTTCCATTGTAGCAACTGAGCAGAAAGCGTTGAACTGATCCCAGAATCACTGACCCAAGGAGGTGGAGTGAGTGGCTTTGTTAATCAGGGCAGTGGAAGGGAGTGAACTCACTCCACCCCCGAAGGCTGGGGATGTGAGAACCACCCACCTGAATGGGGGACTGGGAGGAGAAGGGGGTGAGTCCTCAGGACCAGAAGGGCAGTGGCCGCAGAGCAAGCAAACGCTGCCTGTCTGCTACTGGGAGTGGAGCCTCAGGGCTGCAGCTCTTGAACCTCAGAAGCAGAGAGGGGGGCAGGAAAGTGTCAGCAGGGAGTAGGGCAGGAGGATTATTAGGCAGGGCAGCTCTCTCCTGCGGTGTTGGAATCCTGGTCTGTTGCCCAGTGTGTGGATAGTCAACATGAAAAGAATTTTTCAGTAACTAAAAGTATGTATTTGCTTTATGACCATGTGACATATTCGGTTCTTATGGCCATAGAGATACTATCTTCTTCTTGGTTCTCTGATACAGAATAAAAGACAAAGAACTTAAGATTTTAAATAATTAGGCCTTTTATATTAAAATGGACACACAGATGGATTTAAATATGTATGCATAAAAATGAAACCCCTGAAATAGGTAATGCTGAGAAAGAATCATTTGTAACATCCTAAATTAGTGTTCTATTTATAGTTGAATAGCAAGAGATAAGCTTTGGTATTAAAATAGGCAGAGGTTTATTACAGACGCTGATGTGGAAAGTTTGATCTAGGGATCTGCTGTGAAATCTGAGCGTAATATTTATTTTTGTTTGATTGGTTTTTAAATATTTATTTTTAATTTATTGTTTTGACTCCTCACATAAATAAATGCTTGTAGAAAATTTACACTTTATGACAATGAATGCTTTTAATCTAAATGGTACATCTTATTTTAAATAAATGACTAGACTTAATATGTCTCTTTATATGTATGAATTTTCAAATTATTCATGACTCCTGAATTATTATTAAAATATACATATACATATATGAACACTGATATTTAAAATGAACTTTTTAGGTTTTCTTCCTGAAATCAAGACTTTTATATTTAAAGCATTGATAATATTGATAAATTCACATGTTAAAAAGCCTTAAGTAGTTGACAAAAAGGGTTCTTAAAATATTTGAGATTGGAGAAGTCAAATATAACCACTGCTATTTTTATTGGTCCAAACCAATTAGCATAATTTCATGTTCCATCATTTACATGTATACTTCTTTGGAATGAGAAAGTTAATTAAGTATGTTGACAAGTGTATTCTGTCCTCAAAGGGTAACTCCCTAGAGCTAATTGATGTAGCTTGAAAACTTAGGCAATTAATTACACAAGATGTTATATTTCTGGAAATATTTCACTCTAGAAAGAAGACCTCAAGCAAACATACCTTTGGATAAGCTTTATCTATATCACATGTCAGAATCAGCATGACTTAATTTTAGTTTATCTTGCTTTTTTAAAATGAATGTTTCTTTTGTAAACAAAAATTTTGCTAAGAAACCGAAAGTACTGAGGAAAAATCCAAACAAACTTTAGAACCTTTGAAAGAAGTTCTCAGTGCTGAGGACTCTCCTACCCAGAATTCTGCACTAGAAACACAGCTTCCTGTAGCAGCAAGTAGCACTTTTTAAATTATTACTTTTAATGATTACTGAGGCATCAACAGATCCTCAGGGCCAGAACATTCATTTGCAAATGTATTAGTGGTTCCTATATAAGCAGGTGATACTTTCTCCCCTTTCAAAATCAGCACATGTTTGTAGTACAAAAAGATTACATCTGTTGTGGGGAGTATGTACATGAACAAAATGTATCTTAATGCGTTTTATTCCCTTTTTCCTCCTTCCTTCTTAGCCTAAATGGACCCTTGTCTAATCTCTGTTACTTCATCAAAGCCCAACCCATACGGGTAAATGACAAAGCCTCCTAGCTGGACCTTCAGACTTCTCACATTGCTTCAAGGAAAGATGAGTTATTGGCTGTATTAATGCATCATTGCTTAGTTTTACTAAAGTTCTCACACATTTCCACAAAAGATGTGTACGTGACTACCTCAAATGTTTGAAGCTTTAAACAACTTTCATATGTTTAACTCCTCATCTTTTTTCCCCTTTCCTCAGTCCCAACTTATTAGAGTGACTTAACACTAACTATAAGTCATCATCAACTTTCTCCCTGGGCTAAGGCATGATTTCTCCATGTGGCTTTGGAGGTACCTCATCATATTCAGACTTCGTCTCCAGCATCATTTCCCATTTGCTCCTGTAAAACCCACAGCTCTGATTCTCTTTGTATTTGCATGATCCACCTAGAAGCAGGCAGTGTGACAGAATCAGAGATGCAGGAGAAATCCTACTGGAAAGGCCAGGAGAAGGTGGAGAGAATCACAGAACGCGATGGATGTCCAACACCCATGTAGGGCAGGAGATTGGGTAGGATGAGGGCTGTATTGCAGCACAGTCTCAAGAAAGAGCTGCTGGGCTGATCCATGGGCACAGCAAGTTTGGTCTCTACTTGAGGGCCTTTGTTAAGATGTTAAATCTGGAGAAAGTTAAGGCTAGAGAAAATGCCTCCAAGTCAATGAATTCTTCCTTATCTAATCTGATTTCCTGGCCCTCTTGATGAAGCACTTTCTAAAATAATCCCAGGGGTACTTCTTGCTGGGACAGGCTAGCTGCTTCTTGCAAGGCCATTGGAATATAATCTTTTCCTTGTTTATCCAGCCCAACACCATGCAGCTGGATAATGCTGGACTTTAACTTAGTTAGGGTCCTAGAAGTCAGGAGAGGAGGCGTAGACAGGTTCTGAGGGCACCTGCTGCTTTGCCAGTGGTGTCTGCTGCAGGATCATTTGTTTCCTCCATTGCAAGTTTGGGGAGGTGCACACGGGGGGGGGGGGAGGGTATTTCGCAGAGCCAACATTCCGGGGTCATCCATCTGCATTTTCCCAACCCTTGGTTCAGGATCCCAAGTTTTCCAAACCAGGTGCCTAAGTTTAGCATAACAAGCCTGCCTTGCTGGGCATTCTGAAGTCTCTAGCTCTCTGTCAGCTCTTAGGTCTACTACTTAGCTATGGTGTTCTTCATTCCAGGAGATAAAAGGACTTTTGTGGGCCACCAAGTGTCCCACTGGTACCCATGTAACCGCTTGTTGGAGGGTCCACAGGTTTTCAATGCAAACACAGCATAGCACTAACCAGCCAAACTTACTGTCTTGGAAATGCCTGGACCATGATATCTGCAAAGCAGCTCAACACCCAGTGAAAACTTTAGCAATCAGGCTTCATGCCAGGGATGTTCTGTGACTCTGTCTCTAATCAGGACGGTGGCTTGTGAGCCATGACCAAATCCCCTTGTTTTCTCAGACCACTCTCATCTCTCACACCACTCTCATTAGTTTGGGATCACAAAAGCACAGATGTCAAAAAAGGGTTAACGAAGTGAGAGATTTATTGGAAAAAAAGGCAAAAGGTGACAGCAGGCTCAGACTGTGATCTGAGGTTGACAGCTCTGTGGGGAGAGAGAGGACGGGGAAGGGGATAGAGCAGTCTCACAGAGATTTGGTTAGGCCAGCGGGGAGCCCACTGTAGCCAAAATGTACCCAGGATTAGCCCCAGCTGTCAAGCACTGTGTGGGAGCAACCAGTAGGAATGATGGGGGACAACAACTGGGGACTTCAGTCCATCACGTTTCTTTTAGCCTGAGAGTTAAGCTGTGCGTTTTCATGGACACCACAGGCATCACCCCATGAACAGAGAAGGCCTAGTAATGAGGAACAGGGATTTGGAATGTGAGCTAGGGCGTCAAATTCCCTGAGTTCAGTACCTTAACTCATAGGGCCACCTATTAACTATGGAATTGTGCACAAGTCAACATACATATTACCTTTTTTTATGAACATTTTCAAAAGTCTATAAAAAATGATTTACTTAGTTAGATTTTTTTTTTAAGAGAAAAGACTTTATTGAGAGAAAGCTTCTAAGAGAGACAGAAGGGGGAGCGGAAAGTGGGTTACCTCAGTAAGATCCCTTATTATGATTATTCCATACATCAGCCATATAAAAATTGTAACTTGGTTTCTTTATTTATCTCTGAACTTGTTTATCCTCAATCCTATCTGGTGTTAGAAACTAAATTTTAGATAATTCCACGTCTCCCTCTGATGGCACAATGATTATGAGCACTATTTATAATCAGACAACCAGGATTCAAATACCAACTCTGCCTTTTCTAATTGAATGGTTTTGGACACATTGTTTAACATCTCCATGACCTAGTGTTGTTATCTATAAAATAGAGGTACCATTGTGGTAAGTCTCTCCTAATCTGGTTATTTCTCAAATAAAACTTGGTAAGAATAACCCCTGGCCCAAGTATGTAGTTGGCCAAAGGTAACTCTTATTGTTCTTATCCTTGGGTTTGAACAGGTCTCATCCTGTTTTGGGTATCTCAGTCATACCTAAGATTTAATTATACCTTCCAACATTACAGTACGGCAGAATAGAGAGTTCTTTGTACAAACTTAACATCTAAGCCCTAGCTTCCTCCTGGGTTATTTTCTGTTTTCTCTAAGTCAGTGGAATCTTTATGTAGTCTGAAGAGAGAGAGCTGGTTATTTATTCCTTGTTTACAGCATAAACTTGATGCCTTCATATTTCAGGGCTTAGCTTTTTGGCCTAAAAAAGATTGGCCTTTTAAGATTTAAAAGCATTAGTTTTGAAATTAAAAAGTTTCTCTCATATTGTAAAACCATACCTCCTCCCTAATGTGAGCAGGAGGGTAGGGAAGGGGACAAAGGGTAAAAGGAAGGATGATAGGCGGTAAATCTTAGTTAATATCTCAAAATATTATTTTTCTGCAGTGCATCTGTTTAGATTCTTCTCTACCCCTAGAATTCATTTATTTGTTAAAATTCAAAGGCCTCTCTTCTTGGAAGTCTGCTTTAATCACTGACGTGCTTTCTGCTATTTTTATAATGGCAGGGCTTATCACGTTCATTTAGAAATGGCCTGGTGCATGCTCTGATATTTCCCCTGGACTGTCTGTTCCATGTGAGGTGGCAATAAACCTTTTGCATTTGTAGAAAGTATATTCCCCCAAGTGCCTAATATGACACTTGACACATAAAGTACTTAGAAATGTTGAATATGTTAATTACACGAGTTACAGGAAGCTGAGGATAGAAGCTCACAGTTCTCTTTGAATCTCTACTTATATTTTCTTAGTCTTTTGAACAGAACTTATCTGCTCCTGTGGGTCATTGATACTGATGTAATTACTCTTCACTGCAGTTAAAAAATATGAAACACACCCTGCACCAGTCATTTGGATTAGACTTAGAACATCCAAAATTGAATAAATGTATGCTGTCAAAGATAGAGGTTGTTAAAACCGTCGACTATAATGACGCGGTTGCCCAGTGCAGGGCCTGGCACAGGGTGGCTGGGATATCCTCTTGGAGAAGGAGTGAGCGAGGCACTGGGATGGGGGAGGCATGGATTTGTGCTGATCATGGGGCCAGTGTCCTCTGACCTGAAGGAGACCATGGGTACAGTCAGTCTGGGGGATGTTAAAAACTCTGGCAAGGAAAACAGCTAAGACAAGTGTGGCCACACAAGCAGAAGTTAGTGATATAAAGGAACAAAACTGTATATGTATGTCAGCTTTCCTATTACGAGGACAAGATACACAACACTTATAGAGGACAGTTTTATTTTGGCTCACAGTTTAGGAAGACTCAGTCCATGGTTGGCCAGCTCCAAGGCAGAAATGGTATGATTGAAGAGGACAGGGAGGACAGCCACCCCCCTCAAGGCAGCCAGGAAACAGAGATCAGGGGGTGAGCCACCCTTCCAGTTCAGTCTAACCTCCTTCCAAAAACCCCACCTCTGAACAGGAGATTTTGGGGGACATTTAAGATCAAAACCATAACTTTATTTAGGTTTTAAAAAGCAGGCAGTGCATATTTTATCTAAAATACATTTTCTAAAATACATTTCTGTGACACTATCACAGTTTAAAGTGTATGCTCTCTAGCCCCGTAGCCTACATTTACACCTCAGTTCTACCAATAACTTGCTCTTCTTTCTTGCATAAGTATTTTATCCTCCTTTTGCCATTTTATTTGTAAAGCTGGAAATCATACTCACCACTTAGTGTTGTTTTGAAGTTCAAATGAGGCAATGGATTAAAAGTGCTTAAAATTATGTCTAATGGAGTAAACGCTGAGTACATTTTAGATTATGATGATTAAAACCTTTTTTTTTTACTTTTCATACATTTTCCATTTAACATTGTTGAGATCCTTGTTTTCCACCCAGAGTTTCTCAGCAGAGAAACAGTAGGAAAAGAGACATATTCTCGTAGGAAAACAGAGGAATCACTGGGATTTTTTTTTTCTAAAATAACATAAATTTGACTACCCTCCTATACCGCAGTTTGCAAGTACTGTCTCTTCTATAACAGGTAGTAAAAGGAGCTTGATCCATGCCATTTTACAGAGCGATATTGGGGCAGAAAAGTAGTTTTGAATTCAACTTTATAGATGTTCTAGATACAGAATAGAAATACTTCAGTTCTAGATTGAAATACCTCAATTTTTTTCAGCTCAAGTTGTTTCTTACTTTACTAGTTAGTGTTGTAGTTTAGTCAAGGACTAGGAAAATCACCAAGGAGGCACACAGGTCTCCTAAGCACACTGTCACCTTGGTAATGTCTAGTCAGGCATTCCACAATCAACTCAAAACTTTGCTTTTCTCCTGATGAAAAGGCATTTTTCACACATTTTTAAAATAATGACTCTAGAGAAAATAAAAGTAAAGAACAGGAAACAGCCAGCATTTTTACTCAAAAACAGTAATTTTTAAAGTTAAGACAAAGAAACCCACAATGGTAAGCATTACTTTAGGCAACAACAGATTTTGGTTTAGCTTCAGTTTCCCTGTGTTGAAGAGGAAGTGGTTGGGAAGAGCTGCGATATTGACAATGTGAAATCATTATCATTTTTTTCTAGCTCAAACTCATTAGTTTAATATTTAAAACTTGTGCATTTCCAGCTGGGTGTATCAGTTATATTTATAAAGATTTCGTCCATTGAAAAATGATGAATCATGATGACTTTATTTCCATGTGTTTGATTCCTAACTTGCACTATAATTTTGATCAAAACAATTCTCACCTATTGAGTTAGAAATTTTCAACATTCATTAACTTCATTACACTTCAACATTCATTAACTTCATTCGTTACACTTACTATGGATTTAAGACTTCAAAAAATTGTGTTTGCAAAGTGGAATAAGTCTTGAAATTAAGATTTAGCTGATACAAATATGGTATGTTGCACTCTATTTCATTTTTTAAAAGCATATAGCTAAAGAAAGTATACTTTTAAAAGCTGGAATATCTACACGGTGATAACATTACAGCTTATTGACTAATTACAGCGCAACCCCCCAACAACATGGATTATGGTACATTAAAATAATATTTTAGATATGTACAACATTTAACAATCTTTAAAGGTAGCAATTTCCATGTTTCTTTCCTACCTCATGCACATCCAATAAGAAGTAGAAATCTTTTAAGTTCTGAACACATAATATGTGTAGTGCTGGGCACTGTATTAACATGCACTATGCATGATTTAAAATGTCTTAATTCCACCAATCCTCATGAGCAGACTGTGAAGGGGGAACCAGCATGATCTTCATTTTACAGGAGAAGAAAATAAGACTGAAACCAAGTTAACATGACTTCCGGTGGAAGAGCAAGAATTGACATAAAGATTGTCTGAGACAGAAGTCTACATCTCGAGGTCTGTGCCACACGGCTTCTCGCAATTTTTCCTTGCTAGCTTTATGTATTTGTGCATTTCTTTCTTACACTGTACTTGGCTAGGATATTTTGACATCCCGCGATTAGACTCTTTTTGGGGGGGGTACCAGGGATCGAACTCAGGACCTTCCACAATTAGATAAATCAACTACTTGATTTATGTGAAACTAGTTCTGTATACATAGAATGCTAAAATGACCATCAGTTTAGCAAAGAATTAATCTGTGCCTGTACAGTTAATGAACACCCTCTCTGGCTGTCAGGAACTCATTAGTCTGGCGTGGGATGGTGTGGGTCCCCGGCTGTTCTTCTCGTCCTTGGGTCTCATTTCCTTGTCTTCCTCCAGCTCTTGTGTTATCCTTGCACATCCCTCTGGCTGAGCAGACTGTCATTTCCTGGACAATCTTTTGAGGCTAGCAGACATGCTATTCCCCGGCTCTCACAGTTGTTATGAGTTTCATGGGAGATTTACTGATTCCTTCTGCAGATATCTCATTTTCCTGCTGATACGACTGCCTGCTTTCCTCGCAGTAAATCTTTATTATCTCACTTTACTTCTCCATTTTCTCCTTCCTTTCTAGTCACGCTGCTGCCGTTTTTCCCCCTGAACTTCGCTGAGACCTGCTTCTCTATCCCTGTGCTGTGTGTCCACACCTAGATACGCTGCTATCATGTCTACTCATTCATTTACGTTTGCACACAAGCCTTCCTGACTTTCTTGCATCCGCCCTCCAGAGACACCACCATTTTGCTGGAAAGGACCACCTTGTGGTAGCACCAGGCATATATTTCTCCCCTTTCTCTCCAGTGCTTCCTGCTCTTTCCCTTTAAAACATTTCTTTGCTGAAGCAGCTAAGTGGTTGCACAACATAATCCTGTATAAAGCTGGCAGAAATGCTCTTTCAGAGCATTTTTGTTTAACTCTTTCCTGTCCATTTTATGCAGGTTTCAAAGGCCCATGAGTAATCTTTTAAGGAATTGTCACTACACATACATCTTTTAGGATCTATGGGTTCCTGTAGATTTTGCACCATATATTTTTCTTTGTTTCTACATTGTCCCCAAAGCTGACCACAATGGACTTGGACTACATCATTGGCCTGTATGCATGTCCCCCTGGCTTCTGGGCTTGGTTCAGAATATGAGAGACACTGGCAGCAAGGGAGGACACTAAAGCAGGATTTATTGTCCTGCTTCTCTCCCTGTGGGGTTTGCTTTAGGCTGGCAGCATCACAGTTGCCAGAGCTCCTATGCTACACAAAACTGTCTCCATGGAACTGCACACTTTGGGTTCTGTAATTGCTTCCTCCCTTTACCCTCTGGTATGGATTCCTTTTGTGTTATTTTCCAAGCTCTGACCTACCCCTGTCTGGTCTCCCCAAATCCTGCTCACACTCCTGGAGATGAATCTCATTACTTAACCCTCATCAGAGTTATTGCAATGGTGACATCAGCCTCTTGAACTGACTGATGCAGCCATCAGTGTGTCAAGCAGTTAGGTACGGTTGTTGCCTTCAGGGAACCTGAGTTGTACAATGAAACCAACCATGCACACACGTAAGTGAATTGGGATTTATGGAACTTATGACGGAAGCAGATGCAAGGCACAGACAAGCACAAGAAAGAAGTTGATTGGTTCTGTGGGGAACAGTGTCAGAGAGGGCTTCCTGGAGTAATGCTTGAAAGATATCTGAAAAGATGAGCTTGTTATCAAGGACTGATGAAAGGCAGGGCTGGGGCTGGGGCAGAAAGGCCAGTCTGGAAGGAGAGTGGAAGTAATGCAGCCAGAGTCCATGGGGCATGACCATGTGTGCAGATGGCTGCTAACTCACTACAACCAGAGCTTCCAGGAGAAGAAGAGCATGAATGAGTCCAGAGAAGCCTAAAGATCTCAGACAGTGTGATATATCCTACTAAAGAATTTGAACATTGTTCTGCATGCCACGGGGACCCCAGAAAATTGTTCCTTAGAAAGGGAAGAAATAAGTTTTGTCTTTAGACAAACAACTTTGGTGACACCAACATTCATTTGAAGGGGAATAAATTGGACATGCAAAGAAGAGCACAGAGACAAGAGGTAAGGGGCTGGTGGGAGTATGATGATGCAGAGATGTGGAGAAGGAAGACCCGGTAATGCCAGTCCGGGTCCTGGAGTGGAGGAGAAGGGAAAAGACAGCCTCGCAGGAGGCCCTGTTCCTGGGATGCTGGTTGGTAGTGTCTTTTCTCATGACACTTCTGGTACACAGGAAGGATAGGTACTGAGGTGAAACTTAATAGTGAGTTCGCTTTAGGGGTGAGCTATCAGCAGAAGCACCATATGCAGAAACAAGTTCAGAAAAAGCTCTGGGCTGAGGGTAAGCATGTGAGCATCACCTCAAAGTGTGTGCTGCTGCTGCGCACACGTGGCTGGCATTTCTTGGGAAGGCAGTTGCTTCATAAGGCAACAAGGAGAGCACCAGCAAAACTTAAGCAATAAATTAAAAATAACCAGTTATTTAATAAAGAGTACACCAGGCATTTCATAGTTACTCTTTTATGTACCTTATTAGATCTTCACCACATCTGAGGGTTATGGGAATCTTATTTTTTTAAATCTCACAAATGAGGCACTCTGGGGTAGAAAGATTGGGAGATTTCATAGCCGCACACAGTCGTAGAAATGGGACAAGAATTCAGACCTTTCACTTTGTTCCTGTACATCGTACCGCTTCCTTATTGCTTTATTTTAGCAATCTTTATGAATAGAAGGCAAGAAATAAAAAATAGGAAAAATATACACACAGGACTTTTGGGAAACATAGGAAATGGCCGTAGCAATGACAATGCCTGTCTGTAATATGCCACTGTTTAGATCATTTTATTTTGAAGAATGTAACTATTTATTTCACATGTTTGGAAACTGTTCTTCAAATTCCATTTCTCTAATTTTAAGGTTTTATTTTATTTCTCCAGCTCGGTACCTAGATTTTAAAGATTATTTTAATTAAAAGATTTATGTAATTGGCATATAATAATTGCATTCACTTATAGGGTAGATTGTGATGTTCTGAGAAACCTGCTTTGTCCTTTCTTAGCTCACTGTGATTGCTGGTGTTGCATTTTCTCACTATCATTAGACCATCTCTCCAATGTAGGCCACAATCGATGAGTTAAAAGAATTCAGGCTCTCAGAGTGGAGTTCTTCTTGCAGAGCTGGCATGGTTTTCCTTATAGCTCACTATTACACAGAGGGATGATTCTGAAATCAAATTGGAAATAGGAAAGGGCATTTGTACAAGGGCTGTGCTCCACATTTCCACAGTAGTTTCCTGAATTGTAATCTAAAGCTGTGAACTGGAAATGCTTTGTGAAGAAAAATGCAAAGATAAGAGTCCTTAGATTAATGTTAATGCTATGCATTATGCAACATGACCCATGCACTAGAATATTCTTATTAGATAGATGATGCCAATATATAATAAATTATGGCTGACTTTCACAGAAATTACTGGATAGATTCATGACTTACTAAAGAAACAGAGTTTATCAGGAAGGCCCTTCTACATGCCCTTGTGCCACTGTCTGACTAACTTGCTGAAACACTAATATTTCCTTTAGAGAAACAAATTGAATAAGAGGGGACCTACGATGTGGACCTGCTCCCTCTCTAGATGAGAAGAAATGAATCATGTAGAATGCTGCCATCATCAAATTAGATGCAGATTTTTCCAGTTTGATGGGAAAAGGATAAGGAAGCTCTTTTTCTGATTGCTTCTATTTTCTTAATGAAACAGAAAACAAAGTCACAATCTGAGTGGAGGGGTGTTAAGAAGGGGTGGGTACATGAAAGAGAATGGAGTAGGGCAGAATGCAGAAAAGTAGATCTGAAAGACAACAGGAAGATACTTTGCCTGGAGAGATGCAGTAGGTTTCACAGCCTTGGGGAGGGCTCCCTTGATGTCTGTGGACATTGATTAAACTTGTCAACTGGGCTGTGAACTTTCCTCATCCATGTTCACCAGCAGCATTGTAAATTCATGTAAGTAGAGAATCAGGCTTAAACAATAGTAACTGTGGGAAGGCAGGGGGACCATAGACCTGTGTTTATGTAATTAGTTATCATCAGGGTCCTATATTGCGGAATCTAAGCTAGTTAAGAGGGAAGAGAAAATGAGGAGATCGTAGACAGTACAAATGGGAATGGTTGATTGATTAAAGAGGTGGTGAATTCAAAGAATTGTTGGCATGGGATTTCCTAAGGGAAGACATGGATTACACAAATATCTTAAATTTTAAAACTTCCAAACAAGAAAAATAGAAAGGCAAATGATCTTGATGTTAATAGTTTAGCTGGGAATACTATAGCAAAAAGTATGCAGGGCACAGCAAGGACATGGATATGTTCTTTTGCTAAATGTCTAATGGTATGGTTTGAATCTGGGGTGGCCCCCATAAACCTCATGTGTGTGAAGGCTGATAGGGTCATGAGGTGCCATGCTCATCCCTAGATTGATCCATCGATGAGCTTGGCAACTGAGTGTGCTATTGGAAGGCAGGGTTGAGATGCATCACTGGGAACTGACTTAGAAGGGTGCATCTCCCTCTCCAGCTCCTCCCTTTTCTCTTTACTTCCTGGCTACCATGACGTGAGCAGCTCTCTTCCGCTGGGCCCTTCTGCCATGCCCTTCCTGCCTTGGAATGGACAGCTATGGGCTGAAATGTCTAAAGGCCATGAGCCCAAGTAAACCTCTCCACTTTGAATTGTGGGTATCAGGTAAATTTTGCACCAGTGACAAGAAAATGACTAAGACATCTAATAAATTAGCTTAAAGTACATATTTCAACAGTATTTTCTTAATTATTTGCTAAACAACTTGAATTTGCTTCATGCATGTGAATTCATGGACATCTCAGATTTTATATGATTTTCATGCTGTATATCTGCCACATTCAGAGGCACTAGTGCACTTGAAGCATCCATTTAAATGGCTCTCATTTCAGAGAATGGCAGGTAAGAAATTATTTTAATCAAATGACCCCATTAATATAGTTTCCTTTATAATTTCTTGGAAATATTGCCCTATATTTTATTTGCTTTTCTAGGTAAAGGAGAATTCTGAGAATGCTGGAGGTAGGAGATTTCTGGAAATTTACTAAGTTAACATTTTTTAAAGGCTCTTGTAAATTTTGTGAAAGTGACTTTAAGAAAGTCTATACCAATTAACTCTGAATAGTTAAAATCTCTGTCCAATGCATTTTTAACTATTGGGTTAAATTGTCTTATTATTCACTCATTTTTTGAAAAGAATTTTACAGCTATTTTAATTGGTATTTGTCTTCTAACTAGAATGATGAAATTTTCCCATAGCTTTAAAACTCATATGTAGTTTTTCAAGTATGTACGTTTCTTTGGTCCATCTTTTCTTTTTTAAATTAATGATACTTTTTATATGTGTAGTTAAAATTTGTTTTATTTTTCTTGTCACAATCAGAGACTAAGCTGGTCCTGCCTGCGACTTGGAATGAATTAGGAAATGTACCTTCTCTGCAGATGCAGAGCACAAAGGCTCCAGAAGCAAAAGGAAGCTCCGGAAAGAAAGGAAACTGCTCCCCTTTCTGCTGATAGGAGACCCAGCACCAGGACTCGCAGCCTGGGTGTTGGAGGACTGGTCCTTGTAAGCCTGCTTGTCTCTTGCATGCGTGTCCTTGTGCAGTGCACAAGCTGCCTCACTCCTCAGAGCCACCCTGTTCAAATAACTCTGAAGATTAAGGATTGTCAACTGTGTATAACTGGAGACCAGATTAGTGAAGTCTGTGGCTAAGACGAGACACCTGTAAGCAACAAAGCTGAAAGAGGTAGAGCATTCCCCCTGCAAGGCCAGTGTTCTTCCAGGAAGCCCACTCCCTTCAGGGTGGCTCACCAGATACCAGATGGGGCCACGCCTCTGCATGGGAGGCAAAGGGGCCCTCACCGTGCGGACACAGACACAGTAACCAAGCCAGACTTCTGCCTTCACGTTTCGATTTTGCTCAACAATCAAACTGAGTAATAACTGTGTGCTCTGCAATATTTTCACAAACTGTCTGTGGTAAAACTTCTCAAGGCAGTGCAGCATACCCAGCAGGCTGTAGTTGTCTTGTTTTAAAGTTAACAGATAAAATCGTACATGTGTATTGTGTGTTACACAACATTTTCGAGTGTATATACATTGTGGAATGAATAGATATAACATACACCTTACCTCTCATAATTATCCTTTATTTTTGTGGAGAATACTCTTGTTATCCATTCTCTTAGAATTTTTCAAGAATCCAGTTTATTGTCATTTTCTGTAGCCAACACCTTGCATAGTAAATCTCTTAAATGTATTCCTCCTATATGAAATTTTGTATCTTTTTACAACACCTTGCCAACTTCCTCATTACACCCTGGAAATCATTGTTCTACTGTGTAATTCTATGAGATCGATTCCTTTAGATTCCACACATGATTGAGATTATGCAATATTTGCATGCTGTCCTTAGCTTATTTCACTTAACATAATGTCCTCTGGGTTTGTGTGTCTTATCACAAATGACTGGACTTCTACTTGATGGCTAAATAGTATTCCATTGTGTATGTACCACATTTTCCTTACTCAATAATCTACTGATGGACATGTAGGTTGATACCATGTCTGTTATTGGCAATAATGCTGCAGTAAACATTGAAGTACAGCTGTCTCTTTGACATGCCAGTTTTATTTCTCTTGGCTATGTACCCAGTAGTGGAATTTGCTGGATCACACGGTAATCCTATTTTGATTTCTTTGAGGAACCTGTGTTCCATCAGGACTGAAGTAATTTATATTCCCACCCACAGAGTGTGAGAATTCCCTTTTCTCCATATCCTTACCTGCATTTGTTACATTTTGCCTTTGTAGAATAGCTGTTAGAACACATGTGAGGTGGCAGCTCCTATGGTTTTGATTTGAATTTACCTGATGACCAGGAATGTTGCATGTTGTTTTCATGTACCTGGTCATTGCGTGTCTTCTTTTCTGAGACTTTGTATTTAGGTCCTTTGCCTATTTTTCAATTGGATCAGTTACTTTCTTGCTATAGAGTTGTTTGTGTTCCTTACATATCCTGAATATTAGCCCCTTTTCAGATATCTAGACTGTAGTAGTCTATTTTCTCTATTTGGCTTTCAATCTATTTCTCATTTTATGTATAATATTAATGTTTTAGGGTATATTATCAAGTATTTATTTGTTGAATTATTTCTTAATTTAATTATGTGGGGTTTTGACATATTATTTTAACATACATGTGATTATTCAAAAGTGATAATGATTGTGTATATAGCATTATTATTCTCAAATTGTTTATGAGGAAACATTCAGACAAGTTGAACAATCTGCCTAAGTTCCAAAGAGCAAGGCTTTGATGTATATCTTTCTGGCCCTAAAACACATTCATTTCCCTATGTTGAAATATTGCCAGACCCAGAAAGTCGTGTGCTGAGAGGATATTAACATGATGCATGTGAGAAAGTCACAAAGTTAAAGCCTAATGAAGAAAGGCCACATCTGGGAAGTATAAGAACAATTTTAGTGAGAACTGAAGAACATACATCTCTAGAACAAAGGGCAGTGATGAGTTGACAATTACTCTGAGATTTCCTGTGTTGCTGGCTGCTGATACAGTGGCATTACCCAGTGCGACAAAGAAAGCAGGCACAGAGTTCTGTCACTGCGAGATGATGAGTGAATTATCTTCTCCACATTTCATTCCTGCCATGACAGCATGTGCAGTTTGAAATGCCTTTAGTAGGAAACTCTCGCCAAGTTGGGTAGAGAGGCAAAGTTTCCAGCTAGACAAGTAGGTTTGGACAGGTATCTGTATACAGATGGAAGCAGATGATGTACCTGCTGCCTGGTGTTTGGCAAAAAGAGTAGAGCACCTATTAATTTCCAGAGGAAACTCCATGGAAGCAGTGTAAGAGGCAAGAGGAAGATCAGACAAGCCACAGGAGTTTCATAATGTATAGGTTCCTGAGACACCTTGCATGTCACAATATTTCCACAAAACAGGGCATATAAGAGGATAGATTTTGAAGAGACTAGTTAAAATTTGCATAGTTTCATGAAAATGTGAACATTTGTCATCAATGCATTAAGAAAATCAATGCTAATAAAAACATGAACACTTAAAAGATATAATTAAAAGCTTAAAAGATATAATTTTCTTATACGTAAAAAGCTACAAATGTGAATACCTGAAGGGTACCCAATTGAAATAGGTGAAGGTAGATACATGGAAAGATTTCTACAAAAGTTCATGATGCTTACTTACTCTGTGCCAGCCCACACCAAAGCTGCTGGATAAACAATAGTGCTCAGGTCCCGGGCACACATTGTGAGAGGCTTGAGAGATCAGTGGAGTAGACAGATCAACACGAAATTATAATATGGTCTGTGTGTGCTCAGTTCTTGAAAAAGTAGGTGCAAGATGTGCTGGCATCACTTGAAAGGAACAGGGATCTGGCCTTGTGGAAAAGTTAGGCTGGTCAAAGACTGCTTTTGAAAAAAGGTGAAGGGGAGCTTCGAAACGGAAGGCAGAGAATTCTAGACAGGCAGCAGCCTGGACCAAACCGAGAATGGAAAGAACACTGAAATGTTACAAATGTTGATCTGAACTGGTATTCCTGAATTTAAATTCTCCCACCTGATAATTCAAACTTTCAGCCTTCCTTGGTCTGTATCTTTATACATTTTTATTTGTGGTGCCGGGGTTGAATTCAGGACCTCTTGCATGTTGGTAGGTGCTCTACGCTGAGTGATATTCCAAACCATTCCTGTCCCTTTCTAGGTCCTCAAAGCCCTCTTGGCAGGGAGACAGAAAAAGATGTCACAGGAAAGGCCTATTTGTTAACCGCTGTGAGCTGGGCGTGACCTGTACCATTCCTGCCCTCATCTTGCTGGTCTTTTGTTCCAGGAACACTCCCCATGGCCAGAGATACGGGGAAGGTTACATAGTCTAGCCATGAACAACTGAAAATTAAATAGATCTTAATAAACATACAGCTTTCTCAGTTACACATACGTAGGGTGAAGTAGAATTAAACATGATCAGCTTCTAGAGTCAAAATAGGGCCAGTTCATAAAGGACATTTTATTTCACGGTTAGACTCTTTCCCGAGGGAAGGGATGATCTAGCTACAAGGAAACAGACAGGATGCAGGGCTGAGCACGATGCCTGAGCATCTGCTGGAAGACTCCCGACTGGATACTTTAACTGCTATCAAACTCATTATTTTATGGAAGAAAAAAACTCAGAAAGGAAATAGGCTGTTCCATGCTTTGTATGTCAACCAGTTTCCTCCAGGACTTTTTGAGGCAAACTGCAAAGATGATTAGAAAGACAGAATCTTTTTTTTCCCTCTCTCTTTTAAAAGGAGCTGTGGCATTTTCAGTCCACATAAAAAGTCGGTTTTTCAGTCACAGAATAGTCACTGTTGTCTTGCTGCTCTTGCAAAAATGGCGCCATCCGGGCTGGATAGCACAATGCCGATGTTTTGCTGGGTGATCACTGTGATTAGGTGTGTACCCCTCACGCCCATTCCCACATCTTGCTTTCTGAGGAAAGGAACTAACTCACCACTCCTCCCCACCCCACTGATGATATTAATATTTGGTGGTAGCTTTATTCGAGGAAGGCTTCTTTGGAAGAAGAGCCGGCTGCATCATCTCTGCAAGATGGACAGCACACGAGTTGACTACTCGCAAAGAGAACGGTGTCACTTTATCTCTGCTATATCTCGAGTACCTTGCAAGAGATCTCAGAGCACAGAATACCTCAGAGGTGAAGGGGGTCAGTAGAGGAATTTATGACCTTTCTAATTTGACTATCACCCTTGGGAGATTTGTGTCGGGAACTCTGACTAAGAGTGCTCTGTGGCAGCAAGCATTCTCCGAGGGGAACGTGCTTGACGGCAATGCTTTAGGCTCCTTGTGTGGGTGCCTTGTAGAAGTGAATGAGAACACCCTGCGAGCACGGCTCTCCGCTTCCTCACGTGTTTCATCATATTAAACAAATATTTACTATTGCCTGTCACGTGCAGGGACTCGTGCAGGCTGGGGAGATACATTTTGTTCCTGTTGTCGCATGAATTAGAGTCCGATTGATGGGGCAAAATGTTGAAATAACATGAAATGTTAAAGGAAAATACTAATTGCCACATTTGAACGGCTGATGGAGTGTCAGTGGTTGGCAAATAGCCATCTCTCATCCCACTCGGGGTGTTCCAAAGGATCATGGGAGGAAACTTGGGCTCAGTATGCAAATGTTTCGATTGATTTTTGATGTTTTCTCCCGGGCAGAGGAGAGCTTGGGTGAGGCTTCTTAGGGACATTTATTTAGCTTTATTAATTCAACAAATACTGAGTGGCAAGCCTTATAATAGGGATTTGTGAGCAAAGCACACACCACGATTGCCTTTGAGGGCCTGCCATCTTTGTGTACTTTATTATTATTTTTTAAAGTTGACTCGAAATTAAACTTGGTAAATGATGTTCTCAAATCAAATTCTCTCTCTCTCTCTCTCTCTCTCTCTCTCTCTCTCACACACACACACACACACACACACACACACACACACACATACACACACGGAATGACAAATACTATGAAGACATCCCAAGTGTATTTGAGTGTGAATATTTGGATGTTTCTGAAGTAGAATAAGAGAAATGGTTTGCTAAAGGGAATGACTTGACTGAAGGTGAAAAAGAGAAAAATGGGAACAGTATGCAAGGACCAAGGGATTGAAAGAGTATTCATGCAGATAAATCTGCAAAGACTCGACTGAACGTTAGTTACCTTTCAGACATTAGAGGTTCTTGAATTCTGAGCATTTATTGCTTTCTCCTGGGCTGTGGAGAAATATTGAAATTATTTGAGGACAGGAGTGATGTGGACTAAGCCAGACTCTTTGTCTTATCAAGTCCTATAAAGGGAGATGGAGCATCCTAAATGTTGCACATAAATATAATTTACTGACTGCTTCTAATGGTACCTTGTATTTCAAAGCTTTTACGACATGCAGCTACGTTTTGATAAACTAAATATTGCCTGGGCATACATAAGTCTGTGTTATAATTGACTATTATAAATAAGATTCACTATAGTGAAATGCTGTTATGACCGTTTGGCATCTGTTATTATTTGGGAATAATTTTCAAATGCACTATTTTTATCAAAACAAATTTTTAAATGCTTCTTGAAATACTTGGATTATGCAAAGGCACCTCAGGAAAAATACTTGTAATATTCAACTGGAAGTTGATAGAAACTGACTTTAAATATACCTAGAATCCCTAATATAGAATACTTTTATTTTCATAATAGCTGTATTCTTGATCAGTCTATAATAACTTGCAATTGATATTAAAAAATATATGTGAACTTAATTTAAATGCTTGTTTTTGTCACTTAATATATGTTAATGCTTCTTAGTAATA
The DNA here is from genome assembly GCF_053883595.1 of Heterocephalus glaber. Lineage (NCBI taxonomy): Eukaryota > Metazoa > Chordata > Mammalia > Rodentia > Bathyergidae > Heterocephalus > Heterocephalus glaber. The sequence continues at coordinate 6,747,374 of NW_028258413.1, forward strand.
GTTCACGTGAAAAGAAATGCTAGTGGAGCTGCCAAAGCAACTTGGAAATCCCTGGAGTGGGGCACACGGTTCTGGGTGGAGTGTCCAATCCGCATGCTGAAGGCTGCTGCGTTGGTTGGCTCTTGTGTCTCAGTGCCACTGCCAGCCCAAACTCTTCCTTGAAGCTCAGAAGGCTGAAAGCCCCAAGCTACTTTTCTAGACTCCTTGTCAGCTGGGTTCTGGGTAGGAAGAACAAAGGTAAAGGCAGGCGGGGCCCAGCCTCGAGGCCCTGCTTGGGAGGAGGTGCTGTGCTGGGCATCTCAGCAGCAGGCCAGCAGTCACACGGGCGCTTGCTCCAGCCTGCTTCTGGGCTCCGAGGAGCCCTCTCCTACATATTGGTGCTTGGCCACTCCTTTCTTCCTTTTCCTCCCAAAGCTCCTCTAATTCCTTGGTGATGAGCTCCTAACTTTCAATTCTGCTCTCCTGGAAATACCTTCAATGGCTTTTAAAATTTTTTGACTGCACACTGAATAAGGATACATCTGAGTGTGGTTTCCATAGGACTTCACACAGTGAGGGAAACAGACCGAAACTTAACTTCATACACTAGGGTGTGCTGAACTTAGCAGACAATACACTAGATAATGTTTGCAGGTCCTTCTACTCTATCCTACTGTAAACACTGTCGGGGCATTAATCCTTCTCATCTTTCATTTATAGAGCCCGTCACCTGTCACCCTCACTGGAACTTCCTGGTGCTGGATAAGAGCTCTGTAGTGGGATCCATGGAACTGCAAGGGGAGATTCAGGGCTTGGTGTTCTTTGCGAGTTTATAATTTCATAGGGAGACACAACCTTTTACCTTACAATCTTTCTTCTACTCTTCTTTCTTACATGTATGATTTATTTGGTCAAATACTCATTCTTGTAGGCTGAAATATTGACAAAAAGGGTAAAGAAATGAATGAAAACAGAGAGAAAATAATTCAGACAGAAGTAAGTAACAGTGCATCTTAAATCTCTTTATAGGGAATTTTTGAAATTTCTGTCTCAATGGAAGAACACAGAATTTGTGGAAGAAAACCTTTTTCTTCTAGATTTGCACAAAATGCCAGATGTAAACGTGCCCTTTTTGATGTGAGTGCAGACTCTTCCTATATCAGGGCTCCATGCTCTGAGTCATATCTGGATCCTATGATGAGATGAAAGGTTGACTATGTCTTATTCTTATCTGCCTCCATGGTGGAATTTATTTCAGTGGTTTTGAGTGTAAAATCAAGGTTTGGTCATTTTGGACCACGCTATTGAAGACTTTATTAGCAAAGGACAAGTTCTCAATTTTCTTGGCTAGACGAACAGGTTTATGAGACATTTCAAGTTATTTCGCATCAGGTTCTAAGGCTTGGCTAGGGAACGGATACACAGTGAGCAGTAGGACGTTATAAAACACCATTCTTTAAGTATTTGATGACAAACACAATGTGGTAAAACCATTGAAGAAAGAAATACTCCCCAAAAAGATGATGTAAATTCATCAGCAATACATTTTTCCAATCACAAACTATTACTCCAATGGAAATATTATTTTTCTTCACATAAGCATTATATGACTATATTCATTTTCACCACATATTTTAGTATAGTTGTTTATTTTACTCTATGTTTTGCTGGGGTTAGGCTTAGACACCAATATCTTGATTTTAAAAATCACCTTTAAACATTATTTGATTTTATTTTGACTTTGTTTTAGTAAAACTTTTTAAGACTAGTTACTCTTCTTCAGACAGTATAAAAGCAGACAGTTTTACCATATACCTGACTGCTTCTCCTTTTTTTTTTTTTAAATTTTACATGCATTGAGAGGTCTAACTTATGAAATTCATCAGAATGCCCTTCACTATCGCTAGAGCTCATGGCCCTCGCTCTCCTGTGTTACACTCCCTGGGGTGTCACAGAAAACACTGGGATTGTTTGTTTTCACAAATCTCTAATGGAAGGGTTGAGGGAGGGGAGGGACTGCTAAGAGATTAAACTGCTGGGGGCTTCTCCAGTTGGATCACAACTGTTTGTCTGGCACACCCAGATGAACAAGAAGCAGGCTAGTTCATTTCCTCCTTGGTGGAGGATGGAGACAAACAGAAACGTATACATTTGATCCATGGGTTCTGGTGATGTTTTGAATAAAGCTAGTCCATAGAATTCCATTTCCTCCACCGAGAAGTCAGAGTAATTTGGTTTCTTGAGACTTTTGTGTTTTTACCTCTTCCTCCCCCTCTCCCACCTCCTCCTCCTCCTCTTCCTCCTCCTCCTCCTCCTCCTCTTCTTCTCCTTCTCCTTCTAATTCTGAAGCACTGAGCACATCACAAGGGTCCAATAGGTTGGCATTTCTAAAATGAAACGTGTGTGAGAGAACCTGACTCAAAAGGAAGATTTCCTAACTAGTTCGGTGAGTTCAATTCAAACCACGATTTTAAAAACTCAGTAAAGAAATAGAAATACAAGTATTTTTCAACAAAGTATATACTTCCCCCAATAATTATACTACTATAGATGAAACCCAGAGAGACAGATGTTATTCTGAGACCGTTCCTAGGGACCTGAGGAGCCCAGACTTGTCTTGCGGTGCCCATTTCCTTCTGCCTACCTCGCTGACCACACACTGAGTCCCCACCCACCTTACAGGGAGGCCAGTGGGCTGTCAGGTGGCTGCTCAGGGCTGTGGCTGACTGTGCTGTGCTAACTGAAGTGTGCAGGAAAAGATGAATAAAAACACTCCCTGCCAGCTCCTCCAGCTTTGGAAGGGTGACAAGCTCATGAGGCAAGGGAGCTAAAGGTGGCCAAAGTGATGCTCCACATGAGGGCTGACAGGAACCCAGGCTGGCTGTACAGAAATCCTGTGGTCCATGCACATGTGGACCAACCACACTTCCCTTTCTCCCTCCTCCCCCAGCCGCACTATTATTCCTGCCAGGAAGGACGGAGCGAGGAGTGTGTGCAGATTAGGGTGCTGCATCCCCTGTTGCGTGCATTGACCTAGAACTGCTTCCTCTGAGCCCTGACCTCAAGACAAAGAAGGAAACAAGGAGAAGCAACAGCCTAGTGCTGTGCTCCTCACCACAGCCCAGGCCTGGACCTCTCTGCCTGTTTACTCTCTGGCTGCTGTCCCCCTGAGGCAGGGGAAATGCTCCTCACAGAGGGAGGGGACAGAGACCCCCGCAACCACTTGCTGTCTACTTTGAGCTGCAAATATCTCTGCAGATAGAAGTATAATTAAAAATGAGAGCTGTTGCTTGATGATGATAAAAATTAACTTATGCATTTATCAAAAATATCACCCATGCATTAATTTCGCTATGAACAAACTGTATGAAGAAGAGCCATGTGCAAATTCATTCTTATCTAATGTGGAAAAATGACTTGGCTATCCTTGGAGTATGGATCCTTTTCCTCTTTTAGGTAAGGTGACCAAATTAAATAAGCATTTGTAGGCTAGAAAACTCTGAGCTTTCAAAATTTCATTTCTAATCTGGCACCCTCCCCCCAACACCTCATTAGCCTTAAAATGTAAAACCTTTCTCTGAGCTCTAAATAGAAGTTAAAAATAACATCTCACTCCTAAAAGCCTTAAATCCCACCTTGTTTCTAATCAGCCTTGCGGAGTGACTATACAAGGTTACCCAGATCTGACTGATTTATGCATATCATTTTTTTTGTTTTAATTGAAACAGCAACATTTAGGTTCCACCTTAACAGTGCACCTTAAAAGATTATCTCGGTTATTTCGCAGGCACCGAGCCGGCACTAATAGTCCAAGGCAGATATTGAAAAGCAGCACAGGGCCAGGCAGATCTATTAGAAATTCCCATCCACGCGCCTCATACATATTGATTTCTGACACCAAGCAGCAGTGAAAGGCCCCGTGGGAATAATATATTTAGCAGGGTTCGCTGGGAGGAGGTCACAGGGTGCATACAGATTAGCTGCGGAGGACCAAGGCACCGGGTTGGAGGCAAACGCTAGATTTTATATCATTTTAATCTGAACTTTTATAATCCTTTTAGTTCTTCTTTCTCTGGATGGCAGAGAGAAGGCTCCTTCACATGGATCACACATCTTTTTCTTTATTCCTCCTATAAATGTGCAAATGCCATTGTAAAGGGGAGGAATGTTCCTGGCATATAAGCAGCAGAGCCCTGGCCAGATTTGCTTTTATAAATGGTGGTCAATTCAGATGAAGACATCTTTATTTAAAGATGCCTTTCTGTGGAGGAGGGAAAATCACCCACCCGGATCTCCAGGGTTCAGTTAGAAGCGCAGAAGTTGCTCCGATTCAAGCGCCTTCCTCCCCTCCCCCTCGAGCTGACACTGGGGCTTAATTGAGCACAAGTTGCATTTATCCTGTTACGTCTATGAAAACAAAAATCTAAACGTTTTTTTTAATTACCTTTCTGATGGGTCGGGGATGCCTGCTCATTACTCTAAGAGGTGCTGTGACTGTGTCAGATAAAGGTGTCACAGGAGAGTCAAACATGCATTTTGGAGGAGGCAGAGATGCCAGCGGTGAGAGAAAGAAAGGTTAGAGTGGTCACACTTTGACAGAGGGGTGAGATCCTGCAGACAACAAAGGGAAAGAGGAGGACTGGCTCTCAGACACAAAGGGCTATTGTCTTCCCCTAGGCTGCATTTAAATGTTAGGTGTTCTATAAAAAGTTCCCATGATTACTAACAATCGTAAGAAAATAACTATATCTGTGTAGTTACACAGCCTTTTGAAACTGCCTTCTATTCTCTGGAATCTCATACAAGCATAAAAGACTGTGGAGGGGGCAGGGAGGACCGGGTAAGAATAAGCCATCGAAATTTATCCTTGAAAATATCAGAATCATCACAGCAATAAAAATATGAATTTGGGTTTTGTTTTATCAATGAGATTTATTTTACCAAAAAGAGATAATTAAAGCATCCAATTAAGACCTGAAATTTTCCTTGTCAGATTATTTCACTAAAATACATCAAACATTTGGATTTGTTAATCAGGCCTGTCTCCAAGAACATGTGATAGCTTTTTGTTTTTGAATATGTCCAAGCTAAGGACAAGCCCATGAAAGAAGACCATTCAGTTTGGAGGAGGAGGAAGGAAAAAGGAGCTCTACAACCTCCACCCTGAGTTTTCTTTTTGAAACTTGGGAAGCTGTGTGAAAATGTGATTTTGGACAGTGCCTTTGTCAGGAATGCTTGGCCAGATGCTGCCTACAAACCAGACCTAAGCAGACACCGAGCCAGCCAGACTCATTTCACCTTCTATTTTGGCTGCTTTGTGGGATTGCACGTATACTGAGAGTCAGAATGAACACTGGTTCTTCTTAGCACCTAGAGACATCAAAGGATTAGGTACCTGGATGCTGAAGAACCTGAAAACCTCTCACTCAGACCACCTAAGCCCTCAGACTAAAGACAGCAGGTGCAGGGAGTCTAGAGGAGATGGTACCCAGGAAGATTATTTGATAACAGAGAAACCCAAGTACTGGGACTGCAGAAGTTAGACTGTCCTGCCGTGAGAAATGGGCTTGTGTTCATTTCCAACTGCAATAAAACACAACATAATGTCTGGCATAGTCAGCCATGCTGCAGATGGGGGAAATGATGGTCAAGACAAGGCTGAGGTAAGGCTGGCCAGTGCAGGTAGGCAGCAGGCACTGACCACGAGTCTGTCTCATCTTGCCTGTTTTCCCAAGCCTCCCCGTTGTTTGGGAACTGTGTGTGCTACCCCAACGCTCACACAAGTGACCGTCTCCTGCTGGTCTTTGGAGGGGCATTGTCTTTGGTGTGGGAAGGAGTGTGGGGCCATCTCCCATCTGGGAACCTGAAGAAAGCCTAGACCAAGTGAGGACACACTCGGACCTGGGACAAGGACACTGTGAATATAGCATCATCCACTTTCCCGGGTGCTTAGCACATTTCTTGATTTCTTTGGACAAAGATGTTAGTTAATAACATGGGTTGGCTCGAGTAAATTATATTAGGTAGAAGTTATGCCTAAAGGACAGCAACTGGATAGTAATTGTCAAAGGCAAATAAAACAAAAACTAGCAAGTTCTTCTTTCTACACTGTCTGCAAGGTGCTGGGCCCTCTGCTGATCGCGTCCTTCCACACTGGCCCTGGACTGTGTCAGGTGGACACTCAGACTGAAGAGGTCTAGTTTTGTCCAAGGGGGAAGGGCATGTTTCCTGCTCAGAAACAAACTGAGGAAAGTGCAGGGTAAGGGAAGTACTGGTACTGATGGTTGGTCCCTTGGATTTGATTGGAGTGCCACTACCCAGGTGTCACTGAACAATGTACTTTCTACTTGTCACTCCAAGCCAACTACATACTTCTCTGTCCTATAATCCCATCCGGCACCAAACCTGCCAGCTATCTGTTCTGCTGAAAGTGTAAAATTGGTACATTGCGTCTCTTCCTCTTGCAGCTCCAACCTTGTTTTAGTAGATGGATTGCTTACGGGGGTGGGGTGTTATAGTCCTTAAATTCTAGCAACAACAACAACAGAAACAGAATCCCCTACAAAGAATAAAACAATAAACCTTCATGTGCTCTCCCTCCAACAGATTGGTCATGTGTTATATCTGGACAGTGTTCCTAGACACTGCTGGACCACTGCATGCTGAGGTGGAGTTCGGGGCTCTAGCAGAGCAGCTGGATTGGTACCAGCATTGAACCCCCATCAGAGGAGGCTTCACCCTACTGTCCCTTGCTTGTCCTTCCTGCTAGTGACTCACAAGCTGTCCTTGGGCTGAGCTACTGCAAAATGTGGGTCTGTGGAAAGCATTTCCCACAGGGAGAAAAGTCAGAGTTTTGGGCCACTGACTGTACTATCTGACGTTGAAAATCCTCATGTGAATTATTTATGGGAAATCTTTACATCCATCCAAATAAGATGGGTGGTAGAATTTGGGGGGTGATATTTGAAAATGGAATACTTGATTCCGACGCAATTAAAAGAATACAAAAATAAAATAGAAATTAATTGATAGAATTACTCTTAAAATTAATTTGGACTCACAGGCTTACTGGCTGTGTTAAATATTTCCTTTAGCTTCATGAAGAGCTTAAAAATACCGGGCAGTGTGTGTGTGAGGAAGGAAAATGTGGAGGTTTTATAAACCCAGAATGTAAACTACGTGTGTGTGGTCCACAATTGCACATTCTGACAATGTCCACAGTGAAAGAGTGAGATTCCAGGAGAATATACAGATGCCTTTGTGAGCGAGGGACGGGGAAAAGTCTCTTTTAGTTGGGGCAAAAACATGCATTTACTTTCAGTGGAAGTAGACACACTTAAATCCCTGCTGAGCGCCGGGGAGGGGCTGGATGAGCTGTCTGGAAAGCATTTTCTCTCTCTTTATAACGTTAGAAATCCGAGGAGCGCATTGTGCATGGTGATGGGAGGATTCTGCCGTGAGAGAGCACATGGGGCATTGAGAAAGGCTTAATGTGTTCTCATTAGAGCAGGAAGGGGCTAGGGCCAGGCGGGGAGGCGCCTCGGGGGATGGAGGCGGCTAGACCACTCCGGGAAGCATTGCAATTTTGTGCCTTCTCTCTTCAACTCCCTCAATCCCCGAGCTTGACATAGCTCTTTCACAGACAGTTCAGGAAAATGCCTCCCAAGCCTCATGTAAAGAGAGCTGTGTTGTACATCCTGCTTGCAGTTTAACAGTTTGTTTGCTTGGGCCTTTTAAATACTCTCTCGCTTCCTGAGCTGACCTTCTTGGAAGCATTCACTTCTAATCAGATGAGAACCCGGAGAGCAAAAGAGAGCCATCCTATCAGCGAGAGAAAACCTAGATGCTTTTAGAGTTATTAAACTCTACAAAGCTGCTGGTATGGAAATTCTGGCAGGAGTAGCAGAGGGGGCTTTATAATTGAGATTGTTCTCATAGGTGGTTTGATAACTGTAATCTACCAGACACATGTGTTTTTGTTTTCTAGTTTGAATGTTTTCTAATAGGAAACCAAAAATAGTGCTTCTTGTTGTTCTTATTCTTTTTATTTTTAAAGGACCATTTCACATGTGACTTAGCCTGAAAAGGAAAATATCCTTATAAGGGCTCAGCTTGTGTCAGGCAAGACTATGCGTCCAAAGCCAAGGAGCAAGCTGAGGACAGTTATTCTTTCAAGCATGAAGAGTTGAAAATAGCTGGTGATTCCTTTTGTTCACTTACTACCATGCCTTCTTAATGGACCAATGAATTTTTTTTCCATAGAAACATAGGTGCTTACTCTAGTGGCATGGGTTTTCCAAAATAGAATAATCAAAGAGAAATGTAAAACTTACTCCAAATCATTTCTTTCTTTAGCTGAGATAGCTCAATTTACAGTGGACCCTTGTGTTCTGACTGGCCTGATACAAGAACAACTTGGGTTAAGAATGGAATTTTAGTTTTAACTTACTACCAATGTCCTGAGTTATAACCTGAAAGTTGGCTGCTTGTGCTTCCAGTTGTCTCAGATACAGATTTAACCCTTAAAGAGTTCTGGAAGGAACATGACAGCATCCTCTCCCAGGTGGGGCTCACTGAGAAACCCTGGGCCAGTGTCTCTCTAAGGACACCAAGATCTGCCTGTGTGCAGGAGAGAGACTTTGAAGGCTGTGGAGAGGAGCCTGAGCCTTCATTGACCAACTTGAGTTACAACCAGACCTCACAAATGAATTGAGTTTATAAGTCAAGGGTCCACTCTACTCTAAAAACTTCCTGCTTGGAAATAAACATAGCAATACAGATGCTATGTATTCTCATCTAGACAAGCCCCCAGGCCAGCTGGAAGGCCTTTCTGAGGCTGGTGAGACTGCGGGGCTGTAGGGCTTTGCTAGCATGTGCTCATAAGGATTGTGCTTACTGTCACTACCTGCAGTGGAAGAGAGAGGGGTTTCCAGCCCTGGTTGGCTATAAAAGATTTGGCAAAATCTATCAGGGAATCAGTAAGTATTTCATGTCAAAACCCAGAGATTTTCCTCTTAACTTGCAACCCCATTAAAATTCTCATTTGGGGAGTAATTAAGAAATGCTTTCATATATTTTTTCATTTGTACATATTTGAGGTACATGATGTTTACGTTCCCCGTGTGGAGTTGGTGCGTGCACGTAACACATCTTCATTCCTTTTTGAGCTCTTTTCCTCTCCTCCCGTCTGCCTCCTCTATCTCTTGATCTCCTTCCCATTTGAGAAAGGTCCATCTTCTGACTTCTTATTTATCCTTTATTTTATTCTTTATAATTTGCATTTCTTATATAAGAAAAAAATGTGATATCTAAGCTTGTGTGTCTGATTTATTTCACTTAGCACTGTGGTCTCCAGGTGCATCCATTTTCCTACAAATGACTCGTTTGTCTTTCTTTATGGCAGAGTAGTGCTCCAGGGTGCATAAATACCACATTGTTGGTATCCATTCATCTGTTGATGGGGATAGGCTGCCTTTTTTGAAGGAGAAAGGTGACAATTCATCCCAAACTGAATAAAAGTGCCGAAACTTTTGAGCCAAAATCATGTCCATATTATAATTGCACTGCTGACCAATGAGAAGTTCATGAGATTGAGAAAGAATACAAATATTTAATCTTACTAATTAGAAATGAATCTCCATGCTTGGTAGCTATTGGCCATAGAAGTATAAATTCTGAATTTTCCAAAGGATGACCATTTTGTGGGTCTTATTATGAAAGCAGTTGGATAGTATCACAGTATATCACTCTGCTTATGTGGAGTGACTCTACTTTACACAAAGTTTGTATTCCATTTAAATAACAATGTAACCAAAAATAGTGCCATACACATTTGTCACTGAACTAGCAAATAGATATATTTTCATGACATTGCTATAACATATTATGTATGTCTTGCCTCTTTAGAGTAAAATATCACTATTAGTTGAATTAATGTTAAATGGGAATATTTTTGATGTTTTAATAGGACAGATGTATAGTTTTCAAAGTGTTGGATAGTTTTTACATATTTACCCTGAACTGAATATAAAAATAAATTTGTAATTTTGTGTTCATTTTAACATCTTTCAAAGGAGTATAGTCTGATTGGATTCTAATTTTCAACATTTGAAATTGAGTGATTATTCTCTTCTTCCTGCATTTTCAGAGAAGATATTAAGTAGCAATGAATATTTGTTTTACTCAGTTATCTTAATCAAAAAGTAAAGCCAAAATAATAAATAATAAATTTTCTACACAAAGAAAGGCAATATTTTTATATTTCTTTTAAAATTTCCCTTGCTGGCTATGTGTTTCTTATCCATTGATTCAACGTAAAAAGGAGAATTTTCACTTTAATTTTTTCAGTAGTAATAATTACAGCTAATATTTGTTGAGAACCAAGTTCTATGATGAGTTTAGCAAGCATTGTTTTATTTAGTCTATATATTATACAATTTATAGTTATCCTAATTTTAAGTTTGAGGAATCTGTGGCCCATCTAGGTCAGATAATCTGCCAAATGCTTCTAATTGAAGCAGGATTCAAAGCAGGTCTGCTTAGCTTCAAAGCTCTGCAAAGTATGTTATACTGATTCTCCAACACTTAGCAAATTTCATAAATCACCTACTTTGTGCTGGCCACTAGAGTGGGTTTTCCTTAAAAGGTAAACAGGGTTTCCTTGCTGACTGAAGGAGGCTTTTAGCTAATCTATGCTGTGGACAGCCTGTTTGCTTATTTACTGAAGCAGGGCCGAGCACCATGCCTGACTCCTGTCACCTGCTCCAGATGTGGCCATGCCTCCCTGCCTTCATTGCTGGGCAGGGGAGCTCCATCATTTTCTATAGTGAACAAATCAGTTTTTAAAAGAATGAGAAATACTCTGGAGGACATAAAGCAAGGTGGCATCTCAAAATGTCTCTGACATCAGTGTGCAGAAGAATCCTGAGAGGTGGCTTCAGAGGAACAATTGGTGGGAGCCTCTCATTGCAGAGACTTCGAACACGGAATACACTTGCCCTGGAAGGGAGAATGAGTCCGACCCTGGGAGGAAGACATTGGAATGGGTGGATTAACTCCTAGGCATGAAAGCAACCTTGTATTCCATTTTACGGGCAAAGAAAAATCTCTGAGAGCTTTTGTGGAGGGATGTACAATCTGTGTTATTAATATTCCGGGAACCCTTTATTACTGCTATCTGAAAAACGGATTGTTGTGAGTGAAAATGCTAATAATTGAAAGCTTTATATACCTAAATATATGTGTGTCAAATTATATCCTGTTGATTAGGGTATATCATGATGTCACTCTATGTTGTGCATATTATTATCATGTAATATAGACAGTGGAGGTCTATGGGACCGCATAGCAAGGTTGTTAAAAGGTTATAGCTGTGCAACTTTGGAAGTTTTACTAACTTCTCCGAGTCTGTTTCTTCATCTCTAAAACCAGGGTAATTATACATTATACTGACCCAACATGATTGAGTTGAGGTGTGCTGTAAGTAAATTGATTAAAGGCTCAGAACAGTTCCTGTAACCTTGTAACCACCGTGAAAGTGTTGGTTAAGTACAACACAAACACATGTGTGCAGCTGCTCCCCACTGGAGGGCTGGAAGAACCTCTTGGGGACATGACTGAGAGGTGGGTTTCTGTCCCTGCTAATCTGGGTTCTTGCTTCTGCTTGACTCTGCATTCTCTGGACCTCTTCTAAGGACCTCATGCCTATTAGGGCTAGAAATGCTCTTGTACACCAACCTTCTTTTCACACATTCATTCATTCAAATTTCCATGAAACGCCCATTTTCCAAATCACAAACCTTATGACAAGTGGAGGCTGTGCTTCCATCTGGGCCGCCAGCCTCAGTCATGGCCCTGAGGCTCTGTGAGCCCTCTGCCCCCTTCCTGTGCTGCTGCCGGTGTGTTCTCTGCTGCGGAGGGAAGGGCTTTGTCTTCTACTGGGGAGAAGGATGACTCCCTGATGAACACAAGTCTATCTTAGGCCAGGTACTCTAAGGGCTGCCACTAGCAAGGGATGATTCCCAACTTGCTTATGTCACAACACGGTTCATTTATAGAAAACAGTGAGAAAAATGAGCATCACAGTCCACAGTCTGAGGTGACTCACTCTGGGGTCAGGCAAACCCTCAGTCCTCTCATGCACAGAGCTAAAAGGACCACGGATGTGACCGGCATAGCCCAGCGCAGGGCTGATGAGTCCTGGCCCACAGGATAAAATCCAAATCCTCTGGAATCCCATCTCTGTCCTTGCTGCCCAGTTCCCCTCTGACTGTTCACTCCCAGGCAGTGGGAACCCTGGAGTTTTTCTTGCTCGGAAGCCTCCTGGGCTTTCTTCTGCGTTAGCCTCTGAGATCCTTTGGGTCTCTGTTCATGTCCTGTCTTTTCCAGGAATTGTCACGGAAGTCTTTTCATTCTGATGTGACCCATCTGGCTCAGCGTCTTTAGTTCATATTCGACGTTTCCCTGCCCATGCGTTTGTCATGGCTCCTAAGCAGCAGTATTACAGGCTGGAGTCAGGGCTCGGGGTGAGGCACCTGCCTCCTGGAATGTGTGGGGCTCTAGGTTCGATCCCACTGCCAAGAGAAACACCAACAAAAGCTCAAAGCCCTTGACCAGTACATTCTTGGATGGGGAATCTAACTCATTTTTAACAACTGAAAATTTAATTAGAGATAAGAAGTTCTCAAATTATATTTTTGCATGGGAACTTAGATACCTTAACTCTTTCCTTTAGTAAATGCTTTTGTTAGAAGGATCACAGAGATTTTTCCATTAAACCACTTTTGGTCAATACAGACTTCCTTTGTTTATTTTTTTGTTTTAGAATTAAAAAGGGAGGATTAGTGATATGGAATTTGCATGTTCTATGCAGTGAGGTCATGTAGAATACATATACTGGGACGTGTGCTCCAGAAATTATGTACCAAAATACAACAAAATGGAGAAACATCAAAATCTTAGTTTTGATGATTTTACACACACACACACACACACATACACACACACACATACAATTGTAAAACTGTCTTTTCAAATTATATTAAAGCATGCTTATATATTGGGCAAGAAAAGGAAACAAATAGAAATAAATAAGAATATTTTCATCTATTATCTTTCCTATCATTTAGAATATACTACATAATGTAACTTTATTTATTTATTTATTTATTTATTTATTTATTTATTTTTGGTACTGGAGATCGAACTCGGGTCCTTGCGCTTGCGCAGCAGACATTGAAACCACTGAGCTAAATCCCCAGCCCTATAATGTAACTTTAATGAAAGAATGATGGTATTCTTTTGAATATCCTAGAATTGGCATGTAATGATCTCTTATTTAAACACTGGGAAATATTTTTATAAGTCTACCACTAATCATTTTTCTTTTCAAAATTCACAATTCAAGTAATTTTGAGACATTTGTCCTGACAATTAATAAGGTTTGGAAATCAATTTATTTAAATTAAAATAATCAGTATTTTAAAAGGATATTCAAAAAGCCAAAATTAGCAACTTTTCTTTTTTTCTTTTTTTTTTTGGTACTGAGGATTGAACTCAGGTCCTTGAGCTTGCATAGCAGGCGGTGAAACCACTAAGCTAAATCCTGGGCTCTGCAACTTTTCTTTTCAAAGATTGTTTCCTAATAAGGTGAAGCATCTACTGTTTAAATTTATAACTTAGTGAAACATTAGCCAAGATTTTTCTCACTCATCCTTTACTCAAACATACATACATATAGGTACCAAAATGATGATTATCCCTTTTCCTGAAATAGAAATTTCATACTTGGAAGTCTCGACTTGAAGTATTTAAAGAATTAAATTTTCAGGTATAGAAGATGAACACTCTTTATAGTATTTTAAGGCTTGGGTGACAATAGGGACATGAGTAGAATTTATAATTAGATTGAAAGGACATTAGATGAAAAATCAAATTAAATATAGTTTTAATTAATTTCATAAATGAGGGTAAACAAATGTTATTTTTAAGAGGTGTTTGTATATAAATGAATTGGAAACAATTTTTAATAATCACAATCTATTTTAAGAACAAAACCTTGTATAATTCCCTTTCTATAGCTTTTTGCATATTGTTCTGTCATTAAGAGATTTCATGCAGTTTTACTCATTGTAAAGCACTGCTCTTTCAAGTATGTACTGATAAAAGCACAGAATATGGATTGAATTATTTGAAATGATTTCAATTTACTAGACAAAGCAAAACACAATAACTTTATACTTTCGTATTTCTCCATTCTATTTTTCTTTACTTCTATTTTTGAATTAAAAGTACTCACAGATTTATACACAGACACATGCATATAGTCTCCCTGTGTGGAGATGAACCCAGACCGGAAGGTAAAATACTAGACACTCATTGAAAAAAGACACAGAAATGACTCGCTGTAGCATGACCATGTGTCAAGAAAACATGGGGAATGGGGAAAAAATAAGAATCAAGATATATTATGTAAAGGCACAAATCTCTAATGATGCATGTCATTATATTGTATACCTAAAATATACCAATAAAATTAGTAAAATAAAAAAACATGAACCCAATAACTTAGTCTCTAGTTGCGAACAGACTCTTTCCAAATGAGTAACCATGCAGTCCATTCACACGTACTTATTTTTAACAGGAAATAAGTACATTCATCAAATACTCAAATTTTTGCTTTATCTTTCTACTTTAATGTGCTTGGAAACAAACTGGCTTCTCTTTCTCACACTTCATATTCAGTTTTACAGAGAATTTGTCAGTTCAGCCTGAAAAAGAAATCTAGAAGCTGATGATTTTCACCATCTCTGCTGCTAAATGCCTCAGATGACTGCATCTTTCCACCCACGACCCCAGACTTGCCCAGCTTCTGGAGAGCCCCCGGACCCGAGATCCTTTGCAGCCCTAGGAGCTCGGGTCTGCGGGCCTTCTTCACTCAGAGTCAAATCCAAAACATTTACAATGGTCTGCACGAACCCGCTCGATCGATCTCTTTCTACCGTACACCTCCCTGGCGTCACCTTCCTCCACTCCCGTTAACCTAGTATTTCCTGTCCTCCTCGTTGGTCTCCTTGTTTTGTCCGAGTTATACGAGGCGCTTTGCAATCTCCTATCTCCGCTTTGCACCTACTGCTCCCTTAGCCGTAGAAACAGCCCCCTCCCTCACCTCCTGCCCACCTGTTCTATGATCTCCTCCGCAAAGAAGCTTCTATTGAGCACCTACTCAATTTTAAAATATCACCATCCCAACTAGGAGTTCTCATCTACAATTATATTTTCATCTATCACGTGGTTTGCTATACTGGCTCATTTCGTTTATTATCTGTTTCCCACCACAGAATGGAAATGCTATGGAAACAGGGCTTTTGGACCATTTTTTAGTGTCTGGAGCAAAGTAAGGGTTTCCTACATGTGTGCTGAAAAAGTAGCAACTGGGTAATCACAACAGAAAAGAACCCTTCAGAAGATGAAAACGCTGGACATAATTCAGTGATATTTGTTGAAATCATAAGTTTAACATAAGTTTGTTCGAAGAGTGTTTATGGAGAAATGCTGAGTTGTTTCAATATGATTCTTAAGTAATTATTATTTTTAAAACTGCGTATGTGAAAAGAAAGTTTATTGTTGCCAGTCTTTCAGTGAATGTGTTTGTTACAGCTCAAATCAGGTTCTATTAGAAGGATGGGCATGTGACTAATGACACCTCAAAGATTTTTTTTTTTCCAGCGAAAACCAAAGAGTAAGACTCAGATTCCCTGATCTGAGGCTGAAATTGGCTTTTTCTTGGATCTTGGAAAAAAGAAACTGGCACACTTGCCTCCCTGCTGTTGCTATGTTCAGCCTGCTCACTTCACAAGCTCCTGTGGATGAAAGTGTAATTGTGTGGAAGGTGAATTGATTGCAATTAACCTCCGGACTTACCCCCGGGCCGGGATGTTCTCCTGCCTCTCCCAGGCATGTGCCTCTGGGCCCATAATACATAGCTGATGAATACATATATCATAGAGCAAAACACATATATTATGGGATAAAGTACATAAATCATGTAGAAAAACATGCATTATACTGAGATGATCAAATTATAAATGAAGCACATAAATCATAAGATTACACTGTTGAATCATATCAGGAAACATAAATTGTATAGTGAAATCCCAGGGTCACTGGAGGGTTCAGCGAATAATGAAATGAGTCCCATAACTTAAGGAAAAGTGGAATATCTCAGGAAAAATCCATTGTGCATTCCGTTGAATATTCCAGTTAATCCAATTTTATCTCCTATACCTCTGTATCCTAGGACACTAGGCTTCGTGGTGTGGGGGATGGGAATAAAGAGACTGAAAACAGAAAATTGAATAGCAATCTACTACAAGCAAATTTAAAAATAGTAGCTTTCAAACATAATGAATATTGTTAAGTTTTCAAGTCCAAGTTGGAAAAGGAAGCAATCTTAAAACCTGCTATAAGCATCAATAGGGAAAGGTCTTCTAAAATAATGTTTTGGATCTCAAGGAAAAAAATCCTTTAAAAAGAAGATAAAATTAAGATTTTCTGTAGATAGGTGATGAAATTTTTTTTTCCAATACCAGGGATCAAACTCAGGACCTTGCCACTGAGCTACATCCCGACCACAGGTGATTGAAATTTGAGTTGAAATGTTGCACTAAATAAGGAATGAACACTAATTTTATATTATACACATAGAAAAGCTTTGCTTACCTTCCTTTGGGAATGAATCATTTTTCACATTTGATCTTGCTTTTCTCCCTTTACTCCTTTGAATCTTTGCTCAACTCAAGTATTTATAGGGTCAAAGAGAAGCAAAGTGGAGAAAACAATCCCTGAAGTTAATTTCGCTTTTCAAAATAAAGTCAGAAGCTGGTGAAGGCCATTATGCAAGGCTTCAAGAGAAGCCCAGTCTCAGACAAGCAGAGAAAAAGGATACACATCAGACCACCCTCACCAAGTTTCTCAGTGTAATGTTTGTCCACCTGAATTACGTCCTCACTAGTGCCTGAGCCTGGAATTCACATCCATCCCCAGGGCTGGTGAGTTAGGGTTATGGTCCAGGCTGGGTGTACTGAGGGATGCCTCGGTCATAAACAAAGTGTTTGACCCTCTCTATTCCTCAGGGCTGCCGAGGGCTGGGGCTAACTGAATTTATACAGTGGGAATTGATAGTTCATTGCTGACCCTGGCAGGGCAGGGCACTGACTCACATCCTCCTTCTGGCTTTCCTTGGCATTTGTTACTGCAGATAAAGGCAGATTGTGTCAAGATGTGCTGCCTGTCCTCGAATACCCCTGTGTCAAAATGCAAGTGCTAAATTTTATTTGAAAGGAAACAATAAATTGACACCCCCAAGTGTACCCTGCCTTCTCTCAACATCATATTTCAATTTCTCACTGCTTCTCACATTTAATTCTGCTTAACACACTGGCAAGGAAGTTAAAAGCTATATCCTTTTAATTGTGTATAAATAATTGCAGAGGAAAACAGAGAGCTACAGACACACAAAACTCCTTTATTTTAATCAGCAAAGCAAGTACAAAATAATAAAAATTAATCCATAAAGTGCTTTGTTTCTTAAGTGTAAATTCAGCCTTGGCCTGCTCACCAGAACTGGTTTGTCCCCAAAATATCCATAAATGGTTAAATCTGCTCAATATAAGTATAATCATTTTACTCTATGATCTATGTGTTTCATTAGTTGAGGTACACAGTTTGCTATAATAAATGTGCTTCAGTAAATGATCTATGCATCTCTTCCTGAAATGTATGTGTTTCACTAGAAAAGGTATGTGCTCATCAATGATGAATAATGTTCCTAACGGCACCACATTCTATTACTTGGCCGGTATCAGCGCAGCATTACACAGTCATTTCCACATGGCCACGGGCACTGCGTCTACCCAAAGACATGCACATCAGAGCCTGTCACGCAGGTGCGGCTGCCATGTGGCTGGACCCTGCAGTCTGGGGCAGCACAAATGGCAGAGGGGAGAAATGCAGTCTTCTTGTAGATGAATATGTTTGTCAGATGAACAGGAAACAGTTTTTTTTTCCCTAGTCTTACTCCCTCACACCTAGATGAAGAAAACAGTACAGCCAAACCCAGTGGATATTTCTATTTCTCACAGGCAAACTCCCTCCCATTGCTTTCATTAAACAATACTTGGACAAAAGGATGAAATCATGTCATTTCAGGTTAACCATTATAAGAACATTTTTAAATGTATGTAATTTATATATCAAAATGCCACTGATTTCCTGATTCCAGTAAGTTGATATCCATAATGATGAAGTGAAATTATTTGTCCAGAGTGAAATTAATTACTTACAAAGTTAAATACATTATTCCTTATTTAAAAGGTGCTATGAATCACTTACTACTAAGAGGTTCACAGTAGTTTACAACATAGAGGAAAAATTATGTTTTTCTTAGTGTATGTGAATATACAGTGATTTACCTCTCAATATATTAAAATTCAAACAGCAATTACTCAACTGAATCCAGAGCCAATTCTATTTGGAAGTAACAACCAATAAGCCTGAATAGAGAGCCCTTTTTCTTTTCAGAAAACAAAATTAAAATGTGTGTGATTGTCTTATGTCAATCTGTCAACATTTTGCAATTTAACTGACTCTTACATGTGGCCATTAGCTTCAGCACTGAAACCTCTCCACACTTTTTTTCTTCTTCATGCAGAGTCTGGAATTCAATGCACAGAGTATTTGTTAATATTGTCATGAACTGACAGAATGAACGATGATCTGATTTTCATATAAATGTGTTAATTATGACAGAATCACTTATTTTTCACAGATTAAAACTAATGGTTTGTGTATGAACTTTCCATTTAAAAATCATTTTTTCAGTAAATACCCAATGCTCTTTTACACGATATCAAATGTTTCATTGGACCTGTCTCCATTTAGTGACCTAATTGTCTCTCTACTTAACATCTATCATTGCAGGTATTTCTTTTATTTTTTTCTGACATTCACATTTTAAAATTTACTTAAATCATTGAAACCTGGGGTTATGTTTTTACTATTACATGAATTAGGAATTACTGTACAACTTTACTGCTGGAAAGGAATTCTATTTAAGACATTCTCTAAATAGGAATGGTCTACATTAAATAGATCTGAAATAATTAACTTGGTGTTTTTAGAAAATCACTATAATTTTTCTAGTGTAGAATGTGTTGATGAGATCCATATTCACATTTTTGGGGAAATTTAAACAAGCACATATAAACAATGTTCTGGAAAAAACAACCTCTCTAACAAAATTAATTTAGTATTAAAAGTGGTTGAATTCAATCTATGTATGAAACTGGGTCAACCACCAATATTTTAGAAAATCGAGAAGCCATTAAAGAAATTAAAAAATGTTAGTTTATACATAAGGATTAGACATAGTCCATTTCTTTAATTCATGTTTCTTTAATTCACACTAAGTAGTTTTTAGTGATCTTGTGAATTGGCTGTTAGTAATATTGCAATAACTTTGACTAGTATTTTGGACATTATCAATAGATTATTTCTTAACAGTAGCCTATAAGTTATTGCTTGAGAACAGAAGCAGAAAAATTATACTATTTTCTTAGAAATTCTCAGAGAAAATTTGGAAGTCTGCATTGAATCCTTTTTTCCAAATCAGATTAATATCTTCAATTGCATATTACATCTTATTCTCCTTTGGTCTGAAATAGGTTATTACATAAAGGCTTTATAAACAAGGCCTTCACACCTGAATGGTCTTAGAAACATTTAGACAACATGATTCTACTCTAAGTGAGTGGGTGTGTCAGAAAATTCTCTTTGGTAAAGATGCCTGAAGACTCAAACTGAGAATTAACCTGAACATAAAGTATTCTTCTTTGTGCATAATAAATATAATAGCATGTGTTCATATTTTGAAAAATACATTTTATTTGTAGATTTCACCATCTTACTTTTTTGTACACATAGATCTCTGACTTATTTGCAATGTTTAAAGCCTCTTTAAGGAATTTGATTGAAAAGAATGTAGTTCACATTCATTCTTTTCTGACTAGCCTATTTTTCTGTTACTGTAGGGACCTCCATGATGCTTATTGAGTCTTGAATTGGTCTGAGGTGTTGCTAGCTGAAGAAAATCTGGGTCTGGCATTGTCTGGTGTCTGGCTGCCTCCTGCTCTGGGTGCTATGGTGTCTCCCCTGCAGTCTCCTCAACACTTTGAAGGCTAAGTTATTTTGCCAAAAAGAAAAAAAATTCCCAAACATCGTGGGATGAAAAAAAAAAGAAGTTGCATATTAAATACATTTAGAAGTTGCATATTAAATTAATTTGCACATTCCTTTATGAATTTGTGCAGATGCGAATATATTTTAGGACAAGGTTAAGCCAGGCTCTATTAGACAAGACACACCTTACACTGCTGGAGTTTCACAGTGACATTTTGCTCCTGGGCTGCAGCCATTATCAGGATAAATCAATCTGCAGCAGCTGTGGACAGCTATTTGAGCATGGAGGAGACGAGATTCACTGTAGGAGCATGCTCCAAGTTAAAAGGCCAGAGTCCTGCTGACTACCCCAAGGAATGTTTTTAAAGCAAAATTATAACACAACACTGCACATGAGGAAGGCATCTGGCCATTCTTGCTAACTCATTTTACGAAATAGCTGATTTGAGATGCTTCCCTTCTATTCATATTATAGAAACTCATCTAAACCTTTTTTTTTTTTTCTATTGGCAAATAATTCTCCTTAGAGGTTCAGTTAGTGCTTCTGGAAATGCCAGGACTAGCACTTTTATGGTCTTTTAATCTGTGAAAAAGGTTGTCCTTGGTTTCCTGGAAAGGTCAATATCAGGTACAGAGTTTTCTTCAAGTGTAAGTAGGCTGGCACTGCACTACATAAGGGATCTTGCATTGTATGAAAATAAGCTGCCCAGTCCCCGGTTCTGTGTTAGATTGTTTATACCTCAAGACTTTATGTTTTTGCTTTTATTATTCTTGACACAATAGTTTGTTTTCCAAGTTTAAAATTTAGAGTAAGAAAGTAAGGAAATATTTGTTGCTTTCAGTTCATATGTGTTTTCTAAATTTTTATTTCATATTTGGATTTAATACTAGTTAAATAACAATTTTGGGGAAATATATTTAGCCTATATAAACAAGTTCACTTTCTCCTAGGAAATAACTATAAAAATATATGTCTAATAAAGGAGTGGTACACAAAGTTACAAAGAATCTTAACATTCAACAATAGGAAGTAAAACTGTCCAGTTAATGATTGGGTAAAATTTCTGAGCAGATGCCTCATTAGAGGAGGTACACACAGGACAAGTAAGCACGAGAAACATGCCCTATGTCCCCCATCACTGTGGAAAGGCAAATTAAGACATCAATGAGATAACGCTGCAAGCTCTCAGAGTGGCTAAAATCCAGGATCCCGGCAACAGCAAACCCTGGCGAAGATGTGGGACCACAGAACGTGTCATTCTTTGTCACCTGGTAGGCATAATTGTACAGCCATTGTAGAAGACGTCCAGCTTCTTCTAAGCTAATGATAACCCTACTGTGCAGTTATGCACCTTGGTATTTTCCCAAAGGAATTGAGATGATTTGTCTATACAATCCCCTGAATATGAATGTTTATAGAAACTTTATTCATAATTGCAAAAAAACCTCTGGAAGCAGCCAAAGTACTCTTCAGTGGGTAACAGGATAAACTGCTGCATAATCATGAAATGAAGAATTGTCCTGTGGAGAAAAGGGAGAGCTAGGCCTGGTGGCACATGCCTGTGATCACAGCACTAGGCCAGACCGAGGCAGGAGGGTTTCGAGGGTGAGCCAAACTCGGGGAACTTTGTGAGACCGTGTCTAAAAAAACAAACAAACCAGAATAATTAACCCATAAAAAGACTTGGAGAAATCTTCAATGGATATTGGTAATGGAAAAGCAAATCTTAAAAAACTACACATTGTAGGATTCCAACTCTAAGATAGTTTAGAAAACACAAAACTGTAGAGTGGATAAAATGATGGTGTGGGAGTTGGGAGAGTAAGGTGGAGCGGAAGGAGAAGAGTTGAGATATAGGAGATTTTTAAGACAAGGAAACTATTACTCTCAATTCTCCAGTAGGTACATGACATTTTTCATTTTTCAAAGTTCAAAGAAATGCACAGCACAAAAAGTAAATCCTAAGGTAAGGAGTGGCTTTAGTTAACAATGCATCAATATTGGTTCATCAGCTGAAGAAATCTAACACACTAATGCATACTGTTAGCAGAAGGGGAAAATATGGGTAGAGAAGGAGTGTATATGGAAATCTGTGTACTTTCTGTTCAATTTTTTAAAGAAATATAAAGTGCTCCAAAAATAAAGTACTTTATTAGTTATCTTTTGCATACATTTTCTCCAAGTCTATGCCTTGTCTTTTCATTCCCTACATCATTTTTCTTGCAGGACAGAAATTTTTAATTTTAATAAAATGCAGCTCAATTTTCTCTTTGAACCATTCTATCTTTGGTATTGTACCTAGAAAGGTACTAACAGCTCTATGGTTGTCAACGTTTTTTGCTTCATAAAAACTGTAGACATCTGTGTTCTCTTCTAAGAGATTTATAAATTTGTATTTTACATTTAAGTCTATGATCTATTTTGAATTGATTTGTTTTGAAGAGTGTAATGAATGTATCTAATTCATGTTCTATACGAGAATGTGTAGTTGTAACCATCAGTTGTTGAAATAGTTTCATTTTCTTCATTGTTATGCCTTTGCTACACTGTCAGTGATCACATGACTCTGCTTGTGTAGGTCAACTTCTACGCTTTCTCTTCTGTTGATCTATGTGTCTGTTCTTGTACCAACTCTACACTATCTTGATTGTGGAGCTTTCTTGTAATCCTTGAAATTATGTTGTGTTCATCTTCCAACTTTTTTCTTCATCAATTGTGTTTTCTATTCTGGATCCTGACTTTTCAGATAAAACTTAGAATCAGTTTATTGACATACACAGAATAGCTTGCTTAGATTTCAATTGGGAATCTGTTGAATTCAATATTGGAAGAACTGATACATTGAAAATATTGATTGTCTCTCTATATAAACAGGATATCTTTTCCTTTTTATGCACTTTGATTTTTCATCAGAGCTTTGTAGTATTCCTCATCTCCATCTTGTGACATTTCTGTTAAATCTATGCCAGAATATTTCACTTTCTCCATTTACTCTTTGTCAGTACATAGGGAAAGCAACTGACTTTTGTATATTAATCTTATATCTTGTGATTTTGTAATTCAGCCATTATCTGGATTAAAAAATGAACCAAAGACTTTAACAGACACTTCAAGAAAGAAGATATTCAAATCCAAATGAACATATGAACAGATGCATCATGTCATATGTTATCAAAGAAGTGCAAATTAAAACAAAAACTAGAGGCCACTAAAAGCCAAGGATAATGGCCAAAATTAAGAATTCAGACAACATCAAATGCTGGTGAGGATGTGGAGCAACAGGAATGCTCATCCATGGTTGGTGGGAAGGCACAGTGCAGAGCCCCTGGGAGAGGCTGTTTGGCAGCTTCCTGTGAAGTAAGCATAGCCCTGCCCTGCCACCCAGCGGTCATGGTGCTTGGTGTTTACCTGAGGAGTTTGTATATGTCCACACAAAAGCCTGCATGTGCCAGTTTACAACAACTTTATGCATTGTTCTTCAAACTTAGAAGCAGCCAACAAGTCCTATGGTAAGTGAATGAATAAATGAAGGAATAATTCAGACAATGGAAAATTACTCTGTGTTAAAAAGCAATGACTCACCAACTATGAGAAGACACACAAGAAACTTAAATGCGTATTAGTAAGTGAAGAAAGCCAATTAAAAAAGCTTATATATTGTGTGAGTCCAACTATATGGCATTCTAGAAAAGGTAGAAGTATGGTGATAGCAAAAGGATCAGTGCTTATCCAGGATTAGGGAGAAAGGAGGGATTTGGGGGGCACAGAAGGCATGGGGGATAATTAAACAAGTCTGTGTGATACTATGATGGCAATACATGTCATTATAAGCTTGTTCAAACTCAAATTATATACAACATCAAGAACGCACTGTCATGTCGGAGTTTGAGTGATTGTTATGTATCAGTGTAGGTTCAGTGACTGTTACAATGTACCCCTGTCCTGGGATGCTGGTAATAACATAGAATGCCCATGTATAGGAGCAGAAAATGTGTGGGAAATCTTTGGACCTTATGATTTTGTTGTGTACCTAAATAATCCAAATAATCTGCACTAACAAGTTCATTTTAAAAGTCAGGAAAACATTAAATTCTATTAACTAATTAGAAATGCATATTCACAAGAGCTTATATTTATCTAAGCTCAAATACTTAAAATTTCTATATTTTAAAGCCAGGTGTGGTGACACATGTTTGTAATCCCAGGACTCAGGAGGCTGAGTCAGGAGGATCACTACAAGTTCCAGTCCAGCCTGGGCTACATAGTTAATTCAAGACCAGTCTGAACTACATAGCAAGACTCTGTCTCAAAAATTTTTTCTATATTTTAATATAGACCTATAAAGTAAAAAATTGCTATATTGTTTAAATTTATGTTACTTTTTGCCCTTTCACTTGTGATAAAAATTAAATTTTTAAAATTTATATATATATATACTTATTGGTACATTTTAGGTATACAATACATTAACATTTATCATTGGGTGTTTGTACCTGTACATGATGTATCTTAGTTTTTATTTTTTCTCCCACTACCTGTGCACCCTTCACCCCCTCCACCCTTCCCTATTTACACTGACTTTGATTCCATTTTTTTTCCTTTCTCATAATTTTTCTTTTCCCTTCTTCCCTTTCCCCTTCCCTTCCCACCATCCCCAAACCCTTGGACATTTTCCTATTTCAAATTATCAATTATTCATTTTAATCATTTTCATCCTTATTTACACTTTCAATTTCTCACACTAGAGAAACTATTTGGTGTTTACACATGTGTGTCCTATTTATTTCACTTAAGAGTATGGCCTCATATGCCTCCATTTGGCTATAAATGTCTCTAGTTTCTCATTCTTGATGGTTGAGTAGTACTTCATTTTATAAAAAAAAAAACCCTGTTTAATAAATGGTGTTGGAAAAACTGGATTTCAACCTGCCAAAGATTAAAACTAGACCCATATCTATCACCTCACTCTAAACTAAGATCAAAGTGGATTAAAGATCTAAATATTAAGACAGAAACACTAAATTTGCTGGAAGATAAGTTAGGTAGAACTCTTGAACACATTGGCATAGGAAAAGACTTTATGAACAAATCTTCAGTAGCACGGGAGCTAGCACAAAGAATCAACAACTGGGATCTCATCTTATTAAAAAGCTTCTGGACTGCAAGAGAAACTACTAAAAGAGCTAAGAGACAATCTACAACGTGGGAAGAAATTTTCAGCGGCTGTACCTCAGACAAAGGTCTACTATCAAGAATATATAGAGACTGAAAAAAAATCAGACCCCCCAAATTCAAAGACCCAATTCAAAAATGGGCATCCAAAATGAACAGACATTTCTCAGACAAAGAAGTAAAACCAGCAAACAAATATATGAAAAAATGTTCAACATCCCTGGTCATTTGAGAGATGCAGATGAAAACAACACTGAAATTCCACCTCACCCCACAAAGAATGGCTACTATCAAGAAATCAACCAATAACAAATGCTGGCGGGGGTGTGGAGAGAAAGGAACCCTTCTCCATGGTTGGTGGGCGTGCAGACTGGTGCAACCACTGTGGAAGTCAGTATGGAGATACCTCAAAGAACTAGGACTACAGGTCCCATTTGACCCAGCTATTCCCCTACTGGGAATCTTCCCCAAAGAATTAAAAGAAGCATAACCACACCGATATATGTGCACCTATGTTTATAGCGGCACAGTTTGTAATAGCTAAAGCTTGGAAACAGCCCAAGTGCCCATCAACTGGAAACTGGATAAAGAAGATGTGGTTTTTTTAATAAAAATTAAATTTTATGAATGGTGGTAATTAACAATACTGATTTATAGGGTGTTTGAAATATATGTAACTTTAAGACTTCTACAACTCTTTCCTGAAAAATACTATAATACCTTCTTTCTCTACCTATGTTTTATGCACCTTTAACATTCTTGAAATTTTTTCATTAAAAATTAGCAAGTATTCTTTCAGTAATTGTGTTAAGCAGGTGGGTAATAAAACTATTTGTATTGTTTTTCAGAAGGGATTGGAAATCATGCTTCTTGATAATACAACTGTATATGCACAGTGCTAGAGGCCATAAAGTATTTAGATTCTAATCAGTTGATGTGGGTATCATGTCTGCGTCTGTCAAATAACTTCATGAATAACTATTGCTAGGTCAATTTGACGAGAGGGCATTGATAAATAATTATTGCAATTTATGGCATAACAATTAGTTTTAATGTTACAATAACGGAGAATTGTCGAACCAACTGATATCAATTCCTCATTTATTACAATTCTGATGTGATTTGAGTGCAAATGTTTTGATAGCAACCCTTAACAACTTCTAAATAAGGAGTTAACTTATCTTCTACTTTCTCCTTTTATTTCTGGTATTTATGTTAATTTCTCTTACTATAATACTAATTAATTTCATTTAATTAATACTCCCTCGTTTTTATGTCCACTAAAAAGAAGGAAGTTTAATGTTCATCAAAGTATCTCTCATTTTGATGGGGACATTGTGGAGAATTTACTTGCCAAAAAAGGTGCCTTTTACAAAATATTTTACCTGTGATCACTTTCATTATATATACATAAAAGTAAAAGAAATGTGTTAGTAGTTAGACTGCAGATGTGTTTTTTAATTTAAAAAGAAATGATTTAATTTTGTTAATCAGAATAGAGCTCTACTTCAGCCGAGGTGTGATGGTTGTGATGGTGTAAATAATGCCTGTGTGTAGCATAGTTGTGCTAACAGTTGGATAAGAATGATATTGCATCCATATGTAGCAAAGAGCAAATCGACAACATCTTCTTGACTGGCACCGCAGTCACAAGAAAGAGTTAGTGGCTTTGTCCAAAGTGCCTGATGTTTTCGGTGAGAAATGCAGTACTCAGGAAGAAATGACCTCATTATCTGTTCCATTCACATGGCACAGACTTTACAACCAACAGCATAGGATTAATGGTGGCCTTGCTCAAGCATTTTACAAATTGAGTTAAAATTACACATAGTAAAATGTATATATCTTATGAGTATAATTTAATGATGCTTTACGAACCTCCAAACCCTGTAACCAATGCCTTAATGAAGGTTAACATTTCTATCATCCCGTTCACTAGTATTTTATCTCATACAATTTCTTCCCTACCTTAGGGGCAGCTACTGTTCTGTTTTCTATCAGCAAAAATAAATTTTCTCTATTCCTGAAATTTATAAAAATAAAATAATTGAACATGCATTGGGGAAGTGAGGGAGAATGGCTTCTTTTGTACCACATAATCATTTTGGAACACCTAAAAGTCTTTGTATCTATCAGAAGTGCCTTTTAATTGCCGAGCAGTATTCTAATGTCTGATATTACCACAATTTGTTTCTTATTCTCCTATGATAGATATTTTGATTTTTAAAATTATTTCCTGTTACTATGAATAAAGCTGTTCTGAACATTCTCTTTTAAATCTCTTTGTAAGCACATGCTTTCACTTTTCTTGGTAATTATTTTGCAGTGGAATTTCTGACTAGAGAATAGGTATCTGTTCAACCACATAACATGACTAACATCAGCGGAGAGTTCAACTGTACCACATTCTCACAAGATTCAAGTTTGTCAGCCTTTTAGTTTTATTTTAGCCTGTCTAGAGGGTGTAAAATAGTGTTTGGTTTTAACTTAACAACTAGTGATGTGGAACATCTTTTTCATGGGCTGAAGGCTATTCATATCTCTTTTTAGCAGTGCCTCTTCAAGATCAGTTTTCTATTTTTTAATTGGTAGATGGTCTTTTTAAGGTTTGTTCTGGAGGTAAGCCCTTCATTAGGTCTCTATTTTGCAAATAATTTCATTTTTCATAATAGTGATTTTTAATAAGAAGATGTCTTAGTTTTGGTGAAGTTCATTTTATCAATTTAAAATTCTGTGAAGGTTTTTGTCTTATAAAAGCTCAATCCATTTGTAAATCTTATTCTTGTAGTGATTTTAGTTTCTACCTATAGCTCTAAGGCTCTGTGAAATGTTGTGTAACTTTTTGTATGGGATGAGGTAGGATATGTTAATTGTTTTCAATATGTTGATCTATTTTTCTATCACCATTTGTCAAAAATGGTTTCCTTTCCCCCATTAAATTGCCTTGTCATTCTAAATGTGAACCTCATTCTCTCCCCTCTGTTCTGCTCCCCTGATCTGTTATATGTCCTTACATCAGTGTTGTCTTGCTTACTATAACTGTAGCTTTATAAGGACCCTTGAAACTGGACAATGTACAGAGTCCAACCTTTTCTATTCAAGATTCCCTTCGCTATGCTACTACATTTCTGTATTCATGGGACTTTTCAAAACAACTTGTCAGCTTATAAGAAGATACCCTGTTGAAATTTTGATGGAGATTAATTAAAACTATATGTCAGTTTAGAGAGGATTTATATTTTAACAGTATTAAGTTTTTCAATGCATAACAATGCTATTCTTTCCATTAGTTTAGCTTGTACAACACTGTCAGCACTGTCAGCATAGAGGTCTTGCATATCTGTTGCTCATTTTATTTCTAAATGTCTTATATCTTTGATTCTATGGTAAATAAAAATACAGATTTTAACCTTAAAATGCAATTAATTTTCAAGCATTGATCTTATAGTTCCAACCTTAAAAAACTTACCTCTCATTTCTAGTAGTCTTTTTGTATTTTTCTTAAAATTTTCTGCAGTGCCAATGACAAATATCTTCTGAAATAATTATGTTATACTTGAATCAAGATAATTTATCTTTTTATTTTCCAATATTTTTGTCTTTTATTTCTTCCTACTATATTGTCCTGGCTAGAACTTCCAACACAATGTTGAGTTGGAAACGATGAGAATACAAACCTTGGCCTCATTCTTCAACTTGGGGCAAGTGTTCAATATTTCTATATTTTTATTTATTCTGATTTCTTCTTTGGTGTACATGTTATTCATTAGTATGTGCTTTAACTTTCAAACACTGGGTACTTTCAAAATATATTATTGCTACTTTTTTTAGATTAATTCTATTATAGAAAGAGAACACAAGATATATGATGTCCTTGTGCAGAAATTCATTGACATTTGTTTTATGAACCAGCATATAGCCTGTCATGAAGAACAGTCCATGTTCACTTAAAACACACTCTCTATTCCATCTTACTCCAGAATAATAGCCATCATCAAGAAATCAGAGAATAAAAGGTGCTGGTGAGACTGTGGGGGAAAAGGAAGCCTTTTATATTTTGGTGGGAGTACATGCTAGTACAATATAATACTGTGAAAATCATTGTGAAAATTCCTTAAAAAATAAAAGCTAGAAATTCCACTGGACCCAGCTATTCCCTTCTAGTTATCTTCCTGAAAGAGTTAAACACATATTACAGTAATCCACGTGTACTCATGTTTTAGCAGCATAATTTATAATAACTAAAACTTAGAAATGGCCTGTATATCCATTTACACACAATGGAGTACTACTCTGCCATGAAGATAAACTTGAGTCATTTATAGGAAAATGGGTGCACCTTGAGACCATAATGTTAAGTGAAATAAATCAGACACAGACAGTTAAATGTCACAGGGTTTCACTTATATGAGAAACCCAAATTATAAAAGGCTAAATAAAAGATAGACAATAGTAAGTATGAAGATTGATCTTTCTCAAATGGGAAGAGAATCAAGAGATAGAGGGAGAGAGAGGAGGAGAAGTGCATGAGAAAAGGAGTTGAGATGTGTGTACATGTACCAGTCCCACACAAGGAGTGTACTAAAAACATGGACTAATAAAAAATTAAAAGACAACTGTCTTCTCAGAGGGGGGACAGAAATTTTAAAAGAAATTCTCTATCACTTAGAACATCCTATGTGGACTTAAAATACATTCTCTGTATTTATCTGTTGTTATGGTTCACAGTGGTCAGCAAAGTCGAATTGTTGAGAGCGTTGTTCAAATTTCTGATATTGTTAGTGATACTGCTTACTTGTTTTATGAATTACAAAGACAGCAGTGTTAAAACTCTCATGTGTAAATACCGAAGTTTCTCTGGTATGAGAAACTAAAAGTGTAAATAAGGATCAAAATGTATAATTGATAATGTGAAATAGGAAAAAAAGATCTAAAGGAGTAGGGGAAGTGGGAGGGGTAGGGGAAAGGAAAGAAGGGAAAAGAAAAAATATGAGAAAAGGAAAAAATGGAAACAAAGTCTTTGTAAATAGGGAAGAGTGGAGGGGGTGAACGGAGGGCAGGGGAAGGGGAAAAAATAAGAACCAAGATACATCATGTAAAGGTACAAGATCCCAATAATGAATGTAATTGTATTGTGTACCTACAATGTACTAATAAACTTAATGAAGAAAAAAACCCTCTGTGTTTATTTCACCATTTCTCTATTCTGTTCTGTAATTTTTTTCCCTTTTATTTTGAAGCACTGTTTTGAGTTCAGATACAATTAAAAATATCATGATCTTTCTCAAGGATTAACATTTTAATGAGATATTTTCTATTTGTCTCTGGAAGCACTTCTGGTCCTAAAGTCAGCTATATATGGTGCTAATACAGCAACCCTGTTTTTACTATGTGTATTATCTGCATGACCCACTGCTTCCATTTTATTTTCTACCTAGTCTGTATTATTTGAATTACATTTCTTAAAAATAAAAAGCATATGTTGGTTCTTTTTAAAAAGAAAACTCATTCTGATTCATTGTCTTTTAATCATAAAATAGAGCTCACTTATGTTTAAAAATTTACTATAATTATTCGGTTTTTGGTGGGGTTTTTTTGTACCATGGATCGAATTTGGCACCTTGCGCTTGCGAGGCAGGCAGCGGAACCACTGAGCTAAATCCCCGACCCCCATTTGTTTTTATTTAGGTCTATTCTATAGATTTTTTTCTAGATGTTTGTTTAATTTTCCTTCGTTTCCTCACTGCCATTTTTTTTCTTTTTAGCTTAATGAAACCTTTTTTTTTTTAGCATACTACTTACTGTTTTCATTTCTCTGTTTTCTTTTATTTTAGTATTATTATTTTATGTTTGCTCTGGAAATTAAAACACTTGCCACAGTATTTTCAGTATTAAGAAGAATGTTTTATTATATTTCACTATATACTATATATAATGATATTCATTATAATTCCATCTGTTCTCTATCATTTGGCTACATATTTCTAAATACTTTAGTATACTTTAATTTTATAATTTAATTTTACTTGAAACCATCTTTTGTTCTTAAATGGAATTAAGACGTGGAAAGATAATAATTTATATCCCCATATACTGTTCCTAATTCTTTCCTGTAGATCATCATTGTATTAGTTTCCTCTAAGCTGAGTAATTTCTTTTCTATTTCTCATTGTGCATCTCTGCTGGTGACGGACGTTCTCAACTTTTGTTTATATGAAAAATTGACCTTATTTTTAAAAGGACATTTTGTTGATATAAAATGTGCCTAGAAATTTGATTTTCATTCCAGTTCCTCAAATCCGTTCTCTCACTGTCTCCCAGCTTCTATTATCTCTAGGAAAAGGTCTGGTATTGTTTGGATGATTGTTACATTTTCGGTAATAGGACTCTTTTTCCCAGGAGGAAAACCCCACCGCTGATTTTCCTGTTTTCCTTCTGCTTGCACAACTGCACTGTAATTTCCCTGAGTGGAGTTGCCTGGGAAGTTGCATGGCTGGGCGTTGCAGAGATTCTTGGATCTGCAAGTTGATGTTTTATTTCACAAATCTGGAAAACTTGCAGTCATTATTTCTCCAAATAAGTTTTCTGTTCTATTTTTTCCTCTGCTATGGGGCTTGAGTTACACATGCATTAAACTACTTTACTGTGTCCCATGCATCCTCGAGTTTCTCTTAAATATTTTGAATCTCTTTTCTGTCTCCTCTTCATATTGCTGAATATCTACTCATTTGTTTTTGAACTCATTAAATTTTTTTTTCAGGCTTCCATCTTTCCTTAAGGCTGCCAAGCGGCTGTTACCTTTTCAGGTATTCTATTGTTTGGGCTTGGAAATGTTACCTGGCTGCTGTTTAGTTTCCATTTATCTGCTCAGAGTCATCATGAAGCTCTTTTCCTACGAGCTTCTGTAGTATCTTTCACAACTACTTGGTAAGTTCTTGACAACAAATCCAATCTGTGCACCACCTCAGGCTTCTTTCCTATTCAGGACTACATTTTTTGAAAAGTTTGAACCACACTATCGCACACTTTCATGTCCAGTAATTATTATTATTGTTGTTTTCCACATGCTAGACACTTTTGAAATACTCTGTAGTGAGTCTAGCTCTGTTGTGTTTTTTTCCTTTTATCTTTATTTATTATTATTTTTATCTGTATGTGCTTCTGATACACCATGATTCCATACATCTTGGGGATCTGATACATACGCACATCATTTTTATTCCCCTCCCACTGCACTCTCCCCTCTCCTTTCTTGCTCTGATTGTCTTCCCATCTCCAGAGTCTGTCTGTTTCCTACCATTTCTCTTTTATTTTGCTCTTTAAATTATTTATATTTTGGGATTCTCAGAAAAAACGTGCAACAGTCAACCTTCTGTGTCTGATTTATTTCACATAGTATTGTGATGTCAAGATCCTACCAATAATTCAACTTTATCTTTCTTTATGGCCGAGTAATACTCTATTGTGTATATATACATTTTCTTAAAGGACCAGATGGCATGTTAGTTGTAATCTAGAAAGCAATTCATAGCAACCTAAGTGTTGCTACAGTGAAAATGGAGCAACATAAAATACTATGGACATGTCTGTGTTCCAGTATAACTTTATTTCCAAAACCAGGTGGCTTGCCCACAGACTGTATTTTGCTCAGTCCTTCTTTAGAATGTTCCATTTTATCATAAGTGATGTTCAGTTTTGTTATGGCTTAGGTTCCTGGCAGAGCTGTTCTGTCCTGTCCATTTTGTTCACTATTTTGATGGCTTTATGTCAGTTTTGAACTTAATTCTGCCTAGGTCTTTTTCTTAGACATAAAGCATGTGGGCTTTTCCCGATATCTGTGAAGTAGTCAAGTTGCTCAGCCAAGTCTCCCAAGTAGATGACGTCACTATAGGGCCATCCGTGGGCCTCTGGGCTCTGCATGCTCAGGGCAGTTCTTCATCACAGCCAGGTTTTAAACCCTTATGCAGACTCCTGTCCTCATATCCAGCTCCTTTTTATCCAGAACCTGCTTGCAAATCCAGCTGCTCTAACTGACTGGCACTCTCAGCTCTACCTCAGCAAGCAACCAAGGTTCTCACTAGGTTTGGGCTCTAATTCTTCATGTCCTGAAACAATAAAATATTTCCAGACAGTTGCCAGGGTGATTGTAGTAATTTTACCTCCAAGTTCATAGCCTCCTGCTGCACATCTGCAAATGTTTTCCAGTTCACTAGTTTTTCTTTTCTTTTCTCAAGAGTGCATACACAGTCCCAGTCATTCTGTCAATACTGAAAGGGAAAATTCACCAACCTTTTGCCAAAGCATTCTTAAATTTTTAAAAATAAGACTCCTTTCAAATCTGCTGAGATTAGATGTGAGGAATGTTTCATTGTGTTTATGTTATTAGCTACCGGCTACTGAGAATAATTACTGTGACATTCAGAATATATTCAGAGTACACTTATAGATCTGAAATATCACTTGAAGAAACAACCATTAAGTATGCAATTGTCCAACAATTGCAAGTTTTACAAGTACACATGTTTAATATTTGAGGAATGGTGTATGTTTGAATAACTCATTATGGACTACAGATATTTTGACCCAATTCTGGAAATTTTCTTACACCGTTCTCTATTTTACTATTCTTCAGCAAGAAAGGTATTTGCAACATTTATCCAAAATGCAGATTTCTGGTGAGTCCACCCAGGACTTATGCAAGTTAAACGTTGAGAAGCTCTCACATAAATCCACATTTCATGCCTACATTGAAGTGATGTGCGGTATAACGACATCCCTAGCCAACAAAATAACTTCAACAGCCACCATGGCTGTTAGAGCTAAGTTTTCTCTTCGGAAAGCTAACAGATGTGGCAGATAGAAGAGACTTAAGTTGCTATTAAAAGCACAACATGCAGAAACCAATTTAATTGTGAATGGAATTTGTGCTCTACCATTAACTCTGAAGAAAGATGTTTAACCTCTCAACTACCTTTAATAAACAAATAATAAAAGTAAATTGAGAATGGAACACTATAGGGCTGGAAAAAGGGACTTCTAATCCCTTTTCCAGATTTGCCTTTCTCTGCATACATGCAAAGAACAGAATCTGAAGGTTGCCATTATTCTGCATGCAACGTTTACTGTAGTACATACACTATTTTTAAATCGCTATAGTATACTGAATGAATATTTAGCAATTTCTTGGCAGATTATGTTTGTGAACATTTTCTCCTTATTGGAATAATGGTCTAGACAATTTTTAGGTAACTTTTTATGACGTTCCTGTTTCCATAAGAGAATTTCTATTTCTGGGAGTAAGCAGTGTTCAAACAACAATTATAATTGCTTTCTTGCCTCATGCTTCCTTCTTATGAGAAGGAACAATTGTAACCCCCGTCTCCATTCACCCCATTCTTGATCCAGCTAAAGATCTGTCAAACAATATCAGAGACTTCCTCATCCAAACCGAACGCTATTAAGAGTATAATGAATGAACACGTTAGGCTGTTTCTCCTGAAACACACAGATGACTCTAAATAAATTGCTTTTAAAGGAAACTTTGTCAAACTAAAGAAGTGCGGTTCCCTAATCTAGGGAAGAGTGGAGAACTGTGGCCCGCAGATTTTCTACAAGGAAAACCTCATGTAATTAACGTGACTCCAGCCCTTTAACTTTAGCACGCTTCCCCAATTAAGCGTCCAAGGCCTTGAACTACAATATCAGGCCACAGCTGCTAGAAATTGATTTATCCCAGAAGGTCGTCGGAGTCTGACCTCTCTGTTAGAGAATTTTATTTAGCTTTTCGGATATTTGCCTCCTTTTTGCCCTAGAGGAGACTGGAAAGGAGTGATGTAAATATTTGCATATGTTGTAAGAGAAGGTTTCACAGTTTCAAGCTCTTGATGTGAACCCCGTGACTGCGCTTAGTCGCTACTCTGAATGTAGCTCTCAGCCACTCGGTCTCATTCACATTTGCCAAAGGGTAGAATGCACAGAAGGTTTACTCAGTTTATCTTGTAAATATTAGAATAATAAGTGGCGGCTGTTTTGTTTGTGTATGAAGGAATTTTATTTCTGCCCATCTTCCTACAAATTAGAATTGCTATTAATATTGTTGCCACACATCTCAAGTTAGTGCTTAAGTATCAACAAAGCAAAATAGCAGGTGGAAGACGCTGGTCCCGTCCCGCTCTGTTTCAGGAGGTGCTGATCCGGGTGGGCCCCTCCGGAGCCTGGCCGGTGTGGCCTTCTCCTTGGCCCGTCCTAACGCTCCTGTTCTGCAGTCTGTAGGATGTGTGAGCCGGGTCTGCTTTGGGGGAGGCGAAGGCCAGAGCGCCTCTCCAGCGTGTGGCGCCCGGATCCTGCGCGCTGAGCCCCAGCCTGGCCAGTGCTGCCCCTCATCGTCAGCGGGGCGCGGCCCGGGCTGCGGGGGCCTGGGAGGCAATGGGCGCTTGCTCCTACTGTATACTTTGTTTCCAGGAGGGAGAGCTGAAATCTTTCTTAATTACCGCTTACGCCAATGACAGAATTGCAATTTATCATTTAGCTGTAATGTGACACATGTTCACACCTTTGCCATTTCCCATTTCCTGGCGCGCTCTAATTGCCTGCCGCGCCCGCCTGTCACGCGTGTCCCCAGGGATTAATCCGAGTCCGTGCGGCCTGGGCAGGCGGAGGCTGCGTCGCCCGCCCGCCGCGCTGTTTACTGTTTATCTCTCTTCGCATCGTGGCTCCTCCGAGTCGCATTAGGCTCTCATTACGCTCCCGGCTGTCTGCTGCACGGAGAGACAATGCTACGTTAATTACAGTGGGGGAGGCGCTTGCGGGGAATGCAGGGCCGATAGATGTCTCTCAGTCTCCGAGATTCGTGCAGGATTTAAACCCGGCCCCGCGTCTGAGTCCTGAGAGCTGCCCAGGCTGCAGCGCGCATTGCAGGCAGAATCCCAGCTAGGTAGCCTCTGCAGGCGCGGCCACGGCCTCAGACCTAGTGCTTGGCGCGTGAAGCAGAAGCCCCGCTTCAGATGGCCAGGGTTTCTGTAAAGGTCAATCGTTTCATTCCTGGGTGGTTTCGACCCCAGCCGGATGTGGAGCTGCGATGGCAGGAGCAGGTTCAGCGAGCGCGGGAGAGTCCAACGTTGTGGAAAGGTAGTTGTTGCTTGGTGCCATTAGAACCTGTTAATAGTCCTTTTCCTCCGCCACCACAGCCCATTAAAACCCAGCAATAATTTCCGCCTATGTCATCATTTTTTTGCCTTGTAAAGAAAAAAAAAATTCTTCCTGCTGCTTCCGGCCTACATAAAGCGTAAAAACGCACGTTTTCTATTCTCCTGCGGAAGACATTTTCACTATAACTTAAAACTTCCTTGCAAAATGAAACAAGAAATGTATCCTGACCCCACTGCTGTAGCCCTAGGAAGGGTAGTGATTCATTGAATCCGTCGCATCAGTCTGCCAGGGGCCTGGAAGAGTGAAAGTGATTTCTCGGACTATCTAATTATCTATGGAAATGAACTTATATTTTGTTTTCTATTCTCAATAATTTTCTCAGTCTTGCTTCGGGTAATTGTGGGGCTAAGATACTCTAGCTTAGTTTCTCTTTTTTTGTAATCCTAGCAATTAAAGTTCTGCTAATTATGGTTTTTGGCTTCAGACTCATAGTTTTAATTCTATATACCAGAAAACAGGGTATCTCCACATTGTCATTATTTCACTTATTCACAGCTTGTAAAATACCCATATTTCTGCAAATATTCACATTAAAACATTCTGCTAGGTGTTATAGGTTTTATGGATAACCACTAAGGCATGAGGAAGAAAGTAAAAACCTATAAAATATGGTTTCTGAAGATGAAAGTTGTGAAATATTGTCCAGAATAGTTTTTTTTCACTTTAAATAACAGATCATACATATTTGACATTAACCAAACAGGTTTAAGCATGTATGCATATATATATATATTTGTACTAAAACAATATCTAAAATATTAAAATCTTGCTGACCAAAAGTAGCTTTTTGGTAAGTTTCATTTTTATCCTTCCAACCACACTCTGTGATAAATAAATTCTAAAATATTATTGAACTCTACACTGAACTTCAAAACTTTGTGGAAATGGAATGTAACCAATTGCCTATCAGAACTACCATTTTCTAGCATTTTAAATGTTTTAGTCAAATAGACTGAGGCAGTAAAAAGGAAAAGTTCAAGAGCAACAGGAGAGGCCCAGAGGGCGAAGAAAGACAGTGGGGAGGGAAGAGTCAGAGAGAAGCATAAGAGGACCAAGGAGTCAGCAATTTGGTGAAACACAGTATCAAACCAAACACTCATGTCAAGGTACTTAATGTGCAAAATCTCCTAATTTGAAGTAATTTTTAGCATCACACTTGTTGCGTTTCTTATCTATGCTTCTGAAAAATGTTGTGAAAACAATGTAAGGCCCTGATTATTACACACCTTGATTGCCACAAAACATTGGCACCTGGGTTCTCTGCTTGTCGAGTTTGGAGCCCTGCTCTTGCATGTTATGGTCCTGTGATGCACATAGTAAAAATATTATTTTATTGGTCCTTGTCTTGATGGCTTTCATGATTATCCACCATTTGGTTTTGTTCTAATGTGCGTAGCTTTTCCTCAATGCTCCATCACAGGAGTGTGCCAGATTCACTCCTAGTGAATCCATGGGTTCACTCGTTTCTTCATATGTTGGTGCAATGGATGATAGTACTGTATATGAGACAGTTTCTGCAGGCGCGGGGCTCACTTTCAGAGTCAGTTTGTTCTTGGCACTGATTCCACATAGCACCTGTTTCTCCCTTGGTGCCCTGTTCACATAATCCTCCCCCTTTTATGTATTCTGACCAGCTCTCCAAATACAACCTGTTCTAGAAGGTACAGATCAATTTCAATCTTCCTAATGAACCCTTCCTGACTCACCCTGAGCTAGGAAATTCAATTTTTAATTTATGTTATTTTATATACTTTTGAGGGCTCCTTTGTTTTTTAACTTTATTGAGTCTAGACCCATTTCTTCTTCATGCCATGGTGAAGCAATGCATGGACAGTAAGGCTTTATCTTAGTCATTTGTGGAGCTCATTAACAGGATGCTTGTTCCAGTTGCTGTACCTTAGGGGTTAGACCTCTGGGTACAGCTGTTTAAAAACTGTCAGGAGGGAATCCTGGTTAAGAGC
Organism: Heterocephalus glaber; assembly: GCF_053883595.1. Classification (NCBI taxonomy): domain Eukaryota; kingdom Metazoa; phylum Chordata; class Mammalia; order Rodentia; family Bathyergidae; genus Heterocephalus; species Heterocephalus glaber. The sequence continues at coordinate 6,785,930 of NW_028258413.1, forward strand.
CATGGTTCCAACTACCACGGACACAGAGCGCAGTGACTGATGGAAGAGCTGATGGATCTGGGTATGGGTTGTGCCTCACGAGGCCTCATGAGAGGAAGTGATGTTGCCTTGCCTGTGACTCTGTGTATGGCTACATAGATACGGCAAAAGACTGAAATTGCCACATGAAACACGGCGACATTAGTCCTATTTTTGTTTTCTTGGGGTTTTTTTATTAATTAAATTCTTTTATTGGTACATTGTAGGTACACAACACAATTACATTTCTCATTGGGAATTGTGCCTTTACATAATGCATCTTGGTTCATGTTTTTTCCCCATTCCTAGCCCTCCCTTCACCCCCTCCACCCTTCCCTATTTACAAAGACTTTATTTCCATTTTTTCCATTTCTCATCATTTTTCCTTTCCCTTCTTTCCTTTCCCCTGCCCCTCCCACTACCCCTACCCCTTTGGACCTTTTCTTCCTATTTTGCATTATCGATTATTCATTCTAATCACTGGTACATTTTAGGTATACAATATAATGACATTCATCATTGGAAATTTGCAGCTTTACATAGTCTCTCTTGGTTCTTATTTTTCACCTTTGCCCAGCCCTCCCTTCAACCCCTCCAGTCCTCCCTATTTACAAAGATTTTATTCCTATTTTTCCATTTTCTCATATTAACCCCATTCCCTTCTATCCTTTCCCCTAGCCCTCCCACTTCCTTCCCCTTTGCCCCTTTTCTTCCTATTTCACATTACCTATTGTATATTTTAGTCCTTATTTACACTTTCAGTTTCTCACACTAGAGAAACTATTCTGTATTTATACACGTGTGTCCTATTTATTTCACTTAAGAGTATCACCTCAATGTGCATCCACTTAGCTATAAATGTCTCTAATTTCTCATTTTTTATGGCTGAGTAGTACTCCATTTTATTAAAAAAACCACATTTTTTAAATCCAGTCTCCATTTGATGGGCATTTGGGCTGTTTCCAAGTTTTAGCTATCACAAACTGTGCTGCTATGAACATGGGCGCATATATATCACTGTGGTATGATTCTTTTAATTCTTTGGGGAAGATCCCCAGCAGTGGAATAGCGGGGTCAAATGGGACTTCCAGTCCTAGTTCTTTGAGGTATCTCCATACTGATTTCCACAGTGCTTGCACCAGTCTACACTCCCACCAACAGTGGAGCAGGGTTCCTCTTTCCCCACAGCCCCACCAGCATTTCTTATTGGTTGATTTCATGATAGCAGCCATTCTTTCTGGAGTGAGGTGGAATCTCAGCATTGTTTTCATTTGCATCTCTCAAAAGACCAGTGATGTTGAATATTTTTTCATGTATTTATTTGCTATTTCTACTTCTTTGTCTGAGAAATGTCTGTTCATTTCAGATGCCTATTTTCAGATTGGGTCTTTAAATTTGGGAGATCTAATCTTTTTAAGTTCTTTATAGATTTGAGATAGTAGACCTTTGTCTGAGGAAAAGCAGGTGAAGATTTTTTCCCACATTGTGGGTTGTCTCTTCACACTGCTGGTGGTTTCTCTTGCTGTGCAGAAGCCTTTTAATAAGAAGAGATCCCATTTGTTGATTGTTTGTGCTAGTTCACGGTCAACTGAGGTTTTGTTCATAAAATCTTTTCCTACACCGATGTCTGCAAGAGTTCTACCTAACCTCTGTCCCAACTGGTTCAGAGTTTCTATTTTCACATTTAGATCTTTAACCCATTTTGATTTTAGTTTAGTGCATGGTGAGAGATATAGGTCTAGTTTGAATCTTTGGCAAGTTGAAGCCCAATTTTTCCAGCACCATTTATTAAAGAGGCTATCTTTCCTCCAGTGAGGGTGTTTGGCTCCTTTATTGAAGATGAGATGGCTGAGTGTGTCTGGCGTTGTTTCTGCATCTTCTAATCTGTTCCACTGGTCCTCAGGTCTGTTTCTTTGCCAGTACCATGCTGTTTTTATCACAGTAGCTTTGTAGTATAGTTGCAAGCTGGGGATTGTGATACCCCCTGCCATGTCTCTGTTACCTAGAATTGCTTTTGCTATTCTGGGTCTCTTCTTCTTCCAAATGAATTTGTAGATTGTTTTCTCAAGGTCCATGAAGTATGCTGGTGGGATCTCAATTGGAATTGCATTAAATCTATATAGCAGTTTTGGAAGTATGGCCATTTTCACTCTATTAATCCTTCCGATCCAGGAGCAGGGGATGTCTGCCCATTTTTTGATATCATCTTCAATCTCTCTTTTCAGAGTGCCATAGTTTTCAGAGAAGAGGTCTTTGATTTCTTTCATTAGGGTGATTCCTAGGTATCTCAGTTTTTTGGATGCTATTGTGAAAGGAATTATTTGCCCTATTTCTCTCTCAGTGAGTCTGTCATTCATGTAGAGGAAAGCTATTGATTTTTGTGTGTTGGCCTTGTAACCAGCTACTTGACTGAATTTGGTTATTAAGTCTAGAAGACTTTTGATGGAGTTCTTGGGGTCTTCTATATAGAGTATTATGTCATCTGCAAATAATGACAGTTAAACTTCTTCATTTCCTATCTTTATTCCTTTTATTTCTTTCTCCTGTCTAATTGCTGTGGCTAATGTTTCCAAAACTATATTGAACAAGAGTGGTGATAGTGGACATCCTTGCCTTTTTCCTGATTTTACTGTGAAGGATTTCAGTTTTGACCATTTAGTATGATATTGGCTGTTGGTTTTTCATAGATGGCTTCTATCAGTTTGAGGTAGAGACCATCTATTTCAATTTTTTGTAGGGTTTTTATCATAAATGCATGTTGGATTTTGTCAAATGCTTTTTCTGTGTCTATGGAGATAATCATATGGTTTTTGTCCTTGGCTCTATTGATATAGTGTGTTACATTGATTGATTTTCTTATGTTGAACCATCCCTGCATCCCTGGGATGAATCCCACTTGATCAGGGTGTATGATCTTCTTGATGATCTTCTGCATTCTGTTTGCCAGTATCTTATTAAGGAGTTTTGCATTTATGTTCATTAGTGAGATTTGTCTATAGTTCTCCTTTTCGGTTGGGTCTTTCTCTGCTTTGGGGATCAAGGTGCTGCTTGCTTCCAGGAATGAATTTGGGAGTATTGCTTCCCTTTCAATTTCATTGAAGAGTTTAAACAGTAGTGGCAGTAGTTCCTCTCTAAATGTCTTGTAGAATTCAGCAGTGAAGCCATCAGGGCCCAGGCTTTTCTTAGTTGATAAGTTTTCAATTACGTTTTCAATTTCATTGGTTGATATTGGGTTGTTCAGAATTTTGAGATCTTCTTCATTCAACTTTGGTAATTCAAATGTATCTAGGAATCTGTCCATTTCTTCTGTGTTGTCCATCTTATTGGCGTATAGTTTCTCGAAGTAGGTATTGGTGATCCTCTGAATTTCTGCTGGGTCTGTTGTGATTTCACCCTTTGCATTCCTAATTGCATGAATTTGGACCTTTTCTTTCCTTTTTCTGATAAGGTTGGCTAAGGGTTTGTCAATTTTGTTGATTCTTTCAAAGAACCAACTCTTGGCTTCATTGATTTTTTGTATCATTCTCTTAGTCTCCATTGCATTGATTTCTCCTCTGATCTTTATAATTTGCTCCCTTGTATGAGCTCTGGGGTTGTGCTGCTCTTCTTTTTCTTCCCCCCCCCATTAACTTTATTGGTACATTTTAGGTATAAAATACAGTTACATTCATCATTGGGATCTTGTACCATTACATGAGTCTCTTGGTACTTATTTTTTTCCCCTTCCCTTGCCCTGCCTTCACCCCCTCCACCCTTCCATATTTGCAAAGACCTTGTTTCCATTTTTTCCCTCTTCTTATATTTTTTCCTTTCCCTTTTTTCCCTTCCCCTACCCCTCCCAATTCCCCTGCTCTTTTAGACCTTTTCTTCCTGTTACACAATATCAGTTATACATTTTTTAAATTACAATATTAAGATCTAGGAGACATTACCACAGATTTTACAGAATTTAAACGGATATGGAAAGCATATTACAAAAATCTTTTTTAAAATAAATTTGAGAACTTCTAAGAAGTAACTTAGAAGACAAATTAATGAAACTAACTCTGGAGGAAATATAAAATTTGAATAGCACCTATTAAAGAAAGGATATTCCTAGCTTGAAAACCTACCTATATGACAACAGCAGGCTCATAAACATTTTAACTGATAAATTATATCAAACATTTAAAGCAGAAAAAAGAAGGAACACTTCTCCCCTCATTTTAGGAAATCAACATTGTGCTAATCCTATAACCAGATAAAGATAATAGAAGAAAAAAGTATGAACATAGGTAGAAGTTTGTTTAACAAAACAAACTATGAGAAGTCAGATCTGGCAGGATGTAGAAAGTAGTTTTATTATAGAGATGGCCGTGTTGGTTCAGCATTGGAAGATCCACCCCAGAAAGTAATCATTTTAACAGAGGAAAGGAGAAAGCCATATGATCCTGTCACTAGTTGGAGAAAGAGTATTGGACTAAATTCTACAGCTGTTCATGGCAAAAGCTATCAGGAGACTAGAAGTAGAACAGAACTTTCTCAACAGATCAAAGACATGTACTCCATACTTCCAACAAAAACTCCTTCTATGAATGGAGATGATACAATGCTTTCTCCCTAAAGTGGGCAACAAGGGCATACATCCCTACTCTTCATCTGTCCATTAGACTTTGAAACATAGGTCTAAACCAAAATAGTCTGGCAATAAAATGACACAACTAGGATAGGATTGGCACGGCAGAAGCAAAATCTTTATATGTAGATGAAATGGTCATCTACAGAGAAAATACTACGAAATCTCTAGAAGCCCCTAGAACTTGTACTTGAATTTAGCAGGATTAGAAAACACAAGGTATATATAAAAATTCAGGTCTGTGTATACTTGTTATAAATGAAGAACTGGATATTGAAATTGAAAAGTTAAGTAGGAGTACGAAGGACCCAGAAAAGCCAAAAACAAAAACAAAAACAGTGTTGGAAGATGTTTAGCACCCAATTTTAAGACTTCTTCTAAAGCTACAGTAATCAAGGCAGTGTTGGTGTAAGGAAAGACATATAGATCATTGGAATAAAACAGAGAATCTAGAAATAGAGCCACACATATATGGTCCACTGAGTTTTGAAAGATTATTTAACATTAGCATTTTATAGAATATAAACTCGATTCAAGAGCCAAGGAAGAGATAGTGTCTTCAGCAAATGGCACTAGAACACCTGGTATCTGTATATAAAAAATTAACCTCAACCCTTTTTTTTCCATATGTGAAAATAACTTGAAGGGATCTATGAACCTAAATATGAAAGCCTGAAAGTATAAAACTTTAAGAAGAAATTATAAGGGAAAATATTTATGAATTCAGGGTAAACAAGAACTATGTAGGATACAAAAAACATGATGTATAAAAGAAAAAATTGATAAATGAGATTCCATCAAAATTTAGAATTTTAAATGACATCATTAAAATGAAAAGTAGTCCTTAAACAGACCATATTTACAATGCATATAACCTATGAGCAGAATATATAAAGAATTCTTAGAGCTCATTAATAGACAACCCAATTAAAATCTAGACATAAGAAGATGATAAATAGCCAGTATAGCACAAGGAATGGTGTGCAACTCTAGAATCAGAAAAATACTAATCAGTACAATAATAAGACTGAATTATACACTCATTAGGGAGATGAAGTTAAAAGTTTTAAAAGCCTTGTCATGACTTTTTCTTTTTGTTGGATTCTCCCCCTTTACATTTAATTTCTTGTCATGCCAGACGGGTTCATTCTGCTTTGCTTCCTGGGGTTATGATCCTCATTGTCTTTTCCTAGGGTATTGTCTAAAATTTTTTGGAGTGCCAGTTTGGTATTCATGAAGTTCCTGAGGTGCTCTTTATCATGAAAGTATCTTATTTCTCCATCATTTTTGAAAGATAGTTTTGCAGGGTACATCAATCTGGGTTGGAGGGTGCTTTCCTTTAGGGCTTGAAATACTTCACTCCAAGGTCTTCTTGCCTTGAGGGTTTGCATTGAGAACTCTGCTGTGATTCTGATGAGCTTTCCTTTGTATGTGATTTGTTTCTTTTCTCTCACTGCTTGCAGAATTTTATTCTTCTGTTGGATTTCTGGAATCCTAACTATTATATGCCTATGTGTAGATTTTTTTGATTAAGGCTAGCTGGAGTCCTATATGCCTCACTTATCTGTATGTCAAGTTCTTTTCCCCTCCTTGGGAAGTTTTCTGCCATCACTTCTGTGAAGAGTTTTTTTTATGTCATCTGCACTCTCTCCTCTTTCTTCATTGACTCCAATCAGTCTTATGTTATTCTTCTTTGCATCATCTAGCACCTGCTGGTTTGATTTCTCATGTTCCCTTACAATTTTAAAGCAATTTTTCTTTTCCTCCTCACTAATTGCAATCTTATCTTCTATATGTGAAATTCTATCCTCACATTGGTTCATTCTGCTGCGCAGACTTTCATTGGAGTTTTTAATCTCTTGGAAATCTGTTTGTATCTGTTTTATGGATTTCATTTGTTTCTTATGTTGGGATTCCATCATGTTCCTCAGATCCTCCATTTTTTTAATCTGTGTCCTCTCTAGATTTATTAATCATGTCTTGCACCATGAGCAAAATCTTTGCTGTTATCTGAGTAATTATTTCTGATTTCATTTTTCCCAGATCCTCTTTTGTTGCCAGTTCAGAGAGTCCAGGTGGTTGAGTATCAGCATGTTTCATTTCGTTTCCCTTTGAGGTTGCTGTAGATGATCTGGAAGTCTGTTTTTGAGGCTTGTTTATGTGTCTTCTCATTTCCACAGGGGCAGGGGCGTGCTTCTGGTGCCCACGCAGCTCACCTCTGCCCTAGGAGCCTGGGATGGAGGTGGGGAGCTTCCTTCTGGGTGCTGGGACCAACTGAGCTTCACTGCTCTTCTTTTTCTGGAAGCTTGAGGTGCAGCATCAGGTTGTTTAATTGGGCTCATTCTGTTTTCCTAATATGTGTATTCACTGCTATGAATTTCCCTTGTAAGACTGCTTTCATTGTGTCCCATAGATTCTGATATCTTGTAGTGTCATTGTCATTTAATTGAAGGAACTGTCTGATTTCTTCTTTAATTTCCTCTGTGACCCATTGGTTATTCAGAAGTGTGTTGTTCAATTTCCACATGTTTATGAAATTTTTTGAGTTTCTTTTGCTATGGTTCTCCAATTTCATCGCACTATGGTCTGATAATATACAGGGGATAACTTCAATTCCTTTGCACTTACTTAAACATGTTCTATGTGTGAGTATGTGGTCTATTTTGGAGAATGACCCATGTGCAGCTGAGAAGAATGGGTATTCTGATTTTGTGGGGTGGAAGACTCTGTAAACATCTGTTAAGTTCATTTGTTCAAGAGTTCGATTGAGTTCTAGTATTTCATTACTTATTTTTTGTTTAGTTGATCTATCTATTTGTGACAGTGGGGTGTTGAGGTCCCCCACTACAACTGTAGTAGTGCATATATGACTTTTCATGTCCGTTAGTATTTGTTTTATATAGTTGGGTGCACTAGTGTTTGGTGCATAGATATTTATGATTGTCATCTCTTCCTGTTGGATTGTTCCCTTTACAAGGATGTAGTGTCCTTCTTCATCTCTCTTAATCAGTGTTCATTTGAAATCTACTTGATCTGCAAAGAGGATAGCTACTCCTGCTTTTTTTTGGGTTCCCATAGCATCGAGTATTGTTTTCCACCGTTTAACTTTCAGTCTATGAGTTTCCTTTTGAATGAAGTGTGTTTCTTGTATGCAGCATATTGTTGGATTTTGCTTCTTGACCCATTTTGCCAGTCTATTTCTTTTGATTGGTGAATTGAGACCATTAACATTGATGGTTATAACTGAAACGTATTGACTTGTCATTGCCATGACTTTTTCTTTTTGTTGGGTTCTCCCCCTTTCCATTTAATTTCTTGTCATGCCAGATGGGTTCATTCTGCTTTGCTTCCTGGGGTTGTGATCCTCAATGTCTGTTCCTAGGATATTATGTAAAATTCTTTGGAGTGCTGTTTTGGTATTCACGAAGTTCCTAAGGTGCTCTTTGTCATGAAAGTATCTTATTCCTCCATCAATTTTGAAAGATAATTTTGCAGGGTACATCAATCTGGGTTGGAGGCTGTTTTCTTTTAGGGCTTGGAATATGTCACTCCAAGCTCTTCTTGCATTGATGGTTTGTGTTGAGAAGTCTGCTGTGATTCTGATGGGCTTTCCTTTGTATGTGATTTGTTTCTTTTCTCTAACTGCTTGTAGAACTTTGTTCTTCTGTTGTATTTCTGGAATCTTAGCAATTATATGCCTATGTGTAGATTTTTTTTTGGATCAAGGCTCTTTGGAGTCCTATATGCCTCACTTATCTGTATGTCAAGCTCTTTTCCCCTGCTTGGGACGTTTTCTGCCATTATTTCTGTGAAAAGTTTTTTTTATGTCATCTGAACTCTCTCCTGTTTCTTCATTGACTCCAATCAGTCTTACATTATTCTTCTTTGCATTATCTAGCAGCTGCTGGATTGATTTCTCATGTTCCCTTATAATTTTGAAGCAATTTTTCTTTTCCTGGTCATTAATTGCAATCTTATCTTCTATATCTGAAATTCTGTCCTCACATTGGCTCATTCTGCTGTGTAGACTTTCAGTGGAGTTTTTCATGTCCTGGAAATCTATTTGCATCTGTTTTATGGATTCCATTTGTTTCCTATATTGGGATTCCATCATGTTCCTCAGCTCCTCTCTAGATTTATTAATCATGTCTTGCACTAGGAGCACAATTTCTCCTGTTATCTGAGAAATTATTTCTGATTTTATTTTTTCCAGATCCCCTTTTGTTGCCAGTTCAGTGGGTCCAGGTGGTTGAGTATCAGAGTGTTTCATCTCGTTTCCTTTTGGGGTTGCTGTAGGTGATCTGGAAGTCTGGTTTTGAGACTTATTTACATGTTTTCTTATTTTGACTGGGGGGGGGGCTGTTGGCACTTGCACGGTTTACCTCCTCTGAGCTGGGAGAGGTTGGACAGGGGCCAGGAGCAGCGGTAGGGATGGTGGCCCAAAAGCCCTTTCTTGTGGGCTGGGAGCATTGGGAGGGATGGTGACGGGGAAGCCCCTTCCTCTGGACCAGGAGCAGTGGGATGGTGGCTCAGAAGCCCCTATCTCTGGGCTGGGAGTGGCAGGACTCAGTACAGTGGTCTGGTGGTCCAGTGTCCTCTGGATCTTTGTAGTGTGGAACCAGGTGGCTGTACAGAGGGGGGTGGGGTTGTCCAGTGGATTGTGCCTGGGGCGTGCAGGCTGATTGGGTGCCTTCTGCACCACTTGTGACCTTGGTAGGGTGTGCGCAGACCTGCCTGTCTGCAGTGGGCTGATTGAGCCTGTTCTGCACAGGACTCACGACCTTGGTAGGGCGTGTGCAGACCTTTTTTTTTTTCTTGTTTTTATAAAAAATAAAATTAGCAACAAATGACTTTAAACTTGTATTAAATGAAAGGAAAATTACAAAGAAATGTACCATTCATTTTATTTCATACAAAAGAAAGTTCTAAGCTTCGATAGTGAAAATGCAAAATAACAACAGTGGGTAGGAGAAAAGAGTCTTGTCTATGAAAAGGTCTTATTAAAGTTTTAAAACTTGAGGTAAGCCACATAGAACAGAAGATGGCGAGAAGAGTGCCTTGTTCCTCATTTCTAGCTGGGAGACTCGCTGGAGTTTGGACAGATCCTGAGACGCCCTGGCTGAGGCTGTTGGTCAGCTTCACAGAGGGAGTCACGGGCATGTGCAGCTGTGAGGACCCAGCTGCACAGAGGACCTGTGTGGCAGGGTGTTGCCCTGGGAGGGCACCTCCATGCATATCAGTCTGACAGGTAATGGGAGAAAATGAAGGTAGATTACAAGGAAACCACAAGGCCTAAACACAAACAGGATTACACAATCCAGCTGATACCAGCAAAGGATCTCAAAATAATCTGCAGGGCATCGCTTTCCTTACTTGTGGGTTTTCAGGCATAAACGTACTGTTGTCAACCTACTTTTCTCCACCAAGGAGACTTTATGAGCATACAGAGAAAAAAGAAAAGAAAATTATTTTGGTTATGTCACATTAGTTTGTAAATCAGTTCTACCACAGGAAAGTATAAAATGTGAGCAAAAAATTTAAAAGGATCAGTAGCTAAAATTTGAGAGGTAAAAAATTGAGAGGTAAGTATTCTAGAAGTAATGGAAATTTACTGAGGTGATTTAATTTTCAATTTAAAGAACTTGAAGAAAATGTTCCACTGTCATCTCTCACCCCTTCCCCTCCTCCCAGTCCTTGTCAATGCATATACAAAATTAAAGAAAGGTCCTTAGGAAAAAAATTTTCCAGTGTGGAAGCATTGACTTTTTCAAAAAAAAAAAAAAAAGAATATGTAAAGCATGAAATAACAGACAGTTGAATCTGAATTATGCATGCACAAAAATAGTGACAATACTTTGTAGAGAATGAACACAACTGGCAATGAATAACAGAAGAGGCAGTGCATAGACAAAGGGAGCTCTGAAACTGTCTAGGAAAAAGATACAAAATGTTTTACTTTGATATAGGTGAACATTTCTTAAACATAAAGTAGTTTTTCCTAAACATGAAGGAAAATATTGGTAATTTAAATACATTAAAGTAAAAAGTATTCTGTTCATTAAGAAATGCTTTTATGAGAGTGAAAAACTAGCCACAGGATGAAATAGCAAATTTTCAATATATACAGCTGATCAAATGAGTGCATGCAGAATATTTTTAAAAACCCTCTTAAAATCCAAGAAGGGGAAAAAACAGATAACCAAATATAAAAATAGGCAATAAATATATTAAAAATTGTTCACCTTCATCGGTCTTCAGGGAAATAGAGATAAAATCACCATTTGCTAGAACTGCACACCAGCCAGAAGGGCTCAAATGAAGTCTACTAACACTGCCATATATCAGCGAAGATAGAGCATAATTGAAACCTTCTTGTGCTATGGTAACTGCAAAGCTGAATGCTCATATATAACTCAGCAATTCCACTTCTACACATAAACTTATCAGAAATGCATTATATCTGTATTGCAGAACACATATACAAAATGGCTTACATTATATTATGTGTAATATTCAAAAATTAGCAAATAAATAACCACCAAAAATAAAATGAGTAAATCAATTATACTGTTTTCATATAATGGACTACTATACAGCTATGAAAAATTAAATATTGCTACACCACCAACATAGATGAAGCTAAGGCTATTCTTGTGATTGAAGAAAAGCCAGACTCAAATAGTATGTATGATGAAATTCCATCAGAAAAATTTCCAAAAGCAAATGAAGCTAATTAATAGTGTTAAGCATTAGGACAGCAGCTAGTTTTAGATATGCAGTCCAGTTGTGCTTGGAAGGGACACTTTTCAGTTTCTTGTGTTTTGGTAATATTTTATTTCTTGACCCAGCTGTTTTTACTAGAGTCTGTCCATTTGATGAAAATTCCCCCAAGTCAAATTCATCATCTTTCTCTTCTTCAGTTCGTGCTATGGACTGAACCCTCCTCCCCACATCCGTAAGTGAAGCCCTGGCTCCATGGTAATCATGTTTACAGATGGGTCTTGGCAGTAACTAAGGCTGGAGGAGTTTCTGAGAGTGTTCTGACCCCATGGGCTGCATGTCCTTGTAGGAAGGGACACCAGTGGGCTTGCTCTTCTGACCACTCAGGGAGGGACATGAAAGGGCATGATGAGAATGCAGCCACCTGCAAGCCGGGAAGGGTAGCCTAGCCAGGAACCAAATCCGCCTTGGTCTTGGATTTCCCAGCCTTCAGAACTGTGAACTGTAAAAGTCTGCTGTCTACATCACCAGTCTGTGGTACTTTCCGTGGAAGACCAGGTGCACAAAGAGAGTGTGGCTGCTTCAGCAGGATGAGTACGATGGGTGTTAAATCTCACCTCCCTCTAAGCAGCATTGTGCTGTCCAGTCTAATAGCCTGAGATATTTAAATACCTGCTTCCTTTCCAGATAGTCTCTCTCTCTCTCTCTCCCCCCCCCTTTCTTTCTCTCTGTTCTGTCCCTTCTGTTCTTTTTCCCCCGGTAATGGAGATCAAACTCAGGACCTTGTGCTTGCCAGTCAGGTGCCCTGGTGCAGAGCTACATCCCTGGCTCCCCCACAGCCTTTTCAGTGAAAGCAATATTCTCAGATCTTTTCTTGAGTGTGCTTTACCAAAGTGAAATGTCGTTTTATCTACCACGTGTCATGATAAACACTAGATAAGGCTTTATCAATGTGTGCTTCCTTCGGTTTCACTCCTCTTTGCAGTGTCTTGGGTGCATGGATCACTGGGCTACAACCCTTTGTAGAGTGACTCATCTCATCTTCCAAAAGCAGTGTCATGGCTCAGTGGGCCTATTCAGAGGTAAATCATAATTCATAATTGAACAGTACTGTGTTTTCTTAGTACTCTGTACTATTTTTTTGGAAAAGGGGGCTGTGAGACAGTATCTCACTATGTAGTTCAGATGTAGTTCAGGGTGACCTTGACCTCACTGTGTAGCCAAGCTGGCCTGGAACTTGCAGCGATTCTCCTGTCTCAGCCTCCCGAGCCCTGGAATTAAAGGAGTGTGTCACCATGCTCAGCTCTTCTTAGTATTATTCAATGCGTATTCTTCCGTGGACCTCTTTGGGATCCGTATATGTAATTCACAAATGAAGATATAGTGTATATGATTATGGGTTATTAAAATTAAACCCCATAGTTTCCTAAGGAATTATATATCCTATAATCTATAATAATCAGTATGTTTTTATTTAATACTAGATATTAAATCCTTGCAATATACATCTAATCTTTCTAATATACATCTCTCATTCATTGCTTTTTTATCACATTTTCTTCCTCGTTAACTTGTTTTTAGCCACTTTGAATGATACTATTCAGGAATGTGCATTCAGATATGGATTAGATTTGTATTCTTTAAAATACTACCCCTCCAAAAAAGAAAAAAGATGGAAATTGCTCCAAACAAGATATTGGCTCTGTCTGCATAAATATGAATCTTGAAATACAAGAGCTCCAAAGAGTAATAATGTGCTGCTTTGCAATTATGTGACACTTTGCTTTTAAAGACGTTCTCATAATTGAATCTGCACATATATTTTATCATTATATTTGTTGATCCAGCATGTAAAAACATAAAACTATTCTCTACAATACTCTCACTTTGCTGTTTTTACATTAACAATCTTAACAGATCCACAGCTTGATCAGTTACCTGCTATTCTTCCTTTCAACATTTCATTTCGAAGCCAGTGCAAAGGTGCATTTATAAATACAGCGTGCCTTTCCGTGGAATTATTTCATACTTAATTTGGTGTTGTGATTGCCTGTCTTGTCTTTTCTGGCATTTTCCTCACAATGACTTTAGTCCTGTTTTTAAAATAATCCGAGTGCGTCTATTCTAAGGAGTCTTAATTGATTGCTACCTTATCGATCACAGCTAAGTCTTTATTCTCTGTGGCAAACTAGTTTGAAATTCCTCCCTTATATTCACCATCTTATGCTGCAGATTTCCAATATCCTTTCAACCTGGTCCTCAGAACTCGTCCTCAAGAACTGGCCTTGTATGAGGGGATTCTGCTCTCTCCTTTCTGCACAAGGTGACCTGTGGCAAAGTCTCACCCTGAGACGCCACATTGCCTCTGAGCAGCACTGATAATCCCCGCCACAAGATACAACCTCCTCCACCACGATTTCAATTGCTTCTTCTCAATTGTTTGGGGCTGCTGTTCCATAAAGCAATAATAAAAAAAAAACCCTCTCCACAAAGATATCTCACATCCAGTTGGTAACAGGTAAACATAATTAATGTCTAAAAGACAAAGGATTAAAGTTGCTCAATGTAGCTGCCTCTGAAAAAGCCTCTAAATTTTTTTGTGCTAAGCCACCATCAAAAAAACATTAATTCTACCCATTATTAAGGATGCTAATTGACAACCACACTATAATCCCTGTGCATAGTTTGTAGATTATTCTTTAAAATATTTATATAGTATATAAAAGTGATTGTTAGATTCCCATTATATATTTTTTCTTTACTATTCACTCTAACCTAGTTACTTTCTGAAATTATTTTTTTCCAAAGAATCTATCTATCTGACATCGTCACTGCGATTTGGTTCTTTTAACAGTCTAGATGAATGGCCTATAAACCGCAGAAAGATCTTACAATCAGAAATTGGTGAAAGTCTATGTTATAGGTATAGAAATCAGCTAAATATTGAATTAATAATAAACCAATATCTTTGGAGACGTGACCTTCTAAGAGCTTTCTAATCGAAACCTCAGCTGACATGCACAATCTAAAATAAAGTCTGGGTGGGATTAAAGCCACAGGGTGGCAAAGAAGGGTGCACAGGAGAGACTGATGCAAGGAGCCACAAACCTCTTTATGATGTATATCCCCCTTTCAAATATTCAGTCATGGTCAGGGAGCAAGAGGGACTCGTTAGATAATCAAATATTGCATTATTTGTCAAAATAAGCATCATTTATATTTTCTTTTTTTCCTCCAAACTAGTGTTGATATAGACAAATAGAACAAATAGGAATTTGTTCTGTATGAGTCTTCTATGTTCCCACCTAGTTAAAAAAAAACCAACTTTCTTCCTGCATCAACTTTTAATCACTATTTTTACACCTTTTTTCTTCATTACTTTCTCTCATTTTCTAGGCCACACCAATTATCTCGACTGTGCCAGTCACCAGTTGCATGTGTCTAATTGAATTCCTGGAGCTCTCTAGTTATCAGCGCCTCATCTGAAAAGTGGAAAAGATGCCTGTGGTCATCTCATGCAGTTGCTGTGCAGATTTAAGAAGCTGATCTACAGAGGACATTCAGCACAGAACCCAGCTCTTAGCAAACGTAGACTTATTTTTTTGTTGTTGTTGTTGTTTTTTGTTTTGTGCCGGGGGATCGAACTCGGGACCTTGTGCTTGCGAGGCAGGCGCCGGAACCACTGAGCTAAGTCCCCGGGCCAACTTTTTTTTTTTCTACATAGGAAAGAGCAAAAAAATTCCCAGGACCTGTCCTTTTCACATAATTGCTGGCACAGAGCCTGAATCACCATATATGGAGTGAAAAATCACAGGAAAACTGAGTCACAGATGAACACAAAATTCTGATGAAAGGGTGGGGAACTGGCTCTTGGGTTCTCTGTCATCAGGATTTCACTAATGAGAGGGGCCTCATCCTTCCAACAGCTGTCAGAGGAAGCCAAGGGGAGGAACAGAGATGCAGGGTTATATGCGGGCAACTTTTGTCACCTGAGCCCTGTATTGCAGGCCTACATGTATGCCAGGACATTATTGTGAAGGAACTTTCGCCATGAGACATATGACTTCATACTCAGATAGGAGCACATCCAGGGCCCAAAAGACAGGAGAGTAACAGATGGGAAAAGAGGAGCTTTCTGCTGATTCTCTCCCCTCGATGTCATGAATGGCTGGAAATCAAAGGCCACTTGTCCCCGGGAAAGTCCAGCTGCTTGGAGAATGTGAGGACACCACTTTCTGGGGCTGCAAAGGATGGATCTCCTCAGCTCCTGATCCACAAGCCACGAGGACCAAGCCTCCTGGAATGTGGACAGCAGATTGACGTTGCTGTGACTTTCACAATGTGCTCTTTCGCTAGAAATTCATTTGTTTCTGTGCTTTACAGATGTATTAGCTTTCTGTTCCTTCAGCACTGGTGGTTTGAGGACAGACGACTGCTCCAGGAAAGTCCCATGTGTTACTGGAGATCACCATCAGCTGGGACTGGGAAGATCACCTCCTTTCAGTGGACAGAAGGAAGAGCTGAGGTGGAAAAGCTCCAAAATCCATCCCAAAATGCATGTGTACCAAGCATGAGGGATTTAATGCCTCACTGTGCACATATAAGTAAAACACACCTGCCTTTGCTTTATGTTTGGTGCTCGCCAGACTT
Source organism: Heterocephalus glaber (assembly GCF_053883595.1). Lineage (NCBI taxonomy): Eukaryota > Metazoa > Chordata > Mammalia > Rodentia > Bathyergidae > Heterocephalus > Heterocephalus glaber. The sequence continues at coordinate 6,801,933 of NW_028258413.1, forward strand.
GGGAAGAACTGGGTGAGCTTCTGATCTGGGAGCTAAAGTCCCAGATCAGGAAGAGAGGAGTGAGTCAATAGGATTAAGTTATTAATATAACTGTTGGGTGATTTATTCTAGCATTGGAGTTTCAGGGGTAATATCATTATTTTTTTGTATGTGGCTATGTATAGGGGAAATAAAATTGTAAGCAACTGTCCAAGCAATTTTTACAGGAGAAATTAAAAAGTGAAATGGGGCAGCTGCTTGGCCATCTCAGTAAACATTAGACACACAGTCATCCAAGCAACTCAGTGGGGACAAAGGAAGGGCTGAAGAGGAGGAAGTCAGTGTGGTGGAAAAGGACATCCAGAAAGAGGTCTGGTTATAGTCGTCAGAGGAAATAAACCAGCTCTATTAAAAACAAAAAAGGAGGACCAGAAATATTTTAGAGCTTGTTGTCCATTGACCTTGTCCAGTAGATTGCAATGAGAGGGATGTTAGAGGCATTTGATACTGCAGAGAGGTAGACAGAGCTCATGATCTGAGACCTTGGCCTCTAAAATACAGGGTGTGCAACTCTTCCCCTTCCTCTGTGGGACCCTGTATTGGTTTAAGTGGCCTGCAAAGGCCCATGAGTCAGGGCTTGGCTGCCAGCCCACTGCAGCCCAGCAGAAGTTGCGTCAGTGGGGTCTTGGGACGCAGCCCCTGACTGTGTCTCTTTTGCTCCCCAGCTGCCTTGAGGGGAGCAGTCTCCTCCCCACGTGCCCCCACCTGATGTACGGCTGGGCTGCTGGGCCCACTGCAGCAGGGCCAGTGGACCGTAGGCAGAAGTCTCAAAACTGTGCGTGAAAGTAAACCTTTCCTCTTTTCAGGTTTATTATTTCAGATGTTTCTGTCACAGCAACAGAAGGCTCACCAGCAGTAATGGTGATTTCATAGGAACTTGTGTGCTTTTAGTGTAAGAAAAAGAATTCTGACTTGCTAGAATGCAAGAGCTTCCTTGTTTGATAGGAGTTAATACAGCCCTTGAAGGAGTGAAGAAAGATTTTCAAAAGACTGAATAGAGTTGTTGGGAAATAACTTTTTTATACATTGGGGGCCTTGTAAATATCTGAGTTATGTCAACTCTCTGTGACAGTTTGCTGTTCTCCAGGAGGAGGCTACAGTGATTTTGTAGGTTAAGGTACAGAAAAAAATGGAGTCAATAGTTAAGAAAATGAAAATCAGCCCCGCTGATAATCAATCGCCTATTCCCAACAGAGCATCAATGATATTTGCAATGAGGTGTGATGAAGTCCAGATAATGCAGTGTTTTCAAAGGAACGCACACGATGCCACAATCGGCTGAATGATAACTAAAATTCTCTTTTTTTGAGCGGTTGGTGCTCCTCATCAATGGCCTTCCGGTTTGGCTTTGCTGCTCTCTCCCGAGACAAAGCTGCGCGCATCTCTGATTGCCACGCGGCCCCCACGTTCTAATCCCTCCCGCGCAGCAATCAGCACAAAGTCATCCCCATTAGAAAGCCCCTGGCCTCCTCACTCATATGTACTCAGGGAGTCTGCGAGAGCCTTTCCCCTGCACCACACCAAACAAAATGAAGCCCATCTTCTCTTCTTCCTTTCTGACTGCACGGTGTGCCTAATAGCCTTCCTTGGTGTTTAATGAGAGAAGTAATTTACAGCAAAGAACATAGTGAACAGAGAGACTGCGATGCTGTCATGTTGGAAGGTCATGTATTGCTTTAATTATACAAATGAGAAAACTGACGTTCAGTTAACAAAGTTACTCTCTTCAAAACACAACGCACCCACATAAGTCGTAAACCTGAGGATTAACCAAGTATTTAAATCTGGTGTTTGATTTTTTACAAAGAATTTTTGGTAAGAAACTCAGTTGGAAGAGAATACTGGAAGGGAGAGTAAAGGCCCAACATGGATAAGACAACAAATCCTAAAACTGCTGTCTCAGCTGATCAGGGCGCCCGCCTGAGTGGCTTACTATGTCCGCTACCCAACTCTTTGCCGGGCTATTTTTACCCTGTTCTCACTCAAATTGTTTGGATTACATTCCTCTATGAATGATTTTACTTCCTGAAGTCCCTCTTCCAAGCGGGGCTCTTACAGAGACACAGAACTGGATTTTCCAGCACAGTACTGTGTTCTCCTCTTCAGAGTACGCAGGAGGAGAAAGAAGTCTGAGTGAGTGAGTGGGGAGGACAAAGTTGTGCGCGTCCTGATTGCACGGTGTCCTCCAGGACACAAAGTGTTTTCATTGGTTTCCTCACCGTGCATGTCACAAACCCCTCTTTATTCACACACATTTTCTACATATCTAGGATGACAGTGCACACTTCTGCACAAAGTGTGCCAACACTTATACATTTTATAATGACTTAGAAAACCCTGTGTGCATCCACCATCTCAGGGATTGCAGCTTTCTTCAGCAGCTTCACCATACAATTTTAAACTCTTCCTAAAGATTCTACAACTCCTTCTATCTGAGGGAGATCATCATTCTCTAACAATGATTCTCTCTTCAATAAATAAAGTCGAAAAGCATTTCTCAATCAGTTCGTTTAGCTGATTATTAAATCACTTTCACTTCAGGTGTTAAATTATATTTTAACATGTCTACTATGAATGCTTTATCTTTTCTGCCTTCCTTAACTCACACTGACTTTCTCGTGCACATGTTTTTCATTACATCTTTCCCCTTTGATGTTTTCCTCACCATCCCTGTCTTAGTTCTTTATCATTGCTGAGACACAATACCCAACACCTGCAACTCTAAGGAGGAATGGTTTATTTTGGCTCAGAGTTTGGGCTGCAGTCCATAGTCAGCTGACTCTAAGGCAGGGCAGCATAGCAGAGGGGATGGCAGAGGAGAAACAACTCACGGTGTGGCCCACAGGAAGCAAGAGGGATCAAGAGAGGAGGAGGGAGATAAACCCTTCCAGGCCATGCCCCCAGCGACCCACCTTCTACAACCAGACTTGGGTTCCAGCCAGGCTCCAGGATCCCAACATCATGTTTAGCTATAAATTCACCAGTGAAGTAATTCACTATGAGCATCACAACCCCGTGATCCCATCACCTCCCCTAAAGCCCACCTATGAGACTCTGTGGGGGGTGATCCCAATATAAACCATAAATAGTCTCTCATAATCCATCTACAAATGCTTCTACTTACCGCTTCTCTAGTTCTAAGTCTGTGCAACCTGCATATGCCTCTTTTTTAACCCTCTTTAGCAGTCTTGGTAATGAAATCTGCTCATTTTCACCCCCTTGATTTTTTGTGTTATTGACTTTCACTCACCCAGTTATAAATAAAATCTACTGAAGCTAAAAATCTTTCTCCTAAGTATCCTTTCTCAATTTAATTACAATATTAATTTCTTTTTTTTTTTTTTTGTATTTACCCTACATTCCTTGGCTGTAAAGCAGGGATGGTAAGCTCTTGGAAATAGGCATGTCTTTCCTTCTTATGCTATACCATTGCAAGGCATCTAAACTTGAGCATCCTTTTCCTTGTCTCTCACTAACCCACATCCTCACTCTCAGAGGTCATAGGATTCAACTCTTCCAGGTATTTCTCCAAGTGTTTACCTTTGTACTTAAAAATTACCTGTTTCACTGATGTTTGCTTTTATCATTGAGGCTGGAGCTCTCCGAAACACCTCCTCATGCCCTTAAATTCTCTTCCCCACCTACCATGATGTTTCTGCATCATGTGTGCTTATACCAGTGCTGAGGATTTTATTTTGAAGAGCATACAATTTTAATTCATGCATAAGCCATATACTTTATTATAATTGCACATAGTTTTTGCACGCCTTTTGTCTTTCATACAATTGATATTGATCTTTTTTGTTTGCCTTGTTTTTCCATGAAAACATCACTAACATATTCTAAACTTCTGTGCCCATACCATAAGAAATCTGTTAAAAATAAGTTTAAGAATTGTATTAATCTTACATTAGTATTTTCTTTTATTAGTACATGCTTGCTGCACATAATGATTACATTCATGGTAGGAAGTTGGTGTGTGTTCATCACACATCTCCATTCTTTTTACTTCCCTCTTCCCTCTCTTCTTTCTACATCTCTTGGCTCCCTTCTCATTTGCAAAAGTTCCATCTTCCTGTCTCGTTACCTAACTTTGATTTTTCTCTTTAAATTATTTATACTTTATGTTTCCTGTATAAGAGAAGCCATGAGATATTTGAGCTTGTGTATCTGATTTATTCCACCCTCTGGCCTTCCCATTTAGCAACTGCTCACTGTCTACCACCCCTGTCACCTTGAAAGCTGCCTTTCCTATGTGTGAAGGTTTATCACACCGTGTTCCTTCACATACTCTGATTTCTTGAGTAATTCATCCATTTTTCTGGGTTATCATTCCTTAGTATCCTGAGACATTGTATGAAAATGGTAAGTGTGAATTGTTGCATATCTAAAGATCTCTTTAATCTGTGCTTGGACTTGATTGATACATGCTGGGTTCTAGGTTTGAAACTGTATTTCCTCCAAAATATAGGGGTATTAAACACCTCATAAACAAGCATTTATACACTTACAAACAAGCATTATACACTTTGTTGTATGGAAAAAGCATACACTGTTTTGCTTCCTATGTACCATCTTTGCAATTCAGAGGGGTCATTTTCCTGGGGCTGAGTGATACGAAATGTGACCACAAAGTTCAGTGAGTGTTTCTTTAAATTTAAAAAATGTACTACAGTGGAAGATTCATTGCCATGAATCCCCCTCACACACCCCACCCCTACCTTCAAATACACTTAACCTATTGTTCTTGGCATTTTCTGAAGCAGCTCCAGAAGTCCTCTTTCCTGAGTGTAATTAGTTGCACTGTTGTGGCTGCTTCAGAGTCCTTAATTGATTTAAAACCTTTTTATTTCATGGTCCTTTTGACTTAGAGGAAGATCCAGAAATCACATGGTACCAGATTTGGTGAATAAGGTGGATGAAGACACAATGCCTTTCTACTGGACAGCACTCAGCAGCAGCATTCACCATATTTGTGATCATAGCTCATAAAGGCACTCAGGAAAGGGGACTTCCAGAGTTGCCTCAGAAAGCGGTCAGAATGGTGGGATAAGCAGTTGAAAGCTAAGGGGAATATTCTAAGGGGGATTCATGGTTGTGTGTCATTTTCTGTAACACATTTCTATTTAGGAACACACTGATATCTGGTTTTCCCTTGTATATATGACTTTCAGCCCTGGGTCTCACCATCTCCCTTTGAGCTGCCCCAGTCTTCCTCCTTCCTCAGGCTTCAGTGGAGGCTGGGGCAGCAGCCTAGTTCCTCGGGGTCCCAGCAGACTGCACAGGCACCATCATACAGGGCACAATCAGGGGAGTGAATGCGAAAGTGTTTTATTGACCCACTGGGATGTGAAGAGTGGTTGGTAACAGAAGTCACGCTGCTGCCTAACACCGCGCTCCATGCCCTCCAGCTCTAAGGTTTGCTGGTTAAGAAATTTCATGCTTCTCTGATGCCTGGTCCTCTGTCTATAACCCAATTAGTCTTCATTTTGTCCTTTTTTTTTTTCCTTACTCGGGAAAATCTGTAATCCACTTCAGTGTGAAGACTGGTGGTTTTAAAATTTTGTGCTTTCTGTTTAATTATTTTCTCTCATATCTCTTTGGATATAGTATTAATTAGATGTTAGATTTGCTGAAATAATTTTAGTTTTACTTATTCACTTTTTCTTTACAGTTTATATCTTTTTGCTGTTTTTGTTCTACATCTTAGGAGAGATCCTCTAATTTATCAAATTTGTCTTTCACATTTTAAGTGCCCTTATTTACTTTTTAGATTGAAAAATAAAAAGTTTATACATTGTGTATACGATGTTTTGAAAAATATGTTCATCGTGGACTAGCTACATCGAGCTTACTGACATATGCTCTCAAAATCCATTCTCTTATCAATTTTTATACATTGTTGTTAATAAGTCATTATGTTGTATTAGGTCTCTTGAACTTATTTCTTCTGTCTGTGAGTAATAGGCTTTGTCTTTTCTGCCAAAGCACAAGGCCAAAGCAACTCCATTTTGGGTTTAAGTGACCTGGCCATCTACTCACTATTTATACCTCTCATCCTGTTAATATCCTAAGCTCCAAGATATGGTTACTATGTGCCTTTTCCCAGAACACAGCCAGTTTCCAAAATAAAGAACTGAGAACAGTCCCTTCTGAACCACACACATCCCCTCTTTCTAACCACCTCTTCCCTCATGATAAGAACCAAGGATTTTTCATTCTAAATCCTATGCCATCTCTCTAACTTATTCAACAATGCACCTCCCCCCCGCCCCCCACACACATTACTTGAATTAGTCTACTGCCATAGATTGTAAGCCTTTAAATTCAGCCAATGAATTTAAAGGTCAGAGGTTTCTTTTGCATTAGGGATAAAAGGGGTGACCTTTCTTTGTCCTGTGTATCTGCAACTTTATGCTTGCACCCTTTCGAAAAAGCAAAAAGCCTTGTCAAAATTTCTTGGTGTCAGAGTGCTTCATTATCTGCACTGACAAATTGAGTCTTGGGACTTGTTTTCAACGATTTTGATGCCGAATGTGGGGCCTGGGGGGTCTCTGAGAACTCCTGCCCGGAGGGGGCATGTTCCACACAGCCTCACTGCAGTGGCCTCTGGGACAAAAACCCACATCCAGGACCTCCAGACCCCGCAAAGATCTTTTGACAACACTAAAAGGGGTCTAGAGGCGAGAAACTATGGTGCCCAGGCAACTTCATGCATAAGCCAAGGTAAGAAAAGTTATGGCAGTGACTGAGTACTGCCTTGGTGGTCAGAGGATGATCTTGGATGAGACTGGTGACTTTGGGTGAGGTTGAGATGATTTGGAGTGAAATTGAAAATCATCAATGACAAGATATCTTGGTGTATGCTGGAGCTTGAGCTTTGGGCCTTGGGACAAACAATGGGAAATAAATGTCCCTCCCAGTCAGGACAGATTAGGAAATCAAGGGGATCAAGGAACAAAATACACCCCGATAATCCCCTTGGACTGATGTTCAAGATTTAAAATGACAATACACAGACAAAAGAAAAAGAGAGAGAGAGAGAGAGAGAGAGAAAGCTCAGATGATAAAATATTGTTGTTTTCTTTGGCCACAAATCCCTATTCTTGCCCTATCCATCTTCTGGTCAAAATTTGGATCAGAAGAGGACTAGGTATATCAATTGTTAATTAAATTTGTTAATGATAAAAGATCGAGGTGTCCAGAGGAGACAGATTACACACTGTGTTGGTGACGAGGACCAATTGTCTTCTTTCTCTTAAAAAAACTCAGAGACTTAATAAGAAACAAGGGAATTCACCTCAGGTCCCCTCCCCCACATGAAGGCCTCCGGAGCCCCTGCTCCAGCCTGTACTCTCTGATACCCAGGCTTGGCACCGCCGCCTCGACAGGACCCGGCACCAGCCAAGGAGGACCCTGTCCTTGTCACAGCAACTGCAGCCACACAAGGAAAAATGATGACCTTATTTTCGGTTCAGAAGAAAATTGAAAAGGTGCTAAAAAGATGTTGAATATCTCCTGTTTCCCCAAAGACCAAAATGGGGACCAGAGGTGGAGCAAACCCTCTTTCCCTTGAGGGAGGTTCCTCTGGGGAGGGGAGGAATTGGGTTCCAAATCTTAGCTAATTAATAAGTTTACTTTTGGCTTCCAATTTAATTTGGTATTTTTGTTTAATTAAGATGCTTAAAACATTTCTTGTGCTTTATAAATTCTCAGACTACAATTACAGGGTTAACTTACTCTTCTGTGTGCTCTCTGCTGGGTTAAGATACAAACACTGATTCAAGGTTACATGGAAGTCTATTGGCAGTCAGCCAAGTTTAAAAATACAACAATGTGAGACCAAAAGAGAAAGAAGAAAAAAAATAAGGAGAGAAGAACACTTTAAAATCCAAGTGGCAGCAGCCAAATTTGTTACGAAAAGTTTATAGTAAGTAGGATGGAGAAAAATATATAAAGAAGCCTATATGTATAAGAGATATACTTTTGATATGAAAGGATTTTATATGATAAAAGTTTTACCCTGCTAGAAAGATAAAGAGAGAGATAATGGCAGAACGGGAAAGCTCAAGTATATTGAGGAAAAACTTGTGGAGGATGTGGCTTATCAAAAGAACTATGTATGGTTGATTTTGGTTTGGTGGAGGTCAGGTTATTCCTTCTAAAGTTTCTTTGTTGGTCAAAAAGAATAGAGGTGCTATGGCCCTGACTCTCATCTATCCATCCCTCCTTCCCAGGTCTCAGCTCTCCTCTCTGTTTGACTTGTTCCTCAACACCCAAAGGCAAAATATAACCAAAATTATAAAAGAAAAATTGAAATCAAAAGTTCGGCTAAATATAAAAAGGGGACACCCCACATCCTTTTACCTTTTTTTCTGTTGGTTACCAAATAGGTAGAGAGCTGGAAGATGGGGGAGCCTAGTGCCTCCCACTATGTGTGGGGGGGAAGCATGTAGCCTCTGCTTTCCTTGATGTGTGATCTACAGTTAAATTAAAAGTTGATTTTTTTTCTCCAAAGATATATTAAAACAAATAAAATGGTGAAACCTCAAAGCTCTTTCCTCACCCTCCCGACTCGTTCTGGTAACTCACATGGGACTTGCATCTAAAAGCCTTCATGTTTGAAAACATAAAGGTTGTATATGATTTAAATTGTGCATGCTTTTACATATCTTTAAATTTGGTTCTAGCATTTAAAGCTTGATCTATATCTATTGGCTTTGGTTTCACAAGTATTTTGCTATTGTATAAATAAAATACACTTATATTGGATAATAAGTTTATGTGTGGTCATTAACACTGTTTCCTAAATTTTTAAGAGTTCTAAAGATATTTTAAAGATTGATGACATGTTTCCATCCAGGTTGTTAGATAACCAAGATAATGTCTACAGTTAGTTTTATAAGTGCAATGTCTATTATTGTTTATGTACAATAACTTAAGAGTTTTTCTTTGGTTTAATATTATATATGTATATATATACTATTTAAATGTTAACTGTCACAATGAGTCATCTAAAACAATTGTCAAGGTACGTGGGGACCCCTTAAACTTGGGAAGCTGTTGGACAAGACTACTCTTTGATTAAAAAAAAAAAAACAGCTGCCTAGACCAAAATTTGTCCATTTTCTCCACTGATGGGTGGGTTTTCCAGTTTCCCTAGGTCTTATGATGCCATACACCAGTAGCTATTAAATAAATTATCATAATATACTTAGGTTGGTTATAAGTGAAAGGTTAAGCCCTCTATGTCTAAAGCAATGAAGTTTTAATATTTCTATATAGCTGTAATGCTAATTATTGCTAACTTCATAGTATATGAAATACACTTTTGCTTTCCCAAATGTATAAGTCTTTTAAGATACACGACTGAAAAAAAAAAGACATACTCTCATACTGATGACTTCCAAACTACAGTTGTTTATGATGATGGACTTTTTCAGGTTTATGTTTATGTGATTGTTATATAATTGTGTTGTGATAATTTGATGCCTACACCTTAGGCAGTCCAGACAATGTTATTACAATGATCAGGGGTTAAACATTAATAATCTATAAAGTACATTCTACTTAAATATCACTGTGGTAACAAAAGTGGTTAAAAGATAACAAATTAGGTAAAAGTTTCTGCATGTCATTTAAGATCTTGTAACTAAAGATAACTGACTAAAAAGTTATTTTATACTAAGATAAAATTTAAATGTGTTTCAGAGGTAATACACCTAATGGTTCTAATATAATGATGTCATCATGATTGTTATGATAATGTGTTATGTTGTCCTTAATCTCAAGTTTTCTCTATAAAAATTTACAATTGTTATCTGTTAATATTGTACAGGAATTCAAATTCTAATAAAACCATGATTGATAAAAATGTAACAGTTCCCTGATCATACTATATATTTCAAGTTACTTGATATGTAAAAGAGATAACTGATCTACTACGTGGTCAACAACTGAGGTTTAGAGATCAAAACTAAAAAGGTAACTGGGCTAAGAAGACAGCCAATATTTTGGCCCTAGCCCTCCGAGGACAACAGAGACCCAGGTCTTGAGGGAACCTTTTCTACAGGATCGTATGACTTTGGTGAGTCACTCAACCTTCTGAACAAAGAGATTGTTGGACCCCAGAGAACAGGAGTCAACCAATCCACAAGGTGCTAAAAAGCAGGGTCACCAAAAGAGAAAAATGTCTTCTGCACTTCCACAGGAAGCTACATGGTCAAGCAAGGTTGTGACGCATCCTGGTGGCTGACATGAAAACGGAGCTGAGTGGCTCTACACCTGGTCTCACAAATAACCCCCTGAAAGCCTTAATTGACCTTGATATATGGCAAAAAAGTTAATTTTAATTAACTTTTAATTAATTAATTACTGGTCTCACTTTAACTTGATCTTGGACACTCAGGCAAGAAAGCAAAAGTAACCAAAGACTTACAAAGTAATAACAGTATAGATAAACATCAAAAAGGGGTTTCAATCACTGACCCAATTGACAGTTTCTGGCTACACCTGTAAAGAGACCTACCTAAGAGCCAACTGGTTATAATTGCCTAGTTACAATTGCTATGCCAACCCCTTAAAGACAGTGTCTGGGTGTGACTTTTCCCCTAACCTTCTTTCCATTCAGTGTTCATGCTTTGGTCATATGTGCTTGAAAGTTTATTTATTCTTGCCCAGAGACTGCCTTTACCGAACAGTTTCCCCTACCTTATCTGGCTAACATGCTCCTGATGGAGGAACATGTCAGAGAGAGTAAACTTCTGCTCACAAAGTTCAAAGAAAAGAATACAAAAATATGAAAGGCGGGGAGATTGTGAGAAATAGGCTTTGTCTTTTCTGTCAAAGCACAAGGCCAAAGCAACTCCACTTTGGGTTTAAGTGACCTGGCCATCTGCGCACTATCCACCCCTCCTATTAAATCCTGAGCTCCGACAAATTGTGATTATGAACCTTTACCCAAAATGCAGCCAGTTTCCAAGTTAAAGAACCAAGAACTGCCCATTCCCTACACCCCCTTTCTAACTTACTCATCAATGCATCACCCCACCAATTTGCACAACTGGAGCTAGTCAACTGCAATAGATTGTAAGCCTTTGAATTCAGCCAGTGAATTTAAAGGTCAGCTGCTTCTCCTGTTTTAGGGATAAAAGCAGTGACTCTTCTTTGTCCTGCATATCCACTTCCTCATGTTTGTGCCATTTTGCAAAAGTAAAGACAAAAAAGCCTTGTGGAGATTTCTTCTTTGAATGCTTCATTCTCTGCACTGACAAATTGAGCCTGGGGTTTATTTCCAACATGTCTAACTGAAATTGTATATCTTTTGATGTTGCCCCCACCTCCCCAAGGCCCTGGGCCCTGATTCCCACCATTGTATTCTGTGCCACTGAGAGTTTAACTTTAGATTATGCATAAGTGAGATTTTACATAATTGAGATCAAACATTTAGATTATACATAAGTGAGATCACACAGTATTTGCTTTTCTGGTTCTGGCTTATTTCACTTAATATCCTCCAAGTTCATCCATGCTGGTGCAGTGACACCATTTTCTTCTCTTTTAAGGGTTCACAGTACTTACTTTTGTATTTGTGCATTTTCTCTGTTATTCGACACTGGGTTTGACTCCATACCTTGGTGGCTGTGATCACGAGAGTGGGTGTCTTCAGCCTTCTCCTTGCTCTCCTTTCAGTTTACACCTGTGGGATTCCTGGACTGACTGCATGGTGGTTTGATTTCTAGTGTTTTGAGGAGTTTTGATACTGTTTTCCACAAAGGCTGTACTAATTTACATTCCTACCAACAGGTTTCCTTTTTCTCCACCTCCTCCCCAGCACTTGTTATCTTTTGTCTTTCGATGATAATAGGCACTCTAACAGGTGTAAGGTTATCTCAGTGCAGTTTTAATTTACATTTCCCTTGGATTAGTAATGCTGAGCAGTTTGCTATATACCTGTTGGCCATTTGTGTTTCTTCTTTTCAGAAATGTCTATTCAGGTCCTTTCTTCACCCATCAGCAAGTTCCATTATTTACTTTCTCACTCTGCTGCTGTGTGTGTTCCTTATGTATTTTGTATATTGATCCTTTAACACTTGTGGGGTTTCCATGCGTTTTCTCCCATTCTATAGGTTACCTGTTTCCTTTGCAGTAGAAAAGCTTTTCGATTTTAACTATATTTTAAATTTTGGATAATTCTTTGCCTCTGCATTTTACTGTTTAAATAACTGCCTGCTGTTATTTCTTGAATGTTGTATCTTCTCTTTAACTGTTTTTCTTTTTAAAGCCCTTTGTTTTACTTAGTATAAAAGCCAAATTGCTTCCATGTTTTTCCGAGGACCTTATGAGACCACTTCCTGTCTGCCCATCTCTGACCTCCCTCTGACATCGTGTCCTCCTGCTCTGTGCCCACTGCACTTCCCCGGTCCTGACCTTCTTAGGGCCCTTGGCTGTCCTTGTCCCCTCCAGGCACTCACCAGTTCCTCTTCCTCTAGATAACCTCATGTAATTAGGGATTGATTCAAATGTTGCATTTTCATCAAGGTTATTCAAAAGAATCTTATTTAAAATTGCACACCCTACCTTCCCTGCTGAATTTGCTCCATAGCACTTGTTATTTTTTCCTTATTTTTGCTCGATTATACCCAATAAAACACAAAGTCTATTTATTGATGGCCTTTTTTTCTTTAAAAGATAAATCTCTAGTGCTTATAAATTCTTGAGCAATTCTAGAAATCCTACAAATTGCTTATAAAATATCAAAATTCATTAAATGCTTTATGGAATGTTGAAATTACATCTCTTTCCAATGCATAATAAGATAAAAAGTGTTCTCATGAAATACCTGAAAACCTTAAGAAGAGCAGTCAGTCTTGCTTGGGCCTCCTTCAACAGGTAACACATGAGTTCTTCCCAGAGCAATAACATTTTCTGGCTCCAGTATCTATTTTGGGCAATACTCTTCCAATAGCAACTATTTGCAGTCACCTTTAGGATTGCAGCATATTTGACCTTGAAGAGTGCTTGTTGCTTAGATGTCCAATATTGAAATTAGAAAAATATTCTTCTTCTGCTTTAATTTTATCTTCACTTTTCATACTTTTAATTATTAAACATTCTTTTCCTTTTTGTCTTACAGCTCTTTCTCAGGTTTTCAATAAGCATCCATAAGTATTTATTGTGTAACAAGTCTTGAATTAGAAATTGTGATTTTAGGTGGATAAAAATATGTAATTTTTATTTCCTATCTCTGTTTTTCTAGTTAATTTTTTAAAGAAAAAATCAGCCTAATTTTTGTGTCTCTAGGGTAATTTTGTTATACTGTAACTTTGGGTTATTTGATTTCAGAAGAAAATTAAATATTCCAAACCAGAGTACCTTATAAAATATGCTCTTCTTTATTATATGTTATTAGTCCTTCATTCTGTTTACACATCAGTTATCCACCGGTACAAAGATGGAACATGTCCCAGGGTCACGTGGCTGTAGAGCAAGGCTGCATTTGTTCAATTAAAGGGAGACCAGTGTGGTTGGTACTGAGCCTCAACCCTCACTCCTGCTCAGGGCGATCTGCTTCCTGGAAGAGACTCCAGCAGCGACTCCTGAGTCACCAGCTGCTTAGGAGACGTCAACCACAGGGAGCATCTCTCCTCGGAGGGCCTGCACGCCTCACCTGCTGGAAATGAGTTTAGAGATTTGTCACCCTTTCCCAACTGGGGACCATTCTAAGAGTTTAGTACGTAAGCAAAAGCAGCTACTTAGCCTGTATCCTGGCTTGATTTCCAGCCCTGCTTCCTTCCCATTCCTCTAGGATGCTCCTTAATAACCATTCTGGAGGCAGCATTGGCTATTGGTGCTGCTCACGAGACTGTTAAAATCATACAGATTTCAAAAGATTTTATGCCTTCTTTTTACAAGCATTTAACCTCAATTTGAGGCTCACAGCCTTCAGAGGTGTTCTATCATAAATAACTTCTTTCTTTCTCCTATGTATAAATGGCCAATATTACTGCTTTCTGTTATAATATATGGCAGTACATTATTTTCAAATATTTATAAGCATCTTCCTTTTCTTCATCTTTGTTGGATAATTACTGAAGACTAGCATTATGCTCAGTGTGTCAACAACTGGCTGTGTCCTCAAGCAGTTTATAACCTGCAGCATCAGGCCAATAAGTAAACTAAAAGTTGTCATAACAAATGGGATACAGGAATGCACAGAAGCCTTCAGAAACATCTACATTAGAGGCGTAACAGGAATTGGGAAATCGGAAATGTATTAGGGGAAGCTTCTATGAGGAAGAGGTGCTCCATTTAAATAATTAAGCATTAAAATGTGAAGCAGGGCAGGCTGAGCTGTGCGGAGGACAATGGAGAGATGCATTTCTCCTGGCATGGGACCACGATGCTCTTCAGGGCCTCCAAGCCTGCACCTCCAGGTCCTTCCCCCCAGCAGTACCCGTGCACCCACTGTAAGAGTTGTGCACGTCACAATGACAAAGCTCTATCTAAACCAGGCACGCAGCCCTGTCCTCCTGCAAGGGAGGTGAAGAGAGATTTATGAGGAGAAAGAAAAAGAATTTGAGAAGATATCCAGAATGTAGGAGACGGGTGTAGAAGAGCAAAGTGTTTTTAAATGAAAGGAAAAGCAAGTAAAACTCAAGAATTGAGAGAGAGTGGGGCGTGTGGGGTACATTAGATGAGGCAAGAAGGGACAGAAATGGGGGCAAAGAGGAGAATGACTTAGGACAAGGGGCTCTGGGCCACAGTGAAAGCTTTTGCCCTTACTCTAGAAATGGATTTGCCACTAATAAGTGTTAAGCAAGAAAGCTGTATGACTAGGAGTTTCGTGGTACTAATATTACTTCTGAGCCTCGCCGAGGACAGAATGGGGCCACAAGATAGAGCAGAGCAGTAGAAAGCCCCAAGACCTATGCAGTGAGCTCCTGTCCTCTGGATATACAGCTTAGCATCTGATATTAAATATGCACCTTAGTAATTATTTTTCTAATGGGCACATTAAATGCAGAAATTCTTTATCATGTCAATTCTTGCAATTTTTCCTTGGGATCATTTATTTCATTTGGAACTTTATCCATTAGGTTTTATGTTTAGCTTTACAAAAAGAATCTTAAATTACATTTAAATTAAATGTATGTTTTTTCTCCCTTAAATGAAATAATTCTGTAAATTATTATAGCATTTCACATGATAGTCTCATGTGAACCAGAGGCCTGGGATTCTTTTCTTTCCTGCTCTGCCATTTTGTTCCAAGATGGCAGCTGAAGTTCCAGCCATTACACCTATGTTTTAGGTAACAGGAGATGGAACAAGCATTGTAAAGAGGCATATAGTACCTCCATCCTTGCAAGGAGGCTTCTTAGAAGTCCCACATCATGTACTCAATTGTACCTGAGTAATAGTAGCCAGACTTTTCCATTTGCTTGACCAGGAAAGTTGTTCCTCTACTTATGTGGAAATGTGCCCAGGTAAAATAAAAATTACTTTAATTTGGAAAAGGGAATTTGATAGGTGACCAAATTCTTTGACATTATCTTTTCAAAACACAAACATCACCCTTTGATTTTACTCTCTACTTCTAGAATAATGTTCCTTTAAAAGTTTCAGATCCTATTTATTGTTTTGCTAGGAAATACTAATTGGAATTTTTTTAAAAAGCCACTCTTCTGGGCTTGTGTTTCCATGTGGAGTTTTCTTGGCAGGAACTTTCTTCACAACACTCACAAACTTTGGATAAAGAATGAATTGCTAATTAGTGATTGGCAAAAGTTTTTTAAAAATGACATTCATTATCCAAGTTTTGCTTCTTGGCTAGAACAAAGGTGAAAAGAAAATGGAAATCCAGGAAGTTGGGTCTCATTTCTCTGCTCTCTGCCTGAGAGTCTATGGGACAAGGACCCAAGAGAGCCCCTCCTGCAAGGCTCAGCTGGGCTGGCTCATGGTCTAGACTTGAACCTAGGATGAGTGGTAGTGGAAACGTTAATTATAGTCACATTGGAACACATATGTAAGGCCACATTCTTCAATCATTTCTCATTAAAATTAGAGCTGATTTGGAACTTTTGCTTCCTTATTCTTTTCATTTTTCAAAGGGTCATCATTTTAGAAAGGGGAAAGGCACACAATTTATTAGCTCTGGGATTCCCCATCATCCTGGAGGTTCTGTCTAGAGATCCCAGAACCACTGTTCCACTAGGATCCAGTAGAGAATGCCGTAAGAGAGGCTGCCCCGGCGGAAGGCAGAGAAACAGGAAAATCTCACAACACAGAGGTGGAGGGCTACCTCAGCCCTTGAGACCGTGCCAGGAAGGACTCCGACTTGCAGCTGTAAGAAGATCAGTAGAAGAGTAGATTTTCATATTAGGTAATTGGTTTTTAAAAACATTGTCTTAATTTAATAATCGAGGAAATATTATATGAACAAAAACAAAACCTATCTGTAGATCTCCAAGATGCCAGTTTATTCTAAAATCCTATTAGTACCTGAAAATTGCAGTGTATATGCCGAAATGGGTCAGGTTATGATTTTCTTAGGGTCAGAGGGCTCATTTTGTAAGGAGAATAAAATATGATGAAGAGATAAAGCCCCCAACAATGTTAAAATATCCATAGCCAAAAGATTACTCAGTGCAGGCCATACTGGAAGATACATGCTGACTGGAAAAATGATTTGCCTTTGAAGACTTTTACCATTGACCTTACCCCTCGTTTGGATGTAGTGACTGAATTTTATAACTGAGAAAAGTTAATTTTTACAAACACTGTCAAAAGTTTGCTTATCCTGGATATTCAGGAAGTGGAGAAGAGGTAATAAGAAAATTCTCACAGAGAAAAGCAGCTAGCTTGTTTCAAAGCCATAGTAGGGCTTTAAAAATAGAACCCAGTGAAGGTTTTATCTCGGGGAACATTGCAGAGACTGCCACGCGCTGACAACTTGCAGGAGCAAAATAAGGTGTTTCTGGCTGTCTCTCTCTCCCTCTTCTTCCTCCCTCTCATTTTTTCTTTCTAACAGATAGAGTATTTCCCAAGAGTCATTGCATATTTTAAAATTTCACCACACATTCATGCATCAGTGTCTTTTTTTTACCAACTTCAGGACACAGGGCTAAGTTTATTTTTTCAAATAATGGAGGCCAGGCATAAGCTGCAGAGGTTGTGCTCCTGCTCTGCGAGGTCTGCTCACATTTTATTACCCAGCTGATTTCAGTTAGCAAAGTGCCAAGTCCAAGGTTGTATATGAAATCTACAACAGCGATTTCATTCATTTCTCTATTTTTACCTCACTATTTATGTTATATATGGACCATTCCAAAATGTAGAATTTTGTTAAGTCTGTGAGAATCAGTCTTTGAGGCACACAATTAAACAGTTTAATCATTTTAGTGTGAATTGTTTAGAAAACCAATATTCCAGAATTAAATATGTACCCATGTTTATTAAGTAGTCATAATGTTGTTGAGGTTTGTTTACTAATTGTATTTTTAAACTTTCATTGTTTAGCTTTCCATCTGATCTATTCTCATTCCATGGAGAAAATGCTACCTTTTTTTCTCCATTTCACTAATGCATAATTACCTTTGAATTATTCCTTTTTCATAAATCTTATGAAAAGCATGGGAACAGCTAAGTCTTCTGTCCCTGGTAAGGTTATTCTGCAATTCTGCTCCATGTGTCACCTCATAGCTAAATGACAAGGCACCCTGTCACTGCAAGGTAGGTTTACACCATATAAAAGAGCAAAGACTCCATGCTCACCTCGGACAGACATACCTGTGCATGTCCTCCTGAAGTACAGCACCTGGAAGGGACTCAGGCCCCTGGGCTGCCCCCAGGCAGTAAGGCAGGTGTCACTGTAAGATGTCACCCAACACAGCTGCTGCAGGGGCACTGGACATTTCCTAAGCAGGTGGTCATTCATACACCTGGCGAACCTTTATTCCCAGCAGACAGGCTGGCCATAGCCAGCAGTACCCTAGTGACTTCCAGTGGGTGACCTTTTACACTTGTCCTGGCTTCCCATCCATGGGCATCAGCAGATCTCCAAGCTCTGTGTGCTTGCTGACCCCCTACACATGTGAATAGCCAGCCTTCTGGGTCACAGCACAGCAGCCCTCAGCCAGGCAGGCTCCCCTCTGCCGAGTCCTGGCACTGTGGTCCAGCCTCCCCAGGCTGCCCTCACCTTGAGCTCCAATATCCCTCTCTCTGTCACCATGTCCCAACTTCCTAACGTGGGATTTGAGTCTATGCACTTCAGGCAAGGGTATGGGGCACAGATTGTCAAGGAGCATGCCCTGGAGGCTGGAAGGTGGTGGGAAGCTGGTGGATGTGACCCCTAGGAGGCTTGATTCCTGCAAGGTCCCTCCAATCCCCTCACTGAGGGGAATGTGAGCATTTGACACTCATGTCATCCACTGAAAAACTCTTCCACGTCACTTCCCCTGGAGCTTTCGCAGAAGTAGCTGTTATGTGATGACTTCCTCTAGAAAACCCTGGCAACTCGGGTTATAGACATTAGTTTAATTCCTATGAGTGAGTAAGATAGGGCTGGCCAATAGAAATAAATAGTAAGCCCCCTCTTTATATAATTTAAAGTTTTCTAGTGGTCATGTTTTTAAAAATAAAAAGAAAACAGGTGGGACAAACTAAATAATAAAGTTTAAGTGTGTATATCCAATGGATGATAATTTCACTACATAATCCACATAGAATTTTATTAATGTTATATTTTATATTTTGGTAATAAGTCTTCAAAATCAGGTGTGTATTCTATACATGTAGTGTAACTCAATTTGGATGTTTTTATCTGAAATATGGATCTGTATTTACATTTCATAACCTTACATTTGAAGAGGTAGATTCCATTACACAAATTGTTCCAGACAGACTGTAGAGTTTTCCAATGAATAAATGAGTATCAGATGCCCATGTTCTTTTCAGTATTTTTAGGTCATAAATTGATAACATGTGCATACAAATATAGACACAATACATCATATATAAATCAGGCATTGTCACTGAGTCTTATAATATATATTAAAGATAACTGCATTTTTTATTTTTCAAAGTTTTATGTAACTGGTCTTTGTTAAGTTTATATTACTTCATCAGAAATTTATTAGTAGATCAGCTAAAAATCTTTTTATTGTTGTAAACACTTCAATAAATTTTTCTTCATAATTTTAGAATAAAGTTTGAAACAAATAATACTTTCTTTTGCCATCTCTCTATATAAAACATTTTATTTTTTGTTGACAAAAATTTAAAGTTCAAATAATTCAACATTTATTAATTCATATTTTAAGGCAATAATACAGTCAAATTTGACAAGTGAGAAGAAATGTCCTACAGAAATGTGCTAAATTTATCTTTTAAAAAGATCTATTGGGGTAAAATTAACATACAGTACAGAGCACATATTTGAAGGATATGAATTTTTAAAATTGTGAAATATACATAAACCTATGGAATCAACACTGCAATAAAGATTTGGATGTGTTTGTCACCCTAAGGTGGGCCTCTGTACAGTAAGCCCTGTCCCATGGTCAATTCTCCACGGGCCTACCCAGGTGGGTAAACACCCCTCTGCTCTGTTAATCTGGATTAAGTGGTCAGCAAGACTTGTTCCCTAAGGAACCAGACCGTAAATATTTCAAGCTACAGGTCGTAGCACTCCACTTTGCACTTATAGCAAAGAAGTAGTCTTAGGGCATAATAAGTGGAAATCACTGGGTTTGAATAAAACTTTATTCACAGAAAAGATGGAAGTGTGGATTTTGCCTGCTGGGATGTAGCTCAATAGCTGGAAACCTCTGTTCTAAGGTATAAGTTTTAGAAATTTATATAAAGGATATGCAGTCTGTACTCCTGTTATGGTCTGGCTTATTTCATTCAGAGGCTACTGTGGGATGTTAAAAACATTCTAAATTAAATTAGGGTGATGACTGTAAGCAATTCTGTAAATACACTAAAAGCCTTTGAGTTGTACATATTAAGTGGACAGATTAGAGATTGCTAAATTATATCTCAGTAAAGCAATTAAAATGAATTTGAGATTCATTAGCATTATTGCATTTACTCATAGTTTATTCTTATTTTATTGCTGAGAATCATTGTTTTTTAGAATTAATTTTATTGGTACAATTTAGATATACATATGATCATATTCATCATAGGGAATTTATGCCTGTACACAATATATCTTGATTCCTCTTTTTGTCCCATTCCCCTCCCCTCTCTTCAACCTCTATTCCCCTCCTTAATTACAAAAGCTTTGTTTCCAATTTTTCCTTTTTTTCTAATTTTTTCTTTTTCTTTCCTTCCTTTCCCTCTTCCCTCTTCCCTCTTCCTACTTCTCCTTTCCTTTTGAAAAATTTCTTCCTATTTCACATTATCTATTATATGTTGTGTTCCTTATTTATACTTTCAGTTTCTCATACTAAAGAGACTATGTGATATTACACGTGTGTCCTATTTATTTCATTTAGGAATATAGTTTCAAGTTGCATTCATTTAGCTATAAATGTCTCAAGTTTGTCCTTCTTTATGGCTGAATAGTACTCCATTGTATTAAAAAACCACATCTTTTTATCCATTCATCAACCGATGGGCATTTGGGTTGTTCCCAAGATTTAGCTATTACAAACTGTGTTGCTATAAAAATGGTTGTGCATATATCACTGTGGTATGATGTTTTTAATTGTTTCAGGAACATACCCAGAAGAGGAATAGCTGGGTCAAATGGGACCTCTGATCCTAGATTTTGAGGTATCTCCACACTGATTTCCACAGTGGTTGCACTCCCACCAACAGTGGAGAAGGGTTCCTTTTTCCCCACAGCCCTGCCAGCATTTGTTGTTGGTTGATTTCTTGATGATAGCCATTCTTTCTGGGTTGAAACAGAATTGAATTGCAGCATTGTTTTAATTTGCATCTGTCAAATAGCCAGTGATGTTGAACATTCTTTCTTGTATTTATATGCCATTTACACTTCTTCATCTGAGAAGTGTCTATTTATTTCAGATGCCTATTTGTGGATTGGGTCTTTCATTTTTGGGGGGAGGGATCTGATTTTTTCAGTTCTTTGTATGTTCTAGATACTATTAGAACCATTGTTTTCTATGGTTATCACATAAACAGTGTTGATATTCACCAGGTAAGAGACATTTCTGTAGTTTCTAATTTAGGGCTATTGCAAATGAGATTATTCTAAACACGTGTTTTACAGGCATCTATATTCAGCAAATAAATCATAAGATCACATAATAAATGATGAGCTTTTAAAGAAACTAGCAAACTGTTCTCAAAGTAGTTGAATCACTTTGCGTGTCTATCAAAAATGCTTAAGAATTTTACTTCAAGAACTTTTTTTTTTTTTTTGGTACCAGGGATTGAACTCGGGTCCTTGTGCTTGTGTAGCAGGCGGTGAAACCACTGAGCTAAATCCCCGGCCCTCAAGAACATTTTTAATGCTGTCTTCTCAATTTTAGCCACCCTAGTAGGTAGCTAGTAATATTTAATACTAGAAAATTATAATGTTGAACATCTTTCCTTTTATTTATTGCTTATTTCAGCATCTTTCTCTTTACTTATCTGTCACATCAATATCTAGTTTTTTGTAAAGTGGCTGTTAAATATTGTATGCTTTTTAATTGTTTTTGTTTCCTTATGAAATTTTGGCAATTCTTTATGTATTTTGTATAAATGTCCTATATCCAACATATTACATGTACACATTATATTTTATCTCACTCTGCATTGTATCATTTATTTCTTTTAATTGAATCTTCCAAAGTTTTAAATGTTTTTGAATATCTATTTAACATGTTTTTCTATGGATGCTCCCTTTGTTGTTGTGTCTAAACTATTTAAGTAATTTAAGGTCCCAAATATTATCTTCTATATTTTCTCCTAGAGGTTTTATAATTTTAGGTTTTACTCTTAAGCTCAGGATCCTTTCTGCTTTACTTTACTTGCATATGGAAATTTACTTATGAATATTTACAGATGGATGCTCCATTGAGTAATCTTTGCATATTTGTTGAAAGCCATTTATCTATATATTGAGACTCTATTTCTAGAATGCATATTCTCTTTTATTGATCTATTTGTCTACTTATATGGCAATGTATCCTGAAAAACTATCTTTCAAAACTAATAGAGAAATAAGATACTTTCATGACAAAGAACACCTGAGGAACTTCATGAATACTAAACCAGCACTCCAAAAAGTGTTAAACAATATCCTAGGAATGAGGATCACAACCCCAGGAAGCCCAGAAAAATGAATCCATCAGGCAAGACAAGAAATTAAATACAAAAGAGGAAAATCCAACAACAGGAAAAGGTCATGACAAAGATAATCAATACATGTCAATGATAACCACCACTAATGATTTCAATTCACCAATCAAAAGAAATAGACAGGCAGAATGGGTCAAAAATCAAGATCCAACAATATACTGCATACAAGAAACACACTTAATTCAAAAAGAAACTCATAGACTGAAAGTTAAAGGGTGGAAAACAATACTTCATGTGACAGGAACCTGAAAAAAGGCAGGAGTAGCTATCCTCTCTGCAGATCAAATGGATTTCAAACCAACACTGATTAAGAGAGACAAAGAAGGACACTACAACCTTGTAAAGGGACCAATCCAAGAGGAAGAGATGACAATCAAATATATATGCACCAAACACTAGTGCACCCAACTATATAAAACAAATACTAATGGACATGAAAAATCAAATAAGCACTAATACAATAGTAGTGAGGGATCTCAGTACCCCACTGTCACAAATAGATCAGCTAGACAAAAAATAAACAACTAAATACTGGATCTCTCCAAACTTTCTCCCTCTCTCTCTCTCTCTCTCTTTTTGTGGTACTGGTGATCCAACTCAGGACCTTGCACTTGTGAGGCAGGTGCGGTGCCACTGAGCTAAATCCCCAGCCCTCAAACAAACTCTACAACAAATGAAAATGGACTTAACAAATGTTTACAGAGTGTTCTACTCCATAAAATCAGAGTACACATTCTTTTTGGGTGCACATGGGTCATTCTCCAAAATAAAACACATACTTGCTTATAGAACATGTTTAAGTAAACTCAAAGGAATTGAAGTAATCCCTTGTGTATTACCAGATCATAGTGCAATGCAATTGGAGATCAATAGCAAAAGAAACCACAAGAATTTCATAAACACATGGAAATTGAACAACACACTTCTAAACAACCAATGAGTCACAGAGCAAATTAAAGAAGAAATCAGACAGTTTCTACAATTAAATGGCAATGCCAATACAACATATAGGGATCAATGGGACATAATGAAAGCCATCTTTTTATTTTACTGTAGCCGTATAATAAAGTCTTTTGATTTTTTTCCTCCTCAACATTGTCCTTTTTTTTAGTTCTTTGCATTTCTGTATAAATGTCAGAAGAAGCTGGTCAAATATGTACAGAAAAGGTCACTGGGTGATTTTATTGAATGTATACATCAATTAAAAAGGGACTGTTATAGAAAATATGAAATCTTCTAAACCATGAACACAATATATCTCTCCATTTACTTAGGCTTGTCTTAATTTCTCTTAGCATTGTCTTTGTGTTTTAATACACTGGTCTTTCACATTTTTGTCATGGTCTTGCTTGTTTCACATTTCTAATACTGTTGCACATGGTATCTCTGTCTCTCTTCCCCTCCCAGTCTCACCCTGTTCTAAGACAATCATATTCTCCATAGATGGAGAGGTCCATGTAGCAAATAACATTTTCCCTCTGGCCAACAGTCAGTGAGTACTTGAGGCCTGACCATATTTATGTAGACTTAGAAGCAGCAGTTCCTTCCCTAGTCAGGAGGAGAGACCACCACAACCCACAGAGATCTGGAGTTGGAGGCAGCCAGACAGGACAGATCCCCTTACAGGGCCACAGAAAGCGAGATAATGAACAGCTGTTGCTTTTACTCACTACATTTCAGGATGATTTGTTACAAAGTAACTGGCATCTTTACAATGGTGTACATTTATATACATATTTCTATAACTCACACTATCTGCATCGTATATTCAAATAAACAAATTTCAGTTTTACATCGACACACAAATCATCGCTTGAACTGAATCAATTAGCTGATAGTCCCTAGCTGTGACCTGTGCAGGTGCAGTTCGCCAAGTGATCTGGTTATGTGTGACACTAGAAATAACACTTTGAGCCCCCACACACTGTGACACAACAGTGACACAATGTTTCAAGTCAAGCCTAGTCCAACCTAAGTAGTAAGCTCAGGTTTAATGGTAAAATATGTTACCTTGATTCCATTTTAAATTTAAATGAATTAACATTAAATGCAATTTTGATCAGTCTTATGTTTCACATTTCATGTGGTTCATAGTGACCAAGGCACTAAACAGCATAGATCTAGAATGCATTCTGCTAGATTAAACCATCAAACTGGTAGGTGGTACCATATGTGGATATTATTTTTTTTTTTTTGAGATCACACAGTGAGACAAAGACTGATTCAGAGGCTAACTCCAAGTCACATATTTCCTATTCCATGTTGCTGTGTGTTAATCCAGCCAGCTAGTACTCTACTGTATATATTTACATGATAATAAACCAATACCTCTGCCTCGTATAATAAAGACGAATTTCAAATTTGCATCACCTGCAAGAAGGCTAAGTGGTCAAGACTAACAAGGCTCAAAGACAATGACAGACAGGAGCAATTTTCAAGAATTTTTCCATTGGCAAAGTACGTAGGCAGATGTTACAGGGCTCACAGAGGCCAGTATTCCGTGGCAGAAAGACATTTTGTCTTATTCCTCCCATTCTGCCCTGCTCTTTCTGAGCAAGGACCTCATGCACAGGTTATGTGTCTCTCTTGTTCAGGTCAGACTTTAGAGTGTTAGTGGCACTAATTTAATAGTAAGAGAACATGCTGGAATCCTCTAGTGCTGTTCATCTCTATGGAAAAAGCAGAGCATTCTGGTTTAGTAGCTTCAAGGCATAGTCTCATTTGGTCAGGTAGGCATTGTTTAAAGAATGCGTTGACACTGTTCAATGTGAAAGCTGTCAAGGTAATCTGGGTGGGTCATATCCATGTGGGAAATGTAAAGATCAGTTATATAAGGTTTTTGGTTTTTTTGGTTTTATTGGTACCAGGGATCGAACTTGGATCCTTGAGCTTGCCCAGCAGGTGGTAAAACCACTAGTTATATGAGTTTTTAAAAATATAAATTTTAGCACATAGTAGATTTCTTTCTTTTCTTTAGTTTATCAAAATTTTAATCAAAATAGTATCAACATTTATAGGTACACAAATAAAGGCGAAGTACTCTCCATAGAGAAAAAAATCATTATTATAGATTGGAATGCACATGACAGAGAAGTGCAGAAGTGTGAATTTACATTCTTTAACTGAAATCACCTGCCACGTGAAATCCCCTATTGTGGTTCCCTAATTAGAAATTCTAGATTTAAACTTAGCCAGAGTTCAGGGGTTTTTTTAAATGTCTTTTAAGCTCACTTACATAATGAAAGGTTTCCCTCTTGATTTAAGCAAGGGTGAGGGAGGTGGATAGATTCCAGTGAGGATTTGGGAGCAGGGGTCTCTGCCCCATCTCCTGCTGTCTGGTCTCCCCAGCTAAGTCTTGCTGTCCCTATGCTAAGTCCCTGGCCTCCTCTGGGACCACAGGCATTTGCTTCTCAGTGTCTCCACCTGCAAGAGGACCTGTGTGGCCCTCACCCCGAAACCACACTCCCTCCACCCCTCTGCCAGCATCCTCAACGCTTGTGAATCCCTCACAGGACCTGTTCTGCAAAGTCCTGGATCCTCCCTGTTGCTTCATGATTGCAGTGAGGAGCTCTGGAGGATGCCACATGTGAAGTGCATCTCAGGCACTCCCTTATCTAAACACACCACGACACTGCTCTTAGCATACTCCGCCCACTCTGTTCTGGCAAATGATGCCCTACAAGACATTTCCTTCTAGAATCCCAAACCAGGGTGGAATCTCAGCTCTTCTCTGCCTTTCTTTCTCCCCTAAAATTAGTTGAGATTTGCATCATTTTACTCTGATACATGGTGGTTATCTAGCTATTCCCTTAATAATCTGTAAAGGGATTTTCTCTCTTCTGGATTTTTGACCACTTTTTAGAAATGATATATGTTTTTATGCTAGCTACAAAAATGAATGTCGCTGTTCTAGTGGGTAGAGATCTCGGGACAAGTGGGCAGCAGGGACAATGTGAAGAGATAAAGGTCCTGGACAAAGGTAGTCCTGGTGGGGGGTCTCCAAGTAGCGAGGGCGTGGCTGGAGACCACGTGGGGGTCAAATGCAGCAAGGTCAAGCTGGGAAGTGTGGGCTGGTGGCAAGGGGGCATCAGAGTGGCCCGACTGAGTGTGCTGTGGAGTTATCAAGGCCTCTGGGAACAGAGGCCACGCATGACTGAGGCTGAGGAGAGGCTGAGATGCACTGAGATGAGAAAGATGTCTCAACCCCTCCCCCCCTGCAAGGAAGATATCTAGGCTCTT
The DNA here is from genome assembly GCF_053883595.1 of Heterocephalus glaber. Taxonomy (NCBI): domain Eukaryota; kingdom Metazoa; phylum Chordata; class Mammalia; order Rodentia; family Bathyergidae; genus Heterocephalus; species Heterocephalus glaber. The sequence continues at coordinate 6,828,528 of NW_028258413.1, forward strand.
CAGGAAACTGGCCCTTGACGATTACAACAGATGTGGGACAGGAACACTGAGTGTGAATCGATAGCTATAACAAGAGTTATGGATTTCTTTTCATTTTGAAGCAGAAAAGACAAAGTCTCTTCCTTAAAGGAAGGATTTAGTCTTGCCATCTAGAGTTCATCCAGTAATAGGGGGGCTTTAGAATCCAGTGAGATAAATTACGGAAGATAAAGTTTTAATTTGCATATAGAAAATATACACATTTTAGACCTATTTAAAACACACTCACACACGCACACACATTTCGGTCCACTCCAATGAAGGCTAAGGTAGCTCATTTCTATTGCTCTCTACCTTTGTGGGGCAGATGTTTATTTAACCTCTGGTCTACTCTTCCACTGTAGAGTCTTTGTTTTTTTGTGGACATCTTTATGCCAACTCCTTCCACTACCGGAGTCGAGGGCGGTGAGTCCTTTTTCACATGTGGCCTCACAACCCAAGTTCCCGAATGAGAGTAATTAGCAAATTCCTTTAGCGTGGTTGCTAGCTTTGGCACCTGCTTTTAGCTGTGGATTCAGGAATTCGCTCCATTTTTGTTTACTGTGGACATTCTTTCCTTTCTGATGTGAACTGAAGACGTGTGTGTGTGTGTGTGTGTGTGTGTACGCACACATAATTATTTCGGCCGCTTCTGTTGCATGTTGGATGCTTTGCAGACAGATTTCAGGATTTCCGGCCAGGCATATCCTGGAGAAGCACAAGCACCCCTTCCTTTTCTCACCACCTATTTCTTTCGTCTCATAGACCGAGCCGTCCATGTGTTGAGAACAACATAGTGTTCTCTTGTGTTGAGCAGTAGGTATTTTATAAATATTCCCCGAGTCTTACTTTCTCTGCCCAAAGAAGCCTACCAAATAGTATTTTAAGCAAAGACAGTTTGGGTTCCAAAATAGATTTCTGCAGCGTCTATATTAACAATACTCTTTCTTCACACAGCGACATTGGTTTTTCTATTTCACCCATAAATCCTTAACAATGACAAATGGTGGTGATCTTTTTGTCTGTGTCTTTCATTTGAAAGTGTTTTTTAAAAGTAATTTTTAGTAGATTCCATCTTTCTTGGAGTTTTGTTTTACTCCCTACCAGACCTTGCTTGGTCACACCCAGCTGCCTAAACCAAAGCCGCTCAGTCGTGGTCAGAGGAATAATGTTCATCCAAGACCTGCTATTTATCTCTGGTGGGAAGAAGTACAGATACAGAGCGTTTAGAAATGTTTTCAGCAATTGCAAAGATATCCACGAGTGTGGTTAGTTGGCCAATCATATCGAGCGGGACTCCAGTGCTGCTGGAGAACTCAAGGAACCTCGTTAGTTCACTTGTGCTGTGTGATTGGTACACAGCAAAGAAACTTGTATCTGTCTATGCAGAATGGGGATGAGGACATAAAAACTGGTCCTTTATGAGAGATAGCTTGAAAAAGACTGGCCCAAATAAGAATGGATGGTATTTTCAGACAGTCACATAGCTTTTGCTGGAAGCTTATATAGTTATTAGAATATATCATGGATAAAGCCCAATTCTAGATTTTTCTGTCTCAGTGGCCTGTGTTTTCAATGTGAAATTTCATATCTATGCCCTGCCACACATACCAAGGGCCACCTGAAGGAAATAGCAAGATATTCAAGCTACAAAGCTAAGTCTCTCCCTTGTTCTGGAAATGAGGGTGATGTGCTACTGTCCACTGATAAAGGAGCTGCCGTTCTGGGTGAGGCGATGAAGTGTCACCACTCAGGACCCGGTGTCCCGTGAGAGCTGGGAATCTCAACCTTGAACAGACCATGCCTGATTCCAATTCCCAGCTGTGTCACTCAGCGGTTTTGTGGCATCAGGTGAGTTACTTACACATCTGACTCACTTTCCTTACTACAAGTAAGGGTGGTGGGAGTGGTTCCATGTTATGTCTTCACTTGCAAAGCTGTCCAGAAAGTCTGTGCTGACCCTTTGAGTTACTCTTTTATGAACTGAAGTGGAAAAGAATGTTGTAATCTACATTTCTGGCCAGCACACATTTTTAAAAAGCTTTAACAGTAAATAAGAAATTGCAAGCATACAGGGAGTATGTACTTGAATTCTCTTTATTCCAAACACAATAGCCTTTCCTCCTGACTTCTCACTGTTCTACCTGAAGTTTCCTGTGACAGTACCCACCCACATATTTAAACAATCTCCCTTATCATCATTCTTTGCACTCCAAACCTTGATTAAGCACCTCCTAGGCATCAGGGGTGTACCGCCTCTTAGTAGAAAGAGAGGTGTCGAAAACCAACTCTGCTACAAGAAGCTCAGATTGTAATTTGGGCCATTGTGCATGCAACCAATATTGTGAACATTATGACAAATCCTTGAACAAATAAGGGGCTATAAATTTTAGGAAAGTAAAAATGGGAAGTCCTGAACTTGTGCATGGGAAGGTTAGGAAATATTTTAGAACATAGGTGATGTTTCTGGTGATCATCAAAATAGATGATTGTTCTCCAAAAGGACCTGGGGCAATGTGTTACAGTGAAAGATGTCTTAGGTAGAGCTAATTCTAAGTAGGTACATAGAGGAAAAGTTCCATTTCAGAAGGCTAGGGGCAAAAGCAAACAAACAAAAGACACAACTCTCACAATAAGACCCAAAGCCCTACCAAAACAGCACCTCAACTTTCACAAGGCAGGAAAAAGGACAATATTTCCATCTAGCTTTTCTTTTCTGGGAAAATCTTTGATCCTCTTCATTCTATTTATTTCACTTTGCTGGAATCAAAAGAAAAAAATCTATCAAGAAAAATTCATAATCACTGCGTTAAATATCATAAAGTGAAAAGAGCTGATTGGTCGCTCAGAGCCTGGAAGCAAATGGAGAGAAGAGCCTGGGCCCACTGACTCTGAAGTGCATCTGACACAGTCTGCGATGAGCCAGACGGTGACCGGCCCAGGGACCAGACACCTGCAGCACAGCAAGGTGGTGGGGATTCCCAGACTTAGTTCAGTAACAGGGAAATGCCAGGCTGTAGGAATAATTCTTAGTGAAATGAATATCTCTGCAGCAAATTATAAATGGAGCCTATTTGAATCTACTCCTGCTTCTTAAAGTGTAGTTTTAATTTTTTTGCATGTATTTTCGATAGACAAACACATGATGGTATAAGGTAGAATTTCCACCATTTACTTTATTCCCCTTTTTCTCATGTCAATCTCTTAGAGCAATGTTTTCAATTATGCTTTCATTTCTCATTTATCTTAAGGTTAAGTAAGTATTACTAAGTATTATTGATACTAGATAGAGAAGTCAAAGCCTGTTCCCACAATGTACCAGCTGTTTTCCTTCTTGTGTTTTCTCCTACTTATATTAACACATCTTTGTATTCAACGTACACATATAAGCACATATAGAATACACATGTACCCACTTCAACACATAAAATGAAAATATATTATTCACCCTGGATTAATGGACTACAACTAAAAATCTAATTTGAACCTTTGCCAGGAATTTAGAAAGAGAAGAGGGGGAAATTGTGCGTTTCAGCTTTAATTTGTGAAAAATCTTTCTGCTTGCTGTAAGTCACAGTGGAGAATGGAAAAAGCTCCCTCTATGAAAGCTGGGTTTTGTGTGACTGACACATACTGCATTTTTAATAACACAGACTAAAATGCATTATTCAGAATTCACTGTTGTCCAGCAATTCGGCGCTGCTGTAGATCTTCGTACTTCTTGTGGGTCTGTTGTCCGCAAAAATTCAAACTCTTTTTGTGATCAGTACCAGTGACCAAGATACTATTTGTTTGTCCAAGTAGAAGGCAGTGAACTAGCACAAGGGTTTATAACGTATTTCAATGGACCACACAATTATGAGCTGGAATATAATGTGAGATGTCTCAGTGAATATCTGAACATAGCTACCCATTTTGATTTTCAGAGTAACATTGCATTTACACAAGATAAACATTCTATTTCAGGGAACAATGAATGCAAGGGAATAGATGCTACTTTCTAACACCGTCCTTATATAGTTTCAGAAATTCTTTAAGCTCAGAGATGATAAATTTAAAGATGATGCTATTTATTTTCATTCGTCAAAGATTAACATAGTCTCAACTTCCATGACCAGGCATAGGTGCATATTTTGACCCAGGCTACTAACTAGATCATGATGTTATGGGTAGGAACTGAAGGACCAGAAGCAGGTAAATAGCCACAGTCCTGCTAAAATTAGTCTTTCTATTTAAAGACAATTTTCAAGAATCATATAAAACTTGGGAGCAGAAAATTTTTACTCCAGTCCCAGTTTGGCAATTTGAAACTTTCTGAGTGGTTTTAAGTCTTTATTAAGTCTGACTGATTTTCTTCATCTGTGAAAGAGAAGTTACACTCACCCTACTGCAGATTCCTGTGAGATTCAAATGAGCTAATGAAATACATATGCTTTGTAAGTGATATTGTAGTACCCCATACAAGGATGAATTTTGTAATTATTTTCATTGTCTATGTTTTCTTTTTTTAAAAAACTCTTTCTTTTCTTTAAAACTCTCAAGATAAAAGATTGTAATGATCAACTCAGTGACTTAGGCCTCTATCCTCTTTATACTTGATAATATTTTCAACCTCAATTCCTATAGGAATAATGCATTTAAAATACTTAATAAAATAATCAGCACAACTTCAGAAATGCTTAGCCTGTATACAAACAGCTCTTCTTCCAAGTTTATGTAATCTGCAGCTACAATTTGATATTTGTCAGTTCTGCTTATTCCATTCCAAGAGTGATCCTGGTAAGTTCATAATCTGAAGAATTTGTAAAAATGTGCTTCCTTCTAATTAGGAGAATAATACCTATTCTATGGGGTTTTATAAGTGGACCAACATCAGCAAAATGCTTAGTGAAAATTGGAATAACATGTCTGGTGTGTGGAGCCTTAAAGAAAAACGTCTTTCTTTGCAGGAATTATTTTTCAAGTATTGTCATGAGTTTCCCTTTGGATTCCCCAAGGACTTCCCTAGCAGGATAAGCTGGTGCCCAAGTTCCTGGGCTGGATACTCATATCATTTCAACCCTCTGTGGGTGGGATGGGAGTCCAAGCTCTTGGTCACTGTACCCAACTGAATTCATCAAAGTGGCTAGATACATGTTTAATACTATGTAAAACTACATATTTATCATTTATACTTACAGTGACCAAGTGAACATTATATAAAATACCTATTTAAAATTTCAGCAAAAAGGACTACACAGAAGTAACTCAAATGAAAGATGCTTAAGAACTTGTTCCTGAAGTCTTCGGGATCTTACTGAGAATGACAATAGCAAAAAAGATGAGAAAGGAATTCTCCAAAATTGATTTCTCCATGAAAGCAACAAAATTGTCATGATTCTGAAAATTAACCAAAGGCTTACAGCAACCTGAATACCAATCCAAAAAGTCAGTAAAAATCAATCAGACTGCTGCACTTTGTGGCCCTTGAACTTGTCTCTTATCTCCCTCTTCTGAACTCCTAAATAACCCTGACAAGTAGCAGCCCCATTCCTAGTCTAGCCTGGAGCCCACCAGCAAGAGCAGTGCAGGTCTGAGGCCCCCAAATGGCTGGCTGTCAATGACTGGGTAGATCTGTCCTGTCCACCAGTTTCCAGTAGGAAATGGGGCAGATCAAACAAAACTGTTTGCATCTAACCGAACTGTAGTATGTGTAGTGCAGAAAGCCCTTTCCCCAGGAGAGTTTGTACAAAGAAAAATTAGATTTGGATTTTAATTTGGCTGATGCCTGATTAAGTAGAGAAGAGTTGGGGCAGATAGTAGATTGAGCAAAATGCTTAAAAAGAAAACCGAGTAATGATGAAGTCATAGTTTTGAAAAGTCTCTGACATATTCCTGGGAACCTAGAAGGGCAGACACTGAGAGGTCTGTTACTGAAGGAATTACTGAAGAAAGCCAGCAGCTCTGATGGGTCTTGAGGCTCTGAGGAAGCAGGAAAGGAAGGCTAAGGCAGAAATGTCAACCTGAGTGCTGATGGTGTGCCGGAAGCACACGAAGAACCTCTGAGCAGACTGGCTGTCGAATGGCTTCAGGTCTTTAAGATCTTTGTCCAATCATTTGCTAATCCCTGAGCCTACTGAGAAGCGACCTATGTGGCCACATAATTGATAATACAAATGTTACAGAGACTTCATTCATAAAAGTGACTAAATAACAAGTAGAAAATCTCCTTTCCAAAATGACTAAATGCATTGTTTAAAATGTCCAGGTTTCAAAACATATTATGTGACATACAAAGAAAGGATGGCTCATACACAGGCAAAAATATAGCAATCAATAGGAATTGTCCCTGAATAAGCCCGGATGAGCTAGATTATGTATGGCAACAATCAAGAACATACAGATGGAGCACTTCCACTATCAGACTTTGAGATATATTAAAATGAGAGTATTTTCAGCATGGTTTTCGTGTGAAAAGTAGTTACAAAAGGCAACAGCACAGAAACAATGATAATCACTTAGCATGTAACACACTGTAGTGCAATTGACTGGAGAAAATGGGAGTTGTGTTAAATGTTGCTGGGTGAGTACAGTATCTATAAAATAAGAAAGAAGCCTTCCCTTCATACACGTGTCTTATGGTTTGGGTCTAGATGTCTCCCCAAAGCCTCATGTGGTCATAGGTGGCTTTTTCAGCAGTGGCTGAATCTAGAGTGTGTGATGCTGGGAGTAAGGACATTCGACTGCTAAACCAGTACACAGATTGGTTTGGCACCACCTAATCTCAGTAGTCTGGATAAAATAAAGGGGCAGAAAGGCTCTGTTAAGATCCCCTGTTGCTTTGCTACCTTTCTCTTGCTGTGGACCGTTTCTCCTCTCCCATTCCTGACTGCCATCCCACCCTGCCTTGGAGCCAGCTGATTAAGATTGAAACCTCTACAAACTGTGAGCTAAATAAACCTTTCTCCCTTTAACTTTGGGTCACAGGTTGAAGAACCTGGACACCAGCAGATCCATGTGCAAAGGCAACAAGCAGGAATGGACACACCTGCTCAGAAAGACCAGTCTTCAAGACCGGTGTGCTTCCGCTTCCTTCTTCCCCTGTTTGTTCCACTCAGGGTGCAGGTCGATTGTTTGTTGCCACCCACATCCAGGGCGGGTCTTCCCCCCTCAGATTGCTGACCCAGATATTATTGATCCACAGACACCATCAGAACTGTGGTTCACCAATCCACTAGGCAGTTCTCACTCGCAGCAAGTTCACAGATCAAGTTAATGTCCCTGGTGGGCTGGGCAGCACGGATGTGACGTTCGGGACATGCACACAGGCACAGGCCCTCCTCTGGGCTCTCCTCAGGCTGTCCTGCAGCAATACAGCTGGGTTAAATCAGCTGCACTCTTTATTTATTATATTTTTGGTTATAAGAATATAGAGTAGCGCAATTCATAATAGCTAAATCCTGGAAGCAGCCCATATGTCCAACAACAGATAAATGGATAAAAAAATGTGATATTTACACACTGCGGAGTACCATTCTGCCACAAAGATAAACTTGAGTCATTTGTAAGAAAATGGATGCACCTTGAGGCCATAATGTTAAGTGAAACAAATCAGACACACAGGATTAAATATCACATGGTTTCTGTTAAATGAGAAACCCAAATTATAAATAAAAAGTAAAATAAGATAGATATTAGGAAGTAGGGAGAGAGATCTTTCTCAAAGGAGAAGGGGATGAAGAGATTGAGGGTGGGGTAGGGAGAGGAGGAGAAGGGGGTGAGAAAGGGAATGCAGACGTGGTATTATGTACAGATACCAACGTCAGATCAGAAATGGAGGGCCAGGGATGTAGCTCAGTGGTTCCGGCACCTGCTGCGCAAGCGCAAGGTCCCGAGTTTGATCCCCAGTACCAAAAATAAAAATAAAAAGAAAGAAAGAAATGTAAACATTGTGCACGGCAATAAAGAAAATGATCTGAAAAAAAAGAATATTTTACATAAAATGTACCTTCTTAGCAAAACATTTGGAATGAAGATAGCAGTGTTAACTATGGGGAATTTGCTGGGCAGTAGGTCCCTAAGACTTGCTCGTCTTCTGTGGCTTGGATTCTGTACTCTGACGAGCGCACGTGTATCTGCAGGGCATCCGCAGCAAGAGCTTTCTGTGCGCCTCCACGTCAGTGGCCTCCTTACACTGATATCTAAACCTGGGCACAGCAGATGCTGCCTGCATTACTCTGATATCACTTCAGGACCGAGAGGCTCAAGCTCCCAGCAGCAGGAATGTTTGCTTGTGGACAACATGTCACTATCACTCTCCAAGAACTTCTCTTGGCTGAATGTAACTACCTTGCCCACTTCCCCAGGGAATCTCATGTCCAGTAACTGTTTGCTGTAGGTGTACAAGACCCTGGCCCATTGGTTCCTCCTAGGAAGGCCTCTGCAGGGGCATCCGGGTTTCAGCACTCCCTGGAGATTTGCTGGGCTTGTTGCAACTGCACTGTGGTTCAGGTTCACTTTCTACTTACTGCTGCTTCATGCTGTAATCAGAGCACTGTTAATAAATCTGATGCATACAAATGTCAGGTAACCTAAGGAAATTGGCCTTAACCATGTGATTGCTTTTACTATTCAACCAGGTTACTAGAAAGGAAGGACAGTTTTCAAGGAACAACTCATACCTAGCTAACATGCACTGGGTCCTCTCTTTGACTTAGACCCAAACATCTATAATTCCTTTTCTTATATTTTTCCTTTCCCTTCTTTCCTTTCCCCTACCCCTCCCACTTCCCCCTTCCCTCCCCCTTTGGACCTTTTCTTCCTATTTTACATATATACATTTTTTTCTCATTTACACTTTCAGTTTCTCACACCAGAGAAACTACTCAGTACACGTGTGTCCTATTTCATTTGAGTATGGCCTCAATGTGCATCCATTTAGCTATAAATATCTCAAAGCTCTACTATCTAGAATATATAAAGAACTTAAATAATCAGACCTCCCAAATTTAAAGACCCAATTCAAAAATGGGCATCTGAAATGAACAGACATTTCTCAGACAAAGAAGTAGAAATAGCAAATAAACATATGAAAAAATGGTCAACATCACTGGTCATTTGTGAGATGCAAATGACAACAATGCTGAGATTCCACCTTAGTCGAGAAAGAGTGGCTGCTATCAAGAATTCAACCAATATCAAATGCTGGTGGGGTTGTGGGGGAAAAAGAAACCTTTCTCCACTGTTGGGGGAAGTGTAGACCAGTGTAACCAGGATCTATAATTCTATATAATAAATCTTGAGATAGGTAATGGCATATCCTATTCAATTTGTAACAACTATTAGGGAGGAAAGGAAACAGCCCTAGAGCCCAGCGCCACATGTAACGTCCTTATTAACACATAAAAATATATGCTTAGGTTTTTTCACTTGTAATTTTTTTAAGTCAAAGCCATCTTTATAGTCAGTATAAACAATCCTCTTAGGATTCACCTGTATTTACTTATAATTCAATGCTATGACTTCATTGACTAGACACTTTTCAGATTAACACTCATCTCAAAGCATTATCTAAAAGATAGTTCTTTTGCTGTGTTTTGTATATTGTGAGACTAATGTTCATTCATTGAAACTGTACTTTCCTGAAATCCAAACACTGCATCTGAAAAGTGAACAGGAAATTTTAACAGATTGATACTAACAACCCAATGGTAGTTCTTTACAATACTTAAGTCAGCCAAAACAGTCTTGCTTATTCTGGAAAATTACATGATATATTTTAAGATTTTTACCCATTTTTTTTCTTCCTTTAATTACCTTGCCTGGCATGTGGCAGTCATTATTCAACAGACACACAAATACATCTGATTTCAGTGCTAAATTATTGTGTTATCCTTTGGAGGATGTTTAAGATAATAATTAGAAATCCCAATTTAAGTCACAATTACTTTGATGGCATGTGGCCATATCAATGTAAATGACTCAAATGAAATAGCGGGGGGATAAATAGATAACTTTTGGTTGTTTGCATATGTTTGAGCAATAGTCAAGATGTTAAAACTCGGTCAAAGTGTCAAAACTACCGACAGGTTGGTGTCAACAGTCAATTGACACTGCTGTTAGATGCATCTTTATTTCAAAAAGCTGTAACATGAAAATATTACATTAGGTGAAATATGCACTGATAGGAGACTGAAGTTTAGAAAGCTCAAGATCTCATGTCACACATTTAGCTAATGACAAAGCTGGCATTTGAGCTTAAACTGGTCGAATTCTAAAGTCAATGCCCTAATGTTCTATTCAGACTCATATTGAATAAATCAATGAATGAATAAATAAATTAGTCAATTAATATAATTTGAGAAAATCAAGACAAAATGCCATCTAGATATTTCAGATCAATCCATTGTTATCTTTAAATTCAATTCTCTATTCTGTTAGAGGAAAAATGAAATTTTAGAAAACTAGAGAACTGACATTAGTCTGGTGATATAAATAAGAGAACAAAGGATGAACAGATAAGCCTAATATTTGAGACACTGAGAAATATAGACTGAATACAGGACAATTTGACAGGCTAAATAGAATTTTGTGGAATAAAAAATATTGAGATCTGCTTGCAAGTTTGTATATAAAGTAGATTCAACTCAAAACTGTGAAAATTAGCATATTCATTTGGAAACTTTGTAGGTCAGAGAACTTCTGCAAGTATTTTAAAAAAACATTGGTCATATCTGAAATAAAAAACAATCATCAGAGACTCATGTGGATTTACTTACCTCCAGGAATCTGAAAGTTAGTTATTCCAGCAAGAACCATGTGGACAGGAGTCCTTAGGCAAAGACTGGTCTTGAACTGTGGAAGATTATATTGCTGGCATTAATCAGGCATGTGTATTGTGCTACTTTGCACACTGCTTAAAGCCATGAAGCTTTATTTAGAAAATATATATTTGCATTTAGTTGGTAGATTTATTTTTTACTTATTTCAAATACTCATAACTAAAGAGACATGGTCTCTTAGTAGAATTACTTTGCTATTTTAACATAGACTTTAGTAATAATTTTTTAAATACCTGGTTTTATGATTCCCAAGAATTCAATAAAGCTACCTTTTAAATCTTGTCCAGCCACATGCATAAACTTTGAATTCAAAATCACTTCAGGAATTTCCTAGGTAAAAACCTCTTGATAATATTTATCAGCAACCTTTGTGCATCCAAGAATATTATACAAGAGCTATGTGTATCTTTGGAGTTAGAAATAATAGTAAATGCATTTTACTGTGAAAAATACGTATCTGAAGAATGTTGTTACTTGTCATTATCTATGCATTTAAGTAAGTTAAAATATAAACTCATAGAAAATGAGCTAGTTTGTATAACTCCATGTAAATTAATTCAGTCAAGTGTAAAGTAATCTTGCTAATAAAACAAAATCATTTCCCTCTTCAGCTCTGGCAGTATGCACTCTGTAAAGTGTGAGAGCTCCATGACAGATACATGAGAGGACTCTGCATTGCTGATACGGTCTGATGTCCACCTGTAAGGGGGTGCTTTGTGCTCAGCCATGTATAAGCTTGATGCCATATGATACTCAATTCCACCTATACTTGGAGAAGGGGAAAAGAGTTTGATTTGATAATAGTAAAGAAGGATTTAAACTCCACTGTTACATAAACTTCTCCACAATGTAAAATTAATATTTGAAAAGACACACTCTAAAGAAGCAGAACTATGAACCAAGTCTGTCCTCAGAAATAATGGATGTGAGACTTGCTGAAGGTTTCATCGTGGGTCGGCCATCTGCCTTCCCCTGGCAAGGGAAGGGCTGCTTACCTCTGGAGTTGTTGAAGTCCATTCTGTCACTGGGCTGAATTATAAACAAGAGACCCTCCTGAGACATCACACAGTGTCCATAAAGAAGCTTGCTGACCAGAAAGACATCAAGAATATCACAGTGAAAGCTAAATACAGTGCAATACGCAAGACACGCACTATGGTGATGATGACTGGGAAACAGGCTGTCCAGATATTAATCCACACCTTAGAATCCATTGTCAAAGAACTTTTGAAATCCTCTACTATTATGTATTAAATCTTATTTTTCACTTTAGATCTGATAGTGGTTTTTGTTGTTTGTTTGTTTGGTATGGGGATCGACCTTGAGCTTGCCAAGCAGGCATTAGAACCACTGAACTAAATCCCCAGCCCTGATAGTGTTTGTTTTAAAAACTGGGTGTTCTGATGTTAGGTACATATAATATTACCATCATTATATTGTCTTGTTGAATTGGTCATTATATAGTGACCTTCTTTGCCTCTTTTTAGTTTACTTAAATTCTCTTGTGTCAGAGATAAATGTAGATGCTCTTGTTCACTTTAGGTTTTCACTTGCTTGAAATATCACTTTCCATCCTTTCACTTTCATTCTCTGTGTGTCTTTACTGGTGAGATGAGTTTCTTTCAGGTAGCATATTATTTTTTTTCGTTAAGTTTATTGGTACATTTTAGGTATACAATACAGTTACAGTTACATTCAGTTACATTCAGTTACATTCATCATTGGGATCTTGTACCTTTACATGATGTATCATGGTTCTTACATTTTTTTCCCCTTCCCCTGCCTTCCCTTCACCTCTTCCACCCTTCCCTATTTGCAAAGACTTTGTTTCCATTCTCTTTCCTTTTCTCATATTCTTTCTTTTCCCTCCTTTCCTTTCCCCTGCCCCTCCCACTTCCCCTACACCTTTAGACCTTTTCTTCCTATTACACAATATCAATTATACATTTTTAAATTACAATATCAAAACTTAGAGGACATTACCACAGATTTTACAGATTTAAAAGGATATAGAAAGCATATTAAAAAAATCTTTTTTGAAATAAATTTGACAGCTTCTAAGAAGTATCTTGGAAGACAAACTAATAAAACTGACTCTGGAAGAAATATAAAATTTGAATAGCATCTATTAAAGAAAGTATATTCCTAACTTGAAAACATACCTATATGACAACAACAGGCTCATATACATTTTAACTGATGGATTATATCAAACATTTAAAGCAGAAAAAAGAAGGAATATTTCTCCCCTCATTTTAGGAAACCAACATTGTGCTAATACTAAAACTGGATAAAGATAATAGAACAAAAAAGGATGAACATAGATAAAAATTTGTTTAACAAAACAAACTATGAGAAGTCAGATCTGGCAGTATGTAGAAAGTGGTTTTACCTTAGGGATGGCAGTGTTGGTTCAGCATTGGAAGATCCACCCCCAAACGTAATCATTTTAACAGAGGAAAGGAAAAAGCCATATGATTCTGTCACTAGTTGCAGAAAAAGTATTGGACTAAATTCTACAGCTGTTCATAGTAAAAGCTATCAGGAGACTAGAAGTAGAACAGAACCTTCTCAACAGATCAAAGACATGTACTCCATACTTCCAGCAAAAACACCTTATATGAATGGAAAAGATACAATGCTTTCTCCCTAGGGTGAGGAAAAGGGCATATATGTCTACTCTTCATTTGTCCATTAAACTTTGAAACATAGTCCCAAACCAAAATAGTTTGGCAATAAAAAGAAACAATTAGCACAGGATTGGCAAGGTAGAAGTAAAATCCTTATATGTAGATCAAATGATCATCTACAGAGAAAATACTAAGAAATCTCTAGAAGCCCCTAGAACTTGTATTTGAATTTATCAGGATTAGAAAACATGAGGTATATATAAAAATTCAGGTCTATGTATACTTGCTATAAATGAAGAATTGGAAATTTAAAAGTTATGTAGGAGTACAAAGGACCTAGAAAAGTAAAAAGAAAAATAACAGTGTTGGAAGACATTTATTACCTAATTTTAAGACTTCCTCTAAAGCTACAGTGATCAAGGCATTGTTGGTGTGAGGAAAGACATATAGATCATTGGACTAAAACAGAGAATCTAGAAATAGAACCACACATACATGGTCCACTGAGTTTTGAAAGATTATGTAACATTAACCTTTTATAGAACACAAACTCAACTCAAGAGCAGAGGAAAAGATAGTGTTTTCAGCAAATGATACTAGAACACTTGGCATCCATATGTAAAAAATTAACCTCAACCCTTTATTTCCATACATAAAATAATTTGAAAATATCTATGAACCTAAACATGAAAGGCTAAAACTATAAAACTTTAAGAAGAAATTATAAGGGAAAATGATCATGAATTTAGTGTAGGCAAGAATTTCCTAGGATACAAAAAACATGATGTATAAAGGAAAAATTGGTAAATGAGATTCCATCAAAATTTAGAACTTTAAATGCCATCGTTAAGAAAATGAAAAGCAGTCTTTAAACAGATCATATTTATAATGCTTGTAAGCTATGACCAGAATATATAAAGAACTCTTACAGCTCATTAATAGACAACCCAATTAAGAAGTAGACACAAGGAGATAAATAGCCAGTATAGCAAAAGGAAAGGTGTGCAACACTAGAATCAGAAAAATACTAATGAGTACAATAACAAGATCGTATTATACACTCATTAGGGAGATTAAGCTAAAAGTTTTAAAAGAACAAATGTCATCTTAGGTGTGAACCAGTTAGAACTTTCTAATACTGCTAATGTGAATGTAAAATGATAAAACCATTTTGGAAAACAATATAGATATTTCTTGTATTACTGTTAAGAACCAACGGTTCTGTTCTTAAGTTTTTACTTAAGAGGAATGAAAACACATGTTCACAATAGATTTGTACATATAAGTTGACTATCCCTTATCTGAAATTCTTGGGATGAGAAGTGTTTCAGATTTTGGGTTGAAATCCACTTGATCTGCAAAGAGGATAGCTACTCTTGCTTTTATTCGGGTTCCTGTCATATGAAGTATTGTTTTCCACCCTTTAACTTTCAGTCTATGAGTTTCTTTTTGAATTAAGTGTATTTCTTGCATGTAGCATATTATTGGATCTTGCTTCTTGACTCATTCTGTCAGTCTATTTCTTTTGATCAGTGAATTGAGACCATTAACATTGATGGTTATAACTGATATGTATTGACTTATCATTGTCATGACTTTTTCTTTTTGTTGGATTCTCCCCCTTTGCATTCAATATCTTGTTGTGCCCAATGGATTCATTCTGCTTGGCTTCATGGGGTTGTGGTCCTCCTTGTCTTTTCCCAGGATATTGTCTAAAATTTTTTAGAGTTGTGGTTTGTATTTATGAAGTTCCTAAGGTGCTCTTTGTCATGAAAGTATCTTATTTCTCCATCAATTTTGAAAGATAATTTTGCAGGGTACTTCAATCTGGATTGGAGGATGTTTTCCTTTAGGGCTTGAAATATGTCACTCCAAGTTCTTCTTGCCTTGAGGGTTTGTATTGAGAAGTCTACTGTGATTCTGATGGGCTTTCCTTTGTATGCGATTTGTTTCTTTTCTCCAACTGCTTGTAGAACTTTGTTCTTCTATTGGATTTCTGGAATCCTAACTATTATATGCTTATGTGTAGATTTTTTTTATCAAGGGTAGTTGGAGTCTTATATGCCTCACTAATCTGTGTATCAAGTTCTTTTCCCCTCCTTGGGAAGTTTTCTGCCATCACTTCTGTCAACAGTTTTTTTTATGTCATCTGCACTCTCTCCTGTTTCTTTGTTGACTCCAATCAGTCTTATGTTATTCTTCTTTACATCATCTAGCAGCTGCTGGATTGATTTCTCATGTCGCTTACAATTTTAAAGCATTTTTTCTTTTCCTGGTCACAAATTGCTATTCTGAAATTCTGTCCTCACATTGGCTCATTCTGCTGCATAAGCTTTCAATGGAGTTTTTAATCTCCTGGAAATCTGTTTGCATCTGTTTTATGGATTCCATTTGTTTCCTATGTTAGGATTCTATCATGTTCTTCAGCTCCTGTATTTTTTAAATCTGTGTCCTCTCTAGATTTATTAATCATGTCTTGCACTATAGGCACAATCTCTGCTGGTATCGGAGAAATTAATTCTGATTTCATTTTTTCCAGATCCTCTTTTGTTGTCAGTTCAGGGAGTCTATTTGGTTGAGTATCAGTGTGTTCCATCTCATTTCCCTTTGGGGTTGCTGTAGGTGATCTGGAAGTCTGGTATTGAGACTTGTTTACATATCTTCTCATTTTGACGGAGGGGTGGGTGGTGCTGCTGGCACCAGTGTGGCTCACCTCCTCTGTACTGGGGGCAGTGGTACAGTGGCCAGGGAGCCTCCTCCTGGGCACTGGGAGCAACTCACCTCCTCTGAGTTGTGGGTGGTGGTATGGCAGCCAGGAAGCCTCCTCCTGGGTGCTGGGAGCGGCTCACCTCCTCTGCACTGGGGTCAGTGGTACTGCAGCCCGCTCGTAACATATTATTGAACTTTTAAAAAAATTGATTCAGGCATTTTGTGTCTTTTAGGTGAAGAAAATAGTATATTTACCTATAAGGTTCTTATTGATAGATAAGAACTTCATCCTTTTATTTCACTGATATTCTTCCAGTTGATTTGAGTATCATTTTCTTCCTCTCTTGTTCCTTTTGTGTTTTGGTAGTTTTCTGTATTATGTTTGATTTTTTTTCAGACATCTATTCTTCCAGTAAGATTTATTTTCATATGCTATCATAATGATTGTTATCTATCTTTCCTGTCTGGATATAGGTCTCCCTTGCATCTTTTATAAAGAAGATATGAATTTCATCAGTTTTCCCTGGTCATGGAAAGACTCTATCTCACCTTTATACTTTGTTGAGAATAGAATTCATTGTTGTTAGTTTTCTTTCAGGTCTTGAAATATGTAATTCCATTTCCTCTTGCTCTGTTGAGTTTTTGATAAATCTGTAAATGCTCTAATGGGAATATCCCTAAATGTGAATTGGAGCTTTGCTCTTGCAGATTTTAGAATTTTTTCTTTGTCTTGTACTTTTGATAATTTGATTATCATATACTATGGTGAAGAACTTTTTGATTATGTTCATTTAGTGGCATATAAATTTCCTATACATTGATCTTCATATCTTTCCCAAGAGTAGGGACATTTTCTTCTATTATTTCATTGAACAAGTTTCTACGCAATTACCATATTCCTCCTTACCTTTGAGCACTCTGAAAATGCAAATATTCACTTATTTAATACTATTCCAAAGTTCTCAAATATGTCCTTCATACTTTCTCTTCTCCTCTCCCTCCCCCTCATTTCTCCTTTCTTCCTCATCTCTTTCCCCTCCAGCCCTTCCTCTTCTTCTTCTTCCTCCTTCTTGTCTGCCTGGCACAAAATACATGTCTTCAAGTTCAGATAGTTTCCTTTTTGCCCAGTTGATCCAATCTGTCATTGGGATGTTCAACTGTATTTTTTATTTTATTCATTGAGCTCTTCATTTCCATTATTTCTGTTTGGTTCTTTTTCAAAAATTTCTATTGCTTTACTGAATTTCTTATTCTTATTTTGCATATGTTCTTATTTACTTGGATCTGTTTGAATTTTAAAAAAATATTTTTGAATTTTTTGTCAAGTATTTTATTTATTTCAGTATCTTCCTAATCTGTTACTAAGAGAGTTCTCTTTTGAAGGTGTCACATTAACATTTTTTTTCATATTCTTTGTGTTCCTTTGTGTCTACATCTACTGGAATAGATATCTCTACCAGTTTTGTAGAATGACCTTAGTAAGAGGCTTTTTGCCTAAGATTTGTTTTATTATTTTTTGGTATTGTTTTATTATGAAGTGTTAACTTTATTGCTAACTAGAAACTGTGATGTGACATCCTTTTAGCTTCTTTATCGGTTATTAGTGACCTTGCACCAACTGCATGTCACATTAGTGTCAGAGGCCCATGTTTGATCAAGCACAAGTGGTGATACTCTAGAAGTCCAAAAAGATGTGGTGCAGATGGCATAGTGTATTGTAAAGCTACTCCAACAGTGGTAATGGTAGCTCCCACTGGGTGATGAGCATTTTCTCAGACACTGTTAACATTTGCTCTGTTCCTTGTAAGGGCCTCTGACACTGGCTGCTCCAGTAGTGGTGAAGGGCCTTGAGCACTTGTTCTCTGTGCTAGTTAATTTTAATTATCAACCTGATTGGATTAAGAGACTCCCAGATAGGTGGGTCATGGGAGCACTATGTCACCAGTGAGTTGATCTACTGATGTTCATAGTTCAATGTGCTGTAAGGAGGTGGATACCAGTTGGAGAAGGTGGGTTACTTGGGGACGTGCCTTTTGAGGGTATATCTCTCACTGACACTCTTTCCCTGTATTCTTCTCTTTCTGTTAAACAAGAAGTGAGCAGCTTTCCTCTGCTAGGACCTTCTGCTGTGATGATCCTGCCTTGCAGCCACACAGCCATGGACTGAAAGCTCTGAAACCATGACCCTAATAAACCATTTCCTCCTGTAAGTTGTGTGTGTCAGGCAATTGTCTCAGCAAAGGGGAAGCTAACCAATGCATCCTCTGACCAGATGATGGAGCCTGAGTTTTCTTGAGGATCATCAGGGGCAGGGATCACAGCCCCTCCTCTCTGGCACTTGCATCCAGCCATGCTGGCAGTGGGCAATGGGGCAAACTGCACAGGTGATGAGTGGTGGGCCTATGTAGGGGTGGTGGCAATGGTAGTGGTTATATTCCTCTCTCCTGCTCTCCTTGAGCACACGTGGATTGTGGCTGAAGTTGAGCAAGATTCATTTACTGCACTGAGAGTCAGTGGGGTAGAATGTAGTTGGGGCCAGGTAAAATTTCTGTCTGGACCATTTTAGGTTGTTGTCTTGGGAACAGGGTGGCAACTGGAGCCAAGGTATTGCTCAAGACTGCCCATGGCTATGGCAATAGTGGAAGCACACAGTTCTTTCTCTTCCCTTTGAGTGACCGGTGCCCGTATGCAGCACCAGAGGTGGTGGTGGCAGGAACCATGTGGGCTACTGCTCTAATTCCTGCCAGAGGCCAGGCTTGTCCATGGCCCCATCCTTCAGATTGACACCCTCCATTCCTCTGTGTGCCAAGCCTGTCCCATCCAGCGAAGCACTCACAGTGAGTTTTGTCACCAAGTTTGGGTCATGTGGCTTCTCCCTGCTGACATGGTGCAATTGGATGTCTGTGTTGTCTCAGAGGTGGGGATATGCTAAGGGTTCTGATTGCAGAGTGATTCAAATTTAAGAAATGGGCCCCCTTCAAGATGGCTCCTGGCCACATCACCCTGGGGCTTTACTGGGAGATGATCTGAGCTCCTTTTCCAAAGCAAGTCTCCTGTGTGTTTTTTTTCATACTCACCCTGCAAAGGAGACACTATCCTTTACTCTGCTCTGAAGCTGGGGCCAGAGGCTAGGATAGTCTGTTTCTCTCACTCTGCAGTTACCCCATGCCTATGAATTTTACTCTGTTTCTATTTTCCTCCTATTGATTTGAAATCTCATCTGCACGATTATGCACCTCAATGTGCAGCTACACATCTGCTGAGTTTGGTTTTTGTGGATTAGCAGGTACCTCAATTCAGCCACCTTGCTGTTTTGAGATGCATATATACTAGGACATCTAGATCAAGCTCATTAACATATTCATCACCTCACAGATTCACTTTTTCTTTTTTGTATTGATAACATTGAAAATGTTAAACTTTTTTTGGAGACAATTGTGTTTTCATAGGCACTCTCTGGAAGTAAAAAAAGATGTCATGAATCCTTTACTCAGTTTCCCCCAAAGGTAACATCTTGAAAACTTACAATAAAATGTCACAACCAGAATTTTGACTTCATATAGTCAAGATACAGGCAATTTCTATTCTTGCAAGGCTCTTTCATGTCATCTTTTCATAATAAAATCTAACTTTAGATACCAACAAGGTGCTACATATTTCAAAAAGTTTGAAGATTTTGAAAATTTTCACCATGATGAAATGATGAATGTTTGAAGATATGTTTAACCTGATTTAAATATTACCAATGTGTACATATACTGAGACAATAAATTGCTTCATTAACATGTACAATTTTATGTTATTAATGTCAGTTAAAAATTTATTTAATTAAAAATTCTTTCCTAAACTTTCCTTAATACTCAATACCCAATAATTTATTTTCCAATTATATAATTTATCACTTAAAGAATGTCATCTATATGGAATCATATAATTTATAATCCTTTCAGATTTTTTTCACATAGCTTAATTCTCTGGAGAGTCCATATCATTGAACACATCAATTATTTAATATTACATGGTATGGATGGACTGAAGTTTGTTCAGCCAGGCACTTGTTACCCCATATCCCCTATCTTTGGGCTAAAATATAAATAAAGCTATCATTTATGTAATGTTTTAAAAATAAATATGATGTTTAATTTTCTACAACAAATGCTCAAATGTGAAATTGCCTGGTTTTATGGTAGTTGTTTGCTTAATTTTTTTAAGAAACAGAAAGGTTATTTCATAGTGTTCTGTATTTTGCATTTCCATCAGAAATATATGAATGATCCAACATTTTCCTCTTTTCACAAGCATTTGGTGGCATCGCTGCTTTTCATTTTAGCCATTTATTGGTGTAAATGATAGCTCACTGTGGTTGAAATTTGCTTTCCCTAATGACTAAGGACTCAGAAACTTTTTACGTGCCCTCTGAATGAATATTCTCTTTCTTGAATTTCTCTTGATATCTTTTGCTTATTCCTACTTCAACTCTTTATTGTTTTTTTCAAGGTATTATTTCAAGGTTCTTTAGGTATTCTGCATTCTATTCTTTGGTTGGATTGTGATTTGCAAATATCTTTCCCCAGGTGTTAGCTTGCCTTTTCATTTTCTTGTCATAGTGTTTCTAAGAGCAAAAGTTTCTAATTCAGATGAAGTCTAGTTAACTTGTCTCCTTTAAGGACTGTGTTTTTCAAGTTGAGTAGTAACTGAATATTGAAATCTGACAAATATTACCCTGTTCAACATCAGCAGCACTAATGCACATTGATAGAACGTAGCCTTCATATGATGTGGTGAGATTTTTCCTCACCTCTGTGGTCTTCTCACCCCCAAAACGTGCTCTGTTCTTATGAGAAAAGCATCAGAAAAACCTTGACCGAGGGACAGTCTATGAAATGCCTGTCAAGGTTTCCAAACTGTCAAGGTCATCCGAAACACAGGAAGTCTCCTAAAGTGTCAGAGGGAAGAGGAGCCTAGAGACACATTGCTGCTAAGTGTTATAGGTATCCTGGTGAGGATCAGGTAACAGAAAAAGTACACCAGGTAAAACTAAGGAAACCTAAGTCAAGTATGAGCCTTAGTTAATAGTGTATTAGTGTTGGTTCATTTGCTGTAACCAAAGTACTGTAGCAATGTGAAATGTTCCTAGTTTGGAATACTCGTGTATTGTAGGGATTAGCTGAACTCTCCATACCATCTTCCCAATATATCTGTTAAGTCTAAACTCATACAATATGAAAATATCTTGTATACAAATATTTTCTTTCTTCTTTATATTTTATCTAAAAATACACATTTCTCATTTTTTTACACTGAAAATGTACAGTGACATGTGCAACAAACTGAAACAATGAACAACCAGCAACAAGAACAGACCTAGTACCAATGGCACGTGGGTTAGATATTAAAAAAATGTTGATTTTTGATAATTATTAAAGTTATGTGATGAATACAGTAAATTCCTTTTTTAAAATTAACTTTTTTACATGTTTGAAATTTCCAAATTTAAAAGTTGAAGACAGTGAGTAGAACTTAAAGTAATAATATCATTTATAGATGTTGCCTTTCATGGTGCCAGAGTCCTTCTCACTGCACACAGCTGGACCCAGCTGCTCTGCATGCTGCAGGGTGCAAGTGACCCCCTGATGACCCCCTCACAACAGTGTGTGTCCCAGAGAAGCCAGGAAACTCAGCCTCTCGAGGACAATGACTTGTGAGTCCTAATGTATGTTAGCTACTGAAATAACCTGGTTGCAATTATTTCTAAGGGAGGTTTCATACAGACAGGAAGCAACGCCTACTGATTCTAACACATGTAAAAACAGAAATGTATAATGATCACTGAATTTCACATGTTACCAATGTTAGCTAGTCATTTTTATCTAAAGACTTGTCCTAATTTATTAAAATCAGTGATCAGGATTTAGAGAAATATTTTTATTTTAATTTGAAGGTGGCCTAAGACTTTGGGAAAACATTACATGATACAACTTCAAATGGTTTAACTGTTAAGAAAATTTTATTGAGAAGCTTGCCTTTCACATTATTAAATGTTATTCTTTTACGGAAGTCTCATCCTTGTGTTTGTTTATTTACATTTAATGTCTCCTTGTCTGTTTAGCTTTCTACGTAGTGTTTTCTCCGTGTTCATGTTTCAAGTACAATTTTTTTTTAAAAAGCAAACAAGCACGTGACCAAACCCCTCAGTCCCCAGCAGCCTGCGCATTCAATTTTAGATGTGCCTTTGGTGAGTGGCTCTTGGTATGTAAAGAAAATCTAAGAGGTCAGACAGCACAGATTTTCCATTTCTCACATCACTGAACTAACAAAACTACTGAGTCTCATTTCATTAACATGTTGGAGAAAATCACTCCCTTTTCTATTTGTCCTATGTTCATAAGCCTTGGTTTTTCTCTTGCCCTCCACTGAAATATGAACATGATGTTTCTGCAAGCAGCTATTCTGTGAATCATGCAGGCACACACATCACAACACAGTGGAACAAAACATTATAATACAATATAGCACAACCCTATAACCAATACAAACAAAGACTAATGGACATACTTGTGCAATAAGATTAGTCTGATAAAGCTGTAGATATTTTTATAAAGTTTTGTGATTTATGATTCACATGCTGAATGATTTCTAGTCCCAAATTCTTTGGCTAAAATGTTGTATACTTTAAAAATTTTAAGGTATTATTAGTCCAAATCTGTCATTGCCTTGGAAGTCTTCAGTTACACATAGCACTTTCATTTCCTGAAAGTATACATATTGAACAAATGAACAGAAGCTCCCCCCCGCCCAACTTCAATTACACAGAGTTGTTCCACTGAACTGGGAGTTTGGGCTGGAAATTGGCCACTGGGATTCCCATCAAAGCATCAGGCAGAAGACAGGGATGCTAATTACCCAGGAGAATTGGATGGTACTTGATGAGATAGAGAGAAATCTTTCTAGAACCTTGGCCAGCTCTTGGATTTTCAACATTCAATGAAAACATTCAAGGTCTTGGCTCCAAAGGATTTAGACCAGCTTGGGCCTCAGTGAAAGGCAAAGGAAACATGGAATTGAAGATAGAAGCAAGGATTTTTAAAGACCAATTGTGGCCTCATAACGAGTTCCAAAAGATGAGAATGGTTATTTTGTTTTATTATCTACACATGTAATATTATCCATTATTTCATGCCTTTTTCTTCCTTCATTGTGGTGGTACACTAAAAAAAATTTAGTTTTTCTATGATATAATACGATGGTTGGATTTTTATTAAACTATAACAGGTCTTAACTGCACCAGAACTGGTGTTAATCTCATAAGTGACCACTGGGAGTTTGTGTCCTCAGTTTATGAGGAGAGGTCAGTGCCTTCATTTGCATGAAGATCAGTTGCATTTTATGCAGCTGATTAAAACATTGGTTGTTGCTGTATTGCAGTAATTGTTATAATTTATTTTAGTGTACTTAAACTCCAGTAGGAAAGAGCATTTTGACGTCTAACAAGTGGAACAGGACGCAATACCAGCATGGTGGAGCTCATTTCACAGGCCTGCCCCCCGTTCCCCTCTTCCTTCTGATTTCCTGGATCGCAGGAGAGGAAGCCATTTCTCACAGTAGCTCATCTCTGAGGTTCTTCAGCAACAATTTAGGATTCTTCTCCCATCTAACACCTGGGTACTGATTTTCTTTATTAAATCCTTTCTGTAAAAAATCCCATGGCTGTTTTCCATTGTCCTGATTGGTCTCTGATAAGCACACCCACAGTATTAGAAATACTCCCTGAAATGATTCAGTAAAATTCCCCATCTTTAACTGTAGGTGTGTGCATATTGGTAAAATCATAAATTGTATTTTTTCATGATGCTTCAAGAAAATATATTTAAATGAATATCTGCCTACCAGTCAAGGAATTATGCTAAAATTGCTTAGTCATTTGGGAAGATTCTTCCTTGGATCTTCCCTTAAAATGACTTTTTGAATTACAAAATATCATTAATTCTATTATATCACACCTATGTTTTGACAAAAAAGTATGTTGCATAACTTAACTATCTCCTTGTATTCATCAAACTTAATTTCAAATTACTTGGTTATTTTCTCCCTCCTTGAAATACACATTAAAAAAAACTAAAAAGAAAAGATAAGTTCATAATGCACCAAAATTACCATTTTGAAGAAAATACAAGTTAGGGATGCATTCCTTTTATTTAAAAATTTTAAATTTGGGATGTAAAATTTAAACTTTTAAGAAACTCTTTACTGTTGGAGATTTGCTCTCTCTCTCACTCTCTCCTTTCTCAAACACACACACACACACATGACTTTCAAAACATTCACACAGCTTGTATGAGTCCACTCTTCTTTTGATTAAGCACTTTATTTTATTTTTTCTGAAGAATCTTTTTAGTTGTGGCAAAGTATGTATAATACAGGCTCTACTATTTTAACCACCGTAAGAGTAGAATTCGGTGGCATTAATCACATTCACAGAGCTGTTATCACCTGTCATGGTTTGTGTCTAGGCATCCCCACAAAGTCTCATTCAGTCATAGATGGGGCTTTTTGGAGGTGGCTGGATCTAGGGTGTGCAGTGATGGGAGTAAGTGTGTGATGCTAGGATCAAGGATACGATGCTAGGATTAAGGGTGTGAGTGCTATCCACCCTGAGGGTGGGTAGCCTGGATAAGATATAAAGGACAGAAAGAGACTTGTCACTGGTTGGTTGTTGCTTGCTTCCTTTTGCTGTCTTCTGCCTGCCATGCCATGGACTGTTTCTCCTCTGTGATGCTCCTCTGCCATGCCACCCTGCCTTGGAGCAGCCAACTATGGACTGAAATCTCTGCAAACTGTGAGCCAAATTAAACCTTTCCACCTTTAACTTTGGGCATCAGTATTTTGTCTCAGCCATGAGAGAAGCAACTAAGACATCACCCCAGTACCTACCCCAAGAATTTGGCCTCCAGGACTGCCCCAGTGGACACAGGTCCTGGTCCCCAGGGCCGGGCTGCAGCTCAGACCCAGAGGCTCTGGGAATGAGACCACAGCCTGCCTTCTGGCTCCACACCAGACCCTGTGCATCTGGTCTCCATGCTGCCCTCAGCTCCAGGCCAGTCCCAGGATCCAGGTCTGTCCTGGTCGCCTTGGTTCTCAAAGGACCCAGGGACCAGGCCTGCTTCAGTAGAGTGGGCTCCAGTGTAAAACCAGATCTTGTGGCCTATAGCTCCCAGACCAGCCTTGCGGATGGCCTTCAGCTCAGTCCCAGTAGCCCCATACCCCAGGGATGCCCATGCAGTCATGGGTGCCAGGCCCATTCTACAGCCAGGTCAGCTACCAGAGCCAGGCTCAACCTCACTCCCTCTCCTCACAGCCACTGTATACTGAGGCTTCAGGCTTGTCCCCGCCGTTACAGAATCTAGGCCCATTCTCGCAGGTCCAATCAACAGGCCCACTCACATGGGTCCAAGTGTCAGCACTGGTCCAGTGGAAACTGTGCCAGGCTCACCTATCTGCTGGCCAGGCAACAGGGCCCCTTTCCAGGTCTCCACCTGCCGAGGACCTGCCTGGAACCTCTGGGTGGGCGGACAGGTGAGGGCTTCCCCAGGAACAGCCCTATCTTCAAATGCTTAGAAACCAACACAAGGCAAAAGAAATTCAAAAGACCATGGCGATGTGTGATCACTGAGGGGCACCATAGTCTCCCAGTGGCTGACCTCAAAGGGATGGAAGAACGTGAAGTGTTGATGAAGAATTCAGTAAGTCTATTGTAAGGAAGCTAGAGAAACTTGAAGAAAATAAGCAATTCTATGAAATCAAGAAAACAATGAATGACCAAAACGTTTTATTAGGAAAAAATTCCAAAAGTATTTGCAGAATTTTTTCTTCACCCCAGAGAGAAAGTCTGTGAGAATTAATAACTTAATAATACCCCCTTTCTTCAGGTCCTGTAACCCTGATCTACTGCCCATCCCTACGAACTTGCTTATTATAAATATTTCAGATAAGAGGAATCCTAAAATAATTGTCTTTTTGTACCTGGATAATTTCACTTAGTGCAGTGTTTTCAAGGTTTATTCATGTTGGAGCATATATCAGAATTTCATTTCTTTTTATTTCTTCTCCCTTCCTTCCTTCCTTCCTTCCTTTCTTCCTTCCTTCTTTCTTTCTCTTCTTGCCACATGGCAACACCACAATCTCTTGAAAACAAAAAGTCCTTACCAGACACTGAATCTTTTGGCAACTTAATTATGAGTTACTCCAACTCAGAATGGAAAGAATTGTACATTTATTATTTATAAATTAATCTTGCCATTTTATTATAGCATCAGGAGCAGACTAATACACCTGATTTCAATTCTATTTTGCATAATCTGGTGTAGAATTGCTGGTTAATATGGTAATTACTTATGTAGCTCTTTGAGGAATTGCTACACTGTTTTCCACGGAGGTTGAACCATGACAAATTCCTGCTCTATATGTGAGGCTTACAGTTTCCAACATCATGAAATTTAATTAAAACTAGATTAAATACCACAGTTAAGAACAGAATGTCAGCATGAATCGACAAGTTTATGATGATGATAAAGAATTCAGAGTATTAGCTTATAAACAGTATAAATGAAAGACATTTATTTCATGTAAAATTAAAAGATTATTTAGGTATATTAATATGAGAAAATCAGACTTCAAGGAAAAATAAGTACATAACGATAAAATTTATAAATTAAAATATTAATTTTATTAGAAACATACAATAATTCTAAATTGGCACATACCCAGTAACATAGCCCTAAAAAGATGTATGTCAAATGTGATAAAACTAAAATAGAAATAGATAAATGTACAATGAAAGCAGGGAAATTTTTAAATCTCTCAATAACTGATAAAACATACAGACAATTGACCGGTGTGTATAGGAATTAAAATGATTAAGTACGTGTGACTATCCTGAAGTGGAGAGGGTGGATACCATTACTCATGAACCAATATCAATTATAAAGCTGAAAACAGTAGTAACTTCTCTAACCATGGTCTTGTTCCGGTTATGGAAAGAGAGACCAGTGACACATAAAAAGTCAAGGAAAACAGCTATTTAAAAAAAATAAATAAAGTGTGACTTTTACAATCAGTGATGCTCGATCTCCATTAGGGATAAAATGCAATTTAATCCCTACTTCATGCTGTATAAAAACTGATTCAAATTGGATTTTGTATCTAAACATAATGAAGAAAAAGCAACAAATAACCTTAAATGTATTATATTTCCTGAAACATTAACCATCAAGGAAAGATATTTAATGTATAGGATTTCATCCACTGGAAAAAAGAGAGGGAGGGAAAGAAGAAGACAAAGGAGGAAGGAGAGAGAGAAGGAGGGAGAGAGAGAGAACCCAATCTTTCCAATCTTTGCAGCGAGGTTCTGTGTCGCAGGTCACTTGCCCCTTCAGTGATAGCCAGGTGGTTTCCATCTCACCTTGACCTTCACTCCCAGCCTGTGCTGACCCTAGACATCAGTCAGAGGGGAGGCTTAAGTCCTTCTCAGGCTGCTCAGAGCACCCTTTCTGCCCTTGGGTTGTGCATGCTTCTAATTCCCTCCATCTATCAGTTTATCCAGGCACCTCTGAAAATCCTAATTTCCCGAAGTCTTTCCCTGACCTCCTCTTCCAGGGTTTCATGGTTTTAGGACTCAGAACATTTGTGACCTTTTACTCCAGGAAGCTTCTGGATATTTCTTTGTCTTTTGTCATTTTCGAGGAGGGCTCACCACTTTCCTGCCCTTCCTGAGCTACGACTTGAACAGTTTGAAGGTAAGCGCTTTCCCCAGTACTGTGGCTGTCCCTGCAGTTGGATCGGACAAAGACAGTTCTTAGAGTCTGCCCTGCTCATTCTGGGGCCACAGTGTCAGGCAAGTGTAAGAATGCCCCACAGCTTTCCTAATGCAACCAATACCCCCTTTGTGGGAATGTGGAGGATTGACCCGAAGACCAATTCCGTGTTATACCATTGAGCTACGTACTGGCTCAGTACTTTTTAAATGTTATTTTTGGACCAGGTCTTGGTAAATGGCACAGGTTGGCCTCAAACTTACCATTCTCTTGCCTGAGAACTCAAGTAGCTGGAATCACAGGCATGTGCCAACAGACCAGCTCTGATGAATGTTCTTTCATTGCCTTTTTATTTATTATGCATGCTCCTGGTTGCTACAAACTTTTGTCCATTCTCCAGCATTTTGAAAAGGTTGGTACCTAGAGTTTTTGCTTGACTTTTCATCTCTCTGTGAAAATATGGACCTCATAGTTTCCTTACTCTGCCATTCCCACTCCTGTCTGAGCCATGAGATTTGAGCACACTTGCTATGTTTCTAGTGCATCTGTGATTGGCTACATGGATGCTCTCAACACAACCATTACACTTACTCCTTCCAGTTGCCAGGAGTGTGGGCACATCGTGATCATTTTCCATCTGCTTTTCTCCCCTCCCTTCCTCCCTTTCTTCCCCTGATCTCTGCCTCTCCAAAAACACTGCCTTTACTTTATTTATTTATTTAATTTGTTTACAGTTGGGTTTCTCATATAAGGGAATTCATGCGATGTTTAACTTTAGCTTAACATTATCCATTTCCCTACAAATGACTCAATTTCATCACTCTTTATGGCTGAATAAAATTTAAAGTAATTTTTACTGTCTGACTCTATCTCTAGATTCTTCGGCAGTTCCAGATAGTATTTTTAACAAATTTGGTGATTTCCTTGTTGTAATCTAACTTGGGATCAACAAACTCTGATGCATGGTCCCAGAGACCAGCTCTTTGGTAAAGCTCGATTGAATACAGCCACTCACTCTAATGGCTGTGTTGCTTGCTGTTGACAGATTATAGCCCATAGAGCGTCTTATGTTTACTCTCTGTCCTTTTTCAGAAAATGTTTGCTTACTTCTGATCTAACTTAAAATACAAGCTGTATAATATATGAAAAGCATATTTTTTAAGGAACTGGGGGAAACCTCAAAATAATAAACAGATATATCCTAGGGAAGATGAAGTCAAATACCAAAGAAAATTTGTAGGAGAAAGATGGCATATTAAAAGAAAAGGAAGAAGGAAGGAAGAGAGGGAGAGAGGGAGGAAGGAAAGGGGAGAAAGGGAGGGAGGGAAGGAGGGAAGACAGAAGAAAGGAAAGGAAAAGAACAAGAAAGAAAAAATAAGAAAGAAGAAAACTATTTTCAGAAAGATAGCAAGACAATGTCAAGTCAAAAGCTACGAAGGTTGCTAATTCAAACTGCACCCACCACTGAATTACGGTGCATTCACTTGAGTGGTTCCATGCTGTAACAGAAAAAAATGTATTAACTGATATACAATGATTTCATTGTCTTTAAAATATAATGCAACAACTACAGAAAAGTAAATAAAATAAATATGAAAGGTAAGACCAAAAATATACCATAAGGGCTGAAACTACCCTAGTCTGTGCCTATGAACTTGGACTATGGATTCAGACTGCTTGGTTTGCATCCTGTCCATCACAAGGTAGGTATCTAATTTTAAGCAGGTTCTATAATATCTCTCTCAGTGTTCTCATAAGTTTAATCTCCCAAATGTACACAGGCATACACAAAACTACTTATACACACACACACACACACACACACACACCTTAAAAGCAGTACCTGAAGCTGAGTAAACACTCACAAATGGTGGTTGTCACAACTGTCTACAATGTGAGTCCGCAATATCCCACCATCATCTTGACTAATAGTTGGGCATCACGATATTCCATTCTATTCCAAATTTATATTTGCTAACATGACTACAGCCAAATTACAAATTTTTCATGTATATCATGTGCCATTTTGTCATTACAAATTTCATAAACTTCTCCCTCTCCGAGTACACCATGATCCTTGAACTTACCAGCAAACTTCTATTAATACCTCAAGCTCCAAACATTCATGTCATCTGCGATACAAAGAAACTTTTAGTTTTAGAATAATTTTAGATTTTGTAGAAAAATCATGAGAATAGTACAAAAAACCCTATATACAACCATTTTTGCCTATTAACATCTCATATTGGTAGGGTATATTTTTCAAGTCCAATAGACCAATATTGATAAACTATTAACAAAAATTCATATTTTTTCCCAATTCTATGGTTTGTAACCAGTGAACTTTGCTCTTCCAATATCTCATTCCAGACACCATATTGCATTTAGTTGCTGTATCTTTTCAGGCTCCTGTTGTCTGTGACAATTTCTCATATGTCCCTTGTTTTTGATGATCTTGACAGTTTCCAGGATTATCAGACAGGTATTTTGTAGAATGTCTCTCAGGTGGGATTTGTCTGATATTTTCTAATGACTGGATGGAGGTTATGTGTTTTTGGATGGAAGACCACAGAGTCAAAGTTCCGGTGAATTTACCTATCCAGGGGATACACTGTAAACACGACATATCACTGTTGGGGTTAACTTTGATCACCTAGCTGGAGGTAGTGTTTGCTAGACTTCTCCACTGTAAAGTTGCTTTTCTTTCCTTTACTCACATTACATTTTTTGGAAGAAAAGTGTTGTATGTATCGAACACTTGAGGGAAATGCTATGTCCCAAAGATGAAATATCCACGTGAATTATTTGGAATTCTTTATGAGACATTTGTCAATTCTCTGCCCACTTCTTTCTAAATGTAATCATTTTATACCATTGTATTCTCAAATATCTATGACTCGTCCAATGCTGAATTTATTTTGTGGCTGAAATATTGGGTTTTTTACAGTGCTGAATAATGTACCCAGAGCCTCATGCCTGTGGGGCAAATGTTCTCCCACTGAGCTGCAACCCTGATCAGGGTGTGCTTTTTCCGTTTTCTTCTTTCTCCTTCACCTTTTGGTTTGAATGTTTCTGTTCACCAATCATGCTACTCACTGAGTCTTTCCTCCACCATGTCACATTTACTGATTTACTCACTGAAAATGTTCTCCACTTCTTTTGTAGCATTGTATTTGTCTGTAGCATTTCCTCCTGTTTCAATCTTAGATTTTCCATCTCTCTGCTTCCATTTTCCATCCATCCTTTCATATTGCCTACCTTTCCATTAGATCCCTTAGCATATATTTAATTCTCCAATAATTCCAACATCTGGGTTTTGCTTTGATGATTGCTTTGTACTTCTGGCTGTAACTTTCTTGCCTTGTTTTACTGGCCACTGGGAATGACTCTAGTGGCCCCTGCGAGGATAGGCAAACCTCTCTTGTGACTTAGCACATTATCAGTCTCTACAGATTTTGGGGTGGCAGTTTTTCCTGCAGTTTTCATTGTGGGATGGATCCAAAAAAAGTCATTTAAGTTCTCTCATTATAATGACAGGAAAAATGGCTCCCAATCTTTGTGCATATTAGATTTGAAACCTGAAGTTCTTCATGCATTTTTCAGATCTACAACCATTTACTTCTAGCACACTCACTCTCACCTCTCCCACACATCCTCATGTTTACTCTTGTTTACTTCAGTTTCCTAGGCAGTCGGCCCTTAGGATCACCCTCAACTCCTTTTAACATTCCTAATAATTCAGTAAGAGATATGAAGCACAAAATCTTAGTAAAATATGACACAAGAAGAGCAGTAATACAATTCTTACTTAAATTTAACTTGTCATAGTTTGTTATTAATATACAAAGACAACGAACTTTTAAAATACTGTATTTATTAAGATTCTGGCAACAGCTTTATGTAACAAGATACAAGCATACCAGGCCTGCCACTCAACTTGTTTATAAGTCTCAGCTTCAATATGAAGCTGTTTAAAAACAAAAAAATCAAAACCTCCTTTTTACATGCAAATATCTTGCCAAGGGTGCCATTAAACATAATAATAAACTTGAGACAGCAAGAGTAAAGAGGTAACAAAAGCTAAACATGGTAGCCTAAACAACATTCATACAAAAAATAAACTATCATTGGTTACATAAAACTTTCCTGACTGGTTAAAACTCAACAGTATAAAACATGCACTTTAGAATATTTAGCTATTAAGTTCAAAAAGTACCAGTGTCCATATGAAACAATTCTTCTCCAAAGCCAAAGTATAGTCAAAAATTCATTAAAATGATGTTAACATATTCTAAAGCTAAAAAGCATTCAGTTGTTATTGATGTGGAGGTAAACCCAGAGCTTTGGGGCTTTCTCATGCTGCAAAGGGCTGTTTCTCTGGTTCACTCAAAGCAGCATATGACAAAGTCCACAGATGTCATTAAGCTCAGTAAAGGGCAACACTGCTGGTACTCAGCTCCGACCTCCCCAGTAAGCATGGCTACTGTGTCCACGAAAGTAGGATGTGTGAGGATCAAAGGCACACTATTCTGCTAGCTAAAGGTAGCAAACCACCCCTCCCTCCACCCAAAAAGCTCCTTCCCAAGGTAAATAAAAGTATCCCCCGGGGAAAAATTACACCTATCTACAGAGTAAGGAATTCAAAATATTAATCTAATCCCTACTTTAAAAAATTTAACTAGACCCATCTGGCCATTTCTGATTACATCTTAAAGATGTATCCAGATTTAATTTCTGTTGATTTACCACTAGATACTTCTAGTCAAAAATATTAGCTTTATCCCCAAATATCTTAACCACTAGTATGACTGCAGTGTATTATCTCTCGAGGTTATCACACACTGGAGGAGAAAAAGCAGATGTTCAAGCAGCAAGCAACAACTATGGGCCTTTCACATAGAGGCATCTGAGTGGCTATTGAATAGGCCAGGAACAATTCTAAAAACAAGAAAATTCACGCATTTTAGTAAATATGTCATAATTTTCACAGTTGAAATTTCCTTAGACATTGCACTTTCTTCATAAGGGAATCCTGGTTTTTGTTAATGTTATGGTGAGTCAGGACTTGAACTAGTAGCCTTCTTTTTCTTCTTCCTGTGTTTCTTATGCTTCTTTTTCTTTTTTGTTTTTTCTGTTGCTTTTTTTCGTTCTTCACTGCTTTTCTTCATTTTTGCTTGTACCTCTTCAATATAATCTGATTTGGATAAGGACTCAGATGATAAAGGTCTATCTTCAGGATACATCTTTCTTTTTTTGCTAAGTCCTTTAATGTCCTTTTCTTTCTCAGTTACATTCTTTGACTTCCTTTTCTTTTTTAAACTATCCTTACTGTTTGATTCAGTTTCTGACATGGAGCTTTCAGAAGATTTACTTGAATGAGTCTTCTTTTTCTTCCTCCTTTTTGCTTGCTTCTTTTCCTCATCTTCAGAATCTGAAGAACTGCTGGAAGAATCAGAGCTTGATGAAGAAGATGAATACCTACAAGATTTATTCTTTTCTTCTTTCTCTGTTTTTTTTGGATGAGCTCTCATTTCCACTTAATAATTTCTCCCTGTGCTTTTCTAGTTCTTTCTTCCAATTCTCATTCATTTTTTCTTCAAATTCAGCCAAAGCCTTAGAGCCTTTCTTTTTCTTTTCTAGTTGCTCTTTCACTTCTTCCCACCTGATTGTCCTGCTTCCCTGTCGTGCTGGACCGAGTGCACAGTAAGACTGTGAGCGAGAGAGCAGGCCAGAGAAGTAGCCGAGGTGGACCCGCCGCAGGTCCCTCTCTCATGTCATCTTTTACTTTTTGGCTGCATCAAGATGAAAAGCATTGTCATGGCTTTCTCCATCAAAGTCTAAGCGCTTACCTCCATCTGTACTTGTTTACTCTGCCTTCTGTCTAGTTAGCTTAGACAAACCTTAAAGCTTCTAGCAAAGATTAAATCCTCTTCAGTCGCAAAAATAAATCAGATGAAGTAGGGAATGTAGATAAGTGTGGCTGGATCCATTACATAATTTCATTTTTACCAAAAGGTTGTCATCAATATAAATTCAATCATATGTTGCTTGACCACCCTAAATTAAGCATTTCTTGATTTTTACCTCTTTATCTCTTCCAGTTTCCTTAATTCTCCTTAAAAAAAATCAAAATTGGAGTTTTAGAGCTTTCTTGTCACAGAGTCTTTCCTCTTTCTTTCATAATTCACTGCCACCAGGTTGGCTTGTACCACCAACCTGAAAGCAATCTTGTCAAAGTCACCAAAAACTTTTACATTGTGGACTTGTCAATCTGTGAATTGCTTTGATTTGTCATCATTGTTTGAAGAAATTGATGTTCTTCTTTTTGTAGAAATATTTTCATGATCTGCCTTGCAAGATGCTGCAATTTCTGGATTCTGCTTTGCTCCTCATTGGTCTATTGTTTTTCCATTTTCTTTTCTTATCCTGCCATGCCTCCTGCAATGTCCTACCTGGGAAGATCTTTTGCCAAATTTTCTTCTCTGTCTATTCTTGTGGTGTTCTCATTCATCGAGCGATAATTTCCAAATTTAGATCTCCATCAGAATGTCACTGAAAATATTACTTAGATACCTAAGAATCATCTTAAATTTTACATTTCCAGAATAAACTGCTTTTATTCTACACAGTTCATCAGGAAATTGCTCTGGTGCTTCCTGAAGTATAAATCTAGGACTTACTGTTTCATAACACCACCACTGCTATCCCAGTTCCTTAACATCATCAGGTCTTAGCCATCTCCAATGGCTCTTTTCTTAATCCTCTACTCAAAACCTTTCCCTGACCTTTAAACTCCCTCAGTTCCAATTGTCATGGTTCTTAAGGGATGGCTTATTTTACCTTCATGATTCATAGTCCATTACTTTCATCTT
Source organism: Heterocephalus glaber (assembly GCF_053883595.1). NCBI lineage: Eukaryota > Metazoa > Chordata > Mammalia > Rodentia > Bathyergidae > Heterocephalus > Heterocephalus glaber. The sequence continues at coordinate 6,863,387 of NW_028258413.1, forward strand.
TGTTCATTACTATCCAGTCATATTGGCTTTTTGATGTTTCTCCATTATTCCAATCATTGTCCCACCTCAAACCTTTTGTGCTTGTTCCTGTTATTGATCTGGATTTTTTTCTTCCAGTACTTGTTTAAATGTCACCATCTCCTGGTTTTCTTTGAGAATCACCCTCTTTACACTATTTAATTATCAGGGCTCTCCAGTGCCCAAACAATTTAATTATAAAGAAAACATTTTAGTATTTTTCTTAACAATTTAACCATGTAACGAATATCTATTTTATTTCATTTAATGTCTGTCTTTCTAAAATAGAGTCCAGGGCCAGGGATTTAGCTCAGTGGTGCTGCCACCTGCCTCACAAGCACAAGGTCCTGAGTTAGAGCCCCAGTACCAAAAATAAATAAATAAATAAAATGGTGTGCAAGGTCCATAAAGGGAGGAAATTTTAAAAAATGTTTTATTTACTGCTGTGTTCATATTATTAAACATAGAGAAATTACAGATGCTTAATAAATAAATGTATAAATATACAAATGGAGAAATAAAAATAAATGCACATAGTTAGATATCAAATATATGTTTAGAGATAGAAAATTTTAATATAATTCAAGTTCCATTCACATATATACACACAAATTTCCCCATAAGGGCAATGTTGCCTCTAACCATTGCATTTGATTTGATTCTCATCCAACTTGGTTTACAACCAGAATTGTGGAAAGAATCAAGTTCATAAATGTAGGCACCACTGCATATGTAAAAGTGGGTTATTAAATTTAAGGGTTTTGATAACTTTCAGTTTTATTTTGTAAATCATGTTGGTTACAATAATGTTAATTTGCATTCATGTAGTACTTTATGATCTTCAAAGCACTTTCCGTATAGTATTTCATACGATCCTCACGTCCACTAATGTTAATGTTGTAATCTCTCTTTTCATGCAAAGGGACCAAGATCCAGTTTCCTATCCAAGGGTCTGTACCCAGTGAGTGTCAAAGCCTAAATGAGCTCTAGGTATAATTTTCCAAGTCTGTTTCCCTTCCTTTCATGCAGTGCTCCTGCATTCCCTTGTTAATTGTCATGATTATAATTATACACCAAATTTCTATCAGTCACACTGGGTGAGCTGAAATCTGTCATATACAGAAGTACAAAATGCCCAGGTGAGGGAGATAATTGAATATTAATAGCTAAAACTTTCATCTATTTAAAAGCTAAAGACACCCTTATGTGCACACGGAAACTATCAGAGCCCGTAGGAAGCTCTGCTTGGGGTTCTCAAGACTAAAACTTGGGCAACTGATGCTGCAACAGCCCTCGCTATACAGATTTTAATTCTTTCTGATCCTGACTATGTTTACTTTCCTTGTTGGTGGTGTCATTTTCCACCTAATCACCAAAATAGGAACCCTAAAAATGTGCTAAATTCTTATCTCCCCCAGCCTTACCATTGCAATCAATTACTATTAATTTTACTCAGTAACTATTTCTGGAATTTGAGTACCCCCCCCCGTAGTAATCCAGGCTCTCTTTGTCTTTCACCTGGCCTCTTCCAGGGACAGAGTCTTAACTCTTCTCCTTTAAACATCTCAGGCAAATCCTCACTGCGTCCTTCCCAGCCTAGTACAACTGAACCCCAGCCTCAGTGTACCCTGTTTTCTAAAGGAAGAGATGATAGCACAAAGGTCTTCAGGAGGTGTGATTAAAAATATGGTGAATGCTGTTGCCCAGGGCCACCCAACGGAAAGGCAAGTTTATAAAAACATTCTGATGTGTCCTCATCCATTTTATTTGCAAGATCTCCTCTCCTGTGACTCTGGCTCTTCCCCAAAGTCAAAATGACCATGAATGGTAAGTGTTTTGAGTCCATTCAAGGTAGCACCTAAAGACACTCAGAAAAGAGGACCTCTAGAACTGCTTCAGAAAGAGACAACAATGATAGGATAAATGTGTTTGAAGCAAAGTGAAGTACTTTGAAGGGGACTAATTGGAATGTGTCTTTTACCATAGGAAATACTTTTGATTTGAGCAATCACCTTAGTTTTTGATCACCCCTTGTAATTAGTTTAAGTTTACAGTAAAATAGCTACAGTTTGGTAGGCCCTACACTGGAGATGTAAGTTTTGGTGTTAATAGTGTAGCAATCATAGGTAGGGGGCTGTTGATTTAGTGAAACACCAAAGCACAGAAAGGGATTATTAAGGTTACAAGTCTGGAAAACACGCACTTCCAAGGAGCTTACAACAAAGTAGATTCTGTACAGAGAGCCTTGAGGGAGAGCGGAAGATGAAAAAATTCCAAAGATGATACCTTAATGAGTCAAAGTAAAAAGATTTTTAAAAAGTAAAGATGTCAGCCACAGAAGTAAATGCCATCAAGATATTCAAGTGAGTTAATTTCTGAGAAGTGTTTGTAATTCAGGATTAAGAAGCCATGAAACACCTTGTTAATTACAGCAGTGAGGGACATTCCAAGTGGTGATGGGCTAAATAGTAGATAAGAGATAAGAAGGTAAAGGTGATGTCAGTGTAGTTATTTAAAAACAAAGAGGAACAGAACGCTCTGGAGCTATTGTGGCACATTATAGAGGAGTGTTTATTGTTTTCTTCTTTATTCATAAGTTTTTAAAACATGGAAACTATTGTCCATACCTAAGTGGTTAGGAGTCAAGCTATAGGAAGAAATCAAAGAGTCAAAAAACTTAGGAAATTAGGGAGGAATGATGGCTAAAGTTCTCAAAACAGGCAATGTGGAAAAGAGCTGGAACAGCATTGGCCTACAAGAGTGGGAGAGATGACTCAATCTGAAACTATCAAAAGAAGGTTAGGGTGGAAGTAAGGAGAAATACCTTGGCAGTAAATAAGAAGCTGAGTCAAGGAAAATAGTCTTGATTTTCCATATGAGAAAAAGAAACCTAATAGCTGAGAAAGAGACAGGAAGAATTTAGAGATTAACTGTGATAGGAGCTCCAGATAGCTTGTGAGGCCAATGGGGAAGATGGGAATTGTTGGTCATGAAGCCTACGTGACAGGGTTGGTGAATCATGTGAAGGGCACAGCAACCAGCACAATGACACAAATCTGCACTGTTAGGAGATTGTCTTTTGCAATATTCAGCAGTAAAGTGTAGGTGCTGAGAATTTAGATGTTGAAAATTATCCATGATTGGGCATTTGAGAATATGTGAAATCAGGAGAGTATTGTCAATACCTAGTAGTTGAAATGATGTCACATGGATTGCCAGGGAAGAAACCCGAGCTACAAGGAACTATTGGAGTGGACATCAGGACAGGCCACTGTGAAGTTGGGGGTTGAGGTTACAGAAATGTGTGAGCATAAAGAAGGCAAAAAGTTATATTCACAAATGAGATACTGGGAATTTTTATCTCAAAGGCATTAAAGATCTGAGCAATGCCAAGAACCAAATCACAGCTATCGTTGGTAACGGGTGTGGAGGACAGGGAAAGGGGAACAGAGCCCCAGGGAAGGTGAGGACTCCTTGTGTGTCCACCATAGCAGACCCCGCAGTGCCCTCTGGCCTCTCTTCTCACCAATCACCAGCTTACTTTTCCCTACTGAATTTTGCATGTTTTCCCTCTGAGGATTTCCCCTATTTTCCAGAGCCCACTTTTGCTACCTACAGTGTAGGGTAAGTGCTAGGAAATCAGTGCACCGCATCCTTCTTTGTACAGCTCTCGAATGATGAGGGACAGACAGAAAGGGAAATGCAGACCTCCTAAAGACAGATACAATGTGGAGGCCAAGAGCACTTGGGCAGTTGACCAAAGCCAGGCGGGAGAGAGTCTCGTTGAAGGTCACCTCTGGAACTGACTTTTATACATAATTAAGTAGATACAAACCAGGAAAAGGAAGGGAAAAGAGGACCAGTCCTTTAGGAAAGGAGGATGGCCTATGTCGCAGAGGAGGAATAGCACAATATATGTAGGAAGTTGGGAGAGGCCCAGTGCTTCTGGAATTTAGATAAAAGAAAAGAAAAAGATATTGAAATTGAGGCAGGGGAAAGTCATTCCTTACAAGCTGGCTCATGGAGTTTGGAAATCTATTCTTAGGCAAAGACATGTTACTGAAGAAATTAAAATAAGTAAAGGAATTTGGCAGCACCTGTGTTGGAGCATGTAATAGTGAATCTGAATTTGAGAGAAATTCATTAGTAATCACAGCAATACATTCATAAATAAGAAGAGCAGCAGAGATTGGTTGATATATTATATCTGATGAAGTGATAAATATATGGGTGATTTCTTTAGATATGTTGGTTTATTGAGCCATCTCTGCAAAGGCAGAACTCAAAGAATGTAAGAAGGGCCCAGGTATGTGACAGTGCAAGGCAGGACACTGTGGCCAGTTCTGGTTTCAGTTTGCTGTGCCTGAAGAATGGAAATGGAGACCATGCAGCTGGAACATAGTCTGCATGAGAGGAGGAAGAGATGAGCTCATGTACAAGAAAAGTTCTGGCTCAGGTAGAATTGTACAAGACACAGAAATAGTTTCTATTTTATTCTGAGACCTATGTAAGGCAGAATAATGGGTCCCCAAAGAGGCCACATTCTAGGCCCTGTAACAGTGATATGTTTGTCACATTACATGGCAGTGGAGAAAGAACACGGTGCACACAAGGTAGCAAAAACAACAAGGGAAACTTACTAGCATCTTCCTGCCCCTTTTATCTTCTTCAGATGACCTAGGAGGGTAGCAGTCAGGCCCTGAATTCCAATGCCTTTGGGCCTATCCCCACCAGAATCACTCACACACTCTAGTTCCAGCCACCTCTGGAAAAGCATGAGGCTTTGGGAGGACATCTAAACATAAGCCATAACAGAGGCAGAGGAGAAGAGAGTGGGAAACGCAACTGGGAAAGGAAGACACACGGAGATGAAATGTTGATTTGAAATGGAGGAAGGGTCCAGGAGCGAAGCACTGTGGGTGGATGTGTGAGTAGAAGTTGGAAATGGTTTGTATCAGAGCCTCCGGAGGAGAAGAAAAGCCCTACTGACATTTAGATTCTATTCCAGGAAGACAAAGTTAGATGGCTCATCCAGAAGAGTAAAATCGTAAATTTCATTGTTTAACCTTCCAAATTTGTGGTAATTTGCAACAACAGAAAGAGCAAATAAATCCAGGAGATACTGACAATTGGCAAGCAAGATGGCTGAAATATCTGTGTATGGGCTTGATGGTCTTTCTCAGGTCAATGCATTTCCAGGAAGACGTGGCACAAGAACAGCAAAATTGAGTTGGCCACAGTGATTTGATGAAAGATGGTCAAGCTAGACAAGAACATTCAGAGTAGGTATGAAGAGAAATGAACAGGTTTGGGACTGGCTTTGGAATTAGAAGTGGGATAATTTGCTTAACAATTAGATTTGGAGAGGGGCATAAAAACAATTGTCAAGGAAAATGCATAAATTCTACTTTTTTGAGCCAGAGAGGAAGACACAAAGATTCATCTGGGAGATGCAGGAGCAGTTTGGACACTACAGTGTTATTTTATGTCTTTGTGCAGTTTTCAAGTAATCAATTAGATATGTCAATATGAATTTCACAGAAGAAGCCAGATATGTAGGTTTAGAGTTGGGAATCATAAATGCAGAATGTGTTTTCAAAGCCATGACTCTATTCAGTCACCAAGGGAGAAATGCTACAAGGGAAAAGGAGGTGTGGGACATAGTCATAGGTATTCTAAATACTAAACTAAAAGAGAAGACAAAAGTGAGCAGCCTAGAAAGGTGATCAATGACAAAGGAAGAAAGTCAAGTTTTCACGGTATCACAGAAGCCATGTCTCCAGAAGAATGTGGTCTTCCATACACCTAAGGGGCTAGCAAAATGAGGTGGAGCCATTATATTTGGTAGGGAGAGCAAGAGTACTGACAAAGTCATAGTGAAATGGTGGAATAAGAACTAAGCTGACACGAGTTGAGGAAGATCAAGAGATCTGGAAGTGTAGCCAGTGATTTCATGGCAATCATTTCAATGAATTTTGCTTTGAAGGGAAGTATTAAAATGAGAAAGTAATTGTAGTGAGGTATTTTCTTAATAAGTGCTGTACAACTGAATATTTAGCACATTAATTTTCTTACTCCCTTCTCATTTTGCAACACAGCCCCAACTTGCTTTCTATTATGGTTCTAGATGTAATGTGTCTCCTCGAAAGTCTTGTGTCCAAAGGCAGGGGTCTTTGGGAAGGTGATTAGGTCTTGGGGCTCTAAACTCATCAGTGAATTCATTCAATGATGAGTTCATGGATGAAAGTGCTAGCCTGGTTGGGGGTGATGGGGACATCACCTGCCATGAGGTGAGCATCTTTTCTCTGCTGGGCCCTTCTACCACACTGTTTCTGCCTTGGATCCAGTGGACCCCAAACCATGAGGAAAAATAAACCTCTCCTCCTTTGTATTGTGTCAGGTATTTGGCCCCAGTGAAAAGAAAGCTGACTAATACACTTTCCATCTCAAGTATATTTATTCCGTATTTATTTGCTTATTTATTTCCAGTGAGTATTTACTGAGAATCTACAAATGGAAGGCACTGAGGTATTAGCTGGAGAAAGATCACATCATAACTTGGTGTCACAAGCATTAAGAAAATATTTAAGATATAAAAGATATTAATGACACTTCACATGTAAGAAAATATTTAAGAATTTCCTTTAGGTTATTTTTATATATTAAATATTTTAATTATTCAAACTCATTTTCATGAACTATTAGTAGCTCCATTCAAAATTTTCTGTGGTCCTTAGTACATTTCCTTTTAATGGATTTCATGCCACTCTTTAAACTACACTTTATGTTTTTATCCTAGTGCTGTCTTTGATATAAACACATTTTTCTTGGCAGCTCCAACCTTCGAAATAGTAGCCATAGAAATGTAAGTTCTTATTTAATATTTAATATCTTCCAGAAGTCTTGTGAAAAATCAACTGCATAGCCAGAAGGGATCTATTTTTTGCTCTGAATTTGTGTATCATTTCTTCCATACTGCTTACAGGTATTTATCATATTGCTTACCTTGCCTTGTGGGACAGATCATGTTATTTATTTATTTTTTTACTGTGCTCTTAAAAGTATTTTTCCAGAATGCTTAAACTTAGTAACCTCTAACAAATATATGTTGAATATATATTCTAAGTGCCCCATGGAATAATTTGACTGAAACAACACAAAATTCAGCTCTAGTGTGCTCAAATTATTGATTTGACCCATATGCTGTTGCTGTATTTACTAGTGGCTACATACAAACAAATCCCTCCAAATCTAACTTAATGGAATAAGATCCTACAAATTCTCTAAGGCATTTATTATTGATGTGCTGCTCAGTGAATGCAATCTGCTTCTCCTTGGTATTTAGTTGATAGAGGAAATAGAATGAATTCAGGTAGGCTAACTCAGTGCCATTGCTGGAATTGAGTGCTGGACCTAAAATTTGAAAATCTGTATTAAGTAAATGCGTCATCAGTACTGTCTTTGATCAGCAGTTGATTGTTTTAGGCATTGAAATGTGAAAATTACTCTTGAAAGTTAGGGGAGAAATGGAGGATGATTTAGATTGAAATAATCCTGAGTTCCATTTTAGAGAAAATTGTAAAAGATCAGACTTTTCTCAGAGGAGTTATAATACTTCCAGGTTTGAATTTAAGTTATAAATATCTCAGAAACTGCCTTACTCATGGTGCTTCGATTTATTCCCAGCTGTGTCTCTTACTGAAGCGAAAACGCATGAATCTACATGGAGAGGGCTTTCCAAGCCTTTGGAAAGCATTGCCTAGTTCTAGGTTGGATCTGGCCCTTACTAGTTTTTCAATAATTATGAAAAGAAAATTATTCAGTGTTATCTTGGCCCTGTATGTGCTTTTCATTCTCTCTAAAACTGATTTCATAGCTTCCAGGCATGCTTCTTTTCAGGAAGGAGATAATACTTATCTCAAGGAGCAAAGGTGTCATCAAGACAGACGCCAAACATTTCTCCTCCGTAGCATCTGCCAACACTTCCAAATCCCTGCTTATGACATTTTAGGAAAATAAAATTTTCTTTGCATACCATGACATCAAGTGGAACGCTAATAAGGATTTTTAAATCCTTAAGATGCCTAGTATATATTACTATATTATTGCTATATAATATATTATTATATTATGAGTATATTAAAGTATATTACTATATTACATTAACCATGTTGCATATTATATACCAAGGAGTTAAATGAGAGCGTTACAAGAAAGAAATTAAATACTGACAGTCCCAGAAGAAGAGCAGAGAAAGTAACTTGAGATCCCTACAGAATTGCAGATATTCTCCGGAAGCAGAGTCAATTCATTACAAAGCAGAAGCATTTCATAGCAGCCAGGCAATATGTTTTCTATCTGAACCCACAGGCACTGTCTCTGAGATGTTTGGTGGTAAATAAAACAGAATCAACAAAGGAAAATTCATCTGTTTTATGGGGAGTTTAATAGACTCTCTTAGCCAGATGTCAGAAAATGTAAGACAGCTTTATATTACTTTTAAGTATCAAAAAATCACGACTTCAAATATACACTGTTGGCCTCCTTGCTGTGTAAAAATTCATTATTTTATTTCCTCGATTTACAAAGTGGACAATATTTATTTCATCCTTAAGTCCCTTAAAGTTATAATACGTAATTTCAAATGTAGATAATAATTACATATCTTGAAATAAGAAACAGAAATTACACTTTTTAGAGGTCCATTCTGAGATACATCAGAACGTTTCTGCTGGTGATTACAGCAATCAGCAGCAGGCCCCTGCCCAGCTCCACACGGAGAAGCGTTCAAGAAGCTAAGGGTTTATGGAGGAAGTGTGATGTGGGATGATTTCGAAGACCCAGAACCAGCTATGTAACCTAAAGAGAAATTTGGGGTCACCGGTTCACAGACCACGCTGCTCCAGCGTCCAGTACCTCCCGCTGGTAGTTAAGAGTCCTGCGAAGTCCAGCTCACAGCAAGAGGACATCACACCAAAGCGGCGAGCAGGAGAGTTTGTATGAGCCACCCGGGACAGGTAGGTCCCTGAGGACAGAGATCCCCCGGGAAAGGGAGGGGAATAGCAGTTACAGGCCAGGGTGGGTTTGACTGCGAATGAGTATGTGATTTCTTTGGGGGGATGAAAGTGTCCTAAAATGCGATATTGGTGATGGCTGTGCAACTCTATGAATGAGCTAAATGCATAACCACTGAACTGTAAATTTTTAAACAGGGTGAATTTTACAGTATGTGAGCTGTATAATCAATACAACTTTCATAAAAATCAAGGCAGCACATTTTGGGTATGGAGGTAATGATTTTAACCCGGTCTTCAATTAGCCAACTACAGTGTCTACATGTAGTCCTATTATGTATTTTCAAAGCTGTCTTTTATACAGTTTTACAGACTATATAGCACTTATATACATATCTATTATCTTTCTCAAACCCACACTAATCCTATAACTAAAATCGTTATTCGTAGTTTAAAGATTTCAGAGCTCACAGAAACGGGATGATTTGCCCAAGGAGAGCAGATCTTCTAAGCCACGTCCCTATTCAGGCGCGTGGTTCTCCCGAAGTCACAGGCCACTGCTTAGGGACTCATAGAAGGCAGCAGCACTCGCACTGGGGGAGGAGAGGAGAAAGGCGCCGGTCGGGGGTCGGGCGCACGGAGGACGAGGACGCTCTGGCTGTGCCTGCTGTCCCCAGAGGGAAGCTCGGAGGCTGCGGGCAGGCAAGCTGGCTGCAATTTATTATTTGATTTCTGTGTTCCCAGGACCACTGTCGAAAGGAACTAGTGTTCTGGACAGACAGAGGACGCTGCTTTAGAAAAACATGGAAAAGAGAATAAATTCAGTAAAATTCAAAAGGATTAAGAAGTACAGGAGCAGAGCTGAATTTTCTAGAATTTTTATGCAACATTTAATATTATCGGAGGTCTGAAATAAGTTTTGTAGTCCTCAAATATCCTTCCGCTTCTGTATGAGAAGCAGTTGACTGGTTCTGGAAAAGGAAAGGTGATGAGAAGTGAAGATCCCTTCAGGACTGAGGGAGGAGAGCTGAGCTGAGGCTCCTGCTTTCTCTCGCTCTTGCTTTCTCTCTGCGGTATGACCTTGGACCCTTCCTAGTCCAGAGGGGGTAATCCCAAAACGAAGGAGGCCTTCTGACTTGCATTAAACCCGGAAGTGTGACATTAGGAAACAAGCCCTGTAGATGAAGCTACCAAGGCCTGAAGCCTCATTCACTCTTGCAAAATAGCTTATCCTATTCTTATTAACTTGAGGTGAAGTGTTGAGATTTTCATTATTATTATTTTTAATGTGGTATTGATGGAGCAGTTGGCAAAAGCAATAGAAAAATCAATTAGAAGCTCAAAAAATAGCAAGGTACATTATATCCAAGAAAGCCGTAGACCTCTTTCTTGATGTAAGGTATGTGTGGAGGTTGCGCTGTGTTTTGACTACCATAGACAGAGGACGAATAATTAAAATGTTATTCGGAAAAAATTAATGAAGTTGTAAGCAAAAATGGGAAAGAGGACAGTCTCTCAAATTTACAGGCTTGCCCGATTCAGAAATATTCCTAGAAATGTGATACAACAGGATATTAACAGTAAAGGTCCCATGAGTTTTCTCAGTTGCTGAAGAGAGAGCTCCAACAAAGCTGGGGTCTTTTCTTTCCACCCGACAACCTCCAAGCAGCCATTGTTAGGAGGTGGGTGTTGGGGGTCCAGAAAGCAAAAGAAACCCAAGAAAGACAGCAAATCTGAAACTGAGTCTCAAAAATGTTTTGACTATGCTTTGCTCTTGCTTATTACCACATTGGATTAATTGGAAGAAAATAAACTAGAAACCAAAGGCTTGAGGACAAGGGTATTGCTAAAATTCCTTTGAATATTTGAAGATCTAAAATAACCCTTGGAACTTTGATCTTTCTCAAGTTGAAATTGAGCTCAGAAAACTGTGCATCTCCCAAGCAGTGCATATTCACCAATTTCCTCTGTGTAGAGTTCAAAAGATACTGGAAAGCGGAAACATTTCCAGGAAAGCAAACTAGGAGCTAAGGGAAACTATGAACTTAGGGATCCTGCCAGAGAGGAGAATTATGAGCAAATTAAAAAGTTTCCAATTTCCCCAGTAGGGGGTTTCACAGCATTTGTTACACATCTCTCATTGTCTCCTTTCCTGAATAAAAGTTTTATTATGGCTCTGGCCTTGATCCATCTTTTTTTATTTTGAATGTGTCTGGGAAAGTGGATAACTTCTGTTTTTAGTTGGAGCCGATGGAGAGAGCCATGTGGGCAAGCTTCCCAAGGAAATGCAGGAGAATGAACAGTGTGAGGTCTGTTACAGGGTTTCTCCATTGTGTGTCACCAATGTTTATAGCAGCACAACTCATAACAGCTAAATCTTGGAAGCAGCCTACATGTCCATCAACAAATGCATGGATAAAGAGAACATGGCATTTATGCACAATCGAGTACTACTCTGCTGTTAAGAAGGATAAACGAGTCATTTGTGGGAAAATAGATGTACCTTGATACCATAATGTTAAGTGTAAAAAAGCAGAGACATATAATTAAATATTACATGGGTTCTCTTATATGAGAAACCCAAAATATAAATAAAGAGCAAAATAAAAGATAGACGACAGAAAAAGAGATCTTTTTGCAAAAGAGAAGGAGAACCAAGGATGGAAGAAGCAGGGAGGGAAGAGGATGAAAAAATATAATAAAGATGTGTTATGTACATTCACCAACTCCCCAAAGGGAATGCAATTGTTATGTACTGCACATGTGTACTAATAAAGTAAAAAGTGGAGAAAACATTTTCATGTTAATATCTTCATTGACTCATTGGTTGCTTGGGAGTGTGATATTTAATTTCCATGTATTCAAACAGTCTACTAAATTTTTCCTATGATTAATTTTGGAATTCTGCCATTGTGTTCAGAAAGTACTTGTTATAATTTTGGTTTTCAAATATTTGTTGAGACTTGTTTTGGAGCCTAGCATATGTTCTATGCTGGAGAAGTTTCCATATGTTGTTGAGAAAAACTTGTATTCTATTGCTGTCGGTCGGAATATTCTGTTTCTTAGGTCCATTGTTTTTTCTCATGTGCGCTCCACCTTGGATATTTCTTTTTGATGTTTTGTCTGAATATCCATTCCTGATAGTGTAGGTCTTGGAATGGGAGTGAATACATTCTTATCCTTCTTCCTCCAAGTGTTTCCAATGTCATTAAAGATGAGTGGTTTAATAAATTCACAAAATACTTTTCTCTATAGTTATTTTCAAACGGAGAATTGAAGTTCTGAGGACAAGTTAGAGATGAACAAATCTCAACTGAATCCATCTCTTTAAAAAAATCCATCCGTTTGATATATCAAAATATAATGAAGCCAGTAGCAGAAATTTCTCAATGAATGAAGTTGAGAACCCGGTGTCTATTCACAATCTGTGGAGACTGCAGCTCTAGTACAAAAAGTTTCACCACTAACTTGGGTCAGTCTTCTCTTAGAGTGTTTGTATAAAGTTTGGTCATTCAGTGCTGAATAATCATTACAAAATCATCTGCTAGACTATTTGTCAGGCACTGTTATCACAAGCAAATGTGTTTCTGTTGCTGGTGTTTTTGCTTTATGTTTTACAATTGTTTTCTGTTCATAAAAACTGAAATAATAATCTAATTATAGTTTCTTCTTTTTTTATTCTCCATTGAAGGTGTAGAGTAGTGGTTAAGAGCTCAGAACACCCAAGAGGTTGGAAGGTGGATTTTTCCCTTCATTTGGTGATTTTTGGGTAAGTTAATCAATCTATGCCTCATATAATTACACTAGCTATGACACAGAATTGTTATGAACAAAAGATGTCAACAGTTTTGAAGCACTCAAAATGGTGACTAAGATATATAAGCAAGTAAATAATTTCCCCAAGTTTATGAAACTCATTAGGAAATAACTCTGTAGACCACCTGCTGACTATATAAGACATCTTTAGAAACAATGGGAAAAATCTTACTGTTTTTGATGAATAGATGGTGCCCAATAAAACACTACTTCTTAAAATAAACAGTAAAATCAAGTAATATGAAAAAATTGCTTCTTAGTTGTTAAACAAGAGCATTAGCATAACCACTAATATAAATATTATGAAATGATTCCTATACCAGCTTGGCATGTGTTTAACTTCTAAAATGCAAAGTTTTAAAAAATTATGATTCTTTGAAAAATTTACATAATAACACTAGTTTCTTTTGCACTCATAAATTTGGGTTTATATGCCCTCTCTTCTCTTCCTCTTCCTTCTGAAACATAAATTTTGTCTGACCCTTTAAGAAAAATAAATTGTAAAGATCATTTTTCCTTTTATATTGGAAATAAAAGATTTTTAAAATGTTTGAGCATTTTATATGATCTAAGATATTTTCTTTCCCTCCACCTTTTCTCATCCCACTTCCTCCATCTAATTTTTTCCAACTCTTTGTGTATTTCTTCTTGAAAAAATTAAACAATGTAATGTTTCTTGAAATTGCTCTTCCTGCTGTCATCCCAACATTTCCCAAGGTCAAAGGCAGAGTGTCCTCTTCCAATTCCTAAAATGAAAGAAAGGATCTGATGGGAATTTTAACAATTTAAAGCTGAATGACTTGGCTGCTCTGTTCTATGTTCATTAAAATCAGTGCCATATTTCCTCTCAATTTTCTGCACCCCTAGCCAACGCTTCCTGTTCTGAGATTTAAATACCTGACTGCATGGAGATCCTAGAGGATCAGAGGACCAGCTGAGCCATATAAGGAAGGTTTTTCCATAGCCTCATGGGAGAAGCTTGAGAGGGCGATGCTAGATTTCCAAAGATGGGGCTTATGTCCTCTTCAGAAAGCCAGGCTGTCTTCACTGTCCCCTCAGTGGCAGTACCCTCATGAGAGCCCTAGTTAAGTCAATGTGCATCATGAGAGGTTCAGAGGATCCCTGCTGAATGATGAGCTGTGTGTATGACCCGATGAAACTCTCCCTGATGAAGCTTGGCTTTTTCTTTGCATAATGTTGGCTTAGGAATAACTCTTTGCTCAACTGTCTTTTCATTTATTCTAAATAAATAAATGAGGCTGCAGCTGTAACTCAATGGCAGGGCACCCATGGGTTTGATCCTGCTACCACACACACAAAAAAAAATTGTAAAGGCAGAACTATTAACATGTAGAGTTAAAAATGCCAATACTGGATTATAAACTCTTCAAATAGCTTATTTGTAGGTTAGAGACAATTGAAGAAAGAATATTTGAACTGGAAGATATACAGAGAGAAATTATCTAGACAGAAATGCAGATAGACTAGATTATAAATATAAAAAATAAGAGCTAAGGCCTATTGCAGTGAAACCTCAGAACAAATATAATCAGAAGATTAAAATGGCATTCAAAACCCAGGTAGGACTCAAATTTGCCATTTCCCTATTTCAACTTCCCCAAATCTTGAAAGGCAGATGTGGGCCATTGTACCCAACCAAAATTGTGTTCATAACATATTTACTTTTCTGATTTTGTGATTTTATTCTCATATTTATTCTTCCATTTTGCACCTTTTAAAAATATTGTGTATTGTCTAATAATTCCAATGTCTGAAATCCTTGGATTTTTTTGCCTTGTGTTTCTATGGCTTTTTAACCTTTAACACAAACATTTTGATTGTCTGCGAGGCAAAAAGGAATGAAGAACATATAACCTCAAAAGTTGACTGTCAAACATGCTGTCTACATGAATGAAAATAATAATGAGTTTTTAAAAAGTTACATAATCAAAATTCTATACACTAATCATATGTAAATTCAAATTGGTATGATTACAGTTACAATGGTAAGGGTTCCTGAGTTGTTCAGGAAGAGAGCTTAAACACAGATTGAAATAATTTCAAGGCCAAGAACCAGGCATAGTGGCTTGTGCCTGTAGTCCAAGCTACTTGGGAGGCTGGGGCAGAAGGGTCACCTGAGCTGATGTGTTTGATACTAGCCTGAGCAACATAGGTAACATGAAGAGATCATAGCTCAAAAAATCAAAGAAACAAAATATAATTTCAAGGATAAATGCAAAACATCATTTTGCAGCCAGATCCTAAAACGTGTTTTAAAACTGTTTAAGAGAAATATTTCCTCATTTTTAAAACAGTGGAGAAAAATGGAACAATATGAAATGCAAAAATAAAACAAAAATGTCAGTCTAAAACAATGAAAATAAAATGCATAACAATTAGGATAAATTGGTAACAAAATAATGTCTAAGTATGACAAAAAAATCAAAATTATAAATGCCATTAATGTGGCTAAAAAACAAATCATATTTGATTGGAATTTTCTAATTCTACTATCTATCATAATGTTGGAATGTCTAATACTCAAAACTTCAGAGAATGGGTTACTGAAGGTAAAATTCTGGGAAAATATAATAAAAGTGTTATTAAAGGTCTGGGAAACTTCTAATAAAAAGAACAAAAGGATAGATATATTAATAACTAAAAGAATTAAAAGGGAAAACATGGCCAAATGCTAATAACAAGATTTGAAGCATCAAAAAAAATCACATTCATATATTTTCTGATTGTATGAACACCAATAAAATTGGTTCACTCTAGATGGAGCAAATACAATATGACTGCAGGCAGAAATACACAAATCTGTCACTATGACAGGACTCTGACATGTAACTTTTTCCATTAATGTTAGTACAAGAAAGAAAGGATCCAAAAATTGGAATATTAAGTTTAGGAAAAACACTAGTAGTCTGAGACCTATGACTTAAAAATACGAAGTTGATACTAGGGTACATGTAAGCCTTTTGCAAATACTGATTATATAATAGAATAAATGAGTCCCATCACATCTCAAAGCTTTGGTATCTTATAGTCAATGTTGTCTAATACAATGAAATAAAGCTAGACATCATTCTCAAAAAAGCTAAATTAAAATTGTTTAAATTAGTAAATTAAAAAGTTATCCTTAAATAATGTTAGAATAAACAAATTGTATTCAACTTTTAAAACAATGAGAAATGTAAAAAAGTAATCAGAATACCACATATACAAGTTTGAGAAACAACAAAAATGAAAAATTGGAGGAAATTAAAAATATTGCATATTTATATTAGAATTAAAGAAAGAGTATAAACTAAGTAACAACAGTTAACTCAAAAATAATGGAAAAATAAACCAATTCAAGGAAATTAGAAAATGAAGACAACATACAGCAGAATTTATTGAAACAGCAAAATAGAAAAACAATGTGCTTGATTATGAAACAATCCAAGCAAAATATTGTATGAGACAAGAAAAAGGAAAATGAAGAAATAGAAGGAATAAATGTAACTACAATTTCTATGAAGATAAGAAGAAGACAATAATATGGGAACCTGGTTTTAAAATGTGAAGAACTGGGCAAATTGGATGCCTTGCTAGTGAAATAAAACATCAGATCTGGAAGGCATGAGAGAGAGAGCTGTAGGGCTCTGGATACCCTTGGCCTCAGTTTCCCCACTTTCTTGCTGTGAGATCCAAGAATTCCTGCATTAGAAATGCAACTTCCTAAGATGAAGAGGACTTGGCCAGAGCATCCTGAGTTCTGTCCTTCATGCCTGGACAAAGATGTGGTTCAGCACTTTACACCCTATGGGGTGTAAAAGGTGTATAAACACTCAGAGGCTGGCCCATTTCCGGGGTCCCTCAGCAGTTTTCTGGGAGCTCAGTGTGCAGACAAGACTCCTTCCACATCCGGCCACCTTTGGGAGCCCTGGGAACAGCACTGAAGCCTCGCTGTGCTGCTTGTTACGCATGTGCGTGCTCTGTCTCACTGGGCTTGGGTAAACAGCATATCAGCTGAAGATGCAAAAATCTCCAGAAGATTATAACAGAGAAATCCTTCTTAAACTCATCTTATTAATTTAATTTTCATAACAAAATATGTACAGCACTACAAGGAAGGAAAATTTAATGCTTGATCAACTCAAGAAACTGTTAAAAATATTAGGCAGAATCTAATCATTTATATAAACCAACATACTCTGACCTATTTGCTTTTGTCTCAGAAATTCAAGGAAAGGTATTAGTAAATTGAGATTTCTCTCACTACCATACAGAGTCAGATAAAATGTGTTACCTAATCAGAACCCACAGAATACAGATGATATAATTCAAGGATAGCTTGTGGGAGGGAGGCCCGTGGAAAGGTTGCTCAAGGGAGCAGTCAGGAAAAATAAGTTCTGATGTTCTAATGCACAGGAGGGTGACAGTAGATAGCGATGATATACTGTTTAAGTTTTAAAAAACTAGGAGAAGGATTTTGAATAATTTTACTACAAAGAAATGATAAATGTTGGAGGTGCTAGACACAAGCAACCTAATTTGAACATTGCATAATGACAACACGTATCAAAACATTGTATCATACCTATAAGTATGTACTATTTCTACCAATTAAAACATTTAAAACTCATAAAAATCCACTCAGAATAAAAATATTTCAAAAATACAACTACTGTTGAAGTTTCTTATCAGGATGAAGTATATGTGCAGTATAGAGAGTCATATGGGTAAAGCAATAAACACATTTTCTTTTAAATCAAGAGCTATATAAAATTCTGCTATCATTTTACAGTTATCACCTCTAATGTCCACAATGTGCAAGATACCACCAGGTCTCATAAAACTTTAAAGAATTAAAAAAATGGAAACTAAACTTAAAAGATGTTTGGGTACACAGTGTGTCAAAGAGAATCTACAGTTAAACCACTAGGAATAATGGCTCAGCCTAGTTGTTGGGAAAAGGATAAATACATAAGAAGACTGGATCTTAAAATTTATATATTACCAATCACTAGACAGAAGTTATAATAGGAAGAAGAAACTTCTGAGAAAAGCCTAGCAAAATATTTGAAAGAAAATATGGACACATATAAAATTCTAACATTTTAAGAGACCTAAGTAAAAAGAGAGATATATCATACTCATAAATACTAGATTTTATCACAAAGATGTTCACCTCCCCTACTGATCTATGCAGTCACTGAAAAATTATCAACCTTACTAAAGGTTGTATTGTGTGCCTGTGTGTATAATTTTAAAAGCTAATCCCCAGATTTTTATAGCAGCATAGAAGAGAAAGGAATAAATGATAGCCAAAATATTTCCAAAATAGAACTTTTCCTTTAAAATATTAAAATTTGATACACATATATGATAAATAAGGTGATGTGGAATTCATTCAGGTCCAAAATTGACAAATGTAGCTGAGTAGAGAGATATGAAACCAATCAATCTGTGAGAGAAGAATATTCTCCCCAATTACCCTCTCTTCCATGTCTAGTATGTAGATGTGTGCCTGACAAATAGTAAGTGATCAATCAACACGTGTTGAATAGATTTGACAGGATTCCATGGTGTATGTAGCATTCCTGGTAACTGGGGAAAAGATGCAATTCTGCCATGAATTATCCTGGGACCACTGGGCACACCTGTATAATGAATTCCTTACCAAGTACTATATAAGAAATAAATTCAAGATTTATCTAATATTTAAAATTGAAAAGCAAATGCTACAATCTCCAATTGGAAAATATGGAAAATATAGACAATACTTTAAGGAATACTTTAAAAAACTATAACATGTCCAAAGCTTTAAAAATTGAAATGCTTGAGGATATTGAATTCTATTCAACACTAAGCACTGTATAACAAGGTAAGTAGATAAAAACTGGGGAAAATATCTGACACACATGCAACTGAAAAAATAACTATACAGAACAAATAAGAAATTCTTACAAATCAGTAAGAAAATATATCTCAATATTAAAATGGACAAGTTATATGCAATGGTAATGTTTATAAAATACCTAACTGGTAAGTAATTGTATGAAAACTTGTGTACCCTCTTTTTAAAAAGGGAATTAATGTTTGATATCACAATGATATTTCATGTAATTTGTATCCATCAGATGGGCAAAAACCATGACTGGCAATACAAAATCTGGCAAGGAAATGGATTGATAAGAATTTTTATACGATGTTATCTGGGGTGTACATTCGTACAATCTTTTCAGAAAATAACTTTTTGTTATCTTCTAAAATGAACATTCTCTGCAACCCAGAAATTTCACTTTTAGGTGTGTAATGTAGATCACTTTCACACATGTGTACCACAGGACTGTACAAGAATATGCACAGCCTTATTACTCTTCAGAGCAATAACTTCCACAAGTCATGTGTCTATCAACAGAGAAATGGATAAATAACCTGTACTGTAATTTAGATAATAGTGAAATTAGACAAACTGCAGTTTTATGCAATGACACAAATTAATTTTACAAACCAGCTGAGAACATTGTCATCACATAATTTTTTAAAGCAATGAAATGGCAAATACAACTTCCTGGAAAATGTTGCCTATGTTGGAAAGACAGTGGGATGGGTCGAGAAGACACATTGAGTGAGGCCATTCTGTTCCTGACGCTGTACCATAAATAAGATCAGTGCACACTGTGTTATTTTTATTACAATTTAAAGCCAACTTTCATATGTATCAAATGTAATTAAAGCTGTTTCAGCATATTAAAATTCTCACGTGAGGACAAAATACATTCTTAACAATTCTACTTACCAGTGTCCATATTGTTATGTTTTCTTATTTCAATTTTATGATTAAAATAACTGCTTTTGACCACTCCCCACACAGAGCAGGAGGCTTCCAGGCCAATGTACCACCACTCCCAGCACAGAGGAGGCGGCTTCTGGGCCATTGTACCAACACTCCCAGCACAGAGGAAGTGAGCCTTTTGGGTGCCAGCAGCACCCCTCTCCCCCCCACCCCATTGAAATGAGAAGACATGTGAACAAGCCTCAAAACCAGACTTCCACAACACCTAAAGCAACCTCAAAGGGAAATGAGATGAAACACTGTTACAAACCACCTGGACTCCCTGAACTAGCAATGAAAGGGGATCTGGAAAAAATGAAAACAGAAATAATTTCTCAGATATCAGCAGAGATTGTGCCCATAGTGCAAGACAAGATTAATAAATCTAGGGAGGAGCTGAGGAACATGATGGAATCCCAACATAGGAAACAAATGGAATCCATAAAACAGATGCAAACAGATTTCTAGGAGATGAAAAGCTCCATTGAAACTCTACACTGCAAAATGAGCCAATGTGAGGAAAGAATTTCAGATATAGAAGATAAGATTGCAATTAGTGACTGAAAAAAGACAAATTGCTTTAAAATTATAAGGAACCACGAGAAATCAATCCAGCAGCTGCTAGACGATGCAAAGAATAACATAAAACGGATCGGAGTCAATCAATAAACAGGAGAGAGTGAAGATGACATAAAAAAAACTGTTCACAGAAGTGATGGCAGAAAACTTCCCAAGCAGGGGAAAAGAACTTGACATATAGATGAGTGAGGCATATAGGACTCCAAATAGCCTTGATCAAAAAAAATCTACACATAGGCATATAATTGTTAAGATTCCAGAAACCGAAGAATGAAGTTCTACAAGCAGTTAGAGAAAAGAAACAAATCACACACAAAGAAAAGCCCATCAGAATCACAGCAGACTTCTCAACACAAGCCATCAAGGCAAGAAGAACTTGGAGTGACACATTCCAAGCCCTAAAGAAAAACAACCTCCAACCCAGACTGATGTGCCCTGCAAAACTATCTTTCAAAATTGATGGAGAAATAAGATACTTTCATGGCAAAGAGCACCTTAGGAACTTCATGAATACCAAGCCAGCACTCCAAAAAATTTTAGACAATATCCTAAGAAAAGACAATGAGGATCAAAATCCCAGGAAGTGCAGCAAAATGAGTCCACTGGGCATGACAAGAAATTAAATGTAAAGGGGGAGAATCCAACAAAAAGAAAACGTCATGACAATGATAAGTCAATACATATCAGTTATAACCATCAACGTTAATGGTCTCAATTCACCAATCAAAAGAAATAGACTGGCAGAATGGGTCAAGAAGCAAGATCCTACAATATGCAGCATAAAAGAAACACACTTAATTCAAAAAGAAACTCATAGACTGAAAGTTTAAGGGTGGAAAACAATACTCCATGTGACAAAACCCTGAGAAAAAGCAGGAGTAGCTATCCTCTTTGCAGATCAAGTTGATTTCCAACCAACACTGATTAAGAGAGACAAAGAAGGACACTACAGCCTTGTAAAGGGAACAATCCAAGAGGAAGAGAAGACAATCATAAATATATATGCATCAAACACTACTGCACCCAACTATATAAAACAAATACTTACAGACATGAAAAATCATATAAGCACTAATACAATAGTAGTGGGGGACCTCAATAACACACTGTCACAAACAGATAGATCAACTAGACAAAAAACAAGCAATGAAATACTAGAACTCAATCAAACTCTTGAACAAATGAAATTAACAGATGTTTACAGAGTGTTCCACCCCACAAATCAGAATACACATTCTTTTCAGCTGCACACGGGTCATTCTCCAAAATAGACCACATGCTCGATCATAGAACAGGTTTAAGCAAGTGGAAAGAAATTGAAGTTATCTCCTGTATATTTTCAGACTATAGTTAGATGAAATGGGTGATCAATAGCAAAAGAAATTTCATAAACACATGAAAATTGAACAACAGTTCTGAATAACCAATGGGTCACAGAAGAAATTAAAAAAGAAATCAGACAAGTTCCTTCAATTAAATGACAATGACAGTACACCATATTGGAATCTATGGGACACAATGAAAGCAGTCTTACAAGGGAAATTCATAGCAGTCAATACTCATATTAGGAAAACAGAGTGACCCCAATTAAACAACCTGATGCTGAACCTCAAGCTTCTAGAAAAAGAAGAGCAGGACAAACCCAAAGCTCATACAAGGGAGGAAATTCTAAAGATCAGAGCAGAAATCAATGCAATAGAGACTAAGAGAATGATACAAAAAAATCAATGAAGCCAAGAGTTGGTTCTTCAAAAGAATAAACAAAATTGACAAATGCTTAGCCAACCTTATCAGAAAAAGGAAAGAAAAGGTCCAAATCCATGCAATTAAGAATGAAAATGATGACATTACAATGGACCCAGCAGAAATCCAGAGGATCATCAATACCTACTTTGAGAACCTATATGCCAATAAGATGGAAAACACAGAAGAAATGGACAGATTCCTAGATACATATGAATTACCAAAGTTGAATGAAGAAGATCTAAAAATGCTGAACAACCCAATATCAATCAATAAAATTGAAAACATAATGAAAAACTTACCAACCTGGTACTGATGGCTTGACTGCTGAATTCTATAAGATATTTAGAGAGGAACTACTGCCACTACTGTTTATACGCTTCAGTGAAATTGAAAGGGAAGCAATACTCCCAAATTCATTTCTGGAAGTAAGCATCACCTTGATCCCCAAAGCAGAGAAAGATCCAACTGAAAAAGAGAACTATAGGCCAATCTCACTAATGAACATAGAAGCAAAAATCCTTAATAAGATACTGGCAAATAGAATGGAGAAGATCATCAAGAATAACATACACCCTGACCAAATGGAATTTATCCCAGGAATGCAGGGATCATTCAACATATGCAAATCAAAAACTATAATACACTGTATCACTAGAGCCAAGGACAAAAACCATATGATCATCTCAATAGATGCAGAGAAAGCATTTGACAAAATCCAACATGCATTTGTGATAAAAAACCCTGCAAAAAACTGATATAGACAGTCTCTACCCCAATCTGATAAAAGCCATCTATGAAAAATCAGCAGCCAATATCATACTAAGTGGTCAAAAGCTGAAATCCTTCACACTAAAATCAGGAACAAGACAAAGATGTCCACTATGACCACTCTTGTTCAATATAGTTTTGGAAACACTAGCCATGGCAGTTAAACAAGAGAAAGAAATAAAAGGAATGAAGATAGGAAATGAAGAAGTCAGATTGCCATTATTTGCACATGACATGATACTCTATATGGAAGACCCCAAGAACTCCACCAAAAGTCTTCTAGACTTAGTAACCAAATTCAGTAAAGTAGCTGGATACAAGGTCAACACACAAAAGTCAATAGCTTTCCTCTACACCAATGACAGACTCACCGAGAGAGAAATAGGGCAAACAATTCCTATCACAATAGCATTCAAAAAACTGAAATACCTAGGAATCGCCCTAATGAAAGAAATCAAAGACCTCTTCTCTGAAAACTATAGTACTCTGAAAAGAGAGATTGAAGATGATATCAGAAAATGGAAAGAAATCCCCTGTGCCTGGGCAGGAAGGATCAGCATAATGAAAATGGCCATACTTCCAAAACTTCTATATAGATTCATTGCAATCCCAACTGAATCTGGGAGCATACTTCATGGACCTTGAGAAAACAATCAAAAAATTCATTTGGAATAAGAAGAGACCCAGAATAGCAAAAGCAATTCTAAGTAACAGAGACATGGCAGGGGGTATCACCATCCCCAACTGGAAATTATACTACAAAGTTACCGTGATAGAAACAGCATGGTACTGGCAAAGAAACAGATCTGAGGACCAGTGGAACAGATTAGAAGATGCAGAAACAACTCCAGACATACTCAGCCACCTCATCTTTTACAAAGGAGCCAAACACCCTCACTGGAGGAAAAATCGGGTTTCAAATTGCCAAAGATTAAAACTAGAGCTGTATCTCTCACCATGCACTCAACTAAAATCGAAATGGATTAAAGATCTAAATATTAAAATAGAAACACTGAACTGGCTGGAACAGAGGTTAGGTAGAACTCTCAAAGAAATTCATATAGGAAAAGATTTTATAAACAAAACTTCAGTTGCCTGTGAACTAGCACAATCAACAAATGGGATCTCTTCTTATTAAAAAGCTTCTGCACAGCAAGAGAAACCACCAACAGTGTGAAGAGACAACCCACAATGTGGGAAAATTTTTCACCTGTTCCTCAGACAAAGGTCTACTATCTAGACTCTATAAAGAACTTTAAAAAAAATCAGACCTCCCAAATTTAAAGACCCAATCCAAAAATGGGCATGTAAAATGAACAGACATTTCTCAGACAAAGAAGTAGAAATAGCAAATAAACATATGAAAAAATGTTCAACATCACTGGTCATTCAAGAGATGCAAATGAAAACAAAGCTGAGATTCCACCTCACCCCAGAAAGAACGGCTGCTATCCAGAAATCAACCAATAACAAATGATGGCAGGGCTGTGCAGAAAGAGAAACACTGCTCCACTGCTGGTGGGAGTGTCAACTGGTGCAACCACTGTGGAAATTAGTATGGTGATACCTGAAAGAACTAGGACTGGAAGTCCCTTTTGACTCAGCTATTCCCCTGCTGGGTATCTTCCCCAAAGAATTAAAAGAATCATACCACAGAGATATATGTGCACCCATGTTCATAGAAGCACAGTTTGCAAGAGCTAAAACTTGGAAACAGCCCAAATGCCCATCAACTGGAGACTGGAAAAAGAAAGTGTGGGTTTTTTTTTTTTTAACAAAATGGAGTACTACTCAGCCATAAAAAATGAAAAATTAGAGACATTTATAGCTAAATGGATACACATTGAGGTGATTCTCTCAAGTGAAATAAATAGGACACACGTGTAAATACGAAAGTGTCTCTAGTGTGAGAAACTGAAAGTGTAAACAAGGACTAAAAGGTATAATAGATGATGTGAAATAGGAAGAAAAGGGGCAAAGGGGAAGGGGAAGTGGGAGGGGTAGGGGAAAGGAAAGAAGGGAGTGGAATTAATATGAGAAAATGAAAAAATGGAAACAAAGTCTTTGTAAATTGGGAGGGATGTAGTGGTTGAAGGGAGGGCAGGGGAATGGGGAAAAAATAAGAACCAAAAGAGATTATGTAAAGGTGCAAATTTCCAATGATGAATGTCATTATATAGTATACCTAAAACATACCAATAAAATAAAATTTTTTTAAAAACTGCTTTTGTATACTGCTTTATAAAAGAAATTTCATCACAAACATTTTTGCAAGTAACAATAATAAAATTAAATGCATATCAAGGAAATGATGTATTGCTACTTATCAACTGAAAAATGACCTAAGTATTTACACCTTAAATATTTTCTTTTGAGACAAATATCTTGATCATTGGCCCTACCAGATTAATAAGAAAGCTTAACATGAGAAAACAAAAGTTCATCTTTGTAGGCCTGTTCAAATGAAATAAGCTTTTTGAACATCCCCATTTCACAGTAGCACCATTTCTAGAAATGGACAACTGTGAACAATGCTAACTTTAAGACATTGCAGAAAGATTGTGCATTTTATGCTTGTAAGTATTTTAAATTTTGTATCTTTCATCTGTGGACTTCTGCAGTCCTTTATTCTGTTTTCAGTGTCTTCTCATTGTTTTGTTCACTAAGAACACAGCTAAACATGTACTGATATTATGGTTTTACTGTGGAAGCTTGATGCTAAAGACATCATTGGCTTTTTCCCTGACCTTGGCACACGGTCAAGGCCCAGCTCCATGCTTCACCCTATGCCCCTAACCCTACAATACTACTCCCCACTGCAAAGATGCAGGGCCCTCTGGTGTCAGGGACAAGCAGTCTAGAAACATAAAATCTAATAAAAATAAGCATAAGGCTAATGCTGCAAATTTGATAAAAATAATTCAAGAGCAATGAAGAGAAGACAAGATGATCAGCAGTTTTCGATTTGGGCACCTGAGGGGATGAGCATGTGAGATAGAAGAAAGGGAGCATGCAGCGGGATATCACTAACTCAATTTGTGTGTGAAATATCTCTAAGATACACCAGAAGGTGGCATTCGAAACTGAAAGCTGCACTTCACCTTAGAGATACTTAGGATAGGTCCATGGGTGTCTTGCTGAAGCTATAGGGGTGGAAGAGCTCTCCCAAGAAGATATTTCAAACCAAGAAGAGGCTTAAAGAGAACTGTAATCAGTACAAATGAGGAGTTACAGTAATCAGCTGGCTCCTGACTTCTACCACACACAGAATTCAACTGTGTATGTCTAGAGTGAAATCTATAAACTTGCATTTTTTACTCAGCCGATGTCCTCTGAACTATATTTTAAGACAGCCTTTAAAAGGAGGAACTATGCTTCTGTTGCCTGGTGTTTTGATTTTCTGCATAACCCACTTCATTTCCAAAATAATTTCATATGTCTTCATTACACAAATAAGGGAATTTCAAATGAACATGAAGACATGTCATGGATTGCAAGCATTTTTAACTGTGAAAGAATGCACTTAAAAGAAAACCATATTTACTATAGACAGGAAGATTGCTAATTTTGTTAGTTCAGGATAATTATTTATAACTAAAACTGCTGCAAAAAGTGTAAATTCTACCGCTGGAATCATTTCTCTGAGTCCTGAGCACATCCCTGAATATTGAGGTGAGAAACACATACCCAATTTACTAGAAAGTATGACAGCACCACAGGAATGGACAAGCAGCCTCTACCCCTCAGGTTGTGGGAACCCAAGCAGAAAGAATCTGCTGTACAAGATAATGCTCCAAATGCCCTCATTGAACATTCGCCTCTATGCTGGTTCAGTTAGCTTAAATGTAAGTATTTTGAGTGTATTGGTTTTACCAAGAAAAATATTTCAATTAAGAGAAAATCATGGTACCAGCAAGAGGTTAATCTTTGCACATCATTACAAGCTTTGGTTTTCTGATTGAAAAGAATATATATTCACCATTGTCATTCTTGTGAAGTTAATACTATGAGAAACAGAATGATGAGGCATAACAAGAATTGAAATCATAGCCAAGTAGTAAGAAATCACGGTGAGAGTAAGATATTAATAGAGACTGGGTGGAATATGCTAGACTTCACATTTTCCTAAAAATGATTTTGAAATCAAGCATATTTTAGAAAAGTCTTTGATTGAAGCATTCAAAATTACAAAGGACACTTTTTTTGTAACCTTTTTCTATAATAAGAAGAGGACGTGGAGATACTTGATAAAAATCAGAGGCAGCAAATTCAGAACAAATTGAGGTAAATAATGCCTTATGAATGTGTATAGTCAACCTGTGAAATTCATTGACTGAAGAGGTCACCGAGTCAAATACTATGGTGGAATTTAAAAAACAGCTGGGTAATTCTACAACCACTAACCCCTCTGGGAGCTTTGCTCTGCAAGCAGAGATAATGATAAGGGTAATCAAATCACTTGTTTCAGGATGTAAGTGACAGGCAGAGGGGTTGTCCAGCACCATGCCTTACTTTTATGCTCTGGACATTTCTCATAAATACCCACCTTCAGGGAGGGGCAGCTCTGGGTTCCAGGCTCGCTGTGCCCCAAATTGTGTTGACACCAGTAGATGCGTGTGTGTCCTTTCACCTTCCTCCGGGGATCAGCCTATGAGAGAAAAGCAGGGAGAATGCTCACGTAGGATACAGCACATTCCAAACGATAATTAAGATAATCAGTGGCTTATGTTAAAAGCGCCTGCCTTTCAGTATCATTCTCATAATTCCTCGATTTATGAAAACAAAGAAGTTTGAAAGTTAGCAGTGCCATTCTTTGGGAGAGTATTATGCAAAATGGCATTAGTGAAATTGCCATCTCCTAAGCAGCTCATATCGAATGGGTCATATTTTAAAAACAACTTGTCATTGAGGTTCAGTCTGTATTCCACTTTAAAAACAATATTAGCTAAATTATTAATTATGTTACTTTTATCTTTAATCAGAGTCACAAGCCACAGTTTTAAAAGTTTTTAATTAAAGTCAACGTTAAAATGTTATTTTTGATTTTTTTCCAAAATGGAAAATTTTTAATAAAAAATAAAACTATTTGTAATCGTAAAATCCAAGATAAATCCAAGATCATGTATGGAAATATACATATAAATACAATCATATGAGTATTTTGATAGCTTGATTATACAAAGTTGAAAACATGCTATACACACTATTTTGTAAATTATCTTTTTGATAACATTAGTAACATTTGTAACATTAGTTTAAAGGCTCTATTGCATATGCACATTCTAAAATTTATTTAACTGATTTCTTCTTTGGATGTTTAGGTTGGTTATAATTTTTCACTATCATATCTGTAAGGAAATCTTAAATATTGCTTTTTGATAGTTCAATGTAAAAGAACATAATTTTTAGACTTTAGAGTCATTGTTATTTTCCAGAAAAAAATGCATCATTTTACATACTGATCAAGTTTATGAGAATATATTTTTCTCACATAGTCAACACAATTTCCTTGCATGTATATGTGTAAAAGTATAGATAAACATAAATATATATATATATAACCATTAGTAGTATGATTAGTAAAATACAAGAAAGAGGACCTCAGTAATTCCATTCCACATCTTTTTAACCTTACATTCACAGTTTGAATGCTTTTTTCATAAATTTGTAAGCCATTTTAAAATGTCTGAGAATTGTTTTGTGGCTTTGTGTAATATCTTCTCTGGAGAATGTTCCATGCGCTGATGAATGTGGTGTGCTGGAGCGGGTAGGAGAGCAATTCTATAAATAGCTGTTAGGTCCAGGGGTTTCCTAATGTGGAATTCTAATCTCAGTTTATTTTTGCCTAGATGATCTATATGTTGATGAAACTTTTATAAACAGTGTGGATTCTATTATTTTATGTCAGATTTCAATTTATAATTTTATTTATTTATTTATTTATTTATTTATTTATTTGGGTACCGGGGATCAAACTCGGGTCCTTGCACTTGCACAGCAGGTGGCCAAACCACTGAGCTAAATCCCCGGCTTAATTTATAAATTTATACTAATTTTCTGGAGTCAAAAGCAACCAGATTATAAAAGCACGTGCTAGGAAGCCAGCTGATTGTTACTGCTCTTGTTGCTGTCATCGTTGTCATTATAGTTGTTTTTAGGACTGAAATTGGTCTTTAGGACTTTTAGCATGAGCCTTGGTTTGTAATTTTGTGGAATTTCAGTAAAACATGAGCATGACAATAATTGCATTCCTGTTCTTGGAAAACCTCTTACCTTTGAGATCCATTCATTTATGAATTTTTACCTGTGTTCTTATTGGAAAGAATTTTGTTCCTAGGCACTACTTCTATACCAGAAATTGAATAATGTGGTTTGGTAAGAAAAGATAGCATAGAAGGACTTTTTCCCTCACCCTCTGCAATATACACAAAAATGAGTTTAAAATATATAGGAAATTATTGTTTGGTAAA
Organism: Heterocephalus glaber; assembly: GCF_053883595.1. Taxonomy (NCBI): domain Eukaryota; kingdom Metazoa; phylum Chordata; class Mammalia; order Rodentia; family Bathyergidae; genus Heterocephalus; species Heterocephalus glaber. The sequence goes on from NW_028258413.1 coordinate 6,892,624, forward strand.
TGTTAGTCATTCCACAAAATGCATATCAGGAAATGAGTGATTAGCTACTTGCCATTTTAGCATTAAAGTGTCTGAGACAAAGAGAAAATACAGTGTAATCTTTTGCATCTTATCTTGCATAATTCTAAATACAAAGTATTATATGTACATCTATCTTCCATTAAATAGGATTTCATTGTTTAGTGAAACTCACTTTATCAGTTCCAACAGAAATTCTCTTCAATTTCCTAAAATAACATTAAGTTATATTTGTTTCAATAAAGTGTTTCCACAGAAGTTTTGTATTGTCTCTTCAGTGGCTGTGACACAAGACCCAAAACCCATACCATAAGGAGGAGTGGTTTACTTTAGCTTATAGTTTCAAGGGATTCAGTCCACGGTCAGCTAGGTCCAGGGTAGGAACATCATGATGGAAGGGTTTGGAGGAGCAAAGCTACTTAGTTCATGGTTGTAAGGGAGCAGAGAAGAGGACAGCCCCCAAGAGGAATAGGTGAAGAACTAAGGTACACACTTAGGCACACCCAGAATGTGTTCCACCGATTCTCTGGGCATCTGGTTCTCAAGCCAAACAAATTGGCACAATAAAGCTTACTCATCACAAACATTACTATGGTGGAGGTATGAATCTTTCTGGGTGAACTTATACCAACATATGTAAAATCCAATAATCTAATTTTTAGTTTCTTAGTAATCTAGAGAAAAAGAATTATTTGAAAATCTGCACTATGAATTTTTTCTGACTTAATATTCTTTTTTATGAAACAAAATTCAATTTCATTTAAGTCTACACACTCATGTTGAGTGTAGATTTTACATATCTCAGAAACATTTTTATTAATAACCAAAATCTTCAACAAGTGTTGTTAGTAAACAAAACAACATTTAAAATTAAGATGTGAGTAAGCGGAATCCTCAGATTGAGAACAAAATGAAATGGATATAAAAGTGAAAATCATTTGGGATATGGTGGTTTTTACTCAAATCTTTCTTAAAGTTCTTTGAGCTTGATTTTCCTTAAATTCTAGTTTCAACAAAAAATCCTATGGTAGTAAGTGACTCTGGAGGAGGACTATGGAATTATGTTTATTCCACAAGCCCTGAAAAATTCCAAAAGCCCAAGAATTTAGAGGTTAAGGTGGAAATAGCTCTTGGGAAGAGTATGTTTATTACTTAATATTTAAATGTCAACTAAATATAGCTTTCATTTTCTTTTTTTTAATTTTACAATGATGCCTGAATGAATTATTATTTGTGGACCTACAAAGTCAATTACATGTGCTTTATTAGTGAATTTCTATTTGACTATTGTTTCCATGGCTTTCTTATTTTAGTAACAAAATAACCACCACTGCTACCGTTGATAAACCCCAATACCACAACTGACTGGTAATGATAACAGGATGCTCTTCAATTGCCTGGCCTGTTCCAGGTACCCTGATCAGTGCTAAATCATATAAATTTGGGAGGACAGAAGGAATGGGTGCACCACTACCTGATTTTTCATTGGGAAATGAACAGTTCTATAATGCACAGTCTCCACTCATGAGATTTTTATTGAGAGCCTCTTAAATAACCTGCCTTGGAGATACACATGTGAGCAGGGTACTTGCTATGTTCTCTTCACTCAATCTTAAACTCTAACCATCGAAAGACATTTTAAGGAACCGTGTGCACAAACTGAATATCTTTATTAACTGTGTATAACTAGTACAAGCATGAGGGAGAAGCAGACCATGTGTTGGACAGTGCAAATTAATCTAGGTTGGTCATTCTGTGTTGGGTAATATAAGTTAGGCAGGGTTTTTCTGAGGAAGGAATATTTACTATAAAACAATGAAGGAAAAATATGTAAGTGCAGAAAAGGGAGGATCAGCCAGGGTGTGAGGAAAGAGTGTGAAGAAGGACCAGGGAGACTGGCAGAACCCAAAGCTGTTCATGACGCTGATGCTCACAGAAAACACAGTGGTGGGTGGGCCCAGGCTGATGGTAATATTCACTGGAGATATCGGAATCCAAGAGTATGGGAGGGCTGAGTCTTTGATTTAAAAGCCCTTCATGTCAGCAGTGGCATTACAAGAAAAAGAGCTCTGCTATCAATGAATCATTTGCCAGAAACCATTATTGCCCTCTGAACCCCCACTTCCACCTGACTGCTGGGTGAGTTGGTGCTGAACTCAGAACAGAAAAAAGTGAAATTTAGACATTAACTGTGTTGCATTTGTGTCAGCTTGTGTAAACCATTTGAAGGAATCTTGAAAATGCACTTTTTGCACAGTAAAGTTGTAGATTTTTTTTAATAACAAAAAGAATTAAAATTAGAGATGTACAACCTTCTGCAGGGAGAAAAGTTTTCCCAGCATGCCAGTTGCCAGGTGTAGAAATGATATTAGTAAATGAAGAATAACTTGGAGAAATGTAGTTATTTAAATCAGGATGCATCAGTAGGTTTTAAGGTTTTAGTGCTTTTTTCCATTAAAGAATATTTAAGTGATGAAAGTAGAAAACGGAGCTCACCACAGAGTCAGCTGTAACTTTATTTACAGAATGGGAGTACAACAGCTCTAATTACATGAATCTATCCTGCCAACCAAAATGTGCTTGAGCTTTTATTTCACCATAGTTAGGTACTGTATCTAGTAAATCCAAAAGAAATTTTAGGGTTGGCAATGGGCAAGAAAAGGAACATACAAAAGCATCAATTGATTCCAAACTGTTGATTATCTATCATGTATTGGTCACTTCTAGACAGTTTAAGATATAAAGTCTCTACCTTGAAGACATTTTGGGTAATTATATTCAGGTTATAATTGCTATGGTATGAAATTAGATATCCTAGATCAGAAGAAGGAAAACACAACTGGAATGGAAAGTAAGACAAGAAACCTTGAAGAGAAGGTGACATTCAAACACAGTTACAGGATGAATTCAAAGACTAATTACGTGAAGGCTACATCACAGAAGCTGCCTTTGCCAGCCGTCATGTGCCTAGCTGTGTGCTGGCCATGTACATTACACACCTCTTCCCATGCATTCCTCATACGAATCCTGTGAACAGGGATGGCTATCCTCACTTTGCTGATCAAGAAATTCAGACTCTGAGAGAAAATAAAAGCACATTGTTCTCGGTCATGAGTAGGAAATCTGGATTAAAATATATCTTATAATAAAGCTTGCCCATTATTTATTTTGCATTTCCAGTGGAAGGGCCAGGGAAAACAAAGATATGAAAAGTATAAAGATATGAAAAGTTCAAAGACTGTCCCGAAAGGCTAGGAGCCCATTTGGCGAGGTAAATGAGTAACAAAATGTCAGGCCAACTTGCAGCTGAAGAAATATGCTAAGGCTGAATATTAGAGCGCTTTGAATGCCAGGCCAGGGAATTGAACTATATTTGATAGATCATGGAGGAAATTAAAGACTCCCTGATTAGAAGACTGATATGACAAATGTGCATATTTTGGGAACAGTCTGTCAAAGTATGAGAAGGACAAGAGAGCGGGAGAGTCAGAATAAAGATCATTTCAACAGTCCAGGAGAAGGACGTCCAGAGTCTGGGTGACAGGAAAGGGAAGAGAAAAACACAGATGAAAGAAGAGGGGGAAATGAAATGAAGAAACAGGAAAGAGAAGCTTTGAAAGGCTTTGAATTTAGGAACTCATTATTTTTTAATGTTTTGGGAAGACATAAAAAGTCTCTAATTCAAAAAAGAGGAAGGAAAAAGAAAAGAATGAAAGAATAACACAGGGCTTTCTTTCCCTTCCCTCCTGCAGATGCTGGGTTTGCAGGTGTCCACCTTAGCTGAGAGGAGGCGCCAAGGGCTGCACAGGCCAGGCTGTGCCTGGCCCCTCATTACCTGTGCCCCATAGCTTGCTCTTCAGCTAGACACTGCCTCCTAGTCCCTCATCCCAGTGACAGCCTGGGGATGATCTACTACCGTGCGTGTAGCCCTGATGATGTGGATGGCAGTAATAACACAGACCAGTCAGGGGAGGAAAAGACGGTGCAGGGGTTTTTTTCTTAAAGGTAGCCTGGACAGGTGGAAAGAGACAAAGCGAACTGAGAAATTCAATATTGCCTTTTCAAAGACTCAAAATAACTACAGCAGGGTTGGCAAGGGTCAATGTGATGAAGCAGAAAGCTTGGAGAAATTGAGCTCTTTGGGTAATGCTGCCTTCACTCTGGGCGTGACAGATGTATAAATCAATTTTAAGATTAAAAAATTGCATTGGAAATTTTGGACCCATGTTGTGATTGAATTCTGTGGATCTTGGATGTTAATTAGAGACTCATGCCTATCAAGTAAAACTCTCAGGTATGTGTGAAGCAAAAACATCATTTAAACATACTATTGAATAAAAGAAAAGATGCTGAATCTGACTTGGCAAAATAATTGTTCTGAAAATAATCTATCTTTTCATTTTCATTTTTCAGACTGGGAGGAAAATTTTCTGTCCTGATTGTTTTGATTGATGAAATATTAACACAGCATTCAAATTGAATACTAATCAGGGAAATTGATAATGTGATAGATCCCCATTTTTTTAATTTGAAATGTAACAAAAATCAGATCAATACTTTAGAATAAAGGCTGTGCACTTTAATTCAGCCTCCCTAGGTACTCCTGAGCAGATTCAGTCTCTCCAGTAGCTAAACGTCCCGGATTTTTTAATTTCCAGATTTATGGCTGTGGCTTATAAAGAATTTCTATTTCCTCTGTATACACAGATCAATTCCCCTTGGGTGCTGGTGTCTTAATCATATAATCATTTGGGCTGGAAGGACCTATGCGGGTGCTAATCTATTCCCGTGAATCACAGCAGGATTGATTTTATTATTACTAAGTCATTCCCGATCGATGGGTGTGCAGAGTCAGCCTTGAATCTCTCCAGCAATGGAGATTCCACAGACTCCCCTGGCAGCTGGTGCCTTTCCCAACCATTCATATCCGTATAAAGTCAGTCCTTCCATTGAACCTGAATTTTCCCTTCTGGAATTGAAGCCTATTACTTCTTGTTCGGGCCTGATTGACTAATGAGAACTGGTCCCTCTTCTCCTTATAGTATCCTTTAATGAATCTGCAGACAGCTATGTTTGGCCCCTGTCTTCTCTCCAGACAGAACATTCCCACTTGCCTGAACCTCTGCACACAGGCCCTATTTCCCGAACCCTTTGTCATCTTTGTGGCTCTCCTCTGAACTCGCTCTGTTCTATGCTTCTTTTGAAGTGTGATGCTACAACTGAGATGCAGCGTTTCACTGGGGGGCAAAATCACAGACGTGAAAGCAGAAACAACTCTGCTGCCTTGAATGGCATCTAACTTATATTAATGACGTCTCTGCCACTTAGCAGAATTAGCAGCAGTGGAATGTGTGTGGGTAGATTCTTACCAAGGTCCTCCTAACTGTGCAAGCTAGGCAGTGCCGAGTTTGTTAATATTGGCTTGCATGGATCTTTGAAGAGGTCATTGATGGCGGAAGCATTGTTTCACAGTTGAGGCGTCTTGAAGAGTCTCTGAATTTGGATTCTTTTCACTGTTCAACTGCTCTCCCACCTTCCATGCCAGTAATGATCACAACAAAAATAAATGCTCAATAAATTAAAGTTCTTAATTATCATTAACTTTTAGAATGTTTATTAGTTATTTGTCAGTACAAAGAGACAGAAAAGGAACTATACATATAAATGGGCAAAAAATCAAATTATTATTTTTTATAAGACAAAAAAGTTTTTTAAGTTTTCCATTTTCAGTTAGCTATAGGTGTACCACCTAGATGCAGGACTTAAAGAAGTCACAATTCAGAGTTTGATAATTTGTCCCAAACATCATTTTATACAACAACAAAACTCATAGAATCCAAGAATCCAAGAATGCTACATTTGGGAAAGGTTCGAAAAATATAACCTTTAGTAAATTTTTTTTGGAAGCTAAAACACAAAGAAAGAAAAACCAATCATTCAAGAACACTTAAGACTGATTTGTTTATATTAATCTAAAATGTAACTGTATGTCTATTAAATGCCAGGCAAGAATGTTAATATAAGAAATATAAAATCAAATATGAAGTCTGCCTTACTCTTAAGTGGACTTATTTGAAGTCCTAGGGCCAGACTCCAACTCTCAGGATTTCTTTCCTGGTCCAGAAGCCTGCTTCTCACCATCCTCATGACATCCCATGGAACGCATAGCCAGCATTCAGTTCTCAAATACGGATTCCCTCATTTGTGTCTAAAGAGATGGGATTGAAAAAAGCAGTAGAGCTTTGGGAGCCATAAATGATTGTGTGCTACTTGTGGTCAAGAAACTATCATTCTGGATTTCGAAAATGTTTCTAGGTGATGATAATGGTGCTGATGCTCAGGCCACATTTGAAGTATCAAGGTTCTGGAGAGAGTTGCTTGAAGATTTAGTTAGAAGGACTGGAGTTTGGCAGCAGAAGTGTCAACACGAAGAAAGAGTATAGAAGAACACAAAGCCTTCATAGACTCCCTGGACCTCTAGAGGGATTATACTGCATCTTCTCTTGTTCATGGCTTCTCTCGTACAGAGCTTCAAAAGGTGTGTAGTACAGAGCATAAATTAAAGGTGATTTTTCTTAAGTTTCCCGTAAAAGAAGATCAAACTGATTCAGTATTCTTTCCTTAGCCAGTAAGCCAACAAGCCCAGCCTGACAAAGCTTGTCTGATTTCATTATTGGTTTTAAGAAAACTTTAGGGCCATTTTTATACAGTCCATGGAGGGGCTATTTATTCATTTATATTAATATAAATGTGTTAATTTTTAAACCAAATGAGCCTTATAATTCTTGCCCTTGTCACTTGTAATTTTACTGGTTGTGCCCACGTGAACATTCATGATTTTTTTTTTTTTTTTTTGCCCTCTGTTATTTTGAATGTTATTTGAAGATGAAAAAAAAAACAATCAGTCAATCTGGTCAATTCAATTGAGTCAAAAAAGGCTCAATATATTGTACTATTTTGCTCAGGTTCAAAGGCATTTTTCTCACTTTAAAAGTTTACTTAGTTCAATTCTTACGCTCAGTAGATTCTGACATAAGAGTATGCTGTTTTCTGCAGCAACATATTCATGGCAAGACTAGGTTAAGGTCTCTTAAAATAATGTCTCTGATTCCTTTTTACCATCCACCTTTTCATATATGGTGGTAGGATATATACAAAGGCAGAGACTTATTTTAGTTTTATGACTATTTAAAAAATGCTTAGTGGACACTTACTCTGGATAGTGTCTTTTTTGGGGGGGCAGAAACCTTGGAAATTTTAATGAGACAGTTTTCTCACATAGCCAACCACTGGAACATAGAAATATTTACAAAAGAGCTAAGGAGTTAAACTAAAAAGGAAATTCTAATGCCTGTGAGTATTTAATGGCTTCTGTTAGATAATATTTTAGATTAACAATTAAAGAAACAGTTTTCAAAGAATAATCAAATTTCATGTCATGAGCACATACATTAGTAATCCCATGTCACCTTAGACTCGTTTTATTTATGTGTGAATTGAATTACATGTTTGAGACCCATCTCCCATAGGCCCCACGCTCCTACGGAGTAGGCAACACTGTTTTCCTTCTCTGATGCAGTATCTAGATTCCATTATGCAGCCATAGACCACATAAAGAGGGTTTTTTTGTTTTGTTTTGTTTGGTACTGAGGATTGAACTCAGGTCCTTGAGCTTTCGAGGCAGGCAGCAGAACCACTGAGCTAAATCCCTGGTTTTTGAGTGGGTTAATAACCACACCACAATCTCTGGGTCAATTTTATTGCAAATTGAGAGGTTCCGACTTGCCATAGAAAATACTTATGGTTGTGATTTTATATGGTAAGTTCAAAATATTTTGGAGCGAAGGCTAAAGTAGACCTAGGGCATCTAAAACAATATTCCAGTAATTGGAAAAGAAGTAAATGGATTTGGTAGGCTGGAGAAATAGACAAATGTCCTTTTCATTTGCTTCTCTTCAGCACTAGGCACTATAAGAAACCTTGATTCATATTCTTAGATTCATCACTGATATAAAGAAGTTATTTTGGCAAATATTTGTTTTTCTTCTAATTATCCACACCAGATTGTTACTACAAATAGCAATAGAAATGAAATTTTAAAGTGTGATATCACAAATCTGGAGGTACTTAATATCTTCAACCACCAGACTAATTTTGTGCCATTCTTGCATTCAAGAGAAAATATTTTAGTAGCACTACTCTTAGCATTAAGGCATTCCTAATAGTAGTGTCCCAGAGCTGTGAATGTTAGTCTTAATGATTGGATTTTGGGCTTGCTTTGCAACACCCTGTAAATTTTTATATTTCATGCCATGTGTTTAAATATAATTTATATGTTTTGATTGTATGCCAATCATATTTAATATAAAGTATATATAAACATATAAAGAATATAAATGACCTGTAATTCTATAATTGTTCCCAGAACTTGTCCTCTATGATTTACTGTGTCTTGATAGCAGGACTAATGCTCCAATCATAGTAAGAACTATACCAAGAATACTGCTGATTCTTATGTATTAGGAATGACTCTTCATCTCACTAGTTCTTTGATCTCTAAAATCCCTTAAAACACTTCTTTAAAGTTGCTTGCCCATAGCTCTAAGGATAAACTGATTTTAGGTTCTCCATTTTCAGATTGTTTGTTATATCTCTGTTAATTACAACGCCCCAATATTTCCATTCTAGACTTCCACAGTGTTCTACTAGTGTTGTTGACATAGCCTTCCTCCTCCTAGGTTGTGTGACCAGGAAAGACAACCATGTCCCCAGAGCCTGTCCTCCTTCTTTGGCCCTGCTCTTCTCTGTCTTAGTCAGGGATTTTTTAGGCTCCAGAGAGTGACCTGACCATGAGTTTGGAGTGGTTCAGATGCCAACTAAGCATCTTCTAAAGAGCACAGGTAGAGTAACAGTCAAGAGCCCTGGGACGACAGAGGCACAACCCCCAGGTAGGGAGGAAGCATGAAAGATGCTTGGCTGACAGAGCTAGATTCAGCCCTCCCGATGACAGAGAAGCTCTGAGAAGCTCCATCTCCAATGTTCACTGGAAACTGCCACTGGGATGAATCACTCCTCTAAATTTATAATAAAACCACCTCCAGAAATGTTGTGGGGAGACATCCATGGCGAGGTACACAGAGAGTGGGATTCACTGGGAATCCAATTCATGGGGGCAGAGCACATTGCTCCTGGAAAGTCTGGAAGCCTGCTAGTGTCCACAATGTCACCTAAAATACTTGTTAAAGTTTGATTTTTAATAGGTAAATATTTCTTATAATTAAGAATAGAAATGCTTTTAAGAATATGGTGGGTGGTCATACAAAATCACATTCTTAATCTTGCTGTATATTATCATAAAATCAGACCAAATAATTCTATACAGGAACTAAAACCTATATATGCAATTATAATTCCAGTTAGTAGTATGTTTTTACACACACACACACACACACACACACATATGCACACACACACATGCACATCTGTTATTCATATCCTAACAATGACAGTAAACTGTATAAGATAAAAATCTGGCTTCTAAATTTTGTTATTTTATGAAAAAACCCACAAAATTTCATAACCAAATAGGAGAATAGCAATAGGTTTTACACCATGCATCTTTATCTACCAAGTAGTTATTCAGGCTATCACCAAAAAATCTAATAAGAACAAATCCTAGCGAGGATGTAGGAAAAAAGGAACACCACTACATTCTTGGTGGGAATGTAAGCTAGCACAGCCACTGTGGAAATCAGTGTGGAGACTCCTCAAAAACCTGAAAGTAGAAATTCCATTTGATCCAGCTATCTCCCTCCCAGGTATCTTCCCCAAAGAGTTAAAATCCAGTCATTAATGCAATCACATGAATATCCATGTTTGTAGCAGCACAATTTATAATAGCTAGATCTTGGAAACAGTGTATATGTCCATCAACAGATGAATAGATAAGGAAAATGTGGTATCAATGGGGTACTATGCTGCCACAAAGAAAGATAATCTTGAAAAATTCACATGCTTTGTTTTTTGTTTTGTTTTACAATAAGTGACCAAAGTAGGCAAAGACTGAAAATACTATGTTCCAAAAAATGCAGAAAAATATGACTCTTTCTTACAAGAGAAGAAACTCATGACTCTTTTCATTGATGGGGAAGAAAACACTGGCCACACTTCAGCATTACTTAATGTCAGCATGTAGCCTTCAGTGAAAGACTGCCACTGGAGGAGCCCTGATAACATCCTAAATCGGCATCCACCCGCATTTAGTTTCTGACCGGTCCCCACGGATGGACAGAGCACAGGGCCCTTGGGCTGGAGGGAGCAGGACAGAGGGGAGAGGCTTTGGCCTGTGCACCTTCCCCGTCCCCACAGGGGGCCATCTGGAGAGGCGAACAGGCTGGGCGGGCCGCAGAGCAGTGCATAGTGGAGCTTACCTCTGAGGCCAAGGACTCCACAGGGATTGGAGCCTCCAGCAATAACACAGAAATGACTCCCCAGAGCCTGGGGTAGGCTAGCGAAGTGAAGAGTATTCCCGCAAAGGAGAACAAAAGGCTGAGGGATGCAAAGAAATTCCTCCAATTTCTGACAAAACAAAATGTGGGTGAGGAGGCTTGAAGCAGTGGCAGGCTCCCTGCGAGGTTCAGAGCTGGCGGCTGAGCGGGCGGGGAGTGCAGAGACGTCAGGTGTTGAGACGCAAAACTCTGCTGAAAATTGTGATCCTGCCCTGCTTTCCATATATGTGACGAGGGGGTGAATCTGAGGAAAGCTGTGACAAAGCTCAGGCAGAGCTCAGGAGCGTCTTAAATCAAGGCTGCCCCTGGGGTAGCAGCCCCTCGGGAAGAAGGCCGTCCCTGAAGTAGACGTCATTTTCTTCGCTGTATATTGCTTCTTTGATGTCATCCAGCCCAACAGCAAATTGATACCTCCAAAGAAGCAAGGACACATAATCCTCATTACAGGAGCAAGAAGAGTTGCTAGAAAGAGACCCACAGATACCCTGATACTGGAATAAAGAGACAGGAACGATTATGTAATGAAGACATGTGTTTTAAAGGATGCAGTGGGAAATTAGACAACTTGTTGGAATAATGAGAAATTCTGGCAGATGAGAGAGAGGGACAAAGAGTTCTACATGGGAGGGAAGGCAGGAGACCATGAGAGCGAGGAGTTCTGCATTTGTTTTAGGGCAACGATTTCTTGAAAAACTGACCATTCTGTAGTTAATAACTACAAACTGAAGCAAAGTGCAAATCAATTCTCAGTTGGCTCTGGCAAGTTAGTGAGGCATGTACATTTTAGAAAAAAGTTAAAAAATAAAGTAAGTAAAAAGCATGTTGTAATTTACATTTTTCTGGCCCTTTCCAGACAGAAGTTTTAACTGTGATTGCAGAGGGGTGCTAAAACTTCATCAGAAAATTTAATGTTTCAAGGGAAGGAGATCTCAGGGAGAGTTACAGGTAGTTACAGAAATACTAGAAAAGGAAAACCGTTAACTAGCATGCTGAAATTCTATAAAAACGATGCTCCTGCCTCTCCTTGACTTCTGGATCACACATGATTGGAACACACTGAAAATATTTTAAACTGAGATATGAAACCCACCAGTAACATGCATGAGAGAATTTGGACTTTGACTCTAGAAAACTTGTATCTGCTAAAATGAAAGTATCAACAACTTTTGCGAAAATAATACAAAATCCAGAGTCTGTACAACATAATATCTACAATGTCAATTTAAAATGATGCAGCAGGCAGAAAGTTAGGAAAATGTAAACTATGCTCCCAGGAAAAGATGATTAACAGATGCCAAAACCAGGATATTCTAGTTTTTTGGTAATATCACTAAATAAGTTTAAAGCAAGTAAATAACTGCACTCAATGATGTGAAAGAAAATATGTGATAATGAAAAACTATAAGGCATGTTAGCAAAGAAATAGACTTTAAATTAAAAACTATAAAGTTTATACCTGAAAATACAACATCTGAAATAAAAAAATCCATTGGACAAAATAGAATGAAGATTATAAAGAAAATGAAATTGATGATAAAACCAAATACCTTACCCAATATGAAGAAAGTAGTTTTGAATCCATTTGTAAACTGACACAACCCCAAGAATTGAGGAAAACGTAATTTTCAAAAGTTAAATATAAGTTAATGCAGCCACAGAAAGTGAGAAAAGAGAATAAGGCAGAATTGATATGTGAAGAACTAACGGGGACATTTTTTAAATTCCCCAAATTGGGTTACAGATTGAAATTTACAAATTCAAGAAACTCAGTGTCCCTTAAACCATAGAAACTCAAGTTACATGTTGTCTAGTCATGCCATATCAAACTTTTGGAAGCCAGAAAATAAGAACGCATTTGAAAGCACCCAGAGAAAAACCAACATGGTGCATTTAATGATTGAACTGACTGACAAGTTCCCGCTAGATACTGGAAGATCAGAATTCAGTGGAATAGTGTATTTAAAGTACTAAAGAATTGTAAAACTTCAGTTTTCACGTCTATGAGAATGGAAGTAATCTAGGATGATTTTCAGAGGGGTTGGAATTGGCATCTTTCTACCTTGCAAGCTAAGCCTAGGACTACAGGAAATTTATAGATCTATGACTGGAATTAGTTTTCTGCCATAGTTGGGTCTGGAATGCCCTCCAAAAGCTTTAGGTGTTCAACACGGGTCCTCAACCTGGCACTGCCGGGCAGTGGTGGAAATCTGTGAGGTGAGGCTGGTGGGAGGTCTTCGTCCTCATGACAGTGAGGACCTGGTTGTTCTGCTGTCTCTTCTCACTCTCCAGCCCTGAGGTGGTGGCTTTGCTTCTCCACATGCCGGTGTTGTGATGCTACAAGCCTGGAGCGAGGGGTCCAGCAGAGCATGCACTGAACGCTCCCGAACTCTGAGCTGAGATGAACATTCCCCTTTTCAAGTTGACTGAGTTTTGTTACAATAATGAGGCAGACCCATGTATTTTCTACCTGCTAATCTCTAACATCTGCATCTTTCCCATGATTCCACCAGACTATTTCTTTGTTCTCTTTTTTCCACTGTCAACTTAATTTCTCATGAAATATTGACTCATTTCCTCCACAGTTCTTCCTTCTTTAAACTTTGTCCCTTTTAATTCTTAGTTTCATTGGTTGTTCTTCAGTGTCTTCAATTTTTTAAAATTTGCTTCAATAACTTTTCTTATTACCAAAGGGAACATCAGATTGTTCAAACTACTTCAATATTCTTAAAATTGTTGTAATCAAATCATAAGATTTTATTAAGTGAAATTCAGAAAAAACAAATAGAGATATATGCTAAACTCACAGATTGAGGAGTTCAATTATGTCAAAGATATCAGCTCTCCTATTCATATTTAGATCCTATGGTATATGCAGAAGTTTAAAGGCTGGGACATTGTTAAAGAAATTAGGCCAAGGGGGCCAGGGCTGTAACTCACTAGTGCTGAGCCTGCCTGCCAAGCGCAAGGTCCTGAGTTCAATCCCTGGTACTGTAAATTAAAAAAAAAGAAAGAAAAAAGAAATCAGGCCCTGAAATCATTACTATTAATACAGCTACTATTACCAAGGCAGGATAGTATTTGGAAATAGACATAAAGTTAAATATTGACTGTGAACATCCTCATGCATACAATCATAAATTAGGACATTAATTTATCTTAACTTGTTTTTATGTATGGTCTGAGGACAAATTTCAATCTCATTATTTTCCATACAGATAACCAATTTTGTCAACATTTTTCCTGAAAAGTATACTCTTTCTGAATAGTCTTGTAATAAGGTTTCCATTACAAAATGAGTTCTCACAGGATATACGATCAAAATACACAGTGGATATTTAAATTTTAAAAAATTATACCAGTAAATAATACATTGTTATGAATCCCCTCAGCATACTCTCCTTCACTTTGAACACACATATCCCATCATTCTTGCCACTTTCTAAAGCAGTTCTGGGAGTCTTCTTCCATGAGTGTTTTTAGTTGCACTATCCTGGTTGCCTTGATGTCCTGGATCAACAAAAAATATTTACCTTTCATGGTCATTTTCACTTTGGGGAAAAGCCAGAAGCCACACAGTGCGAGGTCCAGTGAATAAGGTGGATGAGGACACAGTGTCATGTTCTTATGAGCCTGCCTTTCTGTTGCCGGCACTTGGCAGGAATATTTACTGTATTTTTTATCACTCCTCATTAAGACATTCAGGAAAGAGGCCTTCCAGAATGGCTTCAGAAGGTGGCAAGAAAGATAGCGTAAGTGTGTTCAAAGTGAGGGGGAGGATTTTGAGGAGAACTAATATGTCTTTTACTGTACGAAACTTTTGTTGAAAAGCAAACATTCACTACATTCCCCCGTTTTCTATCACACCTTGGATAACTGAGACAGGATTAGGTTGTAAAAGTTTGTGAAGTCAAAACATTGAGAAACTGGGCCAAATATTTTGTCAGTTATTTACAGAAAAGGTCCAAATGCTCAGTAAATACAAGAAAAGCTGAACATCAACGTCATTAGACATCCTAGAAATACCAAGTAAAACCACAAATAGAATTTATGTCACTTATGACATATAAACACCATCTAACATTATCGAATATCCATGAACACGGGGAAACGGGAACACTTAATGTCAAGACCTACACAAATATTGGAAAAATACTTCATCCTTATGTAATAAATTTGAAAATCTGCATCCTCTCAGAGATCTGACTCTGAAGAATACCTGCCCTTTTGCTCCTGGATACGTGGAGAGGACTGTTTACATTTGAGTGTTTATGTAGGAGAATTATAAAGCTCACACACACACCCATCAAGAGCAGAGCGGCTAACTCAGCTGGGGTGTGGAGAGTGCTGCACAACAACAAGACTGAGTCGTGACTAAACGCCACAACATGAAGCATCTCAGCAGCAAGTCTGAGGGAAACAGATGGCCAGAGAAGAAAACAAATGTAGAATTATATTTATCTTGAGTTAAAATATATAAATATGAGTGTAAGATGTTGTTAAGAAATATTGGAAAATCCAAGATGACAGTTACATTGAGGGAGATGGAAGGAGGACAAGAGTAGATTCTTCATGCCATTAATGTTCTATTTTTCTTTTTGGCATGGGTATTAAGTGGACATTAGGTTAAAACTGCAACCTATTTCCTTCATTCTTTTTTGTGAATGAGGTGCAGATGGCCAGCAATTTACAATGGCTCCATCTATGAATTTTTTTTAACTCTCTGATAGTGCAAAAGGGAATGCATTGAGTAGAAACTTCATGTTGATTTTGATTCTTGATCTCCCCCTAGCTAATGATGTGCAGAAGCCTGGTCCGGAGGTTCTAGGCGTGGGTCCCAATCTATCACGTGATCATGAATGAACAACCCAGATCCTGCTCTGTTGCTGAGCTGTGGGACTTGGTAGATTAGGTAGAAGAATTGCATTTTGATTTAAGATATTTTCAATATATGATGCATTTATTGGGATGTACTCTATAGTACGTCAAGGAGCATCTGAGTTTCATACCAAAAGTATTTTTGTGAGTCTGAAGCATTTTACCTTTGAATAAAATTACACACCTAATATGCCTACTAATTTAACCTAAAGACACTTTCATAAAAGTGCAAAATTTATGTGCAATCACAACAAAAAATTTTTTAAAAGGATATAATCTATAAATTTACCTATAGGGTGTGGGTTATGTTGAGTATTTTATGGTACAGCAATATTGAGTCTGATGTTACAAGAGATAAAGTTTACCCATGCTGGGAAGACATCTAGATAGGAAATCATGATGCAGAAATAAATAAGCATGAAATTGTACATGTTGTGTGCTTTATCGAGATTTTCCCTAGAAGGATGTAATAATCTAAATCTGCCTCCCTTTCTCACCCTTACCTGTGGCCTTGTAGGCAGATGGAAGCAGATTAAATCTGTACATGTCCTTGCACTGGCACGTGAATGAGTCTGACCCACAGGAGTCCTGCCTGGAGACAGAGGGATGTAGGACAGTGAGGTAAGATGTGTGTGTTCTGGGTCCCTTCCTCATCTCAGGATCCCTGGGTCCCCAGACCTGCTGTGCCTCTTGGTCCTTTGGGCTGAGAGGATTCACTGCCTTCAGACTTCTGAGCTGTCTTTTCTGATTTCTCTACACCTGGGCTCAATTCTTATGAACAGATCCTTTATCAAATCTGCCTCAGATCATCGTAATTTGCTTGTTACCTTTCTCGTGCTGTGCTATCTATCATCTATTATGCATGTTCATCTATACACATAATACATACAATACACAATTATATTACTAAATACGACATAGTCATACTGTGCACTATATCATTGTTCAAAAAATGAACTGTGACCTTGAATTTCCTTAAGAAACAGTTTCCAAGGTGTATTGTTAAATGGGGGGGAACAAGGGAGGGAAGGTACAATCACAATCATTTTCTATCCATGCTTAATTACACAAATAGAATAATACTTGATATGCTGACTGATGTGTATTACTCTTTGCTTCCTTTATTTTGTGCCATCCTGTGATTCTTTCCTGATGGTGCTAAAACCCGTGTTTGATCATTTAGTATATTAGGTACATTAAGTGCATTTTGTACTTAAGATATTTTCAACTTATAATGGGTTGACCAGTATGCAACCCTATGGTATACAAAAGAACATCTGAATTTCATATCAGAAAATATTCATTCAAACTGTTTGATATCACAAATTATTCTGAATAGAAAAGTTGATCTTGGCTTTTGAATTTTAAAAGCTTGTATTGGTAGGGCACTTGTGGCCAGAATAACTCTTTTTTTTTTTTTTTTTTTTTCTGCCATGCTCCTCTGTGGGAAAATTCCAGGAGCTGGAAGAGCACTGGAAGTGAGCAGTGCCTGGGTAGTGATTGTGTCTGAACATGAGGCTTTGTAGCTTCAGCTTTCTCAAAATGGCAGAATTCCTAGGCCTGGGTCAGTGCTTAGGAAGGGAGGAATGTTAGCCACATCCAGGGAGTTCCCAAAAGAAATAGGATCTTATGGACCTTTGCTCATTATCTCAGAAAGGCAAAGAAAATTCCCACCTGCCAAAATCACCAGGCCAGAGACAACTGGAAACCTTTCTTATGATTGACTCAATGTAGGGGTAGTAAGGGTAGTAGTGAGTTTCCTATGAATTAATTCATTTCTTTATTTGAAGCATATTTATTGAAAACTTACTATGTTCCAGACATATTCCTGGGAACCTGGGAAACTGTACTGAATAAAATTATTGCCTTCACAGAACTTACACTGACATGTTGAAAACAGACAGTGAAAACGATCAAAATGTAAAAACCCACTGTGTTAGTAAAAATTCATTTGGAGCATATGATGTACGGGGGGCACCAGAGCAAATTCCAGATAAGGAAGGAAGGCCTTACTGAGGAAACGACTATTAAATGCACAGCCCAGAGATGTCTGTGTGAGGAGTGGAGGAGGGAGAAGGAACAGGAAGGCAGGAGAAGGGGTTTGGGGTGGCAGAGCTCACGGACCCGGAGGAGCCTGGCAGGCGGGCAGGGAGGGCAGGTGAGGGTGGAGCGAGGCCCCCGGGAGCCAGGCCAGAGCTCGTGGGGCTGTTCAGACAAAGGCAACTCCGCTGCGCTCCGAGTGTGGGCGTCCACTGAAGGACCCAAGCACATGGGTGCGGTGGGTTTTCTCGGGCTCCAGGATGGCTCCACGCACCTTTGATATTAACAGAGTCCAGGGGAAAGGGAAAGCGCGGAGGAGCGAGTGGCCAGGTGATACTGTCGTCAGAGGGGCTCCTGAGATGCCGACTCCAAGAGGCAGGGCTGCGACACAAAGAACAACGGAAATCAGAGTTCGTGGACTGGGAATGAGGGACGGCGTAAGCAGCCACGTGGATGGGACGGAAGCCAAAGACCGCGGGAAGCACGCCCTGTTCGGAGCTCAGCTGTGCTCGGCTGGCAGCGGTCCTGCTTCCTGCTCGGACACCTGGTGAACCTGATGCCAGACCCGGAATGAGGTGAGGACTGAGAGCAACGCAAGGTTAGGGTTCTCCACAGGGCATTTTATAACCCCACTGCAGAAAAGTTGCTCTTCTTTTGCACGTGAATTTGTGAGTGGAAATTTATATTCGGTATGTGCATATACTTGTGGTGCGTGTCTAAGAATTCAAAAAAGCTCCAGAAGTGGACATGAAATTAAACATTGATTCATATTCTTTTACCTACATACAATCCTAACTTAGGACTCTTAATTCACCTTAACTTGCTTTTTATGTATGGTCTGACAAAAGACTTCAATTTCATTATTTTGCACACAGACAATTTGTCAAGGAGTAGACAGTAGAATTTTTCAGGGGGCCACAAAGATTCAAAGAATGTTGGAAAATGAAGAATTTTCCTTTTGTATTCTGCAAATAGTCCCCCATATCATCTGCAGAATCAAACCCAGTAGATTGAAAATATGTATGCACATGTACAGGTTGGTCTTCTTGTCATTATTTCCTAAACAATACAGTTCAATGGCTATTTACATAGATTTATATTTTCTTAGGTATTTATATTTTAGTAGTCTCCTAGAGATGCTCTAAAGTGTATGGGAGAATATTGCTAGTTATATGCAAATAGTACACCATTTTATGTAGAAGATGTGCACCTCTGAGGATTTGGGTATCCTGGAAGGTCCAGAAACCAGTTCTCCAAAAACTCAGAGCAATTACTGCAGTTTTACAAGGCTCATGTTCAAGTTCTGTGATTTCAAGAGGGGAAAAATTTTAAAAACACACAATATTTCTCTAGAATATGTTGTAATGATTCTATTGCCAGATTTACCATTTAAAAATTAGCACTCTGCATTGCGTGTCATACACTCGGCTGATTCTAATACACTCCAAGTTACCGAGCTATTTTTACACTAAATATGGTTCAAATTTTGTCCAATAACATGTTTTTCTTATTAACGCTTATTGCCCTGAGCATCCTGTCCCTATTATACTCGTTTTCAATGACTGAGGGAAAGTAGCTATTAAGAATTTCAACCCTCACCTTGCTGGCTCTTGCTTTTTCTCGTCTCCGCAAAGTAGGGAGTCCACGCTGCCTGCCATGTGATTTGATTTTATAATCACTTCTAATTTCTGACATACTTCCCTTTACATCCCTTGCTGATGGCAGTCTGTTACAGCTCTTCTGCTCTATATGTCCCCTGGATGTCCCTACTAATTATTTTTTCTCCAAGTATCATTTTTGAAACTCATTCGATTTGTTTTAGAGCATTACCTTCCTTCTTTCATTCTGTTGCTTTTTAAACCTGCTCCTTAAGTACAGAGGAAATCTTAAGAAAAATAAAGATCAGACATTTGGCAAGGAGAAATTTCTTTCTGCTTTGTTTCCTTGGTCATGAAATATAGATACATTTAATTTTCTTGAAGGGGAGTCCACTTTTAGTATTCACTGATTTTTAAGTCAGTAAAACATATCTTTGCATTCTTTCTCTCCCCTGCCCAAAACTTGTGACTTAGAAAATGGATAAAAATGCTCATAAGATAGTGAAACAAACTTTAATTTTGTTGTGAATGAAAAAAATTAATAAAATCATGAAATAAATGTAAGTTTTTGAATTGTTTGTAAGTTAGTCTAGTGTGAACTGTGGATTCTCATGCAAAATGTCCCGAAGGCCAGTATTAGGTTGCCATTACTGGACACAATATCAAGCACCCATAGCTTAAAGAAGGAGAGATTTACTTTGGTTCATGGTTTTGGGGGATTCACTCTACGGTCTGCTAGTTCCAAGGCAAAAGCAGTGTGACAGGAGGATATGGCGGAGGGAAGCTGCTTGCTTCATGGCAGACAGGAGTAAAGAAAGAAGGTAGTGGAGGAGAAGAAGAAACATTCTGCAAAGGCACACCCCCAACACCTCTTCCAGCCAGGCCCAACCTCCTAACAGCACATTCAGCTACGAACTCAACAATGGGTCAGTCCTCTAATCATTCACTAATAAAGCAATCGGCTTCCAAAGACTCCATTTCACAACACAGGAGATTTTTGGGTGACATTCAAGATCTAAACCATAGCAAGATCTCCGTCCATTTTTAGGAAAAAGGTAAGGAAAGGGGAAGAAAAATGATCCTAGAAGAGGTTGGCAGATACAGTGAATTCTATAATATAAGCACAATGTACAAAACATAAATAAGGTCTGAGAAATTGGAACAATCTAAGCAATTTAAATAGATTAAAGTATTAAGAGGATTGGAAGCCTTCCCATGTAACTTGCAAATACATAATCTTATCCAGATAAAAATTTTCTCACAACACGTTTTTACCCATATTTTATGTGAGGGCTTCAGAAAAAGCTATGCTTTAACTTTAATGAATACTTTAATTTTAATGGAAAATTGCATGTACTATAGAAGGTCAAATGTTTCTTAGAATGCATATTTTTAATACCGCTCCTGTAACTCCATTTATTCTTCCTTCTATAGTGTAGAGTGGTGTCCCCGAGGGAACAGACACCTGTTGGTCAAAGTGCGGAGGATTAGGGGATGGATAATGTACTAACCAGGGTTTTCCAGAGAAATGGAACTGACCGGAGACAGATGCATGTGCATGTGTGTGTGTATGTGCATGAGTGTGTATGTGCGTGAGTGTGTGTGTGTAGACACAGTTGGATACAATGATATTTATTATGGAAATTGGTTCACATAACTACAAAGGCTGGAGAAGATCTATGACATGCTGTTTGCAACTGAAGAACCAGAAAGTCAGTAATGTGATTCAGTCTGAGCTGCACTGAGAACCAGGAAAGCTGATGGTGTTTCTTCTGGAGTCCAAAGGCCCAAGAAACAAGATGCTCAAGAGCAGAAGATGATACTTAAGATACAGAAGGTCTACTTAAAACAGAAGGAGAGGTAGAGGGGGAGAAGGGGAGAAGAAGAGGGAGAGAGAGAGAGAGAGAGAGAAGGAATTTGTCCTTCTTTTTTTGTTCAATATAGGCTCTCAATGGGTTGGGTGGATAAAGAGGGAAATCTCGCTGTACCGATTCAGATGCTAATTTCTTCTGGAAACGCCTTTACAGACCTATCCAGAAATAATGAATTACCAGTTCTCTGTGTATCACTTACCCCAGCCAAGTAGGACACATAAAATTACATACCACACATGACACAGCTGGACACATGACAAGCCCCCATGGTGATGAAGAAGCTGTGACAGAGGCTGACCACATCAGAGAGGCCATGTGTGGATAGCTGCATGCGACTGAAGGAGAGCATCATTCATGCTAAATGGTTTCATTTTAAATTCATCACCAAAACCTTAGTGAGCCCATGTTACTTCTGGAAGATTCCACTACTATTCCTTGGAAAAAAGAAAGGCTCCTTTTCCTAGGTGAATATTTTCCCATCTTTTCTCCCTCCTAAAATGACCAACAACATTTCCTGTTGCTCCTTCTCAGCTGAGGACTTTATGTCTTAAGTCCGTGATTGCTTAGAAACAACCAGGGAAGAAATGTTCGTGGTCCATTACCAACTGCAGCATCAACCTTCATGTGACTCCCCGCACCCCTGGGTGATCTGACTTTGCTTTTATATGAGACCAATTCTCATTGGTGCCCTCCAGGCCCTTTCACGTATTGAAGGATTTTACTTCCATATGTCCCTCCGAATCATCAGATGTTCCTTTTGTGAAGAATCTTTCCAAGTATCATTATTTGCATATATTATTTCCCATCTTAAAATAACAACACAAAACAAAGCTCCTTAAGCCAAAATGCCACGTCAGCTGCCGCCTCCTCTGCAGCCGCCTCTTGACAATTGTTTATCCTAGTGCTCAGTTTCTAGTGCCTCCTCTTCCACTCTCTTGAACCTAAGCCAATCCCACCTCTTTCTCTACAACTTCCTGATAGTATTCTTTACTGCATCAGTGGCATCCACTATATCGAGTCCAATTATATATATATATATATATATACACACACACACACATATATATCAATTTGGTGAAATTTCAATCCTTTATTCGCAAACGGCTGTACTCATTTGACTCAATGAATCTGTCATCTGGAAATAGTTTCCAGATAATTAATCTCACACTCCATAATCTTTCCTGAACTTGAGTTCTGGGCTATAACTCCCTCTTGATTTTCTTACCTTACTACAGTCTTGGTTTCAGTTTCTCTCTTTTAAAAAAAATTTATTAGGAGGTGTTTATGATACATAATAGCTACTTTCCTTGTACATATTTGACACACGTCCATGCCACATTTTAATTTTTTTAGGTCCCATTCCCCACTTCCCCTTTCTCCCCAACTCCTGGTCCCCTTCCCATTTGTGAAAGATCTATCTCCCTGTTTCATTTTATATATTTATTTTACTCTTTATTTATTATTTGTATTTCTCCTATGAGAGAAACCACATGGTGTCAGACACACTGTATTTTATTTATTATACCCAAAATTATGGTCTCAGGGTGCATCCATTTTCCTACAAATAAATCAAATTTATCCTTCTTTATGGCACAGTAGTATTCCATTTTGTGTAAATGCCACATTTTCTGTGTCCGTATGTTGATGGGCATAGAGTCTGCTTCTCAGATTGAGCTATTGTGGATCATCCTGCTATAAACATTGAGTTGTTTTTAGTCTCTTTTGGTGGCTTTTCCATATCTTTTTGGCCTGTAAATGTTTCAGGCTCCACATGCAAGATCTAGGTTTTATTTTTTCCAATCAATATTCATTTGTTTTTGTGGTTCCATCCATCCTTATGATTTGAAATGGCATCTACATTGTTTAGATTCCTGAATTTATATCTTTAGCTAGGTCCTGTAATCAAAATGTCAGACTTGTACATCCAGGTATTTATTGGACATCTGCAATAAATATCTGCTAGTCACATCCCCTTCACTGTCTACTGGTGAAACTTTTATTCTCTCCTCACTTCATCTAATTCTCTCCTTGTCCCTAACTAGGAGACTGTCAACTCTTTAATAAAAGCTAACTGATCAAATGCTAAGGTACAAAAGACAGAATTCTTGTAGTTATCATTTGCATCTCCCTTTTTCTCAAACTGTTTGGCAATCTTAACAATTATTTTTGAAATATATCTGAAACATTACCATCTCTCACTATCTACCTAGCTGCTTCTGGTAATAATAGCTTTATATACAGGGCTCTTGCACAAATTGCCCCATTTAACTCTCATGACAACTATGAAACATCTATCAGTGTTCCTGTGACCAATCATAGATGAGAAAATGGAAGCACAGAGTAATCAAAGTATTTGACCAAAGTCAAAAGTCAGAGGAGTCATCATTGGAATGCTAAAATTAGGCCAGAGAGGTCTTCCTTGTATATCTCCACCTGGAAGGGCCTCCCAAAGGTGAACTGTCCAAGCCTAAACTCTGGATCTCACTTGCAAACGATGCAGGTCTCTTATTTCCATGTCCCAGGAAATTGAAATTCCATTCTTCCTCTCATTCAGGCCATGACCTTTGCAAACATCTGACTCTTTTACCCTCCCACAAAACAATCCACAGGCAAATTCGCCCAGCTCTATCCTCATAGCCTACTTTTATCACTATGCACTGTTGCTATCTTGCTGTAAACCTGACAACTGCAGCAGTTTGAAATTAGTCTCGGTGCTTTGACTGTCAATTCCTTTCAGCCCATGCCCAGTAAACATCCTACCTGTGATTCTTGAAGATACCAGGCACATATTGTGACCTTGTCTCGGAGGATGGAGCTGAGGTCAGGGAAAAGGCCCAGAAGCTGTGGTGGAAAGTATTGGTTTGTGCACATATTCATCAGCTGTATTTAATTCATCTATTATACACGTGGAACTCTTTCAGTGTCCATGGACAGAAAAGACAGAAACAAACTCTCCTGATAGGCAATTTATTCCCTAGTGGGAAGAAGGGAACAACTGACAGTAATTCTTCACATAGTGTTCTCGATGGTTATAAACTCTGAGACAGAAGGCACCGCAGAGGTAGAAGTATGGGGTGGGAGGGTGTAAAGAAAGACCATACAGGGTGGGGGTCACAGCTGTGTCATGAGAGGGGTCAACAGGGCCCATGCATGTGGCTCCATGACAGCGAAGCTGACAAACTTCCTGCTAACTGAAATGCTCCTGTTTTTCTTTAAACTTTTTCTTTAAACTCTTTTTTTTCAAGACTGAGGATTGAACCCAGGGCCTTGGCACTGAGCTACAACCTCACCCTTTCCCTATCTCTCTCTCTCTCTCTCTCTCTCTCTCTCTCTGTCTCCATCTCTATCTCTCTCTGAGTCCATATTTGCAGTACATAGTGCTTACTTGTCTTATGTGGAATTGGTACATTTACATAACACATCTTCATTTCCTTTTTCATCCCTTCCCCCTTCCCCTCTCCCTCCATCTCTTGACCCTCTTCCCCTTCAGAAAAGATCCTTTATTTTACTCTGTATTTATAATTTACATTTCTAATGTATAAGAGAAATCATGTGATATTTAAGCTCCTGTGTCTGATTTATTTCACTTAACATTATCGTCTCAAGGTACATCCATTTCCTACAAATGACCCAAGATTATCTTTTTTATTGCTGAGTAGTATGCCATCATGTGTAAAAACCACATTTTCTTTATCCATTCATCTGTTGATGGACATATAGGCTGCTTCTAAGATTTAGCTACTATGAATTTGTTATTGCAAACATAGGTATATATGTATCACTGTAATGATAACTCCTTTAGGAAGATACCTAGAAGGGGAACAGCTGGGCGAAATGGAATTTCCAGTTTTAGATTTTTGAGGAATCTCCACACTGACTTCCATAGTAGTTGTACCAGTTTCCATTCCCACCAGCAGTGTGGAAAGGGTCCTTTCTCCCCATGTCCTCACCACCACTTGTTACTATGATTTCTTGATGATGGCTGTGCTTTCCGGGGTAAGATGGAATCTCAGTGTTGTTCTAATTTGTATTTCTCTAATGGCGAGAGATGTTGAGCATTGTTAAAATACCATACAGGAACTTCTAGATTCGGATAGTTTTCTAATGACAACAATGACCTGAAGAAAGAAAATGGTATTAGTCATTCTACCTTTCTTGTACTTAAAACCAAAATGTTTTGATTGCGACTAGTAGAAAATGGTGATGTTCAGGTACTCTTCAGATGCATAGAACCATAGTGATAAATACATATATATAATTTTCTTTATGAAATTTCCACAAAATGAGCTTCCCTATCACTGGCTGTCAAGCTAAAATGAGGTTGTGTTTCACCCCTGACATATGACTGTTACCTGAATTCAGGCTTATATATTTTTAGTAATGTGTATTTTTCTGCTTGTAAATGTTATTTAGGGGATACATTAAAATTATCTATATATGCCTAAAAATGTAAAAGCATGTAGCGTTGGGCCTGTTGGCTGCTGGCTCTGCTTTCTTAGTGTTGGCTCTATTCACAGCAGAATTCCTATCATGATGACAAAAGCAATGCCATCAGCTCCAGCCTCACCTCTTACTTCTCAATGGAGTAAACTAAAAGGAGCAATTTCTCCATGTGACTGCAGCAGAAGGGCACGAGTCAGGTCTCAGGCCCCGACTGCTCTGTCTTGGATTTCGTCCCCCCTCTCCGCAACTGTCAGTGCTTCCTCCAGCTGCATGGATGGATATGCACTTTAAGCTACATGAAAACCCATGCACCGAGAATGAGCGGCTTGGTTCTCAAGGGAAGCCAGGTGCTTTTGCCAGAGGGATAATGTATGCAAGTACAGGGCCACTTAGAAGCCTGCCCTGAGAACAGCACATAATGAGCACTATTTCCGAGGCTGGAATGGGCCCGGAGCTCTCTGTCTGCCCCTCTCATATCCACACAGACGCACACGCGCCCCTGCGACTTCCCTATTTCCATCCCTTTACTGTCTCCTCAGTCATTTCTGGGAGCATAAGAATTTGATTACAATATTTTATTAGAATATCTAATAAAAGTGCAAGGAGGGAGAAGCGAGAGAATTAGGGCCGTTTCTCAGTATCTCAGCCCTCCAGTGGTAAAGGAACTAAGACCATTATTTTTGTTAGTTATAGCTCTGTCTAATTAGGACCATATACTGAAGAACTAAATATTTTCCTAATTACTTCTATATCACATGCTTGGGTAATGGAGATTTAACCCTGTAGTTTGACACCATCCGCCAGTGGGTTTTAACCATTGTTGTGTATGGATAGGAGACAAACAGGTAGTAGGAGGCTTACACAGCCAGGTGTGGGGGCACATGCCTACAATCTGGAACTCTGGGAGCCAGGAGGATCTTAAACAGGAGCTTGGCCTGGGCAGCTACACAAGGCCACGTCTCACAATACATGGTAAAAGGAGCTCAGATGTAGCTCAGTGCCATGGTCCTGGTTTAAATACTCAGTACAGAAAAAAGCCTTATGAATGGATATTTTCTTCCTTCCACTGCCTTTTCTCCTTCCTTTCTTCTTCCATATCTTCACTCTAAAAAGTCAGGCTAGTAGCGCCAGGTGGTCCAGAGACAGCAGGTGCGGGAGATAGTGGGAGGGCGCAACAGGAAAAATCAGATCCCGGGGAGTATGAGGACATCCACACAGGAAGGAGGTGATCATCTCCATGAAGGGTTGGTTATGCACCGAAGGCCTGGCCAAAGAAATAAACATGAATACAACAAGTTTCTTATTGTAAGAGAAAAAATGAACAAATATCTAAAGAGATATTAAAATTAACCCTGAAAATATTAGAGAATCAGTTGCTATCATGTCTACACATGGATGGATGGATGAAGATAAATCAGATATAAATAAGTGTGCATCTTCCTGTGCTTATGTGTGAGTCTGTGGGTGTGCGTGTTCGTGTGCATATAAGCATTTATTTTCCAGCTGTTGTCCACTGAGAGGGCTTTAGTAATACTCATAGTTCCCAGATATTCTTAAAAATATCATTCTTTTTAAAAAGGAATCAAGGATACTTGCAGTTAGCCGAATTTAACTCTTGGGCAGAAAGTAGGATAAGCCTGGAACATTTTATTTTGCCAGAAAGTAAGGTAAATTTTCTGATTTTGATGGACTCACTTTAATTATGGAAGAGAATGTTCTTTTTTAACAAAAAGTAAACCCTTAATTAATGTGGGTCATGGGTCATCAGGTCAGCAACTTATTCTTACACAGTTTGAGGGAAGGCCAAATCTTTTGTACTATACTTCCAAGGCTTTTTAAAGTCAGTGAATATTTTACAATTATTGAAAATAAATCTATGTGTATGAGATCTGAGTATATGCTGAAAACAACCCAAGATTTCTCCATTCTTGGGAATAACTGAGACCTAACAGAGGCACCATAGTGAGCTTCACTTTACCATAAAGTCTTTTTTGCCTGTTCACTGACTCATTTTCCCTGACCTCTTCTTGGATCACTAGTCTTTTTTTTCCATTAAGTTTATTTTAGGTATACAATGTGGTTACATTCATCATTGGGAATTTGTACCTTTCATGATGGATCTTGGTTCTTATTTTTTCCCCATTCCCCTGCCCTCCTCCCTTCAATCCCTCCACTCCTCCCTATTTACAAAGACTTTGTTTCCATTTTTTCTTTTTCTCGTATTTTTCTTTTTCCTTCTTTCTTTTCCCCTACCCCTCCCACTTCCCCTACTCCTTTAGACCTTTTCTTCCTATTTCACATTATCAATTATATATTTTGATCCTTATTTACACTTTCAGTTTTTCACACCAGAGAAACTATTGGGTATTTACACATGTGTCAGATTACTTGTCTTTATAGACTAAACAATAGTGATACAACTAAGAATTGAAAACAATTAACTCTGTAAAACTTCCTAATGTCACTAGCTCTGTTTGGGGGTATTTTTTACTAGTGCCAGAACTTGACAGTAATCTTTGATTCTCTTTGCTTCTGCCATGCATTCAGCCACCCAGTCCTGTCAACTGTGCTTCCTAATGATTTCTGAACCTTTCTGCCTTTGTTTCTCTCTTCTGAAAGCTTCTATCATCTCTCATCTGTATTTTTTTGCAGTATCCTCCTAACTACCCTTCCTCTGTGTATCCTGGATGCTCTGACAATTTGTCCTCCCTATATATCTGAAAGTCTCCCCTCCACAAACCATTATTCCAAATTTCCAGAGTCTCTATGGGAATTGACTAGTTAGGGTGAAGGTATAAATACATAGCATAATTTATAATACTGTTCATAATCTGGGACTCGTTTGCTTTTTATATTCATCAGTCTCCAGCTACATAGACCTCAATCAGTTCCCTGAATACAAAGGCATGGTGCTTATTAACTTTGCCCAGCTTTTCTATAGACTGTTCTATCTGTTGAGAATCAGACTGTCCTGGAATTGTTTTTTTAAAGCTATGCCTGTGTATTTTATGGACCACTGTTTAAATGTCATTTTTCAGCAAAGCCTTATCCAATTTCTCAGTTTAGAGTGTTTACCTTTTTACAAACTTTCCCAGCTATACTCTTTGTCAGATAATTTCCCAGAGGCATAAATTCGGACTAAAATATTCACTTCCATATTGCCCTTACTGTTCATCTCAAGGGCATAACCAATGTGAGTTGAATGAATCTTTAAAAAGAATAAATTCAAGAGGCAAGCATACCGCATTTTCCCATAGACTACCACACAGCTTCAGTGTTATATCTATGGGTCATTTCTGCCAGATCAGATCTATAGGGCTGAGTAGCATCCTCTACTGCTAGCCCACAGAGTTGTGCAATGGGGTCGCAAAGCATGAGCAGGCCACAACCTCAATGCAGTGTTGGGTAGTGGGAGATGAAGAGGGGCAGGAATAGGAGCAATGCCTGGTGCAGGCTGTTACATGCAGTGTGGATGTGCAGAGTGCATGGACTTAATCCTGAGCAGATGTCTGAGTATTTATTCCATGATAGGGAAGTAGTTTGGAGAGATGGGGATGGTTCTTATGACAAAGACATAAGAACCAACACTGCTTGAGTTATAAATGGTGATGTGACTTTGTGTAAAGGAAAAATTCCAGTTGCACTTTTTGCTGATACTGACTTTATAAACAGAAGAGCCAACTTTTCCTGTAATCCCATTTGTCTTGCAGTTATTGGAACAGAAATTTCTCCCACACTCCGATAACAAGTGGACTGTCATTTCAAGTTCCTACTTTTCAAAGTTGGGTGTTTTTGAGACTTTCTTCAATAATATGATTGTCATTCTAGGTGAAAGTGTGGAGAAATTGCTCTTAACATGATTTAAAGGTTATTATTTTATTTCTTCACATTATATAAGTACTAGAGGATCACTATAGAAATTTGTGAATGAGAAAGAATGAAAGAGAAATGAGAATCACTTCTCTATTTCCATTCTCAGTATTTCATTCTATTACTTTTTCTACAAATACGCAACAAAGTTTCTGTAAGACTTACATGCAAAAATAATAGCTGATAAAGGACAGTTGTCCAAAATATACAAAGAACTCTTCAAATTCAACCGTATAAAATAAATGTCGGGGGTAGGGATTTAGCTCAGTGGTTCCAGCGCCTGCCTCACAAGCACAAGGTCCCGAGTTCAATCCCCGGTACCAAAAATAAATAAATAAATAAACAAACAAACAAATAAATAAATAAATGTCTGACTTAAACATGAGCAAAAGAGCCATATCACCAAGATATCTGACAGGGAGATGGGCAGATGACAAACAAATACATGAAAAGCTATTTAAATCTGTATGTCACTACAGAATTGCAAATTAAAATAGAAAGGAGGTGTCAATTCATGCCTATTCAAATGGCCACCATGCAAAACAACAACACCAAGTGCTGCCCTGGGTGTGGGGCACCAGGGACTTGAGTCACAGCTGTTGGGAATGCAAAATGAAAGACAGTTTGGCAGTTTTTTAAAAGCTGCAAAAAGAGTTCTGAACAAACTCTTATCATGTGATCCAGTCATAGTGTTCCTTGGTATTTACCCAATGACTTGGAAACTTAGGTTCACACAAAACCTTCACACAGCTATTCATATCAACCTTATTCAGAATTTCCAAAAACCAGAAGCAATCAAGATGGTTGTCAGTTGGGTAAATAAACTCTGGTATATCAAGAAATTTTGAATGATATTCAGTGATAAAAAGAAATGCACTATCAAGCTAGGAAAGGAGATAGAGGTTCCTTTAAATGCATATTACTACTCAAAAGAAGTCTATTTGAAAAGTTTCACAGTGCGTGATTCCACTCACCTAATATTCTGAGAAAGACAATGGTATGAAGATAGTAAAAAGATCATGGACGTTAGAACGTAAAGGCTAAGGATGAATAACAGAGCACTGAGTATTTTTAGGAAGTACAACTGTTCTGCCTCTCAGTTTCAGATTATCCATTTAGCTTAATTACTTCTCTAGGCTAACTGGTCGTTGGAAGCTTGGAAGGAAAACTTGATTAGTTATGGATAAGAAATAATAAATTTTTTGTAAACTCCTCAGTGACTGTGCTGGTTAAATTTGTGACCTGCTGCCTTTGAATTTAAGAGAAAACTTGAATAAAAATCATCAACTGTCTGCTGGGGATTTTGCTCAGTGGTGCCACACCTGCCTCATAAGTGCAAGGTCCTGAGTTCAATCTCCAGTACTGAAAAAAATTATGAGCTGTATCTTTAACAAATATGAATTATAGTTAGCAAAGTTGACATCACGTTGCTATTTAAATTCTTCTTGTGCTCTTTTCTGAACTAGTCTCTATAGTAGAGTTTTTATATATCACCAGTTTTAGGAATATATTCTGGTTATTTCCACTTAACATTTAATATAAACTTTCCATGTTTTCATACTCTGTATCCTGTGTTTTTCATATATGTACCATTTTCAAGTGGATTTACAAAAATATATTTACATATTCTCCTCTCTGTGGGTATGAAATCCAGCTTTGCAATTAATAGGAATAATATAAATGTATAACTAGTTTTATGATGTATCTCTACATACAAATTCTGTATGCTTTTCTTTAAATTGGAATTTGTGGATCAAAACAGATGAAGATTTCAGTTAGCTTATACTGCCAAATTACATTCCAAAAACTCTGTGAACATGTACATAGCTACAAGTAGGAAATAAAGTGCCACTTGTGGAGAGCACTTTTTCCAGGATTATATATTATCAGTGTGATTTTTGCTAATTGGACAGGTCATATAAGATCTAAACTTGAGTCGTCTATTTTTCCTATCACCAAGCAGTATAAAGATTGATGGTGGCTGGAAGGTACCAGTAAATATATACTTTCTGGACCTGGAAACTATAAAAATGTCATTCAAAATGGGGTTATAGGTTCTGGATTTTTATTTAATATTGTTCTAGAGGTCCCTTTATCTAGAATAACGTACCACCCTCAAATTTTGAAATATAGACTATTTTTTCTTTTCCAAGTCTAACATTCATTGCCCCAGGTTTTGAGTCATTAAAAAAAATACACTTTCAAAGAGAAGACTTAATTTATTTGGATCATGTATCTTTTGCAATAGTTGGAGTACTTGTTTAATTGAGGAAACTTCTTTTTTTATTTCATCCATATGCCTGGCACTATGTCATATGTGAAATACCACACATGGTCACTGATTTGAGGAAATTCCCAATCTTGTGGGTAGTAGGAAGCAAGAGATCTATGGGTACTCATCATAAGTAATGAGAGTTAGTTATAGCTAAGGGTTTATAGTAGAACTGTGAATTTTGAACTTCAATAGGATAATATCACAAGTCCTCAGTACCCATAAAATTGGCTGGTGTATAGATGATCTTTCTCACATAGCACACAGTATCTAGTCAGTTAGCATTTGTTACAACAAGGACTAATGTGAAGCATTCCATAGCATGTTCACAAATAGTAACAATGTATATTGCTGATACCGACACAAACAGGTTAGGGAGGATAGGCATGGCCACCAGTCATTTGTGTTCACCAATAGCAATGTGTGCCACCACGGGTCCATGTTTATCAGGCATCTCTCTTTTTTTTTTTTTTTTTTTTTTTTTTTTTGGTACCGGGGATCAAACTCAGGACCTTGCGCTTGGGAGGCAGGCGGCAGAACCACTTAACTAAATCCCCAGCCCTATCAGGCATCTCTTGCCCAGCAAGAGATGAGAAAACACAAACACAAATTGTTGAGAGACAACTTGAGTTTGTCAGCTTCATGGACTATTTAATAGAGACTGAAAGATTCACAAGCTACAGCATTCATATTTTAATTTAAATATTATTTTCTTCTTTTACACTTAATAAAAACAAACTTATTCTCTCCTTCACAAATACTTTCATTAAACAGGACACACATGTGTAAATACCGAATACTTTCTCTAGTGTGAGAAACTGAAAGTGTAAATAAGGACTAAAATGTATAATAGATAATGTGAAATAGGAAGAAAGGGACAAAGGGGAGGGGGAAGTGGGAGGGGTAGGGGAAAGGAAAGAAGGGAATGGAATTAATATGAGAAAATGGAAAAATGGAAACAAAGTTTTTGTAAATAGGGAGGGATGGAGGGGTTGAAGGGAGGGCAGGAGAAGGGGGAAAAATAAGAACCAAGAGAGTATGTAAAGATGCATATCTCCAATGATGAATGTCATTATATTGTACACCTATAATGTACCAATAAAAGGATATACAAAAAAATTACCTTCATTATTATTACCCTCTATGAGTCACTGCCTTAGCCCTCTGTGTTGTTCTAACCAAATACCCCAAACTGGGTAATCCACATGGAGTAGAACTTCGTTTTCTCATGGTTCTGGAGACTGGACGTCCAGATCAAGGTTCTGGGCTGTTCAGGGTTTGGAGAGGGCCGGGTCTCTTCTAATGAAGGGGTCCCTTGGAGGCTGTGTCCTTACACAGCAGAAGGTAGAGCACCAAGGGACCAAACTCATTTCATCAGGCCCTGTGGTACTGGTGTTGATCCACTGCTGAGAGCAAGCCCTTGGGACCTAAACAGTCTTGACACTATTGCATGAAGTTTCAGCACGAATTTTCAAAAGGGGCAAAATCAAGTTATAGTAATCACAGAAGTTGTGTTTGGCAGTTCGTCTAAAATAACCACTGCACTTTATATGTGCTCCTACTTTGCTTGGACAACCTTTGAATTTGTTTGTACTTTTATTGCTGGAAACTTAATTCTAGGCCACTGGTTT
This sequence comes from Heterocephalus glaber, assembly GCF_053883595.1. Lineage (NCBI taxonomy): Eukaryota > Metazoa > Chordata > Mammalia > Rodentia > Bathyergidae > Heterocephalus > Heterocephalus glaber. Next base: position 6,925,753 of record NW_028258413.1, read on the forward strand.
ACAATCCCATTGCTTAAAGGAGTTGGCTTTCCATTTGTCTTACAGGTGCATGTTTGTGATTTCTGTAACTTGATCATTTACTGCTTCACTTATTTTACCTTTTCTAAAAATGATAGTGACTCCTGTAACTTTAGATCATATCTTAAGAATAAAATGAATACCAGGCCTGATGGCACATGGTTGCAATCCCAGCCGTCTGGGTGACCAAGGCAGGAAGGTTGCAAGTTCAAGCCCAGCCAGTGTACCACGGTAACTTAGAGAGAGACTGTCTCAGAATAAAAAATAAAAAGGGCTGGGGATGTAGCTCAGTATGATGTTCATGGCCAGTACCAAATAAACAAACAAATAAATACATGGAATAACTGAGAGAATCATATTACGTTTATTTGTAATGGATTCCATTGGTGGAGGGGCTCTCTAAGTACCTGACCTTGTCATTAGTTGAGCAATTTCTAAGTAAGTTGCTTCACTATATGATTTAATTTTCACAATGAAGCAAATATGAGAAAATACTGTAATACAGAAAGCTTCATAAAGATGGCAGTACTGAATGATTTTCTTTTTTACAACATAATAATTTTGGGAAAATTTTATCTACATTAAGATTTAAAATACTGTTCTGTTTGGGATGATGGAAGGTGAAATTAGTTTTGAAGTGAGGATGAGGCAGAAATATGTCAGGCAGGTGACAGGCAGTTTAGAAATAGAGGCTGGCAGATTCTTGTGAAGGAACCAGAACTAGTCACACAGGGAGCAAGCATGGGGCTTGACGTCACTTGGTACCATATGAAACGGAAACATCGTTAGGGACAATATGAAGGGCTTTGAAATTTGGAGTCAACAACTGTCTTCCTCAACAATTTCAAATACAACCAATGGAAAAGATGGGCAGTATTTTGTTACAAACTCCACCTTCTGAGCTCCTTGACAGAAACACTTCTCTCTGCATCTCCTTGAGGAAATTGATGAATTAATTAGATGCATTGGGTCCTCATGTTTTCCTTCTGTGTTTGTTTCTTTGGCAAAGTTCTCCGTGTTACAGTTACAGATTTCTCTTGAACTCTCAACCTCAAATGCTCCAGTCAGTGGAGAAGGAAAATACCTGCCTGATATTTTCTACCATTTTAAAGCCTTTATTCCCATAACATATGTGCTCAATCAACAATGTTAATTGCATGAGAATGAGAAAATAGCATTTTTTTCTGAGCCAATATTCCATTAGATCTGAGTGAGAATGAATGAGAAGGTGGAGAATGACCTAAATTTTAGATTAGATTTGTCTGCAAAGGTAATGAACTTCTAAGTGAGCATAATCTAAATTCAGATTCCTAATAAAAATGGAAACGAGCCAGGTTCCAGCTCTCATTACCGAATTTTCACATGGATCCAATCTTTGCTCGTTTCATGCTGCAAGATGGGTATTCCAACCAATTTTGGTATCTCCTCATTTTCAAAAATGAACCTCTATAAAGTTTACATATAGTTTGTCAAAGAAAATATAGAAAGGAGTATCCTTGTCATATGATCATTAGCCCTAATTTGTGTGTAGATTATTAGGATCTAATGTTATATAACTGATACTGCATACATATTTTTAAAAAAGTGAACAATTTGTTTATAATTTAATATGTGCAATTATATTCTCATCAACATAAAAATAGACCGTTCTTTAGTTTTAAAACTTTAAATACACTTTCAATAAAAATAAAATTGGACTAGAAGTTTAAATTGATGTTGGTGGGTAATAAAAATTACCCGAGTAGGTTTTAATGTATATTTATGTATTAACATCTTTAAAGAATACACGAAAAAGACTGCAATATGTACTGGTAAACAAAATGTTTCAGTAGACCTATAGATAGCAGTATTCAAGCAATGGTAAACAGGGGCTGCAATAAAGTCCTCTTACAAACATGTACTTTGGATGGAGTCACCATTTGAAAGAATGAGGGTTAACATCTCCACAAGGGACCTAGAATTTCAGCTCAGGATGCACTTTCAACCACTGAGTTAGTAATCCTAGCGGTCCCTTAGACCCTGCTGGTTCTGGCAGGAAAAGTCACTGAGTCTCCACTGTACCTAAGGCTCCACATCCTGCCTGCTCTCAGAGAGAGACTGATCCTCACTAGCTGCTGCCTGTGTTATGCGTATATATTTTCAATTAAAAGTATGTGTCATCTTTGCCTTTGAAAGATGGCTTTCCCCATTCTTGCATGGTCTCTGAGCTGCTATTTGAAACAACCATTAACAAGACATTGCAAAAGCCTATGGGGGGAGAATCTTGGTGTTGACATAACCAGTAGACACCACACAACAGTCATGGGCTCAGCTCCATCCCTCCTGGGTGCAAGAGCAGAGACCTTGGTTAGATGCAGTGTGTCAGGCACTGTCATAGGCAACAGATATATAAAAACAAGAAAGAAACAAAGCCCAGCCAGAATTGTTTTCTTAGTTACTTTTTTCATTGCTGGAACAAAACACCCTATATCCACAAGTTAAAAGAGGAGACGTTTATTTTGGCTCACAGTTTGTAGAGGTTTCAGTCCATAACTGGCAGCTCCAAGGCAGGCAGCATGGCAATGGGCCTGGTGGAGGTGGCAGAAGCAGTGATGCTCATGGGAGTAGGAGGGGTATTTATATCTCCAAGCCGTGTCCATGAGACTCACCTCTTCGCACCAGGCTTCCCCTCCTAACAGTATACCCAGCTGTGAACCCACCAGTGGGCTAATCCATATCACACGCCCAGGACCCAGTCACTCCGCAAAGCGCCCCCTGTGAGTCTTCGAGGGTATTTAAATATAGGCCATAACAATTGCTGAAGAGGCTAGAGACAAGAGAGTAAATAAAATGCAACTATAAATCAAAGTAACGAGAGCCCGGAAGGAGCTGGAAGAAGAGAAGATGGAGGAGTGCTAATTAAGCAGGACAGTCATTGATTGCCCTGGGAGAAGATATTTGAGGAAAGATCTGAGAAACCAGCCTGTGTGGCATGCAGAGATGTGGGTGGGAAGGGAATTCCCAGCAGAGCCAGCTAAACATGCAAAGGCTCTGAGTGGAAATGTTTGTAGAATGCTCTGAAATAGCATGGAAGCTGGTTTACTCAAGATGGAGAGGGGCAATGGAAGAAAACTTGACAGAAGCAATCTACCAGCTAACTAGGGCAGGGACCATATAGTCATTTTTAAGCTAGGCAAATAAATTCACCTTTTGAAAACAATCCATCACACAAAAAAACTATTAGAAAATTGTGTGCGTATGTATGCATGTAAAGCAATCATGTTTACATTTTTTAATAAAATCACCCTAAGAATAAGTAGGGAGATCAGCACAGTGCATTTGTGCTGCAGTGATCTTGCTCTGAACTATAACAGAAAAAACAGAACTTTGAAAAGTAGGGGTTTGTTTCTCTTGCATAGTCTGAATCAGCTGAAGACAATCTAGTAATTAGAATTATAATCAATGTCTCAAGCTTCCCCATCTTTCCCTTGTGCCATCATTAATGTCTGGCTTCCGTCCTCATCTGGACTCCTGTTATGGGCCAAATATTTGTGTCCTCCCCAGAATTCATCTTAAAATCCCAAGTCCCAGTGTGAGGGTATTATCAGGTGGTTAAATCATGAGGGTGTAGCCATTACAAATGGGGTTGATGGCCTTATAAGGCAGACCCCAGGGAGCTCTCCTCACTCTCCCATGTGAGGTCCCAGAGAGAAGGCAGCTGTCTACAACTCAGAAAAGGTGTCCACGTCAGACACCATATTTACTGTCTCCTTGGTTTGGCCTTCCCAGCCTCCATACCTGAAATACAAATTTTGTTGAACCCACCTAGTGTTTGTAGGATAGTTTGGTATAGCAGCCCAGACAGATAAAGACCCCTTCTCATGGGCACATAATGTCACATGTATTATGCATCACAGATTTTCACATCAATTAAACATCACCAATTAAAGCATAATATATACTTGAGTCCAGATTTTACAAAAAATATAAAGCCAGACACACACACACACACACACACACACACACACACACGGGGCTGGTTGATGATCATTCTTTGAGGTGATAGAGTCAAATAAACAGAAATTGTAAGGACTTCAGTTTTTCATCCTGAACAAGCAGGTTAAACTGGTGGAATCATTAAATACCATTTAAAAAGGAGTTAGGAGGTGGGGAGAAGATTTCAGTTTGGAAATGCATCATGCTTGAGATTCTGGTAGATGTTTAAGTAGAAGATTAGGATCTAAGGGACTTATCAGGACTTGATATATGAATTCTGGGATCTTTAGCTACTGATGGAATTTTAAACAACGATATATCAAAAAAATCACCAAGGGTGTGAGTATAGCTAGAAAACAACACCACGGGATGAGACATCAGGCACACTGTATGAGATGGTTTGGAAGGAGGAGAAGGAAGAGTTTGCAAAGGAGGCTGAGGAGGAGTAGGCGGTGATAGTCAGGCAAAGGAATAAAACAGACTGTGAGAAGCAGAGGATGATCAATGTTAGCAACTTAAAAAGCAGGAGAGCTAAATACTTGTCATTGTTTCAGTGATTGTAGAGGCAGTGTCAGTGAGCGACAAATATGACTCAGTCATAATTACACAGTCTTACAAATAAAAACAAAGAGCTGACTTCCAAAGAGATTACTTCTTCATCATTAAGATTTTCAGCAAACTTCTAGAATGGCCAGACAGAAATAATGTAGAGAGGGCTGCCCTAGACAGAGGGATAGGCCACATGACATTAAGATGTCCTCTAGGGTTTTAGAATTAATTTGTAAAAGTGCTCATGAGTCTTCTACATCTCTTTCAAACAAAGTGATCACCCTGTCACTCACTCTTAGGGAAGTTCTTTTATCACAGACAATTAAAACATAATGTACACTTGAATCAAAAAATTTTAAAATGTGAATTGATAAAATACAAGCAACACATACACCTATGAAATTCACTGAGGTCTTACTGATAAGAAAACTTAAAATCGGCATGGAGAATTTTTCCCAGTTTGAAGTGCAGGAAATTTCCACAAAATGCAGAAGCCTTTATGTATTCCAAAAGAAATGATGAGATTGAGGTACAAGAAAGAGGGAAAGAAAACAAAGACAGTCAGGCTGAATGCTACTTTTAGCCCTCACAATCTCCCTGCAGGGTGTGAGTCTGGATTTTATCTATTTAAACTGCACTGTAAGTCACTCTGGGACAGATCTGCAATGCATAGCATGTGGCAAATCCTCTGTCTGCTGCCTAGGAAAGTACAACCTAATGAAAATCACTTGGTACATAATTTGGCAACCTGCTGCTTAATAGCAGACAGAATAAGTGGGTAGGAGCAGATTACTATTATTTAACATTTATTAAGCACCCACTGTGTACCTAGTGCTCTATAAAACATGGATGAATCCACATCTTCTTACTTTCAGACTTTGATTTCAAGCAAAAGTATGTATACACAGACTTTTAGAAATATCACTCATGCTGCATGCTTAGAGTTCTCCCATATACATATATATGGATATGTTATGTGTATATATACATTTTATGTTTAAATTTATGAATATATAAATGTATGTGTACAACAATATTGTAAAAATGTTATCCTATAATATTGTTTGCTTAAACCTCTCTCCACACACATATTTTTGCCTTAGTAGGGATAAAACAAAAACATGATGGGCAGAAGTGTAGACAGTTCGAACTGAGGAAGACCAATAGCATAAAGTAGCTGAAATCAGAAAGGAAGAGAGAGAAGAACATAGGAAATCTGTTTCTCTCCTGAAGGAGCATTAATTCCAGCAGTCAGCTCAGTACTTGCTGCACATCGACATTACCATGTGCATAGATGAAGAGTTTAGGATATAAAGCATATGATACAAAAAATCTGCCAACTGGAGTTTATGATCTAAAGAGGACACAGAAGCAGAAACAGGAGACATGGGAAGCACCATAATAAGAGTGTTTGGGGTAAATAAATGAAGACTGGATTCTACCTATGGTTTGGAAAAGACACTCACCTTTGATTATACAAATCAAATCTATCCTTTTTGAGCAGTGTAAAGACAAGAAATGAAGCCCTCTTATGAAACAAATATACAAACTGTGTGGAGACTGAGCATGGTATTTCTTATCGTGCTATCTTCATGGTTTCCTACTTTGGCCTGGCTTTTGTCCTATTTCCCCAGCCTGTAGCAACTCCCTATGTCATTAATTTAATGACTTGATTTCAGTTGTAAAACAAAAAGACAGTGCTATCCAAAGACTGTATCTTAATTCATTCAGTTCTCCATTAGGCACTCCTTTATCAGATTCCAAAGCACTTTATGGTACCATTAAGAGGAGTGTATCATTCTTCTTTCTTAGTGGATGAGTGTATTTCTGACTCCCCCAGACTGAGCTCCTCTGAGGCCAGGAACTGGGCATTCGCTTGACACCTAGGTAAGGCTGCCAGATTTAGAAAATCAATAAATAGTTTGTCCAGTTAAATTTGAAGTTCAAATAAGTAACACTAATTTGCAATATGTGCTTATTCAAAATATTGCGTGGAAGTCCTTGTCTGTTATGCTAATATTGGTACTGATATACTCATATTCCTACTAGAACTATTCAGTGTTTATGTCAGTGTCAAAGTTAACTGTGCGTCCCCTATCTAATTTGGCGACTCCATGTGGAGCTAGCCCTGAAGCACCATTGAAGAGGAAGGAAATATGTTTTCGTCTCTGCAGTTTGCTCAGGTGGCTCATCTCACCCCTCTGAAGGGGAGCAGGAGGCAGAGCAGGACACCTCTGAATTCTGCTAGTGGGAGAAAGTGTGGACTTGCAGTTGTGCAAATTCTACCACCGGAGCCTGGTGGAGGCTCAGAGTGGCTGCATGGAGCAGTGCTTCCTCGGGGCTATGGGCTCTGTGTGAGCCTCAGCTCCCAGCCACAGGGCAGGGCTAGCAGACAGAAGGACTGGTGCTAGCCCTTAGCTTAGGAGAGAGCTACAGACTCTAGACTAAAGCAAGGATTTGAGATCGTGTTTCTTTTTCAAGGGAGAGTCTTTCAGAACTCAGCCTAACTCTTTGGAAATCACCTCAAGTTCCTCTTCACCTGATGTTGCCTGAGACCATCTGGGAGAAAGAGTGACAGGATGGTCACCACCATCCCGGACTTAGACAGGCACAGGTGCCAGGCCCAGCACTGATGGAGCCTCCAGGAGGTACGGGGTCTTCACCTCGACCCCGAAGATAATTGCATTTGCCCTTCCCTCCTTCTTTAATATTAGCTAGAGAGTTATAGAAGTGCAGTTCAAGTCCTGTCTTCCAACTGGCTTGACACTTTAATACTTTCTCAAACAGAAATCCGGAGCTTCCAAGGCTGCTGCGAGCACAGTTCTCTGCCCCTGAACCTCATTTCCACACCTGGACTTTGACACCACCCTCACCGTGCAGGGCTCGCTGCAGCTCAGAGAGAATAAACGATGGCCCTGCTGCACGCTGGGCACTGGGTCAGTATGAATTCTTGCCATTGTGTTTGGCGCATGTACAGCTCCCTGCTTCACTGTCTTTCCTCTCCATCCCTGGGAGCCACTTTCTGTGCAGCGCACCCCATCCCAGTGATGCCTGTCTTCCGGGGCTCAGTCTGTGTCAGCTTCAGGTCACTGTGTGAGTGGGTGAGCAAGGGCTCATCTCATTTCAGGGAGAATCATGATGTCAGTGTTAAGGGATCCAACTTCATGAGCTCAGAGAGTGAAAAGCGAATATTTCTGACAGATGTTTACCATTTGGGGAGCTATGATAACTGCAGGCACACATTCACACACACACACACTCACACACACACGAAAAATACCAACAGTGCACTGCATCACCATGCCATGAATGCCTCTTTTGACTGGGAAACTTCATATAATTTTTCAAATATGTACTTAATATGAAATTGACAATCATTTATTTCTCGTGGAGAGTATTGAAAGATGAAGTATCAACACCAGAAATGAAATGAGTTAACTCTGTAGGTGAGGTGCTACTAGGCTTCCATGACCATTCGTGACCTGTGGCATTGCTCAGCCGTGAAGCTGTTTCTGAAACTGGGGGGGCATAACCTGCCCATCTGATTCACAGAGACCAAAATCCCAGGGTTCTTCACCTTCTCCCTTGTTTGCCGGCTTCGGGGAGTCAGTACTCGTATATTTAGTTCTGTGAAACAACCGTTTTGGCCTAGGACATGGGGAAAGGTTTCCCAGCCTTGCTATGAGGAAGTTTTCTTTCTCATTAAATATTAGGGAAATGGATAACTTTGAACTCACAGCATAGTAACTTTTGATATGCTCCATGTATGCAAACTTTTAGAATGCTTCCATAGGAGATTTAATACTCTCAATCTCATGTTTTGGCATGAAGAGGCATCTGCTGTAGCATGTACTTAATTGGTTGTCTTCTATTTCTGAAGGATCCACACCTTTTTTTTCCTAGGTCTCTCCTAGTACATTTCTTGATCTCCACACCATTAACTAGAAGGTAGCATTTCATTGTAACAAATGAATGTTTATTTGATTTACTTGCTGAATATTAAATAATACCAACAGTAAATGGATTTCATGAAACTTTCAAAAAGTTAAATTTTCTCCGCCTTTGAAAATGCTTTTGCATTTTAAAATGTCTGAGTTTAAATATACCTCACCTTTCTCATCTATAAATTGAGTATTATAGTAGTATATATCACATTATATAAAGATAAGTAAATGTCAGATGCTTTAGGACATGTGAAGGACATAGACTACAGCATTGTTAAACAATAGAACTTGAGCTATTATTATTATTGCTGTTATTGTTGTTATTATTGCCATCTAATGGAATTCTACTTGGTTGGTGGCATCCAGCTCAAATGCTGTTATTTCTCTTAGTGTGGCTTTGCTTGTCCCAGTTTCCCCAGAGTTTATCTCTTTGTTGTGGTCACATAACACCCTTAATTCTCTACATTGTAGCACTTGTATACAAGGGCTGTCATACCTCTCCTGGTATCCACAATCTGGGTCGATATCTTAATAAATTCATGCTCTTTAAGGCTAATGCTGAGCAAAATACCTTGAACATTTATGTATCTTGAATATATGAATGAAATCCAAGGTAGGCATGTATGCCAGTTCATTCTATAAAACCTTCAAATCAACAGAAGTTAGCATGTGTTCAGAACAAGTTCGTGTCCATTTGGCTATGCTACATCTTATCAGAAATTTAAGCAAAGCTTAGTTAACTTTTCATATATATCTATATATTTGAATACAACCTCAGATACGGTGTGAGAACTCCCTAATCCACAGAAAGATTTCAAGAGCCTCGAACAGCAGAAATAGAGACTGACATCCAGACTTCATTTCTTCCAAGCCATCTTCATGAACAGTAACATTTCATTTGATTCAAGGTTTTGGCAGAATGTTCTCCACAGCTTTGATTCATTTTAGCTTAAATTTGTTTTTAACTTATTATGAGCATGACTTGATTTAATCAATCAAAATTAATCACATCTGAAGAAATAAACTATATTGTCTTATCTTCACAAATCTTTGGATATAATAAAAAAATCTTTTGGATGAGATATGAGGTTGTCTTTTCCTTTGTGGGAAGGGTAGGAGTTGTTTCTTTTTGTTTTGCTTCAATTAAAATATATCCTACAAATATATGTCACAAGAAAATACTAGGAAAATATGTAGTAAACATTGTATACATAATATACAAAAGAAGAAAAATGTTATATTTTTATTTTTTGGAAACCAAAGAAACCAATATGAAAGAAATAAATGTAAAAAAAAATGGTTGTTTGGGTACATTTATTCTAAAATCAAAATTTTAAGACATAGGGATCAAAAGAAGTAAATGAATAACGAAGCCTCAGAAAAGTGTTTGTTGATAAAGTTTCCAAAAGTTTTCATTTTCTTTCACACTATTTTTTAAAAAACATAGACATGTTTATTTTGAGACACTCCTCATGAGAAATCTATTATTCTGAAATACAAATATCTAAATATTTAATAAAATATAAATATCTAAAGATGTAATACACTGGCACTTCACTCTATTTTACTGTCTTACTCATTTATTTTTGTATTAGTATATCATTTTGAGTCATTTAAAACTACCTTTCCCCACTTCAAGATAATTATTTCTGGATTTTATTTATTTAATGTTTAATTCTAAAACTATGATTTAAGGAGACCGATCTCTGGCCACACAATGTGATGCACTATACCAAATCAACTCGCTAACGAACCGGGACCAAATCGTTCTAAACCAAGCACTTAAAGCCTCTGGAAATAATCAGAAAGAATTGCTGAATGAGAAACAACAAATGAAGAATCACTTGTCCAAGGAAAATGACAAATGTCTTTGGAGAGGTGCAGGTCCGTGCTCTTTGAGTCAACAGTGCTCCCTCCCTGCCCCTCGCGGCCTTGAGCAGAGACTTGGGTCCAGGAAACTCCAGGTCCTCTGACCAGGCCACTAGCCAGGGTCCTTCTGGGGAGAGAGCTCAGGAGTGGGACTCTGCCTGGCTCTCTCTTGGTGGGGCCTATTCCAACAGAGTGAAGTCAGGAACAGGGAGCAGCTGCCTTCTCCTGCAGAGAGCCCAGTCAGAGAGAATCCAACCCCCATCTCCCTCCCCACCCTGGTGGTGAGGCACACATTAAGTTAGGAGAGAAAGGTAGAGAGAGGACATCATGTACTGCTACTCCAGCTGTAGTGGAGCTCTCAGTCCCAGAGCAGAGCTGTCTTTCAATTCCAAGAGATGCTGGCCGCAGTCCCCATCCTCAGCTCCACAACCCTCTCTGGCTCAAAGGTTCTGCTTGGGGATGGGGAAAATCATCCGACAATGGATAACTCTGGTGTCTTCCAGAAGCACTGACTTCTGGTACAAGACAGTATGAGACCCTCGAATATAAGAGCACTCTTGAGACCAGGAGTCACAGTGGTCAAAAGCAATTTGGAAAATTCATGGATTTCATCAAAATACAGTCCAGACTCCTCATCTAGTGTGGCTAGGCCATTGAAGCTCAGGAAGAACACAGCCTGAGGAGCCCTCATGGGGTCAGCACAGTTCTCCAGCACTGACCTTGGGGTTTGACCGCCTGGGTTTGATCGGATCAGTCTGCACATCTGTGTCTGTTCCAGAGCACTGAAGAAGAGAGCAACCAACCAGGAACTGGCTGAGATTGTCAGAGGGAGAAACAGTCAAAGACCCCTGCCCGAACCACACCACCCAGAGAGGACTAAAAGCATACCCAGGGCTGCTTGGTTCCTACCTGAGGATCCATGTCAGAGGCTTAACAGTATGGTGGGCAAATAGAGGTCACAAGAATGATACAGCCAGCTGCTGGAGAATAACAAAGCAAATGACAGACAACAAGTCCCAGCTGGGACAAGGAGAAGCTCCCAGAGTTGCTCTACTTGCCAGGACCCAGCCTTGCTACCCTGAGTTGCTTCAAGGGCCCAGGACTGAACAGGATGTGTCCACCAGAATCTTCCCATGGCCCAGGCCCCAGCCTGAGTTTTCACCTTTTAGCCGTGAAAGTTCCCAAACGAGTCTAAAGACTAACATCTCGTTTTGAACTTTGACCTGATAATTGTTCTCTAGTATGTTAGTTACATAAATCTGTACCTTTCCTTAATAAATTTGTTTTTAATTGACATAAGTGTATGTATTTCCTACGTATGTGTTTTAAAATATGCATGCCTTGTGGATCAGCTAAATTGAGACCACTAAGATATGCCTCACCTCACATATTACTTTTAGTGATGAAAAGATACTCAGCAATTTTCAACACAATAGATTGTTGACTACAGTCATCACTTTAAAGTGGATCTCTTGAACATATCACTTCTAACTGAAGTTTGTATCCTTTGATAACATCTTCTTAAACCTCCCCTCGTGCCACTATTCTATTAGTTTTGGAGAGTTCCAGTTTTTTACTTTATATACATATGTGGGATCATACAGCTTTTGTGTGCCCATGCCTAGTTTCTTTTATTTAACACAGTGTCCTACCAATTCACCTATGTTGTTGCAAGTGACATAATTGTCTTGTTCTTGAAGACTAAATGATATTCTGTTGTATGTGTAGGATGTGATTGCAGAATACAGTGAATATTTAAATAAAAAACTTACAGTTATTGATCCCCCTCAAAAGACCTCCTCTTGCTTAGAATACACTGATCCCATCATTCTTACCATTTTCTGAAGCAGCTCTGGAGTCCTCTTTCATAAGTGTCATTAGTTGCACTATTGTGACAGCTTCAATGAACTGAATCAATTCAAAACAGTTACCTTTCATGGTCATGTTGGCTTTGGAGAAAAGTCAGTAGTCTCACAGTGACAGATTCAGGGAATAAGGTAGATGAGGACACACTGTAATTTTTTTATCTGACAGACATTGCCATAAACATTTTGAATTGATCCAGGACATCAGGGCAGCCATGATAGAGCAATTAAAGATACTCATGAACGAGTACTTCTAGAACTGCTTCAGAAAGTGGCAAGAAAAATGGGACATGTGTTCCAAGTGAAACAGTGAGTATTTTGAGAGGGATTAACATCAGCATGTCTTTTACTATAATTTTTAAAAATTTAAACATTCACTGTATTCTGTGATCACAACTCACATGTCACATTTCCTTTATCCATAAATCCATCCATCCATTCATCAGTGAACACCTAGGGTTAGTCCACAGCTTAGGTGTTGTGCATAATACTGCAATAAATACCAGAGCACAAACACCTCCTCAATCTATTGATTTCAACTCTTTACTGACTTATCATGTGGCATTTCTGTTTTCCCCATACAGATTCCCATAATGGCTATATTATTTTACAATACCACCACCCATGTAAATGAGTTCTGCGTTCTTTATATCCACAGTAACATTTGTTATCTTTTGTTTTTTGATGAAAACCACTCCAACAGGCATGAGGTGATATCTCATTGTGGTTTTAGTTTGCATTTCCCCACAGATACCTAGTTATATTCAATGTTTTTTTATACATTTGTTAGATATTTGTATGCCTTCCTTCAAGAAATGTCTGTTTAGATCATTTGCCCATTTTTAATTGAATTCTTTGTTTCCTTGCAATTGATTTTTTCAAGTTACTTCACATTGCTATGTCTTAGATCTAGAAGGACCTCCAAAAGCCCCTTGAGTTCAGAAGTGGAGATTCTGGAAAAATTGGATTATGAGGGCACCATATGCATCAGTGGATTAATCCAGGAAATGAGTCCTGGTGGGAAGAGACAGTCACTGGGGTCATGACCTGGAAGCAGAAGTTTGCCTCCCACTTCTTGCTTCACTGACTCCTGGCCACCATGATAGCAGTAGCTTCCCTCCATCAGTCAGTGGCACCCTTTCTGCATGGGTGCCAGCCAACGATGACCTTAATCTTGTAAAAGCTGTGGTATCTTGGCACTATTTCCAATTTGTTACATCTTTATTTTTTTACTTTTTACATACATATTTGTTATTCAAAATAATTTTATTTTTATGTTATCATATAATATAGGTATTAAGATATATTTTTCTTAAAGAAATGGCTATTTAGTGCAACTTTTTCTACCAGTAAAATCAGCTTTTTTTCCTATTATACTGCTTTGGATCCTTTCCCGTGTATGAGGTGACTCTACTTGGGAACTTTCTGGACTACCTATTTTGTCCATTGACCATTTTTGTATCCTTAAGTACTATAGATTTATCCAAATATTTTTATCTGGTATTCTAGATCTTCCACATTTTTTCTTCTCCTTTGGTCATTCTTGAGTCTTTACCTTTTTAAAATAAATTTTAGAACAATTTGTCACATCAACTGCTAGGATTTTTTTCCCCATTAACTTTATTGGTACATTTTAGGTATAAAATAGGTACATTCATCATTGGGATCTTGTACCATTACATGAGTCTCTTGGCTCTTATTTTTTTTTCCCCTTCCCTTGCCCTCCCTTCACCCCCTCCACCTTTCCCTATTTGCAAAGACCTTGTTTCCATTATTTTCCTCTTCTCATACTCATATATTTTCCTTTCCCTTTTTTCCCTTCCCCTACCCCTCCCAATTCCCCTGCTCTTTTAGACCTTTTCTTCCTGTTACACAATATCAATTATACATTTTTTAAATTATAATATTAAGATCTAGGAGACATTACCACAGATTTTACAGAATTTAAAAGGATATAGAAAGCATATTACAAAAATCGTTTTTGAAATAAATTTAACAATTTCTAAGAAGTAACTTGGAAGACAAATTAATGAAACTAACTCTGGAGGAAATATAAAATTTGAATAGCACCTATTAAAGAAAGGATATTCCTAGCTTGAAAACCTACCTATATGACAACAGCAGGCTCATAAACATTTTAACTGATAAATTATATCAAACATTTAAAGCAGAAAAAAGAAGGAACACTTCTCCCCTCATTTTAGGAAATCAACATTGTGCTAATCCTATAACCAGATAAAGATAACAGAAGAAAAAAGTATGAACATAGATAGAAATTTGTTTAACAAAACAAACTATGAGAAGTCAGATCTGGCAGTATGTAGAAAGTGGTTTTATTATAGGGATGGCAGTGTTGGTTCAGCATTGGAAGATCCACCCCCAAAAGTAATCATTTTAACAGAGGAAAGGAGAAAGCCATATGATCCTGTCACTAGTTAGAGAAAGAGTATTGGACTAAATTCTACAGCTGTTCATGGCAAAAGCTCTCAGGAGACTAGAAGTAGAACAGAACCTTCTCAACAGATCAAAGACATGTGCTCCATACTTCCAACAAAAACTCCTTCTATGAATGGAGATGATACAATGCTTTCTCCCTAAAGTGGGGAACAAGGGCATATATGCCTACTCTTCATCTGTCCATTAGACTTTGAAACATAGGTCTAAACCAAAATAGTCTGGCAATAAAATGACACAACTAGGATAGGATTGGCACGGCAGAAGCAAAATCTTTAAATGTTGATGAAATGATCATCTACAGAGAAAATACTACAAAATCTCTAGGAGCCCCTTGAACTTGTACTTAAATTTAGCAGGATTAGAAAACACAAGGTATATATAAAAATTCAGGTCTGTGTATACTTGTTATAAATGAAGAACTGGATATTGAAATTGAAAAGTTAAGTAGGAGTACGAAGGACCCAGAAAAGCCGAAAACAAAAACAAAAACCATGTTGGAAGACGTTTAGCACCCAATTTTAAGACTTCCTCTAAAGCTACAGTAATCAAGGCAGTGTTGGTGTAAGGAAAGACATATAGATCACTGGAATAAAACAGAGAATCTAGAAATAGAACCACACATATATGGTCCACTGAGTTTTGAAAGATTATTTAAGATTAGCATTTTATAGAATATAAACTCGATTCAAGAGCCGAGGAAGAGATAGTGTCTTCAGAAAATGGCACTAGAACACCTGGTATCTGTATATAAAAAATTAACCTCAACCCTTTTTTTCCATACATGAAAACAACGTAAAGGGATATATGAATTTAAATAAGAAAGCCTAAAAGTATAAAACTTTAAGAAGAAATTATAAGGGAAAATATTTATGAATTCAGGGTAGGCAAGAACTACCTAGGAGACAAAAAACATGATGTACAAAAGAAAAAGAATTGATAAATGAGATTCCATCAAAATTTAGAACTTTAAATGACATCATTAAAATGAAAAGTAGTCCTTAAACAGACCATATTTACAATGAATATAACCTATGACCAGAACATATAAAGAATTCTTAGAGCTCATTAATAGACAGCCCAATTAAAATGTAGACATAAGAAGATGATAAATAGCCAGTATAGCACAAGGAATGGTGTGCAACTCTAGAATCAGAAAAATACTAATCAGTACAATAATAAGATTGAATTATACACTCATTAGGGAGATGAAGTTAAAAGTTTTAAAAGCCTTGTCATGACTTTATCTTTTTGTTGGATTCTCCCCCTTTGTGTTTAATTTGTCACGCCCAATGGGTTCATTCTGCTAGGTTTCCTGGGGTTGTGATCCTCATTGTCTTTTCCTAGGGTATTGTCTAAAATTTTTTGGAGTGCCTGTTTGGTATTCATGAAGTTCCCGAGGTGCTCTTTATCATGAAAGTATCTTATTTCTCCATCAATTTTGAAAGATAGTTTTGCAGGGTACATCAATCTTGGTTGGAGGCTGTTTTCCTTTAGGGCTTGAAATAAGTCACTCCAAGCTCTTCTTGCCTTGAGGGTTTGGATTGAGAAGTCTGCTGTGATTCTGATGGGCTTTCCTTTGTATGTAATTTGTTTCTTTTCTCTCACTGCTTGTAGAAATTTATTCTTCTGTTGGATTTCTGGAATCCTAACTATTATATGCCTATGTGTAGATTTCTTTTGATTAAGGCTAGCTGGAGTCCTATATGCCTCACCTATCTGTATGTCAAGTTCTTTTCCCCTCCTTGGGAAGTTTTCTGCCATCACCTCTGTGAAGAGTTTTTTTATGTCATCTGCACTCTCTCCTCTTTCCTCACTGACTCCAATCAGTCTTATGTTTTTCTTCTTTGCATCATCTAGCAGCTGCTGGATTGATTTCTCATGTTCCCTCACAATTTTAAAGCAATTTTTCTTTTCCTCCTCACTAATTGCAATCTTATCTTCTATATGTGAAATTCTATCCTCACATTGGTTTATTCTGCTGCGCAGACTTTCGATGGAGGTTTTAATCTCTTGGAAATCTGTTTGTATCTGTTTTATGGATTCCATTTGTTTCCTATGTTGGGATTCCATCATGTTCCTCACATCCTCTATTTTTTTATCTGTGTCCTCTTTAGATTTATTAATCATGTCTTGCACCATGAGCAAAATCTTTGCTGTTATCTGAGTAATTATTTCTGATTGCATTTTTCCCAGATCCTCTTTTGTTGCCAGTTCAGAGAGTCCAGGTGGTTGAGCATCAGAGTGTTCCATCTCGTTTCCCTTTGAGGTTGCTGTAGGTTATCTGGAAGTCTGTTTTTGAGGTTTGTTTATGTGTCTTCTCATTTCCATGGCGGGGGGGTGCTTCTGGCACCCACGCAGCTCACCTTTTCTGCCCTAGGAGCTTGGGATGGCAGCGGGGGAGCTTCCTTCTGGGTGCTGGGACCGGCTGAGCTTCTCTGCCCTAGGAGCCTGGGATGGAGGCGGGGAGCTTCCTCAACTGCTACAATTTTTAAGATAGGATTATACTGAATTTAACTATTAACTTCGGAAGATCTGATTTTTTTAAACATACTTAAATAATTCAAACATAAACTTGAAGAAAAACACAACTGAATGCTTACAGTGTGCTAAATGCTGTCACATGTATTCTTTTTCTAATCATTCTAACAGACTCTTAAGACAGGCACTATTTTTAGGGGAGTGTGTCTCCTTCCAGAGACGGCTAGAAAAGTAGTGACTTGCTCAAGGTGAAATAATTTTTCGTAGGAAAAGTGGTGCTTTTTATTCTCTGACTTGAATAGATGTCCTTCCAACTTTACACAAGTACCTTGAAAGTGAGCAAAAATGTGTGCTCATTTGGAAAAAAGAAATACTGGGTGATACCTCATGGTTTTATAGCTTGTATATATATGAATAACTTTCCCAGTGGACAAAACAGACATAATGATAATGAGAGTAGTTGTGTCAAAAGTTCAAAGTGAAAACCTGTGACTTGTAGAGCTGTGTACTAAAGACCTAAATACTTAAAGTTGTTTATCTGTTTATTTTTGCAGAGAAGCAACTTTCATTTCTTTCTATGTAGCAAATCTTATACTTGAAAATGTGAGAATCGTGACTGTACTCAGAAGGACAGGTCTTGAAGAGTGATTCTTCGGGCTAACTGGGTGTGTGTTACTTATGTGATCGCCATTTCCAAAATCAATAGGCTCTTTTTTCAGAAATTATAGATCCCTAGTGCCTTATAAGTTTATTATGA
Organism: Heterocephalus glaber; assembly: GCF_053883595.1. Lineage (NCBI taxonomy): Eukaryota > Metazoa > Chordata > Mammalia > Rodentia > Bathyergidae > Heterocephalus > Heterocephalus glaber. The sequence goes on from NW_028258413.1 coordinate 6,943,665, forward strand.
AGAAGTGTTGAAGCCTATGTACTCAATAATTGAGTCACATTTTTCTCTTCTTCTGGCCTACAATGACAGTAAAATAAATAACTATTTCATGTTTATGTGCTGCATATATGTAATATATAGCACTTCACATTAATAGTTGGTCTGGTAAAAATAAATGGAAGTTAGCAGAGAAGAAATATGAGGGGAAATGGCTTCATGTTAAGTAACTACATCAGATATGGGTGTCAAAATTGTGCTTGACTGTTCAAGTATTTGAAAATGTGCAAGGCCATTAAAGTCACAGGATCTTAAATTGATTAAGCAATAAGAAGCTTTGCCCTCATTAATATTTCAAAAACTCACAAATGAATAAAAAATTCTTTAATCACCAGGTCAAAATGAGCATATTTTTCATCTTAAAAATGTGGTTATAGATGATTCAGTGACCAGATACTACAAGCTCTGGATTCTGTAACTATGCTGAGGAGACAGTGAATTGTTGTTGTTTATAAGAACTATGGGAAAATTTCAGATCTGGGAATAATCAAGATCTAATTTAAAAGGCAAAAAAGAGACAAGGTATCTAAACTTTTCAAGGAAGCTATCTCAATTGTGTATGTAATAACCTTGTCTTACAAATAAGCTGTTATATTATTGAAAAAGTAACAAAGAATGTTAAAATGTCCCATTAGACAATTATATGAATAGTATAAGAGCCAGACTACCATGTATTAAACTGTTACAAGCCAAGAAATGTTAAGTGTTTATTATGCCACTTTTATTAATTTTGTAACAGCTATTTTTCATGTTTAATACCTGTTGAAATAGATTCTTCTTAAGACAGCTAAGCTTTGTAATCTTTGTATGAAAGACGACAACAATTATGTAGTTGACATTTTGTGCAATATGAAAACTTGGTCATTATTCTCGAGTCTTTATTTCAAACCTTTGATAGTAAACATATTAAGCTTAATTGTGGTTTAAAATGAATTAAAATGTTATATTGTGTCAAAATATTATTGAAAATAATCATGTATGCAAAAGGACACAAATAAAAATAAAACACATATGCATATGCATTTAAGCTTAAATGAAAAATTTATGACAGAATTTATTGAAAATTCTGAATAATTGAAATTATTAACGTACTTTTTTGGAAAGCTACAACCAAATGCTCTCAAGATCTAAAAGAAAATACCCTTAACTACAGATGACCTATTTCATGTAGTGTTTCTCAGATATGTGAGAAAGAATTGCCTATTGTTAAAAAAATAAAACCCTGTGACTTAAATCAGGAATATTGTTGGATTCCCTAAATTGTTGGACATTAATGCAAGAGATGATTAATCAGCAATGCAGAGAAACCAAATATCAAGTCATGAACAATTTGGATGAATTATAGCCCTGTTGTGCTGAGTGAATAATGTGAGTCCCCCAATGATGATGTGCTATATGATTCCATTGATTATGGAAAATAGATGAGGTTTGTCAGGGGTTACAGGGATGGGAGAAGAGGAGAAGGGCAGTGGGGGTGGCCAATGAAAGGCTTCTTGTGCTGCAGGAAACCAACCCTGTATTCACCGCAGCCATGTTCACAGACTCACACGATAGCTCACTACAGTTCTGCAAAATTTCATTATTTGAGCAATGTGACTAACTGGCAAACCGTATCATATTGCTCTGTATTATCTACAACTCTATGAAGATTTACAATCATGTCAAAATAAAAAATTTAATCTAAAAAAGAAAACATACGTTTAAAGAAAATGTCAGTGAAACCAGGGGAAATGTGGTTAATCTGTCCATGGAGCAAGGTCATGGCTGAGATATTGTATATCAGTCTTTCTACTGACATTGAAAATATTTGCTAACACCCCTGTAGTCATGATTCAAATGAGAGAAAAAATTGAGATTTTTGTATTTAAATTAATAGTAAGTTTCTAGCATCAACAGTTACAGAACAAGTGTTCAAAATGTGGGGAGCAATCCCAAAGGAAATGTCTTTAATTACTACCACCCAAGGCTTTCCCACCTCTCAGGGAACAGGGCAACAATTTTTAAAAACAGCAAAGGGGCAACCATATGGGGTAAAGACAAAATAAAAGCAAAAGAGTAACAATATTAATGCTGACCAATTTAAGCTTAAAATTGATTTAAAAGAGTGAAGCTCTAAGTATGGTAAATTAATTTTGGGAATGCATAAACCAATGCATTTTCTTTTTTATTTCAGTATTTAAGTAACAATAAGATCTTTACATATGTAAAAAAATGAATTATAAATGAAAGAATTAACAGTTTAAGTTTGTTTGAGTGACACAAAATGAAAATGATTATTAGATTAACATGTTAGACTTGAAAAAATTTAGTAAGTTAAAACATTTCTCAAAATTCTCATTTTGCATATTAATGTTTTCTGCTTACAGAATGAGAACAAGGACTCTTGGAAAATCCAGGTACCACCCCAATGAGATCAACATTATGCACATTTCAGAGGCTCAGGTTTTTCAAATATAAAGTGAGGAAATTAAACCATAAACTCCTTTTTGCTGGTGACAACAATGATTTGTAGGAAAATTCGAGCTATTGCTCAGTGTAAAGCATAACATTTTTAAATGACATAGTGGTCATGTAATCCTTATATTCTCTCAATATGCGATCAGGGCCCCAAACATCCAACTGTTTCTCTAGTCATCTTGAGTATATTTAATATGTTTTACCTACCCTGTACATATAAAGTGATGATACAATAGAAAAAAGAGTTTATCTTTGCCCTAAAAACATTTTGTTCTAGGGCTGGTGATGTAGGTCAGTGGCACAGCACCTGCTGGCAAGCTCAAGGACCTGAGTTTGAGCCCTGGTACCAATAAACAAAAAAAACCATTTTGTTCTATGATCCAAAGAACACTGAAAAAGTTCTTTCCTAAATCTAGGCTTTTAATGAATTTAAAACTTCAAATACAGCGACTTCTGGCTTTTATTTTTGATATTTCATAATATTTTTGAATTTTTTCATTTGTATAAATCCATAGAGTATCTTTAGCTTTTTCTAGAGCATCTATAGCATTATTTCATTGTCTATATCTCCACTGAACAACAGCAACAACAAAACCGGAGAGATCGCGGCATGGTGAATCTTGGTTGCTTCAGCAGAGTTGCCTCCTTGCTCTCAATGTGTTACTTGATTCTCACAGGTCTGAGCGCTCCAGCCGTATCTGGACGAGTCAGACCAGCTGCCTGTGTCTGCCTGGGATTTATCCCTGTCAGCTTCCAATGATGCTGCCCCAGAGCCGAGAATTCGAGGCTGTTCAACTTATTTCATTGCTTTTTCACTCTAAGTAAAGCGCTTCAAAAGTGTATGTTGTCTTAGAGTTCTTCGAACACAGCTTCATCTGAAAGAAGTGATAGATTTTAAATGAAAAGAAGAAATTAAATAATTTGACCCAGCTCCCATGATTCCTCTACAGCAGGTGCCAGAGCTGTACCTCTGGAATCTTGGTTCTTTATACCACACTGCTTATTCCGAGTCTGTTCTTCCTATTTTTCTAATTACACTGTCTAGTTGATTTCCCAACAGGTAAGAAAGAATTTTAGTATATTTAAAACTCAGTCGTTTTCTAATTGAACTATTTTAGAAACTAAGATACTCACGAGACTACCATGAAGAATTTAAAAATATACTCTACAGTCAGAAATATATTGAGTCAAGTCTGGGTTCTGCTGTTTTGTAGCTTTATGACTGAGCTTTTGCTAAAATTCTGTTTCTTGAAATTCATTTGATAATGAGAAAAACAATACCTATTTTAAAAATATATGCATGAAATTTACCTGAGATATATAAGACTATATATTTTAAATTTGGACAATATGAGTGTTTAATAAATGTTAGCAATTTTGTTATGATTGTGAAAATTGAATGAAATGGACCAAAGCATGAACACTCAAGATGTCAGGGAGAAATATTTATGGATATTTATGATCTTAGTAGCCTTTGGAAAAATTGTGTAAAATGATCCTAATAGTGCACAGTGAATAAATAAATGCAATTAAGTAGTAGAGAGAACAGGGAACTTGTAAAGATTTATTAGTTCTCAAGATCCCCCTGATGATGGAGAGGCTTCAGAAGTGAGGACCTTTCCTCCCTGGTGCTCAGCACATCGTACGGCAGACTGAGACACCGTGAGGAACCACAGGGCAGTGCCTGGAGGGCTAAGTGTGAAGGGGGCCATTCACACCAAGTGTTCATGGCAGGCAGGGTGTCACCAGAATACCCGAATGTCCTGGTAAGCACGGACAACCACTTTGGAACACAGTGCCTTCGGCTCTCAGTTCTGCTGATATAAATGAACAACACACCCACTTCTCACCTTGCTGGAGCCCATGAGGAGGGCTCCCCACTGTCTCACAGGAAGCCACCTTCTAGTGATATCCTCATGGAGGAAAGGGGGAGCTCCACTCGCTTCACCCCCTCAGGAGCCCACTCCTACTCACAAGGCACAGAGTGACCGCTCGAAGGCTCCACCTCCAAATGCTATGACCCAGGGATTCAGGGCTCCACATGAGTGGGAGGACACACTCAATCCTTAACACTCAAGCTTGTACCTATTCTCTTTCTAGATAATTAAGAAAAAGGAAAACATCTATATAAAGACTCACATGCAAATACAGCAGCCTAACAAAACTGGAAACAAGCTCTGTCTACATCAATAGGTACATAAGCAAATCATGCTGTGTAAGATGGACTATTATACATTAATAAAAAGAAGGGCTATAGATACTCACAGCATAAATAAATAATTATTCCAAGAGAAGAAGCAAGACTTTCTTCACACTCTCCCAAAAGAGCACATACTGAATGATTGCGGTTATTATGCAATCTGGAAAATCTAGAGACAGACACCAGATTAGTTGTTTTCTAGGAGATACGGGAGGGGACAGCCAGTGGGGCATGAGACAAAAATTGAAACTGTAGTTATTGTATGTCAGTTGTACTTTACTGTACTGTAATGAGGTTTGTCTTTTGAAAGTTTATATTACAAAAAAATGACTTAGAGTCTTGATATTTCCAAGAGACAAAAATTGAGCAATCAAAGCACAATTAGAAGAATGTTTATAAGATTGTTAGATATTGCATTTTGTATTATTCCAAGAATTAAAAGTGTTATTTAATTTTCATTACCTTTATAGTTTATTAAAAGGTTTAGGTTTACTTTCCTCATTTTACGAAAGCTAATGATTCAGCAACTCAAGAATAGTGTGACTGTAGAACCTTAAGAATTCTTACTCTAATATTTTTTATATTGGACTTTGTCCAACTTGGCAACTTGAAGGTTCCTAGTAAGTGTAATAAAAAGCCTGTTTTGGGAGAATGTAGCTAATCACATATTTCCCAGCAGCAATACCCACTCTATAAGAGAAAAAAACAATACTTGAAGTTGACAGGGCTTCAGAATTACCTCAAAAGATACAAGAATGATGTCCCTTTATGTTTTGCTAGAATTCAGTGCATAAATAATGTAAATGAGGTGATTGCAATGGTTTAGTTTTTTATCTTACCCATTTTTCTTCATAAAGAAGGTTAGAATCAATTACGGCTGTTTTCAACAATAATCTCTACTCTTGGACATCTGCTAAAAGTCCACTGAAAAATAGGTCTCTTCCTTATGAAAATTAAGAACCCAGCATAAATTGAGGTGTAAGCAGGGTTCCTTTACAGTGAAAACCATAGGAATGAGCAATTTTGTCATTGTGGAATTTCATTCTAAATAAGTAAATGACTATGAATCAAATTTCCATCCTACAGAGCAACTGCTCGGCTTCCCATCTTTCTTTATAAAAACTGTCAAGTGTCAGGCAGGGAATTAGTACGTGAAGAGAAATAGTCTATACAGGGCAGGTGTTCTGTGAATGTCTTTGACTGACAAGAATACTGCTAAAACCTGCACTGAAGAAATGAAACCCTACTGTTTGTTGTCATTTGAATGTGAGGGATGCGGGCATCTCCCCTCCCTGAATATATCTCTCTGTTGGGCTGTCAAAACGCCTGTAATTTCACCATTAGAAATTCATCCCTTTCTACGAGCTGTGGCTGTGCGTGTGCGGAGGCTCAGGACAGAGCCCACAGTCCACGCGCACCTGGGGGACCTGTGACTCCGGAGGAGCTTGACACTGACTGGGGGAAACGTTGTTGCCTTCTCCTGACATCTTTCAGCCCTCACAATTTTTAGCTAGCTCATTTAGGGTGTGGTGTTTTTGCGATAGCTAGCAGACAGATAGAAAGCACGAGTCTGTTACGATGACGTATTACCAAGTGTGCTCAAGCGAAACAAATTTATGGCTATTTCCTTCAAATGGAGCCCTTTTCCATGGAACCCTTTCTGGTCTTTAAAATGCAGAAATTAGTGAGAATCTTTAAAAAGCACTCAGGAATAACTGAAGTGATTCAGAATGAGAGAGCTAATTCAGTGAGTGTGTGTGTGCACACGTGTGTGCAAGTGTGAGGGGGTGGGTCTAGGTTCAGCCTCCACAGAGTGTTAGGGATGCTCTGTTATTATTTTATCAGTTTACAAGCACAGAGAGGCAAGACTTTAATTATTCATAACGCGAGGCTCATGAGTCACATACCAGCAGCAAACATGCACAGCAATTAATAAACCGCCAGAAGCCAATGTCCAGAGCTCCAGAGCATTGCCTCTCAAGGAGAAGGAAGGAAAGTGACAGTCCTGAGATGGACCAGGGAAAATAGGCTGACAAGTAGGCCCAGGTCTCAGGGGTGCCCTCCTCTGCCTCTCCTGGCCTGGCCACAAGCCGTACTCTGCATTGTGATCTGGCCAAACTGCACACAGGGCGAGTGCTAAATGACCGCGCTCTCTGCCTGACCTTCCCTGACATGTGCTGTTACCACACACTCTCCTTTGCCTGCCCCTGACCCTGGACTATGATAACATGGTTATAACTCACAGGTCGGTTCAGACACCCAGTATAAAAATCTCATCTCATTAGATCCGGTCTAGTTTGCCACTGAGCAGAGGGAGGAGGTATCTGATCTGCAGTGAAACTATTCTATCTTTTTTTCTTTGGACATACTTTACATCTGTGTAATGTCATCTTCTTAGAAAAAATGCAAGTCTCTCCTCTTCCCACTACATCCTTTTGAAGCTTTTGCCTTCAGCTACTTTTCATTCAGCGTTCACATTTTCTAAAATTGGAATAAACCCAAATAGCTTTAAAACACTCATCTGGATGCATTTTGTCAACCTCTCAGTGTTTTCTCCCCCCCTTAAAAGAGAGGAGCTTCTTCAAATGCACACTTTGCTTTTGATAGCTCTGCAGTGATTGGGTGCACAGGAGATAGTGCCTGACGCATAAAATTCACTGATTCACTATGCAATATTTATTTCATGCCCAACATAAATAAAAATAAAATATTTCCTTGAACATTTTTGCTCACACGCTCCCTGGCTGCATTGCCACCAACTTTTCAGATCCCTCCATTAGAAAATTTTTATTTGCTCCCTGATATTACATACATCATCTCGGATCTGACCCTAATCAGACTATCCTTTGTTGGATAATAAACCATAGGCATTGCATGGATATGTATGGTAAATATATTGAGGGAAATGTAATAAAGATGGAATGAGTGTCATCTTAACAAAGGTACGTAAAGCCTTTCAAGAAAAAAAATTTTTTTCCTGCCTTAATTACCAATTACTTGGGCCTTGCTATGACCACATTAGTTCTAAGGAGCTATGATTAGTCAGTAATTTGGGCTTTCAAGTAACTGGATTAACTATTACAAATTTCAATTATTAGGGTGGGGCCGAGGCAATTTACAAAACTGTCATGAAGTCAGTGAAATCATCGCTGGTACAAAATTTGTAGCCTCTAGTGAGTCAAACAAAAGAAAACCTGATTATCCCCACAGCATGAAACCTAACTGAGGCAGCGGAGGGACAACTGGGAAGTATCTGCTGCCTGTAGAAGTATTTGTCGAGCGCAGTTAGTGCTGAGTGTTGCTGAGAGGTATTTATTGAGTCTCCCTAAGTGGCAGGGAATCACTAGTCAAGTGGACCAAGACTTGTTGGAAGACAAAGTCACAAAGGATGGTTGGAAGTTGAGGGGACAGAAGGTGCTCCCATGGAACCATGGTTGGAGAATGAACATAATCAAAAAGCTTCCCGTAATTTTGGCAAACTAAAGACATCTGTTTTTCTTGGAAATGGTTTTGACTTCTGTGACTTTGTTGTTGCTGTTGTTGGTGTTCATTTGCTTTTTTTTCCACCAAGAGAAAAAAAAATATATGTATATGGGATAGCCCATATACTCAGTGAAAGAAGGCAACAAACTTTCTCCCAGGGAAAGAATTCAGAGAACTGTTTCTGAAGAACCTTGACGTATTTATCACAAGGACCAAAGCAAGTACTTCCAATGAAGTTTTGTGTTGGTGTGGAAATCTGTAAGCTTTAAATTCTGAACACACTTTCTACTCACTTACTGTGGGTTTGACTCAGCAGTAGCTTTCCAGCTTTTTACTCATACCCTTTGTCAATTAAATTTGGCCTACGGATCCCTCCTTATGTAGCAAACTGTAACCTTATTTAGTATGCTAGCAAGTACCGCCTGAGTATCTTGTAACAAACTGCTGAGTCTGAGCAATTCAGAGCAGGTGAACTTCAGCCAGTCACAGGCGGCCAACTAGTCATATCATGCCCATGTAAGGTAAATGCCTTCTCACCAGCCCAAATACAGCAACCCTCAGCTGTAACCAATCAAGATGTGTTTGAACGTCACTTCTGTTCATTCATTCATTTATCTTTAAATACTGTTTTATCATGTAGCTGAGTAGATCCCTGACCTTAATCTGAGTGGTACCTGATTCATGAATCATTCTTTGCTGAAATAAATTCTTTTAAACTGTATTCATCTAAAGTTTTTCTTCTAATACCTTGAAGTTATTTTAAAGAACCACATAACCCTTACACCTTGAAAATTACATCTAAAAGTTTTTCATACATTTCAATGTACAAATAATATAATTTAGGCAGAAGTATTAATACTCCACATTACCAGTTATACTACTTTTTAAATGTATACAACTGAATATCAAGACCACACACTCGATTTATACCCCAACTCATTAAAACCACACAATAGTAAAACATTGTGTTATTCATTGTATTATTCATATTTTTTCTATTGTACATTTCTACTGCACTTTTCTACGTAGTTTTACCCCAATTAAAATATTTTGTTCTTTTTCTTTTAGTAAAAGTTGGCAGTACATAATGTGCCTGCTCCTGGAGGGGATCTGACACATGTACATAATACGACTCCAGTCCTCTTTTCATCCCCTTTCCCTCCCCTCTCTCCCTCTCCACCCATCTCCTGACCTCTTCCTTTATTTTTCTGTACATGTTTGCAGTACATAATGTTTACATCCCTTGTGTGAGTTGGTACATATACAGGACACATATTAATTCCTCTTCTCATCCCTTGTCCCTCCCCTTGCCCTCCATACCTCTTATATTTTATTCCTAAAAGGCTTATTAATTACAGATCACACTTCTCTGAAGTTTATATGTGTGTACACATGTTTGTAAGCCTGGAGTTGGAAAGAGCTACAGGATTAAGGTTATTGTGATTACTTTAATAAAAAATTGATCAAAATGTATTAACAATTTTTATAACTGGTTATTAAAAATGAAAACTGTTTGAAATCTGTATCTTGCTGTGGTAGGTTGGAGTTCTAAAAATTGTTCAACCCTGGCTAGGAACAGTGATGCATGCCTGTAGTAGCAGCTACTGGCTGAGGCAGAAAAATTACTGGAGTCTAAGAGTTCAGGGAAGGTTTGCGTAACATAGCCAGACCTCTTCTTTTAAACAACTTTTTAAACTTATACCTGAATAAATATGCATTGCTAGACATACAATTAGTTGTATTGATGTGAAATCTTCTTCAGGTTTACTGAAAGTGAACAAAAACCAACTGAACAGCAAGATGTTGTATTTAGCCACTGGGGCCATTTACTGTCAGTCTCTGAAAAGTTTGTCTTGAATGTTTTTGAGAGATTCATCGGTATTGTTGTTGATGCCTGTACTTTTTCAACTGTAGTCATCTCATTTAACCTCGAGTGATCAGGAAGGCTTGGGAAAATTAAAACATTACAAACTCCATTATCTCTCGGCTAATGTAGTCTTTAAGCAAACTGCATTTATTTTAATGTGATTTAAATATATTTATATCAAAACTGTGAACTATACACATTGATTAACAAAGCCCATTCTTACCACAAATACAATTAACTGAATGATATTTACATTTCACCAGTAAAAGATAATTTTGTTTTCAATTTGAATAGCTATTTTGATGTTATTATGGGTGCCATCTATGTTTGGAATTAAAACATGTGTTAGGCTGGTAAGGCACAAAATCTTCTCAAGAGTTTAATGACTGATGAAAACAAGGTTCTTGTGTTCTCTGTGTTTATTTGTAAGGAATTTTTCCTGTGCTGAGATATTCTTTGACAGAGGTGGGGTCATTAAATTATAATTAAAGGTTTTTATCATCCTGTCCTATGACACATCTGGATTAAGAATATCCTAAAAACAGCTCATATATCCATTTTCAAATGTCACACTTAACCCCTAACATTCAGTACACATTATGGGAAAGATTTAAAAGTTTTCTACACATTAATGTGTATTAATTAAATGAGCTACATTCACACCAACATTGTACATCTTACTTTTAGGTGTTTTGTTGTTTAAAAAATTATACCTTTTTATTATTGAAATTCTCAGATGTACAAAAATAGAGAGAGTAGTATATTGAATCCCTACATATCCAGCTTGAGCTTCAACAATTAATAGCTGTCAATTTTTTTTTGGTACTGGGGATGGAACTCAGGACCTTGCACTTGCAAGGCAGGCACGGTGCGGCTGAGCTAAATTCCAGGCCCAATAGCTGTCAATTTTGATGTGTAAATACATCATTAATTTCCCCTAGTCCCCTGATTATTTTGAAGGACATACCACATTTCATATAATTTTATCCTCATATATTTTACTGTATATGTTGAAAATAAAATAATTCATAATTACAGTGCTGTCTGTTATCAAATTTTTAAAAATTGAACAATGATTTCTTACTGTGATTAATTATCCAGCCAGTAGTCACATTTTTTCTTCAATTTAAAAAAATCTAGTTAGTTTAAAATGGAATTTAGGAAAGTCTGTACATTGTCATTCACTGATATTTCTCTTCAGGCTCTTTAAATCTGTGTCCTCTTCTCTCTTTTACTCCTCTTTCTTCTTGTTTTATTGAATAAATTATATAGTCATATAGAATTTGTCACTGTCTGTAGTTTTATGATTATATTCACATCAGTATCTTATACATTTCTTTTTCATTAAGTTTTCTGTAAATTTCTCTAATCTAAAGACTTGATCAGATTCTTCTCTTTTTTCTCCTCCTCCTCCTCCTTTTCTTTCTGTTCATAATTTATGCTGTGTAGATTTTATTCAGGAGTCACATGATGTCACATGATTTCCTGTCTTTTTATATTAATAGCCACAGATATTCCATACATCCTAGGGAATAAATTCCCCAGGATTTATTGTGTGTGTGTGTGTGTTTGTGTGTGTGTGTGTGTGTGTGTGTGTGTGTTCAGCCATCTAGGCACTCAGAAGCCACTGCAGCCATGGATTGAGGGGGACTGGCTACTGTTTCCACTGATGGAAGACCTTGGCATTGTCCACATGGTGCGCTTTTAATAGCATGAGGAATGCAAGAGTTGTGGGGATAAGGAAAGCTTCCATGCAGATTTCAAAAGAAAGCTTGGAAGGACAGGCAAGGAACCCCTAAAAGTTCAGTGTATGACATTGGGAAAATGAAGCCAAAGGGTTTAGAGATGCCAGGAATATAGAAGTTTTATGAAGAAAAACAGCAGATCAAGAGTGGAGCTGGCCCACGAAAGAGGCCATGTAGTCTGCAACAAGCAAGGCTACAGGGGTAGGGCTGCTGGGACCTGTGGACATATCACTACCATGTGCTCCTGATACCAGACATGGAGCTGTAGGATTTAATGCTTTCCCTTGGGGGTTTCAGTCCTGCTTTGGTCTGATTGTTCTCAATCCCCCTATTTCTCTGTTTTGGAATGAGAATGTCCTATGCAATTGTACCTTGGAGCTATATAATTTGCTTTTCATTTTTAAAGAATTTCTCAGCTAAAAGTTTGCCTTCTCAGAAGAGAGTTGAACTTCTGAAAACTGCTGGAACTGCTAAGACTTGGGGGAAGATACTACTGTGTTTCTGGTTGTATTTGGAGGAAGGTAGTGGGGATTGAACCCGGGGTCTTGACACTAAGCTACATCCCCAGGCTTGTTTCCTTTTTCCATTTTTTTTTTTTTTTGAGACATGATCTTGATAAATTCCTAAGCTGTTAAGTTGCCCAGGCTAGGCTCAAGCTTTTGACCTCCTGCCTCAGCTTTCCAGAGTGCTGGGATTACAGGCATGGACCAGTATGCCCTGCGCCTACTTCTGTGATACTACCCTGTCCTAGATTTTCCTCACACAGCTCAGAATTTCCTCCCCACCTGTTTATGCTCTGTATGACCTCTCCTTCCTGTCACTTCCCAAATCTTTTACCACCATACCACATGTACCTTGGGTAACCACTGCTCTTCTTTGCTATCACCCAGGATTTGTTGCTGTGTCTCAAATTTTATACATGTAGATTCAAGAAGGAAGTATAGGGCTTTCCCACCCTTACTTTGTTCATGTAGAACAAACACAAAGTTCATCTCTGTGGTGTGTAGGTATTGATTTTACTGTTACTAACTATTGTGTTGTAGAAATACATCACATTCATTTATCCATTCACTCATTCATGGACTTTGTCTTAGCCACATTCCTTATCATTGAGACACAATAACCCAAACAACTTAAAGGAGGAGAGGTTTATTTTGCCTCAGGCTTTAGAAGTTTCCGTCCACTTTTGGCAGGCTTAAACACAGCACAGCTGGTATAAGGTGGTATAAGGTATATGGTATATGGTATATGGTATGCCACAGAAGAAAACTGCTCATGTCATGGAGGCCGAGAAGCAGAGAGAGTGAAGGGAGTAGCTAGGGAAGGAGACACGCCCTCTTCCAAACAGACCCTGATCTTAACAGCAAGTTGTAGGCACTGCCCCCATAATCCAGTCACATTGCAAAAGCCCTGCTTATGAGCACAGGAGCTTTGGGGGACATTTTACATCTAAACCATAACATTGCACTCCTAGCCCCCAAAAGATTTATGTCTATCTCATTAAAAATGCATTTAGTCCATCTCTAAGAGTTGCTGAAGTCCTAACAGTTTGAGAATTGCCTAAAAATTCAAGTCCAAAGATCCTCTGAAACTCAAAGCAAACACTTCACTGTGGACCCTGTAAAAATCAGAAAGAAAGTTAAACACTGCTGATGTACAATGGCACAGGATAAATCTTCCCATTTCCGAGGGGGGAAGAAGGGAGGTTGAAAAAAAATGTGACCAAAAAAAGAGTGGAACTCAGCAGGACAAACATGAAATCCTCTAATTCTGTGTCCAGCAACCAGAGCAAATTGTGGTGAGCTGCAAACCCCAACAGGCTTGGGAGGCCCCACCCCACACCTTGCCTGCGAGCCTCATGACCTCTCTGTTGGGTTGGCTTTGCTTGCTGCCTGCTGGTCTTGTCAGATGTTCCATATTCCTGGCATCTCCATCACAGCATCAGCTGAGCTCCTTAAATCAGTAAGCCTGTTTTTATAAAATTGTGTTTATCCTGCACTGAAAGAAAGATAAACACACAAAAGAGCCTGTTTCTGCTGGACTCTCCTTTTGACAAGTTAACATCTGAAAAGTGAAGTTATTAGAAGGAATTTCTAACAGTACTGGCATCCTTCATGTCCACTCCAACCCTCCCCTGTGAAAAAGTTTATGCTTCCTCTTTATAACAATGTACATAAATACATGCAGAAAATTTGTAAGTTATGGAAAACTATACAAAAAAAATAAAATTATCCATTATCTTTTATCTAGGAATAACAGTCTATTTTTTCTGTCTTGTTCAGATATGCCTATATATTAGAAATTTGAGCTTGTAACATATACCTTGACTTGTAATATGTATTTTAATGATAAATGCAGTAAATATTCCTCAGAACACAATATAGGAAGTAGCATCATCTAATTAAGCTCACATTATTTGATGTTTACCATATAAAGTGGTCTAAAATGCAGCTATAAAAGGACTTCCCATCCAGACGATATATTATGCACCTGCTTCTCCTAACTGTTCCTCTAGCAAAATAATGTAAGAAACAACCAAAGGAGGACTCTGATGAGCACAAAGAAGATTAGCTAGTTTCAGACTCCAAGACTAAAACAATGTAAACAACCCAACAGCAGCGTGCCTTTTGCTTTGTTTTGTTTGGCACCAGGGATCGAACTCAGGTCCTTGTGTTTGTGAGGCAGGAGGTGGTACCACTGAGCTAAATCCCCAGCCCAACAGCAGTGTGTCTTAGCAAATGACAAACACACTAAAACTTGAAATTCAGCAGAGCCTAAAAGTAAACCAAGTCCTTCACATTAAATCTAAATAGGGTGAACTTTCCAACTAAGAGAATAAAATAGGACCCAAAGACTCATGAATGTAATAGACAAAGCATCCATGATAGAATAAAACTTTACCATTATAAAAAAATCTAAGGATGTCACAATCTAAATGAGAAAAAAAAATTCAACTAATGCCAATATTGAGATGAATTAAATGTTGAAATTAACAGACAGGATTTTAAAACATAAGTTAGAAATATTTCAAGAATCAACTATAAATTTTCTCAAATAGATGGAAAAATATAAAAATCAGCAAAGAAATAGAAGTTGTAGAATAGATCCAAATGAAAATTATAATACTAAAAGATGCAATAAAATGAATTTTAAAAACTTAATGGCAGGACTCAATCCAAACCTAGGGGAGACACAATGAGAAGACAGAATCAAGGAAATTGAGAACATAGTAAGAGCTTTTACAAATTCTTAAACAAAACACTCACTCCAGAATATTATCTGACCAATTAGTAGCATTTCAGAGACCTGTGGGTCAATAACAAAGATACATTTTTATACCATCGACTCAGAGAAAAGGAGATTTGGCTGCAAGATATGCTCCTGCAAATCCAGTGAATGAGGAAATTCCAACCAGGATTAGTTTATAAGATAGAAAAGAAAACATCTTCAAAGTATGGAGAAATAACACATTATTTGCAGAGGGTGACAATTGAGTGACAGAAGATTTGTCATCTGAAGTCAAGGATGTCAAAAAAGTCACCAAGATCAACCGTATCCTGGAAAATAAAATACACTGAAACATTTTTAAATTAACTGTACAGATGTATCTATTCTATTGTGCAGCAAATAAAAGATTAGATTTCCCCAAGAGTGAGAAAAAATCAAGCCTTCCCATTCCCACCACTACATCTCACACAGTGCTAGAAGTTCCAGCCAGTGTAATAAGAGGGTAAAAAGATAGGAAAGCATACAGACCAGAGAGCAAAATATAATACTGCTACTATTTCTAGATGACAGCAAATACCAATGACTTAACAGAATTCCTACAACTGTTGAGTTCAGCAAGATCAAAGGATATAAGATCAACAAGCAAAATCAATCATGTATCTATATACCAACAATAAATATAGGGAAACCAAAATTTAAAACACGATACCATTTATGAGTGCTCTGAAAGTTATATACTTATGGCTACACTTCACAAATTATATACAGTAACTATGTTGAAAATTACAAAATGCTGATGAGAGAAAGCAAAGAATACAAATAAATGTAGAGACATATTGTGTTCACAGATTGGAAGACTGTATGTACTAAAAATGTTAATTTTCCTCAAATGGATCTATTTGTTTACTGTTATTCACATCGAAATCACAATAAGATTGTTTTTTGTTTTGTTTTGTTTGTGAACTAAGACTAGCTAAATCTGCAGTGGCAAGACTAGAAGAGCTAAAATTATACTGTTCGAGGAACTGCTTCATTCAATATCATTGTGTGTCATATGGTTACAGAAAGCAGTGCTCTGTGGCTCAAAAGAAGGATAGAAACATAAGTCAATTAAACAGAATAGAGAACAAAAATACTGTATTAAAACCATACAAATATACTTATAGCGATTTCCAACAATACTGTGAAAGTAACTCAATAGAAGAAGAATATCTTTTTCAACAAATGTTATTGAATAAAATAATAAAACTGAAAATAAATCTCATGTCTCTTCAAAATTAATTCAAAAATTAATTCATGATCTGGGACTAGATGAAGAGTTCTTAGCCTTAAAACCGAGCCAATTTCCATAAAATCAAATATTGGTAAACTAGACTTCATCAAAACTTACAACTCTTCTGTAATCCCAGCTACTCTGGAGGTGGAGCCAGGAAGACCAGAAGTTCAGGGAAACTTAACGCAATTTAGCGAGACAGTGTCTCAAAATAAAACTTAAAAAAAGAGCTGAGGATATAACTCAGTGCTCCATGGACTCAGTTCCCAGTGCTGAAAAAGTTATAGCTTTTGCTTTTTAAAGTACATGTAGAGAGAATAAAAAAAAAAAAGCTTCTGCCCTAGAGAAGGCACTACATAGTAAATGTGTTAGGTAGGTTGGATAATGGTCCCCCAAAAGACGTCAGTCACAGGACCCTTACATAATGAAAAAGAAAACAATAGGTACACCCAGACTACCCCACCAATTTGTTGACCTACCTATTCAATTACTAAAACAGAAATAAAATAAACTTCACTTTATAACACATCTTTGCCTGACTTGAATTATTTGACTAGACAAAGCTGCCTAAATATATGTATATCTGAAATATATATTATACGTACATATTTTTAATTTCCATATTTTTAAAATGATGTACCTGAAGCCTTAAAAAATGATGGATAACAATCAATCATGCCACAATCACTCTGATTTCCCTTTTAATTTTGATCCTGACAAATGTTTACTTTCATGGTTGTGAAATACACAATTCAAACACATATATAAATAGAACATTAAATTTTATAATTGGGTATTATATATTGCTCTTGATATGAAAACAAGTGATCTGACAAATAACGTAGTAGAGAGTAGGAAAAACAAAATGTATCTGTATGAACAAGAATTGCTAATCCCAATCTGGAAGAATATAGCTTTGCATACAGATGCAGACATCTCCAAATTCTGTGATTCCAAATACACTGTACATCTCAAGATAGAATTAACCACTTAAGCAAAAATTTACCATCTTTTGTATCACTTGCTTGTAGGCAGCAAGAAAGTAAAATAAAACATAAAAAGGTAAGGATTATTTATGGATTTATTTTCAAGTCTATAGGGTAATGGTAAAACTGTAGTTTCATAAGACAAAATTTTAGAATCAGGGAAATCAGTTTCACAATGTAGATTTTATTTATTAGTTCTCCAGCTTTACAGGTTATTTTACGTTGACTCTGAGAATGTTTAGTACAATTTAGGTAATAAAATGTACAAAAGAATATCATTTATCTCAACTTGGTTTCAGAAGTAATAGCTAAAGAGATTATAGTTTCAGTGAATGTTTCTCCTTGGAAATAGCAAATGTTCAGTAATTGTAGTAATAGGGGACATTACAAAAATGAAAATGATGGATGGCTGTTCAAGAAATACAAGGCAAGAAAGTGTATTACTGTTGAGAAATACAGTAATTATTGAGCAACAGCATAATAACTGACAGCATGGCCTGTGATGGCAAGGATGGCAAATGGTCATTGGCTAAGCATGTCATGCAGAGTTCCAATATCATGAGAAGTGAATTCTTATGAAAATCCAACTTCTTATGTTCCTTACAACTCGGATATTTTATAACTTAGGAGTGATGCTAGTTGGTGTTCATAGTAGTTCAATAATTTGTGAGAAAAATCCAAGGTAAATTTCAAAGAACAGAATTTATATGTAAAATGCATCTGTGGTATCATTTCTAAAGTAAAATGTTGTTTTAGCTCAGAATTATACAGAAATGACACGTATATTTTAAGTAACATTTAGCATTATTCATATGATCTAATTCATAGAACATTCTTACATTGATGAAAATCAATTCTTGGATGTGGCATGTGGACTATGAGCCATTTCTCTCTGAAATAATGATCCCGGCGTGTTGCGCGTTTCCTAGGCACAGTGGTGGGAGCATCTTAGAAATCATTCCCAACGCAGGACTTCTGGTGGTCTCTGCACCCCCTGCCTCTTCCTGCCCAAGGCCTGCGCTGTCTCCACCGGAAACCGAGTCAGGATCCGGGGGGGTCTGTGCATTTCCGCTCCCCGCTCCCCTGGCGAGCTCATCCTCTGTCCAGGGCCCATTTGCGTAGAGCCGGCTGTCACTTTTGCTCCTCCGTGGTTGTGTGCTTTCCTGACAGCTGCTCCTGACAGCACTTTGCCATTTGATTGGCTGCGAGGAGGAGGAGCTGCGACAGGTTCCGATCCTGATGACCTAGCAAACTGCAAATTACCCATTGGCAAAATGAAGTCGATTGTGGCAAATGGTCTCGGAATTCTGTAATAGGCAATCTGGGCGCCCCGAGCTCGAGCTCGGGTGCAGCAGATGCTGCTGTGTGAGCAGCTCAGGTCCAGGGTCAGTGGCAGCCGGCCAGAGGCAGTCCTGCGCCCATTGCCAAGCTCCTTACCTGGGTCCTCGGCTGGGCTGGAGGGGTCGCCCTTCTCTCTGCGAGTCTGTTTATATTGCTCTGAATCTTCATTAATTGGTTATTGCGGGGTTTCTCTGGTGCTAGGGAGACAAATGAGACAAATCGCTTTTGAGCTAATAAGCGCACCAATTCTACTGAATGCCCATTCTAAATTACACAGTAAGGTATAGTGTAACTGATATTTGCCTCAAAGACTAGAGATCTTGTCCAGCCCGAGACAGGAGAAACCTGTTCTTCCAGCCCACTGTAAGAGCTTTAAAGACTCCATGGAAATACATCTAAAGGTATTTGAATCAAAATAAATGTCTTACAACTTTTGAAATGTCTTTTTTAAGCTTCTTAAAGCAAGGACGATCTCTTGCTCTCAGTTTACCCCTAATACCACAACAAATGATCATACAACTTAAATATGAAGTATAGATCGTTATGAAAAATAAATTATGCAAAGAATGCTCTTCTTTATAACATGGCAGATTCCGACCCTTGACAACATTCCATTACTAAACCAGGGGAAAAGCTTTTAACTCATATGTTAAACGTGTCACAAATTTCTTCCACACTTGAGCTTTCCTTGAAATTAACACAGATAAGAATAACATCAGTAAAATCTGAAAGTATGCGTGTCTCAAATGCAACAGAAGCTTTGCATTAATACAACACAGTTTAAAATTTAAAAGCCCAAGTTCATTCTCTGGCTTTAATGAGTGGTCATTATAGTTGAAAAAGTAGAATGCTCTCAGCAAATACAAACAGCATGGATGCTATTTTTCTTCTACAAGTGGCCAACTTAACAGAGTTGTGAACTTAGAGATTTGTCTTAAACTACAAGTTAAGATTCTTCATTTTGTTTTAAGGTGCATAGAGTGATTAATCCCCTTTTAAGAAGCCCTGGCACCCAAAATGCCCATTATTTCAGCAATCCAAATTTTAGTTGCAATGGTGTAACCACTGACTAAAATTCACAGAGTAAATCTTCAAAGACGATTTTTTTCCAATATATACAAACAAAATTGTATAAGTGTGCTGTAGGATGCTAGTCAGTAAATTGGAAGAAAAAGAATAAAGAAGATAGATAAATAGATAAATACTGGGGATTGAATTTAGGGCCGTTGACATTCCTATCCCACTTTTAAAATGTATTTTATTTTAAGACAAGTTGTCACTAAGTTTCTAAATTGTTCTAATAATTTATCCTTAAAAAACACAAGTTAGAAGTATGTCAAATGTAAGAGCATGCCTCTCAGGCTCCTTGACAGTACAGATACTTAACTGCTTTAGCTGCAATTAAATGCAAGAGAAAATAAAAAAGCAGCAGCATGAGAAGCTATAAGTCTGCTTTTTAAAAAAAAAGTACAAGTGAGTAATCTCTTGGGCATTCCAAATTTGTAAGTTCAAGTGTTTTCCAACCTTAACAAGAAAACGAAGAAAATATTCCTTATTTGCTAAAACATTTCAGGCACTAATTGTGAAATGAATATGTTACAACCCTAATTCTTCAAGTTGTAACACCCCACATTCCAGCTGAGAAGAGCTAAAAGTGCCTCGAATAGAAAGTTGTAGTCTAGGCAGTAACGTTTTTCACTAATAAATCTAATTGCATTTAACATTATGGCGTATATACAATTGTGAGAAACAAAGACGTGAAATAAAAATTCTTTCTATAGTGTATTACCTGTGTGACATTGAATCAGTAAATTCAACTCTAAAACCATTTTTTTCTAAATAGAATAGCAGGAAAGATTGATCAACTCACATTCTACAATTTTGGGGGTAAATTAAATTATAAAATCCATGTAAAGCATCAAGAATGATACTAGTAGGTAAAATATTTCAACATATAACATGCTATTACTCATATTTCTTAAAGCGGATTCAATCTGTGAATAAAAGAAACACAGGCTTTCCTCCTAAACTTGTTAGTCTAGAAGAGGTTATAGGCAATGAGCCAGTTACAATGGACTCAATTCAATTACTGATCAGGTTCATAGCAGTATGTAACCAAATTGTAGGTGTGTTGCAGAAGGAGGTGATGAATTAATAAACATTTCCTAGCAAAAATAGAAATGAATCTTCAATGAAACACTTGAAAGGGAGGAAAATAGCATTGGAAATAGCATTTTAAAAACAGAAGTAAAAAGCAAAAAGAGGTTTGGTACAACTGGAATGAAGAGAGTAGATAGATATGGAAAAGAAGGGTCTGGAATAGTGAACTGAACTAGAATATGGAGCATTAGGCAAGCCCTTGTGCTTCCTCCATTTATAGTCATTGCAACTGACCTTTCTTGCCCATGTTTGAGTACTAAAATGAGATTTGCCTATTGCTTTTCAACTTAACTTGATTAAGAAAGTCCTGGAGAGATTGGGCTCTAACCTCATTAACCCATCAGTAGCTGACTGGGCTCTGAGGAGGTAGGCCACGACCTTGAGGTTTGTACGGGTCCCCGGCCCCTTCCTCTCTGGCTCTTTCTGACCTGTCTGTTCCTCTCCATCATTCCCTTGGCCATGATGTCTCTGCCTCGTAGTTAGCCAACCATGGACTGAATCTCTGAATCTGTGAGCCCAAATAAGGTACCAGGGATTTTGTCCCAATAATAATGAGACAGATAACAAATGCAGCACATTATAAGCTATTTGTTAATTCCCAATGTTTTCCAACTTTTATGTATTAAGTTTTGTCAGTTACACAGTTGTATGGGATATGATACTTTAATTTATTATTTTAGTTATCTGTCTATCATCTATCTATGTATCTATCTATGTTATGGGTTGAATTGTGTCTCTAAATAAATAAATTAAAGACCTAATCCCTAGGATCTCAGAATGTGGCTATACCTTTAAAGAAGTGGTTAAGGTAAAATGAGATTTCAAAGTGGATCCTAATCAGTCTGATTGGAGTCCTTAAATGAAGAGGAGACTAGAGGAGAGGAAAGGAGATCGGAATGTGCATGTACAGAAGAAAGACTGTATTACAAGAGAGCTATTTGCTAGCCAAGGGCAGAGGCCTCAGAAGAAATCAAATATGCCAGCAATGTGACTTTGAGCACCCAGCTTCAAGAACTAGAAAAACATAAACTTCTATTGTTTAACTCCTAGTCTGTGGCATTTTGTTACAGCATTCCTAGTAAACTAATAGAGCATGCTTGCATGTGTTTGTGTGTGTGTGTATGTATGTGTGTGTATATATATATACTTCTTAGTTACTTTTCTCATTGCTGAGACAAAATACCCAACAACCCAAGTTAAAGTGGGAATGGTTTATTTTGGCTCACAGTTGGAAGAGGTTTCAGCCCATAGTTAACTGACTCCAAGGCAGGGTTGCATGGCAGAGGAGAAAGAGTCCATGACAGGCAGAAGGAAGCAAGTGCCAGGTACCAATCACCAAGCGTCAGATTCTGTCTGTCCCTTTATATTCTATCCAGTATACCTGCCCTTAGAATGGGTGGCTCTCACACCCAGGGTGGGGCACCCTTAATCCTACCCAGAACTATGCTAGACCAATCAGTGGACTAATTTAGTAATCACACATCCTTAATCCCAGCATCACACACTCTAGATCCTGCCACCTCTGAAAAAGCTCCACCTATGACTGCATGAGGCTTTGAGAGGATATCTAGACACAAGCCACAACATACACTTAACCTGTGTTCTGCTCTCTGCACTGCTCTGTTGGCTAAGACTATAAGGATCCATTATGTTAAATTCTGGAAATTGAAGAAGCTAAGGTTATCTATACAGTACCAGTTAAACAGAGCTTACAACATGAGTGTATATACACTGATAATCAGGCACACAGGCATATATAAGGAACTGCCAGGGAGCTTAAGTAACATGCTGTGGGGAATTTTCTTGGAGATGATGAAGATGTTTTGACAAATACATGATTCACAAAATGGAACTGTGATCCAGCAGGACAACAGAATTTAGCAAACAGAAAGGGCTATTTCTCATTAAAGAGATACCTGTGGCTCTCTAGCCTGTCACGGAGACACATAGCAGTGTGGGTGTCACAACTCTCAGAACACAAAGCAGCCACAAGTGTGCATGTGCTGGGAGTGCAGGCAAGCGGTCCCTCTTCAGTGACCTTGGAGCAAGTTCTGATGACTTCCTCTCCTATCCAGGGCTGCACTTCAGTGAGGACACTTATCATTTTTGGTATATAGGCTGTTTTTCTGTGTGAAAGGAAGCAAGTTAGCTATTAATTAATCTTATTCATTTTTGTTTCCAGTTTGATAGGCAGTGATTCTAATACTTCAAGTTTCCTATTTTTCATTCTAAAAGCATATTTTAAAATACAGCAATGCTTTTCAGTCTTCAACCTTTTTCCTGTCCATCAGTTCATGCTGAGGTCTTTTACCCTCTGCTCTCAACTTATTTTAATGTAGCATAAGTTAAGGATTAATGCCTCCACCAGCTGTTGTATGGTGTCAGTATCCACTGTAACACAGATACCCTCACAAGCCTCAGCAATAACTCTATACTGTATTTGCTTACCTTTCTTTCCACCCCCAAAGTTGTTTATCTTTTGGATACCTTACTATATGCTAAGTTTTAACTTTCCACACTTGGGTTAATTGTTCCTTTGAAGGAGGAATGTTTTATTAAAATAATTTTCTAACTGATGTATAAAAGTTCAATTGTTCCTTAAATTTCAGTGTGTGTCAAAATTATCAGCAACTTACTGTTAGAAATGCAGAACCTCCCCTGCATGTTCTAATTCAAACTCTTGAAGAAGGAGGATGTGGCATGAGACATTTTGACTTACTATTGGGATGTTTATTAATAGTACTTAGCAGCAGGGATCCTCAGCCCTTTTAATGTGATGACTGTGGCACTATGCTTTTTTTCCTGTGGTATTGACTCCATCTTCACAATCAGAGAGTGGCAGGTTTCCATATGTAGACTGACAGACATCTTTTCATTAGAATCTAACCCAATTACATTTATTATTATCACTGCCATCAATGGCTGCCTTTCATCCTCTTCATCAAAGAGCCATCCATTTCTCTCACCTAGTGTAGTGACAGTGCAGCTGGTTTCTTTAGAGTCTCTTAAATTGAACTGCCCCATTCATGGAATCCTGCATTCAAAACATCACCTTGAAGGATGAGGAATTTGACCTCCATTATTCAGTGTTGTTTGGTCTTGCTTTTTAACTGGATACTCAATAGCATTTCCACTTTTTAAATAATTTGCATTCACGTCTCTGGTTCTGTTTGCAGTAATTCTTCTAAGTTCTCTCCTGTTGCTTAGATAATGTAAAACAGCTAGATAACTTCTTTGCTCTGATGTGCCATGTTCTACCTCGAGTTTCTGTACCTCCTGACTACTCACTTCTGGAACTTGTGGCACTACAGGACAAGAGAATCCCTTGGCTGGAATACACAGTAGAAAGGTTTAACATGGCCAGGACAGCAGCCTGCCTCCTTGCCGTGGTCTTTTCACACAGGACTCTTCTTGTGTTTCAGTCTCATTATACAGGAGCAGAGTATCTTAGGAGGAACATCAGGTCTCCTCCAGATCATATCCCCAGGATAGCAGCCTGTTTTAGGGAGAAGGCTAAATGGTGATTCAGCTTATTCTCCCAGGGGCTCAGATTTGTGGACTTGTTTGGCATTGCCCCAGCTGATGAAGCCTTACACAGTTATAATCAGCTTGGCAGTGTGACATAGGCTATCAAAAATACTGTACCTGGGGTCACGACAGAAGAGTCATTTCTGCTGTGCGCAAGTCTGCACACCTGTCCTGTGGAGAGTTCTCATTGGTGTGGAGCTGGTCACATCCTCATCCATCCCTTCCAGGGGCAGGGTCCCTGCATCCCTGAAGACAAGTGTTTCTTTGGTACAATGTTATCTTCTCATAACACTTGCATATAAATGACAGTTTTTCTAATCACTATGGGTTAATTGCCAGATGGTTAATATCTATCTGTACTATTGTGGTCACTTGATCTGTACCAAGAGCAAATTGATGAGACCTGCTCTTATAGTTTAAATATGAAGTTTCCCCCTCAAACTCCTGTGTCAAAGATGAGTGCTGGAATTGAGGCCTAGAAATGTGACTGAATCCTGAAGTCACTAACTGCATGAATGGATGAATCCATTCATGAGTTCAAAACTAAATGGGCCATTGGGAAGGGGGCCCAGCTGGTAGAAGGAAGTCACTGGGGGTTGCCTTAGAGGGTATATCTTATCTTATATCGCCCCACTCCCTCTCCCTGTGATTCCTTTCCTGTCTCTCTGCTTCCTGCGGCCACAGTGTATGGGGCTTTCCCTACCATCCACTTCCATCATGACGCTTTGCCTGACCACAGGCTTAGATCAATGGAGACAGCTGACCATGGGCTCTAACCTCTGAAACCAGAGGCCAAAATAAAGCTTCCCTCCTTTAAGCTGTTACCTCAGGCATGTTGTCACAGTGATGAAAAACTGACTCACACACCAACTTGCTGCAATTTCCAGGGATTTTGAGTTTTTGAGGAACTTCAGCTTAGATAGCAGAATCATGCCCTTGTTCCCATTCTTCAAATTCCACTCCAAGTTTAAACTCCCAACCCAGCTCTACTTTCCTATTCTCCCTTGATTCCTAAAAACAAATAACGTTAGTTCATCCTCTTATTCTTGCAAATCACAGTACTAACGGGCAATTTGATACACAGTTCAGTTTCCTACTGCAGCCCCTTTCTTCGGCTGAATTTCACTGCAGAGTTAAAAGAGTTGCTTGTATTGCAGCATAACTTCATCAAGAATCTGTCCATACTCTGCTTTGCAAAGGACATTGAAGGTCTTGGAATATTTTCATCTCTCCAAGGGTCAGATATGTTGCATGTTTTCATCATATCTCCAGACCTTAAGAACATTGGCTGTGCACATTGAAGCATTCATCACCTTTGGAAAAAAATATATAGGCTGTATATATAATATATCCCAATATTTTTGTAGTTTCACAATCGCTCTCCTTTCTTCCTTCTTGATATCATTTCTTCTTATAAAATTCCATGGATTGCTTCCAAGTAAAGCTATAATTCCTTCCCACACTCACATTTCTGGCACTTCTCTGAGAGCCTTCTATTTTACCAGAGGCCCCAACGACAAGTGAAATAAGGCAGGGCTCTTGGCTGTTGTAAATATGCACCCCCCATAACATTTTCCCCTCCAAAAAGTGTTCTAATTCCAATTTCTGTGTAAGGATTGTATCTTTTCTGACACTTTATGAAGGAGCTCTAGCAAATTTATAATATGATGAACAACTGAACTTCGGGATGTAACAGCCAATCTCGTATCTAAGGCTCTGGAAACTCCCAAGCCTAGCTCATGGTGGCTTATAAAACTTTTTTCTCAAAAAAAATAAATAAATAAAACTTCTTTCTCAGAGAGATGTTCCCACCAGGGCCACTGTAGAGTTCCTGTCAGTTTTCACTGTTGACTTCCCTTCTGCACGAATCCACTCTTTGGCATTCAAGCTGGGAATGGGTTCCTGGCTAATGTGTCTTGATTTAGTCTAAGCAATATCTGGGGATTGTTCCAGTGCACTGAAGATTTTTATAAAAACTTCAAAATTAAAAGATTAACTGGGTCTGTGCTTCTAGAGATATAGGTGAAAATAGCTGGAGGCTCTCTAATATCTACTAATTTTGTGTGAATTCTAGTTCTTCTAAGTCTTTTTGGGCTCCACTGAGTTTGTCTATTTGGTATTTATTACATCACTAAGACATGAGTATTGGCACTGATTAAACAATTCTGACCCACGTGGTTCACAGTGCTTTCATAGAATTAAACTGACATCTTTAAGTAATAGATTTACCAAAATTTTGACTAAACAGATTTTTGCCTCAGTATTAAATCAACAATACATACCAACTAAAATCTGAAATCTTAATGTAAGGAAGAAAAAAATTCTAGGTATTTCACTGTTTGGATATCAATCTTCTACACTGTTGGTCTGTTTTCTTATTTTATTGATTCATAGAGAATATTTCAATATATTAGCTGCTATCACAAAATTTATTTTGAAACTTTCCTTTTCACAGCCACAACAATAGCTGTCTCTATCAACTGATGAGCTATGTTTTTGAATTTTTTAAATCTTGAATTTTGATTATTCAAACACTTTCTGAGTTAAGAAACATACTGGAGATTTTCACCAATATAAATGATGTTTTCTCTCTTTAGAAAGTGCAAGTAATGACAGATAATTTTTGATTTTTAAACTGCTACTATAGAGCCTTGTAATGATTTTCAGTAATGTAGTTTTATGTTTATAGGTGGAATTGGACACTAGCATGCCTGGCCGCCTTATCCCTTCATTGACTGCTCTTTTCCTTCTGCATTTGCTTCTTTCCTCTTTGGGGGCACAGGGAGGGAGGAGGGCTTCTGCTTCTTTTCTTTATTGTCTCGTTGCAGCCATGCTTCACTTACTGATGGAGCATTGAAAAAATCCACCACTGGATGACTCTGTCGTTGTACGACATCACAAGGTGCCCTTACACAAACCTAGATGGTGTGGGTCAATCACCTGATGTGGACATTTGGTTCAAACCTGAGACACAGGAAACATGACGTGTGAGAGGCTAATGGAACAGTAATACAATGAACATTTTACCTAGTAAGTCGAATGACTATATACTAAAATGCATGGTTAGTATAGGCCATATATCAACCAGCAATATACTTGTCTGTTGTCATTATCATTGCTATCATTACCTACTATTGTGTACTATATATAATTGTATGTCTGTGTTTTAAACAGACTAGAAGTATGTGTGTTTACACAAACATCATAAAAAGAGTAAAATATTGGCCTATTATGTTACAATGGCTCCAATGTCACTAGGCAATAGGAATTTTCTAGCTCCACTATAATCCTATAGACTATTGTTGACCAAAATGTCATCTGAAGAGTGTCTTACTTTCTTCAGTGTCCATCTTCTCTGATTTTATGACTTTCTTCCTTTTTTCTCCCTCACATTCTCTCTCTGCTTCTCTTCATTAAGTTAACAGACAGTGAACGAAAAAATGTTTACTTTTGGCAAATTAATTATCTTTCTTAATATAAATTATTAATCACCTAAATGCATATGTTGATTGTACAAAAGTATACTATCATCTTGATATTTTCCACAGATTATATTTTAATTTAGTTCTTTTTTTTATGAGTTCCATGATGATGGAGCCATTTATTTCTTCATTTTTTAAAAATTTATATATTAATTGGTACATTTTAGGTATACAATACACTTAAATTTATGATTGGGTGTTTGTAACTGAACATGATGTATCTTAGTTCTTATTTTTCCCCCATTACCTATGAGCCCTTCACCCCCTCCACCCTTCCCTATTTACATAGATTTTGTTTCCTTTTATTTTCTTTCTCATAATTTTTCCTTTCCTTTCTTCCCTTTCCCCTTCACCTCCTGACACCCCCTCCACCTTTGGACCTTTTCCTATTTATAATTATCAATTATTCATTTTAATCATTGTAATCCTTATTTACACTTTCAGTTTCTCACACTAGAGATACTATTTGGTATTTACACATGTGTGTCCTATTTATTTCACTTAAGAGGATGGCCTCAATATGTATCCATTTAGCTATAAATGACTCTAGTTTCTTGTTCTTTATGGATGAGTAGTATTCCATTTTATAAAAAAAAAAAAAACCACATCTTTATCCAGTTTGCAGTTGATGGGCACTTGGGCTGTTTCCCATCCTTAGCTATTACAAATTGTGCTGCTATAAACATAGCTGCACATATATCACTGTGGTATGATTCTTTTAATTCTTTGGGGAAGATACCCAGTAGGGGAATAGTTGGGTCAAATGGGACCTCTAGTCCTAGTTCTTTGAAGTGTCTCCATACGGATTTCCACAGTGGTTGCACCAGTCTGCACTCTCACCAACAATGGAGAAGGGTTCCTTTCTCTCCACACCTCCACCAGCATTTGTTATTGGTTGATTTCTTGATAGCAGCCATTCTTTGTGGGGTGAGGTGGAATCTCAGTGTTGTTTTCATCTGCATCTCTCAAATGACCAGTGATGTTGAACATTTTTTCATATATTTATTTGCTGTTTTTACTTCTTTGTCTGAGAAATGTCTGTACATTTCAGATGTCCATTTTTAAATGGGGTCTTTGAATTTGAGGGGTCTGATTTTTTCAATTCTTTATATATTCAAGATAGTAGACCTTTGTCTGAGGTACAGCAGCTAAAAATTTCTTCCCATACTATAGGTTGTCTCTTAGCTCTGTTGGTGGTTTCTCTGGCAGTGCAGAAGCTTTTTAATAAGAGGAAATACCAGTTGTTGATGCTTTGTGCTAGCTCCTGTGCTACTGAAGTTTTGTTCATAAAGTCTTTTCCTATGCCAATGTCATCGAGAGTTCTACCTAACTTATCTTCCAGCAAGTTTACTGTTTCTGTCTTGATATTTAGCTCTTTAATCCACTTCAATCTTAGTTTAGTGCATGGTAATAGGTATGGGTCTAGTTTTAATCTTTGTCAGGTTGAAATCCAGCTTTTCCAACACCATTTATTGAACAGGCTTTCTTTTCTCCAATGAAGGCTATTGGCTCCTTTGTCAAAGATGAGGTGGCTGAGCATGTCTGGAGTTGTTTCTGCATCTTCTAATCTATTCCACTGATCCTCGGGTCTATTGCTTTGACAGTACCATGCTGTTTTTATCACAGTAGCTTTGTAGTATAGTTTCAAGTTGGGGACTGTGATACCCTCAGCCATGTCTCTGTTGGACAGAATTGCTTTTGCTATTCTAGGTTTCTTCTGCTTCCAAATGAACTTTTGGATTGTTTTCTCTAGTTCTGTGAAGTATATTGTTGGAATTTCAATTGGTATTGCATTGAATCTATATAGTAGCTTTGGAAGTATGGCCATTTTCACTATAATGATTCTTCCTAACCAGGAACAAGGGATATATTTCCATTTTCTTATATCCTCTTCCATCTCCTTCTTCAGAGTACTGTAGTTTTCAGTGTAGAGGTCTTTTGATTCCTTTGTTAGACTGATTCCTAGATATTTCATTTTTTTAGATGCTATTGTAAAAGGAATTATTTCCCGAATTTCTCTCTCAATGGGTCTGCTATTTGTGTATAAGAAGGCTATTGTCCTTTGAGTGTTGACCTTATATCCAGCTACTCTACTGAATCTGTCAACTAGGTCTAGAAGGCTTTTGACCGAGTTCTTTGGGTCTTCTATGTAAAGTATCATATCATCAGCAAATAATGAGAGTTTAACTTCTTCCTTTCCTATCTTTATTCCTTTTTTTTCTTTCTCTTTTCTAATTGCTATGGCTAATGTTTCCAGAACAATACTGAACAGGAGTGGTGATAGTGGGCATCCTTGTCTTGTTCCTGATTTTAGCATGAAAGTTTTCAGTTTTTGATCATTTAGTATGATGTTGGCCGTTGGTTTTTCATAGATAGCCTTAATCAGCTTAAGGTAAAGACCTTCTATTCCAATTTTCTATAGCATTTTTATCATGAATGGGTGCTGGATTTTGTCAAATACCTTTTCTGCACCTATTGAGATGATCATGTGTGTTTTGTCCTTGACTCTGCTAAAATAGTGTATTACATTTATTGATTTATGGATGTTGAACCATCCTTTCATCCCTAGAATAAATCCGACTTGGTCAGGGTGTATGATCTTCTTGATGACTCTCTGTATTCTGTTTGCCAGTATCTTGTTGAGGATTTTTTGCATCTATGTTCATTAGGGAGATTGGTCCGTAGTTCTCTTTTTGGGTTGGGTCTTTCCCTGGTTTTGAAATCAAAGTAACACTTGCTTCCAGGAAAGAATTTGGAAGCCTTGTTTCCCTTTCAATTTCCTTGATGAGTTTAAAGAGTAATGGTGGTAGTTCTTCTTTAAACATATTGTAGAATTCAGCAGTGAACTTATCAGGACCTGGGCTTTTCTTTGCTCGTAAAATTTTTATTACATTTTCAATTTCACTCATTGTTATTGGGGTGTTTAGAATTTCTTTATCTTCTTCATTTAACTTTGGTAATTTGCATGTATCTAGGAATCTATCCATTTCTTCTGTGTTTTCCATTTTATTAGAGTACAGGTTCTCAAAGTAGGTATTGATGATCCTCTGAATTTCTGCTGGATCTGTTGTGGCGTCACCTTTTTCATTCTTAATTGCATGAATTTGAGCCTTTTCTTTCCTTTTTTTGATAAGGTTGGCTAAAGGTTTATTGATTTTATTTATTCTTTCAAAACACCAGCTCTTCGATTCATTGATTTTTTGTATCATTGTCTTAGTCTCCATCCCATTGATTTCTGCTCAGATCTTTATAATTTCCTCTCTTGTATGAGCTTTGGGTTAGTTATGCTCTTCTTTTTCTAGGAGCTTGGGGTTCTGCATTGGGTTATTTAACTGACTTCTCTCTGTTGTCCTAATATGGGCATTCACTGCTATGAATTTCCCACATAGAACTGCTTTCATTGTGTCCTACAGATTCCTGTATGTTGTACTGACATTATCATTTATTTGTAGAAACTGTCTAATTTCTTCTTTAATTTCCTCTGTGACCCATTGGTTGTTCAGGAAAGCGTTATTCAATTTACATGTGTTTGTGGGTGTTCTGAGGTTTCTTATGTTATTGATGTCCAATTTTATTGCACTATGGTCTGATAATATACAGGTGATAACTTCAATTCTTTTAAATTTACTTAGATTTGCCCTATGAGCTAGCATGTGATATATTTTGGAGAATGGCCCATGTGCAGCTGAAAAGAATGTGTACTCTGATTTTGTGGGGTGGAACATTCTATAAACATCTCTTAAGTCCATTTGTTCAATAGCTTGGTTCAGTTCTAGAATTTCATTGTTAATTTTTTTCTTAGATGATCTGTCTATTTGTGATAGAGGGGTGTTGAGGTCCCCCACTACAATTGTGTTAGTGTTTATTTGGTTTTTCATGTCCATTAATATTTGTTTTGTATAGTTGGGGGCATTCATATTTGGTGGATAAATATTTAGGACTGTCATCTCTTCCTTGTGGATTGTTCCCTTCACAAGGATGTAGTGACCATCTTTGTCTCTCTTAATTAGTTTTGGTTTGAAATCTACTTTGTCTGCAAATAAGATTTCTACCCTTGCTTTTTTCTGGGTTCCTGTGCCATGGAGAACTGTTTTCCATCCTTTTACTTTCAGTCTATGAATTTCCTTTCGAGTTAGATGTGTTTTTTGTATACAGCATATTGCTGGGTTTTGCTTCTTAACCCATTCTGTCAGTCTATTTCTTTTGATTGGTGAATTGAGGCCATTAACTTTGATAGTTATAATTGACCAATATTGACTCATTCTTGCCATGATGTTTTATTATTGTTGGCTCTTTTCTTATTTTTCCCCCTTTCCCTTTAGTGTCTTACCTTGTGTGTTGTCTTCTCTCTGTTGGCCCTCATGGAGTTGTGACCTTCATTGTCTTTTTCTAGGATATTGCATAAAATTGTTTGGAGTGCTGTTTTGGTGTCCATGAAGTTTCTCAGGTGTTCTTTGTCTTGAAAGTATCTAATTTCCTCATCGATTTTGAAAGATAATTTTGCCGGATACAACAGTCTAGGTTGGAAGTTATTTTCTTTTAGGGCCTGAAATACTTCATTCCAGGCTCTCCTTGATTTGAGGGTTTGTGTTGAGAAATCTGCCATGATTCTGATGGCCTTTCCTTTGTAGGTGATTTGTTTCTTTTCTCTAACTGCCTGTAGAATTTTGTTTTTCTGTTGGGTTTCTGGGATCTTGACTATTATATGCCTAGGTGTAGATTTTTTTTTATTGCAGCTGGGTGGAGTTCTATATGCCTCACTTATCTGTGTGTCCAATTCTCCACCTCTGTCTGGGAAGTTTTCTACTATTACTTCTGTGAACAGTTTTTTTATGTCAATTGTACTTTCTCCTGTTTTTTCGTGGACTCCTGTCAGTCTTATGTTATTCTTCTTTGCATCATCTAGCAGCTTTTGGATTGATTTCTCATGGTCCTTTACTATCTTTAAGAAATCTCTGTTTTCATGGTCCTTTTTAATTTAGTTCTTCAGGTGAATAAGTTTAGACTTCAAAATCTTACGTGGTCCCACTAGACTTGTGGCTGGAGGGAATAACTTCTGGCCACCCTTGTGAATTACAGGATAAAGCTATCACATAAAGACTTCCTTTCCATGCATGATCTTACAGGCCACAATCCTTCATCAAATCCGTCAATGTGAGCAGATCTTTACTACAGCTATCAGCTTAAATTCCAGCCCTCTCGTCACCATTTAACATTTCTCTGGCATGATTTAAATGGATTTTGATGGTATTCCAATATCAGAGAGCATATTCTGCCAGTATAAAACATGTTCAGTAGCTATAATCACAAAACATCTAAATTTATCCAATTTCATTTCTTGGATGCATTTATCTCCTCATCCCACATGCCAAACTAACCCATTTTTCCTGCCTTGTGTCGCAAATAGTCCCCAAAGTGTCCAACCTGAAACTGTGGAGACTGATTTAATACCTTCAGTTCTCCCTATTGTTATAATGCTGCATCCTCAAAACAGTCAAGGTGATGATTCACTAGGTTTGTCTGCTGCTTATGGTAGCAAAATATTTTTAAATATAAGGGAATGGATTATAACTTATTTTTTAATCATCCAGGCTTATATATGGAGAAATACTATGCATAGAAGATAAAAGTTTAGTTCCAAATCCTACTTTTAGAGAGGTCAAATGGATTATATAGAAATCTCTGGGCTCTGTTAGTCATCATTAGCTCCCCATTTGGGGTATTCTAGATGATATTTTAAGTGCTTTAAAGCATTTTTTTTTTAGTACCTGGTATTGAACTCAGGACCTTGCGCTTGCGAGGCAGGTGGCTGAACAACTGAGCTAAATCCCCGGCCCGTTTTAAAACATTTTTATTGACCAGGTATTAGATAATATTTATGCACATAGTATTCATGTTCATAGGTTATTCATCAGCTCAAAAAGAAATCATCCCTTTATAAATGTTTATTATTAATACTATAAAATTTCCATTTCACATTGTAGGCACTCATACATATGATAGTCAATTATTATGTATCCAGTATTTGGGGGTGTCCTAATATTAGATTGAAACATATAGAATCAGTGAACTATTTCTTTACCTAAAAACTATAATTTAATACTGTTTAACCTAATACTTTGATTATATAAGCAGTGTCTGAGATTAAAATAATGTCAAAATCTGTGCTGTTTTATTTCCCAAAAGTTAAAATGGACATAGGATGGGAGTGGTAAGAGAAAAATATGGCATTTGACTCAATGGAAAGAGAAAAATAATCCAAAAGGAAATATTTCCCTTGTGACTGTATCAAAAGGACATTGCTACCAACAAAGATTAGAGAAGAATTAAAATATATTAGAGTTAAGGACATGCAATGCCTCTGTAATAGCTTCAGACTGACTCATTTTAGCCCGGGTGTCTTTGCTTACTCAGTCCTCCATTTTTTATATCCACATCTCAGCTGACCCTGGCTTGTGCTTACTTAGCCTGTGTACACGAACTCCATAATCTTTAGTTTTCAGGGCTATAAAATGTCTAGTACCTTTGTAACCTGCTTGCCAAGTACAGGCACAGCAGCCAGCGGATGAAATCTTGTTGAGTATTAAAGTGAAATTTTGCTTTCATTTTGAAAGGAGTTTTTGACATCCATTCTTTCATATGGAATCCCACTTACACTTTTGGAGCCATTAACCTGACTTTTCATTTTAACCATGGTTTTTCTGCGTACTGCCACAAAGAGAGAACACAATTCAATTAGAGGCAACTCTTCTGCTTATAAAAATTAAAATAAAACATTAGATTTGCTTTGAGATATAACCATTTTAAGTTTACAAATGTTGTAGAGTTATCTCTTTTAGGGAACAAGAATCAGAGAGGGTATGTGAAAGGTGTTTGAGGTGCAGAACAAAAGGCAGAGTAAGAATTCCCCTGATGCTATCTTTTTGGTACAAATGCATAAATGTTGCAAGTTACCCATTATGGTTGCAATATTTACATCACTGCTAATTGGGTCATTATTTGTTGACAATATTTATTCTTTTTTTTGTTACCAGGGATCGAACTCTGGTCCTTCCGCTTGCAAGGCAGGCAGCGGAACCACTGATCTAAATCCTCGGCCCCTATTTATTCATCTTTTAAGATGGCTCTAATCATGTTAGCACTTGAGTAAAAGGTTAAAATAGGAAGAAAAATCATTTAATATAGGTCTGTGCCAATCTGCATTCCTACACTGGGACACAATAAGGAAATATTTTTAAAGTTGACCACACGGATTAAACATCAGATGCTGAAATTTGCTCACAGATTGGGAGTGAGAAAATAAAAATCAATTTGTAGCCCACAAAAGTGTATTTGAGATAATTTAACATAACTTCTTCCTTCATTTTTTGGAAATAATAATGGGTGAGGGACTTTCTAAAAGTCCTAGACTTAGTCTGTGATAAACAAGAATGCAATGTATGTGCCCTGATTTCCAGTGCCATATTGTCCTATTCAATACAGTTGTAAAATGATAAAGGTAAGATTCCTTCTGATTCACTAAAAGCATGAGAGGAAAGGGTGTTATTCTTCTGAAAAAAAAAAAAAGATTAAGCCTAGAAAGAACTGACTTTTGCAAATGGCAAATTGCAACATTTTCTTGGTGTCCCAGTATTTTAGAAAGTGCTTTGGAAGTAATACAATGACAGATGTTTCAATAAGGGACAGTGTCGATGATAGACATGATGCTAAGACCTCTAGTCTACAGAAACGAGGGCAGTACATTTTTCTGTATAGTTTTTGATAGTCTGAAGAGTCAGGGTAGCAAAGAAAATATGATGACTCACTGCAGCAGCAAATGCCACATGTATACACAATATTTCTTGCTCATTGGCATAATATGCAATAGATATGATTTTTAAGGAAGTAAATGTCTAGGAGGTCATGATTGTGGAGAGTTGGTTTGACAACTAAGCCTTTCTCCTCACCTGTCAAAAGCATGATTTTCACTTGGTAAGATCACTGCCTGCCATTGATTTACTATAAAATTTTAAAAAACCAAACACACCGCACCTGCCTGGGAAGCACAAGGTCCTAAGTTAGATCCCCAGTATGAAAAAACATAAAACAAAACAAACAACCAAAAAAAAACAAAAAACAAAAACTAGATCGTTGCTGAGCTAAGAACAATGCTTATATTCAGTTTGGAAAGAGAGACATGAATGGCAAAGAGTAAGACAGGTTGTCAACTCTCAATAAAGAATGGTGATGATGATGTGGTAAAACTTGTGATTAGTTTCTGGAAGGAGGAGATCATCCTGATGTGGAAGTGGCCCTTCACTTGAGCAGGATACTTTCTGGGAGGGCTGATTCCAAAGAAAATACAAGTATCTGAAAAGCCCATTGAGTGAATGGTCTGGTAAGAATGAAATTCTGATGAAGGTTGACCAGAACCCTAAAGGGCCTGCCTATTGCTTTGCTCCATAAAGATATGACATTGAAGAAGTTTCTGATAGCTTCACGAATGACACATGCATCCTGCTGCAGTGCATAGTTTCTCCAAAGGACAAAAGTATTTGGTATTCATTCTTTTATACCAGAATTGATAGGAAATATACAGCAAGATTGGTGTCTAAGAATTTCACCTTTTTTCACACAACTTTTTCTTGCTTGATTTCTTCACCTTTAGGAAATATAAAAAGATAACTTATATTAAGGGATATTTTAAAATTAGGCTTTTGTATTTAATAATAGGTATTTGCCAATGAGCATTTTGCTTTTCCTTTACTCCTAAAGCTTCTTGTAAGATTATTCATTCATTCATTCATTCATTTTGCAATGAAGAAGATATGCACTATTTGGAGAGAACTTTCCTCCGGTTCTTTTCATATCTTGTTTTTAAACCTTTGAAAAGTCCTAATGAATACATAGGAGTCAACTAACATACTAGTCTTGTTACCAGTTCATAGTCTTTAGATGAAATACCCATCCAGAGGATGAAATTACAAATGATAGTTTTCACATGCGTGTCTGAGAAACCACTTGAGTCTTCACATCCTCAACCCTGTCATGATGAAATTTGTACTTTTTAAGCATAATTTCTCAAGAATGAATCAATGAAGTGCTCAGTCTCTCCAGCTTAGGAATCTCATGATTCGGAGATTACTCCACATGCCGCTCTAACTTTACGTAAGAGACAGGATACCTGCTAAATTTCTTGAGGTTATGTAGGAAGCACAGAGAAAGCACAGATTTGATCCTGTAAGCCTGTGATATTTATAGCAAGACATGAAAATTACCAGGAACATTAATAAAAGGTAAGTTATAGAACATATTTAATTGGATATAGCTCTTCAAATTTCTGCCCTTTTGCAATTTTTTTCCTAAATTTTAAAGGTCACTCTGAGTTTTGTGGGTATCATGACATGGAGAATTTTCTAAAAGAATGCTTGGAATCACCAGCCAGGTATCTTTTTGCAACTGTCCTAGATTTTTCCCCATCTTTTACCTCTGCTATGTGCCATGTGTGATGGTTTCCTTTTTTCTTTTTGTCTTTTTTTGTCAATACAGTGACAGAATTGCTATGCAATTTTGTACAGCTTTTTTATTTGAGGCACATACTTTGGAAAAGAAATTTCCTCACTTTGGGTGGTAGCATTTCAAGCAAATTGCATTTGTTTATCATCCATTTTAATATAATTGTTTGCCATCCTTAAGGAAAAAAGGATCCTTTTTTGACATATGTTTTATTGTCAGGAAGTTTAGAAAAAGTATTTCAGGGATGTTAGGATGAGAATTTTCAGGGTAATTTTGACCATATAGCATTTGTATAAATTTTAAATCCAAGGCTATTTATAAATTCCAAAGAAACTCACTGATGTGCCTGCAGTGTTCTATGCTAGTATCTAGATATTATTATGGAGATTCTACCTGTACATAGTTAAACCGCAAACCTGGTGGTTTGATAATTTAAAATATATAGAGAAAGTAGACTATGGAAGAGGTCTGTAGCTAAAATTGCTCATACACATGGATTAGCATTACTGAAAGTGGGTTCTGCAAACATGTATTCTGAGAAACAGTTGCTTGTGGGGGAAAAGTCTGGGAGTGGACTTCAAAGGATGGATGACGGGGATGGACGAAGCGCGGAAACACTGGCTCATACTGTGTAAAACATGTGATTTGCGCAGTCTTGAAATGCTCAGATCCATTTGGATAGGCTCAAAGGTGTAAGATACGCCATGCATTTCCAGATGAAATCACACTGTGACCTCCTTTTATTTAACAGAACATTTTGTTATGTCAATATTCAGAGGAATTTCTTCTGAGAAAACATAATTTTAAACAACTCCTCTGGCCAGATCATCTCATGCCTAGGAAGTCCTTTTGTACAATTATTTTTAAAACATGTTAAGGGTAATTTTCTTTTTAATCACACTAAAACTGCCTGCAGACAAAACTGAACATTCTATTATGTTCCTGGATTTGCCTTCTGTAAATTCCCTTCATTTTTTTCTTGCCTCTTCAGACCTCCCCATGAGGAGGCTAAGCCTGTGACATCATTTTAAGCTCTGGGCTTATTTTGTGATTGTGCCTGGGCTTGTCTAAACCTACTGAAATGTATTGTTTGCTTCAGAACACAGCTCTACACTAACAATTTCAATTGATGGTAAAGATTATTGTGGAGATGCAGACTTCTGCTTCTTCCTGTGTGGTTGCTGACCATCAGAAGATAGGGAAGACACTGTTTTCTTTTGATCTGGGTCACCCTAGCTAGAATTCTAAGTTAGATGCTGTGTCAAGGTGACAACTAAAACAGGCTGCTAGAGACATGAGCTTTGTTGTTAGTCTAGCTAATTCATATGTGTATTTGCCTAACTGAAATCAATGTACCTTTAAGTATTATATATTTATATTATATATGCATATATTATACTGCATGTATATTTATGTACTAGACATCATATTTATATACTTATATAGAGAGAGAGTAACTATTGAATGGTATTCCTAAGATAGGTATTGAGGGTAAAATTATTGTGATATTTACCATGGAATTTTGAGCCAATAAATTCCTAGTGAGCTGGGATGTACTTTGGTAAATCAATAATGGAAGGAAGGTAAGTAAGAATGAGTGGAGTTAACTAGATCTTTACTTACAATATAGGATTATCTTTTATCCAATCATAAATATAGGAAATTAGTAAAGAAATGGCACCCGATGATGTATTTGTAAGGTAGTTTTTATTTCTAAAGCAGCATTATAAAAGTCCTTATGTGAAGAATTCTAAGGTTATTGTATTTTGATATACTCATTTTATCATTTCTTATGGTTTCCTTTTAAGTTATGTAAGTATATTTCAGTGGTGGCGAATGTATGGCACATGTGTTATTTGTTTGCCTCTTAAGACAAAAGATGTTAATGTATGAGTTGTTTTTTCTAAACTAAAACCTCAGCATTCAGGTTTTACTGCAGTGTTGGCACTTTGCAATAAATACAAAGGTTTTGGGTTGCAGTTTGGCTCTCGTGTCTAAAGGGTTTGCCATCACTGGTATATGTGCTTCTTAGGGTTGCTGTAGCAAACTGTCACAAACTAGACAGTTAATAAAACAAATTTAATCTCGCCCAGTTCTAGAGGCTAGAAGTCAAAATTTGTGACATTGGCAGGAACATGCTCCACCTGAAAGCACAGTGTGAAATCTGCTCCACGGCCCTCTTAGCATCTGGTGGGGTCTGACCATCCTTCAGGTACCATGGCCTGTAGTGTCAGGCTTCCCTGTGCACATGACCTTCACACACTCATGTGTGTGTGTGTGTAAGTCCTTATTTCCTTCTCATTATAACATTATGTTGGATTTAGAGCCCACCCTTCTCCAAAATGAACTCCTTTTAAACTTGATTATATCTGCAAAGAACCTGTGTTGAAATCAGGTCACAGTCACAAAGTCCAGGCAGACATGAACTAGAGCAAGGCAGGGAACACTATTCAACCCAACCTGACATGTATGGCAATGTTTAAATCAAACACCAATAGTTCCAGGGAAGTGAAAGAGTTAGCAGAAACTTGGTAGGAGTATTATGGGTTAATGTAATGGTATTTTTATAAGCATTATATCCATAATTTTGCTATGAGCCAAATATGAGTATATTTGTTTAACAAAATAAAATAACTTATCTCTACCCAACCTTATATTTTGTTCCTAGAAGTAATACTCCTAGACATAAGAATATTTAAAAAAACAAAATCCTATAAAATATGTGATTCATTATAGTGGTTGAATTAAGTACTAAAAATACCAAAAAGATTTTCTGGTATTACTGTTATTCCTATTTTATTCTTTTTAACTCTTATTACTTTAATTTTGTCTTTATATTTTTGTCACATGAGATACATTTTGTTTAATCTTCTTTTGTTTTTAGAAAGCAAATTTAAGCTTTCCTAACTTCCCAATATTAAAGAGGAATACTTATTATTCTTTGCTACTCTTGAATTCTCAGGCTTTTTTAGTGTGTTCTAGAAAAAATAAATCTAGATTACTGTTATAATTGTATTAATATAATTTAACAGAAAAAACAATACCTAAAAAATTTCTCCAGGCTTTTAAATTTAATTTTATAATTAGAGATACAATTATTTGGATTGTATCTGAGTAGTTAACTAGCATTAGCATTTACCAATCATTATTATTCTGCAACACACCTCTCTCTTGAGTCCTTAATTTTTATTAAACACTTGTAGGCTAAGATTTATTCTGTTATTTTATTGAGGAAAAGTAACACAGGGTTCTATATTTTTTTGCTTTACCATGTCTGGAAACATTTTTTTGGTAAACATTGTATGCTTATAAGTGACAATTTGGCTGATTGTGCAGTCACAGTAATTCCTTGAGACTATGTAAATATGATTTTGTATGAAATCAATTTCTGTATGGATTCTAACAGAAGCCTTTTTGTTTTTGTAGTATAGTAAATGACAATAAATATTTTAGATTTTTGAGTGGTTTTCTTTACATATCAGTCATATTCAAAAGATTGCCATAATGTGTGTAATTTTGTATATTTTTTTCTTTTTCACTAACATAATACACCTTTAAGGAAATCTTCATTCAGGCACTATTTCAATCTGGCTTTTTTATTACTTTTTCAATATAATAACATACTAGCTCTTCAAGTTACTGTTCTCAGTGTTTATATCTATGGCATCTCTCTAAAAATTTTTAAAACATTCTAAACCAACTTTTCTCTTTTTTAGGACCTCAATTTGTCACTTCTAAAAGAGGACTTCTCTGCTTCTTGGGGCCATAGAGAAAGAATTGCCTCTATAAATGAAGGAAGGAGAGAAAGGAAAAAAGAGAGAAGGGAAAAGAGAGGGAGGGTGAAGGAAAATAAGAAAAGAGAGAAGAAAAGATGGAGGGAAAATTTCTTCATCTAAAAATGAAGATCAAGTTAATGCAAGAAATTTCAAAATGTAATCCAGAGGATTCTATCACTTTTGAAACTTTTTGGGGAAATCCAGAAGAAAAGACTATTTTCATAAAAATATCATGAAGTTATCATGACAACTGACCTACAAGTATAAAATGGAATTTTCCAGAGACCATGTAACGTACTGCTTTACAAAAGACTGAATGTAGATGGTGATGTGACAATCTACATACCTCATGTTAAGACACACATTAAAATGACTGGCAAAAAATACATATATATTAAAGTCATTTTTACTATTTTAATTTTGTAAAATGTAACTGTTTCAATAAAATGGTTTTCATGGTAGAATACAGTAAGTTTTTATGTGTAAGTGAATTGATACATTTTCAATTACAAATAGAATTTGGAAAGTTTCAATAGCTATAAGTCACATAAATAAAACCTCTTTGATGTATTCAATGATTTTTTAAAATATCATTTTTATTTCAGATAATTTTTTATTTACAAAATGTTATAATGGTAGTACAGAATGCCTTATATCCCTTGCTCTGTTTCTGCTATTGACTGTATATTACATTATCATAGACTGCTGGGTGAAACTTAGACACTAACATTGATGCTTTACTATGAAATAAATTCTGGAATTTATTTGGACTTCACAAGTTTTCCCCACTACTGTTCTCTTTTTGTTCCATACTCCAGGACAGGGTACCACAGGACATTGAATTGGCATAACTCCCTGTGTCCTGAAGTCTGTAACACACATTCGGTGTTTCCTTCTTTATCAAAATCTTGATACTTTCCAAGCTACTGGCTTGATATTTCTTAGAATGTCATCCCTGTATGTGAGTTTCTTTGATGTATTTCTTATGCTTAGATTGCGATATGAATTTGAGGAATAAAACAGAGAAAGAGAGAGACAGAGAGAGACAGAGAGAGAGATTGGGATTCAGTCTCATCACACTAATACAGGAGCCACAGCCATCATGAAAAAGACGAGCCCAGCACAAAGCAGAGACTTGGCCATCTCTCACTGAAACCTATGCTTGCATTTTCTGCATAAATATTAATTCTTCTGTCTAATCACAAGGCCAATATACAGGCAATAAGATACCAATGAATAATTAGAAAGCGAATGCTCATATATGGATAGAGCAATAATATATTTAAGCATTTATTAAAGATTTTCAAAGCATTTAGAATCTGATTTTGAAAACTGTTAAACATTGCAAAGTAATATCCAAAGGCTTAGAAAAAGAAATTAAATTTGAAGGTCATCATATAAGATGGAAAAGGACATTATCTTCACATGAAACTTCAAATGAACTAATTATTAACTATAAAAATAACTTCGATCATTTTTGCAATTAAGATACAGCAGTAGAATGAGAAGAAGGCTTGTGAATTATAAGTAAACTGTGGCAACATTTTGGGTTCCCTGTATAAGTTCCAAATGTTATAAGAAATGTCAAGGGAACATTAAAATGCCATGAAATAATTTACATTTAAAATTAAACTCAGACTTACAAGAAGCTGATTCATAGAAAGAGTTAAATCTTTTTAGAAAAATTTTTGTGGGAATCTTTAATTTGATATATACTAAAATATACATGTGGAAAAAAGAACTTATCCCACTGTTTTCAGAGATAAGTCAATGGAAACTACAACTCCAATAATGGCAGAAATGTATTACTCAAAAGTAATAATTATCTAAATTTATTTGTAAGCCTGTATTACCAAGAGCACATAATGTTACTTTCAAAGATAATGATTGGAAATGAGGTGTTCACAACAAATCAAAGACCTAAATGAAAGACCCAAACTTGTGAAAAGAAAACAAGAGGAATCACTTTGAGACATTGGTACAGGCAGTGACTTTTAGTGACTTTCAGTGCTCTAGGATCCCAAAGCACAGGTTAAAAAAAAAACACCAAAACTGACAAATTGGATTACATTAAACTAAAAGCAAAGCAAAAGGATCTGTCAACAATAGAGAAGAAACAACCTACAGATTGGGAGAAAATACTTGCTAACAATTCATCAGACAGAGGGTTAGTATCCAGAATATATAAGGAACACAACAATTATTAGCAACAACAAAAAACACAAGTCATCTAATTAAAAATGAGCAAATAATAAGAACAGGCATTTCTCAGAAAAAGAAATACAAATGATCAATGAATGTATGAATAATAGCCATACGTGAAATGCAAATCCAAATCATAATGAGATATCATTTCATTCCCCTTAGATTGGGTATTACTTAAGAAAAACTTCAAAATGCAAAGGATTTTGTTTTTTCCTTATCTTCATTTTCAGTTTTTGGGTTTTTAAAACAATTTTGATAATCGTCCTTCTAAATGGTGAGAGATGAAATTTAAGTGTAGTTTTGATTTGGACTTCTGTAAATGGCTAAAGACATTGAATATTTTTTCATATACTTATTGCCATTTGTGTTTCTTCTTTTGAAAAGTATCTTCAATTCATTAGACCCCTTATTAATAAGATTATTTGTTTTATAGTGTTACTTTTTGAGTACTTTATATATCTAGATATTGATCTTCTATCAGAGAGTAGCAGGCAAATATTTTCTCACATTTTGTAGGCTGTTGCTTCACTCTGTTTTTTCTTTTGCTATACAAAAATTTGTTTTAATTTGATGTAATCTCATTTGTCAATTTT
Organism: Heterocephalus glaber; assembly: GCF_053883595.1. NCBI lineage: Eukaryota > Metazoa > Chordata > Mammalia > Rodentia > Bathyergidae > Heterocephalus > Heterocephalus glaber. The sequence goes on from NW_028258413.1 coordinate 6,987,520, forward strand.
TGCTATTATTTCTTATGCTACTAGAATCCTACTCAGACAAATCTTTGCCTATGCCTGGGACTCAACATGTTTTCCTCTACCAGATTCAAGGTTGCAGGTCTTATAATCAGGTCTTTGATTTATTTTTACTTGATTTTTATACAAGATGGGAGATGGGGTTCTGATTTCAATACTGTACTCAAGGATAACCAGTTTTCTCAGCATGATTTGATAAACAGGCTGACTTTTCTCCAAATGCCTATAGTTGCGTAGATTTGTTTCTGTGTTTTCCATTCTATTCCATTGGTTTACATTTCTATTTTTATGGCTGTACTATGCTGTCTTATTACTATGGCTATGTAGCATATTCTTAAATCCAGTATTTTGATATCACAAGGATTGTTCTTTTAGATCAAGATTGCTTTGGCTATTCTCAGTCTTTTGTGTTTCCACATGAACTTTAGGATCATTTTTCTCAGTTTTTTGAAGAATGTCATTGCAATTTTCATGGATTTCATTGAATCTCTACATTGATTTTGAAAATATGGTTGTTTTTTACTTTTACTAGTTCTATAGGGAATTGGTACATGTACATAACACATTTCAGTTCCCTTCTCCTCCCAGGCTTCTTTCTAATTTTCCAGAATCAGATTCATTTATCTCATAAGAGCTTATGAAGTTAATTACCATAGATAGATAGATAGATAGATAGATAGATAGATAGATAGATAGATAGATAGATAGATTTAAAACCAGACTAACGGGAACATATAAAACATGTAGGCAATTGTAGTAAGTCAAAGTACACTTTCAGGTACATTGTCCATGCTGAATTACAATACTTTTTTTCTTTCTCTTCTTTCCTATTATCTGTTTTATTTTCTACATTGAGGCTTTCAAATTTTTTTAATTTTTTAAAATGAATTTTATTGGTACATTTTAGGTATACAATATAATGACATTCATCATTGGAAATTTGCACCTTTACATAATGGCTCTTGGTTCTTATGCTTTCCCCCTTCCCCTGCCCTCCCTTCAACCCTTCCCTCCCTCCCTATTTACAAAGACTGTTTCCATTTTTTCATTTTCTTTTTTTTCTATTTATAAATGAAGAATTGGATATTGAGATTTAAAAGTTATGTAAGAGTACAAAGGATCTAGAAAAGTTAAAATCAAAAACAGTGTTGGAAGATGTTTAGTACCTAATTTTAAGACTTCTTCTAAAGCTACAGTAATCAAGGCAGTGTTGGTGTAAGGAAAGACATATAGATCATTGGAATAAAACAGAGAATCTAGAAATAGAGCCACGCATATATGGTCTACTGAGTTTTGAAAGATTATTTAACATTAGCATTTTATAGATTATAAACTCAATTCAAGAGATGAGGAAGAGATAGTGTTATCAGCAAATGGCACTAGAACACGTGGTATCTGTATATAAAAAATTAACCTCAACACTTTATTTCCATACATGAAAATAACTTGAAGGGATCTATGAACCTAAATATGAAAGCCTAAAAGTATAAAACTTTAAGAAGAAATTATAAGGGAAAATATTTATGAATTCAGGGTAGGCAAGAACTACCTAGGAGACAAAAAACATGATGTACAAAAGAAAAATAATTGACAAATGATATTCCATCAAAATTTAGAACTTTAAATGACATCATTAAAATGAAAAGTAGTCCTTAAACAGACCATATTTACAATACATATAACCTATGACCAGAATATATAAAGAATTCTTAGAGCTCATTAATATACAACCCAATTAAAATGTAGATGTAAGAAGATGATAAATAGTCAGTATAGCACAAGGAATGGTGTGCAACTCTAGAATCAGAAAAATACTAATCAGTACAATAATAAGATTGAATTATACACTCATTAGGGAGATGAAGTTAAAAGTTTTAAAAGCCTTGTCATGACTTTTTCTTTTTGTTGGATTCTCCCCCTTTGCGTTTAATTTGTCATACCCAATGGGTTCATTCTGCTGGGTTTCCTGGGGTTGTGATCCTCATTGTCTTTTCCTAGGGTATTGTCTAAAATTTTTTGGAGTGCCGGTTTGGTATTCATGAAGTTCCTGAGGTGCTCTTTGTCATGAAAGTATCTTATTTCTCCATCAATTTTGAAAGATAGTTTTGCAGGGTACATCAATCTGGGTTAGAGGCTGTTTTCCTTTAGGGCTTGAAATACATCACTCCAAGCTCTTCTTGCCTTGAGGGTTTGGATTGAGAAGTCTGCTGTGATTCTGATGGGCTTTCCTTTGTATGTAATTTGTTTCTTTTCTCTCACTGCTTGTAGAATTTTGTTCTTCTGTTGGATTTCTGGAATCCTAACTATTATATGCCTATGTGTAGATTTTTTTTGATTAAGGCTAGCTGGAGTCCTATATGCCTCACTTATCTGTATGTCAAGTTCTTTTTCCCTCCTTGGGAAGTTTTCTGCTATCACTTCTGTGCACAGTTTTTTTATGTCATTTCCACTCTCTCCTCTTTCTTCATTGACTCCAATCAGTCTTACATTATTCTTCTTTGCATCATCTAGCAGCTGCTGGATTGATTTCTCATGTTCCCTTATAATTTTGAAGCAATTTTTCTTTTCCTGGTCACTAATTGCTATCTTATCTTCTATATCTGAAATTCTGTCCTCACATTGGCACTTTCTGGTGGGTAGACTTTCAATGGAGTTTTTCTTGTCCTGGAAATCTATTTGCATCTGTTTTATGGATTCCATTTGTTTCCTATGTTGGGATTCCATCATGTTCCTGAGCTCCTCTCTAGATTTATTAATCATGTCTTGCACTAGGGGCACAATTTCTCCTGTTATCTGAGAAATTATTTCTGATTTCATTTTTTCCAGATCCCCTTTTGTTGCCAGTTCAGTGGGTCCAGGTGGTTGAGTATCAGAGTGTTCCATCACATTTCCCTTTGGGGTTGCTGTAGGTGATCTGGAAGTCTGGTTTTGAAACTTATTTACGTGTTTTCTCATTTCAACTGGGGCAGGGGGCTGTTAGCACCTGCATGGGTTACCTCCTCTGAGCTGGGAGAGGTGGGACAGGGGCCAGGAGCAGCAGTAGGGATGGTGGCCCAAAAGCCCTTTCCTGTGGGCTGAGTGCAGTGGGAGGGATGGTGGCTGGGAAGCCCCTTCCTCTGGACCAAGAGCAGTAGGATGGCATCTCAGAAGCACCTACCTCTGGGCCAGGAGTGGTGGGAGGGATAGTGGCCTGGAAGCCCCTTTCTCTGGGCCAGGAGCAGTGGAACAGAAGGTGGCCCAAAAGCCCTTTCCTCTGGTCTGGGAGCAGTGGGAGGGATGGTGACTGGGAAGTCCCTTCTTCTGGACCAAGAGCAGTGGGATGGTGGCTCAGAAGCCCCTACCTCTGGGCCGGGAGCAGCGGGACTCTGTACCATGGTCTGGTGGTCTGGTGTCCTCTGCGTCTTTGTAGTGTGGAACCAGGTGGCTACCTGTTTGCAGTGGGGAGATTTGGTGTCTTCTGTGTGACTCAGGACCTTGGTAGGGCATGCACAGACCTTCCTGTCTGCAGCAGGCTGATTTGGCGTGTTCCCCAGTACTGGGGACCTCGGTAGGGCATGGGCGGACCTCTCTCTCTAGATTTATTAATCATGTCTTGCACTATGGGCACAATCTCTACTATTATCTGAGGAAGTATTTCTTTTTGTTTGTTTGCTTTGTTTTGTTTTTAGTTCTTTCATTGGTACATTTTAGGTATACAATTCATTTACATTTATTATTGGGTGTTTGTACCTGTACATGATGTATCTTGGTTCTTATTTTTTTCCCCATTACCTGTGCACCCTTCACTCCCTCCACCCTTCCCTATTTGCATAGATTTCATTTCCATTTCTTTACTTTTCTCATAGTTTTTCCTTTCCCTCTTTTCCTTTCCCCTTCCTCTCCCTTGACTCCTTCATCTTTGGACCTTTTTTTCTATTTCAAATTATCAATTATTCATTTTAATCATTTTAACTCTTGTTTACACTATCAGTTTCTCACACTAGAGAAACTATTTGGTGTTTACACATGTGTGTCCTATTTATTTCACTTAAGAGTTTGGCCTCAATATGCATCCATTTAGCTATAAATGACTCTAGTTTTTCATTCTTTATGGCTGAGTAGTATTCCATTTTATTTTTAAAAAAACACATTTTCTTTATCCAGTTTCTAGTGAATGAACACTTGGGCTGTTTCCAAGCTTTAGCTATTACAAACTGTGCTTCTATGAACATGGGTGCACATATATCACTGTGATATGATTCTTTTAATTCTTTTGGGAAGATACCCAGTAGGGGAAGAGCTGGGTCAAATGGGACCTACAGTCCTAGTTCTTTGAGGTATCTCCATACTGATTTCCACTGTGGTTGCACCAGTCTGCACTCCCACAAACAATTGAGAAGGGTTGCTTTCTCCCCACAACCCCACCAGCATTTGTTATTTGTTGATTTCTTGATAGCAGCCATTCGTTGAGGGGTCAGGTGGAATCTCAGGGTTGTTTTCATCTGCATCTCTCAAATGACCAGTGATGTTGAACATTTTGTCATATATTTGTTTGCTGTTTTTACTTCTTTGTCTGAGAAATGTCTGTTCATTTCAGATGCCCATTTTTGAATTGGGTCTTTGAATTTGCGGGTTCTGATTTTTTTTTTAATTCTTTATATATTCTAGAGAGTAGTCCTTCTTCTGAGGTACAGCTGATAAAAATTTTTTCCCATATTGTAGGTTGTCCATTAGCTCTGTTGGTGATTTCTTTTGCAGTGCAGAAGCTTTTTAATAAGATGAGATCCCAGTTGTTGATTGTTTCTGCTAGTTCCCATGCTGCTGAGGTTTTGTTCATGAAGTCTTTTCCTACACCAATGTCTTCAAGAGTTCTACATAACTTATCTTCCAGCAAGTTTACTGTTTCTGTCTTAATATTTATAGCTTTAATCCACTTCGATCTTAGTTTAGTGCACGGTGATAGGTATGGGTCTAGTTTTAATCTTTGGCAGGTTGAAATCTAGTTTTTCTAACACCATTTATTAAATAGGCTATCTTTCCTCCAGTGATGGTGGTTGGCTCCTTTGTCAAAGATGAGGTGGCTGAGCATGTCTGGAGTTGTTTCTGCATCTTCTAATCTATTCCACTGATCCTCAGGTCTGTTCCTTTGCCAGTACCATGCTGATTTTATCACAGTAGCTTTGTAGTATAGTTTCAAGTTGGGGATTGTGATACCCGCAGCTATGTCTCTGTTGCTTAGAATTGCTTTAGCCATTCTAGGTCTCTTCTGGTTCCAAATGAATTTTTGGATTGTTTTCTCTGGTTCTGTGAAGTATATTGTTGGAATTTCAATTGGCATTGCATTGAATCTATATAGTAGTTTTGGAAGTATGGCCATTTTCACTATATTGGTTCTTCCTACCCAGGAGCAAGGGATGCCTTTCCATTTTCTTGTATCCTCTTCGATCTCTTTTTTCAGAGTGCTGTAGTTTTCAGTGTAGAGGTCTTTTGCTTCCTTTGTTAGATTGATTCCTAGATATTTCATTTTTTGGATGCTATTGTAAAAGGAATTGTTTCCCTAATTTCTCTCTCAGTGAGTCTGTTATTTGTGTACAAGAATGCTATTGTTTTTTGAGTGTTGACCTTGTGTCCAGCTACTCTTCTGAATCTGTCAATTAAGTCTAGAAGTCTTCTGGCAGAGTTTTTTGGGTCTTCTATGTAAAGTATCATATTGTCAGCAAATACTGACAGTTTAACTTCTTCTTTTCCTATCTTTATTCCTTTTATTTCTTTCTTTTTTTTTAATTGCTGTGGCTAATGTTTCCAAAACTTTATTGAACAGTAGTGGTGATAGCGGGCCTCCTTGTCTTGTTCCTGATTTTAGTGTGAAAGTTTTCAGTTTTTGACCATTTAGTATGATGTTGGCTGTTGGTTTTTCATAGATAACCTTAATCAGGTTAAGGTAAAGACCTTCTATTCCAATTTTCTATAGCATTTTTATCATGAATGGGTGCTGGATTTTTTTCGAATGCTTTTTCTGCATCTATTGAGATGATCATATGGTTTTTGTCCTTGACTCTGTTAATATGGTGTATTACATTTATTGATTTACAAATGTTGAACCATCCTTTCATCCCTGGGATAAATCGACTTGGTCAGGGTGTATGATCTTCTTGATGACTCTCTGTATTCTGTTTGCCAGTATCTTGTTGAGGATTTTTGCATCTATGTTCATTAGAGAGATTGGTCTGTAGTTCTCTTTTTGGGTTGGGTCTTTCCCTGGTTTGGGAATCAAAGTAACACTTGCTTCCAGGAAAGAATTTGGAAGCTTTGCTTCCCTTTCAATTTCCTTGATGAGTTTAAAGATGGCATTACTTCTTCTTTAAATGTCTTGAAAAATTCCGCAGTGAGGCCATCCAGACCTGGGCTTTTCTTTGTTGGTGAATATTTTATTACATTTTCAATTTCTCTCATTGTAATCGGGGTGTTTAGAATTTCTATATCTTCTTCATTTTACTTTGGCAATTCGAATGTATCTAGGAACCTGCCCATTTCTTCTGTGTTTTCCATTTTATTGGAGTAGAGGTTCTCAAAGTAGGTATTGATCATCCTCTGGATTTCTGTTGGATCTGTTGTGTCTTCACCTTTTTCATTCTTAATTACATGTATTTGTGCCTTTTCTTTCCTTTTTTTGATAAGGTTGGCTAAAGGTTTATCGATTTTATTTATTCTTTCAAAAAACCAGCTCTTTGATTCATTGATTTTTTTTGTATTGTTCTCTTAGTCTCCATTGCATTGATTTCTGACCTGATCTTCATAATTTCCTCTCTTGTATGAGCTTTGGATTTGTTATGCTCTTCTTTTTCTAGGAGCTTGAGGTTCTGCAGTAGGTTATTTATCTGAGTTTTCTCTGTTTTCCTAATATGAGCATTCACTGCTATGAATTTCCCACATAGAACTGCTTTCATTGTGTCCCATAGATTCCTGTATGTTGTACTGGCATTTTCATTTACTTGTAAAAACTCTTTAATTTCTTCTTTAATTACTTCTGTGACCCATTGGTTGTTCAAGAGGGCGTTATTCAGTTTCCATGTGTTTGTTGGGGTTTTGCGGTTTCTTATGTTATTGATCTCCAATTTTATTGCACTATGGTCTGATAATATACAGGAGGTAACTTCTATTCTTTTACATTTACTTAGACATGTCCTATGAGATAGCATGTGGTCTGTTCTGGAGAATGACCCATGTGCAGCTGAAAAGAATGTGTATTCCAATTTTGTGGGGTGGAACACTCTGTAAACATCTATTAAGTCCATTTGTTCAATAACTTGGTTCAGTTCTAGAATTTCCTTGTTAACTTTTTGTCTACATGATCTGTCTATTTGTGATAGTGGGGTATTGAGGTCCCTCACTACAATTGTGTTAGTGTTTATTTGGTTTTTCATGTCTATTAATATTTGTCTTGTATAGTTGGGGGCATTCGTATTTGGTGCATATATATTTAGGATTGTCATCTCTTCCTCTTGGATTGTTCCCTTCACAAGGATGTAGTGACCATCTTTGTCTCTCTTAATTAGTTTTGGTTTGAAATCTACTTTGTCTGCAAATAAGATTGCTACACCTGTTTTTTCTGGGTTCCTCTCCTGTGGAGAACTGTTTTCCATCCTTTTACTTTCAGTCTATGAATTTTTTTTTGAGTTAGGTGTGTTTCTTGTATACAGCATATTGCTGCATTTTCCTTTTAAATCCATTCTGCCAGTCTATTTCTTTTGATTAGTGAATTGAGGCCATTAACATTGAGAGTTATAATTGATAGATATTGATTTATCCTTGTCATGATGTTTTACTTTTGTTGGCTCTTTTATTTCTTATTTTTCCCTTTTCCCTTTAGTATCTTACCTTGCCTGGTGGCTTCCCTCTGTTGGGCCTCATGGGGTTGTGGCCTTCATTGCTTTTTTCTAGGATATTGTTTAGAATTGCTTGTAGTGCTGGTTTGGAGTTCATGAAATTTCTTAGGTGTTCTTTGTCATGGAAGTATCTAATTTCCCCATCAATTTTGAAAGATAATCTTGCCAGATACAACAGTCTAGGTTGGAAGTTATTTTCTTTTAGGGCTTGAAATACTTCACTCCAGGCTCTCCTTGATTTGGGGGTTTGTGTTGAGAAGTCTGCTGTGATTCTGATGGGCTTTCCTTTGTAAGTGATTTGTTTCTTTTCTCTAACTGCTTGTAGGATTTTGTTTTTCTGTTGTGTTTCTGGGATCTTGACTATTATATGTCTAGTTGTAGATTTTTTTTTGATCATGGCTAGTTGGAGTTCTATATGCCTCACTTATCTGTATGTCCAATTCTCTACCTCTGTCTGGGAAGTTTACCACTATGACTTTTGTGAACAGTTTTTTTATGTCAATTGTACTTTCTCCTATTTTTTCATGGACTCCTATTGGTCTTATGTTATTCTTCCTTCCATTGTCTAGCAGTTGTTGGATTGATTTCTCATGGTCCCTTACTATTTTTAAGAAATTTCTCTTTTCATGGTCTCTAACTGCGATTCTGTCTTCTATATCTGATATTCTATCTTCAGATTCCCTTAATCTGCTGTGGATACTTTCAATGGAGTTTTTGATCTCCTGAATATCTGTTTGAATCTGTTTTGTGGATTCCATTTCTTTCTTATGTTGGGTGATCATAGTTTCCATTTCTTTCTTACGCTGGGTATTCGTGACTTCCAGCATGTTTCTGAGCTCATCTATTTTTTTATCTGTTTCTGTTCTAGATCCTCTAATCATGTCTTTCACTCTGCTTACCATCTCTGTAGATATCTGGGAGATTATTTCTGCTTTGAATTTTTCTAGAGCCTCATTCATCTCTTTTGTTACTTCCTATGCTATCAGTTCAGGGTATCCAAGTGGTTGGTTATGGGACTTTTCCATCTCATTTCCCCCAGGATTTACCCTTGGTGGGGTGGAAGTCTGAGTTTGTGCCTTGCTTAAATGTCTTCTCATTTTTGTTTTTGGTACTGTCCTTGGTTTAACTTCTGGGTTGATAGTTTGAAATTACTTATGGTATGTATCTTTGTTGCTTGTAATTAGAACACTTATAGAATGATTGCTTCTCAGAGGTGTCTTCCAGATATAGCTGGTCTTTAAGTTTTGAGTCTCTAATGACTCTAAGGCTATCTCATTTTCCTTATACTAGGAAGGGTCATTGACTAGTTCAATAACAACATCTTAGCCCAAGTGATACAATCAGCAACACCATTGCATCAAGTACATCTTCGACAATGACATTTTGTGGTAGTTATTAATCTATCATCTTTAGCAGTGTGAATTAAATCAATATTGAGGAACAACCCAACATATAGTGAATAAACTCTTCAATATAACATCTTTGCCCTTTGGGATGGGGAGTTAGAAGGGGTTGTGCTAGGAGAGACAGATGGGAAGAAGGATAGGGGAAGCTTAGCAGTGTGGGCAGAGGATCTAGGTGAGAAAGAAAAAGAGAATAATAGGAAAATAAAGAAAAACTCCAAATGAGGACCAAAACAGGGACAAAAAGGGAAGATGAACAATGTGGGAGAGCAAGATAGTGAGTGTAAGAGAGAGAGAAAGGAAAGAGAAAAGAAAGAAGAAAAGAAAAGAAAAGAAAAAAGGAGAAATAAACAAATATTTGCAAAGAGTAGGGAAAAAATTAAAGATAAGAGGAGCAAAAGAAAAGAAAAGAGAAAAAAACAAACTAATAATACTAATTTGGGGAATAAAAAATAACAGTGAAGATGAAGGGCCTCTTTCAGGGTATGTCTCTGCTGTCACAATAGACAATGTGGGTAGCAGTGTACAGATATAAGTCAATGAGTCTCAGCAAGCCAGTCGCAGACCCATGAGATTCAGGCAGATTTCTGGCTGCTAGTCCCAAGTTGAGCTCCCTGTCCTCATGTAGGGTTGAACTCTGCAGAGTTGTATTGCAGGTTCCACCTGCCCTTCCCCTGAAGATAGACCCAGTCCTGAGGGGAGGTGAAAATGACTCCACCTTACCCAGTACAGTGGTCTGGTGGTCCGGTGTCCTCTGGGTCTTTGTAGTGTGGAACCAGGTGGCTTTACAAAGAAGACGCCAGAGGAGCGGGGGGCGGGGGGGGGGGCGGTGTCCAGTGGATCGCTGCCATGGCACAGGCTGATTCAGCGTTTTCTGTGTGACTCGCATCCTCAGGATGGCAGAGAAATTATTTCTGATTTCATTTTTTCCAGCTCTTTTGTTGCCAGTACAGGGAGTCGAGGTGGTTGAGTATCAGTGTTCCATCTTGTTTCCCTTTGGGGTTGCTTTAGGTGATCTGGAAGACTGGTTTTAAGACTTGTTTATGTGGCTTCTCATTTTAATGGGGGTGGGGGATGTGTGCTACTGGCACCCACACAGCTCACCTCCTCTGCACTGGGGGTGGCTCTGCTCCTCGGTGCTCCATTGAGTTTTTCATGCAAGAGAAATCATAATGATATTTAATCTTGTATGTCTAAGTTACTTCATTTAACATTATAATCTCAAGGCACATCCATTTTCCTACAAATGACTCATTTATCCTTCATGGCAGAGCAGTATTCCACAGTATATAATTACCATATTTTTTATCCATTCATCTGTTGATGAACATATAGGCTGTTTATGAGATTTATCTGTTATGAATTGCACTGCTAGAAACATCATTGCACTGCACATATCACCACAATTTAACAAATATAAATTCTACCCATCCATAAGCATCAGAGTTCTTTTCATCTTCTAATGTCTTCTTCAGTTTCTTTCTTTGTTTTCAGTAGTTTGCACTGTAGACATATTTCATCTCCTTGATTATCCTTCTTGGTAGGTGTTTCATTTTTGAAAGCTATTGTGAATGAAATTTATTTGCCTGATGTTTTCCTCAGCATATTTGTTATTGATGGATAAACAATCTTTTTACTTTTGCATATTTTGTTTCCTACCACTTTTTCTAAATTTTTTTATCAGGTCTTAAAAGTCTTCTGATACAGGCCAGGGATTTATCTCAGTGGTTCAGTTGCCTGCCTCACAAGTGCAAGGTCCCGAGTTCAATCCCCAGTACCAAAAAAAAAGAAAAGTCTTCTGATAGAGTTTTTAGTGTCTTTTAAGTAAAGGATTGCATTATCTGAAAATAGTGATAATTTGATTCTTCCTCTCCTATTTGTATTGCTCTTATTTCTTTCTCTTTCCTAATTGCTTTGGCTAAAAGTTCAACTACTATATTAATCTTAAGGGCTAGGGGTAGAAACTTCATCTTATTTCTGATTTTAGAGAAAGTGCTTTCAGATTTCTCATTAATTATGATGCTGGCTGTGGGTGTGTTGTGCCTTTTATCAGTTTGAGGTAATATCCTTCTATACCTAGTGTCATCAGCTATTTTATCACAAAGAGATGTTAAATTTTGTCAAAGAATTTTTCTTAATCATTTGAGATGATCACATGGTTTAAATACTTCATTAAATTTTTCTGGTATATTTATTTATGAATCTTGAACCATCCTTACCAACTTGACCATAGTATATGATGTCTTTAATTGGTTGTTGAATTCCATTTGCAAGGATTTTAAGGAAGATTTTTTTCTTTTCTACTTATCAAAGATATTAGTCTATAATTTTCCATTTTGGTTGAGTCTTTATCCTATTCTACTTTCAAGATTCTATTCACTTCATAGAGTGAATTCCTTTCTGTTTCCTGGAATAAGTTGAGGAGCACTGATGTTAAATCTTTAAAAGTCTGCTAAAATTCAGCAGAAAATCCATCCAGTCCTGGGATTTTCTTTGTTGAAAGACTTTTATTATTACTTAAATTAATAGCTTGTTATTGATTTTGGGGGGATTTCTTTAATCTTCTTGGATCAATTTTATATGTCCAAAAATGTATCCATTTCTTCTAGGTTTTTCAAATTTATTGTAATATAAGTTTTCAAAATATTTCCTAATGATCTGCTGGATTTCAGTACAGATATTCCTTGTTTAATGATCAAGTTCTATTCTTGCAACTAAGTCATTGAATGAATTGATTGCTAAATGAGTAATTGTACATGGTAGGTACATTACAATATTCAGAACAAGATACATTCAAAGGAAGCTCTGACTTGATGATTTGGCTTTTAATTGCATAACTCCTACATTCAGTACTGTAATGTATAAAACTACAGTACAATCAGCAAAAATTACCATACTACACTATAAAAAAGACACCATTAAGGCCACCCTTCTGCATGTTCCTGCAATTGAAAGTCTGAATGCAGGTCTTAAGTCTGAATAGTAGTTAAATATGTAGGTCATTAAATAGGAATATCTATAATATCTGTTGTAATGTCCCTTCTTTTCCCCTAAATTTATTAATTTGGGTCTTCTCTCCCTTCTTTTGATTGGTTTAGCTAAGGATTTTTCAATCAAGTTTATCTTTTTAAAGAACCAGTTCTTTGTTTCATTGATCATTTCTATCATTGTTTCAGTGTATTTCATTGATTGCATTTCTGATCTTAATTATTTCTTTTCTTCTATTAGTTTTGTGTTTCCTCTGTTCTTATTTTTTAAAGCACTTCAGATGCATCATTGGGTAGAGGTTTCAGCCCATGGTCGGCTGGCTCCAAAGGGGCACAGAGGAGGAAAACTGCTCATCTCATGGCAGCCCAGAAGCAGAGAGAGTCAGGGAGGAGCCAGGAGCAGAGATAAACCCTTCTGGATCACACCCACAGTGACCCACCTCATCCAACTAACTACTTCTCCCAACAGCAAGTCAGCTATCATGTCCCATGATCCAATCACCATCCAAGTCCATGAAGCTTTGGGGGTCATTTTAAATCTAAACCATAGCAACTGATATTCAATGGGTGTACATTTACAATGATTATATCTTTTTGGTGAACTGTTTCCTTTGCTGATATATAGTGACCTTCTAGTTTTCTTCATACTAATTTGGACCAGAAATGTGCTATGGGTATAACTGCTCCTTCTTGTTTATTGGGTTGCCTTTCCATGAAGGATCATTTTCCATTCTTTCACTTTCAATCTATGTTTTTGCAGGCAACATATTCATTGAATTTTGTTTTCTAACCCAGTCTGGCAGTCTACATATTTTAATTGGAAAATTAAAACAATTTACATCCATGGTTACTATTAAAAGGCAAGCACTAATTCTTATAATTGAGTTGTTTTTTCTGGTGTTTCTTTTTTTTTTTATAATAATCATTTGCTTCTCTACTTTTTCTGTTTTGTGTGTAGTGTTCCTTTAAGTATCTTCTGTTATCCTAATGTATTGGCCATGAATTCCTAGAGTTTATGCTTATCTTGGAAAATCTTAAAGTACATATAACTAGAATGTCACTTATTTCCTTTGAGAGATTCAAATACATTATTCCATCCCTTCCTGGTCTTTCGAGTTTCTGTCAAGACATCTGCAGTTATTTGGAGGGTTTGCCATAAAAAATGGGTGGAGCTGGGCTGTGTACAGGGCAAGGTTCACTGTAGAGCTTAGTGGCAGAATACCCATAGTAACACACACGCACACACACACACACACACACACACACACACACACAGGAAAAGCAAAAATAAATGTACATGCAGACACCCAGGGAGTAAAGCATAACATAAAATAAAAAATAAAAAGGAGGCAAAATAAAAAGAATTTGATTATAAGAAGGAAAATAAAATGAGCTATAGCCAAAAATAAAAAAAAAAAAATTTAAAGAAAAATACAAAAATGATTCAGCAAATACAAAAATGAAACCTTGGTGAAAAATAGAAGAAATCTCTCTACTTAGGAGGTCAAACATGGACACAGCAGACATCCTTTAGCTATGCCAGTCTGTACTTCTCTCCATGTCTTCCTTGGTTTGCACCCTTTAGGGAGAGCAAGGCTGGCACTGATTCACCCCTTCCTCCCGCAGTGCTGCACACATAGCTCCAAGTGATTTGGGACCACAGCTGGCTGCAGTAACACTTACCTCCCTGCTCCCCAAGTACAAGGTTGCACAGATTAAGAAGTTTGTTCTTAACAAACACATTCATTTAGAAAACTCCCAAGTGAGCTGATCTGGAGATCTCCACTGGCACCTCTGTCACCCTTGGGAAACACGCTGCTGCCCTGGGTGAGGGGCTCGGGTCCTGGGCAGTGCACTGAACATGACATCTCTCCTTGGACCAGTCCTGCGTGCAGTCATTCACATCGACTAGGTCTCCAGAGCCTCTTTGCCAGCAGCCAAGCTGCCAGTTGCAAAGGGTAGCAAGCCCCACACCCTCCCTTACCTCTGAGCTGATGCTCACACCTTGTATTCTTCAATGATCCTGCTTGGCGGCATTCTTCTGGGCCACCGTGGCACCAAGCAGACACTAGCCACAACAGCATGCCAGTATTTGTTGTGATTTCCCGGGAAAGGAAAATATGGGGCTTTTGTTCCCAAAGCACCAAGCTCAGGTATGTCCTTCTCAGGGGGCCTCCCTGACACAGCACCTCACTTCTGTGTTCAGAAAATGTGCTACACTTCTCCAGGACCAGCACATTCTGTGGCTCTGGAGCAGCCAAGTGCAGACGGCCTTTCCGCTGCGGACTTGGGGTCCCCTGTGTCCCTCTCTTTCCCTCTGCTTCTTCCCTCTCCTCTGCTGGGCTACTAATTTCTGCTAGCCTTCTGTAATGATAATCCAAGTCTCCAGCTCTTTCCAAATCTCTCTCTGCCCAGTGATGGATTCCAGTGCATTTTCCTCTTCACCCATCTCGCTGAGCATCCATTCATCAGCTGTCCCACTTCCAAGTCGAGGGGGTCCTCTAAAATGCTGCCTCCTTCTACTATGCCACCATACCCTTCCTCATCCTATTTAGTTATTTGTTAGCACTGAAGATTGGACCTGTGTCCCTGAGGATGCTAGGAAAGCACTCCACCACTGAGCTACATCCCTCAGCCCCATCAGTCCCCTACCACCCTGGTAGGGGCATTATGAGTTGGACCAGGGACAAAGATTTATTATTATATTTGTAGATAAGATTTTTATTTATTACTTTAGTCTTTCCTCTACTGTTTTTCAAAAATAAATTGAATGGTACTATGAAACATCCTTTCAATATCATTTAATTTAAGGTCTCACTATATTTCATGTTTTTACTGTCACAGTTGTTATGAAATTTCATTGAGAAAAGAAGAAAGCCCATAAATTTTTTATGCATCTCCTATTGTTGTCCAGGTACCATCTAGACCCTTACACATATTTTACAACGCATAATTCCAACAATATGCACATAAAGTACTTCTGCTATTCTTATGGTAAATGAAGAAACTCAAAACCAGCAGATGAAGTGGCAAAATAATTGTTGATAAAACTTTCAATTTGAATGTACTATATTGCTTTTATGGTGATGTCACTCTCATTATACTGTGTAGTTTCTGTGTTTTAAGAATTAAAACTTACACTGTTTTTATATCCCCTAAATTTCAGATCTGACACTGTATTAGTCTCTATATGAAAATTGTTACAATAGACTCTTGTACCTCTTCTTCTCGTGCGTTCCAGCGATTTCTTTTAAATTAAAATCAGAAAGAGTAAACTTGGGACCATTTAGTATTATTTTCCCCCAGCTTGCAGCATGTAACCTTGAAAGTAGACTTTCAGAGAAGCTGTATAAACCAGCTGCTGTTCACTGTACTGTTTTCAGCTTGAAATTTCAAAGTGAGGACTTTTCCCGGGGTATTTGCCCTTTATCCTCTCTTGGGTTGAATTTCATTAAGCTAACAGATAAGAAATGTACGGTTTATCCAGTGATTCTTAATTCATCATCCTCAAGGCCAAGCAATGCTATCATTTAGATGGGAGCCTGATTTAAGGTGGAAAAAGGAAACTTCAAATGGAGGATTGAATGATGAAGAAAAATCTATCCCAGTATGTGTTATGTCTCCAATAACTGGTAAATTTACTTTTAGAGATCTAAACATCATTATATTCTTCATTTTTACCCAGATTGTGGGATGCAATAATTCACCTTAAGAAAATAATCAACAATGGCCTTTATTTCAGGTCAATAAATATGAAAGTTTAAAACACTATTCATCTTTAAGATATTCCAACTCTTCTGTGATAACATCCTAATGGTAACAAGATAAGTTTGTATTACAAACTGCTATGATCTTAGGGAAACCTCACAAATAATCTAAATTTAGATATATAAAATTAAAACTTTGGAAGAACATTCAATCAGAAAAGTAATAATTCTTAACTGCATGATTTTTAAAATTTTATAAGAAGGATTATCTTTAGTGCTGGAAGAAATATATTCAGATTTTAAAACACTGGAACTAGAGGACATTATGTTAAATGCAATAAGCCAGACATGGAAAGACAAATACTGTATAATATCACTTTCATGTTGAATCTTAAGAAGATGAACTCAAATAAATAGGCAGTGGTTGCCAGAGGCTGGAGGGTAGATGAGATACCTTAGTCAAAGGCACCAATGTTCAGTTATGAGTTGAGTATTTAGAGATCTAGTGCCCGCAGGTAGTGATAAAAGTACTACAGACTGAAAACTTCCTAAGATCATAGATCCTGTGTTCGTACCACGCATGGATGTACAAAATGGTAACTAGGTTAGGAGGTGGATATATTAGTTAAACTTGATATTGCAATCATTTCATAATGTATATCAAAATCCCATGATACACATTTTGAACATATAAAACTTTTATTGATCAAGTATACCTCAGTACAGCTGGAGGTGAAAACATGAAATTGGAAGTCAATCATTATCTATCTATCTGTCTATCTATACATTTTCACTTCAAGGACTTCCTTCCTTTCAAATAAGCCTACTTGTTGCCAGTAGTTTCATGATAAATTTCATCTTTATGTATGAATCCTTTGTTTCTTTAAAATATTTATTTTTAAGTTTTTGAGTAGTTCTTTATATTCTATAAATAAAAAATTAAAGCTATACTCCTTAACTGTATAAACCTACTTTCGCTAAAATAATTTAAACAGAACTTATGATATTTTGTATATTTTTATTCATGTGACATGCAGAGATGAAACTGCCAAGCTGCAACAGCAAAGCTGAGTGTTTCTCTTCACCTCCCTGTTGGAACTCTGCCTCAGACCACCAGCAACCCTCAAAAAGAGGAAAAGAGAAGTGCATGTATTAAGTGCTTACTGAATACTGGGATCTGTAGTTGAAAATGTGTGTGAAATTGGCAAGAGTATTATTTTAATTATTTAAAACACAGAAACAAATGAAGCCAAATAAGTCGAATAACAGTAACTTCAGGAGATTCCACTTAGCCACTGAATTGTAGAAGCAAAAGAGACTCCAATCTTCCTACCTGAAACCTAAATAAACAAGCAAGAAAATAAATAAAACAAGAAGAAAATAAAAAGCAATTTAAACACATATGAGGATAGACACAGAGAAACGTTTCTCTATAATACTTTCCAGGTTAGGCTCCTAAAGAAAGATTAACCCTAAAACACTTTTTTATATCCTTACATTACTTTTAGATATTTAAGTGTTCCCTTATTTTTTTCAGAAGACACAGAAAAATACAAATAAAACAAAATATATTTACAAAAGAAAAATTGAAGAAAAAAACATACAAAGTTCTCCAAGACAATGATTTTAACCACAGATATGATCCTAGTATATGACAGAGAATAAAAAAGATATCAAGATTTGTTTTGGAATACAAAATGTCCTCAAGCTATTCTCCTTCATATAAGGTAGAAGATAAATGTACTTAATTAAGGCACACAGGAATTAAATTAAAGGTTAACACAGCTGTTGAATACAGATGTGTAAAGTGGGTGCTATAGATTTAAGGTAGGGAGAATCATCATTTTTAGGTGCCTTCATTATTTTGATTTATATTTAATTTTATTATAAATTTGTTAAACCTAAGATGGATGGTTTGTGTATTTCTTATGATAGCTTTCCTAAAGATGAAAAAGAATTGTCATGTTTTGTTTTAAATTAAATAGATGTATATCTCACTAGTATAAGTATTGAGAAAACAATCTGCTAATAAAAAATGACATGCAGAAACACATAAACTGATATTTTTATGAAGAAGAAAATATTTTCCAATTAGCATGTGGTTTAATATAAAAGTATAAAACAAACACAAAAACAAACAGATACATCTATAAACATTGAAGCAAGGGTTAATCTTTTTGCTCTGCCACAGTGTTAGCATGTTCCCAGATTACCCTATAAAACAAATTTCTGTCGCCATTCATTATTACCTTTCATAGTTATACTATCATCATTGATAATTCCCAGAGTTAATACTGTGGAAATAACTTAAGTTCACTTTGTAATGAATGACTGATTACATCGTCACAAATTGGGGGTTATTATTATAGAATTTAAAGGGCTCAAAACTTTACTGCCCAAATGTAGTGGCATGCTTATTTTAGTGTCCTGTTTATAGTTTAAACAGGACATTATGTGGTTAGGATCTGCTCCCATTAACCTGATTGCTTATGTCACATAAGTGCTAGACAGCTACTCTTTGTTTTCAGGTCAATGTTACTATATCAGCTTGATTACATTTTTACTAAAACTCAAAGGTAGTGTGGAACCTTATTTGAGAAAAATATGGACGCTGTTAGTCCTTATTTTTATTACAGATTATTTTGTTTTAGAATGCAAAATAACATGTGTGTTTAAAAATATGCACTTCTAAATTAGTTCACTCAGTACTAATTCTTGTAATATTTTAAGAAAATAATGTTTTATAAAATAATGTAAGCTGCCTCGTAATAATAAAATAATGTAAGAATCTAAACTCAAAGCTTTAACCTTCTGAAGAGGTTAAGAAATTCTTTGAAGGAAAATAATATTAGTTATAAAATACAGTATTCTTGTCAAACATAATACAGAGATGGCACGTAATTTGAAGGGATACTTGGGATTGTAGGTTATTAGGGAACCACAATTTTTTTTAAAAAATGATAGTACCAGACATGTATTAGAATGACTAAAATCCAAACCAGTGACAACACCAAGTGCTGGGAGGATGTGGGGCAACAGAAATGCTCATTGGGTGTTGGTGGGAATCCAAGGTGGTACAGCCCTGTGAAGAGAGTCTGGTAGTTTCTTACAAAGCGAAGCATATTCTTGCCAAATGATCCAGCAATCACGCTGTGTGCTATTTACCCAAACAACTTGGAAACTTGTGTCCACACAAACATGAAACTGTGAACAAATGTTTATAGCAGCTTTCATCATAATTGCTCCACTTTAAAATAAATCAAGATGTTCTTTAATAGTCAAATGAATAAACAAAGTGTGGTGCATACAAACAATGGAATATTATTCAGTGATAAAAAGAAATGAGCTATCAAACCATAGAAAAACTTGGAGCAAACTTGGATGCATATTGCAAAATGAAGAAAGAAATACAATTTGAAAAGGATACTTGCAAGTCCAAGGATATGATATTTTTGAAAAGGCAAAATTGTCACAGGATGGTGGGCTTACTAACAGGGAGAGCACAGGGAGTATATTTTGCACAATAGGGTAGTGTTAGATATACAACATTATGCATTAATCAAAACATACAGAACTGTGTAGCACAGAGTGAACCTTAATGTACACTAAGGATGTAAGTTAATATTATCAACAAACTCATCAGTAACAACAAGTATACCACATTAGTGCAAGATTTTAGTAACAGAAGAAATGGTATAGGTGTGGAGAGAGTCATATAAGAACTCTGAACTTTTTGCTCAATTTTTATATAAACCTAAAATGTAACTTAGAAACAAATGAGTAATAATCATTATTAATTTCCCAAAGTTGCTGCAATAGTTATTCCCCAAAAGAAAATATACAAATGGCAAACATGTAAATGAAAACTTCTCAACATTATTAATCCTCAGGCAAATGCAAATCAAAACCACAAGGAACTATGACTCACCTCTTTTAAGAATGGTTATTATTAAAAAGGATAAAAGACAGCAAATGCTGGTGAGGATGTGGAAAATGGAAATGCTAGATCCTGTTGCTCTACAGACATTCCTATTCAATGACCTAATTCCCTTCTTTGCAGTGGTGGATGAATGAATCAGTCCTTAAATGACAAGTTGTATGTAGTATGTTCATTACAATATTCAGAACAAAGTAATAGTCAAAGCAAATTCCAACTTGATTATCTTTGCTGTTATTTGCATAACTCTTACATGCAGTACTTTAATGTATAACAACATAAACTACAGTCCTGTACTGTACAGTGCAATCAGCAAAAATTACAGCTCTGTACTGCAGAAGAAGCCACAATAAGGCCACAATGCTGCCCACCTCCCTGGGTCTAAGTCTGAGTGTGGGTGGTAAATTCCAATGGCGGGTTGCCAATCTGAACAGCACATCTGTAAACTAAGTCCCAACAGTCATTAAACCAGCAGGTCATCAAATGAGGAATATCTGTAATGTAAATTATTACAGCAAATATGGAAAACAGTATCAAGGTCCTCAAAAAATGAAAAACAGAACTAGCATGTGACCCAACAATTGTTCTCTCAGGTATATTTTCAAAAGAAATAAAGTCAGGACTTTGCACTATTTACTACAGCCTTGAAATGGAAGCAAGTGATGAATGGATAAGGACAATGTAGGATGTATAAACAATGGAATACCATCTTGCCATCAAGAGCATACATCTCAGCATTTGTGGACTGTGTGGATGGAATGGGAGACAGCGTTAAGTGAAATAAATCAAGCATTACGTGTGGAGTCTAGAAAAGGTTGATCTTACAGAGGTGGAAAGTAGAACTGTGGTTAACAGAGAATGGAGTTGGTGCTAAATTGCAGCTAGGTAGCAGCGAGAAGGCCTAGAGTGCTGTTGTAGAGCAAAGTGACTGCACATAACAATAAACGCTGGACATTTCGGAAAGCTGCAAGAAAGGCTTTTACATGTTTCAATTGTAAAGAAAAGGATAAATGTTTCAACATACAGTTAAGCTTCACCTGATTTCAATGTTACATAGTGTGTACATGAGTCAACATATCAATAGCACCTCATTAATACATACAATTTTTGTCTTATGCCAGTTAAATTTAAATTTTAAAACCTTGTATATCCATGGTTAATGCCAAAAACTTGAGTCTCTTGACACTGATATCAATGACTTGCCATAGAACACAAAAATAAGGAAGATATATCAACTGGAATTGTGATAGGTGAGCCACGACTGCAAGGTAAATATCATGTTTTCCACATGTAATGTTACAAATTTACGTTAAAATAAAGATTAAGAGACAGGGAAAAATCATATATTTTAATGTCCTATATGACTATATTTTTAAGAATTACTACATTATTCCAACTGTTTGAGAACTAATTTTAAAAATTATCAATAAATTAATATTGACGGGAAAATCACACGTGAGAAACTAAAATTCTAAGTTGTTTATTTAAATTATATAAGATTTTATTTATTAATCACTATATAGATGCAGCAATAATTTATTTAATATATGGATAAGTATCATTGTTACTCTCAGTATATACATACTCTGAAAAATTGATCATTAATAAAGAATATAGTTTATCAAAGTTAAAATTCATGTAAAGTCTTTTAAATCTAGTGGGCTAATATATAAAAATAAGATTATGTAAAAATTAACCATACAAACTTATATTAACGTGTACAACTCTTTTTAAATCTTGTATCCAAAGTAATGAAAATTTCTACAATATGGTGAACCCTTGCCTTAGATATTCAGTATCCAAATTGCATAGTCTTATCTACAACTTACCAATAGAAACAGTCTCTGAGTACTGTAATAAAAAATAAATCTTCAAATTATTCCATGTATTTTATGCAAAATATCTTAATATCTCCAACATTTTGAGAGGTGAGTGATATCATAAATATTTATTTGAGTTCTACATCTTTTAATTCTCACAAAAATGTAACCACTTAGGTTTAAGAATTTTCATTATTTACATATTGCAAATTACTAAATTATTAAGAAAGTGAATTTGAAAATATTTTTGTAAATGTTGTAAATGAAGAAAATTATTTAAAAATTTAAAATGAGGACCAAACACACAAAAGTGTTGATTATTGTGATATTAGAGAAGACATTAAATAATCTGTAGACATCTTATGCAACCACAATGCATAGTTTTTATTGTGTGATTTTTTAAAAATATGTTTGCTGAGGTAAAATTTAAGTACATTGAATTCACAAATTTAAAGTGTTCAATTTCATTATGTTAGTCAATGCTGTCAAATCTATTTTTAGAATATCTGTCACACCAGATACGTATGTTCCCATGCATTCATTTTCATTTAAAGTCCCTCTTACCTCTTCAAACAAGTAGCCTATCATCTTTTTTCTCTTTTTATAAATTTAGCTTTTTAAAACTTTTTATATATAAAAATCATACAATCTGTGATTTTTAATCTGATGTCTTTTATTTGTAATGCATTTCAAATTCATTTTATTGTAGCATGTGATAGTAGAGCATTCCTTTTCACAGTTGAACTGAATTCTACTGTGTGGATAGATCACAGTTTCTTTACCCATTCTCTAATTAATGGAGATTTAGATTCTTTACATATTTGTGTTATTTAAAGAGCATATCTATAAACATTTGTATTTGTGCACTTGTGAGAACATATACATATCCCTATTATTAGGAGGGTATTCCTTTCTAAGTTTCCTAGGAGAATTGTTGAGTATACCTGTAATTTGTCAATAAGCAGGTTTGTCATTTCAGAATTCCTATATCAGAGCAGGATGGTTCTATTTTTTCATATTCTCATAAGCACTAGATATAGTATTTCTTTTTTGATAATTACTTTTCTACTGGGCGAGTAGACTTTTATGGCCATTTGTGGCCTGTTTCCCAAGGCATGCAATATGTGGGCTTGAAAACATGTTTTCCTCAGGTTGGAAATGTTTAGTCTAATATACTGTTGCTAATTTTCTATTTAGTGTGTCAGTCATTGAGAGGGGAGTGTTGTAATTTCTAAATATAATTGTTAACTTTTTTCTCTCTTTGGTCCTATGAGTTCTTGTTTCATAGAATTTTGGAATATTTCAGCAAAATTTTGCTTGTAGTCCCAAACTCTGCATCAGGCAACAAACACAATCACAGCTGTCTTCCCCACACAAACATAAAAACATCCATTGTTCCCAAAATTGTAAAACAAATTAAATTTGTAAACCCAGGTATCACATGCTATAGCTTGCTGAATCTTTTATTGCATAATATACCTTTGTCCTAAGAAGTTAATTAACCCATTATTTGTTTCATCTCATATTTGATATAAGGATTTTAATTTTATTATGGATCCGATTTATGTTATATATATTGAAAATATATACTTGAAATTTTGCATTTTATAGTCAATAATCATGTCTTTTGATTAGTCTTTAAACTACTTGTGTTTTTCATATAGTTTTATAGTTTCATATATTTTTATTCATCTCTTTATTACTTATTTTCTGTGTGAAACATACTTTTTTCTCTATTTCTGAGTATCTTTAGTGCTAATAAATATTTTTATGCATCATTTTAATTCTTCACTCAATTTTTTCATACTTTGTTGTTCTTAGTAGTTGCTCTAGGTATCACAGTATGAATTTTAATTCAATACAATCTACCTTGGGTTAATATTACTGAATTCTGACAAAACATAGGAACTTTACTACTGTAAATTTTTTCTCTCCCTTTGTACCACTACTGTCATATACTAGAAGTATATGTGTTATAGTTTGTAATAGCTAAAACTTAGAAACAGCCCAGTTGCCCATCAACTGGAGACTGGATAAAGAAAATGTGTATTTTTTTATATAACGGGGTACTACTCAGCCATAAAGAATGAGAAATTAGAGACATTTATAGCTAAATGGATGCACATTGTGGTGATACTCTTAAGTGAAATAAATAGGACACACATTTGTAAATACCGAATAGATTCTCTGGTGTGAGAAACTGTAAGTGTAAATAAGGACTAAAAGGTATAATAGATAATGTGAAATAGGAAGAAAAGGGGCAAAAGGGAAGGGGAAGTGGGAGGGGTAGGGGAAAAGAAAGAAGGGAATGGAATTAATATGAGAAAATGAAACAATGGAAACAAAGTCTTTATAAATAGGGAAGGATGGAGGGGTTGAAGGGAGGGCAGGGGAAGGGGTAAAAAATAAAAATCAAGATATATTATGTAAAGGTAAAAATCTCCAATTATGAATGTCATTATATTGTATACTTAAGATGTACCAATAAAATTAATTTTTTAAAAAAGAAGTATGTGTGTTATAAATACAATGCTGTGTTATTTTATTACTTAATATAATCTAATTTTTAAAAAATTTTAAGAAAATAAGTTGGGTATTTTAAATAAATTTTGCATTGTCTTACAGTTATTTATGATAGTCCTCATTTTCTTTATGGATTTTAATTACCATCGGGTTCCATTCCCTTCCACCCAAAAGTACTTCCTCCTGTATTTACTGTAAAGCAAACCTGCTAGAAATAAACTCTCCCAGTCTTTACATCCCTACAATGCCTTTATTTTGCCTTGTATTAGAAGAATATCTTTTTTAGACATACAATTCTTAGTTTGTCTAGATTTTTTAATTTTGTTCATCTTTTAGCATTTTAATATGTCATCCCCTGTTTTCTAGACCTCACTGATTCTTATGGCAAATCAGCTATTGGTTCAATTTTTATTCTCCTGTATAAGACGAATCTTTTTTTTAAAATTTTGCTGTTTTTGAGATATTATCCTGGTATTTAGCTTTTCAAAGATAGACTGTAATGTGCCTAGGGATGCCCGAGTTTGTATTTGTCCTATTGAGATTTGTGGATGATTATTTCTCATCAAACCTGTGAAATCATTGGTTATTATTTATTTTCTGATTCTTCTGCCTTCTGGAATGTTATTGAGCTTTCTAAATGCCTTTAAATTCTAATTCTGGTGTCATTTATCTTAGAATTATTTGGTCATTTTGTATAACTTCTATTTTCATGTGCAGAATTTTATTTGTTGATTCACTGTAATCATAACTTTCTTTAATTTTATCATGATCTTCTTAATTTCTCTGAATATATTTAAAATAGCTCTTTTGAAATTTGTCACCTGCTAACTCCACCATTGATGAGTACTCGAGGACAATTTCTATTGACTTTTTTCCTGACACGGATCATCATTTCCAATTTAGTTGTCTCACACAAATTTTCATGATAAATGGGACATTTTAAATTGTATAGGGTAGCAACTCTAGATTTTCATATTTTGCTCCTGAAGGTCATTTCCACATTTGATTTTATTTCCTTATTTTTGGTTTTGTGCATTTAATGAATATAATCTGTGGCATTTACCTCCATTATGGCATATGACTGCTCACATCTGTGCTTAGATTTCTGTTTTAGTTATTTATTCCTTCTTTACTTTTTAGCTTGGCTTTCTAGAAGATGGTCCTGTGCTTATCCGAGAATTGCTGAGTGCTCTGCTCATTTCCAGCATGATCTTTACACAGGTGGACAGGCACACTACATGGGCCGGGGTGGGGGGGGGGTCTTTCTTGTGTGGCCAGAATTTACCTGCCCTGTGCCTCCCTTCAAATCTCCTATGCACATGCATGTGGTCACAAGGTCAACCAGCACAGCACGGTGTAAATATATTTTAGGCACTTTCGTGTCAGCTGGATGTATATACAACCTCAGCAAGGAATATATTTGAAAAACATCCACTATCTCAGACTAACAAAGCCGAGCAATCAACTTTCACCCATTCCTTTGTCTTCAAGAAAAGTCTTTAGTTGACAATGGTAATGACACTCCAAACACAGCTTCAGCCAATCCTCTCAACTTTCCAGTCCTGACATAAATACCACCCTGAGCTGGAGGAAGGCAGGTCTGTCCCAGGCCGAGATGGCACAGACTCCCTCCCACTACTCTTCTCCAAGGTCCAGCAGCTTTTCAAGTATGAAAACATCTACAGTTGTTCTAACCTTTAGTTAATTTCCAGAGTCATGGACTAGAAATTCTTGTTCAATTTCGAGTCAATTTTAGTTGTATTTTAGGAAAAGGATTTGTACTCTCTTCAGTGTGGCAAAGACTCTCACATGACTTAAATTAGCCTATATAGTGCAATAAAATAATAACAAAAATCTAAATGTCTCTTCATATAGAAAAGTGGGTAGTTGGGAAGAAATTTATAATTATTTCTATAGTTTAAGAGATTTTTGCTCTTCCATCATGTCAACTTTGAAGATGAATCTTAAATTTTAGATGCCCAGTTCATATAAAATAATATGAATATAAATCTTGCTGAAAGTTCATGACAGAATGGAATACAACAAATTGTAGTGCAAAGGGAATATTATGAAAATGAAGATATAGTTGACCATAAAAGCTAAAATATTAAAATATTGAATCCAGGTAACTTACATGGAAAAATGTTGAAGATTGTCTACTTGTAAAAATAGAATTTATC
This sequence comes from Heterocephalus glaber, assembly GCF_053883595.1. NCBI lineage: Eukaryota > Metazoa > Chordata > Mammalia > Rodentia > Bathyergidae > Heterocephalus > Heterocephalus glaber. The sequence goes on from NW_028258413.1 coordinate 7,013,957, forward strand.
CATTAGAATACAAAAGTATTACAGGGATCACAGAGAGATTATAGGAAATGGAAACAAAAGGGCAAAGAAAAATGGAATGTGGAAATTGCACTTAACAAGACACTAGTGAATATATGATAAATATATGAATTTTGAAGAGCAATGACGGTAGCTTTCCCCAAAAAAAATTCTGTCAAAAGCAAATAGCCATATTTGATTCTGTTGGTGCCAAAATAAACAACCTTCATAGACAGTTGACAATGACTGGGAAAGGTTAAAAGGAAAGGACTTAGTTTAACCTCGTGTTATCTGCAAAGAATAGATAGCATTGCCCCAAACATTCTAACATAGCAATGTCAAAAAAAATAAATAACTATATAAACTGTTGAGAAAAAGAACCGAATTAAGGAGAGGATAAAGGTTTGTCTTAGAAATTGCCTGAGATAAGCTTAATGTATACTTATTGTAGATTGGAAAGGGAATAGATATAAATAAACATACTGATTTTTAAAATGTTACAACAAAATATCTGTAATCTTACCTAAAGGCCTGAGAAGTGGCACATTCCAAAGTGAAAAGAAAGTCTTTGTTTACTTATATTTGAATATGAATGCTTGGAAATAAAACACATGGCTTTGAAGTGTTCCATCTCTCCAATGATTGTGGTATACACATAGAATTAGAAAACATGTTATATTACTTTTTGCAACAATATAATAAATATTGCATAATATACTTTATGTTCTTTGAATCACACTAACTCTTCACTGAAAATATGGGCATAAAGGATTGACACCTTTATAAATAATTATGGAGAAATCTGGGGACAATACTTAGGGCTATAAATGTTTGAGGACTGAGGTAAAATGAGACCAACTAGAGAATACTTTTCTGTTATAACATGAATGTTACATAAACATTTTTAAAACCTTATATTAGCAAAACAAATATCTGCAAAGATGAAAAATGGGTTTCCCTACACTATGCCTATAGTCATTAGTCCTCTTATTATCTCCTGTAAATGCTCACAGGCAATTATGAAACTCCCCCTTTCCTGTGTGAATTAAAAGACTATTCACTGGATATGGAATTCCCAAGAACTGTGAGGTGCTAATGGACCCCAATTTGCATTGAAGCTCAAAACCTTTCTTGGCTTGAATGGAGTGAAACATATTCATTTTCTGCCACAGAACTGGCCGCTAATGGTCTCATTGAGCATGTTAGACAGGTGTTCACTTAAGTAAGCACTTTCCCTTTCAAATGAGGTGGCTGCAGGTGCCACTGCCCTCCCTGCCTCCTGCTGGGGCCCCTTAGTGATGAGGATGAATCTCCCCGCCTGGGATGTCCACTCAAGGATTAGTGCTCCCTATTTCTTGACCTCAGAGAACCAGGAAGACCAATAAGATCCTTCAGTGTAAGATGATCTGGAGGAAATGCCTTTAGACATGGGCATGGGAAATACATCCTTAGGCTGCTTTTTGAGGTATTTGCTGTTCTCAGTGCCTACAGGAAGATATGACTATGTTTCATTATCATGAAAAGTTAAAGAATAAGTGAAGAGATGCAAAAGAAAAAGAAATAAAAAACAACACATTGTATACCAATAGATACACACTTTGTAATCTAGTACTTTAGACATCAGTAACTGTAATTGGGTTATACTTGAAATGTCTTAATTCAACAAGGGATGGAGGGTAGGACTCCAAAGGATGGAGTTTAAATAAGTAAATATTGAGAGTAAATGCTGAATTAGTATTTTACTTTTAAGGACATGGAAAATGGAGATTATTAGTAGGTAAAATGATCTCTGAGGTCATATTCAGAATATTGAAGTCCTAATCCCACATCATCTTTATTTATTCAATGTTAACCTCTTTGTTGAATGTGTTGTGTCTTACATGATTTATTTCCAAAGAAAGGATAATCCATATGTTTGCATGGCTTTCTATGATTTTTTTTAAAGAGAGTAATGTAAACAATGAAAAGTGCTTTACAAAGTAGTAAGAAAGTCAAATTAAGACAAATGGGAGATGGGTTTTAACTTACCAAGGAAAGCTAGATAGTTTAAACTACTAAGTAGAAGACTCCAGGCCCAAAATGAAGTTCAAAGCATGGAGAGTAGCAAAGAAAATAATTAAAAGAAAGATTGGTTTCAGAATAATGGCCACCTGGTGGTTTTTGACAAAGTGATGGAATGTTCTGGTAATCAGGTACAGTAAATCATGCTTTTCAGGATCACCTGTTTCTTTCCAGAGTAGTGAGTAGCAACCAGATGTGCAAGTGGGCATCCCAATAGGACTTCATTCAGGAAATACAATTTCAAGCCTTTTTACAAGGAATAGCCTACTTCTGATTTAGGTTTTCTTTTATGCTTTAGCTTATACAACTTGTAAGTTTCTCATTGATAAATGTTTTGACTGTAATTCATGAGAGATAATTTTTGGACTACAAGTAGTGACCTAGTTCCAGATCACTAAGTTGGAATGATTGCTCAGTGAGCTGTAGAAAGATCTATGCTAAAGAAGTCAACATATAAGCCTATTAGAATGTCCTCCCATCCATCAACAACACCAGCAATTTACAGCTTTCATATACCTTAAAAAGAAGACATTTTCCTTTAGATTTTATAAAGAATTTAAGAATTATGAGTGAGTTATTCACAGGTGCACTGACTTTCAGGCCATTAAAATTTTACTGAGCATCAACTATGTTTGAGGCAGTCTGGAGATGGAGGAAGACATGTATGCAGGACTTCCAAAATGAGCCTGGCATTTACTTGAGTTATCTTTCTTTTTCTGTGCTTTGTAATAGTTTACATAGTACTAGTATTTTTCCTTGAAAAATTGTTTTTATTGGCACATTTTAATTGAATATAATTTTGGGGTATAAAATGATATTCATCATGGAATCATTAAATTAATCATTAATCATGGAGTGATTAAATATAGTTACTACATCATCACCTCCAATACTTATTTTTGTGGTGAGCAAAATTGAAATGTATTCTCTTGGCAATTTTGAAATACATTATTAGAAACTATCATCATCCCTGCTGTGCAACAGATCAAATAACTTATTCCTCCATTCTTACTGAAATTTGTACTCTGACCCAGATAGTAACCCTCAGCTCAGCTTCTGGCAACCACCAATTTTACTCTGAGTCCAATTATTTTACATTCCACATATAAATAGTCATTCAGAATTTGTCCTTCTGTACCTGATTTAGTTCATTTAGCACAATGAAAGTTTAATAGAATTCATGTTAAAAATTTGTTCTTGAAAACTCATGTGATGATGTGTATCTATTTTTCTATTATAATCATTGGAATATGATTAATCCTCAATATTTAGTCATTAAACTGGTTTCAAACTCTCAGTATTATAAAAAGGATGTAAGCTATAATTTATTGGAAACAACTTAAGAAAAATAAATCTATGAAGTCAAATTAGACAGAGAACCTTGGAAATGTATGATACATAGCTGCAACCTAGAGGGTGAGCACAACTAATTTGGGATTTAAAATCAAGAAAATATAGTCATTGATCTGGCAAGACCAGGTTTTATTGGGAAAAGGGGTTGAGACTACAAAAATAATTTTATGAGAAGTTTGTAATTGTTAAAATGAAGACACATGTATCCAGTTTAACATTTCTGTAGCTTCAACCTGTGAAAACTGTTGCGACAAAGACTGCTAATTGTGTTCACTGATATTCATTTCTCTTTCTTTCTACATAAACATTAAGACTGAGGGCCTCACCTTCAGCTGTGATGTTTCTAGCCTCCATTTTGCTAGGCAGGGTCACATGACCAATTCTGACCAATAACATACTAGCAGAATTGAAGAGCACAACCCTTAAATTAGCCATTAAAATAAAAAGAACATATGAACCTTTCTTTCTTCTTTTCTCCTTCCTGTAGAATATAAGGTGGGTACTGATTAACATCATCCAAGATGATGAGGTAACAGCCCACAAACAGACAAAGGGAATGGGGAGCTTTGTGTCTCAGACACCCCTGCCTGAAGAGTTTTGTCAGACAGAAAATAATATTTATCTTCTTTAAGTCAAAGTACTTTAGGATACCCTATCAGAGTTGCCTAGCTTACATTATAATATAACCTTTGGGGACAGTATTCTGGAAGAAATACAAGATTCATTAGTTTCAATAATATGAAAAGTGATTCCTTACTGAATTTCTAGGACATATAAGCTTGATTATTCTTATTTTCCTCTAGTAACTAACTGGAGGTCAACAGCATTTCAGAATGAGAAATATGCACTTTGTCATCAGGCTAAATTTCTTCTAACTTAGATATATGACAAATGCAATTATTATTTAGTACATAAGAGAGGCAGAAGTTATATGGTGACAATACTTTTCTCTTCTTGTCCAAAAAGATTTGTCATGCACTAATTATATGAGATGGTACTATTTCAACTTGTGCTAATTAGAAGAAACTCTCAGACATTCCTCCATCCCCTTCTCTCCCAATTTTCTCACCAGATTTCTGAGAATTTTTGTTATGTATTTATATATTTAGAAAACAAGAATTTTGACAGCACAGGAATTGCCGTCTTGACTAAGAATATATATCAAAGGTCTTCTCAGGATGCATAGGCTTCTTAATGGGAAAGCAGGTTTTGTCCATTGTTGTCCTATTTCAGATGTGAAAATTAAGTTTTAATACAATTGTGTGATGTGGTTCATTATGCTGAAATAAACCAGAGTGTAAAGTATGGGAATGTTGTCCATGCATTTGAATAAGGAATAATGTGCTTTGCTTCTGCTTTCATTTTCCAATTTCCTAAAATGGTGTGAACTACAACACTTCCTGCTACCCTCTTACTGTTTTAATGATTTATTCCAGTAAAATTTGTCAAATTATCCACTGCCAAATGAAAAATATTTAGTGACACTAGGAATAGTCACTGTTCTCTTTATGATAACCTTCATTTAAACAGTCTCCTATCCAATTTTATTTGTTTGGATTTTAACTATGTTTCAGAGCTCCTTGTTATATGATGATAGTTCCTTTTGGGAAATCAAGGCAAATAAACAAAAATAACCAAAAACTATTCTCTAGCCTAAGAAGCCCTAAGCTAATTGCTTTTTAAAAAAATACCTTAGCAGTTGCATGGCTAAGAACACTTCAGTCTCTTGATACTACCCTCCCTCTAGGAGCTGTACCTGCTCTCCTTGGAGATCTTCCATCGCACACATGATGTGCGTAATGCAAAACTCAGTTGCAGCATTTGTGACGGATGGGACTAGATTGCAGAGTGACAGGCTTCGGTGTAGTCTTAGGAGCCCGGCTGTCTGCTGCAGGCTCTGAGGCCCACACTGTGAGCCTACCCAGAGGGCCGCCCCCTGGTGGATTCCAGCAGAGAATTTCTGATTGTGTGTATTACTGCACACATACATACACACACACACACACACTCACACACAGACCCACACACACCCATCTCCACTTTCCCTTGCTAGTCAAATTCGAATTCTTCCGTGTCCAGGAGCTCATCATATTAATTACAACCCCCAGCATTGGGTGTGGTCCGGACAGCTAGGAATTGATTCCGAAGGCCCTGCCTGAAAAACGAGGATTTGCTGGAAAAATTTTTTTTCTTCACTCAAGCAGAAAAAAACAGGGAAACTCACAGAATCCTGCTGAAATTCGCCTGTCTAGACATCGCAGGGCTCCGACAGGCAAGCGCGTGGTCTCGAACAAGATTTCCCTCTGAGTGGGGCTGGGAATGGCACCCTGTGTAAGGCAGCAGCGGATCCCTGGGGCTCGGGCGTCCTACCCGTGATTTACGGTGATTCTGCAGCAGAGCCTGCGGTGATTTCCGAGGGCTTCAGGGCACCCACCGCGTGGACAAAGCTGTTTTTTATAAAATGTTTTTCATGCTCAAGGGTCTGCCTTTTTCTACCTACTCGATATTAAAATACCTGCCTTGGAATCATTCATTAGGTACTCTCACTTTTCTAAACATCAATATTTAGAGAAATTTTTTTTATTCTTAAGTTCTTTCATTGGTAGATTTTAGGTATACAATACGTTTACATTTATCCTCGGGTGCTTGTACCTGTGCATGATGTATCTTGATTCTTATTTTTTCCCCATTACCTGTGTGCCCTTCACCCCCTCCACCCTTCCCTATTTAGAGAAATTTTTAATCTTCAGGGTGATTTCTTTGAGAAGAGATATTTTTGCCATCTGCTCTTTCTTTTCTTCTCTTCCCCTAGCATTTTTCTATTTTCCCCATAAAATTCTTGGTTCTTTAAGATAGCCAGCTAATCGCTCTCTAGCTCTGTGCTAATACTCCTTGCTCTTGGCTGAGCTGCTGTCTATATTCCTGTAAGGACAGCCTTGAGGGGCTGAAGGTTAAAACACGGCATCCCGCTACCCCATAACCTGGTCCTCAAAGCCTTGGGATGTATACCGTTTCAAAGAGTTCTACCAAACTGGTTTTGCTGTTATGTGTTCATACGTTCAGGTTCTGGAAACCTTGTGTTTAACTTTAGTAGTGTGAACCACTTGAATTTGCAAGATGAATGAGGGAACTTTAAAAATCTGGTTAACTGAAAAGAAAACATGGATGGAATAAAAGATAGTTTGATTATGAGAAAAACACTAGATCTTTTCTTATACACTGAATTACTACAGATTAATAATATTCTAGCTTTATAAAATAATGACATTTTAGCAACTTTCTTCTGTCTCAACTATCACTTAGTAGGCATAAAATTCTTTTAATTCTTCCATAATATTTACTAGTTTGAAACGCTGTTACCTAGAAGGTCAAAGTGTAAGTTTCAGCCTGTCTGGCATCTTTCAGCCCAGGACCTGAAAGTGGTGACTACTTATTTTCCCCCTCCTTAATTTCAGGCTTTAAATGACATCTATGTGGATTTGAAACATTATTTTTTGCCTTGAAAGAACCCTGGAATCCTCCTCTTCAATCATAGGATGTATACACTTTCTAAATAATTCCGTTTCTAAAGGAAATATTGTGCCAGGCTGTAGGATCTTCACAGTTAGCCAGGCCCCAACAGAAATAGACTCCACATCCAGGCCATTTTGTTCCAACTTTCGTTTTCAGGAAGGATAGAGAAGGAGGAGGAGCCCATAAGCCAGTAGACTAGCTAGGCTTCGTTCTCTGCTTAGGGAGCACATAGCACACACCTTTGTCTGGCATAGCATTTAGAAACCCTGTAATAAAAGAAAGAGATAAACTGTGAATTATTTACTCTGTCCATATAACACAATGAGCCTGTCTTTCAAAACTATAAAAATATATAACCCAACAGGAAAAAATAATCATTTTTTGACATTCAGTATCATTTGTGGGAATAAGATGTATGCCTTTTTCCAATTTCATGTAGCATTCAAGTATTGCCAAAAAAGACACCCAAAATTTTCATGGTGTCCAAAAGAAACAGTTATACTTAAAAAGTATCCCAAAGGCTTCCAGAATATTATTTTTATTGGACAGAACACAAAAAAATTAATGGTGAAAGGAAGTTGAAGAATCATTGTAAAATTGGGTAAAGTCAAGGAATGAGCATTTTATCTTTGAAATACAAATATTTATTAAAATGGTCCTTTCTGTTAGCATAAGGAACATTAAGTATATCAAATAAATACCAAATATATTATTTCTATCAATTAAAAGTATTAATAGCTATATAATTCAATTAATCTTCTTTTAGTATCTTATGAATGGGGAACCAAATACCTTCCAAAATATATTGTTTTTCCACATTTCATATATTGGGATTATCAAATTAATACCATTGTGTTACATGATTCACAAGTGACATGCTATTAGATCTTATAATGATGTATTTGAGCAGGATGTAGTTCTCATTCAATATAACTGCATCCAGGTGAAAGTTAAAGTCCAGTTCCAAATGTTAATTATAACTTATATAATTGTTCCCATTTGAGAATTTCTGGATTATATGATATAGGGAACTATGTATATAGTACCATCTAGAGAAGTTTACCATTCATTGTAACTGAGTGGTTCAAAATAACAGATGAGAAATATAGCAGATAGTTTAATTTAGGGGGGAGCTATCCAGATACAAGAAATATTAAAACACAAAACTCTATATTTTCACAAAGTAAGGTAGATAAATTAACTATATAATCAAACATGTGATTCTACAGTATTTTAAGGACCAGGATCCCCTGAAGTGTTTAAAACATAATGTCATTTTTTTTTAAATGTACATATCATTCTTTAGAACTATGTGAAATCTATTGTTTTAAATTTTTATCTTTATTAGTACATGTTTGCAGTACATAATGATTACACTTGTTATGGTGAGTCAGTACATGTACATAACACATGTTAATTCTTTCCACATCCTCTCCCCTTTCCCTCCCTACATCCCCAACCCTTCCTCCCCTTCCTTCCATCTCTTGGAAACCTTCCCATTTGCAAATCTGTTCTTATAATGTGTTAAGAAAATACTCACCAAATTTCTATGATGGGCTTGCTTAATGAGGTTCATATGCACAAATGGGTTTCTAGTAGATGCTGAAGGGATATTGAAGTCATTTGCAGCATGTTAACAACAGGAAGCTATTGTTATGAAGGTATCATTAAAGAGCTACTTTACTTGAGCAATATCGGATGCCCCATGCATTAGAGGTGGGTTTCTTCTACACAGATAGAGAGATGAGGCTGGGACAGCAGCCTGACCATCCTGTGCTTAGACAGAGGAAAGGGATCCGGAGGAGCCTCTCCCTGGAAGCCTCAGCCTAATGGGACTCACAGTGTCCCAGAAGAAATCTGTCACCAGCAGAGGAAATGAGGTAGCTCCCTGCTTCACCTCCCCCTCCTGGGAAGGTCTGTGTTCCATCCACACTCCACCCTTACACGCACAAACTGAGTTATCATAGTGATTGGCTTCACTGTGTTTAAATTTTATAATTCTACTGCTACCTTAGTCTTCTACCTTCCATTACAAGTTTTATATGAAAAACAAGGCTTTAGAATGAAAATACCAAGCTTGATGTTGTTTTAGCTTATGACAAGGAGAAAAATCAATCAATTGAAATTGTCCTACATCTAACAGATATGAAAATTATCAAAGATAGAAAACTTGGAATTCTGTCCCATATGTTCAAAAGTTGAAGTAGAAACATTAAAGATATAAAAAACAAATAGAAATTTGAGAGCTGTCTAAAATGTCTGAGATGAAAAATACACTGCATGTGAAGCCAGATTTTCAAGACTTAAATTAGATTTTCTGCTCTAATATTCATAAGCTATAAGAACTCTTTTAAACCTTAGTTTACCTCACTGTACCAGAGTCCTAATAAAAATGACATGAAGTCAATGTTTCAGAAATTAAAATGAGAAGATGGTGAAAGAAGATCATAAGATGAGGCAGCGTGGATTCAGGAACACTAACTGTGTGATGATTTCAGATTTGTGGCGTTGATTCCCAGCTTAGATTGATATCTGGTTCCTGAATGCTTAAGGGATAAAATCCAAACTTCCTAGTTTGATAGTCGAGATCTAGACAATCTGGCAGATTATAGTCTTATGTACATTCATGTTATATATTCTACCAAACTAAAATTCACCACTCCTTTCACATCCCACAGTCCTGTACCTTGCGGTTTGTGTGACTTCCTGACTATGTCCCTCTCTAGATTCATGCTGCCATGTTAACCCCTAGCATAATACAAAGGAGAGGGGCTTGCACATATGTCATTACTTTCAAAGAGGTCATCGGTGAGGACCCTGATCCATTGAGACTGGTGTTCTCACAGGAAGAGGAAATTTGGACACATACACATATGAAGGAAAGACAACAAGCAGCCCCCTCTAAAAGTCAAGGACAGAGGACTAGAACGCAAAACTCCCATAGAGAGACCAAGCCTGCCAGCTCCCAGACCTCAGAATCCTATCCTCCAGAACTAGAAGGAAATAGGTATCGATTGTCTCAGGCTTCTACTCTGTAGTGCTTTGTTACGGTAGCCACAGCAATGTCAGGTACGGCCCATTCAGACTTCCACATCTATCTACATGCTGTTGTGCACAAAGCGAAACTCTGAACTTTTATTCAGAATTCACTTAGATCATCCATTTCTCCTAGCAGGATGTGCAACAAGCTGCACTCTTTGTCCTCAGGAATCCTATTACATACTCTACATTCTTTTGGTATTTCTCTGCACATTGAATTTTTTTGTATGCCCTATTGCTTTCACTGGACTGACATTTCCTGGAGATTGGAATCCATTTCCCACAGAAACTAGCTGTTCTAATCATATGGAGGAGGGCTCTCCACTAAGGTATTCTTAATGAATTTAAGCATAGGTTCTATGTCAAAAAACAACTCACGTAGGATGTATCCACGTGACATCCATCTGTACAAATTTTTACCATGTCTCCTCTACTGTGGAGTTCACAGTAAGCTGTAAACACAAGGGACTTTATCTGTCTGATGAAAGTATTGATTCTGCTTTTGGAGGGATTCATATCATTCTTAGGCAGTAAAGTCTTATTTTCCTATATATATATTATAGCTATATATATATTTATAAATTATATATAATACATTTTGAACAGACTGAAAAACAAGTTAGCAATGTTGAGTGTTGGACACAATTGCACTTCTGCTACCCAAGCTAATATCTGCCACCCTTCCATCTCGAGGAGAGAGGACCTTCTGGTGCCTTCTCTCCTGTAGGACACAGGGGTAACACCTCTCCTCAGAGCCCCTTCACAGTCTCTCTCCACCTCAGACACCACCACTACCCACGTGCTGGCCCACTGCCATGCCTCGCCTTCATCTTTCTTTACCTCCAGACCTGCCCTGCTTGTCTTTCTTCTCACACAGATCAACAGAAAAAACAAACAGCAACAATCCCCATTTTGTTTAATAAAAACCCAGAAGGGCAAGAAGAAAAAAGTTTCAAGATTTACCTTGAATCACTTGTTCTGTGAAAGCGTCCCGCACCCTGGCACATGTAGAATTTTTCCCTTCGTGGTTTCACACTACTCCTTTGTGAGGGGCTCAAATAGGAAATGTAGCATTTTATAACAGGTCATTTTTCTTAAAGAGCAAAATAAATGAGAGATGGTGGGCAACAGGGAGGTAGATCTTTGAGAGATGGGAAGAGGGGAAGAGGGAGGAGAAGAAATTAAATATGCTCAAGATGCAATCAGTTCCCTAAAATAAAAGTAATTATTATGTATCACACACATGGTATTTTTCACATTTTGCCTTTCTTTATGGAATCTAAGCACAATAATAGCAGGAAAAAGTCTCATCACTTGTGTATGTTTCTCTGCTGTATATAGCACACTGCCAGACACACAATGGGCTATTTTCACTGTCAGGAGGAACTAGGAGTACACTAGCAATTTACAGATCCAAATGTCTCAGTAGAGCAGCCTGGCATGTGTAGGATATGCTGTTGATCTCTTAGTCTTCCTTCTAAAACTCTGCCTCCTCTCTCTCTTCTCTTCTCCTTTTCCTTCCCTTCCTTCTTTTCTTTGTCTTTCTTATTCATTCTTATTGGTATGTATTATGTATGCATGTATGTATGCATGCATGTATGTATGTATGTATGTATGTGTATCTTCCAAGCGAAGATACATTCCTGATACTGAGGCTACTTCAATCTTTCTCCTTTTTCTTCATCTTTATAGTATTACTGTTATATTTTATTGTTGTTGTTGTTACTATGTTTTGTGGCTGTTATGATTGTTATTATTCTTTATCAGTTTAAATTCAAATGCAAGTTTACATCTGAATTTTTCAAATATAAGTAACCTCATTGTCCTTACTGTAAGGTAAACATTGGGTATTAGAAAAGAAAAAGGTTATTTTCATGAGATACACAATCCCTTCATTCTCAACCAATCAGAAAAATCCCAGGTCCCTTGCTCTTTAACTGAGAAATTTGGCTCACAGGTAAAGGCATTTCCTTGTGGTTCACCAACCTCACATTCTCCAGTGGTGGCTTCCACTTTCTAATTCAAGAATTGGTGGTTCTATTGATATTTATGAGTACTGCAATGGGCAGTGGAAGAGTCCCTAATGGGGTTTAGATTCCTAGGATCAACCCTTTCTGCATAATCAAATACCCTATATTGCAGGGCATTTTATTTCTATTTTTAAATATAAATTAGTGTGTTTTCCATAAGGAGGAAACAAAGATGCCATCATTGGGAGCTTCTGGCCGCAGAGCCTAGAATCAGGTTGATCTGAAAGACTGAGTTCTAACTCTGAGACCAAGCATGACATACAGCTGTGCTCAGGGAGACATGAATTATCAAAGAATAGTTCAAAGAAGATGCAAATGCAATTGCTAGGTAGGTTCCAGGCAAAATCTGCACTCTCAAGGTGACATTCAGGTAAGGTCTAAACATCAAGACACAACTGGATTATCACAGAGCTGACACAGATTGCAGGCCCAGCCAGTATAGGACAAGAGATGATTCTGGTGTGGTCTGATGATAACATGGATGCAGCTTACACCCCATGACTGGTGGCTGTGACATCACATTGCACTATTTTCACTGTTCTTTAACTTCCTTTTATTACTTTTATTTGATTCATTGATTGTTTAAAATGAAAATTTGATACATAGATCGGTCCCTCGAGGCTCAGGTAAGCTGCAGAAAACCATAAATCAATGGGGCACCAGCAAGAAGGTCAAGGATTGATGCAGGTCAAAGGTTTCCCAACTCCCCTTTGACAGTGGCTCATGCTGTGCTGTGGCCCCTGACAGGGCCTGTGCATCCAGGACCTTCCGCTGTGAGGGTTACTGTGCTTAGGAACAACTGCACACTTCTGCAAGAGTTGGCCTTGGCTGACAGAGCTGCGTCACCAGGAGAAGCCTGAAAGAGTGAGCTCTCCCTGGAGAGGAGAACAGAGAGCAACCACATTGCCGGTCAGCTCCAGAGTGACTTAGAGGACCAGGCTGCCTCCAACTTCAGTGAAAACCACACATTTGCTTGCGCCATGCCCTGTCTTTCCTGCTTCTGTTTGGTTCCAGGTATGACCACACAGAACTACTCCTCACAGGCTCTGCCTCTCAGGTGCTGGCACAGTGCTGGGCAAGAACTGACTTGGGGAGCAGCTGTCAAAGTCCTTTCTCCCTATAGATTGAGGCAGAGAAAGATGCTCACGTTCCTTTTCAGGAAACAGTGATCACGTATCAAAAGGTAGGGCAGGATTTAGACAAAATCAAAATGAGAGACTGACTGCCTACTTGCAAGAATTGTGCAGACTCATACACTGATGATTTTTGTTTCAGGCAGGAAAATTACTCCAAAGGATTCCATACTGCACATCAAGATTGGCTTGATAATTCAGCAACTATTTCTGACACAAGCATCCTTAGCTTTCCCTTTCTGTTACCCAGGGCCAAGACTGGCTCCACAATCTTCATTCTGCTCCCTCCAGGTAAAAAGTAGGCATGTCCACCTGAAAGGGGTAGAAGAACACCGAGGGAGGGAGATGGACATGACTAATGAAATGCCAGCATTAGTGAGTAAGGAGCCTTTCGTCCACTGTTTTACAGTCAGTGAGACTGAGAATGAGGATGATGATCCACTAGAATATCATTACCTTGACTGTTGGGGTTATATGAAATCACTTCATTAATTTTCCTTCTTGAGGAATTATAATCAGAAACTACTGTGACTGGTTTAAGAGACTAGGGAACAGGATCAAGAGATGGAAGTGGAGGGGAAAGGAATGGAAAAAGAAAGAATTAAGTTGTGTTATGTACCTGTACCAACTTCCCACAGGAATATAATCACTATGTACTGCAAACATGTACCAATGAAAATAAAATTTTAAAAAAGAGAGAGAGCTCTGGATACCAGTCTCAAAGAAGGATCAACAACTAGTGAAAATTTGGAAGTAGACTAGAAGCTGCCCTCAGAAGAATACATATAAATTCTGAAATAAAAGAAAAAGGGCAGAGTAGTGATCAGCAGCAAAACATAATCTCTCTGGAACCTGGAGTCCAGACACTTGTAAAAAACAGCTTGGGAAAGAGAAAGAAAAGAAGTAGGACTCTGGGAATTGAGTGGGAATTGACAGGAAAATTAGAAACTACAGAGAAGCTGAAGAAAAGGAGCACAAGGCAGAGAAAAGGAAGAAGCAGTTGGGAAAGTTCACCCCAGCTCCCAGAAGGGGAATCAGTCTCCAACAGAGGTAAGGTGAGCCCCAGGGTCAGCAGCTCTGGGGAGAAACAATGGACCAGGACAGCAGTGCCAGCCCAAGAAAGTCCCATGGCTATTGTATCTGCAAAACCAGCATGGGATTTTATTCCAAGGTGGCTCCTTCTTCCAGGTGAGCTAGAGTTGGAGAAGAAATTTGGTGCAGCGCCTGCCACATAAGAAGGTTTAATCAGGAGCCATTTTGGTAAGGGATTAATTGTTTAAGACTAAGCCACAGAAAAACTACAAAACAACTTCACAGCAGAGGTTCCACTGTCACCTCTGACAGTGACTGGTTGAGAAACTAACAGGAGAAACAGTCATACGGAAGGTATGGGCTAGATATAGACACCTGGCAAAGCTTACACTGGCCAAAAGGACACAACACCCTACCCTCCATGGTGAGAAGCCAGACCATGTTGACTTTCAGAGGCAGCTGAGTCTGAAAGTGCTGACATGAAGTCCAGTGGTCTGAAGTCCCTCCCTGCTGCCTACATCTAGCGCAGATTAATGGACTGATTGCTTTGCCCATCCATCAATGTGAGCAAGGACACACCTCTGCTTGGATGGTACCCGCAGCGTGGGTGTACAGTCAGAGGAGCCCCTGGGGAAGGGCACCAAACAAAGACACAGTCCGTAAAGCCAGACAGAGAAATTCTCACTCACTGTATTTTAAGACTGTAGATCCTAGAGAGAAAAAAAAGCATTTTTTCAAAAGCACAGAGAATGTTTTTCAGATCCATTTCTTTTTCTTTTTTGAATTAAAATTTTGATGTTTGAAGTTTTTTATTCTTTTTAATTTTTTCTCTCTTTTCTTCTTTTTCTTATTTGTTCTTTTCTGTTACCTTTATCAAATTCTATTAATCTCCCTTTATCTCACTTTTTCCTCCTCAACTTTCATTGCTTAATTCTTCAAATTTTTCTTCTTTCATTTTCTAATTACCCACCTCCTCTACCCTAGTTAGCATAACCATTAAGCCTTATTAATCTTTAGATAGTTTATTAATTCTAAACTTTGCTTTTGAATTCTTTTCTACTTTTAATGATGGTGTAGATGCTGCATTTAGTGGTTATTCACTGTGTGTCAATATTTGGTTTGTCTTAGTGGTAACAATATAATCATAGATCTCTTTTATATGCTTAAAGGTGATGCATTATTGGTTCTTATGGTATGTCAATATCCACTTTGTGATTGACATTTATTTATTTATTTATTTATTTATTTATTTTAGTACATGTTTGCAATATGTAATAATCACATTTATCATGGGATATTTGAACACATACCTAAGACTTCTAAATTCTCTTTTTTTTGGTCCCCTTCTCCTCCTCTCCCTACCACCCTTCTTCCGTTCCCCATTTACAATATCTTTGACTTTATTATTGTGCTGATTGTGTTGTAATTTCCAGGGTGACATTTTTGTTGCTGTTAATTGGTTTTCTCCAAGGCCAATATCTGGACTGACTTTGTGTCATTAGCAATACTGTGGTCCATTCCTGGGAAACTGGGTGTTGGGCCAATTACACTCCATCCTTCCATCCCAAATTAATGGAGGTGGTCAGATCCTGATACAGAGTCAAAGACCTATAGATAACAATCCCCAGAGAGTATCACTGAAAAAAAGACTCTAACTAAAGAGAGCTCCATACTAGCAACAAAGTCTTTCCATGATAATCTTATCACACACACACACACACACACACACACACACACACAAAACATGAGAAGACAAGGGAACAAAATGCCTACAAAACCTTCCAAAACCACCAAAGCTGATCCCAGGGTGAGGAAATGAAAAGCCACGCAGCTAAATTATTTGAAATGATAAAGGAAGACATTAAAAAAGACCAATAAGATGTTTGGCTAGCCCAAAGGAAATATAACTAAACAGATAATGGACTTAATAAACAAAATAGTCAGAGTTTACAGAAGGCATTAATACAAAGCTAGTTGAGCGAAACAAATGATATGAAGCACAAGTGACCAGTTTAACAAAGAATTTGTATCCATAAAAAGTTGTCAAATATAAATGCAGGAGATGAAAAACTCTACTGTAGTAAAGTGTGGACAGCTATACTGACCAATGTAATTACAAAATGTCAGAATTAAAACAGGGCTGAGTCAGTGATCAGTTATACAGACATACCTTGAAAACAAGACAACATGAAATATAGATCAAACAACTGCTAGATGACAATGATAAGACAAATCTAAGATTAATTTGAATTCTTAAAAAATCAGAAGGAAACACAAATGGCTTAAAAGAGCTCTTTATAGAAATAATAGCAGAAAGTTTTTCAAATGTAGGGAAAGAATTTACTATGTAGATAATTGAGGCATACAGAATCCCAAATGGCCATGACTAAACAAGAAATTTTCCACAACACATCATAGTCAAAATTCCAGAAGTCTAACACAAAGATAGAATCTTAAAATTTGTTAGAAAAAAAACTAAGAATCACTGATAAAGATAAAACCATTAGAATTATAGTAGACTTCTCAACACAAATCTTAAAGCCCAGAAGAGCTTGGAGTGAATTATTTCTAGCCCTAAAAGAAAACACCTTCCAGCACTCCAACATTTTTCAAAGATATACTAGAAAGAGACAATGAAACCACCAATGCCAAAAAGTCTTATAGAATGCACACACCACGCAAGGCAAACAGTTGTACAGAAAGGAAGAAAAAGACCAG
This sequence comes from Heterocephalus glaber, assembly GCF_053883595.1. NCBI lineage: Eukaryota > Metazoa > Chordata > Mammalia > Rodentia > Bathyergidae > Heterocephalus > Heterocephalus glaber. The sequence goes on from NW_028258413.1 coordinate 7,030,833, forward strand.
CAACAGGAAAAAAAAATGATATGACAGAAATAATTGAATACTTTTCCATAATAACTCTCAATATGAGTGGTCTCAATTTCCTAATCAAAGACAAAGATTGGCAAAATAGATCAATAAACAAAAGCATATAATAAGCTGTTTACAAGAAACACGTTTAATCCAAAAGGAAATTCATAGACTAAAAATCAAAGAGTGAAAAACAACATTGCTTGAACCAGTAACTGGAATTTTTTGTACAAAGTGGACTTCAAGCCAAAGAAGCAAAGAAGATCATTACATATTGGTTAAGGAAACAATTCAACAAGAGGAGATAAAAATTATAAACATATATGCTCCAAACAACAGCACACACTACTGGACATAAAAGATCAGAAAAATGCTAACACAATTATAGTGGAGGATCACAATACTCCACTGTCACAGAGAGACAGATCAACTAGAAAAAACATCAACAAAGAACGATTCTAGTTTATGGGAGACCAGATGGGAAGAATGAGGCCTAACTGGCCTCCTCTTTGAGCACTAAGAAGAAAGAGTGCATGCAAGGGTGCTAATATGCTGCAGGGAAAAGTAAAATCACCTGAGGTTAAGCTGTTTATCTGGAGAAGTACTATGGAGGGTGGGAGAGAGAATCCTGTGGAACTCTAATTGCTTGTGCTGTATCTGAATGAATAAAGCTGAGGCATGCCAGTCATTTGTGGCTCTATGTCAAAGGCAGTCATAGAGCCCCATCTATGAGCTACATCTGGACCTCAAGATTTTAACTTGTTTCTGTGTCTCTTTCTTTTTCATCCTCTTCACTCTTTGATCATGTTCGAACATGTAGGCTGGTTCCTGCACTAGTTGAGTCAAACCTTTGGACAAATGTACTTAACAGATACCTACAGAATGTTCTACCAAACAACAGAAAACACACTCTTCTCAGAAACACATAGAACTTTCTCCAAAATAGAACACATATCAGCCCATAAAGCATGCTTAAGTAAATGCAGAAAAATAAAATTATACTATTGATATCAGTTCATAGTGTGATGAAACTAGAAATTGATGGCAAAGGAAACCATAGAAATTATACAAACACGTGGAAATTATACAACACCCTCTTGAATAATCAATGTGTCACAGAGGAAATTAAGGAAGACGTTAAAAAGTTCCTACTATTGAATAATAATGTCAGTACAACATATCAGAATTTGTGGAACACAATGAAAGCAGGCCTAACGGGAAAGTTTATAGCTGTGAATGCCCACATCAGATAAACTGAATGAGCCCAAATAAGTAACCCAATTGATGCACCTCAAGGTCCTAGAAAAACAAGAACAAGTTAGTGCAAGAAAGAAAATTCTAAAAAAGAAGAAATTAAATTGAGACAAAATTACAAAGAATCAATATATCAAAAAGCTACTCCTTTGAAAATATAAAGAAAAATGACAAAACTTTGACCAATCTTACCCAAATAAAAGGAAAAAAGAGACAGAAATAATCCAATTATAATGGATACTGCTGAAATCTACAGTATCATTAGTAACTACTTGGAAAACCTGTACTCTAGATGCTTGAGATTTTGGTTGAAAGACTGTAGGATAACTGATTAAAATACCTATAAGGTATAGTAAGGTATATGTATCATGGAAAGAGTAGATGATTTAGAATTTTCTGCATCAGGGTTTGAATACTGATTCTTATTTTATAAACTGTGTCCCATTGAGCAAGCTGCTGTAATTCTCAAAGCCTGAGAAGGCTCTGAAACTAAGTTAATGCCGAATTACTTAAAGTGAACTTAAGACAGTCATGTAGTCTTGATTTATGAATATGTTTTCCTCCTAATACATTTGGACATTTCATTTTTAATATAGAATCCTTTTCTGAAAACTTAAGAGGATTCAGGAAAAGTCATTAGAAAGAGTACATGAAAATTAATAAGGAGGTGATGTCCAAATTCTGATGTAATGTGTCTCTCCCTCCCTTCCATGGTGTTCTGTGGTTAGAGGATTATGTCGTGAGCTATTTTGTCTGCTGATAAAATATTTTCTCTTCTGAGCAAATTATATGCCACTGGAGGGAATAATTATCTCTTACATTGGAAAGATTTTATACTTACACAGTTGGAAAGAAGCTACACAATTATCATTCTTTCCTATCACTCCCACCAAGACTTCCAGTCACCAGGACATTGAGCTTAAGTATCTAAGAAATGTCTCCTTCTTAGATAACTAATAGTGACATAAATAAAAAATAAATAATACAGATAAAACAAAATAAAGGAGAAAGAACATTTATGGAATCCAGTTTTTCTCAAAGACACTCTGGTAAATTTGAGATGATTTTATCACATTTTATATTATGCTGCCTTACTTGAATGGAAAATTACACTACTATAATCTCCCACTGCTAATGAAGAAAGCAGATTTTGACTTCTTTTTAAAGCAAATATGTTACTTGTCAGTTGAATTCAATGATGTCTTGATGCTGGAGGAGAAGGATTTAGAGGGAAGAATATGGGACATGGAGATGAGAAACAAACTATTATTTTCAGAAGCACTTTAAGAAAAACTCTAAGAAATGAGCAAGCTTAAAGGTTTTAAATTACTTAAAAACAAGTACCTGTAGGGCAGGCATAATTTCAGCATTTTTATTTTACTGTAAAATAGTTATCATAAATAATTGTGGATTAATTGAGGTAGATCCCACAGTCCATAAAATGAGAATGGGAAAGGAAACTGTAAGTGGAGAATCTGAAAGAATAGTATATCAGTTATGTGCTGCTGCTTCACAAATTACCTCCAAATTTAACAGCCTTAAACAACAGGCGCTCAGGATTTGTGAGAGTCAAGAATACAGATGTGGCTTAACGTTTTTGCCTTAGAGCTTCTTCCAAAGCTACAATCGAAGGGTTATCTGTCAAATGCAGTTCATAATTATGCCTGGAAAAAGAATTTAAAATGTAGAATTTTAAAAGTTTGTTGTCACTTTTTCAATTCTATTTATACTTTAAAATAGCAAATCCAATTTCTATCACTTTTATTTCTGACCTTCCTTAAACTCTGAAATTCTCACACCCACTTGTGAAAATAATAATAATAAAGCAGTAGCAAAGTTTAATGGAAAACAGTGCTAAATTCCCTTCCCTCACTTGGCCCTTCCTCCATACAGGAAATGTGATGCTTAATATGGAAAGAAAACTCATGATGAGGCTACAGTCCTGCATTTCAGAGAAATGGGATCCAGAGGTGCTGATTGAAGGGTGGCATTTACACTTGGGATTTCTTGGGCTTACCAACTTTAACCTTGGTGCCTAACTATCTTTGACTGCAAGAGGTATTAGACCCACCCATACTCCATACCTTACAGACAAATCTTGCTTCTATATGAAGAACACATAGCCCATGTTCTCTGTCTTAAGAGGGGAAAATCAGCACCATATGTTAAAGAGATAAATCAATAGTACAGTCTTAGCTTTCCTCTGAGCAAAGGGCAAGAAGCTAATTTCTCCTTTAATGCATCCCTGGGAATGTATTTGTGTGCATAGTGAAATAGGGCATCTAAGAAGATTCTAATGCATTTGCCATTTCTAAGTGAAAAATAGAAGAAGCTACATGAAAAGATATTTCAATTTTTTATTATAAATATTGTAAGGAAACATTAAAGTTGAATGTAAGCTATTTGTGTCTATATGCATGTTATTTATATCTGCAATTTATGCAAAGCTTGAAGCATAGTGTAAATATCATTCTTTTACTAAGATATAGGGTAATACATTTGCTTACCAGGTTCAGATGTTTTGATTCCTAAAAATAAACTTTGTCATTCCTGGCTTAACGGAAGAGTTTAAGAAACTCTTAAGAGAAATTAACTCTTGTACATTCAGCTACATGAATGGTTCTTACCTAAGCCTGCCATATCAGAGTCCTGAAAGAACTAGTGTAGTACATCCAGGAAGTTCTAAACAAATACAGCTATGTGACTGAATAAAAAATGACAGGAATAAGGAAGGAAGAGAGATTGAGAGAAAGAGACAGTAAAGGGCAGGAAGGGAAGGAAGAAGGGAGAGAGGAGAAGGAAAAGAGAAAGGGAAGAAGCAATGGCATGATGTAGAAGGCAGGGAACATTTTATTCACTGTACGGCATTTCTGCAAAAGCTGTCTTTATGTAACTTCTAAAAACATTGCTCTTCTCTTTTGCTTCTTCTATGCTGATTGTGCCTATTCAGGCAACTGTGATATTTTTAAATTTCTCTCCAATTTCTAAATATTGAGTGCATTTGGGCTTAATTCCCAGATATTGTTTCTTCTCTATCTATAGCCAGTTCATAAGTAATCTCTTCAAATTGCATGGCATTGTCACTACACCAGTAACCCACCTACCCATTTAATGTATCTCCAAACTGAAGTGCTCTCCTAAACTCTGGACTTTCATATTTAACTTCCTCCTTGAACCTCCACGTAGATATCAACTTCCACCAAGCAGAGATCTTGACTCAAACTCTTCCCCTTCACATTGGCTCCTCCTCAGACCTCCTCATATCTACCAGTGGTTCTACCTGTCACCCAGTTTTGCAAACTAAACTTTGAAGACTTTGCCGCTTATCCTCTTCCATCACACAAGTCATAGGGTCCTTTAATATGCTTTGCTAGTCCTACATTCAAGAGACCTTAAGTCTTACCACTTTGCACCTTGCGCCTGTGGGCACAGTAGCTTTCCTGGCTTCCATCTTCTCCTGCCCAGATCACCACAACTGTCTTCTGCCAGTGTCTCTGTTTCAACTGTGTCCCTTTCTTCAGTTAGGGTCCAACCAGACAGCCAAATCACTATAGAGAATCTCTTACTCACTGGTGAGTAGTTCAAAGACAGGCAGTCCCAGAGGTATAACTGTTTCTGATGTCCACAAAGTCAGAAACACCTCGTATATTCCAGGCCAATTGTCAGTGCTGAGAATGAGAAAAGGAAGATATTTTAAATGCCCTGGCTTTTCTCTGTTCTCTAGACCTACCAGTATTCAGCCAGTGTCTCGCCCAGCTGTGTGATAAGCAGCCTGGGAACACTGCCCAAGGGTCCAGCCTCTTTCTCTCATGACACGGAACAGAACTTTGGAAAGCAGAGAAATCATGGGAAATCAGCTGAGCCCAGGACAACAAGCTCCACCCTTAACTTATTGTCCCCAAAGAGAAAGAGTGAGCCTTGTGAAATGTAATATCTATCACTCCAAGTGCCTAGTCTCAAAGTCCTTATTATGACCTGCACCATCTCATTGACCTAGACATTTTTTCTTCCTAATATTCTTCTTCTCCTCTCTTCCTGCATATTGTCTTTCCAGCGTTTCTTTGAAAAGGTCTAACAAAGCTTCTTTTCTCATCTGCCTGGGGAACCATTCCTCTTGTTTCTCATTGAGCTTGTTTTCTAGCTTCTCTCTGGCCTGTGACTAATCTTATCTCCCTACAGAGGATGTTCCTGATTACTCACCTGAGACATGGATCCATGTGCCCTTCTTACCCTGCTTTCGTTTTCTTCTTTGCTCTCTCACTCCCCTACATTATATGGCATCTGTATTTGCTTATTGGTTCCCTTCCACTCTGGAAAATAAGCTTTCCATGGGTAATCCCTCCCCTTATTTACTAATGTGGTTCCAAAGCCTAGATCAGTTCTAGCAATGTATAGAAGATCAATGCATATGAACTCAATAAAGGAATAGTAATAACCTTCTCTTATTCTGTCTATATGAATTGTAGCACTCTTAGGTTTCAAAAGTGATCATTCTCCTAAAGTGTCTTAAAGTAAATTCTTTTAAAATCAGAACACATTTTCTCAAAAAGCTCTATTGATTTAAGGTGATGGGCAGATTTTTCAGACTATTCCAATCAGAATATAGCCATAATATCATCAATTTGAATCAAGCATAATTATACTGTCAGTATTTAAAAGATACGAATACTTTAAAAATGCTGATAATTATGTAACATACATTTAATTGAAGGAAACTGAAGTAACCTCTCACCAAACATAAGATTTTTGAAATTAAGAGTTATCTTGTGTCACCTAGTCAAAACTCCAAGCCAGAGCAGAAATTGACTTTTGAAATAAACTTTACAAAACATCATCCATTCTCTATATAAACAGATCCAACAGCAGCAATTAACTGCATTGCAAGGCATCCTCTTTAATACAAAAGTCCAAGCTAGCTCTACAGTTTATGTAGCTCTACTTCAATATCTCCCACTGAGACAGAGAGAAGCTCCTCACTCTCCCCTTTCCTGTGCCACTCAGTGGGCATGGCTTGGCCCACCCTTGGGGTCTCACCACCCCTCATGAGGTTGCTTCAAGCCACTGTCCAGACCACCGCCACAGAAGGTCCAGTTTGGCTGTCAGTCCTACAGCTCCAGATGCTGCTGCCACCTCTGAAGAACCCTAACTTGGCTAAAATTAGGGAAGAAGGATTCTGGACCCACTATTAATATCTCTAACCTACCCAACCCTCAATGAGCTGTAATGACCACAGTGAGCCCTCCCAAAGATTCCCTTGGGGCAATAGCTGTCAATTAAACAGCTCTTCTGCTGCCATGACAGCTGAGGTGTCCTTCAAGCCTCACTCCCACTTGAACCAATCATGAGCTTGCACTTGGACTAATCAGCACACCCAGATTCAAACTAATCACATGGCTACATTGGACCAATCAAAAGGCCTCTGCTTCTATAAAAGTAGAATTCCTTTCACACTTCTGGGCTTAGTCTAGGAGGGCTGCCTCCAGAGTACTGATCCCCTGTGCTGCTGCTGGGGTCCTGTTAAAGACTCACTCTGGTAGCCCTTTAAATCTCATGATTTATTTCTCAGGTAGTGTGGGCTTAAAAATTCCCGAAAATCTATTTAAGGTTCTTTATCCGAGTAGTGTGAGAAGAACAGTTGCTTTAAAAAAAACAAACTGATAAGCACTAGGAGCTGTAAGGCCTGAAGGAGCCAGGGACCAGCAGCCAGCCAAGATCAGCAGCAGATGCCAGAGTCCACCAATGGCATCCAGCAAAATCTGTCATCAGTCTGCAGTGACCACTAGTGGCAGAGACCAGCAGCCAGCAGTGTCAGCAGTTGGCATCTAGCATGAACTTACATCAGCCCATTGTATTATGGGTGCTAGCAGAGCTATACTTTGCCAGTTAATAATTTCTATCTGAATGGAGCAAAGAACCCTCAGCTGATTGGCAGCACCATCATCTAATATCTGCCATGATTTCCCATTTTGCCTTTGATTTCTTTGCTGGGTAATTATAATCCCCCTTTCCAGGTGGCTCATCAATTTGAGGGAGCCACTATCCTCTTATGCAAATGGCTCCATTTTATGCTACTTGTGCTTAGCCTCTTCCATCCATTCTGTAGAGATTGTAGATCTGACCACTCACCCTCATAGGCTTGCCCTTCATCTTGGCAATGACCAGTGCTGGATTTCTTATCGGTTAGCCACCAAGCTGTAACAACTAATGTCAATACTTAATGGCTTGAAAGAATAACAAGTTTTTAGCACTCATGCATCTACATGGCAGTTATTCTGGTCTTGGTTAGGCTTAGTCCTACTTGTCCTACTTAGTCCTACTTAGTCCTACTTAGTCCTGGATAGCTGTGTTCCAGAAGGGTAGCTCTGGGCATGTGGGCTTCTTCACACATTTGAATGTGCCCTCATTATAGGAAAGCTTAAGTAGTATCATCTGAACAACTGAGTGCTCTTTTGTATGGTCTAAATCTGAGGTTACCTCAGACTTGCACAAAGTACAGAGAGAGAGGGGAGGGGGAGAAGAAGCAAAAAGACTATGCTCAGGACTGGCACCATACCATTGAAATATATTCTATTTGCCAACACTTATCACAAACCATCCCAGTTTTAAAGAATGGATAAAAATTCCTCTTCACAGAAGGGGTTGCAATGGTGGATGTAAGGAGAAGGAAAGCTCAAACCATTTTTGCAAATCTTCTACAATTTTCATTAGTTAGGCTAAGTATGTATTTAATGTACTAAAAATATAGGAGCATAAAAAGGGGAAAGAAAAGTATAGAGATTACTTAAAAGAGTTAAGTATATGATCCAAGTTTTCATTATTGAAATAATTAGCTTTAAAATAATTCAAATCTAATTGATGATATTATGATTATTTTACAGATTACATTGATATTTATGTCTAGTGACACATGGGGAACAGGGTCATCAGGAGAAGACTTTCAATGTTTCTGGGGAAGAAATCTCCCAATTCTAGATTTTAAGTGTCTTTCCTGAGATGAGGTTCTCAAAAATTAGCTGAATCTCCCTGAGAAATAAAGGGACATGCTAATAGGTCTACTGGAGCACTTCTAAGGATTTAAAATAAAATCTGTTATTGGTTGTTTATGTGGAATGTTTGCTTACTAGATAGGGTTATTCAGGAAGGTGGAGATATTAGGTATTACGTGAATTCATGGATTTAGTAGAAGGATAAGGCCTAATGAAATAATGGGAAAATGTCTGAGAAAAACAGCTTCTTTTGCTAATGTGCACTGTGGTAGAGTAGCAGAGCCAGCCTCTGAGAGGAAGTGCTAGATGTGAGGCAGAAGAGAGCTGAGATACTAGGAACTGAGGAGAGAAAATTAACAAACTAACCCACCTATTCTCCCACCACTCCAATTAAATGACGTACATAATCTGCAGACGAAGTCTGAAGTCTTTGACATTAAATGGAACAATCACTTGATTCAAAAACCATTTGGAAAATATCTATGGACAGCTCAAAGAGCTAGAAGCCCTGTCCGTAGGACATCAACTACATGGAAAAGCTGCAGCCCTCACTGCTGCCTGTCTCTGACTTTAAGAGTGAAAGGAAGTCTGTTTACTTCCACCCTTGAACCCTCGCCCACAGTTCTCTTGTCTCCAATTCTAACCTGAGCCATACAGGAAAGGGAATTCTATGAGACATAATTTCACTTAGCTTATTTGACAAAATAGGAAAACAACCCAATTCACTCTTTGCCAGCTTGAGATTCTTGCACACAGTTTTTAACCATACTTAACCCCAAAGACAAAAATAAAAGTAAAGTCATGCTTCCATGATATAGTGCAACTGAACTTCATAATACCAACAAAACCCCACAAACAACCCTCCCTCTGTGTTAGTCAGATTAGGGTACTATATAACAAAATACCATAGACTGGTGACTTAAACAGCAGCCATTTATTTCTCATAGGTCTGAGAGTTAGATAGGCCAAAGTGCCAGATGCTTTGGCTCCTGGTGAGGACCCACTTCCAGCTTGTGGATGGCTGTTTTCTTGCTGTGTGTGTACAGGCATAAAAAGAGTAATTGATTCTCTCTATCCTTCTCCCTCTCCCTCCCCCTCCCCCTTACCCCTTCCCTCTCCCCCACCCCTCTCATAATGTTAATGATCCCATCTTGATGGCCCAACTCTCATGGCCTTATATAATTTTGCTTACCTCTCAAAGCCCCATCCTTAATTATCATCACATTAGGAGTTAGGGTTTCAACATGGATTAGGGGAACACAGTTCAGTCCACAGCCCTCTCCAAAAAGGATAGAAGTTCTAGTGTCACTCTCTTTTGGGGGGTGCTATTCTTTAATATCTGAGGCACACTTGAAATGCTAAAGAAGCTTAAGTAATATTGAAACCCTTTTTGTTAAATTATAGGGGTACAGGGTAAAAAAAGAAAAAGGAATTGGTGAGTTAATGCACACATATTCATATCAATATAAGGAAGAAGGACTTGTAGATATTAAAGCATAGTTGATGTTTATAATTTGATGCTACCATATTTTCTTTATACCCAGAAAGCTTCTCAACAACTCACGGCTCTTTTTCCTGGGAAAATGACACAAACGTTGATTCTTAAAAGATTTTAGCTTTAGCAATTCTGCTTACAGTGAGTTATGTTTTCCATTGACTTTATACAGAACATGCAAAGAGACAGAGTGTCTATTTCATTCCAGCCATACATTTCTCTACCCCAGAGTGGCAACATGTTTTCTACTGAAGAGTCAGGATCAATTTTCCCAGAGAGTACAGTAATCCTGCTCTTTGCCAGTGCATTCACTATCTTGAGAATTCTAATGTGACCAAGTGACAGTATCAACTTCTACTTTAATAAAACAAACAAAAACTACTATGTGACATAATAAATATGTTAATTGTTTCACTATAGCAATCATTTTACTATAGCATGCAAATTTCAAATATGTGTAGTATCATTTGTTATTAAAAATAAATTTTAAAATAATAAAACAATTGTGCCCCAGGGAGCAGCCTTGATTCCTAGGAAATTACAACATGTCAAACCACAGTGCCCAAACACAGGAGGATAGGGAGTAGAATGCCCACTAATGTTTAATTTACTGGGGATAAGACTGAGGTAATCACATTCAGTTATATCCCTTGTTCCCTGAATTACGAGCACTTGTTGTGGGAGAAACAGGACCGATTATTAGTCACCGATTTCCAACATTTCCACATTCTGTGTGGAGAGCACTATCCCAGACCATAAGGAGGGGCACACAGATGGTCCAACAACTAAATCCTGGAAGGTCTTTACACTCTTCCATGATGCTAGCTTCTTAAAGGTGGTGGAGATTGTGAGACATTAGTAAATTCTATAAGATGACCCTATTTCTATATACATCAATTGGTCTTTCACTCTGAAAGGCATATTTTTACATGTCCCAGACCTCTGGACTCTAGAGATTTCACTGAATTAGAAGACCACCGAATTTCAGCAGCATTTATCTCCTTTGTGGTAAATGTGTATATTATCAATGTATCTATAGATATATATTCCTTCCTTCTCATTATGCCCAATTAGAGTTATATCATTAATTGCATGGCTTAGTGATCTGAAATGCAGAGGCCATCAATGTATCTATGAACGGGATTATGGCACTCCGTTTCAAAGCTGATATTGGCAGTGCAGAACAATGAAAATGTATTTCCTGTCTCCCCTATTGAAAGCAATGAGTTCCAAATATGAATATGGCATATATACATGAAAACAACATCAACTGGTGAATGCCAGATACTGGAGAAGTTGTCTATTTGCTCCCATATCAAAATCACATCTGAAATTGTAGATAAAATTGGAGACACCACCTGATTAGGTTTTTGATAATCCACTATCAATCTATAAGATCCACACATTTCCATGCAGGATAAATAGGTGAGGTGAATGGAGATTTGATGAGATTCTTCAGACCACATATCTTTCAAGTCCTCGATGATGTCTCCAATGTCTGTAAAACTTCTTGGATGTGGTATGCCTTTAGTCTTCTACTTTGTCAGCAGAAGCAGTTCCAGTGATTTCCATTTGTCATTTCTAACATAACTGCCCTCACATTCCTTTAAGAAATAAAATTATCCAGAAGAAGAAACTATGAGGAAAGAAGAAATGGCACATGTTGTAATTCACATATCTATTCCAATATGACTTCCAGAAAGGAAGAAATCACCACAGATTTGGCTCAGGGATCCAACGAGCTCACCATAACCAAGAGGTTACTAACCACTTCCTAAGCTCTGACTGATAATTGTACACCATACTGGGAACTTGGGTTCTCAGAAATGACTGGCAGATCAAAACCAGTGTCCATTAATAACCCCGCACCGCCAATTCTTATATATCTCCTCCAGGTCACAGTTACCATGAGAAATAACTGCAGGTCCTTGGGAAAGACTATGAAAATTTACAACATAATCTTTAATTGTGTAGAAGTCTCCTTCAAGGGACCTAGTTTCCCCTTCATTCAAGGTGCTCTGAATTCATGAATGCCATCAAGTCTGAGGATTTGTGGAGAGGTCGCAACTGTCTGTTATGGTGATTCAGGTCAGAATCTATTCTCCAGGGAGATGGCTTTTCCATTTCCATATACCCAGTGCTACTTTAGTGGGCTGTTCATCTCTTCCAGTTTTGAGAATGGCATGGACAAAGAACAACGATCTCTGAACTCCAAATCATTTTGAGAACCTCTTTGCCTGTTTACTAATCATTTACAGCTACCTTCATAGTAAGCACATCTAACTGGCCTCTGACATGTACCATGCCTACTCTGCTGCCACCAAAGTGCTTCATGTCTGCTGAATGAGAACCCTGATCCAATGGCAGCAGTTCTCCCTGTCATTCCTGCCCCATAGAGAACAGCCAACTTGGAGCCCTGCAGGAGTGTTGCAGGCCCCCTGAATGTACTACTCACAGCCTTGGTGAAGGAAATAATCTTTGGATATTCTAGTAAGCCTGAGGAACTGAGTGGGGGAGACTTTCATGATAACTCCTCTCTAGAATTCAGATCTCCTTTACCCTTTAAATACCCTCCTCTACAGGGCACTAAGCAAGTTAGGACATTTCAACTTCATTTAGCACAGGTCACATTGAAATTCAAGCTTCACCTGTCATTCCAAGAAAACTAGCACTATCTCTTAGTAACTTGAGCTAACATATTAAATCCAGAATATAAGCTTTATACAAGATACATCAACAAATTGAGTCTAATCCAACATTATATTTCTTCCATCCTTTCTGATCAGTCTTAAGATATATTTCTATACCTAGAATGGTAAATATTGTGATTCCTTTCATCTTCATTCTACTTCTTGTATCCCTTCAGGGCTTGAGTCTGGATATAGATCTAAAAGCAGTTAGGAGAGTGTTTCCTGGCTAATTCAGAGAGATGACCATCAAGATTCTTAAGACAGAGAGGGACAACCTTTCCTAGTCAGGGACAGGGAAGAGAATTCTTCTCGGCCTAGGAGGCCCAGGAGAAACCAGACACTTAACTCTCCAACTTTATCACAATCTACCCATGTGTGCCTTCTCAGCTTTCTGGGCCAAATCTCCCCCAGTTGATGTCAACAGAAGCAACCCTGATCTTATTTATTTTTTTCTGCTAATGCAGCCACCGTTATGATTAGATTTGAAGTTTAGTTTTCAGAAAACTTGACCCCAAGGTTAAAGGAATTAAGCAATTGGAGGGGGAGAATAAGTTTCTAAAACTCACCATCTAAAGGGGAAAATTTCAGCCTTGTGTTCTTCCTCTTCTTTCACCAAAGTCTCCAGGGCACCTACAAACTCTGCTCTCCCCTGTATTTTCACAAAAATGTCCTAAAGCTTGGCTTAAAGTCTTCCTTCTCCAGCCACATGATTTTAGATGTCCTGATTATAATTTAATTAATTGCTTTGCCCCTGCATGACATGAACCACTGGTGTCCTCAGTAGTCCACTTACAATAGGGTCATTAATACAGTTAAATTTAATCAAATTGGGGAACCAGTTCCAGATAGCTGAGCAAATATTTAGACAAGTATTTAGGCTGTGTCTCCCTAGAACCAGTCTGCTATCAATATCAGGGTACTATGAGGGGAAAAACTGCAATTTAACAATGTTATGAAGATTGGACCTTTCACATTTAGAGTGCTCAGTGAAGTTTATGGAAATTTGTCGCATCTGCATCTTGCAGGATTAGACCTGATTTCACACTAGCGGGGGCCGTGTTCAGGAAGGAGAGCTGAGCCTGGCACACGGAGAGAGGAATCCATGAGGAAGAATCAGGATGGTAGCCACTCAGCACCCTCAACCGTGATGACCTGAGAGCTCTGAGGAAGGAGTGGGCATCAGCCTGCACAGCCCTGGCCCAGACCTGAAACGAGCTGAGAGAAGAGCCGCGGGCTGTGGAGGGACTGCAGGGCTGCCCATGCCCAGGCCATGCACATGAGCTTCAGCAGTGAATGCTGACAGGGACCCACCTTCCAAGCATCAGCTACTGCTCTCCCATGCACTTAATCTCCTATCAACTTCTCTCATTGCAAATTAAATAAGAAAACTACACAGGGAGAGGAATTCATAGTCAAGTGCTGGGATAGCTGACACCTCAGTAAACATGGCATGTGAGGAATCTTCCTCTGTTTTTTTTTTTAATTAGTAGTGGTACATGTTTACAGTACATAATGATTACATTCCTTATGGGTAGTTGGTTTCTGTATGTAACATATCTTAACTCTATTTGTGTCCCTTTGCCCTGCCCCTTCCCCCTTCCTCTATCTCTTGATTCCCTTCTCATTTGTAAAATATCTACCACCCTATTTTCTATTGTCTATCTTTTATTTTGCTATTCAAATTTTTACACCTGTGTATCTCATATAAGAGCAACCATGCAGTATTTAAGTCTGTGTGTCTGATTTATTTCAATTAACATTATGGATTCAAGGTGCATCCATTTTCCTGCAAATGACTCAAATTTATCCTTCTTTGTGGCAGAGTAGTACTCCACTGTGTGAAAATACCACATTTTTCTTTATCCACTCATCCATTGATGGACATATAGGCTGCTTCCAATATTTAGTTATGATAAGCCGTGCTGCTGTAAACACAAGTGTGCATGGCCACTCTGGTATTATGTTTTTATCTCTTTTGGGAAGATACTTAATATAAGTATACCCGGGTCAAAAGAAATTTAGTGCAACATTATGGAAATTAGATCTTTTTGAATGAATTTAACTTCAAAGCTAAAGTTAAATACACCATAGTTTACACTAAATATGTATAGTCATTAGTTTTGGAGAAATCACTTTATGGTTATTGAGTAGAATATTCACGTCAGTTATTATCAGGAAATAATGGTTACTACTATTAAAATGTTACTACTTTTAATTCTAATCCTTGCCTAATGTTAATTTTCTTTGTTGAGGAAAGAAAACTTAAAGTGTTACAAATCTAATGCTGTGTGTCCCCAGTGCCTCTGAAGCCATTAAGCTATGTCTCATTAATTATTTGTGCATGTGTACTTAGAATGTCTTCATGTCTACACACTCCATTCTGCCTTTGTGTTTTAGTTTAATAATTCTGTTTTTGTGCATATTTGACTACTGTAAATGCTTCCACTACCTTTTACGTTTTAATTTTTTAATTATATTTCTACATAATTTTAAATTTTTATTGATTATTTTCATGACCTCAAGTATTTTTTAATCTCAATATTGTGTTGTATTTCACTCAATATAAACAGTATATTTATTTTAGTCTGTATCTGTATTTATTAACTGGATACCCTGTGGGTCTGTTCCTATTTTATGTTTTATTTATTTGTTTTGTGCTTTTTACCTTAAGTGTGTTTTCAGTTATTTTTGGTTTGGGTAACATTAAAAAGTCATCATTCTCAAACCCTCAGAATGTGATTTTTTTTAAAGCTATGATGCTAAAATCACTAAGATAAAATATGAATGGGGAAATTTTAAATGGAAGAAAAGTAAAACAATGAGTTAATATACAGAGGTATGTATCTCATGAACTCATGCAATCAAAAATACATTTAACTACCTTTAGAACTATATACATCCCCCAATTTTTCTTAAATTCTACAAAATCCCTGGATATAATTACCAGTTTAGATAAACTACAAACCAAGTTTATCAGATGAATACAAAATATGGGATAGTACACAGAATAATAACAAAAATATGATCAATGCAAACAAAAAGCAAAAGAGAGAGATTATAGAACAAAAATGTTAAAGACATGACAATAGAAAATGTGTGGTAAATTTATTGGAATAATTTGGTCATATATAATAAAGGGTTTCTAACCAGGAGATACAGGATTAAACTATTTATTTGTATAATTCAGCTACTGGTATTTTTTATAAGAAGTAGAAAATCTGACAGTGATTGTAAATTATTTTTGTTAATTAAATTACTATGCCTAACATTGCCCTGTTTTATGGATAGAATTTTATGAATATACCTAATTGATTTTTAAATTTGTTACTTCTAAAATTTTAGTTTCAAATTTCTCTATTCTTTCATTCCCAATCCTCTAACCTTCATAAAAACATAGGTAGGGCAATGCTGTTATTAAAATAAGTTATGTTTTTAAATTTAAAGCTTTCTATAAGTTAATATAAATAAGAATGACACTGCTCCCTTGTGGGTTTGTGTTGAAATGCAAACTCTAAACCCAGGCACAACTGAAAATGTTAAAGTTCTTTTTATCCTCAATGGAAACAGACTGAGGTGTGTACTTCAAAAGCTGGAAAGTTCAATGGAGAGAATTTCGTATTGCTATAGAGAGAATAAAGAGCAAAAAAAATCTTTCAGCATCTCCAAAATCACCTGAGATTCTCTCAAAATTTTGTTTCACAGAGATGGGATTGAGTAACATGTTAGGTGCCACTCTATGATGTTCAAACACTCATTCACTTCATTTCTGCCAGTAACCCTTTACAAGCCCTTTGCTATTTCTGTCCTGTCTGTAACCATGCATTTTAAAGAACAGATATCTTTAGATTCTCATTTCAAAGTTTTCAAAGTAAGATCATATACTAGAAACTCAAACTCATGAGGTGAAATACAGACCACACACACACACACACACACACACACACACGCAATTCAAAACCTCAACCTCTTAAAAGGAAGAAATTACAAATACAATTTACATTTCCCTTTTACCTAGTCTAAGGCTCTAACTTGAGTAAAAATCTTCAATCTTAAATCTGAGTTTTTCAATAAAAACAAAATATGAGTGTTAGGTAAACAGAAAGCACTGGATTACAGATGACTGTGAGCATTAAATTTTCTTGGTGGTATATAAAATACTGGCACATCTTGTAATTTATTAATTTTGCATTAGAAAATTTTGATACTTGCTGTCTATTCAACTCAGTATTTTAACATTGGCAGAGAGGGAAAAAAATGGACTCAGAAGGAAAACTTAGACTACTTCCTGTCATTTCTTCTTAAGAAGACCAAGCCAAATTCTGTAAGTCTATAATTCTAGCATCTCAATCCACAAAGAATATCAGTCTATGAATAGAGAATGAGGAAGAAGAAAGAAGAAATGTGTGACTTGCTGACAGGTAAAGCGCCTACCTGTGGCCTCCAGCAGGGTCATGTGCATACTGCAAAGCCTGGGATGACTCCAGGTGGGTTCAGTTTGCCTCAGTTCCATGATACTCCCTCAGGAGTACCCAGCCTTCAACAAATGAGCCTTGGCCCTGCCATTCTTCCCCAGTGTTCTTACTCTCTGGCTTGTAAATGTTTCTGTTTTCAAATGTAAAATATTATTTAATTTATGAGTATGTGGTGTCTGATGCTCCTACCAAACTAAAGCCTATCTGGAAGGAGAAGATTTTTATCATTATATTCCTAAGCCCTGGAGTAATGTTGAGCATCTGGTAATAATTTTGTAAATATTTGTGTGATTGAACAAAACAGTTCTTCATTGTTCCCTTATTTATATCTGGTTACAGATGACCCTTCAGAAATTCGGATTTGCTGGCACAAAACCATACCACCGATCTCAGAAGCCTCACCTAACAGACTGCACTGAATGAGTTGACCAGAAGGGCTTCAAAGGCTGACAGAACAGGTTCAGAGTACTGCTGCTTCCTAAGTAGCTGGAGAGAACTTGGCCACTGAGTTCCGTTCCAAACTTCAAGTTAATCTCTATAAAATAGAGATAGGAGTAATGTTCATCCTATGTGACTTTGTAAAATGTTCAATTAAATAGCACATGCAAAATACTTAGCATAACATCCAACATTATTTAAACATCTTGTAAGCTCTACTTATTAGTATTTGTATTATCTTTATCGTCATTGGAGCTTCAGTAGAAAGTGAATTCGAATCAAGTGGTTCAAATGAAGAGACGCTCGCAGTGAATAGTTCACAGAGGTTTTGGGTAATCGGGGAGGCAACAGAAGCTACTGAGTCAAGCAATGATCAGCAACAATGGAGACTACTACGATATTCCTACTTGTGAAGAGGTGAGGGGGGAAAAGCCGTACTCCTGGAATGAATGAGGGCTGGGCTTTAGGAGAAAAGATGGTTAGGAACTGAGTCCTGAGAAAGTGCAGCAGCTGCCGTAAGTGAAGGTCTAGGTTGGAAAGGAACAATCAGAAATCCCCAATCTCTTTCTCCTCCCACTCTCCACAGTCTTGCCAGGGCTTCCCATTTGTGGAGGAACTGGATGGTTCAGTTCAGTCTACCTTCGGGGATATGATAGGGAGTAGGGGGTAAAAGATTAAACTGAAAGGATAAGGATGGCAAATACATGCAGTCTACACCCACATTAGGATATAATAAAATATTTGATCTGCAAACCTTCCTCTCCCCCAAAGCCCACCAGCTTCCTTGTATTTGCACAGTTTCCACGAGAATAAATTAAAAATTTTCCCCTAATAAAAAGAAGAACAAACTTGATTGAATCTGAAATACCTGAATATATTACGAGGATGCATTTTGAAAATAGAAATGGGAAATAAAGCCACTGCCAACCAGTTTCCAATACAGCCTCCCTAATGTTCTAACAGCAGAGATCTTGGTGGTCGTCTAAAGAAAAATGAAATGAAAAATTCATTCAAGCTAGACCCCAGAGTAAAGATCTGCTTGGTTTATGCTCAGAAATCATATAACATTTCAAACCTCAGTGGAGCAGCTACACCAAGCTGGTAATGAAAGGTATTTAAGATACTTTGACCTTGGTTAATACCAGATATAAGAGAAAAGACATTAAGGACTGAATTCAGGGACGCCTGAACATTTCTTCTTTTTCTTTATCACTTTCTCTTTGTAATTCTCTGAGCCTCTCTCTCCCTCTCTCTCTCTCTCCCTCTCTCATTCTAAGATAGAGGGAGAATCCCTAACTTTGGTGAAAATATCTAGAGATTATCATTTATACAAATTTTCCACAGAAAGGAATTGCACCAGTCACAAGTTTAGTTTGAAGCTGCAAAACCTATCACCTAAAAGCTTCTGATAAGCCCTTACTCTCAAGACAGATAATTATTGGATATTTTTCTAAAAATTACTCCTTGTTTTCAAAGAGAAGTGAACCAAAGTGATGGCCAGTATCTAGATACGGATAAAACTACAAAAAGACACATGAAAGTCTTGACCACTTTTCCCTGGACTCTGCACTAGAATCCATCTAAGCCCGCACAAGTAGCACAGCCTGGAAAGCATGATTGGCAGTTTTTGTTGGTGAGAAGCTGTCACCAGCAAATCAGGCTAAGCAATCTCCTCAGGGCCTGAGCTTGGGCAGCTACCTCAATATCTCACTGGGATATTCAAATTCTCAGGCCCTCAAGAAAAGGAAATCATCTCATTAGAATGTGCAGGTATCTTTATGTTAAAACGACTATCACATGTCCTCAAAAATGCATATCCTATTGAATTTTTGCCTAGCAGAGAGGAATAGAATAAGTTGTTCATTTTTTTCTCTCCATTCATTATTTCTGCATCATCAATATATTTATTCTGCCCCTTGTCAATCTGTAGTTGTTCCATGGAATTCCATAATGAGACCAAAAGAGACAATAAAATTTAGTTTATGGCATTCTGTGAGACAAACAATAAGATCAATTATCCAGATATATCTTTATCAACTTTTGTAATGAAATTACCATTTACTTACACTGAAATTATCTACTGTTTTCTATTGTTCTTAATTTCTGACTTTTTAAATGTGTTCTTTTTCGAGGGGTTTTTTTCACTCTTGAACACAAAGCATAAAATGATATCAGCACCTTATGGAGTTGGGAGTTAACTGAAATACTAATAGTCAAATAGCTATCTCAGTAAAGTCTTTCTTCTGTATTCAGGTGTATCACATAATTATCATCTAGGATTGTGTCCAAACATAAAGTTAATCGATTAATTGTGAGCCACTACTTTGGCATTCTGAGTAATGATGTATGTCCAATACATTCATGTGCACTAAAAATAATTTCTGATGAATAAGAATTTGTTTATGGAATATTTTAAGTCCACAACATTAGTGTAAATAATTGAATTCTTTCTACTGCTCAACATGGAACAGAAGAGAATTTTTGAGGCCCCGCTACTTAAATAATTAATAGTATCAATAACGCATGTTAACACTAATCAATGATCTCAAATGATCGATTTATTTATTTACTTTATTAGTCCATATTCCATGACATAATGCTTACATTTATTATGCAATGTTGGTACAGGTACGTAACACGTCTTTATTCTTTTTTTATCCCTGTCCTCCTCTACACCCTCCCTGTCTATCTCTTGGGCCCCTTCCCTTTTGCAAAAGGTCTCTCTCCCTTTTTCCTATTATCTTTTTATTTTGCTCTTTAGTTTACTTATATTTTGAGCTGAAGGGATAAAAAATGTGGTATTTATATACAATGGAGTACTGCCGTAAAAAGGGTAAACACGAATCATTCATAGGAAAATGAATGCACCTTGAGTCCATAACGTTAAGTGAAATAAATCAGACACATAACTTAAATAATGCATAATTTTCTCTTATACAAGAAACTCAAATGATCTTTTTACAGTGACAACTGAATTTTTCACATTTATTATTTTTGTCTCCAAATACAAACACATGAGTAATAAAGGAAACTAAATTCTATTGCATGTGTCCCTACTAGATTTACATCTGGCATACACATTTTTATCCAGCTTACTAAAACTGCTTTAAGCCCTAAGATTAGATTCAAATTTATCTTAGATTGGATATCTTACTACCGAATGCAATCAATCAATAGGAAATAATCAATAGGAAAATAACAAAAACAAATCATTTAAATTTTCCAAGTAAAGGACAGTTGATGAACACAAATTTCCTTTTAGCAAATGTGAGCTCAAGGGTTGTTCTACTCGTTGATGACCCTTCAAACATACGTAGAACACTTGCATAGCCTTACCTGATACATGCCACGAGCACGTGCTTTATTTACTTGCATTTGTTTTCCACAAAACAGTCATTGTCATATTTTTTCATACAATTAGAAATGGCAAACTGTGTTAAAGAAATAAAAATCAGAGAGGCAGAACAAGTGCATATGCATACACACACACACACACACACACACACACACACACACACAGAAGCAGAATGTGAATGGCAAGGCCATGAATTGGTGCTGAACTCTTAATTAATACTACGCCTCCCCACCGCTGTTCCATTCCTGTAGGAGTGTTCTACTTTTATCTCCCTGCTGTTTTTATAGGCAGCTTTCCCAGCTGAGAAATTAACTTAGTAACATCTCAGCCTACAAGTGATGTTTGTGGGACAAGCTCTCAAAGTAGAAAAGTGTAGGATTTATTTTTCTTCTGAAGATAAAACCATGAGAGAGACACACATTGTGATATAACTCTATGCATCCAACTATGGCTGTAAAAGTTCAAATATGACTTCTAAATATTGCTTAGGTGCCTTAGAACACTACTAAATATTAGTGGAATTGGGTCACCAGGAGAGGATATGCCTGACCTTCATGCTGTGTAAGGTCGTCCCTCGGTTGCCATGGTTGCTTATGGAAAATGACCACAATGGGCAGGTGGACACGTCTTTCCTGAGCTTATTAGACTTAATTTGGAAGTCGTTGGAATTGAAGTGTCTCTTTCTGACTGCCCTCCTGCTTGCAACTAGTGAAAACACAGAGGAGTCCTTGCTTTAATTAATTAGGGTATAATTAAACAGCAGGTACCCAAGCAGAAGCCCGGAGTCGGTTCCATCTGTTCCACAGGGTCTCATAATAGCAGCAAGAGAGTTCCCTCCTGTATTTTACCTTAAGCGATTTTTGTATTTTAATTCCCAACTATCCCTTTTATAAATTGCTCTTATGATTTCACTTGATAATTTAACACTTCCAAATTGGAGCCCCTCCAGCATTTTGCCTGAAAACATACAGAGAGGATTATGAGAAGGAGGAGAGAAAGGGTTCCATAAAATTCAGATTAGCAAACACAATTAAAAGCATATATCATGCGCTTATTAATGTAAAGCTGCAGGCTGACACCATTCCATGAACACAATCAATTTTAATTTGAAGATAGAGGTAATTTAAAGACAGGGAGATTGACAGTGCTCCAATGTAGAGGGTGGGGTGAGCTTTAAGGGAAGCTGATATTAGGTCTTTTTTTCTAGTCTGGAAGAGTTCTTGAGCTTTCAAAGTCAGGGGTGTAATTTTTGCTAAAGAATCTTTCTGGAAATACAGAGGAAAATAGCAATACTTTACACTCAGATATTAGTATGCTTGGTATTCCATGTCATCGTTTTTATAAATCACTTATTATTTCTATAAAATTGTAAGTTTCTCAGATATATTTCAAAGTCATCTCTTTATGACCACAGGAGCTACTGGAATGTAGGATCCCTATTTGCTCAATGGCAATAATTCAATCAGCCATTTTTTCTTGCCCATTATGTAAACCCTACATTTCCCCTCGGTAGCAACACGTTGACATTTAGAGAATGCCAGCACTTTTCAAGATTGTCAAGATCACAACTTGGTACTCTTCAAAAATACAATTGATATATTTGGGTTATAATTTCAGGTTGTTTGCCCCTTCAGTAGAAACAATGATTTCAGTGAATGTCGCATTGTGGGAGATTAAGGGAGATGATGTAAAAGAAAAATAATCCATGGATTGGAGTTTGTGATAGATGCTTATTTTGTCTGCATATTACAAAATAGTTAAACCTATTTGTCTGAGAACATAATTTAAAGCAGCTCTCAATTTAACTTTAATTTTGGCATTAGAAATTTAGGAACCAGCACAAGTATTAACAATTATAATGGAATTATTAAACTAAACTACCATGCATTGATTCAATGAATATATGTTAATTTTATATGGAAGTGAACACAAAGAATTTAAAGGAATTTAAAGGCGCTTCATGAAATTATAACAAAATATTTAGGGGAAAGTGTATTGCAAAGGAAATAAACAGCATTTTCAATTCCTGTGGTAGAGGCAGTTCACTAAGCCTAGAAGATCATGAAATGACCCTTGTGTTGAGATGGCAGTGGTGAGTTGAATGTGATCATCGTGTGACAAACAGCTTTTGAGTAGAGGCAGTGAGACGTGCAACAGCGGCATATAAGTGCAGCTGGAACATCATAGTGTGACGCCATTGCAGCAGTCCAGACGGGGGAGGGTGGCTGCGAGCTGGGAGTGGAGACGGGGTGAACGGATTCCAGAGGTCGGTGTGAGTATTTTCACAGGGCATTGTGATGGTTCTGCATATTGATGTGAGGTTCTTTAGCTTTCCTACATACACAAAATGTGACTCCTGAGAGCAAATAAAGTTCATTATGAGTAAGGTTTTACATGGCACATGTGAAAGAATAAGTTGTCATATATACTTTCTTTTTATTAGCACACGTGTGCAGTACATAGTGATTATATTTATCATGGGAAGCTGGTGCAAGTACATAACACACCATAATGTTTTCTCCTCTCCTCCTCTCCCTCCCTTCCCATTGCAAAAAAAATCTATTTTCATATAGTTTCCTTAGCGATAAAAGTCAACTCTCCCAGTAGGGGAACAGGAGAAGCTTTGTAACAAAAGAAGCCAATGACATTATTGAGGTCAATAGAGTTAATATGTGCACATGTGAGCAGTAATAATATAATAATCTGATTCAATGGGCATATTTAATATTGACGATCTTAACATAATTCTTGACAACATCCATATGCACCTAAAGTTGCAAATGAAACATCATTTGTCCAATTTAAAGTGCAGTAGAAGTGATTGGTTTTGCTACCTTGGCACAGTCTAAAGCTCAACAATTCCAGGACATGACATTGTATGTTATAGACATAGGGCATTCATAGTATTTGCTTGAGGTCTGAGTAAAAGCAAAATTCATCAGAAAATTTGAAGTAATACATTACCAAATTCAGAATAGAAAAATTATTTGAATTGTTCTTAACTATATCTTACCTACTATATAGATTAAGTGACATTTTAATTTTTTATAAAATCAAGCAGTCTATATAATCAGAAAGTGCACTATAGAAAATAATAAAATAATTAATATACAGAGGCATCTATATACACCACACAATAACATTTTTATGCTACTGACTGTGCAGTTACTCTACTAAAATTTTACAGAAAAATAAGGCTTCAAATACTATCTTCCTACATCTACGTCTATTTATGTACAAGTTTTTTATGACCATAATCTACAGGATTATCATGCCATACCATAATCTGCATAATTATCATATCTACTGTTATCTGCAGGCTATGGAGTCCTTAAAATTCATCTAGGTAGCATGCACTAAATTATTTTGGAACAAAGCCATGTTAAACAATGAACACTTTGACCAGTTTGTCACTTGTTATGTGGCATGTAACAGTAGAGGATATTGATTATTTTATCTATTTTTTTAAAATTTTTTGGTACCAGAGATCGAACTCGGGACCTTGTGCTTACAAGGCAGGCAGCGGCACCACTGAGCTAAATCCCTGGCCCAATATTGATAATTTTAAAGTCATTCATTACCCCTCTTTCTGCTTTTCAGAGACCAATACCCTTGGCCCTTTAGGTTTTTTCTCTCTCATTTATATTCTTTCTGAGGACAATAGATCTGTACTGTTAGTTACTCATTTACCACGATTGGCTGCTTTCAGCTGACTTCTTGATAACATAAAGATTTGACTCTTGGCAACTTTTCCCCCTGTGTTGTTGCCCAATCATAACACTTATTACAATAGCTAGATTTTATATTGTTAGGACTATGTAAAAGTTGTTCATTAAATCAAGTACTGGGGGGTTTGTTTGTTTGTTTGTTTGTTTGTTATGGTACCGGGGATCAAACTCGGATCCTTCCACTTATAAGGCAGGTGGCGGAACCACTGAGCTAAATCCCCAGTCCATCAAGTACTGTTTTATGTCATGTTTCATTCATCCCCAGGATCTACTAATTGCTTATGTTTCATCTGCTTATTTGTATGTGATCTGACTGCTATTGTCTTACCATCTACTCAGCAGACTTTTTTTCACAAAAGACCTGTTGAGAATGCTTCATAGTTTTTAACCACCTCAGTTGCTTTGTCAATCCCATAGGCTTTGTTACCAATGCATGAGAAACACTGCTCTGGCAGGTGTGGTGGGCAATGCCCATAATCCCAGCAAGTGGGAAGATCATAAATTCAAGTCCATTCTGCACAATCTGAGACCCTGTCTCAAAACTTAAAAAGAGAAAGGGCTGGAGATATAGCTCAATGCAAAGCCCCCAGGGTTCAATCCCCAGCGCGTGCACGCGCGCGCGCACACACACACACACACACACACACAAATTAAAAAGAAGAAAAACAAGTCTCCTTACATGTGTTGGTTTATTTTTATTTGACACATAATGTTTGTACATATTTATGGGCTAGAATATGATAATTTGATACAACTATACAATATTTAATCATCAAATCAGAGTAATTAGCATCTTCATCTCCTAAAATACTTATCATTCCTCTGTGTTAGGAATTTTTTATCTCTTCTAGATATTTTCAAATACGCAGTTAATTGTTTTGGCTTCTAGGTGCTACACTGTGCTGTAGCACATTAAAACTAGTTTCCTCCTGTGTATCTAACTATGGTCCAGTACCTGTTATCCAACCTCTCTCTCCCTCCTCCCCACTCTCCTCCCATTCCCTAATGACCATTATTCCTCTCTCCTCTATGAGATCAACATTCTTAGCTTTCACAAGTGAGCTGTAAGTGAGAACACTGCTCTTTTCCACTGTGGGTTCAGTTTCCCCCTAAACATGGCTGCTCCTGTGTCCCCCTGCCCTGTTTCAATCTGGATTCTGTGCGGCCCAAAGCAGGCATCCTATGAATCCTTTCACCACTTTCAAGGCCTGGGCACCTGATTCCTAGGTTCCTAGTGTTCAGTTGGTTCCATGAACCCAGTGGAGGGCATTCTGAAGTCTTTATACATTTTAAAATTTCTCTTGTCCTTGATGATGAATTTGGATATAAAACTTGGGATTTAAAATATTCTTACTGCAGAATATGCAGGCATTGCCTTACTATCTTTAGTGAAGATAAGGATTTTCATTTGTTTTTTGATTTTGAAGCTTTTGAAACAAATCTTCCTCTTATATAGGTTCTTTCATCTCTAATGCTTAAAAATTTCACAGTAAAACAATTTAAACTTGGTGATTTGTCGTTTATATGTAGTATGAGGAAATTCTTATACACAGACTTATATTTTCTATCCTGGAAATGTTATTTCTTTGGTATATTTCTATGCTTCAGTTTCTCATAAGGAATATCAAAGGCTTTCATCCTAAATTGACATTCTAACTTTCTATATGTTTTTATTTTGTCTACTCTCAATTGTTTTATTTTCACAGTTGTTTGTTCAATTAAATCTTGCAGTTTTTCCATTTATATTTTAATTTGTTTCTATTTTTTTCCATTCTGTCTTAATGATTATGCAGATTAGGGGTTTCATGTGGGGAGATTCATACATGCACATAACATATGTAGAATGTTTTTAGCTATTAGGGAAATGCAGATCAAAACCACACTGAGAGTACATCTCACCCCAGTCTGAATGGTTACTATAAAAAAATTCAGTAAATCTATTGATATTTTAAAATCTGGCATATCATTGTTTAAATTTCCAAAACATAAATTCTAAGTCAAATTTACTTCAGCATCCAGGATTTTGTTTTTCATTCATTAAGTATTTATTGTACCATGCTTAGGTTTTTGCTAGCCTCTTTTAAAGAACCAAAAGGTGAAAGGATTAATAAACAAACAACACTGATTTAAAGGCAAGTCAGGGGGCATCACAATCACTGGCTTGAAATGATACTACAGAGCTACTATGATAAAAACAGCATGGTACCGGCAAAAGCCAGACCCCAGGATCAGTGGAACAGACTAGAAGATGCAGAAACAACTCCAAACACACTCAGCTGCCTTATCCTTGACAAAGGGGTCAAACATGTCCAATGGAAGAAAGCCTCTTTAATAAGTGGTGCTGAAAAAACTGACTTTCTACATGCTGAAGAGTGACAAGGATTTTTATTTGCTAAACCCAGAAACTTCAGTGACAAGTACACTTCCATCATATCTTAGCACACATATCACATAGACAGAGAAACACACATAATTACACAAGAAAACAAGAGCACCAGATGGTATGGTTGTCATGTATTTTGATATTTCCTATTCTTATTTCTAGAGCTAATTCCCATGAGTTAGTGGGCTGCTCACCTCAGCTCTGACTGAGGTTCAGCCCGCCTGCAGGACTGAGGGATGCACTGCTGAGAGGGGCTAATGCTAGAGCCATTTGCTATCAGCAGGTCTGTCCTGGAGGCCAGTCAGTTCCTGCAGAAAATTCTCCAGAATCTTCCCTGGTGCAAGCATATCTGTGTGGCAGCTAGTGCTCCTCAGCAGTGGTGGGAGAGTTCTCATCCCACTATTCAGAGTGTTGCAGCTCATATAAACCTTTTCTCTCATTTCTTTAACCTATCATTAACTGGATGTGTATCTGATAGCAAGACTCAGTCACTTCAAGTCCCGTTCCTCCTGAGAGGAAGCTGGAGATTAATTTCCTGATTGCTCCAAGTGAGAGTTTATGAGAGCTGCATCTGGATTATGCTGGACAAGCTGCAGTAGGCTGTGATACAGTGACAACCAATCTAAATCTCCAGGCTTAAATAACTAAATTTAAGTCGTTAATTATGCTCCATGGCTGTCGCGGATTGAGTGCCATTTCTGTGTGTGACTTACCGTGATGGGACATTCATCATCTTAAATTTTGCTGGTCACCAACCTGGAGAGGAGAAAAGTGACTGAAAGTTTCCCTCAGGCTGGAAGTGACATGAGTTCTTTCATGGTCCCACTAATTAGTCAAAATGAATCTCAAGGATTCACCCACCCACAAGAGTTTTACCCATGCTCAGGTTAAAACAAAAAGAATGGGAACTACTTGGCGAAACCATATTAATTACATACTATTTAATGACTTCCTCTCATCTCACCAGCTGAATTCCATAATACTCACACCTCCCACCTATCCATGATGCCAACTGGGCATTTCTTGTACCTCAGCACCCCTGTGAGTGCAGAGACCCTGAATTCTGCCTGAGAGTGTGCCCCTAACTGCTGATGGCATCCTTCAGTTGCATTTTTCCTTAGTGGACTTGCATCATCTGATTTTGGTGTCACTTTAGTAATAATTGGAAGAAAACAGAGGTAAAATCCATGATGCATCACTCACATTTACATAGATTTTGGACACACTTATGTATGCAAATTTTGACATATCTTTTAAAAAGAGAATGTTGTTGTGTATAAATAAGAAACATTAGAATCATCTTGAGGTCTTTCCCTTTTTGTGTTTTCCTAAATCCAAGTGAATGACGTTCCTCTACTACAGACCAGTGTCTCATCCAACAACAGAATACATGTAAGGTGTAGTGCCATGTAACGCAGGTGCAGTGCACTGCACAGTACGTGACTCATGTGCTTGTGGATGTGGCATAAACCAACCTACTGCTCTGCCAGGCCTGCCTTTAAATTATAGACCACAGAGCCCTCTACCATGACAAGAAACAACGGTGTCACTGCTCAATGCACTCAATGCACTCAAGGCACTCAAGGCACTGTGCTATGCCTCCTATCACTATTTCAGAATGAGTTCTAACTGCTTATATAACACTACTGTTAGACATTGTGCCATGTTATATGGGCAGCAGCTTCACATACTTCCTGTTTTTTGTTTCTTTTGATTGCATAATTTTTCCTTGTGTGTGATTTAATTTCATGGTGTTTTGTTCATCATGACCTTAGGAGCAACAATAGGCAAATACACACGCATAGATGTATACATAATATGTATGCATACACATACAAACACTCACGACATAGGTCAAGTATGTAGTATACACCATGATAACATCTAGATCTGTGTGAGCATACTCCACCATGTTTGTGCAACAAAATCCCCTAGCCACGCATTTGCCGTAACATGTCTTCACTGTTACGTAAGTGAGTGTGACTGTTTTGCACTTTTGCCTTAGTCCCCTCTTTACCCTTCTCCATTTGTCCGGATGAAGACAGTCTCTCTTCTAAGTTGTATCATTCTAAGAGTTTTGTGGTAGATTGATATACTTTCTCCTGAGTATCATATCCCGCGACAATGTTAGGACTCCATTGCTTAAAATTCATTTCTGGCTACCTAAGGCATAAATCTAGATTTATAAACATGATACCAAAGACTAGATTTGATTTGGCTCCCAATATGATTCTCCAATGAATCAGAGTTTTCTCCAATTCTCTACCTCACCTCACTGTTTCTAAACTGTCCCTCTTTCTTATGTGCCCTTCAATCTTAATTTTATATTCTCAAAAGCTTGCCCATATTTGAGACAACACAAATCCCCATCTTTCATGACCTGCTTACCTGACAGCCACATGGAAGTCATTTTCCATCTCAATATTTCAGCAAAATAAATTATAATATCATTTATAGGAATTTGTAATGCAAACATTCTTCATTTGTTATTGTATGTAATACAGAGGGAAAGGATTAGTTATCATTGTATAGCTCAAAATGCTGGCAAACAGTAAGGAAAGGACTTGGTTTAATTCATTTACATTTTCACTAAACTCACTATGACTCATGTAGGTGTTCTCATTAATGTCTTCAAATTCTCAGGATTAAATCAATTAATCCAACCTTTTGGTAATATTTTCTTCTGTTGTAAGGTAAAGCATGGTTGATGGTTGCTCCAGGTAATTAGATGAGCCAAAGGATTCACTTGTTCTGATTCTCCACAGGCAACCTAGGCAGATGGTCAGCTGGCAGGTGCCCAGAAATGCTGCTTCTCTCTCTCTATTAAGCACTCTCAAAACAACTGAACTTACAGATGCTGACAAAACTATCACATTTTTATCTTGCCAACTTGCCAATAGTAGTGATTACATGAGAGTTTTATTTCTTAATGAATTATTTGGTTCAATTATAGTATTTTAGAACTAAAATTTTGAGAATCCACTTGTTATGACTTCTTTTAAAATTGCTTATTAGCTTTGATTTATAAATTTGTACACTAATTTTAGGTATATCATTTTGTTGGGGAGGAGGAATTATATCTTGAACAATTTCAATTTAGTGTTGATTTTTAAAATACTAAATTCAAAACTGCAGTAAAGGACATATATATCATATCAAAGTTAAAATAATTCAGTCAGTCAGCAAATAAGTACCCAAGTCCCAGAAGCAGGTAATATAAGAATCCAAAATGAATTCTATTCTCAGAGGTGACAGAACACTGATTCTCCAGCTTGCTTGCAGGAGGCCCTGGGGTTAGAGAAACTCGGACAGAATTTCCTGTTTCACCACATGAAATTTCCATGATGAAAATGGAGGATGGGGAGAGAGAGAGAGAGAGAGAGAGAGAGAGAGAGAGAGAGAAAATATCTCACAGTTTCAAATTCCAGATATAAAGTTTTACACTAAAATAAATGAGACTCCATTAACAGTAGATGTGTGTTTCATTTTAGATTTTATTTTCACTACAATGTGCACATGTGTACAGATGTGCAGATAGCTGAAGCCAACAGTCTGACCAAAATGACCACTTATTTCTACAGTGAAAGAAGTTTGGCATCAAGGGGATCGACCAAAATAATTCTCAAATTCTGATATATGGCTGGTGTGATTTTATAAACTCAATTATCATGAAAAAACAAGGATGTTGGTGTTCCTAGGACTCTAGAATTAGTCCTAAGTAAAAGTTACATTGATCTTTTAGAATATTTTAACTCACCCTTTTGTTCTTTACCTTTGAAGGCAGGCTCTTTTATATCATTAGGTATGAAAGTTTCTTTAAACTCTACCCACATATCTTTACTTCAATAACATGGCAGCAGGTGCACAAATTCACACTTTGTATAAAGTGTGCCTGTATGTGAGTATTAAATTTCCAATTTAGGAATTTAATAGCTCAAATGTCTACTTAATATTTTCAAATTTACTTCAAAATACTGTAATGATGTAACTATGTAATTGTTTAAAAATATTGACCTTAAATAATGATGCATAATATCATAGAAATCCTATTTCCCAAAGTCTACACCATTTTTATTAGAAACAGAACAGAATGTGAGGAGTAAAACCACAAAGAAAAAAAGAACGCCCAGACTGCCCATATCTGATTGAAAATCCCAGGTTGAAAAACTCATGGTCATAAAGCTGTGGTTTTTATTAACCAAAAATATAAACCATGATTACTATTAGTAAAGATTCCTATTAAATAGACTTTCATTAAAGTCATTAGAAGGGTTGCACTATCAATATTTAGTACCTGCAACTTTTAAAAGTTTGACTTTACCTTTCTCCACTGTTGAATCCATCCATAAAGTTAGGAACAAATCTAGGATTTTTTTTCTGGATGAAGTTAATGAGTAGTAAAATCATTTACCACCTCATGAGGGACTCCATCTAGCAAATGCTGTGAACCCCTGGCGTGCATTTCAGGTGTCAACTTTAAGTTTTCTCAAATTTCATCTGATTGGTCCTAGGGCTTGCATTTCCCCCGTGATAACATATAAACATACTTAGATTTTTAAAAGAGTTCAGCAGTCTGTTTCAGGTCATTTCAAATGCTTTGGAGAACTAAGTGGAAACAGAAAGGGAAGAATTTTAAAAATCAAAGAACTTGCAGGAGGGTTGAGGAAGCCCCAGGGCCTGGCACCCCGCTCCGCAGGTGCAGGCCTCGCTGGAGCGCCGGCCGGCTCTATGGCTGCCCTTGTGGCCCGGCTTGTCCCCAGAGCTGCAGGGCCGCTACGGGTCACGGTCCCCTGGCACCGAGCATCACATCAGCCGAAGCAAACAGCTCCGCTGTGTGAGGATCGGCTTGCTTGGCCAAATACAGCCTGAGCCAGTTCTGCCTGGGAATAGTAATTATGGAGCCGAGCTGGAGCAAGACGGTGTATGCGGAAAACCCCTGTGGAAACAGCGTCTGGTTTCCCGCAGAGGCCACGGTGCACGCAGACGTTGTGCTGTGGTCCTGCTGCTCTGGGTTAATTAGAGAAGAAATAAGCGGCCGGCTGGAGTCCGTGGACATATGTTGGTCAACTGTCTCTGCCTAATTAGGTTGTAAGCCCACTGGGCAGGGCCTCGTTGGAGTCTATGTTCTGGAAAGCGCTGTCTCTACAGCCCTGGTGAGTGAGATCCAGGCCATGTGGCTGGGGCTGAGCAGGAAAGAGGAAACTTTGAGGAATTTCCATA
Organism: Heterocephalus glaber; assembly: GCF_053883595.1. Lineage (NCBI taxonomy): Eukaryota > Metazoa > Chordata > Mammalia > Rodentia > Bathyergidae > Heterocephalus > Heterocephalus glaber. The sequence continues at coordinate 7,062,860 of NW_028258413.1, forward strand.
TGCACGTGCGCAAAGTGTGTGTGTGCCTGTGTGTGTGTGTGCGCACGCGCGCATGTGTGTGTGCAGCTTCTTGCAAAATGCTAACTAAATATCCAGGTGAAGAATGTGATTTTACTTTGATAGGGTAATGCCCTGTGTGTTACTCAGTGTTGCCTAATAAATGTGTAACTTATAATCAACAAGTTCTATATAAATGTGTATGTCTAACTTCTAAGTTAGATGCAGGATTTGCAAATAAAATAAGCATTGTGTGGAGTAGATATCAGCTTGCTTTGAATCCCACAGCACTTACACGCCACACCATCCAGTTTGCTCAGTTGTGTGGATGTGCTGCAGAAACAAACCGAGAACAGCCAAATGAGAAAAGCAAAGGCTGTCTGTGATTTACTTGCTATGGCAAAGGAGTCCCCTGCCACCGCTACCCAAAGACTTCAAGGCAGAGGAGTGGGAATGCTTTGCCGGGAAGAAACAGAAGTCTTCAGTTTGTCCTGGAAGTCAAAGGCAGTTTAACCAGAACCAAAAGCTCTTGTGTAATTGCTCAGAGGTGTATATTTGGCTTTCTATGTTTGCATCTAATTTGGTATTGGGTAGAGAATATAAGGAAGCTATCAGTAATGAAGGTCTGGACATTTTGTGTTGATTGTTGTAGAAATTGTTGTTTGGCTTCCTGGGCTGTCACTTGAGACAGCGATCTAGCTTTCTCTAAGGCTGGCTTAGAGCAGACGGTCTTCCAGGGCTAAGCATCGTGGATGAGGAGTTGGTATCCTGCAGGTTGCTGCAGGTGTGGGTCAATGTTCCCGTTTTATGTATGGTTTGTCCATTGTGTGTTTGCAGATTCAGTAGCTTACTGTATTGAATACAGATTACTTATGTGCATGAATGTTCATGTTTGCAATAATGCAATATAAGTGTGCTTTTCATTGCCCACATGGATATGTGTTCAGATGTTAAAGTTTCTAAAGAGTAGGTGCCCTATATTTCATGAGTGTAGAAGTGTGTGCTTCAGCAAGTCTCCTGCTCTCTGATGCCTGATAATTCAACCTTGCCTGTTGCTTTTAGCTTCAGAGTATTGGGGTGAAGCTCCAGAAGTAAAGGACAAGAAAGTGAAAATTAAAATGTTCACCTTTGCATGTGAAATGTTGCTGTTGAAAAACTATTTCTTTTATGTCCAGCATCAATAGTATGCTTCTTTGAATTCCTGCAGCACTAAATCATACACTGTCTTTCACAGGTATGTGTGCATGTGTGCATACATTTGTCTACAATATGTCTTTTTCTTCAAGTGGCCATAAGATTTCCAAGGGTGAAGGCAAAATATTATCTAACTTTAGGTTTTTAAATGTTTCCCCTTAGTACTAGCCAAAGTAATTCACAACAAATACCTGATGATCAATCAAAACCATTTTATTTTCTGTGTGTATTAAAATCTCTACCTTAAGAAAATTTGGGGAATTGCACAAATAATTAAATTTCTTCATATCATAATTCATTATTAAATATTAACACCTAGATCAGTGACAAAGAATAAAATAGTGACTCTGGTTACAAGTCATTTGTGTAAAGTATTGGTTCATGTTCATAACTCCTATCCTCAAAACACTGATTTCATGACAAATGTGTTATCCAAAACTTTTATTTTTATATATTTTCCCCAGATATAACAGAAACTTATAAATTGACATTGTAGAATATAATAGGAAATATAAGGATCTTAAAGCCAAATTCACATTTTCTTCCATGGATCTTTTATGCCACTCAATGGAAACTCTCTACGGTTAGGAAGCAGATATTTGTGAACTCAGGAAAGCTCTAATGGCTTGACCACTCTTCTCATCTATATTTGTAGATAATCAAGAAGAGAGTGTAAAGAACTCCTTCAGTGTCTGTTTGAATTAGTGAACTTTATGTATCAGATTATCTGATGATGTTCTTTCTGCCAATCAGATACTTTCTGTTGTTCGGGAATTGTTCTCTGCCTCTGTCCTCTCTACTCACAGTGACAACCATTGGCTGCCAGCCTAAAGACTCAGGCTTACAGCAACAATTCCAAGAAAAGAGATCAAATCCCCTTAAATACTCCTCAGATACTCCAGAGCCAGTCCCAACATCTATGAAAAATACACTCCAGCTTTATTTCTGAATCTCCATCTTGGCCTCATTCTTCTCCTTAATTTCTTATCTTCTTTCCATTAGATAAGCTCTGCATCCGAAATTGAATTTTATGACACTTTATTTATTTATTTTTAAAACTGAGACCCATTTTGGTGTCTTGATGAATACAATAGTCAGTCTCTGGAACTGGAGGCTGAGGTGCCCTCTTGATCTGCTGTGAATTAGTGGAGAAGACTCTGTCTGCTTCTAGGTCGCAGGCACACAGGTGGCCAAGGACAGCCACCATTGCCAACTGCAGCCCCAGGGGGAGTTGCAAAGTGCAGCTTCCTGGTAGACCCCAGTGCAAGAGATGATGTGCGCTCACACATTGCCTCTAGAGTTTCCTGTCCTTTTTGTTCCTGTTTCTGCAGCTGGTAATTCTGATACCAATTTTTGTTTTAATATCTCCTTCGATGACACACCTGCTTAGTGCAGTGTCCTTTTATTAGCACAATTAGCAAGAGTTGGTCTACCTCCACCTCTCCTGTCCCAGGGCACATATACCTCAAAGGGTCTTCTTCAGAAATGCTTTCCTTGAACCATACTTTCATATATGTAATTCCTCTCAACATGTGATTTGAAAAAATAAATTATCCTCAAAAGTCCTTATAAAATCCAGTTTAAAACTTACGACATCCATAAAACCACCTAAATAAAATTAATTTATTCTTCTCTTTTAAACACTTTATCTCTACCAATCAATATTTTGGGAATTTAAGTGGTATCTGTACAATTAAATGGAAGTTTCTAGACATTGATAATCAAAATGATTTGTTATTGCAACTTTAATCTAGGCATACTATACAACAAGCACTTAGACAAGTACTTTATATTCATTATATTATTTGTTTTTATGTCATCTATTTCAGTTAGCATTAGGCCTATTTTGTGTGTGTGTAATACTGGGGATTGAACCCAGGATCTTCATGCTGTGCTACATGTTCATCCCCTTTATTTTGTTTTATTTCATTTTATTCTATTTTATTTTATTTTAGTTGGAGACAGGATCTTGCCAAGTTACTAAGTTGCCCAGGCTGGGCTCAAAATTTCTCTCCTCCTGCCTCTGCCTTCCAGAGTGCTGGGATTACAGGTGTGTGCCACCAAGTCTGGCTTCATTAGACCTGTTTTAAATACAGAAATGGACCTTAGAGAAAATGCCTTGACCAATGTCACCCAGCTAGTGAACAATAAAATCAAGACATTTTTCTTTCCTTTCTGGCTTATTATTTTGTCACATACTGTATATTTAATTATTTATGTTGATACTGGCCTCCTCTGCTAGAATATAAATCTTTAAGGGCAGAAATTTAGTGTTTGCTCACTGTTGTAACTAAAATAATCAGTGCTTTACCTCTAGTAAGTGTCCTGTCCCCTCCTTCTCTCTTTCATAAACATATATATGTGGTGTAGTAGCAAAATACAATATTTCAATTTTTTAAAATGTATTCCAGTAAAAGACACACTGCTAACAGTTACCCTTCCCCTTGCTTTGAACACACTTATCCCATTGTTCTTCCCGCTTTCTGAAGCAGCTCTGATTTTGGGGAAGAGCCAGAAGTCAGCTCCAGAAAACAGGGTGGATGAGGACACACTAACATTTTATGAGCTGCCTTTCCTTTGGATGACACTTGGCAGTAGCATTCGGTGTACTCTGTTATCACACCAGGTAAGGACACTCAGGAAAGAGGACCTCTAGAACTGCTTCAGAAAGTGGCAAGAATGGTGGGATAAGTGTGTTTGAAGCAAGCAGCAGTATTCTGAGGGGGATTCATGCTAATGTATTTTGTAATGTAATATGTTTTTGAATTTAACATTATTGTATAATTTAATCACATATATTATTAAATATATTATGCAAATATAAATATATATATGCAAATATATATATACTGTATATATTTGTATTTGTCCATCAATGAATCAATAAAGGGGTACAATATATGATTTGCAATATAAATGTCCTTTATGTATAAAGGAAATGATCCAAACCATAATTTTATCATTACTTATTTATATCTCAAATTCCAGGTGTTGGTTGTTTTGTAATTCTTTAAAATTAGTATAAAATTAGAAAATTTAGGTAAAATATGACTTATTGTGAAGTGTATAAATCATTTCCTCTTTGTTGATGGTAAGAGGTATTTAGCTATGCTAGATCTCCAAAATATAAGTGAAATCTTGAAAGCAGCAAGCATCTATATACTAACATAAAACTGTTAGCATATTTTGTTTATTGGTACTAATATCCAAAACCCCTGGGGCACATTTGAGAAATTCCCTAAGAAATTTTTTTAAAATGAACTTATGGATGCAGTCTTTAGGCTTAGAGGATTGAATAAGAGACATTCAACTTTCCAGCTAGATCATGACATTTGCATTATTTAATAAACCAACTTGACAACTCCAAACCTCTTTCCATGAATCTTCTGAAATTTTTGAAGTTTCTACTGAAAGATCTAGGTTTTTTAAATTTGTTTTTGAACACTATGATTTTTAATCAAAAATAAGCATTTATGTCATTGAAATTATTGTGGTATACATTTAATGATGGTGTACACTTTGTATGAGAGAGGTTTTATTTCAAAAATGAATTAAAAATGACACCACCATAAATCTTAAATGTCACATTTGTATATAATATGAAATAATTTTCCAATGGTTTGTTAAGCAAAAAAATAAAACAGTGCTGTAAACTGTCAAAACAAGAAAGCAGTAACAGTTCCACTGGGAAACAAAAATGGCTTTGTTTTCTAATTATGAAGGCAACATCGATATAATATCAAATACTCTTGGACCGCTAAGCAGACATATGTCATGGTGGCACTGGGAGGGCGCACACTTCTTTTCAAACCCCTAGTTAAACTGCGCAGGAAAGGAAATGGAATAGCACAGATATAAATGACAAAACTGTCTCTTTACTGCCTTTCCATTTTCTTTCAGAAATATTTTATTTGTTAATGTTTAGTATATCTAAAAGGACTGAAGAAACCTATCAAGCACAATAATAAACTGAACACCATGAAGCCATCCCCTGACTTTGACGGTACAACAGCACAGTGCTAGCGACTGCTCTTTGTGGAATTCCTTTCCCTTCCCCTTATGTATTTATTTTTTGTGATGACATCCTAAGAGTGAGGACAGGCGATTGATTTTCTTCAAAAAGGATCTTTTCCTCTTGGATAACTGCTCCAAAAAGTAACCCAACAAAGGCAGTGACCTATTGTTGCAAGATCCTGCAGGAGGGGTAGCTTTTGAAAAGTAATTTGATAATCATTTAAAATTTCCTAATGGCCCAAAATTGAAACTTCCAATTATTATGACAGATTTCATTGTTATTTCCTCTTGGATTATCTTGTTTTGTTTTGTTTTGGGGTACCAGGGATCAAACTGAGGACCTTGCACTTGCAAAGCAGGCGGCAAAACCACTGCACTAAATCCCCGGCCCTTGGTTTATCTTTATAAAAGGTGCTCAGAATCAAATTTATTCAGTGCGCAAACATGAAGTGAATGAGTTACATATGCCAGGCACTGTGGTAGGTGGTCAGAATATGAATAATAATAATCAAATAGACAGAGCCTTCAGACAGTATAGAAGAACTACGTGCTTAATGCCCCCAGAGAGGGAGAGGATATTTCACACAAAGTAAATAAGGAAATGATATGACTATATATTGGTAGAGTTAATAATATAAAATATCACGCAAGGCTATTACATTGCATTTGATTAATAATTCCTCTTGCTACTTGTTACTCTTTCTCTTTCTTCATGGATATTATCTTTCTTGTATTTACTGATACAGAGCAAATTTGATATGTTTTATACATTAAAAATAGTTTTCTTCTGTAGATAAATTATATCATCTATGAATAACCTTAGAAACTTAAGAAAATTCATTACCAGTAAACTGAGTCTGAACGTCACAGCTATTTTACATTGAGTTTCAGAAAAGTTGGTCAAGTCATCTAAATATGAATAATATCTTAAATGACTTGCAAAGACTGTCTAGAGGAAAATAAAGAGCACCATTTGCCCACAGATGCTGATGAATCAACTTATCCCCGTGGCAATGATATTAATATGTCACCTCCATGAATCTTCCTGGACCAGTTGGCATATATAAAAAACAGTATCTTCTCTCCTTATTGATTACACTAAGCTATATTAAAATCAGCATCTCTAATCAATTGTGTAATCCAGTGAAAAATAATGGGACATCTTCTAAAACGTTGGTTCTGTTAAAAAAAAAAAAAATCAACGGGAAATGTAGTCTTCACCAAGGGCTGCTTTTCTATTTTCAATGGCTGGCGAATGACAGAATTATCAGGCCACCTGCTGGCTAAGGCCACCATTGCCACCACACTCAGCCAGAGCCACCCGGGCGCCGAGGGTCGGAAGGAGTCTATCGGCAGATATGAGCTTTTTCTCTCCACGTCCATGTTAATTAGCAACCTTGTATTTTCAGCATTTTCAGTCACAGTTATTTAACTTCATTAACTTGAAAGGATTTTCATAAGTAGGGGAACTACTCCTGACATCATTTGTGTATTCATAGAGTTCAGTGAGGTCTGCAGTGTCCAAGGCAGCTTTAGACATTAGGGACACAGCAGGAGGTACTGGCACCTTAGCTACCCTCTCAGAACTGATATCCTGGAGAGGCGTGCATGGGATGAACAAGCAAAATCTTGACAAAAGATATGTTCCTGCCAAGATGGAAAGAATTTAGGTACAGAGTCTTATCTACAGTTTTCTTCTTTTTTCTATTTGGTTTCTAGGGAGAAGCACAAAAATTTTTGAATCTTTATTCTGGAAAATACTAACCACTTTGTTAGCCAATGTCAACCATGTTGAATAAATGTTGATAAAACACATACCTTGTAAACTGACTGAACCTAAAGCCGGGGACCTTTCCAGCCTGTAGTGACCCGTGGAAATGACACATCCCTGTAACTGGGCGTTGTTTAAGGCAGACTTTCTTGGAAGCACCAGCAAATGACTCTCCTTTGAGTGTGAAGGACGGGATAGGACATTCCAGACCTCAGGATATCTACCTTACATCATCCCCAGTATAACTGACTGACATTACCGCTACAGCTTCTGATAACATTCCCAAACCTGACCTCCAGGTAAACTGAGGACTTCGGTTTCCCCCAAACCCTCGAGGATGTGCCCCTCTGTCTCTCTCTCTCTCTCTCTCTCTCTCTCTCACACACACACACACACACACACACACACACACACCCTGCAAGTTCATTTCTAGTTCACAGGATTCTGCAGCAGAAACAAATTATCTAATTAATATCCAAATTGCCTAATTAATACTCAAATCAGCCAGTTAACATCAATTCTGAAACAGTTTCATTTTGTTGCTGTCAACATCTTTCTTCATGGGACTCTTGGCTCTCTACTCCCTGTTGTCATCTTTCTCTATATGCATATCATTCACAAACAACTCACGTTTTGCCCATATAAGTTAATAAATCTCTTTTATCCAATTCATTTAAATGGCACTAAAGTGGTGGCAAATCTTTATTGCTTGGTTGCAGCGAGCTTGTCTTTCTTTGGACTTCTGAAGCTACCACAAGTGCCCCCTGGAGAAGAGGAAGAAGGAGGTGACTGTCCCTAGGAGAACTTGTCCCTCCAGTCACATTTACCTATTTAAGGGAGAAAGAGTTTTTAAGAGGTGGCAACTTTAAGTATATCCAGGACTGTGCTTGAAAGTAAGAGGTTAAACTTATAGGGCTTTTCTTAGAGGTACTGAAGCAGAAAAGATAACGGCCCCACAGATGACCACAGAGTTATCTTTCTCAAGCAGAAACAGTGGGTCTCAATGTCCCCGCATCACCTGTGAGAATGCAGGCCACCTCCTCGTGCAGTGGTGCCACCTGTCCCTGTCTTCCTTGCTTGTCCAGGGCACAGTGCTAAGGGGAGAGAGTCATCACAGCAAACACTCTAGGCATAAAGGAGACCTGAGAAGAGAAAGTCTGATTCCAAGGCAGGGGCGTGCGGCTCTGTTACATCACGACCATGGAGCCTGGGGGTGGGAAGCTGCATCCTGGGGAACAGAGCTGAAGGTGGGGTCTCCACGTACTGCTGCGATCCTGCCTTCTCCTGCTGTGAGGCATCGAGGCACCAGTGAACACAGTGCTGCTCTGGGCTGCCCCTGAAGATCTGTCACGGGCAACCGTTATTAGCCCTGAGGGTTCCGGTCATGCCATTAGGGGAGCAGGAGGCAGATGAGGGGCTGCATCTTCAGAGTCTCAAGGCTCTGTCTTGTCCTGTCACCCACACGTGTGGGACCCCATTGTGTGACTTCCCCACTCTGAGCGTCCTCTTCCTGAGCCTTCAGGTGCTTTGAGATGAAAGTGAAGTACTGCATGTGACTTCGCTTTGTGTTCCTTAAAGCACTATGTGAAAGTAAAGCATTGAGGATCGAAGACAGTTTCGTGCTGGTCATTCACAAAGATGCCCAGATATTAACATTTTGGTGACTAAAGTAGAATGATAATTATCTTCCTAGTCTTGTATTCAAAAAATTAGTTTCATAACTTGTGTGTGTGCTTGTTGCTTGTGTGTACACATATCCATATGTAGTCATATCTATCTATCTATCTATCTATCTATCTATATATATATGTTTTTAGGAGAGTCAAAGGTAATTTCAATTTGAATTGATAAAAAACATGTGAATTATAAATATTTTGATTTTTCCCCACATGAATGAAAGACGCCTGACACCTCCCTGTGAAAATAAGTCCACATCCCTTTAATGACTCATACAAGATAGTTACAGAGTAAGCTGCTTCTTCAGTTTCACCTTTTAAATTATCATCCTCTTTATCTTTTAATATTCTCTCTTCCAGTCTCTAGGTTTTAAGCCAGTCTACATTCTACCACTTTTCTGTGCTGCTCAACATGTCCATCACCAGTTTATGGAAAAGATTCTGATCCTCCACCACCCAGTTCACATCCCCTTCTCAGTGAGGTTACCACTGAACTCCCTCTTGGTATTGGGACATCTTCTATGGAGTCTTTCTACCCCGGCTAAGGTTAACTACCATTTTATACATATTTGTTATTATGAATCTTCCTACTGAATCTTTTTAACAGTAAGAATATTTTGTGTACCTAGCCTAAAGCCTAACACATGGAAGATTTCATAGTAATTAATACATACTCATGTATTAATTAATGTAGTAATTAATACATACTCATGCTCATGGCTGCCAGGTATACGCCCTTCCCCCCAAATTCTTGTGATGCAGGATAAATAGCCCCTCCTGTATGCAGAGAGGGACAGGAAACAGAAGGGACAGGAAAATGTGATGTGGTGTCACGGTGGCAAGGGTGGTGACATTGACCTTGAGGCTGGTTGCTGGTCCACCTGGGGGCCAGCAAGCCTGGGAGGGTCACAAACTCTGGAGGAGACAGCTGTGCTTCTCAGGTGGTCCTTTAACCTTCAGGGAGGCTGCAAGCCAGTGCCCAGCCAGGAGCAATCCTGAGAAGATGCTGTGCCCCACCAGGAAAGAAGGCCTGCAGGCTGAGCCCCAGCTGATCTCTTCCTGTGGAATTCACACATCCCTGCAGGGCTGTAAGAGCAGAACACTCAGAATACCAGGTGGTGCAAGTAGGGGTGGACAGCAAAGCATTGCCTGAAATTTCTAAAAGTAAACAGCCATATCCAAAGAACAGTCACAAAAATCAATATTTTATTTAGAATATTTAGGTACATTTGAATCTGGACTTGAAAAAGATTTTTGTAGACAGCTTTCTTCTAGGAAAATTAATATTACAGAAACCAAAAGGATGACCCTAAGCTAAGCTAAAACTAAGGAGCTAAATATCCATGGCTAGAATACTTCACCAAAACTAGATGAAAAGAATCAAATAGTTCTCATATGGCTTTGCACATAGTATTAGGCTATAGCTATTAACAGTTAAAGATTTTGCAAAATGATATGTCATTTGCTCATAAAGTGTAAGTGTCTTTTTTTTCCTAAAAAATAACTATTCAGGTTGAAATTTCCAAATCACAATGAAATGTTCATTCTTTTCTTAGCAAACAAACTGCACAGGAAAAGGTAAAAAAAAATGCACTTAGTAGTGATTTCAACTACTACTCAGAAACTACTTTACATTCTCTGTGAAATGGGACAGTTACCAAGCAGTCAGTGCAAATGTGACACCGAAGCTCATGGAATTTACCTGCTTTGGGATGACCACGACTGCAGAAATACGGTGATTGGAATAGTGGCACAGCAATTTGGATTTAAGTGGGATTCCCGGTGTAAAAACAAATGAAAGTAGCCCGCTATTCCAAACAATCCTAGATTGTTCTGTGGAGGCAAAACCTGGGTGTGGAGTCTACTAAAGAAAGATCTTGGGGGGAAGAAGGTATTAGGAAGCACTTCACAGCACAGGGAGAAGAAAGGGACTGAGGAAGGATGTGGTCCCTCAGAAAGTCTCCCTCATGGGGTGAGGGAGAAGGAAGGGGTCGATGAGTATAAATTGTCGTTGGCCCTGGAACAAGGCTCTTCCTTGAGGAAATGGGCCGGCGTTTCTACCTGTGGCCCCCAGCCCGCCCCCCTCAGCCCTGGGTCCTACAAGTGGAGGGCTGTGGATGCTGTCTCAGAAGGCCATGGTGCCTCCCCAGAAATGAAGGCCCCCGAAGGCTGCTTGAAGCCCTGTGCCTGAAGGAGAGATTCTGAACCCAGCTGCCCTAAACCTCTCCTACCCAAAACCCACATACACATATGATATTTAAAGAGTCATGTACATGTGAATATATAGACATTTACCTCCTTGTACTTAGTCTTACATTTTTCTTCTAATTTATTTTACATACACATAACATCTATTTAGGATGTGACGTGGGAATAGCCTTTTGTTTAAATTATGCTGTTCACAGTGTTATGTCTTAGTTTTCACCTCAGCAAAATGATTAAGTATTGGATTGTTGGCTCGGCTGTGGGCTAGATATAAACATTCCTTTCACTCGGTAATGGAGGACAACTGTGCTCAAAGGCAGGCAAGTAAGACAGTCTGCAAAATCTGAGAATATGGGTCATTTAAAACCCTAAAATCAATGTCAGGGCTGGGAATGTAACTTAGTGGTAGAAGGCCTGCCTAGCATGTGCAAGGCCCTGGTTTTGATCCTAGCACTACACACACACACAAAAATTAAACACCAAAATGATTTGTAATTTGGTATTTTCTGTCCACTATTATGGTCATGAAACTTTAAGTTACATAATTAAAAGGGAAGAAAATATCTGCTATGATTTGCATCTTGAATGCACTCAGAAAGCCCATGTGTTGAAGGCCTGCTCTTCAGCTTTGTCACCATTGGGAAGTGGAGGAACCTTCTGGAGGTGGGACCTGGTGGGAGGAAGTGAGGTCATTGGGGGTGTGGCCTGGAAGGGACATTGGGATCTCCGCCCCTTCCTGTCTCTCTCTTTGCTTCCTGGTCTCCATGAAGTGAGCAGGGTTCCTAGGCCTCACACTTCCACCCTGATGTACTGAGCCACCACAGGCCAGAAGCAGCAAGGCCAAGTGACCACAAACTAACCCCTCTGAAACCATGAGCCAAAGTAAGCTTTTCTTCCTTATAAGTTAATTATCTGTGGTGTTTTGTCCCAGTGATGCAAAGGCAAAAAACACAATGTCTTTCATTTTATTCTGGGCCTTCTTAAAAGATCCTGAAATAACTGTCTCTTAAGAATTGAGGACCATTAAGAAGTTGATTAAAACCTATATACTTTATGTGATCAGCTGAACATTACAAACCATTATTCCATTATGTATTTGTTTTTCTTATGTAAAAAGTTCAAATTTAAATTATTGGAAAAAACTATTTTTCCAAGGTTAATGGTTTATAATTTTATTTTGTAGCTTAATTCAGTTGTGTTAAATATGTTTTTATTTTAAAGAAACTCAAATTTTATATTCTAGAAGTAGGTAGGCAGGGTATAAATTATAAATAAGATATCACAAGATAGAATGAGAGCCGCGGAAGATTCATACTCTTTATTCTTTGACATCTCTACAACTCTGAGAAATATGAGCTACCCACATTGGAAACTAAATATTTTAAATATCTTCTACTCTTTCTAGAGTCAATGCTTATCGTGTCTTGGACTTATCACTGTGTTTATTCAGATAACCCACACAGTATTGCAAAACCACAAGGAAATATTGGTCACAATGGTGAAAAGAGTAAGGTAAGTTTACTTCAGATGAGTTTTTGATTTCAGTTAGAGGAACCAACTGTGAAAATGACCACCTGCCACTAGAGACACATTATTCACACATTCATTCCACCAAAACAAACAGACATAGAATCTTTGCATGGTTCAAACATATGCACAGCTCTATGAGAGAAAAGTTACCAAAATTATGAGAATTTATTAACCACACTAAAAAAGAACTCACCATTTAGCAAGAAAAATATGATCAGTTACCCATATTTAATTGTCATGAAAAGCACAAGAGAGGAATATCTAGGAATGACACAAGATCCAAAATGTGGGTAATGCTACATTCTCCTGAATAAAAGTAGATTTAACAAATTTTCATAAAAGGCAAATAAAAACTTTGTATTATGCTTTAAAGTACAAAGTATGGGGAGAAAAGTTATAATGAGTGAAAGTCATAAAAAGATCATAGGCACCACAAACTATTTCTGAATTTTTTCTGTCATACTGATGTGAGTAGACAAGAGAAGTTAAAACATTAAGTTTCTAAAAGGACAGTGGCCACAGCATTTCCTGATGAATAAATACCTAGAATTAATAAGCAGTTTTCTTTCCTCTAGCCATTTCTATCTTAAAATGAATTACCTTTGAGTATTTTCAAAACCTGACTTAGTTGTACACAGGTAAAAATTTCACAACAAGCCTGCCTTGGGCCAGGTACTCAGCCTTTCTCAGGGGAAAGATGGGGCATGGGGTTGATGAATAAGGCCAGATGCATTCCCATCATTGGTTGCAAAGGAATTTTCAAAGCTGAGCGCCTGATCCATGTGTTCTAAAACTCTAATTATTTAGAAGGTGGAAACTGATTAATTTGAAAGTCGTATTTTGTGAAATTTACCCTATTGTAATAATAAATCAAAATTCATTGAAAATCTTTAATTTAGCATTTACTGAATATTCATTGAATTCTAGTAATGATAGACATGGGATGAATTGTGATGGTGTAGAAGGTATAGTTACTGACTTCAATGTGTTCAAAACGTATAATGTTAAGGTCACAGACAACTCTAAAATACGGCAACAGACAATATAAAGAGACCAAATATGGGAAGTATAAGTTACATGGTTCCAAAAACACTAGTGATAGAATGCAGCTCATTTTGATGTTCAAAATTGAATCTACCATATGTTCAATAGTAGACCCTTAGTAGAGAGGAAGACTCTTTTTCACCAAACTCGAGTTACCCTCTGAACTGTCTCTCCAGCTCGCCCTGATGTTAAGTTCTTTCCTTGGCTCACTTTGTTCCACTTTAGCAAGAGCCCTCTGGAGTCTATTTGGTGAAAAGTCCCCACAACAGGGTCCGGCAAAATCCCTCATTCCCCACCTTCAGTATCTTATCACCCTGCATGGCCTTCAGCGAGAATCCTGTGAACACATCCAGCAAGAATCCTCCTCTCACCTTGATGTTTCCTTCCAGTACTTTTCTGACCCCATCCTTCCTTTTGGCTGTAAATTTCCACTTGTCGCTACTGCACTTGGAGTTGAGCCCAAGTTGTGTCCCCTGCTGAAAATCTTCATTGCACCTGTCCCTCCTGAACAGCTTTCTTTGCCATCTCTACAAAGTGCATGAGTAATTTTTCTTTACGAGTGAACACTTGTGGGTTTTGACTGCTGGCTATTTCTGGGAATTGTGCCATGGTGTTCCTTGAGGGGATGGCACCTTACCTACTCTCGGCCCTCTATGTCTCACAGAGTTGGGTCACGTGTTGCTGTTCCTGGTTCAAGAAATCACACACCAACCCTGAGCCATAGTGCCACCTATTTCATGTGGGAATATTGGGGAAATCAAATCTTCCCACCCTAAGTACACACAATATGATGACAGAAATTAAAGGTTCCAGATGTCTCTACTGAGAGCCTCGGGATGTTTACCACCCAACTGGAAGCAGAGTCGAGAGACAAAGGGCAGGTCTGGCTTCAGTATTTGAGATGCTGCAGTTCAGTCCCTCTTGTCCCCTCTAGCTAAGTCATCTAGTTATGCTTCCTTTAGCGCAGCTATTTTGAGTTGGGTTTCTGCCACATACAACAGGCAAAGACAGGCCCCTGACTGTGTCAAAGAGCAGGATAGAAGAACTATCTTACGAAGCAGAGGAAAAGAAAGGAAGGGGAGAAAGAAATGAAGTTACCCACATTATTCACAGCCCCTAAACAAGACAGAAACTGAATGTTGGGAACCATATTATGACCAAAATGGCAACATTCTATACCTTCTGATGCCACCACTGATACTTAGGTTGCTGTATACCAACCTTTTGAGGTTTTCATACTTCACATTTCAAATCCAAAATCGTGGAAACTGAGACCAATTTAAGGAACAACAGCACCACCAAATCATGTCTCCTCTCTGCTCTTTAACAATTGTTTGTTTCACAGATGGCTGTTTTCTGGAGTTTTTTCTTCTTTCATATGGTTCTAAATTAAAATGTAAGCAAAATTCATAATATGCTGAAGGAGACAATTGTTTAATATAGATAGTGAAGATTAAATTATCTTTGTATGATTACTAAGGAAAATAAACTATTTTATACATTTCATTTAAACCGTATCTCCTGCTTTAAGTTACAGGCAAACTTCCTACAGCAGTCATTTATGACCTACATATACTAAAATTAAATAGTTTACTGCTTTTAAGTATGCTTTCTTTTCTTTCTATATTTCAGAATTTCTGTACAGCATTGTACAGACTTTTATAAACTTTTAAATGAATACTTAAAAAGTACATTTGTTTTAAATTCACATTGTATGTAATAAAATTTCTTAGAGCTTGAAGCAGAAATAATGTTGTCAAAATACCTGAAGTAAAATTATTTTAAACCCTTATCTTAATTTGTTTCAATAGTTATTTATTTAATTCTTTTTTTATTTTTTATTTTTTGGTACTGGGGATCAAACTCAGGACCTTGTGATTTCAAGGCAGGCGGCAGCACCACTGAGCTAAATCCCTGGCCCTATTGAATTCTTACTCTACATCATCACTGATCTAGATGCTGGTTGTACATCAGTGGCCTAGCCCAGCAGGGATTCTGTCCTCTTACAAAAGAGAGAGAATAAACAAGCTACAGGTGAATACACACGATGACGTTGGGGAGGTCAGGAAACCAGGGCAGGGTGCTCTGGCCGGAAACCAAGTGAAGGACCCTTTGGAAGGAGGAGGTGATCCTTGATCTGAGATCTGAATCTATGGTAGACAATGTTATGGGCTGAATCATCTCCACTTAATTTTGTATGTTGTCCTGATGTCCTCTACCTCAGAATATGACTGTGTCAGAGATGGTGACTTTACACAGTACTTAGAGTTAAATGAGAAATGAGGATGTTCCCTCACCCACTGCCTGGTGACCTCAGCACACAGACATGCACAAAGAAAAGACCATGAAACACCTGAAGACAGCAGTCTCCCAGCCAAGGAAAGTGTTGTCACAACAAACACCATGGAAACACCCTAATCTGGGACTTCTGATGCATAAAACTGTGAGAAAACTGATCTCTATTGTTTAAACCAGGCAGTCTGCTCCAGTGGGTTATTTCAGCTCTAGCAAACCAGTACATGTTCCTTGGAAAGTGTTAAATATCTTGGCAATGGCAATTTCTGTCATTACAACTTACAATTTTAAATTCAGGTCTATCTTCAACTGTAACTATTTCCAATAGTATATTAAGAATGGAAATACAGTTACTAATTTTTTTTTTTTTTTGGTACCAGGGATCAAACTCGGGACCTTGCTGTTGTGAGGCAAGCCCTGGAACCACTGAGCTAAATCCCCAGCCCACAGTTACTAAAATTTGTTCATTGAATTCAATAACCTCAAGCTCCAAATCATTTATTTGAACTTGTAATAAGTAACATAAGAACCCAGGTAGAGTTTGATCTTTTCAGTGTCAACTCTACCCTTTGGAGGAGATATTAATGAAAGAAGGTATAAATGAAAATCAGATAGGGTGAATGAAGTAAAAGAAAAAACAAAAGGACTACATACATCACATAAATTTATTAAATTTATAAAAAGATCAAACTACCATGTAATCCTAAACTTTATGCCATATTTGAAGGATTAGTAGCAACAGAGATGTTGAAGAACATGTTGTTGGTATGAGAAGAATTAAGACAAAAATATCTTCAGTGGAGAAAAAATAGCCCAACCTTCGTGCATTCCTGATATCCACATGGAGCTTTTCTTGAAAATACAAAATGTACCTTCCACCTTTTTCTGAATTGCAGTCATGTATGTATTTGTTTTAATTCCTGTATGAGGCAGAACTTTTGGATCGCAAGTGATGGAACGTGAAACTGATTTAATTTAAGCGAATCACCGATGACTTATTGACCAATATAATCACAAACAAAAGAGGGCAAAGTGACCTTGCCCAAAACAGAAGCAGAGCCTCAAATACCACTCAGCCTCTGTCCTTTCTCTGATTGCTGCATTTCTGAAAATGGGCTTTTATTGAAAATCAGCGTTTTCTTATAGGAAGGAACTGGGCTCTGCAAAGCATTTGGGCTTACTCTCTAAGTCTTCATAAGAGAAAAAAGATTTTTCTCAACCAGATCTGGTTAGGAATAATCTACGGAATGACTCAATAAGATTCTTTGGCTATATTTGTCTTCCCTTTTATTTATTAGTATATGTATACATACAATACTTAATACATTCCTTGTGAGGACTGGTGCATATACATAATTGTGTCTGGATCCTTTGTACTTCCCTTTCCCCTCTCCTCCCTGCTGTCTCCCCCCAGTTCCACAAAGGTTGACTTGTCCACACACCTCTTCCTAAACCAATCAATGAGAGAGACACAGTTGGTTTAGTCTTAGTCATAGGTTTATCCCTGCAGTCCAGAAGGTAGCTCTGTAACCCAGAGGACAAGGGAATGAACAGGCCCAAGCTACCCTGACTCCACCGTCCTGGTGGATTCCCTGCACTTTCAGACAAAGACCATTCACTGTTGTTGCCCACACCAAGCCGGGGTGTGTACTGCAGGGTATTTAACACCCTCGGCAAGACCCGTAAGGCAACAATCTCGAGCATAATGTCATGCTAGCACTTGTTCCACAATACACATGTAAGGATATCTTGAACAATTAATTAATTGATTAATGATTAGGCTAAAATAAGAGTTAGAATTGGGCAAGAGTATTAACAGAGTGATGCCGAATTGAGTCTTAGAAACTCAACTTTTCCAATTTAACTATTAGAATGAAATTTGAAGTTTTGTTGTGACAAAGACATTTTTTCTTTTTTAACCCAAAAAAAGAAATGAGCCCAATGTTTTAGACTTATAAATTTGGAAATTTGGGCAGAAAGCCAAAGTCAAAAGGAAATCTGACTTGAATGTGTGAAATTGGCCTTCGCATTTCTTTCTGAACATTGTTTTGCAAATTGTTGAAGATCCTGTTCCTCTAAATAAGACAAAAAAGAAACATGACCAGAATAGAGACTTGTCTGCAAAATAATTCTGATTTTTTTCCACACAAAAAATTATCATGTGTTAAGCAAATGACCTCTCTGATAAGTGTTTAACCTCTAGGGTGAATGGTGTATAGATTGCTAGACTAGTAAGCACAAAATGAATGCAGAGGTTTCATCTATTATGCTATGAAGTTTTCCAAACAAGGTCATATGCTAAAGTAATTTATCAGTCAAACAGTTAGTTGTCATGGCTCATGGCATGGAGGATTTAAAAAAAAGACTCAGAAGATATAGCATCTAACCACAATGTGATGATAATCTAGAAACAAAGAATTGTAGACCTAAAGTTGAATGAGTTTGCTAAAAATGGAAGATAGTATTTTAACCTTTTACTTTACAAAAAAATTGAAAAACTCCTGTAAATGAAATGGTTGTCTCAGAATAACATTTTTGGAGTAATATAAGAAGTGCGGAGATTACAAATTAAAAATTCATTCTCCCATATACATGCTAGGACTACTTACCACACCTGGTTGACATGGATGTTGGTAGATTTGAGCTCTACTTTGCTCACTGACAAAAAAACAAACCTTCCTTATGAAAAGCATACTATTGCTATGACACAGAAGGTTAAATATGGCCCGGTTTCTCTTATAAGAGAAATCCAAAATTCAAAGAGCAAAATAAAAGACAGATGGTAAGAAACAAGGAAATAGACTTTGTGGAGATGGGAAGGGGACCTGGGGATGAGGGAGACAGGAGGGAGAGGGAGGGGAAATGAAAAGGACCAAGATGTGGTATGTAATGCACCAGTTCCCCAGGGTGAATGTATACGTTCCGTATCTCAAACATTTACAAAGATATTTTTAAAAAGCACTTATAAGGATAGCAAAGATATTTGTAACCTCTGTGGTATGTCTTCATTGCCAAAAACTTAAAACCATCCCAGCTTCTTCCTGTTCCTCACTTCACGACTTCAAGTGGGTATTTATACTTGTCACAGTTAGTTTTCTCACTAGTGCTGTCTTCTTGTCCTGCTGGTATTGGGAGTCAAAACTCCATTGTTTTTTCATTTCCCCATCTTGTCTACTGACAATTTCCCCCCTCAGTTTTACAAGAAACAAATTGAGCATGTTACTTTTTTATTTCAACAGTCATAATGGCTCCCATTTTCCATAGGAAGAAATTCCAAATCCTTTTATGACAGATAACATCTTCCTCTACTCCAGCCTGTATATTTCTCTCCATCTCATCTTGTACTATTCTCCTACTAGCAATTTTCTCATCAACAGTATGGAACTACTCACAGTTCTCTAAATTTGTTTTAAAAATGCCTGCTGTTTTCAGAGATCACAGTGTGCACCACCAAGCAGTTCAACCCCTCTTCCACCTTCACCCTAGAGCATTGTAGCCTTATGTCATGTACACTCGAAGGACAGAGTTAAAGTGTGGTAAAGCCATCTTATGAACTAAAACCAGAGACTAAAGAGTTAGGTTCCTGACACTAGAGGTGATGGACACGCAGACACTCGTGTGGGACAGGAACAGCGTCGAATACACCAAGGAGAATACAGAATGAGTTGGTGACCATACCTCCCATTAAGATGATCAGCATTTCATTAGCAAGCATGGACTAGGAACTGATATTACAAATAAGTGTCAAGAATTGATAGGCTTGAGACTTTATTCTACTTGTAAGAGGACAAGTTAACTTTCACAGTTTCATGGATGCTAGCAGAAGACATGGTTCTACTGGGTCAGAGACGAAGAACTCTATTATTCATGAAACAGCAAGGCCATGAGTTTTATGTTTGCACCTGTCTGAGGTCTCCAGTTGCCAAAGAGGTGACATGGAGCAGTTCGGGTGGATCTCATGGACTCCATGAATAGTGTCAGCTGAGAAAACCCAAATTTACAAAACCTTAGTCATTATAATGAGTTTCAGGAAAATTCACCCAATTTCTATCCCCAAAAAACATCACTTTTTACTGTGATTCATAAAGAAGAAAGATGAACCTATATTCTGTTTTCTCTTCTAAAGCCATTCACTATGAAGCTTCCTAAAAAAGACAGTCAAAAGATACCCAGAAATGTGATAAACCTATGGCAAAACAACAATGGGTATAGACACAGATGTAAATTCAATGACAGCACTGTCATTTATATTCCACTGTATGTAAATATGTACAACAATGCATGTGTCATTTCCATTATGAAGTACAAAAAATGACATTTCCAAAATACTAGTTTTACCACCTTCATAAAGTACTACTTGGAATTACTCTTATAACAAGATGAGATGAAATATCTATTGAGACATTGTTTTATATTTTCTTTGCATTGCCAACTGGTTTGGAAATATCTGAAGAAACCGTTTGCATTTAAAACAAATAATCAGCAAGAACACACTAAGAATGAAGAACAAACCTCACAACAGTCTCCATGCAGATTCCCGCTAGTAATAGCCAAGTACAGTACAGTGGAGTGTTGAGTCAATTGTCTCAAAGTTTTAGGAGTGAGGAAAGGGGTCCTGGAAAAAATGAATGTTTTCAGTACATCATTAACATTTGCTAATTCAGTACACATTTATCAACTCGTGATAGACACTAGTGTAGTGCTACATGCAGAATTGAGTCAAACAGTTATTGTGTTCATAAACTGAGCATGTCAGAAATAGAAGATAGTGAATTTGAAAGTAAACTAGCAAATAACAACTTGAAATTTTGTTAATCCTTAAAGGTATCAGAAGGCAATGAGACAGTGAGAATCTAGGTGCATTTTTTATAGTAATCACAGATGGCAAGACTTGAAGAATGAGAGAAATGTAACTATGAGAAGACCCACAAAAGAGATTTGTTGCCCAAATAATAAGACTATGGAGGCCTTGACCTGGAATCACCATAGAATAAGCGAGAAGGTTGGCGAGAAGTAGCAGAGTGGTACAGAGCAGAGCATTGGAGAATGAGTTTATTAAGGGGTTTTTGTTTGTTTGTTTGTTTGTTTGTTTGTTTGTAGCCTATGGTAGGGAACCCAGTTTGATGAACAGGTATTTATTTCTGTCCAGAAAATCTTTCTCCCTCCTATAGTAGCAGAGATCCTCTTTCGGAGCTGCCTCTCTCCCAGGTCAGAGGAAGGTGTATCTGACTCAGACCTGCACAAATAGCACCTCATCCTCTAGCCATAGTGGTTGGCAGACATAGAACCTAACCAAGATCAGTCAGAGGCACTCTGGATTTCTCTTACAGAGATATTATGGAGAAATACTCATTTTTTCCTATGTGATAACAAAGCAATCAGAGACATGCCAATCTAGGGTAGGTGAAGAGAGAGGGTTCTGATAATCAAGACTTAGGGTCTGACCATGTCTTATATCAGAGAGCCAAAGGATTACATACACCAGCATCCTACCTACTTAGGTTAGCTGGTTTGATTTGAGTTTGACAATTGGTACTTGAAAAGTATTGGCTAATACACCCACGATTACTTATCCAGCCCAAAGGATCTTTTTCACTTTTGCCTGGATGGTGACAAACTCATGCGGAAGTCCTCAGAAATTTCCCATTTATCACAGTTGTTCACTAATCCAAAATGCAATTTCCAGATTGGATCCAGAGTAGCTTTTAATGCTCTGAAGTATAGTTGATGATTGTGCAGGGTCTGCAGAATGCAGAGAGCATGATTTCTTTTCGCTTTAATGCACATCTAGGTGAACTAAATACTCAAACTCGCCTGGGCTTTAAAGTTGCAGCTTTTGAGTGACACATCATCTCGGTTCACTTACATAAGACCTTCTCACAAATCTGCCCCAAGTTTGGCTGCACTAAAGCACCTTCTGGTGTCTCCTACCTCATGTTTTACTCTCTTTCCAAATGTTAATACCTGGCTCTTGCCTATTAACCAGTGAACTGTACACCAAAATCTTTATTTCTTTTTGTTACCATATGGCCTCACCTGTCCTGGTCAATATCTTCATACATGCTGATGACCTAACTTACCACCAGAGAGACGTTATCTTTAAAATGAGTCTCCCCCATTCAGTCTCCAGCAGTGTGCATGTCGAGATATCTAATAACTCACCCATCTCAACATGTTCCACATCTTCACATGTTCTGCGTCATCACCTCCTTCACATCCTAAATGCCTCACTGATTTCATTTTTTTTTTTTTGGTACCGGGAATCAAACTCAGGTCCTTGCACTTTTGAGGCAGGTAGCAGAACCACTGAGCTAAATCCCCAGCCCCTACTGATTTCATTTTTTAAATAACTCAAGGTAGGCAACCACCTACATAGTCCAACTACGAATACTTTTTCACCTGGGTTCTGCAATACCCTTCTCACTGCCCTCTGTGAGGTCACTAGGTTTCCCTAGAGTTACCACTCCATCCTCCAATCACAAATAATTAAAAACTCAGTGTAATAATTCCAGTCCCATGATTAAAATCCTTTTGTGGGTTTTCATCAGTCTTTGCATAAATGTAAAGCTCCCGAGAATGCTCTGTGAGGACCTGTAAATCTCCTCTGGCCTCCAGACCTCCCACATCTCAAACCATCCCAAAATCTCTCCATTTTGACAGCTGTTAATCATCACGTCTACTTGTTATTCTCCTTCCTTCACTCTCTCCAATTGTAATATTCTTACCTTTTTCTATCCAACCTAGGCATTTATATCCCGAACCAGGTAAATATTTTAGTTTTCATTTTTATTGCTGAGAGTGTGATGATGATGTGTTCGGTAAACAGAGGAGGGCAGAATTAGAACTGAGTTTTGACACACTTTTTCTTAATAAAGAAGATAACTCTTCTCCATGATAAGAAAATGTCCCTAATTTCTCTTACCTCGGACATGTAAACTGAGATGCACAAGAGCAGGCAGACTGGAACCTCATGCAAAATGTTTGGTGATGTGGGCCAGGGATTTAGCTCAGTGGTTCCGGAGCCTGCCACGCAAGCTCAAGGTCCCGAGTTCGATCCCCAGTACACAAAAGAAAAATGATGAGAAAGGGGTAAAATATCATGATCCAGTAATTACTGCTGGACACCTCTAAAATCCATCATCAAATAGATTTTTATTGTCCTACCTTTAAAATTTTTTGGATCTGTCCCTATAAATCTCCTTAAGAATCACCCCAACTCTTTTAATAGGTGGGTCAAGATTGAACATAAAAATTTCTTCTAACATTTAGATATTTTTGGTAAGAAGCTTTTATAGCGTTGAATGCAAGGATTTACTAACTGATTAGGAGAAGCCTTTGGCTACTGCTATAGAAATATATTATTTCCTTGGAGTAATGCGAGGAAGAAAATGTCAGAATGTTATTCTAGACAAGGAAAAGGGTTTCCACATCTTCCTTTCTCCATCCCTTAAGGTGCAGCTCCCTGCCTTAACATCCCTTTGGGACCATCTACTTTTACTATAGTTACGTGTCCAAACATTCACTAGTCCTTTCTCTAAATAATCCTGTTACCTGAAAGCCTGAGTTTTTGACATTAATTTCCAAAGGCATTAGACTAGAAAAATTGCGAACAGAAAATCTACTTCCTGCACCCATCTGTGAAGAAAATGTTCAATAATGTTGCTGTGTACAATGAAATTCCAGAGACAGAATACAAAACTTATCAACAGAATGACGGCTTGTATCAGTTGCTTAGATTTATTCAATTTCTTAACTGCTTCAGAATTAATTCCATTCTATGGGCCAAGAAGAATGTGTCCACATGATGCTTCTTATACAAAACTGTCCTTTTATAATTGATCCTGAAATAACCATTTGGGAAAATAGAAAACCTTTTAACTTCCTTGCCTTCTTTCAAATGTGGAATGCTCTACATTATATATTAATTTAATGTCACTTTGTTAAAAGTCAATATAGTTACAAATTAGCTAGGAAATTTAGAAAAGCAATGTGTGGCAAAAATCTTAAGACTAGAATAAGAATTGAAACACTCTTATGAAAGGCATATAAGAAAGGAAGAAAGAATGCAGAAGAAGAAAGAAAAGAAGAAAGGAGGGAGAAGAAAAGAGAAAGATTCGTTCAGTTCACATATTTCTCTCATAGATCCGCCTGATTCCTCGCAGCAGAAATTCTTTAACATCATGAATGGAACCCAGTTTTGCACTTAGATAGGCCAGTTGTATTCTTTGCCACTGATAAAGGATGAGAAAAGAATAAAGGAAAAGAAAGGAAATGAATACTATTAGTAAAAGAATGAAGCTGAAATGTTTCATACTCTTACTATAAGCCATTAAACATTTTCTCATTTATAATTTTATAGGTACAATATAGATTTATATGAAGATCACATTCATCATAGGGAATTTGTACCTTTACATGATGTATCTTGATTCCTTTTTTCCCCATTCTCCTCTCCTCCCTTGACCCCTCTTCTCCTTCCTTACTTACAAAAGCCCTGTTTCCATTTTTTTCTTCTTTTCTCATCTTTTCTTTTACATTTCTTCCTTTCCCCCTCCTCCTCTCTAGTTCCCCCTTTGTATTGAATGATATTTTATTTCACATTGTCTATTATAGCTTTTGATCCATATTTACATTTTCAATTTCTTACACCAGAGAGACAATGCAATACTTATACACGTGTCCAATTTATTTCACTTAAGAATATAGCTTCAAAGTGCATCCATTTAGCTATAAAGGTTTATCCTTCTTTATGGCTGAGTAGTACTCCACTGTATAGAAAAACCATATCTTCTTTATTCATTCATCATCATTTGATGAGCATTTGAGTTGTTTACAAGATTTAGTTATTAAAAACTGTGTTCCTATAAACATGGGTACACATATATCTCTGTGGTATGATGTTTTTAATTCTTTTGGGAAGATACCCAACAGGGAAATATCTGAGTCAAAGGCGACCTCTAATCCCAGTTTTTCGAGGTATCTCCACTCTGATTTCCACAGTGGTTGCACCACTGTAATGTGGGGTCTACACTCCCACCAACAGTGGAGAAGGGTTCCCTTATCCCTGCAGCCCTGCCAGCATTTGTTGCTGGTTGATTTCATGATAGGAGCCATTCTTTCTGGAGCGAGGTGGAATCTCTGCATTGCTTTAATTTGCGTCTCTCGAATGACCAGTGATGTTGAACTTCTTCATCTGAGAAGTATCTTTCATTTCAGATGCCCACTTTTGGACTGGGTCTTTAAATTGGGGGGGGTCTAATTTTTTTCAATTCTTTGTATGTTCTAGATATTATTCCTTTGTCTGAGCGACTACTGGCTAGAATTTTTTCCCACTCTGTGGTTGTCTATTCGCTCCATTGGTGATTTTTTTTGCAGTGAAAAAGCTTTTTAATAGGATGAGAGTCCAGTTGTTGATTCTTTGCAATATTTCCCGTCCAGTCTGAGTTTTATTCATGAAGTTTTTGCCTACCCCTATGTCCTCAAGAGTTCTCCCTATTCTCTCTTCCAGCAGATTTAGTGTTTCTCTTTTAATATTTAAATCTTTGATCCATTTTGATTTTAGTTTAGTGCATAAACATTTTCTTATTTCAGATTCAGTAAAATTTTACCTTCAAAAATGGGTAGTTTGCAAATAATTTCTTAACATTGAGAATACAGCACCAGAAGGGTGATATGTCTTTGGAAATATTTCTACAGAATGCAGATTTAAAAAAAAAAAAAAAAGACTTTCTTGGTAGCTCAGTGATCGAAGAAACAATAACCACTGATTTTCTTCAAATATGTGTGTATCATTTCCCACTCCTGGACCTGGAAGTAGTTTTTATAGCTTTAAGAAATGTCAGGAACATGCTCCACTGGGTAGAAAGCTGCCTTCACGGTCAGGTGCAGCGGGATTAGGAGGCTCGGGAGCAGGCGGCAGTGAGCTTGGGCACCTGCAGCTACACAGGTGAGCCAGACAGGGGTGAGGGGAGCCGGGACCCGCCCAGAGCTATGCAGGAGGCCTCGGCCTGCGAGGACTCACAGCTTAAAAATAACTACAGTACAGCTCTTGAACACAGGCCACTCAGGTGTAAAGAAGGAGAAGCATACTCTAGTGGCCTCATGCACGCTTTGCTAGGACAATCTGAATTTCGTAAGTGGCTGTGGGTTGTCAGAGAAAAGGGGGTGATAATTACCTTTCTGACCAATACCCTCATTCAGCTATTCCTAAGCAGCGAGATCTCAGTCATCAAGAGCAGCAAGTGGAAGAGCAGACTCCTGGATGGAAGTCGGAGAGAAGCTCCCTTTATCTGCTTTTGATTCGGACTAAATGGGACAGGTAATGCGCCTTGAGCAGAGCTCAGGTAGTAAATGAGCCATTCGCGTTTCCCCAAACACATCCCGGATGCTCTCCAGGAAAGCGGGCGGAGGGCTCAGGAGAGCCCACCGCCGGGCTGGGGTCCTGCCCCTCTCGGTCCCTGGCTGCCCCTGTTGTCACTACTGCAGCCTGGCAGCGGCAGGAGGACATGAGCAGCGCACGCCCTGCTCGGAGGCCTGCGATCTTCTAGTGCCATCTACTGCTGCTTTTATGTCTGACTTGCGAGGCCAGTGTTTTAAGAAACCCTAAGTAACTGGGGACTTCTTATCTTAAATTATTAAAAGTCAGTTTGGTTTTTAATTCATACGGAATGACCTCCAGCAATGCTTTCCTATTAAATAAACGGATGGAAACAAAGCCCAAACTCGAGGTTTGTAGTGACGCTAAAGCAAGCTGACCATGGTTTGGTGCATAATGTTTTCTTAAATATTGTCCTCAGTCTGGCTTATCTGAAACAGTTACCGCAGTTCTGAAGTCTGAAGGAATCACTCAATATTTAATAATTTCATTAACACTGGAGCTACCTAAGCATTTGAGAATACTGGTAAAAATGAGAAAATGGAAATTGGAATTTTTATTTTTCAGTTAAAATAGAATGTTTAGCCCATATGGCTAAAATTTGGTTGCAAAGATTTTCCTTTTTCCCTTCTTATTTGCACAAGTTCTGCCAGCCCTAATATTAGATTTATATGAGCAAGGGGAAAAAGAAATGAACAACCATCTGGTGGTTTTGATTGCTGTAGATGATGTTTCTGTTAGGCGAGATGTCCCAACCCTCCTTAGCCTGGCAGTAACATTTATTGGTAATTATAAAAATAGCTGTACTGCAGAGACAACTGATTTAAGAATATAAATTTTAGGTACTAAGAGCAGAGTGTAAAAATTCTGGCTTAACCTACTAGTTAAACATTAAAACAAAGCAATGCTTCCATGTGGAGTGCATGTGTTGAAAAGATATTTTGCTAAAGTTGTAATTCTTGACTCACACTTGGCAATGTTTTGACAGCATGTTCTCTTCATGTCAAAACTGGTGGTGATTCTTGACTGCTGATCAGCTGCAAAAATATGAAGACTCCGTGGCTATTTTTAAAAAGAAGAGAAATGGAAGGAGTCCTTATTTTCTTACAAATTATTCTCTCACAGATTGATGTGTGTGTGTTTCATTCATAGAAATTATGAACAAAGCATATGCAGAACAAAATAGATGAACACATTAGCAGTGGAAAGTAAGCTCTTTAGGCATCTGATGGGGTGCCCTTGTGTGGGTCATATGGGGGTAAGTCATGTTCTTAGTATCCTTTTGTTATATTATCCAAATGCAATTCTGACTTATGTTTTGCAACTGTCTTAGCTACTTTCTCATCATTGAGACACAATACCCACACACTCCCACACCTTAAAGGAGGAAAGGTTCATTTTGGCTCATGGTTTGTAGAAGTTTCAGTCCCTATTCTGCTGGCTCCAAGGCAGGGCAGCATGGCAGAGGAGAAGCAGCTTTTGGCATAGCCACAGGAAGCAGAGAGATCAAGGGAGGAGGAGGGAGATAGACCTTTCCAGGCCATCCCCTCCTCCAACCAGGCTTCACTTGCCAACATCACATGTAGCTATGAACTCATTATAGATGAATCTGCTGTGAGCATCACACCACCATGATCCAACCACCTTCCCAAAGCCCCACCTATGAGCACCTGAGGCTTTGGGGGAAATTTAGACATAAACCATAACAACAACCTTCCCTCCTTTCCCACCCTTCCTTCTTTGTTTTCTTTTGTATTTCTAGCTAGTTGAAATAAAATGTTATACTCTTGCTCAGAATCTAATATTTGAAATAGACTTTCCTATCCTAACCAATGGAAACAGTAAAGGGCACCTTTCACCTTGGGCATTGGAGGAAGATGATCAAGATTAAGAACAAGTGGTAAATGTTTAGAAGAAATAGGTTTCCATTAGGTTGCTGAGGCAAAAGGATAAAACAGGATATATGCACAGAATTGCATTATAAACTTCTGACTGCACAGGTAACTAATCAGAATCTAACAGGAAAATGATTCAGTGTAACATAGAATTACTTGAGTAACAGTTTTGTTGCAGTACCAGAAGAGGGCAGTCAGCTCCCACAAATGATAAACGAGAACAAGCAACTAAGTATTTTTTTCCAATACATGGAAACAAGGGATTTGTTTCTAATGTACCATTCATCACGGAGTTGTACAACGAATTTTAATAATAAATTATGATTGATAATATTTTATAATATTAAACAAAAACGAAAACAGGCAACTGCATTTGCTTTAGAGGTAAACATGTTAAGCTGACATTAAAAACATTTTAGCCTTGTGTATAATTTAATTTTGAAATAAGGAATATAAGAATTATATAATTTCTCTGCACATATTTCTTTTTAGAGTATGCATAAGAATGAAAGAAAATCTGTGACTAGTTTTTGAACTTATCGCCACAATAACAATTTGACTAAATAAAGTGTTAGGGCATTCTCCTAGGAATTTTTCCCTCTCTCTGTCCCTCTCGATGTAGGTCCATAAGTAGATATAATATAGATATGGATGATTTAAATAGACATTGGTATCGATGTGCATAGGTTAAAATGTATGTATATGTAAATATAAGTGTGTTTAAACCCACGTGATCTGAGCATTAAGTTAATTGTTGTGACCCAAAGTTTCCAACACTTTAAAGATGAAAGAAACATAGTTACAATGGGCATAGAAACAAAAGGAACATGTCAGAAACCCAACGGGAGGTAGACAACCCTCAAACTGGAATAATTCAAAGAGGTTTCTTTACCGGGGATCTGCTGAAAATGCACAGCTAAGGTGAACGGTAACTAACAAGGACAAGACAAGAACATGAGCCCCAGCTCCCATAAGAGGTTAGGGAATAGAAGAACCACAGCCTTTATAGCAAGCTACTTGGGGAACAGGACGGCTCCAGGAAGAGAAATATGGGATGGAGTAAATATCCCAAATCCCTTTCCTGTCTTCCTCAGAGCTCCTTGGGGTTCACATTAGCCTACTTACAGCATTGATTTTTCTGCTTTTTAAAAACGGATATCAGGTGCAAGCCTTGGAATTGAAATAACTTTGTGTAAATCCCACCTCAGCTGAGGAGCTCTTGTGTGAACTTGAACAGGTCGCTCAGCCACTGTTCATCTGTACAATGGCATCTTTGTTATCTTCATGGAATTGCAGTGAGAATTAAATATCATATGAAAAGACATCTAAAATGGTATGTAACCAGGTAACAAGCACATTTGTACTTACACATTTATACTATCCAGTTTTTATAACCCAATAAAAATATAAAGTGCTATGACTTCATTTAAATTCAATCCAAAGGCAGAAATACAATGCTACAAGAGAAAGGAAATTGGTGAGAATTCCAGTCTTCTGGCAATGGGTATACATAGTGGATGGACAGAGAAAGAAGTAAAAATGATAGGTTTAATGGTACTTAGTCCTGTAAGACTGAAAGGATGTGCAGACTTACTTTGCTTTATGGTTTATGAACAGTTACATTTTAGTACCCATGAGAATGTCCCACAGAAATATCAATATTATTATTTTTATTTAATATATCATTTAAGACTGCAAAAACTAATGAGAATACCATTAAATGGACTATCTCTCTCATAATATTGACAAACAAATCATTCTCATAATGATATTTCAAATTGGGAAAGGGAATATTAAAAGGACAGATGTTATTAAGAGAGAAAATCTGACTTGACAGGGACACAGTGACACCAACCTGTAATCCCAGCCACTCAGAAGGCTGAGGCAGGAAGATTGCAACTTCAGAGCTAGCCTGCACAACTTAACAAGACCTCCTTCACAATAAAAGAAAATTTAAAAGGACTGAGGATATTTGCCTAGCAGATACATAGCCCTGGTTCAATTCCCACCACTGCCAAAGAAAAATAAGAACATGAGAGAGAAAAGTAGCTTATAACGTGGAATAGTTGACAAAAAAGAATTGTGACAAATCACAGTCAGAGTCCTCACTGAAGATAGCCCTATTTCTCTCTGCTTCTCTTTCTCCCTGCCCTAGATTTCATGAGGCAGCAGCCATGAGAGGGCACCAGCAGTGATCAAGTAGATAAATGTAGGAGGCAGAATTAAAACTCACTATCACCAATCAACAAATCTCATTCTCCAAGCTCAGCTTTACCACTACTAAAACTGAAATGCCATTACCCCCTGCTTGGCTGCCTTATTTACTCTCAGTAAGTTTTAATTGGAGAAGGAAGGACTTCAGATTCCATTCTTCAACACTAAGCTTTAAATTAGTAAAGGGAAGGGATCCGATTTAAAAAATAACTTGCATCATTCCATCACTTACTACTTAACTCCAAGGTGAGGAAGGTTTTGTGTGTGTGTGTGTGTGTGTGTGTGCGCGCGTGCGTGTTCAGGACAAATATGCTGCAGTCTTCCCCTGCAGCTAAATGTGTGTTATTACAAGTGACAGGAATTAAAGCCCCCAAACTTCTGTCATATTCCTCTCAAACTCAGTCCTCCCCTGGGTCTGCCAACATCTGAGCCACTTTCCTGAGCTTAAGAGCGGTGGCTGTCAGCTCCTCCCTGCCACACGGGGATGAAGGACTCTTAACTCTGACATGGCTCAGTGTCACTTGTAGCAAACTGAATTCAAACACAAGAGAAGTTAATGAAGTTTTTTTCTGGAGCTATCACCTCCAAAGAACTCATTACATGGGTCTAAACGTGTTTTTTACTTTTCTGCTCAATATTTTAAAATATCCTTGAGGTCCTAACCTTTTACGGAAAGGAAACAAGCTGAGGGAGTTTTCACCTTGCACCAATTGTTTAAGAAACATAGGACTAAAAAAAAGAAAGAAAGAAAGAAAGAAAGAAAGAAAGAAAGAAAGAAAGAAAGAAAGAAAGAAATATAGGACTTAGAATTTAACCAGAGATCTGTGGACCAAAAAGAGCCAGATCACCTCCGAGGCAGAGGTGATTTAAGTTGTCTTACAGATTCCTGAATTCCATCCTGAACGTAACTTTCAGGTTTCTGTTCTTTGCGGAGTAGATGAGTATACCTGGTATGGATAAGACAAGACAGGTATTTGTTGACCAGAAGACCTGACTGTGGTAATCATTAGTTTCTGCACAGACAACAACATGAATCTACCTCCCGGACCCCAGAGGTTAATTGGGGCTCTGAATCTAGTTCTCATCCCAGAGTTTAAGTAACTAGAATACTGGCATTAATGAGCAAGAACATTTAATTATCTACTTGCGATCTTCAAGCACTGTCTTGCTTCCTTCTGAGACAGTTGATTAGGATTTCCATCAGCCTCGGTCCCTAAATGACTGCAATGACCAGAGACACTTGACTGGGAGTAAACACATTGAGTGAAACAGGAATAAGCCCTTGATATGTTCAGTGAGTCACAGTTGGGGTTGATTATTAGCACAGTGTTATTTGGTCAGTCCAGACATATATGATTTTTCAGATTCCATATATCCATGATTTTTAAGGTCTGGAAAATTATTTCTACCAATATATCTTCTTCATAGGTTCAAAGAGAATAAAGTTTTCTAACTAAAGTCTGTCTAAATTTACTTTTCCCAAACCACGTTCACCAAAAAAATGTGTCTCCAATGTGACCAATATTTTAGCAAAATTAATGTCATGTATTTTCTAGATGTTTCTTAGAAACAAGAGTCAATAGGAAAGCCTGTAGTTCAAAGGCTGGTCTAACCTGGCAGAGAAATTAAAACCGAAATACTGTAGAGATGCCTGCTTACTCATGCTTAATGTGGCACAATTCACAATGGCCAAGACGTGAAATTCACTTAGGTGCCTGTCAAACAATGACTGGATAAAGAAAATACGGTGTAGACACTAAGGATTATATTCAGCCACAATGAAGAAAGATATCACATCATTTGCAGAAAAACAAATGGAATTAGAGATCATCAACTTAAGTGAAATAAGCCAGACTCAGAAAGGTAAATATCATGTTTTTCTCTCAGATGTGGAATCCAGGTGGAAAAGCAGACATGAAAGTAGAAGGGAGGCTATTACAGAAGCAAATGGGAAAGGCACACAGAGACCACACCTTGGATTCTTTTACCCGTGTTTGGTAAAACAGACACATATTTTTGAATTTTAAATATTTTTTTAAATTTCTGAATAATTTGTTACCTTGTCAAAGTCACAATGCAAAACAGTTACTCTTTTAAAAAGCAAGTTTAACTTTATTTAGGCAAAATTTATTTGAAGACTGATGAAGAAATCAACCCTTTCATAATAAAACAGCATCACATTTCAATAATTTGATAAAGTTAAAAGTTCCAACACATTGGTAGCTCTTATTTAATTGGACAAACATTTTTATACCAGTATCTCTTTTAAATAACTTCCTGAAGTTGGCCAGCTCATATCTACAAAATGCCCTCCCATTCCAAGCTGTTATGAAGTCCTCTCTCCCCTAGACTGTCATGGTGTCTCTCTTCCCTTGATACCAGGACAATTCTCAAAGAGACACTGCTCATTTGTGTCTGTGTGAAAATGAAATCTATAATGTATAAGCATTAAAGAATGAGACTTGCAAGAAGCTGTGCATTTGACTTTTGACCACTTCAACCTAAAGACTTTAGTAAACTGCAGTCACTTAAAGTCCTGTCTGTGGTCTGATATTCCATAATAGCACTGCACTTTTTTTGACCAACTTTAGAGTAACTTTCTGCAGTATAGGAAACACTTACCACAAAAGTGTTACCAGGTATTATAGTGACCAGTGGTCCTTTGTGGGCTCTTACTCCCTCTATCTTGGTCTCACTTCTCTTGCTACCCATGGCTTTTCTGTGCAAAAGTTTCACATTTCTGAAATTTCTTACTTCCTGGGGTCTCTACTTTACCTTTGGCTTCATTCTCTCAGCTTCACACATACCCCTCTCATGAACACATTGCATAGCTGTTCTCAAGGTCCTTGGGACAGTCTCTTCTCAACTAAAAGTATTGCAGTTTTATGCCTATGATGAGTGGGATCTTTCAGATTTCTGAAATGTCTGCAAGTACTCTTTCTTCTTGTTCTGGGGCAAAGGACTTAGCTTCTTTTTAGTGGTGTTAATCTCTTTAACAACCACGCCTCTTTTGGTCCCAACTTTTTTGTTTGTTTGTTTGTTTTTCACACAATTTCCACTATGAATATGGCTAAAAGTGGCCAGAAGTACCATTTTACAGCCTGAACATTGGGTTTCTTGAGATTTTCTCCATCAAATTAATTCATACATAAACTCTAAATTCAGCCTTCCAGTCTCAGGACAGGGGGAAAATGTAGACAAGTTCTTTGCCAAAAAATAACACATATGGCCTCTAGTCCAATTCCAATAGAGTCCCCATCTGAAACCTCATAAACCTAGCCTTTACTGCCCACATTCCTATCACGATTCTTGTCTTCTAATCTCTGGCCAGAATTACCCATTGGGCTCCACTTACAGCATCATAGGGCTTCTCTACTGGACATATTCAAACATTCCCAGAGTCTTCCTTTAAATCAGTCCCAAAGGCCACTGAACCACATGGTCAGGTACAGTCACAGCAATAACCACACCTCTCCAGAACAAATTTTCTGTATTGTTTGGCTTTCTACTGCTAGAACACAATACCTGACACCCACAATTTACAAAGAGGTTTTTTTTTGTTGTTCATGGTATCAGAAGATTCAGTCTGTCCATGGTTAGACCCCAAGACAGAGACATCATAGTGGATGGAAGCTCCTGGTGGAGCAAAGCTGTTCACTTCATAGTGGCCAGGAAGCAGAGCAGGTGAACAGCACCAGAGAGGAAAGATCCATGGACCAAATATAGAACCCAAGGCCATGCCTCCATGAACCCATCAAGTTGACAATTAAGGCTGTCACATCTAGAGAAAATTTATATTCAATTATATTAAAATATATAAAGCTCAGGGCTGGAGATTTAGCTCAGTGGTTCCGGTGCCTACCTTGCAAACACAAGGTCCTGAGTTCGATCCCCGGTACCAAAAAAAAAAATTATATATATATATATATATATATATATATATATATATATATATAAAGCTCAGTTGCCTTGCACATTCACTCATTTCAATGTAATAAGCTAATTCAAAGATATAATAACTATTTTGTTTAGGTACAATCAAATTACCTCAATAGTATCTATAAGATAGTGACTAACTAAGCTTTTGGAAAATATCCTGTTATTAAACACTAAAATTATAAATATTATTCAAATGTTTAGAGTCAAATGACCTTTCCTTTCTTTAACCTTTTCACCCTAAAAATATGAAAACCTTTTTGAGAAAATTATTGATAATATAGTTTTAAACACCAATATTTCTACAGTGATTTTAATCTGCCAAAATACAGGAAGTTTAATTTGTGATTTTTCTTTATAATTTCAAGATGCATTTTTTTCACTTTTGTCTTAGTACAGCCATTAGCTATATAATCCTGGCTCTTGTATCTTTGCTGTATAGTAGAGTAGAGTAAAATGCTGACATGGTTATTTTTGAAGGGATATATACTTACAGATGTAAACATACAAAAAGTAATTTATATTCATTTTGATGTACACCTCAATGAAGTTAAAATAACTTTTCTACTTTTTTCTAACTTTTTTTTCTGGGGTTAAAGTTCATGGAGCTAGTGCTGTGGGCAGTGTGAAGGGGCTGGGAAATGGCGTACTTTCTTTGCACAGAGAATCCAGCTCTGGGTGAACAGTCTGGGGCATTAGATTTCCCTGGAGCTAGGTATAAGCTCAGCAGAAGAAATCCCCATAGTCAAGGCAGGAAGGCAGACCGACTTCCACACCCAGGAGAGTTAACGGTTAATGGAATTCAGCATGCAAATTCTATAGTAATAAATTATTCATGTAATGTGTTTCAGGAACTTGCAAAATCATCCATAAAGCATGTAGGGCAGGTTTTTACCTTCATTTTCATGTTTTGGTAACAATTTCATACATTTCTATCTTCTTTTTCTTATTTTCTTTCAAATTCTCTTCTTTTTCACTCAATAACCTGTCTTACAAATATTCCTGTTAATAAAAAAATCAGTTCAGTAAACATTTATTGGTGCTGGAGTTATAGAAAAATATAAGGCCCCAAGGAATAAGAAGCTAAAGTTTGGGGAGAAAGGTAGGGAATTAGGTAATGTGACAGAAAACTATATGAAATAGTTTTGCTTTTTTTTTAAGAAAGGTTCATAGATAGAGGAGATATTACAGTATACGTGATTTTTGGGGGGGTTTTTTTTTTTGGTACTGGTGATCGAACTGGGGTCCTTGTGCTTGCGGGGCAGGTGGTAGAACCACTGAGCTAAATCCCCGGCCCTATAGCATACTTTTTTTTTTTTTTGGCTTAAATTCTTTTATTGGTACATTTTAAGTATACAATATGTTTACATTTGTCCTTGGGTGCTTGTACCTGTACATGATGCATCTTGGTTCTTATTTTTTCCCCATTACCTGTGAGCCCTTCACCCCTTCCACCCTTCCCTATTTACATAG
Organism: Heterocephalus glaber; assembly: GCF_053883595.1. Taxonomy (NCBI): domain Eukaryota; kingdom Metazoa; phylum Chordata; class Mammalia; order Rodentia; family Bathyergidae; genus Heterocephalus; species Heterocephalus glaber. The sequence continues at coordinate 7,098,479 of NW_028258413.1, forward strand.
ACTTCGTTTCCATTTTTTTTTCCCTTTTCTCATAACTTTTCCTTTCCATTCTTTCCTTTCCCCTTCCCCTCCCACCATTCCTACCCCTTTGGACCTTTTCCTATTTCAAAGTATCAATTATTAGTTATTAATACTTTTAATCCTTATTTACACTTTCAGTTTCTCACATTACAGAAACTATTCGGTATTTACACATGTGTGTTCTATTTATTTCACTTAAGAGCATGACCTCAATGTGCATCCATTTAGCTATAAATGACTTTAGTTTCTGGTTCTTTATGGCTGAGTAGTACTCCACTTTATATATAAAAAAAAACCCACATCTTCTTTATCCAGTTTGCAGTTGATGGGCACTTGGGCTGTTCCCAAGCTTTAGCTATTACAAACTGTGCTGCTATAAACATGGGTGCACATATATCTCTGTGGTATGATTCTTTTAATTCTTTTGGGAAAATACCCAGCAGGGGAATAGCTGGGGCAAATGGGACCTCCACATTGATGCCCATAGTGGTCACACCAGTCTGCACTCCCACCAACAGTGGAGAAGGGTTCCTTTCTCTCCATACCCCCGCCAGCATTTATTATTTGTTGATTTCTTGATAGCAGCCATTCTTTCTGGGGTCAAGTGGAATCTCAGTGTTGTTTTCATTTGCATCTCTCTAATGACCAGTAATGTTGAACATTTTTTCATATGTTTATTTGCTGCCTCTACTTCTTTGTCTGAGAAATGCCCGTTCATTTCAGATTCCCATTTTTGAATTGGGTCTAATTCTTTTGGGAAAATACCCAGCAGGGGAATAGCTGGGTCAAATGGGACCTCCAGCCCTAGTTCTCTGAGGTATCTCCATACTGATTTCCATAGTGGTTGCACCAGTCTGCACTCCCACCAACAATGGAGAAAGGTTCCTTTCTCTCCACATCCCCACCAGCATTTGTTATGGTTGATTTCTTGATAGTAGCAACTCTTTCTGGGGTGAGGTGGAATCTCAGTGTGGTTTTCATCTGCATCTCTCGAATGACCAGTAATGTTGAACACTTTTTCATATGTTTATTTGCTGCCTTTACTTCTTTGTCTGAGAAATGTCCGTTCTTTTCAGATTCTCATTTTTGAATTGGGTCTTTGAATTTGAGGGGTCTGATTTTTTCCAGTTCTTTATATATTCTAGATAGCAGCCCTTTGTCTGAGTTATAGGTGCTAAAAGAATTTTCCCACATTGTAGGTTGTCTCTTAGCTCTGTTAGTAGTTTCTCTTGTAGTGCAGAAGCTTTTTAATAAGATGAGATCCCAGTTGTTGATTCTTTCTGCTAGTTCCCATGCTATTGAGATTTTGTTTATGAAGTCTTTTCCTATGCCAATATCTTCAAGAGTTCTACCTAACTTATCTTCCAGCAAGTTTAGTGTTTCTGTCTTCATATTTAGATCTTTAATCCACTTTGATCTTAGTTTAGTGCAGGGTGATAGATATGGGTCTAGTTTTAATCTCTGGCAGTTTTTAATCTCTGAAATCCAGTTTTTTCAACACCATTTATTAAATAGGCTATCTTTCCTTCAATGAGGGTGGTTGGCTCCTTTGTCAAAGATGAGATGGCTGAGTATGTCTGGAGTTGTTTCTGTTCTTCTAATCTATTCCACTGATCCTTGGGTCTGTTTCTGTGCCAGTATCATGCTGTTTTAATCACAGTAGCCTATAGCATACTTTTAAGGGAGATAACATCTGACCCTAATCTCTAAGGTTGACATAGAATTAGTCAAAATTTAAAGTGTTATAAAACAAAACACAGCAGGTGCAAAGGTAGAAAACATGAAAATGTGATGTGTTTGAGAAGTTTAGGCATTATAACCAGAATGAAGCATAAGGCTGAGAGATGATATGTTAAAAGCCTTGACACCTTTGAGGGCTGTGTATGAAATAGAAGAGTTTAAAACTGAGAGGGCTGTTGTTATATGCACTGCTGACTGATTACATGGTCAACCATTCCGGACAATAAATTATAGCAAAATGCTTAATGGGGATGAACTACTACAATCAGATATTTATAAAAGCTAAATGTAGATGTTTTAATGATATGAACAAGGGCAGTGGCATTATAGCCAAACACAAAAGGATAAATTTAAGAAAGGTTTAGAAAGTAAAATCAAAGAAGAAAGTACATTGAGAGAGACATGGAATAATGAGACAGTGATATTAATCAAAGATCCTAAGACATGAATAGTGCTTTGGGCACAAAAACCTCTGTCTCTTAAACATGCCTGGGCTTTATTCCTCCATATTGACTTACACTATTAAAGCTTGGGTTCAATTTACTTAGAGTATTGTAACAGTCTACTTACTGATGTATCTTCTTGCTTACATTTCATCCCTTTTAGTAAATCTTCCAAATTGCTGCTAGAATTGCTGACTTTTCCAAAATGTATTTATGATTTAATACACTTGTACTAAAATCTTGAATCTCCTCTTGAAACATTTTGTTCACATCTAATGGATACCATCCAAACTTTTTAAAACTATATATAAGGTTCTTTGTAATCTAGCCCTCACATACATCATTAATCTGACACTCCTCAAAAATTGGCAAGACACACAGTACTAATTCAAAGTACACTGGAATCTCTTATATCTTTCAAGCCATAGCCAAGCTCCATAGAAGTGATTGGGCTTCTTATTTAGTTGCTAAAATGTTCCTCCACTCCACCATCGTTTGATTTCTGGCAAGCTCTCAATATTTTCTTTATGCATTAAAATTAAGCATTCCTTTTCTGAGAGAAACTCTCATAATTCCTTCACCCCTCAAACATATCTGACCTTGTATAGTCTGATATTCTTCAGATCTCTCTATTGCAGCACCCATGGGGAAGGACTGCCTTGATGTTATGAATTTATCTCTACTGATTGCAGACCTCCATACAGTGAGGACTATATCTCATCCTCATAGGAACATCACCTAGAAGGCTTGTCTCATGCATAGATTTAAGAAAATATTGCTTGAATGAATGCTCACAGAACTAACTATTGTACGAACACTTGATTTCAGGAAAATTTGTAAAACAACGATAAATACAGTGGTCCTTGTCATCCAGTGTGGACTCTCACAAATATTAAATCCAGATACTCGAGTGCTTTGCAGACAATGGTGTGATATTTGCATATTACCTGTGCTCATCCTCCAATATAGACATTCCTCATTTAATGATGTACTTGTTTAACAACTTTTGGACATATGACCTGCTGCTCAAACTTATGACCTGTATTTGGACTTTCGATGCAGGAACCTGAGCGGCAATATGGCCTCATAGTGCCTTCTCCTACAGTACAGTATTGTAATTTTTACTGAATGTACTGTACAGTTTTATGTTCTGCTATACATTATAGTACTTAGAATAAAAGTTATGCAAATGAAAGAAAGACACAAAGTTGGAGTTTCCTTTGACCATTTCTTCATTCTGAATATTGTAATTACATACTATATACAATTCCTCATTTAGTGACCGATTCATTTAATGACCTACTCATAGTAATGGAATTCAGTCATTAAACAAGGAATAACTATATTCTTTAAATGTTTTCTAGATTTAAATACCTAATATAAAGCCAATGCTACATAAATAGTGGTTATACTGTACTGTTTATGAAAATAACAACAAGTTTTAAGATGTCATGTGTGTCCAGTACAGACATAATTTTTGCATTTTAATTAGACCTACAGATATGAAGGCCCATGAGTCTGCCAACCAGCCATGTTGCTTTGATGAGTAACAACAGTGATACTGAAAAGTTGACCCATCTTTTTTTGTTGTTGTTGGGTGATCATTTTATAGAATTACCTTCTCTAATAGATCATTTGCATTTTATAGGATCCAAGAGTTGAGACTTTATAAATGAATAAAGACTATCCAGAGTTTCATTATTTATGATCTCAGTAAGTCAATGTACACATAGTACTTATAAATATATGTTTATGTTTCACTTAGTTACATACTTTTATTAGCTTCTCCATTAAAATAGTAATATCACTACTGATTTTAACTGGGCCATAACATGCTGGTAGTTTGGGCACTATACTCACTGGCAAGAGAAATATTCATGAAAATCTAGTGTCAAGAAAGTCTGCACCATCCTTAGTTTCCTATACTCAATATACAAGTAAATCTTGAGCTAGTATAAAAATGGCATGCACATATACAGCCATACATTAATGTACACATGTTCAGAAAAGTCAAGGAGTTTAAGTACATTTCAGTTAAACATACTCTGAGAAAATGAAACCTTTCCCTTAGAGTTATATAGTAACTGGATTTCTTTGAGTCAAAACAAAAAGATAATATTTTTGGTGAGTATTACAAAACATGAAGCCAATTTTACAACCTGAATTTCTTGAATGCTAATATCTTTTCCATATTACCAGGCATATTTTTGAGTGGCTCCTTATCCTCAACTTCTATAATTTTAAGAAATATCACTTTTCAATTGGAAGCTGTTTTCTCAGCCATATCTATTTTACATTTTATGTCCTAAGAAGAGAAGAAACAAAATAATAATAAAATATATGTTGATAAACCCATTGAATAATGAAATGCAAATCTTCCTACAATCTAAAATACATACAATATATAAAGAATTTAACAAGTTATCCTTCAAAAACAAATGACCCTATCAAAAATGGGCAAATGAGCTGAGTATTTCTTTTTAAAAGAAGTACAAAGAACCAGCAAGTGTATTTTTTAAAATGTTCATTATCTTCAGCCATAAGGGAAATGCAAATCAAAATAGCTCTGAGATTATATTTTATCCCAGTCAACACGGCTACCATCAAGAAAACAATAAAGAATTGCTGGTAGAGAAAAAGGTACATTATTGGTGGGAATGTTGACTAGTGCAACCACTGTGCAAATCAGTTTGAAGATTCTTCAAAAAACTAAAAATAGAGACTCCATTTGACCCAGCTCTATCCCTCCTAGGTGTATCCCCATAAGAGTTACAGACATCATATTATTGTGATACATGCATACCCATGTTTATAACAGTGTAATCCATAATAGCTAAGCTCTGGGAACAGCCTAGACAGCCAATGACAGGCAGGTGGATAAAGAAAATGTGAATATATATAATAGTCACCCATAAAAAGAATAAGATCGTGTTATTTGCAGAAAAATGAATGGAACTTGAGACTATGATGTTAAATGAAAGTTAGACATCACATTGTTTCTCTTACATATATGTCATATATATATATATATGTTTCTCTTATATGTATGTCATATACACATACCAATTTCCTGAAACCAGTGTTGACATATATACTGCAAACATACACTAATAATAAAAATAAATAAACTAAGGTGCATATAATCTTACTGACCAGAGGATAACCATAAAATTTGAAGTTATTGATAATTTACCATGTAAGTTTTTAAGACTGTTTAAAGTTTTTAATATATATTATCACCCCACCTGAGAGAAAGATGGAGACCAAATCCTGCAATTACCTAATGCTTCCATCCCCATGCCTTGTCACTGCATCCTTAATAATCCCTCTCCTATATTTCTTTTCTTTTTTTTTTTTGGTACCGGGGATTGAATTCGGGTCCTTACGCTTGCGCAGCAGGCGGCGAAACCACTGAGCTAAATCCCCAGCCCCCATTTCTTTTTACTAGGTACCTCATGTCCACCTTTCAACAAAAATGACCAGCACAATAAAAGACAAAACCCAGAATGTTAAGAGATTAAATAAACATCAGAACTATTTATAAGTACAATATCACAAATGTTGGAAATATCAGACCAGCATTTTTAAAAATTATGATTAATATCTTAAGAATTTAAATAGGAAAAGTAGGCCACATACAAAAACAATAGGTATTGTAGGCAGAGAGATGGAAATTTAAAGAAATAATTAAGAAGTATTGATGATCATTATAGCAGAAATGAAGAATGTAGCCAATAGTAGACTGAATGAGGCTAAAGAAAAGAATCTCTGAACTTGAGGATATGAGAGTAGAAACTTCCAAAATCTAAAAAAGGAAAAACATAAGACTAAAAAGTGTAACTATGGACAACTACTAGAGGTAGAACATATTTAGAGGGCATATAAAGAAAAGAAACAGAAGCAATATTTCAGGAAATAATGAGTATGAATTTTCTTTCAATTTAATGTCATATCATATTGAGGAAGCTCAGAGAAAACCAAATAGAACAAATGTCTTACATGCACACACACAATGACCTCACATCTTGGCATATTATAGTCACATTTTAGAAAATCAAAGAGAAAGAAAAACTCTTGAAGGAAACCAGGAGCAAAACACTTTACCTACAGAGAAGCAAGGATAAGGATTATACCCCCCACTTCTCTGCAGAAATCATGCTAGAAAGAAAAGAATGAAAATAAAACTTGGAAAAATAAAACTCGACCCAATTGTACCCTGTAAGATTATTCTTCAAAAGTAGAGAAGTGGAGTTCTCAAATGAAAATTTAAGAAATTTATTGCCAATATGCCTGCCTTGCAAAAATTTGAGAAATTCATTGGTGAGAAAGAAGGTTACATAGATCAGAATATTAATTTTGCAGAAAGGAATAAAAAGAAAATTAATACTTTTTTGTTCGTGATTGAGCTAACAATCATAATTTGTTCAAAATAATAGCAATAATACACTTAATTACATATGTGTATTTACACGTTTATGTATAGTGAAATAAACAATAAAATTAATAGAAGAGACAGAAGGGAGAAACTAATGATATTGTGAAATTATTAGGTACTTACTCATCCTCTGAAACAGCATAGTATTATGTGAAAGTGGATTTGAATTAGTTGTAAATGTGTATTTCAAATGCTAGGGTAACTACTAAAAAATAAAGACAGAAGAGTAATTGATATGCTAAACAAGAAGAGAAAATCAATTTAATTATATAAAATACTCATCTGAAACCACAAAGTGCAGAAAAAAGTATGGAGGCAAAAATAGTAACAAAGAACAAGAAACACATAGAAAACAGCAACAAATATGATAGATATTAACACAACTGAATAAATAAGTCTCTTAACCATCATTTTCTAAATGCACCAACTAAAGGACAGATACTGTCAGCGTTGATCACAAAACAGACTCACTTTTATGCGATCTACAATAAATTGATTTTAACTATAAAAGCAACTATACATTAAAAGTGAAAAGATGCTAAATTAATTTTTAAAAAGATAAGGGCATCTACTTTAATATCAGTTAGAGCAGACGTCAGAAGGAGGAACGTTACCAAGGAGAAGGAGAACATTACATGATGGAAACAGGGTCAAAGATTCCAGAAGACAAAAAATTAATGTGGCCAACAAAAAAACACCAAATACATGAGGCAAACCAGGTAGAACTGCTTGGAAAATGTATAAATCCATTGTGAAAGTTGGGGAATTTAACACTGTCTATTGAATATGAACAGATTCAGCAGGTAGAAAACTGAGTAAGGGTGGAGTAGGGTCTAACAGCGCCCTCAGTGGATAAAATCATGTTTATGAAATCCTTCTTCAAACAATAGCACATGACACCTTCTTCTCAAGCTCAAATGAAACATTTTCCAAGGCAGACCAAACTAGAGGTCATAAAACACCTTAACACGGTTAAAAGAATAGAAATTAGACACCGTACGCTCTCAGCGGAACTGTCTAAAGTTCCACCTTAGGAGACTACAGAAAGAAGAGAAAATTAAGTCCAAAGGAAGCAGAAAATATAAATAAAAATTAGAGCAGAAATGAATGGAATTTAAAATGAGAAATCTATTAAGAAAACTAAGGAAAGATCTGAGGTGAAAGATTAATAAAATTAATAAGCCTGTAGTCAGGATAACTAAGAAAGAAGAGAAAAAGACATAAACTACTACTAAAAAGGAGATAGAAGAGGACAGCCAATAGACCCTATTGACATTAAAATGCTAATTAAGGAATATTATGAACAACAATATGCCCTAAAGTTTAATAATGTGCGTAAAATGGACCAATTCCTTAAAAGACACAATTTCCCCATACTCAAACATGACTAAATATGCAGTCTGAATTTACCTATATCTATGAAATCTATTCACCCAATAATTAATAGCCATCCAAACTGGAAAGAACAGTACCCTGAAGGATCACAGTTGAATTTTACAAGACATTTAAGAAAGAAATTATACCAATCTCTTTCAAAAGATAGAGTAGAAGGAACCCTTTCTGACTTCTGCTATGAAGTGACCATTAGCCAATAATAAAAGCAGACAAAGATATTAAAAGAAATTCAAACTATAGAGAGTATAGAGACCCTCAACAAAACATGCCAAGTAAAACCCAACAATGAATAAAAAGGATTATACTCCACATCCAAGTGAAATTTATCCCAGGTAAGGCTGATTCAACATTTTAGAAATCAGTTATTGAAATAGACCAAATCAACAAACTAAAGGAGAAAAATCACATGATCCCTTGAATATATGCAAAAAAAGGCACCACAAAATACAACAACCATTCCTGTTAAGATTTCTCAGCAAGCTAAGAACAGAAAGAAACTTCCTCCATGTGAGAAAGAGTATATGTTGAAGTATATATTTTCTGAGGGGATTAAAAATCCTCTCATTTCTCTTCTTTGAAATTTACAATACATTATTAATTAACTACAGACACAGGAGGGAGGCTCCCAAATATAGAATTTCCACACAATCCAGCAATCTCGTTACTATAGATATAAAACACAAAAGAAATGAAATCTGCATGTGGAGGAAATTCTACCTACCTGTGTCGTTGCAGTACCCAAGACAGGGTCCGCCAGTGCACGCGTGGATGAAAAGTCTGGCATATGTAGAAACACAATGGAAGCTGGGTCAGGCTTTTAGAAACCAGGAAGTTCTGCCATCTGTGATCACTGAATGAACCCACAGGACGTTATGTTAACCCAAATATGCCAGGCACACATGGAATACAACACGGTTCAAGTCAGAAGTAGAGGGTAGAAAGGTGATTAGAATTTGTGCATCAGGGGAGGGAATGGCAAAATAGGAGACACTGGGGAAAGACTGTGAAGATCAGAGGAATAGGTTATGCTGTTCTCCCGGCACAGGAAAAGAAACATTTTCTGCCATCCTTCCTCCTCATTCAGGCTATAGTCACAGCAAAATTTGGAATTCATCTGTCTTCTCTAGATATTAAACATTGAGATTTCTTAGGGTGGACAAAGAGAATGATTACATGTATTTATGTCCTTAAGTACGCATTATGAAATAGAGTAATTCAACTATATAAACATCCAGAAAGAGCTAAGTTAAATATTTTAAATGAAAAGTACATTAACATCAAAATACTAGAAAATTGGTAAAAAGTTTTAAGCTTTCTGATATGTGTCAGATTTTATTCTCAATATTATTTTCAGACATTAAAGAAGTAAAATGAAGTTCGATCCCCTCTACCAAAAAAAAGAAGTAAAATGAAATATCATATATCTGAAGAAGAGTTAAGTACATATGCAAATACACAAATACCTACTAAATCTACACAAACATTCTATTTAAGAAAAATTTACATTGCATGGGTTGAGCATGGGGCTTGGAATTGGGATGGAGAATGAAATCCCATGTGTTCATTGGGTACTATTCTCACTGCTAAACAGATTACTGCCACTAGATGACAGTGTTAGACCAGAGATCAAAGAAAAATTATAGTGTGACTTTACTGTGGCCAAAGCAGGTATTTTACCAACAGGTCTCATGAAGTTATCCTGTCCCTGAACAACCAGAGCTTCACCTCTGGTCTTACTTAATTTTTCTTTATCTGTGTAGTTTTGTTTGATGCTCGTAATGTCTAGTGATTCAAAGCTCCACCCCCCATCAAGTCCCTGAGAGATTATTACCTATGCTTTGCAGGCAGCTTTGCTTCTCTGCTTTCTCTGACTTGGAACATTTTGGCTTTGATATCAGTTATGTTCTATCAAGAATTAATGCTGCAAAACATCACTGTAAGCCCTATGGCTTCCATTACAGTGTACATATATAAAGAATGGGTACATATAGGGGATGGTGTCCCACAAGAACTTAGGTGACAGTGTATCTTTTACTGTCTTCTAACCACTTAGCACTTCCTGTGTTATCTCACAAATTGGTCCTGGTATTGTCCATTTCTTCCACTTGGAACTTATGTCTCCTAAATTTATAGTTTATTGCTAGGAAATGGAAATTCTTATATACATATGGTTTTAAGCATGAAGGCTACGATGAAAATATGTAATACCTAATTTTTCTTAAAGTGACTTAGAATCATGGTGAGAGATAATTAATAATAATAACTGTTTGAACTTCACCTGACCATTTCTCCTAAGCTAATATCTATGTTTTGCATAAGGCTATATATTTTTTTCAGTACTGGAAATCGAACTCAGGATCTTGTGGTTGCCAGGCAGGCACGCTGCCACTGAGCTACATCCCTGGCCCATAAGGCTATATTGTAAGTGTAAGTTAATCCCAAATTCTATTTTATGATATACATGTTGCAATTATTTCCAGTTCAGAGATGAAATTGAGGTTGAACATACATTATCAACCATTTAGTGGGTTAAGAAACATTAGGATCTCTGCTGTAGTTTATTTGAGATCACAGTACATATACATACATAGTAAATCTTATATTTTTATGTTACAGTTCAGAACACCTACCTCAAGATTTCTATAGGCACCAATTTAAGTGTTTAAATTAAATCCTTTGGTGATTTTTGATATGCTAGCTGGCTGTTATTAGATGTGTTATTTCTTATACATAAAGAGCCTCTGTTATATTCTTAAGCTCACTAGATTCATTAGTGTATTATCATAGAAGGAACACACTGTTAGGACTTGAGGGCAAAAACTTGTCAAGATTTGACACCTTGGGACATTTTATGATACATGGTAACTGTCCTCAGAGATTTTCCTTTATATAATCTTAACTGGGGATAAAATGGAATTACATGCATCAAATCATTTATATACCAAGTGTCCTGATTCAGAAAACAGAAGTTGCTATTCTCCAGCTAGAAGTCACAACCCCACACAGCATAATCCTCTGCTGCAGGTGACAGGAAGGGAGTAAAAGCCCTTAGCACCAGTCCTGTACCTGGCCGTGGTGGTGACAAAGCTTGTGGTGGAGGTTGCATTTGATGCACACTGAGCCCTGCAAACTTCCATACACAGAGCCTCACCTGAAGGCAGGGCTCACGCCAGCCACATCCCAGACTGCGGAGGACACAATGGGAAGTGACACAGGGAGAAGGTGGAGTTCACTGGCAGCTTCCCACAGTCACTCCCAGGTAAGCAGATTCCCGGGTTTGGAGAGGTTGCCTTGGAGGCCACCAGAATGACAAACTTCCACCTGCTGTGCCCTTCAATGCCCTGTCTGAATTTCTCTTAAAAGACAAACACTTTATTTTGATGAGACCAAATCTGGAGATATGAATAGGCTTTTCTCTGTCCACAATAAAAACACAAAAACAAAACAAGCCTGTCAACTTTGAATGCTTTTGAAATAATTGTTTTTTGTTTATGATCTACTTTTTACATCTGATGGAGAAATAATCAGAATTCAGTGAATGTCTGGAATTGAAGAAGAACATTTTGTGTTAAATACTGCTACTAGACAGTTGGGATTAGAGAAACAAAGTTCGGTTTTAAGCTGATTGATCATTTATTCATCCTAAACAAGGGAAAATGAAGCAGACTCCACTCATCAACTTCGCTGGCTCTTCATTTAAGGTGATTTATAGACTTCTTTGCATTGCAGACAAACATTATAAATTCAACAGTCTTTTTATTTTTCTCAGCAGAATAATTATAGTTTAAATTCAAATATATTTCCCCATGTTTAGATAATGTTTGGTTTGTCCTTCTGAGAGCGTTTGTTTTCTTTGTACCCTGAAAATGGCTTCATTTCCTCCCAGAATAGGGATGGAGGGCTCTCGGTGACTCCCTGGGGCTTCTTCTGCAGTGAAGTGCTGTCACCACCACGGAGGGACCCAAGCCCACCTGGAGGGTCCACTCCGTGGCCAGGAAGTGCATTGGTACTAATCACAGGAAGCCTGCAGGGTCTGCGTGAAAATCAGACAAAGTGAACTTAGCAGATGTATGGTTTGGAAGGCATTTGATCATTTCATGACTGTGAGGGGTTCAACTGACCCACAAAACAGCAATGCTGAACTTACGTAGTGGTGACAGAGCTTCAGAAGCATCAAGCAGAGGCTGATATCCTCACAGGAAGATTCAGAAGGATCCAAAAATAGCATTTGCAGATTTTAGTACCTCTTCCTCAATAATTGATATAACATAGGAAATCGGTAAGACTTAAACTATTGAGAAAAACTATTTAGCAAACTTGGCTCAAGTGTTCAAGTAAGACCTAAAACAACTCGGTGCAGGGGTCCCTGGGGACACTGGCATAGCAGGGCCCCTCTGTAGATGACCAGGGTGTATAGGAAAGGGCCACCGAGCCCCAGGACTGCTCTGCAGAGGACTCTGCCTGCCCCCCAGTGAGGAGGACTTCACCCCGTCTGCCAGGACCGAGCCCAGCAGCTGCTGCACCATGGACAGTGATACCACGCACCCCAGAAGTGACCAACAGCCCTGCAATGACTGCCCAACCCCTGGGAGATGCTCCTGTTCCTACCCACAGTGGCCCTGGACCAGCCTGAGCCATGGCTGTCAGGCCTCCCACTGCCCAGCCAGGCTGTTCTCAGCTCAGAACTGCAGCCTCACTGCACATGCCTGGCTCCAAGCCCCGGCTCTTCAGCCCTCACTGGGCATCTATGCCTCCAGCACTGGAACCATCCCTGGGGGGCCAGCCCTGCTCAGAGGCAGGAACACAGTCACTGAACGAGCCCAGACCTGCAGACAACACTGTCGCCCCCACCGCTGCAGGCTGACTGGGCCATGAACCAGGTGCCACTGCCTCTCCGGGCCTGGGATCTGGATCCTGGCTCTGGGCCCATGAAGGAAGCCCATTGCAGCTACCACTGTGAGCCACAGCCACTGCACAGGGCCTCCCTCCAAAGCCCAGCCCCTTGAAGCCTGCACCGGACACCAGGGCCACTGCCATCAGGAGGCCCTGACCTAGACCAGGAACCCAAATTCCCCTCAGCCCCAGTGACTGCCATAGGGATAACGAGGTCAGGAGTCCTGGGAAGTCACGGCCACTGGAAAGCCCAGCAGTCACCACAGCTGGAGACCCCTGTGGGGGCCTGAGTCCCCCCATCCCGACTCGGCTCCTGGAGCTGCAGGGAGACCATGCTGCAGGGCTTTCCCTGGAATGGAACCATGGAGATGGTGACCCCGTTAACACCAGCCTGCCATGTCCACAGAGACCACGCCACCGGGTTAGAGATGCGAGGCTGTGTGAGACATAAAGAAGTCAAGGAAACGGGACACCACCAACCAGCAAGGTGTTCCGCTTTTGACACTGAAGAACTGGAGATCTGAGCACTGCCAAAAAATTCAAAATAATTGTTTTCAGGAAGCTCAATGTGTGTGCAGAGCACAGAGGGACAGCAAAACTCAGAAAATAATACATGAACAAGAGGAAGTTCAATGGGGAGATAAAAATAGTAAAAAAACAAATCAAAACCTGAAGAGGAGTGGGCGGTAGCAGGGAGGGCTGCCAGGTTGCCCTCTGCAGCCATGTGTTTCCCGGCCAGGCCATCCCCTCGCCATCCCAGGGTGGTGTCCTTCTCCCTCCAGGACCGAGTTCACCTGTGTGCCGGGGGATGGGGGGGCACAGTGGGAGCGATTCTGACCTGTCCACTGGAAGGTGCAAACCACGGCTGCAGTCGTCTTGTGACGCTTTATGTCTCTGAAGTTCAGCTGAACACCGTGGCTGGAGCCAGCGTCAACAGCGTAGTGTCTCCTGGACCCCTCCATTGCCTAAAAGCAACCCTGGAAAAAGAAGGGCCTCGTTCCTTGTTCAGAGGATTAGGTCCCAATGTAGTGGGGGTGGCCCCTTCCAGAGCAGTATACTTTGTTGCTTTCTCCACCTGCAAGGAAAAATTGAATGGTGTATTTGATCCTGATTCGACCCAGGTTCACATGATTTCAGCTGCAGTGGCAATTCCATTGTTCTGAGAATTGTGCTTTCAGAGCTTCCTTGCACTGTTCATGAGCATTAACATTTAGCTTTGCAGGTTTTTAATACAAGTTGATGAAACTGAATGGTCCAGTATAGTCATTAGGCATTTACTGTACATGTCTCCCAAGGAAAGAGTGAGATCGTGCCGTCTCATGCTCCCCATCTGCAGGTCACTTCCTGTAGAAATATGCACTAACTTAAGCCTCAATCGTGGAATTAATTAAGTTCGTGAACTAAAGTTTTACTGCAATCACTGCAACCAACCCCATCTGGCTTATAAAGACTCGGCTACAGCTTGATGCAAGGAATCATAGGGAAAAGCAAATGCGTGCTTTTGAATGTATTCATAAAGTGTATCAGATAGATGAACGTAAAGGATTTTACAGGGGCATGTCTGCTTCCTATGCTGGCATATCAGAGACTGTTATCCATTTTGTTATTTATGAAAGTATAAAGCAAGAACTACAGGAATGTAAGACTGCTTCTGTGATAGAAAATGGTGAAGAGTCTGTGAAAGAAGCATCAGATTTTGTGGGAATGATGCTTGCTGCTGCCACCTCAAAAACTTGTGCCACAACTATAACATGTCCACATAAAGTCGTAAGAACAAGATTATGTGAAGAAAGAACAAAATATAGATCCTTTTTTCAGAAACTGTCTTTGCTGATTCAAGAAGAAGGTTATGGATCCCTCTACCTTGGTTTAACAACTCATTTGGTGAGACGGATTCCAGACACAGCCATTATGATGGCCACCTATGAATTAGCAGTCTACCTACTCAATGGATAGCAGCACAGGCTGCCACACTGCAAGAGGGAAGACCAAAAGATTACAGTGGATCATGGAATATTGGAGTCAGCATGGTGGACAGAAAGAATAGTAGTTTGGGAACATGTACCATAATTATGATGCCTAAATGGAAGTTTGGTTAAGATAGCCACGCCACATTACGTAGTCTTTCTGTAATGTGGAAAAACCTCAGCCATCTCTAAAGGAAATGCCTTTGGAAGCACTCCTTTGTCAAAATTGCCATTTCTCTACCACGTCCACCAGATACAGTTGTGTTTTATTGACATATAATATTGAGAGTATAATGTTTATTCCAAGAGTATTTTTCCAATATTGTAAACAAAGCCAATCTTAAATATATACTGTATTTTAGATAACATAAATATCTAATTTCTGACTTTTAATTCCTGTAATACTGTAAGATAACAATATTGGTAGATATTCAGTATTCCCATTTTGCTGAGATGACTTGGCACAAGATTTTAATTTAATTATTTGGCACCAGTAATCACTGTTTTTGACAACCAGTAAACCGTAGTCTAAATATCTTGTGTATTAAAATGTTTGAGTCTCTTCAGCTAACAGGTACTTGATGTTTAGCATAATGTAGACTTCAAATTGTTACCATATAAAACTCACATCATAACACTTTGCAGATTAAGAAATTAACCAATAAAATAATGATTCTTGACCATTTAAAAAAAGCTGAAGAAAGAACACATTAAATAAAGGACAGGTTATTTGAAAATTTCCAGTCAGAGGAGAAAAAAATGGGAAAGTATGAAGAAAGCCTATGAAAATTATGAGATACCATCAAGTGAAATATTTACATTATAGGAATTTTAAAAGGAGGTGAGAGAGCAAGAAAGGGGTAGAAGTCCTATTTAAAGAAGACATGACTGAAAATTCCCCAAATCTGTGGAGATCTGTGGATATCCAGAACAAAAAGCAGCTAAATCCCCACAAACAATACAAAGGAAATCTCACACAGCCATAGCAGGGCAGCACTGCTGCTGAAAGTCAGAAAGAAAGGGAATTTTGAAAGAAAAACATCCTGACACAAAAAATTCATAAGGTAGCAATGGATTTCTCTGAAGAGCCCTGGGACGCAGGGAGAGGGTGGGACAGACTTGAACTACTACAAGAAAATAAAAAACTTCCTCCACAGAGCACCTCACCCAGCAAAGCTGTCTTCACAAATGAGGAAGAAATAAAACTCTCCCAGACACACAAATGCCGGAGGAGTTTGTCACCACCAGACCTAACATAAAAAATACTAAAGGGAGCTCATCAAGCTTGAGAAGGTGATGCTGGTTAGGACGTTTGACATTGCTGGCCATGAGAAAAATGTGAATGAAAACCATACTGAGATTCCATCTTACCGCAGAAAGAAAGGCCATTTTAAGATGGCTCTGGAATATTTGGGATTACTTAAGAAATCAAATAATAACAAATGCTGATGAGGATGTGGAGGAAAGGAGCCCTTTTATGCTGTTAGGGGGAATGGAAACTAGTACAACCACTATGGAAATCAGTATGGAGATTCCTCAAAAAATTAAAACTGTAAATTCCATTTGACCCAACTATTCCCCTTCTAAAAATCCTCTCAAAAGAGTTAAAGGCATCATATCCCAGTGATTCATGCACACCCATGTCTATACTGTAACAACAAAACTCCTAACAGCTAAGCTTGGAAGAGGCCCATATGTCATCAACAAATGAGTGGATAAAGAAAATGTGGCATTTATACACAAATAGAGTACTACTCTGCCATAAAGAAGGATAAACTTGAGTCATTTGTAAGAAAATGGATGTACATTGAAACCGTAGCATTAAGTGAAATAAATCAGACGCAGGCTTAAATATTACATTATTTCTCTTATACAAGAAACTCAGAGTAAAAGTAAAGACCACAATAAAAATAGATAACAGAAGGCAGGGAGACAGATCATTCTCAAAGGAGGAGATCAGAAGATGGAGGGAGGGTGAGGGAGGGTAGGGAATGGGGATAGAAAAAGAAATTGAGATGTGTTATGCACAGGTCCTAACTTCCTACAAGGAATGTAAGCATTATATACTACACACATGTACTAATAAACTAAAATTTAAAAAAACAATGAAAGTGTAACCTCACTGGTAAATGCGAATAAGTCCTCAAAATAATTTCTTTTGATTTCTAACAAGCCACTACCTCCTGACCTCTCTTCATTTGAAGATTGCTGGGGATTCCTTGTATGTGAGCAGGTGCTTCACTTGCTGTTTTAGGATCCTCTCTGTCTCCCAATACTTGGAGACAAGGTTTCAGCATAGATCTCTCTAAGTTTATTCTTTCTGGGATGTGTTGAATTTCATGAATTCACGTCTACACAAAGGAAACTTTCTGGCAGTGTTTCTTCAAATATTCATCTCATCCTTTTGCTGTAGCTGGTATTGTGCTACTGCAATTTTAGTACATCTCTGTTGGTTTATTAATTTATCATCTTTTCATTCTGCAGTCACAGAGAACCTGTCTTCAAGTTCACTAGATTATTGTTTTTTCTTCTCGAATCTGCTGTTAAATATCTCTAGTAAATTTTTTTCATTTTATTTTACTTCAAATTCCAGAATTTGTTTGGCTCCATTTTTATTGGTTTTCTTCTTAAAAGTTTTATTCATAGAATTTTATCAGGCTTCTCCACCAGTTGGCATCCTCCTCACATTCTTCTTGGTTTTCCATACGTGTGAACCTTGTGCCCACGGAGCACACTTAACATCATGTTCATCTTTTATCCCCTGCACGTGGCAACGCAGTTTTGCCCATTTGTTTCCCTTGTCATTTTTGGTTGAAACCAGGCCTTTCAAATATCATCATTTGGCAGATCTGTACAGCAGGTTCTCCTCCCTGTCCAAGGTTTATTTATGCTGCTTGCGTTGGCTGCTTTTGTGTTTCTAAGGATGTTTATTAACTTCTTTCACATAATCTCATTATTTATCAGATCTGTTCCCTAAAATCTATTTCACTCCTTTCACAGTCACCAAGTTATTCAACAGAGGGCTCCTACCATGCCCATTGCCAAAACAAAACATAGACCTTTGGGTCTCTCATGTGGACTTGATGTTGCTGTTAAGGCCTTCAGCTCTCAGGCAGGAAGTTCATAATTTTCCTTTGCCTTCTCTTCTTCCTTGTGCACAACCTGAAAGTTGGCAAGATGTGAAATTATAGAATCTTCAATGTTTCTTTTCTTTCTTTCTTTTTTCTGAGCATCCACTCAGCCTAGTCTTTTATTTATTTTTTATTTTTTTTATTTTCATTAAGCTTATTGGTACATTTTAGGCATAAAATACAGTTACATTCACATTGGGATCTTGTACCTTTACATGATGGATCTTGCTTCTTATTTTTTCCCCATTTCCCGGTTCTCCCTTCACTCCCTCCACCCTTCCCTATTTACAGAGACTTTGTTTCCATTTTTACCTTTTCTCATATTTTTTCTTTTCCCATCTTTCCTTTCCCCTGCCTTTCCCCATGTCATCTACTCCTTTAGAACTTTTCTTCCTATTTCACATTATCAATTATACCATTTGAACCTTATTTACATTTTTATTTTATTTTACATTTTTATTTTCACATCAGAGAAACGATTTCATATTTACACGTGTGTCCCATTTATTTCACTTAAGAGTATGGCCTCAGTGTGCATCCATTTAGCTATAAATGTCTCTAGTTTCTCATTCTTTATGGCTGAGTAATACTCCACTTTACAGAAAAACCACATATTCTTGATCCAGTCTCCAGCTGATGGGCATTTGGGCTATTTCCAAGATTTAGCTTTACAAACTGTGCCGCTATAAACATGGGTGCGCATATATCACTGTAGTATGATTCTTTTTGAAAGATAGCCAGCAGAGGGATAATTGGTGAAATGAGACTTCTAATCCTAGTTTTTTGAGGTATCTCCATATTGATTTACACAGTAGTTGCATCAGTCTGCACCCACACCAGCAATAGAGAAGGGTTCCTTTCTCCCAACACCCCATCAGCATTTGTTATAGGTTGATTTCTTGATAGCAGCCATTCTTTCTGGGGGGAGATGAAATCTCGGTGCTGTTTTCATCTGCATCTCTTGAATGACCAGTGTTGTTGAACATTTTTTCATATATTTATTTGCTGCTTTTACTTTTTGTCTGAGAAATGTCTGTTCATTTCAGATGCCCATTTTTGAATTGGGTCTTTCAGTTCAGGGAGGGGTCTGATTTTCTTGAGTTCTTTATATATTCTAGGTAGTAGACCTTTGTCTGAGGAACAGCTGGAAAAAAAAATTTCCCACGGTATAGGTTGTCTCTTAACTCTGTTGATTGTTTCTCTTGCAGTGCAGAAGCTTTTTAATAAGATGAAATCCCAGTTGTTGATTCTTTGTGGAAGTTTCCATGCTACTGAGGATTTGTTCATAAAATCTTTTCCTATGCCAATGTCTTCAAGAGTTCTACGTAATTTATCTTCCAGCAAGCTTAGTGTTTCTGTTTTAATATTTAGATATTTAATCCACTTCAATTTTAGTTTAGTGCTTGGTGAGAGATATAGGTCTAGTTTTTATCTTTGGAAGGTTGAAATCCAGTTTTTCCAACACCATTTATTGAAGAGGCTATCTTTCCTCCAGTGAGGATGGTTGGCTCCTTTGTCGGAGATGAGGTGGCTGAGTATGTCTGAAGTTGTTTCTGTATCTTCTAATCTATTCTACTGATCCTCAGATCTGTTTCTTTGCCACTACCATTCTGCTTTATCACAGTAGTTTGTAGTACAGTTTCAAGTTAGGGACTGTGAAACCCCCTGCCATGTCTCTGTTGCCTAGAATTGCTTTTGCTATTCTAGGTTTCTTCTGGTTCCAAATGAATTTTTGGATTGCTTTCTCTAGTTCTGTGAAATATGCTGTTGGGATTTCAGTTGGGATTGCATTGAATCTATATAGCAGTTTTAGAAGTATGGACCATTTTCACTACGTTGGTTCTTCCTACCCATAAGCAAGGGATGTCTTTCCATTTTCTTATATCCTCTTTGATCTCTCTTTTCAGAGTGCTGTAGAGCTCTTTTGTTTCCTCTGTTATATTGATTCCTAGATATTTCATTTATTTAGATGCTATTGTAAAAGGAATTGATTTCTTAATTTCTTTCTCAGTGAGTCTGTTATTTCTCAGTGAGGCTATTGATATTTGAGTGTTTACCTTGTATGCAGCTACTCTACTGAATCTGTCAATTAAGTCTAGAAATATTTTGGCAGAATTTTGTAGGTCTTCTATGTAGAGTATCATATCATCAGCTAATAATGACAGTTTAACTTCTTCCTTTCCTATTTTCATTCCTTATATTTCTTTCTCTTGCCTAATAGCTCTGGCTAATGTTTCCAGAACTATATTGATGAGGAGTGGAGATAGTGAACATTCTTGTCTTATTCCTGATTTTAGCATGTTAGTTTTCAGTTTATGACCATTTAGTATGATGTTGGCTGTTGGTTTTTCATAGATAGCCTTTATTAGTTTGAGATAAAGACCATCTATTCCAATTTTCTGTAAGATTTTTTTCATGAATGGGTGTTGGATTTTCTTGAATGCTTTTTCTGCATCTATTGAGATGATCATATGGTTTTTGTCCTTGACTCTGTTAATATAGTGTATTACATTTTTGATTTATGGGTATTGAACCATCCTTGCATCCCTGGGATAAATCCCACTTGGTCACGGTGTATGATCTTCTTGATTGCCCTATGTATTCTGTTTGCCAGTATCTTGTTGAGGATTTATACATCTGTGTTCATTAGGGAGATTGGCCTACAGTTCTCTTTTTGGGTTGGGTCTTTCCCTGGTTTTGGAATCGAAGTAACAGTTGCTTCCAGGAATGAATTTAGAAGTTCTGCTTCCCTTTAAATTTCATTGAAGTGTTTAAAGAGTAGTGGCAATCATTCTTCTCTAAATGTTTTGTAGAATTCAGCAGTGAAGCCATAAGGACCTGGGCTTTTCTTTGTTGGTCAACTTTTAATTATGTTTTCAATTTCACTGTTCGTAACTGGGGTGTTTAGAATTTTTATATCTTATTTCTTCAACTTTGGTAATTCATATGTATTGAGGAATCTGTTCATTTCTTCTGTTTTCCATTTTATTAGAGTACAGGTTCTAGAATAAGTATTGATGGTACTCTGGATTTCTGCTGGACCTGTTGTGACTTCACCTTTTTCTTTCCTAATTGCATAAATTTGAGCCTTTTCTTTCCTTTTTTTTTGATAAGGTTGGCTAAGGGTTTATTGATTTTATTTATTCTTTCAAAAAACCAACTCTATGATTTGTTCATTCTGGGGGGAGAGGGGAATGGGGATCAAACTCGGGACCCTGTGCTGTTGAAGCAGGCTGCGGAACCACTGAGCTAAATCCCCAGCCCCTCGTTGATTCTTTATATCACTCTCTTAGTCTCCATTGCATTGATTTCCACTCTGATCTTTATAATTTGCTCCCTTGTATGAGCTTTGGGTTCCTCTTACACTTCTTTTTCTAGGACCTTAAGGTTCAGCATTAGGTTATTTGAGCTGGCTCTGTTTTCCTAATATGGGCATTTACTGCTTTGAATTTCCCTCATAGAACTGCTTTCATTGTGTCCCATAGATTCCTGTATGTTGTATTGGCAATATCATTTACTTGTAGAAACTGTCTAATTTCTTCTTTAATTTCCTCTGTGACCCATTGGTTGTTCCAGAGGGTGTTATTCAATTTCCATTTGTTTGTGCAATTCTTGCAGTTTCTTATGCTATTGATCTCCAGTTTAATTGCTCTATGATCTGATACTATATCAGGGGATAACTTCAATTCCTTTGCATTTACTTAAACATGTTCTTTGAGCTAGTATGTGGTCTCTTTTGGAGAATGACCTATGTGCAGCCAAAGAAGAACATATATTCTGATATTGCAGGGTGGAACACTCTGTAGACATCTATTATGTCCATTTGTTCAAAAGCGTGGTTCAGTTCCATTATTTCATTGTTGATTTTTTGTTTAGATGATCTGTCTATTTGTGACTGTGGGGTACTGTGGTCCCCCACTACAATTGTATTAGTGCTTATTTAGTTTTTCGTGTCCATTAATATTTGTTTTGTATCATTGGGGGCATTCATATTTGCTGCATATATATTTATGATTGTCATGTCTTCCTCTTGGATTGTTCCATTTACAAGGATGTAGTGGCCTTATTTGTCTCTCTTAATTAGTTTTGGTTTAAAATCTATTTTTCTGCAAATAAGATAGCTACCCCTGCTATTTTACAGGCTCCTGTTGCATGGAGAACTGTTTTCCATCCTTTTACTTTCAGTCTATGAATTTCTTTGTGAACTAAGTGGGTTTCTTATATAGAGCATATTGTTGAATTTTGCTTCTTAATCCATTGTGCCAGTCTATTTCTTTTGATTGGTGAGTTGAGGTCATTAAAACTGATGGTTATAATGATATGTATTGGCTTATTTTTGTCATGATATTTTCCTGTTGTTGGCTCTTTCGTTTTTTATTTTCCCCCATCTCCCTTTAATTTCTTGCCTTGCCTGGTGGATTTGCTCTGTTAGGCCTTATGGAGTTGTGACCTTCATTTTTTTTTTCCAGGATTTTGTTTAGAATTGTTTGGAGTGCTGGATTGGTATTCATGAATATTCTCGGGTGTTCTTTGTCATGGAAGTATCTTATTTCCCCATCAATTTTGAAAGATAGTTTTGCAGGATCCATCAGTCCAGGTTCAAGGTTGTGTTCTTTTAGGGCTTGAAATACCTCAGGCCTGGAAATACTCCAGGGTGTCCTGGACTTGAGGGTTTGTGTTGAAAAGTCTGCTGTGATTCTGATGCATTCCCTTTGTATGTGATTTGTTTCTTTTCTCTGTTTGTAGTATTTTGTTCTTCTGTTGGGTTTCAAGGATCTTGATTATTATATGTCTAGGTGTAGGTTTTTTTTGATCATTCAGCCTAGTCTTTTAAGTTCTCAGGACATATGCAAGGTTTTAAAGCCTATTTTCTTCACAGCATCTCACTATTGAGTCTTTCTTTCCAATGGTTTAATTTGTGCATTTGATTTTTTTCTTCAGCTCTTATCCCTCGCCACTGCTGTAACAACTAATGTGCTTTCCCTTCATTACCTTTGACAAGTGTCCTCCAAGCACTGCTCATCACTGGTGAGTTCCCAGTTAGATGGAATAAAGGCAAGTCCTTTGAGCTGTCTTCCAAGCAGCTTCCAGATGGGAAGAAGAAACATCACAGTTGTCTGAGAATAGTCTGTTTTGCTCTCCTCAGTATTAAAAGCCTACCACTACAGAATGCAGTCTGTTACAGTACCTTCAAGACCACATCAGAGCTGCACTGTAGAGGCTTAGGTCAGGGTAAATTAACACATTGCAGACTTTGTTACTTATATTCTGGTGCTTTTTTTTCTTTTCTTGTTTAGTTATTCACTGAACTGGCATATGCTTCTCTTCATTTTCAGAGCACTGATAAAGTTGATTCTCACACATTTTTGCCAGTTGCTCCACTTGTTTTGTGGAAGAACAAGATTTTGGAATTCTGTTCTCTGCCGTTTTTGGGCTGACATATTTTACAACAGTTTTAATTGCTTTCATTTTTCATTGATGTGGGTTTCCAAAGATTTGTATTAGAACACATTGACTTTTCAAAATGTGTAGATATATTTGTTAGATGATAGAATGGATTGTAGAATGACTGCAATTAAAGTGCTTTCAAGCACCAGGTGACACATTAATGGAAGAAGGGACAAATAGGGTGGTGGGAGGATGCTGATGAGCTAGAAATTATGTCCATGTAGAGAATTTCAACTGTAATGAAAAAGTCACATCCAGGGTAAAGTATAGGCAGATAAATAAATAGGCTGAATTGTGTCTGTGAATCAGCAATTTTAACATAGACTATTGTTAATCTGTGATAAAACATTTCAATGAGCCTCTTATATTTCAGATATTATTTGTAATCTATTAATATCACTCACAATAACTTACTTATTCTAAGTGTGGCAACTATGGCATACTAAAATTCATTAGCACAGTTTACATGTGACAGTGAAAAAATATTCCATCTTATATACAGGCTGCTGTAATGATCTCACATTTGTTGAGTCCATGTTGTCTACCTGATTATGATCAATAGACTTCATTTTTTAGAGTAAAGATCCCCTCTCTCCTATACATCCCACACCATGAAGCTACTTTTTTTTTTAACTGATGAAGAAACACTGAGATCTTTACCATTCCAACTCCATAGCTTATATTGCAATGTGTTCTTATTACAATAGTCTCTCTTTGGGTTCTTCAGATTCTTTTGTGATTCCTACAAATGGACAGAGTTTGTTGTTGTTCTTTTTTCATTCTGTGAAAAAATTACATTGGAATTTTGATAGGATTGCTTTGGTAGTTTGGACAATATTAACTTTTCTAGGCAATCAACATTAGTTACCTCTCTTTATTTTTGCCTTCTTCAGTTTCTTTCATCAGAGTTCTGTAGTTTTCAGTTAAGAAGTCTTTAAATTCCTTAGCTAAATTTACATCTAATTATTGAGGGGTTTTTTGTTGGTTTATAAGTGAGGTTGTTTTCTGAATTTTACTTTCATGTATTTTTTATTACTATGTGGAAAAATTACTCAGTTTTATATGTTGATTTCATATCTGGCCACATTACTGAATCAGTTCTAATTGTGTTTTGGTGGAGCCCTCGGGGTTTTCTGTATATATAGAAAATCATATTGTCATCAAAGAGAAGTGATATTACTTTTTCTTTTCCTATTAGAATCACTTCTATTTCTTATTCTGGTCTAGTTGTTCAGGTTAGGACTTTGAGTACTATGTTGCGAAGAAGAGATGAGAGGGGCTATCCTTGATTTAAAAGAAAAATTTTCAACATTTTGCTACTCACAGTGATATTAGTGATGGGCACATCATCAAGGGCCTTTATTGCATTTACATTCCCTCTATGCCTAATCTCATGAAAGATTTTATCATGAAAAAAACAGTCAATTTTGTCTCTTTTTAAGTATCTATTAAAATGATCATACGATTTTTAACCTCTAAAATATGAAGGATTAAAAGAAACCATTATAAACAATTATATGCCAATGAATTGGATAACCAAGAAATTCCTAAACACATGTGCCTTACCAAGACTGAATTATGAAGTAGAAAATATGAACAGATCAAATAAGTGATGATATTGAATAATTGTAAAAGACTCTCAACCTAATAAACCCAGTACCAAATGACTTCACTGCTGATTTCTATCAAACATTCGAAGAACTAGTATTAATTCTTGTCAACTTGTGCAAAAAAAAAAATCAAAGTGGAGGAAGTACTTCCAGACTCATTTAATGAGTTAGCATTACTCAAACCTAAATAGAAAAGGATGCTAAAAGGGAAGGAAATCATAGGTCAAAGTTCTGATGAGCATAGATGAGAATTCCTCAAGAAAATAGCAATAAACTGAATTTTAAAAGACATTCAAGGAATGATTCACCATAACTATGTGAAATTTATCTCTGGGGGTGCAAGGATGGTTCGATATATGCAAAACAATCAGTATAATACACTACATTAACAAAATGATGTGTTCTTTTGATTTGAGATAAATAAAGAGAAAGTTCAGTACCTAGAGGTCTGGTTTGGGGAAAAGGACAAAGATTGAAATCCATAGAAACACTTGGTCTTTATCTGGCCTTCCTAGTGGACCCCAATAGCAAGAGAGATCACACTCAGAAGCATCAGGGCTGTGTCAGATACAGGTCAAGGTAGCCTTTTATGGATGTTTAGTGACAAATATGACACTGATATGGAGAACTGTATATTTTTTCCTATTGAAGTTCTGGCAACACTGTGATGTGTGGTACATCAGTTATGGTGACAGACTGTTGGCAGGAATCATGAATCTCATTAGGAAATGACAGACAATTACACTAAAAATGGTATAGAAGCACTTGTTTAAAAATACACCTGAATAGCCTAAGGGGTCTCACAGGTACTTTTTATAAACTTTATTATACAAAGTATAGGCAAAAGAAATAAAAAAGACTGCTATGCAAGCGCAAGGACCCTGAGTTCTATCCCCAGTACCAAATAAATAAATAAATAAATAAATAAGAGCCAAACCAAGTGATAGTTAATATGATAGTTTCCAAAATGTAAGAAGCCTATGGAATTTGAGTTATAATTATCTTATGCAATTCTTGTATCTATTTTGGGAGAGATAGGAACACGCAAAACAGTTTCTAAGTACAGATTTCAGATAGTGAGGATATAATTAAGTGCAGGCTTCATCAACACCCACTTAACTCTACTTAAATTTTTCATTAGTTTTCTTATCACTTCTCCACCAGACAACACCTATTTCTTGTGCTCACTCTGGCTTCTGGAACTATTGATTGTCAGCCTAACAAGTATAAAATAAGCCATTTGAAATTCTACATTAAAATTTAATATTCTTGATATAATTTTCCATATATTAAGAAACAAAATAATAGCAGTAGTGGGAGAAAGAATGATGACAGATGTAAATATATGATATACCTTCATATCATTAGAGGTTGGTAGAAACACTAAAAACAATCTTAAAAATAATAAGCATCATGATTCTTGTAGATTTTTGAAATTATATGAGCTGAATGGGCAACTCATCTTTCTTTTTAATTTGGTAGTGGAAAAATAGGCCTAAATTTGCAGGCATTTTTTAAGGTGAAGGTAAAATCAGACTTACAGATACGAACTATCACTGTGGGCTTCTCTGATTTATGGCTCCTGAAGACCCATCTTCCTTAAGAGGTAGTCCCTGGGACAAGAGATCACTAATCAGGGAACTGAGTATTTATAAAGAACACAGCTTTAATATTGATTGTTTTTAAATTTATTTTTAGTCTTTAAAAAACAATGCTTAGTGACATTTACTTGACAGCACTGAGTGTCTTAATAGCAGAGTGATTGTAATCATGTCTCCCCAAAGTGGCTAATGAAGGTGACAATAAATAGAAACACCAGCACAATAAAAATAGATCAGTTATCACTCACATACAATATAGAAGAAACTACAAAGATGTGGAAATTTAGTTATAAGTCTCCTGAGGGTTTTAATTTTTCATGAAAAAAATGCTTATTTTTGAGCCAAATTTTTTTGTTTTGGACAATATAACTCATATTATTTCTACCACAAATAAAACATGAACTTCTCACACTTTTATCATGCATATATAAAAAGCTCTTCCTTCTATGAGTTGCATTAACAATAATAAACTATTTAGGTGTAGACTATTTTGAAGCATGATGCAATCTCACTAAATGTATAGAGGTATAAGTTTGAAACCTTTTTCTCCTTTAGCTAAATGGCAACCCAAACAATCAACTATTAATTTCAGCAGAGATTATTTTCTGAAAAATATGACAGTAAGTTTAAATTGTAAGTTATTTATGAAGAACAACAAATTCACTAAATTCACTTTCTAATGTTCCTTGCTGCTAATTGAAAAGTACTATTTATAATATTGGATGAGTCAAAACCACATTAATTAAGGAAGAACTTTAGGTTTTACATAACTCAGTCAATCTGATTCCTCTGGAAACAAGAAGCCAAAATAAAATTAGAAATGCCAAGATTTACTGAGGGATCTTTGTTAACACTAAAGGAAAGAGGAAGAAGGAGGTTCAGGTGTGGGTTAGGCAGTTCTGACACATGGGGAATGAGAGAAGAAAGAGGTTGACTGGATTAGGAGAGGATCAAACTAGTGTAGCCAGGAAAAGGTTTTCAGTAAGTCACTAGAAAGCCCTGCACAGAAGTTCAGTCATGGCTGACTGAGCCCTGCTCAGTCTGGCTTGCTGTGCCCACTTGCGACCAGGAGACTGTGAGGACCACCCCGGGCACACAACAAAAATCACCCCCCACCCCACCTCTGGCCTCTTGGCTGTGCAGCTACCTGGTTCTACACTACAGAGGCACAGGGGGACATAAAGGCCATTGTCTTGAGCTGCAGAAGTGAACAACAGAGAGAGGGCCTCGCTCAGGCTCCCTGATGAAAACTGAAGCCCACTGGAAAAGTGAAGAGAATCTCTGCAATAAAGGCACACCAGAACACCATACTTGGTAAGTTGGAGGGATCATCACCTCCCATTGGAACCTGGAAAGGCAGCTGGAACCTGCAATAGAACCTTGGCAAGTACAACCTTGCAGGAGGACAGGAAGCTCATCTTGGGACTTGCAGCCAGAAATCTGCCTAAATATCATGGGTCTGTGACAGGCTTACTGAGACTCATTGACTTATAACTGCACACTGCTGCCCATGTTGTCTATTGTGACAGCAGAGACATACCCTGAAAGAGGCCCTTCATTTTTATCTTTTATTTGTTATTTTCAAAATTACCACTACTTTTTGGCTCTTATTTTTAATTTTTTTCTTCTTTTTCTGCTCTTTTAAAATTTTTATTTTTCTCTTTTATCTTTTTCTCTTTTCTTTCTGTCTCTCTCTCTCCCTCACTCCCTTCCTGTCCCACATTGTTCTTCATCTCCCTTTGTGTTCCAGTTCTGGCTCTAATTCATATTTCTTCTTTATTTTTCTTTTCTTCTCTTTCCTTCTCTCGCCTGTGTTCTCTGGCCTCACTGCTAACCTTCCTCTATCCTAATACCTATCTATTCCTCCCTGCCCAACTCCTTCTAACTCCCCATTGCAAAGGGTAAAGTTGCTATATTGAAGAGTTTATTCACTATAACATGTTGGGTTAGTCCTTGATCTTGATTTAATTCACACAGTTAAAGGTGATAGACTAATAGCTACCACAAATTGTCATTTTCTAAGAGGTACTTGATGCTATTGTGTTGGTGATTGTATCACTTGGGCTAAGGTATTGTGATTGATCTAATCAGTTGTCCTTCTTGGGATAATAAAAATGAGATAGCCTCAGAGCCATTAGAGACTCAAAACCTAAAGACCAGCTATATCTAGAAGACACCTCTGAGAAGCAATCATTCCATAAGGGTTCTAAATACATCAACAAAGATACTTAGAACAAGTAACTTCAAAGTATCAACCCAGGAAATAAACCAAGAACAGTACCTTGGGTTCTTGGGTTTGACACATAGTACCACAAAAAAGAAAAGTCCTGTGCTGAAAACTATAGGTTTCAAGTATCTGTTAATGGTTGTCTAGATTGGTAAGACTAATTTTAATAATGAAAAAATTAAATACTCTGGATAAACTATTAAAATTTTTGGCATGAAAAGACTGAACTATATACTGAGGTTAAAATAGATGGACAAAATTGAAGAGGAAATGGAACCCAACTGAATATTAAAGTTCACCCCCTTCCTTTCTTTCTAAGAGGCATTTGCAAATCTCATTAAATTTGGACTCTGGTTCTGATGACCTCCCAAGATAAAAGGGACATAAATAAAAACTCGGAGCTGGGAATTCAGCTCATTACAAGATGAGGGAGAAATCCACACTGATGCACTCATGCAGGAGCAGGAAGCAGGACTGAGCCAGGGCCCTGCACATTTACAGCCTGTGTGTCTATGCTCCAGAGGGTCCAATGAGACTCAAGCCATAACATGGTTTTAAAGCAGTTCAGGGCTGAAACACCTTTGGGAGCACAGCGGAGGTGGTTAAGCAAATCCTCCACCAATAGGTCTTGGAACGGTCAGTGCTACTGACCCTGCTACTGACCCAGGGACAAAGGAGGGACAGTCCCTGAGAATAACTGAAATGACAGCCAGGGGGAGGAGAAAAGTGAAAATCTGAAACATTAGAAGAACCAGAGATTATTGAACAAAATTAAAATATGAACACAAAAACAAAAGCTAGACAATTTCTGAGAAAAATTACTGTAAAAATTATAATTAAAGAGTTGAGAAAACATTGATTACTCCTGAAAATAAAAGCTTAGCAGAAATTTAAACTAGATAGGAAGAGTTTGCCAAATAGACAGCAGAGTAATCGCCTGAAAACAAGTTTCCTGCTTATTAAAGTTAAATTTGGCTCAATATTTTTTCTAATGTGTAAGTAATTTCTCTAAAATGCTCATTAAACTCTCTGAAGAATCTGAAAAATAAAGCAGGTGACTTGTGAAAAGGAATGAATTTTCTTTTCCAGTTTCATATATTTGTTTTTCTCTTCTGGTGGCTTGGCTTCAATTTGGGCCTAGGTCAGTATAATTTGGGAAACTCACTGCTCTGTTTATGGCAAAAAATAAAAATGAAGCGCCCTGACAGGGGTTTGGGCAAGCTGAGTTGTGCACAGGAAACCAGGAGGACAGAAAGCCAGAAAAGCCTGGGCTTAACCCTAGGTGTGTTCAGGACGGACGTCCCAGGCTAACTTCAGCGACCATGCATCCTTCAGGGAATCCATCCCAGCCCAGCAAAGGCTGTGGGTGCTGGAGTCTGCGCTGTGCAGACTAAAGTTACTGAGCTGTGAGCACTGTGCTCATCAACTTTCTACTACTACAGCAGATAGTTGAGTATATAGAAACTTAGAAGGTGGAAAGGCCTATTTTGGTTCCTAATTTTGGAGGCTTTCCATGAGCAATGGGTGCAGCTGCTTTTGGGCCTCTGAGGCAACAAGTCGTGGGAAGGGGGCAACAAAAAGGGGAGAAGAGCCTGGGGTCCTCAGTCCCCTTCAAGGGCTTGCTCCCAGGATCTGAGCCCCATTAAGCCTCACATCTAATGTGTCCACAGCCCCACCAGTGCCAAGCTGAGAGACAAGACTTCAATACACGGGCCTTGGGGGACACTCCAGATCCCAACTGTACCAAACGTTTAGATGATTTAAATTTATAGGAAACATCAAAACTAGTCCTCCAGAGTGCCTGGCATGATAGTACTTCCCATACTCCTACCTGGAGAACGGAATTTCCTTCAGCATGACCTGGGATTCAGACATGCAGGGGACGCTTTGTTTCCATTTTTGTTAGTCTTAAAATGTATCTTACCTTTATTTTTGAAAGCATAAGACTCCTGTTTAAGAGGTTTTCCTATTAGTACTTGGATATGTGACACAATCTTCTTTTGCATCTATGATTCTTAACTTAGTTTTTCGCTTTAATTCTTAGCAGATTGAGGTTAACACCCCTGGGTTTCTGAGTGCTTTCATCAGAAGCTGTAGCCTGAGGAGACAGAGCTGTATATGTTATGAAGGCATCGGGAGATTTCATTCCTCCTGGAAGGTATTGTCACTCTCCTTCAAGGAGAATTGTCTGTGGGAACCACAGCCTTTTGTTTAGATAATTTTGTAGTCTTTGGGGGGGGAGGGTTCCAAAGATCAAACTTGGGTCCTTGTGCTTTTGAGGTAGGCTGTGGAGCCACTGAGCTAAATCCCCAACCCTAATTTTGTAGTCTTTTTAAACTCAATTTTGATCAATCAGATTATAGATTCTTCTAAAATGGTTTATAATTTTTCTTTACTATTTAGTTCAGTGTATGTGATTGGTCAGACCTTTTCAGAATGATGAAATCTCATGTGCAGGCTGTTTGTAACCATCAGAATCCATTGTGTCCCTCAGTTCTCTCTGCATTAACAATGTATCAAGACTGTATCCCTGGGTCAGTCTCACTGGCTCATGTGTCAAGGTATACACCCACACTGAGAGGTTGTATACAAATCTACATTTTTTTCTATTAGATCATCATGAACTTTCTCTTTGAAAGTAAAACTCAAATAGTGGCTCACTCAGAGTCCAATTTTTTAAAAAAAAATTAGTATTTACTACTAAAATATTCAATTGTTAAAACTGACTCATTATATTACATGTTCACCAAAAAGATCAAGAATCTGTTGTGACACAAAATCACCACTAATTAATATTTCATCCTAGCCAAAATATACCTTTCCAAGTATCTTCAATCTGGTTTTTGAATTTGAAATATGCCTACACATTTCATAGACTGATGTTAGGCATGTAACTTTTTAAGAAGTTCAATTTCAAATGAAAGTACAAAATAAATTAAAGTCAATTTACAGTTCCTTTTACTTACTTGAAACTATCTTTTTCAAAGACTGGGTGAGGGCAATTATTTTATAGCCATTTAAATGCCAGTAGCTATAATTAATGTTGTTTATGGGAACAAAATAATCAGAATGATTATACACTGACATGATCAATAAAAATCAGATGGAAAAAGCTGTTAGAGATATTGTTCATAATATTAAATTAATAAGCCATAATTTAATTAGCTGTTACTAGCACGATGGAAAACAGAGTGGCAAGATGCCCAGACAATATTAAGAAAGATAATACTCACCATCATATTAAATGGGGGATAATTTTCCCCTTTTTAATTTAAAAGCTTTCCTCTAAAATTAGAAACAACATGAGTATTGATGTTCATTACCACCACTCCTGTCTAATATATAAGTCAAAACTTTAGCCAGAGCAATCAGGCAAAAGCTAGAAATAAAAGCAATACATATAGAAAAGAAAGGTGAGGCTGTCTTTATTCACACACAACATGATTCTTTACAGAGAACATGCCCAAAAATTTCTCCATAGAAACTAGTGAACAAATTCAGCAAGGAAGCAGTTTAGAAAATCAACACAGAAAAAGTCAATAGCATTCATATACAGCAAAGTGAAACGAAGAAAGAAAGCACTGCCCCACCTCCATCCGGGCCTCCCAGCCATGAGTAGACAGGTGAGGAGTGGAGCCACATGGGCACCTGCAGCATCACCCCAGCCCCCGCCCCCAGCCTCTGGCCTCCTGGCTGTGCCTGTACCTGGATCCAAACCACAGAGGCTCAGGGGATCATAAAGGCCATTGTCCTGAGCTCCAGAACATAAAGCAGAAGTGCACAACACAAAAAGAGGGCCTTAATCCTTCTAAGTCCCCATCCTGAAGGGTAAAGTTGCTATATTGAAGAGTTTATTCACCATAAACATATTTTGTCCTAGTCCTCGATTTTGATATAATTCACACAGTTAAAGGGGATACATTAATAACTACCACAAATTGTCATTTTCTAAGATATGCTTGATACTATTGTTGCTGATTGTATCACTGTGGCTAAGGTGTTGTAGTTGATCTAATCAGTTGTCTTTCCTGGTATAATGAAAATGAGATTGCTCCAGAGTCATTAGAGACTCAAAACCTAAAGATCAGCTACATCTGGAAGAAGCCTCTGAGAAGCAATCATTCCATAGGGCTCTAAATACAAGCAAGCAAGATACTTACAATAAGCAATATAGAAGTATCAACCCAGGAATTGAACCAAAAACAGTACCAACAACAAAAATAGAAATGAGAAGACATTTAAGCAAGGCACAAACCCTGACTTCCAGCTCACCAAAGGCAAATTCTGGAGGAAACGAGGTGGAAAACTGATGTTCAACCACCTGGACACCCTGAACTGATAGCACAGGAAGTAACAAAACAGATGAATGAGGCTCTAGAAAAATTCAAAACAGAAATAATTTCCCAGATAACTACAGAGATGGTGAGCAGAATGAAAGACATGATTAGAGGCTCTAGAACAGAAACATAAAAAATAGATGAGTTCAGGACCATGAGGGAAGCCATGAATGCCCAGCATAGGAAAGAAATGGAAACCATGAATACCCAACATAGGAAAGAAATGAAATCCATGAACCATATGCAAACACATATCCAAGAGATTAAAAACTCTATTGAAAGGATATGGAGCAGGCTGAGCCAATCTGAAGACAGAATATCAGATATCAAAAACAGGATGGTGGTCAGTGAACATGAAAAGAGAGATCTCTTAAAAGTAGCAAAGGACCCTGAGAAATTAATCCAACAATTCCTAGATGATGCAAAGAAGAATAATATAAGACGGACAGGCATCCATGAAAAAGCAGGAGAAGGGACAAGTGACATAAAAAAACTTTTCACAGAATTAAGGACAGAAAGCTTCTCAAACAGAGCAAGAGAATTTGACATACAGATAAGTGAGGCATATAGAACTCCAACTAGCCATGTTAAAAACAATCTACGCTTAGACATATAATAATCAAAATCCCAGAAACTCAACAGAAGAACAAAATCCTATTTAAAAAAATCACATACAAAAGAAAGCCCAGCAGAACCACAGCAGACTTTTCAACACAAATCCTCAAGTCAAGGAGAGCCTGAAGTGAGGTATTTCAAGCCCTAAAAGAAAACAACTTCCAACCTAGACTAATGTATCCTGCAAAACTATCTTTTAAAATTGATGGGGAAATAAAATACTTCCATGACAAAGAACACCTGAGAAACTTCATGAATACAAAACCAGCACTCCAAACAATTCTAAACAATATCCTAGAAAAAAGACAATTTACGTCACAACTCCATGAGGCCCAACAGAGCAAATCCAAAATATTTCATCAGGCAAGGCAAGAAATTAAAGGGAGAGGGGGAAAATTTAAAAAAGAACCAACAACAGAAAAATAACATGACAGTGATAAGTCAACATATATCAGTTATAACCATCAATGTTAATGGCCTCAATTCACCAATCAAAAGAAACACAGTGGCAGAATGTATTAAGAAGCAAAATCCAACAATATGCCGTATACAAGAAAAGTACCTAGTTCAAAAAGAAACTCATAGACCTAAAAGGATGGAAAAACAGTTCCCCATGTGACAGGAACCCAGAAAAAAGTAGGGGTAATTATCTTATTTGCAGACAAAGCAAATTTCAAACCAAAGCTAATTAAGAGACAAAGAAGGTCACTACACCCTTGTAAAGGGAACAATCCAAGAGGAAGAAATGACAATCATAAATATATATGCACCAGATACTAATGCCCCTGACTATACAAAACAACTATTAAGGGACATGAAAACCCAAGTAAGCACTAATACAATTGTAGTGGGGGACCTCAATACTCCACTATCACAAATAGACAGATCATCTAGACAAAAAATCAACAACTAAATACTAGAACTGAACCAAGCTTTTAAACAAATGGACTTAATAGATGTCTACAGAGTGTTCCACCCCACAAAATCAGAATATACTTTCTTTTCAGCTGCACATGGGTCATTCTCCAAAATAAATGACACACTAGTTCATAAAACATGATTAAGTAAATGGAAAGGAATTGAAGTTATCCTGCATATATTATCAGACCATTGTGCAATTAAATTGGAGATCAATAGCATAAGAAACTGCAAGAACTGCACAAACACATGGAAACTGAATAACACCCTCTTGAACAACCAATGGATCACAGAGGAAATTAAAGAAAAATTAGACAATTTTTACAATTTAATGATAATGACTGTACAACATACAGGAATTTATGGGACACAATGAAAGCATTTCTAAGAGAGAAATTCATAGCTGTGAATGCCAACACTTGGAAAACAGAGCAAGTTCAAATAAACAACCTAATGCTGAACCTCAAGCTCCTAGAAAAAGAAGAGCATGACAAACCCAAAGCTCTTACAAGAGAGGAAATTATAAAGATCAGAGCAGAAATCAATGCAATGGAGACTAAGAGAATGATACAAAAAAATCAACAAATCAAAGAGTTTTGGAAGGAAAAATAAAATTGGTAAACCTTTAGCCAACCTTATCAAAAAAAAGGAAAGAAAAGGCTCAAGTCCATGCAATTAAGAACGAAAAAGGGGAAGTCACAAAAGATCCAGCAGAAATCCAGAGGGTCATCAATACCTACTTCAAGAACCTGTACTCTAATAAAATGGAAAACACAGAAGAAATGCAGAGATTCCTAGATACATATGAATTACCAACGTTAAATGAAGAAGATATAAAAATTCTAAACACCCCCGTTACAATCAGTGAAATTGAAAACATAATTAAAAATTTCCCAACAAAGAAAACCCCAGGTCCTGATGACTTCACTGCTGAATTCTACAAGACATTTAGAGAAGAACTACTGCCACTACTCTTTAAACTCTTCAATGAAATTGAAAGGAAAGCAATATTTCCAAATTCGTTCCTGGAAACAACTGTTACTTTTATTCCAAAACCAGGGAAAGACCCAACCAAAAAAGAGAACTACAGGCCAATCTCCCTAATGAACATAGATGCAAAAATCCTCAATAAGACACTGGCAAATAGAATACAGAGGGTCATCAAGAAGATCATACATGCTCTTTCCAAGCGAAAAACCTGAGAAGCCCAGTAGAAACCTGAAGCCAAGAAGGCTGATGCCACTGGCACGGTTAAAAAGAATGTGAAGAAGGCTAAAAAATCCAAGAAGCGGCAGCCCCACTGCAGCCGAAACCCTGTCCTGGTTAGAAGGAATTGGTAGATACTCCTAATGTGCTATGTATTCCAGAAAGGCTTTGTGCAAGAGGAAGTAATCAGCTGCTAAACCCAAGGTTGAAAAGAAAAAGGAAAAGGTTCTTGCTACTGTCACAAAACCAGTTGATGGTGACCAGAATGGTGGTACCCAGGTGGTTAAGCTTCACAAAATTCCTAGGTACTACCCTACTGAAGATGTGTCACAGAAGCTGTTGAGCCATAGCAAAACAATCCTTCAGTCAGCATGTGAGAAAACTGAGCTAGTGTCACTCCTGGGACTGTCTTGATCATCCTCACTGGGTGCCACCGAGGCAAGAGAGTGGTTTTCCTGAAGCAGCTGGCCAGTGGCTTCCTACTTGTGACTGGGCCTCTTAACCCTAATAGAGTTCCTCTGCGTAGAACACACCAGAAGTTTGTCATTGCCACCTCCACCAAAATTGATATCAGCAACATGAAAATCCCCAATCCCTCACTGATGCTTACTTCAAGAAGAAGCAGCTGCAAAAGCCAAGGCACCAGGAGGGTGAGATCTTCGACACAGAGAAAGAGTTACCAGATTTCAGAGCAGCACAAGGGTTGATCAGAGAGTGGTGGACTCACAGATTTTACCAAAAATCAAAGCTGTTTCTCAGCTCTGGGGCTACATTCGATGCCTTTTTGCTCTGGCAAATGGAATGTACCCTCACAAATTGGTGTTCTGAATTTCTTACTAAGAACTTAATTAAATTACTGATATATTGGGAAAAAAAAGATCATACACCCTGAAAGACCACTATGCTGATAAAGAAGATTGCAGAGGATATCAGAAAATGGAAATATATTTCCTGTCCTGAATAGGCTGAGCCAATATGTTTTAAATGACCATGGAACCAAAATTGATGTATAGATTTAATGCAATTGTAATCAAAGTATCAAGAGAATTTCTCAGAGAACTAGAAAAAAATCCAAAAATACATATGGAAACAGAAGAGATCAAGAATAGCAAAAGCAAGTTTGGACAAGAAGAGCAAAGCAGGATGCATCACAATCCCAAATTTCAAGTTAAATAACAAAGCCACAGTGATAAAAAGAGCATGATATTGGCCCAAAAACTTTACAGATGGATCAATGGAACAAAATAAAGGATGCAGAAAACCTCCAGGAAATTCAGATATCTGATCATTGATATATAGACCAAAAATATATATTGAAGAAAAGATAGCCTCTTTATCAAATGGTGCTGGGAAAACTGGCTAATATACATGCAGAAGAGCAAAGCTAGACCCATATCTCTAACCATGTACTAAATTAAAATCATGATAAATAAAAGACCTAAACATGAAAACAGAAACAATCTAATGGAAGGTAAAAGTGTTAAAGACATAGATGTAGGTAAGGAGTTCCTCAATAGGTCCCCAACTGCACAATTTAAAAAAAAACACCAGAATCAACAAATGTGATCATTTCAAATTAAAAAGTTTCAGCAGAGCAAAGAAAATAATAGTGGGAAGACGCAAATGACAGAAGAAAATATTGGCACCTACTCCTTGGACAGAAGACTAATATCTAGAATATATAAAGAACTTAAAAAATTAGGCCCCCAAAATAAAAGAGCAAATGCAAAAACATAGGCAATTGAAATGAATAGACAGTTTTCCCGATTAAAAACAATGGATGATAAACATAAAAAAATGTGCAACATCTGTGGCCATTAGAGAAATCCAAATTGCAACACTAAAAATTCCAGAAGTAAACTAGTCTTGTATTGTAAATATCACACTACTCTGAGTTATAAAATCTCACAACAACTCACTCTGTCCCTGCCCCATGTGCAGTGTATCCACCCTGTATATGCCACCTGCCTGTTCTCTACTTTGTACCTGTCCCCCGATATCAGATTGACTGTTGCAATATCACAATGCTTTTGTTCAGGTAACCCTCATTTTTATTAATAATGGTCCCAATGTGCAATTCAAATAAGTCAGTAAAAAGGACATAAAGTGCTTTAAGTGAAAAGATGAAAATCAATAAGGAAAGAAAAAAACTATGTTGCATTTGCTAAGATTACAATAAGAACAAATCTATCCATGAAATTGTTTTGTTATTAGTCTATTAATCTCTTACTGTGATTAATTTAGAAACTAAATTTTATCATAGACATAAACACATAGGAAAAAATTACATAAGGCTTAGTACTACATGTGGTTCCTAGCATCCATGAGAGGTCTTAGAAAGTAACTACCGTGAATAAGAAGGGACTACTGTAATTCACAGAATTAGATCTTCATAAAGAAGGAGGTTAATTGGAAAATGCGTAAATTAAAATACAATATTTAATTTTTATAATTCTTTTTTCCTTAAATTCTTTTATTGTTACATTTTAGGTATACCATACATTTACATTTATCATTGGGCACTTGTACCTTTACATGATATGCGTTGGTTCTTATTTTTTCCCCATTTCCTGTCCTCCTTTAACCCCCTCCACCCTTCCCTATTTACAAAGACTTTGTTTCCATTTTTTCCTTTTCACATAATTTTTCTGTTCCCTTCTTTTCTTTCCCCTACCCCTCCCACTTCCCCTACCCCTTTGGATTTTTCTTCCTATTTCACATTATCAACTATTCATTTTAATCATTATTTACACTTTCAGTTTCTCACACCAGAGAAACTATTTGGTATTTACACGTGCGTCCTATTTATTTCACTTAAGAGTATGGCCTCATGTGCATCCATTTAGCTATAAATGTCTCTAGTTTCTCATTCTTTATGGCTGAGTAGTACTCCATTTTATAAAAAAAAACAACACACATCTTCTTTATCCAGTTTCCAGTTGATGGGCACTTGGGCTGTTTCCAAGCTTTTGCTATTACAAACTGTGCTGCTGTAAACATGGGTGCACATATATCACTGTGGTATGATACTTTTAATTATTTTGGGAAGATACCCAGCAGGGGAACAGCTGGGTCAAATGGGACCTCTAGTCCTAGATCTTTGAGGTATCTCCATACTGATTTCCATAGTGGTTGCACCAGTCTACACACCCACCAACAATGGAGAAAGGTTCCTTTCTCCGCAAACCCCCGCCAGCATTTGTTATTCGTTAATTTCTTGATAGAAGCCATTCTTTCTGGGATGAGGTGGAATCTCAGAGTTGTTTTCATCTGCATCTCTTGAATGACCAGTGATGTTGAACATTTTTTCATATATTTATTTGCTGCTTTTACTTCTTTTTCTGAGAAATGTCTATTCATTTCAGATGCCCATTTTTGAATTAGGTCTTTAAATTTGGAATGGCTGATTTTTTTTCAGTTCTTTATATATTCTAGATAGTAGTCCTTTATCTGAGGTACAGCTGCTAAAATTTTTTTCCCATATTGTAGGTTGCCTCTTAGCTCTGTTGATGGTTTCTCTTGTAGTGCAGAAGCTTTTTAATACAATGAAATCCCAGTTGTTGGTTCTTTGTACAAGTTCCTGTGCTACTGAGGTTTTGTTCATAAAGTCTTTTCCTATGCCAATGTCTTCAAGAGTTCTACCTAACTTATCTTCCAGCAAGTTTAGTGGTTCTGTCTTAATATTTAGATCTTTAATACACTTCAACCTTAGTTTAGCATGGTGATAGGTATGGGTCTAGTTTTAATGCTTGGCAAGTTGAAATCAAGTTTTTTCAATGACACCATTTATTAAAGAGGCTATCTTTCCTCCAATGAGGATGGTTGGCTCCTTTGTCAAAAATGAGGCAGCTGAGTATGTCTGGAGTTGTTTCTGCATCTTCTAATCTATTCCACGGATCCTCAGGTCTGTTTCTTTGCCAGTACCATGCTGATTTTACAGTAGCTTTACAGTATAGTTTCAAGTTGGGGATTGTGATGCCCCCAGCCATGTCTCTGTTGCCTAGGATTGCTTTTGTTATTCTAGGTCGCTTCTGGTTCCAAATGAATTTTTGGATTGTTTTCTCTTGTTCTGTGAAATGTATTGTTGGAATTTCAATCAGTATTGCATTAAATCTATATAGCAGTTTTGGAAGTATGGCCATTTTCACTATATTGGTTCATCCTACTCAGGAACAAGGGATACCTATCCATTTTCTTATATCCTCTTCGATCTCTCTTTTTAGAGTGCTGTAGTTTTCAGCGTAGAGGTCTTTTGCTTCCTTTGTTAGATTAATTCATAGATATTTCTTTTCTTTTTGTATGCTATTGTGAAAGGAATTGTTTCCATAATTTCTCTCTCAGTGAGTCTGTTATTTGTGTACAAGAAGGCTGTTGTTTATTGAGTGTTGACCTTATATCCAGCTACTCTACTGAATCTGTCAATTAAGTCTAGAGGTATTTTGGCAGTTTTTTGGGTCTTCTATGTAGAGTATCATATCGTCAGCAAATAATGACAGTTTAATTTCTTCCTTTCCTATCTTTATTCCTTTTATTTCTTTCTCTTTTCTAATTGCTTTAGCTAATGTTTCCAGAACTATATTGAACAGGAGTGGTGATAGTGGGCATCCTTGTCTTGTTCCTGATTTTAGCATGAAGGTTTTCAGTTTTTGACCATTTAGCATGATGTTGGCTGTTGCTTTTGCATATATAGCCTTAAACAGGTTGAGATAAAGACCTTCTATTCCAGTTTTCTGTAAAGTTTTTATCATGAATGGGTGACAGATTTTGACAAATGCTTTTTCTGGATCTATTGAGATGATCATATGTTTTTTGTCCTTGGCTCTGTTAATAGAGTGTATTGCATTTATTGATTTCTGTATGTTAAACTCTCTTTGCATCCCTGGGATAAATCTGACTTGGTCATGGTGTGTGCTCTTCTTGATGATCCTCTGTATTTTGTTGGCCAGTAACTTGTTGAGGATTTTTGCATCTATGTTCATTAGGGAAATTGGCCTGCAGTTCTTTTTTTTAGTTGGGTGTTTCCCTGGTTTTGGAATCTAAGTAAAACTTGCTTCAGTAATGAATTTGGAAGTACTGCTTTCCTTTCAATTTCATTGAAGAGTTTAAAGAGTAATGGCAATAGTTTTTCTCTAAATGTCTTGTAGAATTCAGCAGTGAAGTATCAGGACCTGGGTTTTCTTTGTTGGGAAATTTTTAATTATGTTTTCAATTTCACTCATTTTAATTTGGAGTGTTTATAATTTTTATACCTTCTTCATTTAACGTTGGTAATTCATATGTGTCTTGGAATCTCTCCATTTCTTCTGTGTTTTCCATTTCATTAGAGTACAGGTTCTTGAAGTAGGTATTAATGACCCTCTGGATTTCTGCTGGATCTTTTGTGACTTCACCTTTTTTGTTCTTAATTGCATGGATTTGAGCCTTTTCTTTCCTTTGTTTGATAAGGTTGGCTAAAGGTTTATCGATTTTATTTATTCTTTCAAAAAACCAACTCTTTGATTTGTTGATTTTTTTGTATCATTCTCTTAGTCTCCATTGCATTGATTTCTGCTCTGATCTTTAGAATTTCCTCTCTTGTAAGAGCTTTGAGTTTGTCATGCTCTTCTTTTTCTAGGAGCTTGAGGTTCAGCATTAGGTTATTTGAGCTCTCTCTGTTTTCCAAATATGGCCATTCACTGCCATGAATTTCCCTCATAGAACTGCTTTCATTGTGTCCCATAGATTCCTGTATGTTGTACTGTCATTATCATTAAATTGTAAAAATTGTCTAATTTTTCTTTAATTTCCTCTGTGACCCATTGGTTGTTCAGGAGGGTGTTATTAATTTTCCATGTGTTTGTGAAGATCTTGTGGTTTCTTATTCTATTGATCTCCAATTTTACTGCACTATGGTCTGATAATATACAGGGGGTAACTTCAGTTCTTTTCATTTACTTAAACATGGCCTATGAGCTAGCATAGGGTCTATTTTGGAGAATGACCCATGTGCAGCTAAAAAGAATGTATATCCTGATATTGTGGGGTGAAACATTCTGCAGACATCTATTATGTCCATTTGTTCAAAGCTTGGTTCAGTTCTATTATTTCTTTGTTGATTTTTTGTCTACATGATCTGTCTGTTTGTGATAGTGGAGTATTGAGGTCCCCCACTACAACTGTAGTAGTGCTTATTTGGGTTTTCATGTCCCTTAATATTTGTTTTGTATAGTTCGGGGCATTCATATTTGGTGCATATATATTTATGATTGTCATCTCTTCCTCTTGGATTGTTCCTTTCAAAAGGATGTAGTGACCATCTTTGTCTCTCTTAATTAGTTTTGGTTTGAAATCTATTTTGTCTGTGAATAAGATTGCTACCCCTGATTTTTTTTCTGCCACATGGAGAACTGTTTCCATCCTTTTATTTTCAGTCTATGAATGTATTTTTGAATTAGGTGTGTTTCTTGTGTACAGCATATTGTTGGATTTTGGTTCTTAATCCATTCTGCCAGTCTATTTCTTTCGAGTTGTGAATTGAGGCCATTAACATTGATGGTTATAATTGATAAATATTGAGTCATCCTTGTCATGATGTTTTACTGTTGTTGGCTCTTTTATTTTTTATTTTTCCTCCTTTCCCTTTAGTTTCTTGCCTTGCCTTGTGTCTTCCCTCTGTTGGGCCTCATGGAGTTGTGACCTTCATTGTCTTTTTTCTAGGATACTGTTTAGAAATATTTGGAGTGCTGGTTTGGTGTTCATGAAATTTCTCAGGTGTTCTTTGTCATGGAAGTATCTAATTTCCCCCATCAATTTTGAAAGATAATTTTGCAGGATACAACAGTCTAGGTTGGAAGTTATTTTCTTTTGGGGTTTGAAATACTTCACTCCAGGATCTCCTTATCTTGAGGGTTTGTGTTGAGAAGTCTGCTGTTATTCTGATGGCCTTTCCTTTGTAGGTGATTTGTTTCTTTTCTCTAACTGCTTGTAGGATTTTGTTCTTCTGTTGTGTTTCTAGGATCTTGACTATTATATGTCTAAGTGTCGATTTTTTTTTTTTTGATCATGGCTATTTGGAATTCTGTATGCCTCACTTATCTGTGTGTGAAATTCTCTACCTCTGGCTGGGAAGTTTTCTACTATTAGTTCAGTGAACAGTTTTTTAATGCCATTTGTGCTTTCTCCTGCTTTTTCATGGACTCTTATCAGTCTTATGCTATTCTTTTTTGCATCATCTATCAACTGCTGGATTGATTTCTCATGGTCCCTTACTATTTTTAAGAAATCTCTGTTTTCATGGTCATTAACCACAATCCTGTCTTCTATATCTAATATTCTATCTTCACATTCAGTCAATCTGCTGTGAATACCTCCAATGGAGTTTTTAATATCCTGGATATCTGTTTGAATGTGTTTCATGGATTCCATTTCTTTCTTATGTTGGGTGATCATGGTTTCCATTTCTTTCCTATGCTGGGCAGTCATGGCTTCCCTCATGGTCCTGAACTCATCCGTTTTTTTATGTTTCTGTTCTAGAGCCTCTAATCATATCTTTCACTCTGCTCACCATTTCTCTAGTTATCTGGGAAATTATTTCTGTTTTGAATTTTTCTATAGCCTCATTCTTCTGTTTTGTTCCTTCCTGTGCTATCAGTTCAGGGTGTATGGGTTGTTGATTATCAGAGTTTTCCACCTCTTTCCCCCCACAATTTGTCTTTGGTGAGCTGGAAGTCTGTGTTTGTGTCCTGCCAAGGTGTCTTCTCATTTTTAATTCTGTTGTTGGTGCTGTTTTTTCTTCAATTCCTGGGCTGATACTCCAATATTTCTTATTTTGAGAATCTTTATTACTGGCATTTAGAGCCACTAAGGAGTGATTGCTTCTCAGAGATATCTTCCAAGTATAGCTGGACTTTTTAGGCTTTGAGTCTCTAATGACTCTTAGGCAATCTCATTTTCGGTATACCAGGAAGGACAACTGATTAGATCAATCACAACACCTTAGCCCAATTGACTCAATCAGCATCAAACACAGCTTAGAAAATGAGAATTTGTAGTAGCAGTTAATCTGTCACCTTTAACCATGCCAGCTAGATCAAAATCTAGGGCCAGCCGAAAATATGTTTATAGTAAGTAAACCCTTCAATATGGCAAATTTACCCTTCAGAATAAGGAATTAGCAGGGGTTGGGGAGGGAGAGGTAGAGAGATAGAGGACGAGGGAAAGATTAGAGGTGAGGCTAGAGGACATGGGAAGATCATGAAAATTGTGGGGATCTGTTGAAGACAGGAGGAAAGGGCAGAGCGAAAGATCAGAGACAAATACAGAACAAACTGACAACAACAGGGAAGCTAGAAATTGTATTCACCTTCCTTTAAAAGTGACAGTTGAGAGGACAGAGAGAGAGAAAAAATTCAGGATGGGACAGGAACAGGAACAAAGAGGGAGAGAAATATAGAGTCAGAAGGGATAGAGAAAGAGCTAAAGAAAAGAAAAAAGAAATATATATATATATATATATATATATATATATATATATATATATATATATATAACCAAACAAACAAAAAAAGGTCTCCCTCAGGATGTCTCTGCTGTCCTGGTAGGCAATGTGGGCAGCAATGTGAGGGTCTAACTTGACAAGC
Source organism: Heterocephalus glaber (assembly GCF_053883595.1). Classification (NCBI taxonomy): domain Eukaryota; kingdom Metazoa; phylum Chordata; class Mammalia; order Rodentia; family Bathyergidae; genus Heterocephalus; species Heterocephalus glaber. The sequence continues at coordinate 7,143,084 of NW_028258413.1, forward strand.
CAGCTATAGTCTACTGAGATTCAGGCTGATTTCTGGCTTCAAGGACCAAGTTGAGGTCCCTGACCTCCTGCAGGATTAAACTCTGCCAGATTCTATTGCAGGTTCCAGCTGTCCTCCCCACTATGTGAGTCTGGATTTCTATGGGAGGTGCTGATCCCACCAACTTACCAACCACAATGGTCCAGTGTGCTTTTATGGAAGAGTTTTTCTTGAGCTTTCCCAATGGGCTTCAATTTTAATTGAGGAGCATGAGAAAGGCCCTATCTGTTGTTCACTTCTGCTCTATCTTCTGGGGCTCATAACCATGGCCTTTATGTTCCCCCTGGTGCCTCTGCTGTGTGGATTCAGATGCAGTGAGGCATCCTCGCCTTGTAATCCAGCTAATTTTTATTATTCTTAATTGGTCTAAATGTAACTGCATTTTAAACCAATAATAGCAGCGATATATTCAAGGATTGTAGCACATTGCTAAATGATAACTAAATTATTAAAGCAAATAACAGAAATATCACAATTATGAATGCTGTATTAGAAGGTGTATGTACTACTGTTAAACTTGTATGACTTTATTTGATGGTAAATGTAACTCATTTAAATATGAATATTTTTTGAAATATTTAAGAATTATAATTTATGTGCAGAAAAGAGACAAAATGGAATCACATAAATATTTAAATCCAGGGAATGCAGGGGAAAGGCAAAAATAATGAATAAATGCAACAAATAGAGAAAAATTACAGAGGTGGTAGATATTAACCCCAAATCATAAATTATGTACATTTTTCAGTTGAAAGAGTTTTTTGTTTGTCTGTTTTTTGTTTTTCAGTACCGGAGATCAAACTCAGGACCTTGCATTTGCCAGGCAGGCAGGGCACCACGGAGCCTAGGCTGGGCTCCAACTCATGGCAATCCTCCTGCCTCAGCCCCATGGGTGCTGGGATTATAGGCATGCGCCACCATGCCCAGCTCCAAGAAATATTTTAAAGAGAATGAAAATACAAGCCACAAACTGGGGAAAAAATATATATCTGATAAAGGACATATACCTAAATTACTCAAAAATCTTAAAACTCAGTAATAAGTAAACAATCCAGTTTTAAAATGAACAAGTGATATGAACAAATACTTCATCAAGGAAAATATACAAATGGCAAACAAGCATAGGGCAAGTGTTCAAGACGATCTTTAAAGAACCACAAATAAAACCAATACCACCCTTGAGAATGCAAAGCTGCAAACACTGACCACACCAGTGCTGGCAAGGACATGGAGCAACAGAAATCTTGTCCACTGCTGATCAGCAAGCAAAGTGGGAAAGCTACTTGGGGAGAAATTGGGCAGTTTCTTACCAACCTAATCTCAGCCCTAGGTGTTTATCCCTGTGACCTGGAAATTGATATCTAAGCAAAACTTGAAAATGAATGTTTATAGCAACCTTATTCATAACGGCCAAAGTGTGGAGGCAACTTAATGTCCTTCAGCGGGTGAATGGAGAGACAAGATGGATGAATCTTCAATCATAACGCTGAATGAAAGAAAGAAGCCATTCTTTCAAAACTGCACATTATATGATTTCAATTCCATGGCATTACATAAAAGGCAAAACTATAAAAACATCAGCACAGTATTCACTAGGAACTCGGGAAAGGGGTAAGAAGACCACACAGGTGAAGCACATGAGTGTTTTTGCTCATATGTTTTTAGGTGATGAAATTATTCCTTACTGAATAAATGCGGATGCATGACAGTATGCTTTGTCAGAACTCTTAGAACATCATGACACAGAGAATGTACCTCATTGCATGTAAATTTTAATAGACATATTCAGGAGGTTGGAAGATTCCAGGATAGAATGCACACTGCTGTACAGAAGAATCTAACTCTGATACAAATATATGCATTAACTTTGCATGACTAAGTAATGAGGGGATTAACTGACCTGAGCATCCTGAGAATGGGTGGAGTGGATAAGGCTGGACACCAATAAAATTATACCAAGCATTGCATCATAGTGGATGAAGTTGTTTCCCTTTGGCTATGGGTTAACAATAATACAATAATACAGGAGTGGAGCTCTTCAATATTTTAGTGTTGAGTGATAGGAACCAGGTCTCTCTCTGCTGGAATGGAGAGGAGGCTGGAATAATCTATGTGGTGGTGGATTAAACTAGGGACATCAGTATACACTGATGTTCAACCTACTATAGATAGAAATGTTTCTCTCTCTCTCTCTCTCTCTCTCTCTCTCTCTCTCTCTCTCTCTCTCTCTCTCTCTCTCTCTCTCACACACACACACACACACACACACATAGCCCCTCAATCTAGTATGAGAACATCTAGAAGTAGCAACACCCAGTAGCCCCAAGCATATCTACTGCCAGATCTTGGCTGATAACTCCATTCTCTAGTAAATCAAATCAGATTTTTGTAATGAAAATAAACTCACATCCACCACCATGAACTTGATACAAACTCTGTGACCCAATATTTTCCAAGCACTCAATGTATAATGTTACAATACTGTGCAATGATAAAAGTTAAAATCCTTGTCAGTGTGCAAACAAGAATTGGACTCAGTGTAATAGAGCACAAGTTAATTTATATTATTTCAAATTGTGTATATCAACTAATTTTGAAGACATCATCAACTCTCATATTTTGGTGTAGTACCAAAGGGGAATATTCACAATTATCTGAAGAAGCTATACAAATTCTTTTTTATATAACTATATAATTATTTTAAGTCTTACTTTTATTTTTTTTGTTAAATTCTTTTATTGGTACGTTTTAGGTATACAACACAATTACATTTCTCATTGGGAATTGTGCCTTTACATAATGCATCTTGGTTCTTATTTTTTCCTCATTCCTGGCCCTCCCTTCACCCCCTCCACCCTTCCCTATTTACAAAGACTTTATTTCCATTTTTTCCATTTCTCACCATTTTTCCTTTCCCTTCTTTCCTTTCCCCTGCCCCTCCCACTACCCCTACGCCTTTGGACCTTTTCTTCCTATTTTGCATTATCGATTATTCATTCTAATCATTGGTACATTTTAGGTATACAATATAATGACATTCATCATTGGAAATTTGCACCTTTACATAATCTCTCTTGGTTCTTATTTTTCACCCTTGCCCAGCCCTCCCTTCCACCCCTCCAGTCCTCCCTATTTACAAAGATTTTTGTTCCTATTTTTCCATTTTCTCATATTAAGCTCATTCCCTTCTATCCTTTCCCCTAGCCCTCCCACTTCCTTCCCCTTTGCCCCTTTTCTTCCTATTTCACATTACCTATTATACATGGCAGGGGGTATCACAATTCCCAACCTGCAACTATACTATACAAATTCTAATATTCCCTAATCTTTCCCTTTCCATAACTGTTCTAAGAACTGGATTAAGAAAATACTGTGAATATGTAAAACAATTCCACTTCTCTCACTTCACCAATTTTTGGTTTTAGAAAATAGTTACTTTACATAATGCAAAATTTATGTCAACATAAGGTGCAAAACATTTTGAAACATAGATACTACCATATTTTTAAAATATCTATTTTGGTTTAAATTAGAGAATTTATCAATAGTTTGCTGCACATAAACAAACGGTTTTTGGTGTTAACAATAATATTTAAGAAGACTAAGTGGATCAGAGGCCCCAAAATATTATTAATGGACTAATGAATCCTGGCTGGATTCTGACTGACAGCTTGCTTCACTCTTGTATTCTTTTCCTTTAAAAATTAAGGAATTGGAGTATAGCTAGAAGAATGACATAAATTTAGAAATCTTCAAATAAAGCTTTCAAAATGCTTACAATTCCTGCAAATACTTTATTCTACTCTAATCTGATTGTACAGGGGGAAGTCAGCCACTGATGAATAAGGGTGAAACACAGAAAGAAAGACTTGGCCCAGTGGACTGTTATTAATTAGCTTAATTTGGTTAAACACTGTCATCATCAGCTAAATTAATGGCAGAAACAAATTGAGAGAAAGAAATGAGCAGCTGGGAAGCCACCATATGCTCATGTCATGCTCTTAACTGATAATAATTAAGTAATTACAAAATAGGAAGAAATGTTAATTCAAATGTCTATGGCATTTGGAATGGTTGCTTCCAGAACTGTGTCATTAAGAATGGGTACTGTTCCACTTGGCCTTTGAATTAGCTAGGAGGTGTTATGGGCAACATAGAAAACATTACTCTGGTGTTTTCCAGTCCATCATAATGCACTGGCTACATCATCAATCATTTTTCAGTATGCACACTTATTTATTACTTTTTCTTATTATTTGTCCCAATGAAGCGGATTGTGCTCACTGCCATGGGGTGTTACCTACTGAGGTGGGTGTAGGCAGCAAAGGTTTGATGCTAACCAAACCCACACAACGTGGCTTGAGTACTTTGCATCCTTAGTCTCTAGTTTCTTGTTTAATACAAAAGCCAAAGGATTAGGCCTGGTTCAAAACATCATTGACAGCTAAACAGAATGTGGACAAAGCATTCTGACCCATATTTTGTTTTGTTATGTTTTCTGTTCCCCAACCTTCTTTTTCTATCTTGTTATCAGAAACTGCCATTTTTCACTTGACCAACTCTCCCAGGAATATGGCCTCATGTTGGAGGACTATGTCATTTTGGTTCCTTCTTCCTAGGAGTCAATTATTAAAAATATGCATCTACTTTCTGTTGTCTCAAATAATTTGTTTCTTTTAGTGAAAAAAAATAATAAAGCTAGCTAACAACAATAAGAATTGAAATGACCTTTGAAAGATAATTTCACTGTCGCTTTTATTTCTTATCATAGTACTTGCCTTGCATAAAGAAATTCACATTGATTATTCTAAACTGTTTTTTTTAATGGTGAGACAATCAGACTACAAAAAATTCTTATTGTGATAAAATACTGGCTATTCAGAGTATCTGAATCAAGTATGGGATAAAATTTTATTGAACACCTATTGTCAAAGAATAGCAATGTTTATGCTCCTTAAGTATATAAAGCAGGTGCACACATTTCTGTTGCCACAGGATGTGCCTCTCTGGCCTAAAAATCATTAGACTTCCTCACTTACTGAGGAATATGAAATGCCCTGAAATTTGTTACCCAATAGGCAAGTTGTTAATGTATAGACAGCAACAGACAACAGTTGTTATCTATAGACAATTGGGTATATTCTCTATGTCCAATAGACAAGTTCAAGAAAACGTTTCCTTGTTCATTCAAGGATCATCAAAGTCATATTGAATATATTCATAGTTCACTGATTCAAGACTCTGTGATAGCTTAGGGGGCCATATGTGTGTAACATAAATTCTTCCTTACAACAATGATCACATCAGAATTCATTAGTGATTTTTAATACTGATATCATATCCTAACAATTCTGACAGCTAAATATACATACATTGGGAAGAAGGAATGTAAACTTTCTGATAATCAGCTTATTTCATCACTAAGCAGAACTTAAAAGAAAACCAGTTTTCCTAGCTGAAAGCAGCCTGTCCGAGCAGCTCCCCACTCAGGTCCTCCCAACCCCCGTAACTGCTGACCTGTCCTCTGCTACAGATTCTTGCTAACAGAGTCCTGTGACATCTTGATTTCTCAGGACTCTGCCTTCCTATAAGGCTGTCCTCGCCCTGGTACTGATAAGGTAGACGTCCTATAACTGTCAATGAAGTCTTGGAAAATATACAGATAATGTTAAGGACTGTTTTCCTGTAAACCAGGTTTTACGACATCCTAAAAGGCTAAGCTGCAATGCTGTCACGGAGTGAATAACTATCTTTGTTCCTTTCCATGCCCAGCTCTTCAAAATTGTATAAAAACCAGAACATTTCTCTGTTCAGCACTCAGTCTTTTGGACAGGAGTCCACCTGAGTCAAGGTGCATCTAATGAAGTCCTCTTGTTTCCCATTGGTCTCTCCTGTCTCTGGGATTCTGCAACGATAAGCTCCTCCCAAAACACACACACACACACACACACACACACACACACACACACGTCCCATCAGGAAAGAAAATATCACAATAAATTCTTATCTATACAGATAGTAAAAAGAGTATATAAAAAAGACATACTGTGAGAGTATTATTATTTATTATCTTTATTCTGACTTACAAACAACAATATGTGTAGTAAAAATCTCAGAGATTTCAAAAGAAAAAGAAACACCAGCTTTCTGAGGTCACTTTTGATCCTTCAATAAATTTCTCTGAAACAGAAAAAGGAAGGATATAAATAAAATCATTTCAGAGTTCTCTAAGAAATTCATTACAAGATCTGAAAACACTTATTATTGCAAATATTAATGTTCAAAAATCTCTGCTTCTATTAGGGTAAGTAAAATAATAATCATTCAGGAATTAAAGGTTTTTTATATTTTTTCTCATAATAATTTTTAAGAGCATCCTTTAACAAATTCATGATACTGGATTCTTCTGGAACATTTATTTACCATGTTCGGGTAAGTTTCGTGAAGCTAGTAAAGTGCCACAAAAATCAAATAGTGTGGGGATCGCACCTACCCTCAAATGATTTGTTTTTACCTATATCCTAATATTGCTAATGGCATTTAAACAATGAATTTTAAAATACAAGTTTCATCGTTTTATCATTGAGGACCTTTCACTTTAAAAATCATCAGAAATAAGATGATGAAACCCTGTGCCCTAAAATTCATTGTTTTCAGAGGATTCTTAAAGTCAGTGTGTTGTAAAGTGCTTTGTACTTTTTAACATTTTTTTCAAGGTTTAAACTAGTATTCTTTTGCAAGCTATCAGTTATAAGACTACATAATATAGTTTTAAGATGTTGATAACAAGAGTAATCAGAATTTCATCTACTAATAACAATGTAATGTAATTTAGAATGATACAATATGTAACTATAAGTAAAGAAACTTTAAAATTTTTCATATTTGTGCTTCTTACAGCATCCAGTTTGTGGTGCCAACTCCAAGTGAACTTTCTGCATTTCTAGCTATAGCATCAAAATTTGTATACTTGAGTAAAATGTAAGATTATTCTATATTTTTAGGTTAATAATTTCTTATATAAACCCTATACAGAGGAGATATTAGATAACTGAGTTAGTAGAGTAGATTAAATTTATGCATAAGAAACTCACTAATATATTCTGAATGAATGTTCAGATGTAAAATGTCCCACGAAAGGCACCTGCAACCAGAGGTGGGGCTTCAGAAGGTGACTGTATCACATGGATGCTCTACTCACCAGTGGATAAATCCATCAGTGAGTTCATAACTAGATGTGCTCTAAGGAGGTGGGGATCGATTGGAGGAGGTGTTAATCTTCTTTCTTATTTTCTTTGTTAATCTAGCTAGAGATTGTCAATACTCATTATTTTTTTAAAAACAATTCCATTGATAATTTTGGATTTTTTGGTCTCTATTTTATTTATTTCTGCTTGATTTTTTCATTTCCTGTCTTCCGCTAAATTTGAGCTTTTACTTTCCAGTTCCTTGAGGTGTGTTATTAAGCCATTGACTAGAGATCTGTCTTCCTTTGTGGTTGAAGAGTTTGTGGCTATAAATTTTCCTTTCGGTAATGCTTTTGCTACTTCCCACAATGTTAGCTGTATGAAAAGATAGCCTGTGATTTGGGAGTAAATACCTGCAGAATATACATCTATTGAGGGGCTAGTATCCAAAATATATAAAGAACTCAAACAATTCAACCACAAGAAAGCCACCCCATTATTCCATAGGCAAAGGATCTAAGCAAATATTCCTTAAAACAAGAGAGATGATGGGCAAAGGGACTATGAAAAATGCACAACATCTCTAAATATCAGGGACATGCAAATTAAACTCACAGTGAGGGATCACCTCACCCATTGAACTGCTACAAAAATGTCCAGAGATAGCAAGAATTGGCATAGATATGGAGAAAAAGGATTCCTGTATACTGTTGGTGGAAATGTATACTCTTGTGACCATTTTGAAAAAAATAATATGAAGTTTCCTTAAAAAGGTAAAAATAGAATAAATATTTGATACAGTGACCCTACTTCTGGACATACACATCCAAAGGAATTGAAATCTGTGTGTCGAGGGGATGTCTGTACCTAGGTCCTTTGCAGCCTTATTGCCTTATTACAGTAGCTGAGAATATGGAACTAATCTCAATGCCCATCAACAGATGAAAGATTTAAAAGTGTGTGATGTATACACAAGGAATGCTATACAGCGTTTAAAAAGACAAAGCCCTGTTACTGGTGCCTTTAACATAAGGACATTATGCTGAGTTCAGTAGCTCAGGCACAGAAAGATCAATACTACATGATCCACTTTTATGTAGAATCTAGAAGAGTTGATTTCATATGCACAGTGCAAAAAAATGATTATAGAAATCGTGGTGGAGGATGACAGAGGGCTGCAGGAAGACACCATGTGACGGGTCCACAGCCACAGTCAGACTGGAGGGGAAGGTTTAGAGGCCACTGCAGTGAGTGGTGACCATGGTCAATCACAGTGTATTGTGTTTCAAAATTGCTAGAAGAATAGATTTTAATACCACAGGACAGGTAAGTAGTTTGTTGAATCTTTTGCAATGTGTATGTGGATAAAAACATTTCAATGTACCTAATAAAAATATACAGTTATTTTTCCATCAAAAATAAATTAATAAAAAGTTTTTAAACCCCTCAAAAACCTAGCTAGTATTTAGCTGAGAGATTATGAGCAATTTTCCATAGATTCATAAAATTTAGAAGTAAATAAAAATAGAGAATTTTAAAAACTATGAAAGACATAACCTTTCCTTGCAGAAAAAAAACCACCTCTTGTTTCGGAGGAAATGAAAACCATTTATTGTATAGCACAGTCTCAATTGACACAAAACACAAATATCAGTAACCATTGTATGGATCATTTCTTTGTCATGATTTTTATTATTTCATCTTAGCAAAGGGGATGGAGAGACAGTGTTAGCCCATTTGTATAGTACAGACAAAGGCAGGAGCTGACCTCAGGCTGGAAGACCATTTATTTCCAAATATTACTCAACTCTGGTTCATTAAAGCAACACGAAGATATCAAGACACTGAGGAATACAGCAACAAAATTGTATCAGTGTTACATTTTTTATAAGTGGCAAAATACCTTAGTCAAACTCATTTAAGCCAAAAAAATTTGTTACCTCAAAATTTAAAATTGTAGGTAGACTGAGCTTAACTATGATTTCATACAGGTCTCAAATTATTGACACATTGGTGTGTATGCCCTCTCCAACCTTTTCTTTGTTGCATCCCTGAAGTTGACACTGTTCTTCAGAGCACATACTTACAGAATAGTTGCAGTTCTGTCCACTATATCTTCTCTTGGCCACATGATCTAGTAAGGGAAAAATCTTCTCTTCAGAACTTGAGGAAAAGCCCTGGAATTGAGATACACTTACTTGATTGGCTGATTTGTATCTGCCTGGAATCCATCAAACTATCACTTTGTTCACAGTAGACTTCACCAAATAGCTCAACTTAAGTCCTTAGCTCCACAAGTAGATTTGGGAATCAAATAAGTTTCATTGAAATCATGTGGGATACTTTCACCACAACAAAATTAAGGTGCTACTGTGAAACTAATAGAGGATGAGATTCTAGCCTGCTAAACAATGAATGCATACTACCTTTCACTACCTTGAGTGGCTTAGAGCCCTGATAAATGCACCCTAGCCCCCATATCATCCCAGGTCTTATGTGAACATAATAATCCAAGAAATTGCAAGAAATGGCTAAATATAGGCTTGCATGATTCATATTCTGCTTACATGGATACTGTATTTAGATTCAATGCTTTAGCCACCCTTGGAATGAACAAGTTAAGCCCAGAGCTCAATAGCAGTCATGCTATAAGCCAAAGATGTCATTTTCATCATATCTGTTGTCAGCTACATCACCTTGAGGAAGGACAACCCCACAGCAGGGTATTTTGCCTTAGGGACAGCAGTGTATGTCTTATGGAATGGGAGCTTAGTGTCATCTCTTTAACTATTGTCTCCTACATCCTATTACATATCTTATAAGTTGGTTTTTCAGAGATTCCTGTCAGCTACCTAAATGTGTTATTGAATATGAGAAATACCAGTATATTATAGAGTGAACTGTTTACAAACATATTCACATACACTCATGCACAAATACACACTCTTTTAGTTTTAGCTAAACCTAAGATCATCTGAAGCAGGTATATTTTGAGATATTCATTTCACTCTAGAATAGGCATTGATGTATGCACAAATGATATTTCCAAAATATAACTTTGCTTCTTCCCTGAAGGAACTCTCTTTACATCAATAATGTATGATTATTGGTAGCCATGAATTGCTTCATAAATCTCTAAAATCTTCCTTACAGAGCACATTTGTCCAGGTCTGCCATGAAAGTCATATTCTCACTCTCATACTAGGGTTAAGGAAGTAGAGGCACAAACAGTGCTAATAAATGGCAGGTTTAAACCGCAGGGCACTGATTCTGGAAAAGGATTTCTTAACTATTCTGTGATACCCTCTTGGCTTTCCTAGGGACAAAAGAGAAACAGCGCATTACTCTGGGGTAGAGTGACTTGGGAGCAGGTAAGTTTCCGCAGAAATCATGTCTCAAAGCACAACGTGAGCAGAGCACGGAGAATGCAGCCAGAGAATCAAATTAAGACTGGAAATTGAAGGAGTCGCGTTCTTGGTTTTCGGACTCTCGCATTTGCCAACCTCATTAGTTCTGTGTCCTCGGTTACACTCTCATCCTGCCCTTATTAGCATTTCATATGATATAATTGATCTGTTTACAAGGCTCATCTTCTCCATGGGACAATCATTTCTCCCAGAGCAGGAATTTACCCTCTTTCATGATTGAGTGCTCAGCACTTGGCTCTATAAGCAGAAAACAAACGTTCATATGTAACTGAATACACATAAAAACACATCTTTCTATTTGAAAGAAAATGCTTTAAATCTCAAGGAAGACATTTACCAGCCAATATAAGTTTTATTTTACTTCAATTAACTCCAAATAAACAAAAGTTAATTTAGAAAACAAAAAGCAATTCGTAAAATTTCACTTAATTTAAATAATGAAATTTTCTTTACTTTCAAACGTGTGCTGGATACACTGAAACTAATGAGTTTGATGTTTCTATGATAGCATCCTGTCCATCGTGAACATATTACGCTAATCAAAGTCCTACCAAAAGCCATGGGCAATTCACAAAGCATTTTCCCCATATCTCTGATATGCTTACATACTTTCTTTGATTTATGACTACTAAATTTTATCAAGTTGGAAATAAGTCACTATAACTTTTATAGTCTCTCAAATGATATCACAACACTCTTTATATTAGTATTTGAATTTCCAGGGTCAGACAATGTGGCCATTTATATGTCTATTTCCAAAATGTTTATTAATCAAGTAATTATGGCCTATTATTTAAGTTCACAGTTCTGAAAGACCCCAAATTTCAAAAATTACAATTCAATATTATGGATTCTAGAAAGTAACAGCATGTGATTTTGCAAAATTACATGATCCCTAAGAGAGCAGGAGAAAGATACACACTTAGGTGTTTCACTAGCGGGCAGTTTGACTATACTAAGTGGATGATAAAATGGGTTTACAAAATGTCAGAGAGGTAGAAAAGCAGACTAGAATTTTCCCCAAAGTGGCAAGAAGTTTGCATTTTAGCCTAAAGACACTGGAAAAACAGATGTCATATTTGGACAGTCAGGGATGTAATCTTACTGCATTTCTACAAAGATTTCTTGGGCTGCTGTATGGAGTATGAATTCTAATGGGAAGCATGAATTTGGCTTAGGAAGATAAATATTTAACTCCCTTCTTATCTCCATATGGCCACCCAGATTTGCATCCAGAATATTGGTTATTATGTAATAACCTATAATCACTATGGAAGTTATATGCACCAGCAGTGAGTTAACTTTGACATTCAGCAGAACTTCACATAATTTCTAACAATAGAAAAGCTCCTTCTTGTAGGGGGATGAATATTTTGGTGAAAAGTAAGTTTATTTGAAAGGTAGTTCCAGGGAGGCTGCAGAAGCTATTCAGATGGGCATGGCTATGAAGGCTATTTAGAAAGTTTAACGTAAAAATTTTTGATTGATTTGATGTGACATTCAAGGAGAATCACATTTCACATGATGAACTAGGAAAATGTGACCATATTGTTTATGGAGACAGAAAACTCAGGAGAATTTTCAGAAAACTAGAGATGGTCTGGGATTCAGAAGCGAAGTTAGAGCCAGGACTGTGGATTGTTGAGTCTTAAAATAGTAAAATGATAAAAAGAGACAGACTGAAATATCAGAAGTGAAAGCAACCTAGAGACTTAAAGATAGAACAAGGGGTATTTTTTTAAAAAAAAGAAGATAGAACAAAGAAAGTCCACAAAGGATACCAAATATGACTATAGAGTACAAAAGGAACCATGTTAGTATACAGTGGCAAATGCCCCACAAAGGTAAAATCAAAGGATGACATAAACATTTTTATAGGATTTGGCAATAAAGAGGCCATTGATATTATCAATAATAACAGAGGTCCTGTTTCTTTGGCTTAAATGACAAATAAGAGACAGATAAGGGACAAACTACTCTCTTGGGAATCTAGCAGGAAAGGGGAAGGGAAGGACTGAATTTCATGGGAAAGAGGTAATATAGTAATAGGAAGCTTGGTCTTACAAAAACAAGACATTTTGTTCCTTTACTTTGAATTATTTTTTCTTCAATATTGATAAGACTAGCTCCTCCTCACTGCTCTGTCTTCAGTACAGCAACTTCTTTCTCAGCAAACTTTGCCCTGTATTCCTACCTCACTCCTCCAGCACACACATAAATGAAAGAGCATTCAGGTCAGGAGACAGTAGCACAACATTTGTAAATGATGGGTAATAAGGAAAACAATTCTGACCAAACATTTTATATCAGCAAAAATAGTTTTCCATATTGACATTGATATAAAAATACTTTCAAGTGAAAGGAAGCAAATGGGTTTATCAACACTGACCTAGATGACAAAAAACATTCTAACAAATGTTCTTTACACTGAATATAAGTACAAAACAGAAAAATGGGTCTTCCAGAAAGTATGAAGCATGTCAGAAAAAATACGTGCAGAAATATAGAATTTTTTTCTAGAGTAGTTCTGAGTAAAAAATAAATAAATTTTAAAATGTGCACCATTCTGCAAAGTTTACAATATATGTAGCTGGAACACATATGACGATTTAGAATGAAATTGTGTGGTTACCAGAGCGCTGCATTTTGAGGTGTGGAGTATGGTACAGCTGCTACAATACTGGGGAAACTCAAGTATACATAGTAACCCTTACAGCAACAACTAGCAAGTCCCATGTGTTCAGAGCTGGGGCCTTGGGAAGTGACTGATAACAGGGACGCCACACTCGGTACACTAATCACTGCTGAGTCCATAGCTGAGAGGGCTGTTAGGAGCTGGAGCCTGACTGGACATGAATCACTGGGGGCCTGACCTGGAAAAGCGTGTTCTTGTTGCAGGAGTGTTTCTCTCTCTCTCTCTCTCTCTCTCTCTCTCTGTCTCTCTCTGTCTCTCTCTGTCTCTCTCTGTCTCTCTCTGTCTCTCTCTCTCTCTCTCTCTCTCTCTCTCTCTCTCTCTCTCTCTCTCTCTCTCTCTGTCTGTCTCTCTGTCCGTCTTTCTCCCCTTCCTGGCTGCAGTAGGGTGAACTGCTTTCTCCTGCCACAGCCTTCTTCTTTGGAGCCAAATGACTCTGGACTGAAACCTGTGAAACCATGAGTCAAAACAAACATCTGTTCCTTTAAGATGCAAGTGTCAGGTATTTTGTCCTGGTGGTGGGAAAGTGATTAATGCTTTATATAAAGTATATATCCCAACTAAGGTTGTGCATAAAAAGCCTCCTTTCTCAATGTGATCACCAATGACATATGGAAGAGCTCCCTTCGACTGATCCAAAGCTGCCTCTCAGTTCTCAAGAATGAAGTTTGTCTCTCACTTATTTGTAGAGACTCTGTTCAGAGAAGCTTTTGTTATGAAACTTTCTCAGCTGCTTGAGATTTCACACTAGTTTTCCCTTAGCACTTTGCACCTATCCCTGCTGCTAACACACATGCTTTCCTACATTTTTGGATTTATGAGCTTTTCTGCACCACTAAGCTGTGAGACCAACAAGAGCAAAATCAGGTCTGATTTCTTCACACATCCCTAATGCCACCTGTGAAATGACAGAAATGTAGGACCTGCTGATGGATGACCAACGAGGCCCCTGGAGCTGGGCATTTTGGGTAACATGGTGTACTGAATTCTTATTTTTGTGTGAGATACTGTTATAAGCATAAGATAGTTACTGACTCATTTTGGTTTTTAGCTGAATGTTATGAGCTTGGATTTAATGCATTTCAATTTTACCTATGAGGAGAAATTAAGCCACAAAAAGTTAAAGTGATCCTGAAAGATCAGATATTGGACCATTTATTTATTTATGTATGTATTTACTTTTATTAGTGCATATTATTAAAGAATGATGAAGTTTCTTTGGGGAAACAGATCCACATTTTAATAACAACATAAAAATTGCAACCATATTTCTTCCATCCCATATGACCTTTATGACTCAACTATAAATTACATTTTTCTTCTCCTCATCGCCTACTGTTATGCTTTATAATTTCATAATGGGGAAAATAAAATTGAGGTGGCTACAGAATTAAAAGAGCAAAATTGTTCCACACAAATACAGGGTAGTGTAGTGTAACTCCTGCTTTGTATTTGATACCCTTTCCAGCATCTTGATGACCTCATGACTATAAAACTCAACACCTGAGTTAGACCTGAAATCAAGGTCTTCTGGGATTGGCTCAGACACTCAAACACTGTTCCCTGGGCCTAAATCCAAGGCAGCCCAGAGCAAGCCAGGAAAGCCAATCAGCTTGCATTTGTTTGACAAATATACATAGAATTTCACTATTTCTCAGGAATAGTGGCATAGAGGCAGTGAATATTCAAAGTCAAATTATGTGTGCAACTTGCCTTTAAAGAACCTGAGGTACAACAGAGCTAATATCACTGATGTTTCACTTGCACAAATCACCCTGTTTAACTACATAAACTGAAATTTATTTGATTTTTTTTTTGCTTTTGGAATCATATTACAAGATTTCCAAGTACTTCTTTCCTAGAAACACCTACATTGAATTTTGTATCTCACATTAAAGCAATGTTTTAAAGGTTAAGTCATTCTCAGTACTCATGTTTACTAATACTTCAAGCTCTCCTTCAAGAGATGTCAATTTCTGTGTTAGTTACATTTCTCTAGTTGCTAAGACAAAATACCCAACACCCAAGGTTAAAAGGGAAAAGGGCTTATTTGGCTTACAGTTCATAGAGGTTTCTGTCCATAATCAGCTGGCTCCAAGGCTGGTATGGCAAACAAGCATCAGAGTGAAGAAACAACATGGCAGGCACAAGGCAACAAAGGTAACAAGAGAAGCTTAATAGCATCTTTCTGCCCCTTTTATCTTATTCAGACTACCAGAATTAGGACAGTGCCAAACTAATCCCTCACATACGGAGTGGTTTAGTAATTACACATCATTGATCCCAGCATTACACATTCCAGATTCAACTACCTCCAAAAATGAAAGTCTCAGCTCATCACCATGAGGCTTTGTGGGGACATCTAAACACAAACCATAGCATTCTGCCTCTGGCCCCCAAATACTCATGCAAAAAAGTACTTAATCTAACTCTAAGAGTAGTCAAAGTCCTAACAGTTTCAGCATTGCTAAAAAGATCAAGTCCAAAATCTCCTCTGAGATTTAAAGCAAACTCTGAGTTGCAAGCCCCTGTACAAATGAAAAGAAAATTAAACACCTCCAGCATTCAGTGGCACAGGATAGACAGTACCATTCCAAAAGGTACAAACGGGGATACAAAAGAATGGCACCAAAGTCAGTCCAAAATCCAGCAGGCCAAACATTACAGTTCCACTTCCAGGATCTGAGGCAATCTGTGGCAAGTTGTGAACTCCAAAGGGCTTGGGTGGCTCCACCCTTATAGTACTTCCAATGGTTGTAGCTCCCATGACTTCTCTCTTAGGCCAGTTCTGCTCCTTCCTTGCAGCATTCCTCAGATAATCCACACTCCTGGCTTCTCCAAACCTCTGGGGTCTCCACTGTACCTTTGGCTTCACATGCACAGCTTCACACACTGCCCTCTCAGAGGCACACTGCCCAGCCTCATGGACATTCTTCTGAAATCTGGATGTCAGTCTTCCTGATCCCACAACTCTTGCATTCTGCATGCACCTAAAACCAGCACCATGTGGATGACACCAAGGTCTGCTGCCAGCTGGAGCAGTAGTAGCCAGCCAGCCTTTCGTCTCTCTTGGCTATAGGGGGTCCAGAGCCTATGAACCAAATCTTGAGGAACAACTTGGCTAGGCCACCATTTTGGAACAACTTCCCTAGGCCACTGCCATTTTGGAACAACTTCCCTAGGCTGCCACCATTCTGGAACATGGTGCTCTGGGGCTTTCTTCTTAAAACAAATTCTTCCACTTTTGCAATTTTGAGGCTGCAAAGAATGGAGTCCTGCTTCCTGTGATGCCCTAAGGTGATCTTTTCTATTCTCCTGTACCTTCTCAGCAATCAAGATCTCTGCTCTCTTTGCAATCTACAGCTTTACTGGAGCTTCCTTTCCAGTCAAACTCAAAACATTTTAAATCATTCTGCTGGGTTTTTTGCTCTTGATTCTCAGCATATATCTGGCTAAAAGCCCTTGATAGCAGGCATGCCACTGCCTCAATATTCGACTGCCTTGAGCAAGATTAATTAGTCCACCATCCATAATCTCAGTCTCAGGCAATCTCTGGACATGAACAAAATGCAGACAAACTTACTACCAAGCCATAACACACATCATCTGGAATCCAACAACCAATGCAGTCCTTCTTCCCAGCAGAAACTTTCCAAGCCTGGTCTTTATCAGCCTTCTGATCTCCTGAGCTCTGACCAGAATCTCCCATACAAAACAGCCTAAGGCATTCCAGTGCTACGTCTGTAGCCAACATCTCTGAATCTTTCCTAGCTCTTCCCCTTTCCACAAGCAAGTTTCAAAGTCTCTTGAGCCACATGGCCAGGTAATGTTACAGCAATGACCCCACTCCTGGTACCAAATTTCTGTGTTAATTACTTTTCTCTCATTACTGAGACAAAATACCTGACACCCAAAGTTAAAAAGGGAATGGTTTATTTGGCTTACAGCTCATAAAAATTTCAGTGTGTAATCAGGTGACTCCAAGACAGATGACAAACAGGAATGGAAGAGCAGAAATAACATGGCATGCACATAGCAGCAAAGGTAACAAGGGAGAGCTTAACAGCATCTTCCTGCCCCTTTTATCTTATTCAGACTACATAGACAGGGTAGGACTTATAACCTTAATCCTAGTGGCCTTGAGCCTAGCATTGCATCATGAATCAATTCTAACTTCATAGACTCCAGATCTAACCTATGACTATATGAAGCTTTTGAGGACATCCAGATGCAAACTATAACATACTCACACTATGAAAGTTCACATAATTTTTCTTCATTTGAAGTAAAAATAAAATTAATTCCTTTTTTGATATAAACCAACTATTTCATTCTGTAGCAATTATTTAATATTATTCTAGGATAAAAAGGCACCCTTCTTTGGTCATTTGGGCACAGGGGAGTGAGTTATTCAATGTGTTTATTAACTTTTTATATTAAATTCTTTTATTGGTACATTGTAGGTATACAACACAATTACATTTCTCATTGGGAATTGTACCTTTACATAATGCAACTTGGTTCTTATTTTTCCCCCATTCCTAGCCCTCCCTTCACGCCCTCCACCCTTCCCTATTTACAAAGACTTCATTTCCATTTTTTCCATTTCTCACCATTTTTTCTTTCCCTTCTTTCTTTTCCCCTGCCCCTCCCACTACCCCTACGCCTTTGGACTTTTTCTTCCTATTTTACATTATCGATTATTCATTCCAATCATTGGTACATTTTAGGTATACAATGTAATGACATTCATCATTGGAAATTTGCAACTTTACATAGTCTCTCTTGGTTCTTATTTTTCACCCTTGCCCAGCCCTCCCTTCAACCCCTCCATTCCTCCCTATTTACAAAGATTTTGTTCCTGTTTTTCCATTTTCTCATATTAATCCCATTCCTTTCTATCCTTTCCCCTAGCCCTCCCACTTCCTTCCCCTTTGCCCCCTTTCTTCCTATTTCACATTACCTATTATACATTTAGTCCTTATTTACACTTTCAGTTTCTCACATCAGAGAAACTATTTGGTATTTATACATGTGTCCTATTTATTTCACTTAAGAGTGTCACCTCAATGTGCATCCACTTAGCTATAAATGTCTCTAATTTCTCATTTTTTATGGCTGAGTAGTACTCCATTTTATAAAAAAAAAAAAACACCACACTTTCTTTATCCAGTCTCCAGTTGGTGGGCATTTGGGCTGTTTCCAAGTTTTAGCTATTACAAACTGTGCTGATATGAACATGGGTGCACATATATCACTGTGGTATGATTCATTTAATTCTTTGGGGAAGATCCCCAGCAGTGGAATAGCAGGTTCAAATGGGACTTCCAGTCCTAGTTCTTTGAGGTATCTCCATACTGATTTCCACAGTGGTTGCATCAGTCTACACTCCCACCAGCAGTGGAGTAGGGTTCCTCTTTCCCCACAGCCCTGCCAGCATTTGTTATTGGTTGATTTCATGATAGCAGCCATTCTTTCTGGAGTGAAGTGGAATCTCAGCTTTGTTTTCATTTGCATCTCTTGAATGACCAGTGATGTTGAACATTTTTTCATGTATTTATTTGCTATTTCTACTTCTTGGTCTGAGAAATGTCTGTTCATTTCAGATGCCCATTTTTGGATTGGGTCTTTAAATTTGGGAGGTCTGATCTTTTTAAGTTCTTTATAGATTCGAGATAGTAGACCTTTGTCTGAGGAAGAGCAGGTGAAGATTTTTTCCCACATTTTGGGTTGTCTCTTCACATTGCTGGTGGTTTCTCTTGCTGTGCAGAAGCCTTTTAATAAGAAGAGATCCCACTTGTTGATTGTTTGTAGTTCACAGGCAACTGAGGTTTTGTTCATAAAATCTTTTCCTACACCGATGTCTTCAAGGGTTCTACCTAACCTCTGTTCCAACTGGTTCAGAGTTTCTATTTTAATATTTAGATCTTTAATCCATTTTGATTTTAGTTTAGTGCATGGTGAGAGATATAGGTCTAGTTTTAATCTTTGGCAAGTTGAAGCCCAATTTTTCCAGCACCATTTATTAAAGAGGCTATCTTTCCTCCAGTGAGGGTGTTTGGCTCCTTTATCGAAGATGAAGATGGCTGAATGTGTCTGGCATTGTTTCTGCATCTTCTAATCTGTTCCACTGGTCCTCAAGTCTGTTTCTTTGCCAGTACCATACTGTTTTATCACAGTAGCTTTGTAGTATAGTTGCAGGTTGGGGATTGTGATACCCCCGGCCATGTCTCTGTTGCCTAGAATTGCTTTTGCTATTCTGGGTCTCTTCTTGTTCCAAATGAATTTTTGGATTGTTTTCTCAAGGTCTATGAAGTATGCTGCTGGAATCTCAATTGGAATTGCATTAAATCTATATAGCAGTTTTGGAAGTATGGCCATTTTCACTATATTAATCCTTCCTACCCAGGAGCAGGGGATGTCTGTCCATTTTCTGATATCATCTTCAATCTCTCTTTTCAGAGTGCCATAGTTTTCAGAGAAGAGGTCTTTGATTTCTTTTGTTAGGATGATTCCTAGGTATTTCAGTTTTTTGGATGCTATTGTGAAAGGAATTATTTGCCCTATTTCTCTCTCAGTGAGTCTGTCATTTGGGTAGAGGAAAGCTATTGTTTTTTGTGTGTTGACCTTGTAACCAGCTACTTGACTGAATTTGGTTATTAAGTCTAGAAGACTTTTGGTGGAGTTCTTGGGGTCTTCTATATAGAGTATCATGTCATCTGCAAATAATGACAATTTGACTTCTTCATTACCTATCTTTATTCCTTTTATTTCTTTCTCTTGTCCAGCTGCCATGGCTAAAGTTTCCAGAACTATATTGAACAAGAGTGGTGATAGTGGACATCCTTGTCTTGTTCCTGATTTTAGTGTGAAGGGTTTCAGTTTTTGACCATTTAGTATGATATTGGCTGTTGGTTTTTCATAGATGGCTTTTATCAGTTTGAGGTAGAGGCCATCTATTCCAATTTTTTGTAGGGTTTTTATCATAAATGCATGTTGGATTTTGTCAAATGCTTTTTCTGTGTCTATGGAGATAATCATATGGTTTTTGTCCTTGGCTCTATTGATATAGTGTATTACATTGATTGATTTTCATATATTGAACCATCCCTGCATCCCTGGGATGAATCCCACTTGATCAGGGTGTATGATCTTCTTGATGATCTTCTGCATTCTGTTTGCCAGTATCTTATTAAGGATTTTTGCATCTATGTTCATTAGTGAGATTGGCCTATAGTTCTCTTTTTCAGTTGGGTCTTTCTCTGCTTTGGGGATCAAGGTGATGCTTGCTTCCAGGAATGAATTTGGGAGTATTGCTTCCCTTTCAATTTCATTGAAGAGTTTAAACAGTAGTGGCAGCAGTTCCTCTCTAAATGTCTTGTAGAATTCAACAGTGAAGCCATCAGGGCCCGGGCTTTTCTTAGTTGATAAGTATTTAATTACATTTTCAATTTCATTGGTTGATATTGGGTTGTTCAGAATTTTTAGGTCTTCTTCATTCAACTTTGGTAATTCATATGTACCTAGGACTCTGTCCATTTCTTCTGTGTTGTCCATCTTATTGGTGTGTAGGTTCTGGAAGTAGGTATTGATGATCCTCTGGATTTCTGCTGGGTCTGTTGTAATTTGACCCTTTTCATTCCTAATTGCATGTTTGGGGGCCTTTTCTTTCCTTTTTCTGACAAGGTTGGCTAAGGGTTTGTCAATTTTGTTGATTCTTTCAAAGAACCAACTCTTGGCTTCATTGATTTTTTTTGTATCATTCTCTTAGTCTCCACTGCATTGATTTCTCCTCTGATCTTTATAATTTCCTCCCTTGTATGAGCTCTGGGGTTCTCCTGTTCTTCTTTTTCTAGAAGCTTGAGGTGCAGCATCAGGTTGTGTAATTGGGCTCATTCTGTTTTCCTAATATGCGTATTCACTGCTATGAATTTCCCTCATAAGACTGCTTTCATTGTGTCCCACAGATTCCAATATGTTGTATTGTCATTGTCATTTAATTGAAGGAACTGTCTGATTTCTTCTTTAATTTCCTCTATGACCCATTGGTTATTCAGAAGTGTGTTGTTCAATTTCCATGTGTTTATGAAATTTTTTGAGTTTCTTTTGCTATGGATCTCCAATTTCATCACACTATGGTCTGATAATATACAGGGAATAACTTCAATTCCTTTGCACTTACTTAAACATGTTCTATGTGTGAGTATGTGGCCTATTTTGTGGAAGGACCCATGTGCAGCTGAGAAGCATGTGTATTCTGATTTTGTGGGGTGGAAGACTCTGTAAATATCTGTTAAGTTCATTTGTTCAAGAGTTCTATTGAGTTCTAGTATTTCATTACTTATTTTTAGTCTAGTTGATCTATCTATTTGTGACAGTGGGGTGTTGAGGTCCCCCACTACAATTGTATTAGTGCATATATGACTTTTCATATCTGTTAGTATTTGTTTTATATAGTTCGGTGCATTAGTGTTTGGTGCATAGATATTTATGATTGTCATCTCTTCCTCTTGGATTCTTCCCTTTACAAGGATGTAGTGTCCTTCTTCATCTCTCTTAATCAGTGTTGGTTTGAAATCTACTTGATCTGCCAAGAGGATAGCTACTCCTGCTTTTTTTCGGGTTCCTGTCACATGGAGTATTGTTTTCCACCCTTTGACTTTCAATCTTTGAGTTTCATTTTGAATTAAGTGTGTTTCTTGTATGCAGCACATTGTTGAATTTTGCATCTTGACCTATTCTGCCAGCCTATTTCTTTTGATTGGTGAATTGAGACCATTAACATTGATGGTTATAACTGAAACATATTGACTTGTCATTGCCATGACTTTTTCTTTTTGTTGGGTTCTCCCCCTTTCCATTTAATTTCTTGTCATGTCAGATGGGTTCATTCTGCTTTGCTTCCTGGGGTTGTGATCCTCTATGTCTGTTCCTAGGATATTGTGTAAAATTCTTTGGAGTGCTGGTTTGGTGTTCACAAAGTTCCTAAGGTGCTCTTTGTCATGAAAGTATCTTATTTCTCCATCCATTTTGAAAGATAATTTTGCAGGGTACATCAATCTGGGTTGGAGGCTGTTTTCTTTTAGGGCTTGGAATATGTCACTCCAAGCTCTTATTGCCATGATGGTTTGTGTGGGGAAGTCTGCTGTGATTCTGATGGACTTTCCTTTGTATGTGATTTGTTTCTTTTCTCTAACTGCTTGTAGAACTTTGTTCTTCTGTTGAGTTTCTGGAATCTTAACAATTATATGCCTATGTGTAGATTTTTTTTTATCAAGACTATTTGGAGTCCTATATGCCTCACTTATCTGTATGTCAAGCTCTTTTCCCATGCTTGGGAAGTTTTCTGCCATTATTTCTGGGAAGAGATTTTTTATGTCATCTGCACTCTCTCCTGTTTCTTCATTGAGCCCAATCAGTCTTATCTTATTCTTCTTTGCATCATCTAGCAGCTGATGGATTGATTTCTCATGTTCCCTTATAATTTGGAAGCAATTTTTCTTTTCCTGGTCACTAATTGCAATCTTATCTTCTATATCTGAAATTCTGTCCTCACATTGGCTCATTCTGCTGTGTAGACTTTCAGTGGAGTTTTTCATGTCCTGGAAATCTATTTGCATCTGTTTTATGGATTCCATTTGTTTCTTATGTTGGGATTCCATCATGTTCCTGAGCTCCTCTCTAGATTTATTAATGATGTCTTGCACTAGGGGCACAATTTCTCCTGTTATCTGAGAAATTATTTCTGATTTTATTTTTACCAGATCCTCTTTTGTTGCCAGTTCAGTGGGTCCAGGTGGTTGAGTATCAGAGTGTTCCATCTCATTTCCCTTTGGGGTTGCTGTAGGTGATCTGGGAGTCTGGTTTTGAGACTTATTTATGTGTTTTCTCATTTTGACTGGGGGGTGCTGTTTGCACCTGCACAGATTACCTCCTCTGAGCTGGGAGTGGTGGAACAGGGGCCGGGAGCAGCAGTAGTTATGGTGACCCAAAAGCCCTTTTCTGTGGGCTGGGAGCAGTGGGAGGGATAGTAGCCGGACACCCCCTTCCTCTGCTCCAGGAGCAGTGGGATGGCAGCTCAGAAGCCCCTGTCTCTGGGCTGGGAGCAGTGGGAGGGATGGTGACCGGGAAGCCCCTTCCTCTGGACCAGGAGCAGTGGGACAGAAGGTGGCCCAAAAGCCCTTTCCTCTGGGCTGGGAGCAGTGGGAGGGATGGTGACCGGGAAGCCCCTTCCTCTGGACCAGGAGCAGTGGGACAGTGGCTCAGAAGCCCCTACCTCTGGGCCAGGAGCAGAGGGACTCCATACCATGGTCTGGTGGTATGGTGTCCTTTGTGTCTTTGTAGTGTGGAACCAGGTGGCTGCCTGTCTGCAGTGGGCTGATTTGGTGTCCTCCAGGAGACTTGGGACCTCCACAGGGCAAGCACAGACCTGCCTGTCTGCAGTGGGCTGACTTCTGACTCAGCGTGTTCCATGCGACTCGGTACCTTGGTAGGGCATGTGCAGACCTGCCTGTCTGCAGTGGGCTGACTGGGCGTCTTCTGCACGACTCAGGATCTCTGCAGGGAGTGCACAGACCTGCCTGTCTGCAGCGGGCTGACTCCTGACTCAGCATGTTCCACAAGACCCGGGACCTCGGTAGGGCGTGGGCAGACCTGCCTGTCTGCAGCGGCAAGTCTTTGAATTTTTATTCTATCCTCACTGTCAAGGCAGGAAACGGTAAATGGCTTCACATCAACAGCATTCTAGAGAGATGGTGGAGGGCAAAAGTGGGCTCTTAGGTAGGACCCCACTGTTGGCTTGGGACTTCCAAAGAGTTTTTAAGAAAGAATTTGTGGAGCATACCAGTGTGGACAGAGTGGTCCTGGGTTGACTGAGCCCTGCTTGGTCTGGCTTGCTGTGCCCACTTGTGACCACGAGCTGGTAAGGACCCCCTGGGCACACCGACCAGCCACCAGCAACAGCCCTTGCACCCCCACCTCTAGCCTCTTGGCTGTGGAGCTACCTGGTTCCACACTGCAGAGGCACAGGGGGACATAAAGGCCATTGTCTTGAGCTGCAGAAGTGAACAATAGAGAGAGGGCCTCTCTCAGGCTCCCTGATGAAAACTGAAGCCCACTGGAAAAGTGAAGAGAATCTCTGCAATAGAGGCACACCAGAACACCATACTTGGTAAGTTGGAGGGATCATCACCTCCCATCGGAATCTGGACTATCTTCAGGAGAAAGGCAGCTGGAACCTGCAATAGAACCTTGCACAGTTCAACCCTGCAGGAGGATAGGGAGCTCAACTTGGGACTTGCAGCCAGATATCTGCCTGAATTTCACTGGTCTGTGACTGGCTTACTGAGACTCATTGATTTATAACTACACACTGCTGCCCACTTTGTCTATTGTGACAGCAAAGACATAATCTGAAGGAGGCCCATTGTTTTTATCTTTTATTTGTTATTTTCAAAATTATCACTATTTTTTTACTCTTATTTTTAATTTTTTTCTTCTTTTTCTACTCTTAAAATTTTTAATTTTCTCTTTTTTCTTTCTTTTCTCTTTTCTTTCTCTCTCTCCCTCCCTGGGTCCCTTACTGTCCCACATTGTTCTTCATCTCCCTTTGTGTTCCTGTTCTGGCCCTAATTTGTATTTCTTCTTTATTTTTCTCTTCTTCTCTTTCCTTCTCTTGCTTGTGTGCTCTGGCCTCATTGCTAACCTTCCCCTATCTTTCTACCTACCTATCCTTCCCTCCCCAACTCCTTCTAACCCCCCATCCCAAAGGGTAAAGTTGCTACATTGAAGAATTTATTCACTATAAACATATATTGGGTTGGTCCTTGATCTTGATTTAATTCACACAGTTAAAGGTGATAGATTAATAGCTACCACAAATTGCCATTTTCTAAGAGGTACTTGAAGCTATTGTGTTGCTGATGGTATCACTTGGGTAAAGGTGTTGTGCTTGATCTGATCACTGGTCCTTCCTGGGATAATGAAAATGAGACAGCCTCAGAGCCATTAGAGACTCAAAACCTAAAGACCAGCTATATCTGGAAGACACCTCTGAGAAGCAATCATTCCATAAGGGTTTTAATTACAAGCAACAAAGATACTTACAATAAGCAACTTCAAAGTATCAACCCAGGAACTAAACCAAAGACAGTACCAAAAACAAAAATGAGAAGATATTTAAGCAAGACTTCCACCCAACAAAAGGCAAATTCTGGGGGAAACAAGGTGGAAAAGTCTGATAATCAACCACCTGGACACACTAAACTGATAGCACAGGAAGTAACAAAGCAGATGCATGAGGCTCTAGAAAAATTCAAAGCAGAAATAATCTCCCAGATAACTACAGAGATCGTGAGCAGAGTGAAAAACATGATTAGAGGCTCTGGAACAGAAACAGATAAAAAATAGATGAGCTCTGAAACATGCTGGAAGCCATGAATACCCAGCATAACAAAGAAATGGAAACCATGATCACTCAACATAAGAATGAAATGGAATCCATGAAACAGATTCAAACAGATATCCAAGAGATTAAAAATTCCATTGAAAGCATGCACAGCAAATTAAGGGAATCTGAAGATAGAATATCAGATATAGTAGACAGGATTGTGGTTAAGGACCATGAAAACAGAGATTTCTTAAAAACGGTAAGTTACCACAAGAAAACCCAGCAGCTGCTAGATGATGCAAAGAATAACACAAGACTGATAGAGGTCCACGACAAAACAGGAGAAAGTACAATTGACATACAAAAAACTGTTTACAGGAGTCATAGTAGAAAACTTCCCAGAAAGAGGTGGATAATTGGACATACAGATAAGTGAGGCATATTGAACTCCAACAAGCCACGATCAAAAAAAATCTACACCTAGACATATAATAGTCAAGATCCCAGAAACCCAACAGAAGAACAAACAGAAGAAGATATAGAAATTCAAAACACCCCAATACAATGAGTGAAATTGAAAATGTAATAAAAAATTTACCAACAAAGAAAAGCCCAGGCCCTGATGGCTTCACTGTTGAATTCTACAAGACATTTAAAGAAGAACTATTACCATTACTCTTTAAACTCATCAAGAAAATTGAAAGGGAAGCAAGGCTTCCAAATTCATTCCTGGAAGCAAGTGTTACTTTGATTCTAAGACCAGGGAAAGACCCAATGCAAAAGGAGAACTACAGGCCAATCTTCCTAATAAACATAGATGCAAAAATCCTCAACAAGATACTGGCAAACAGAATACAGAGGCTCATCAGGAAGATCATATTTTCTTGACCAAGTTGGATTTATTCCAAGGATCCAAGGATGGTTCAACATATTTAAATTAATAAATGTAATACACCGTATTAACAGAGTCAAGGACAAAAACCATATGATCCTCTCAATAGATGCAGAGAAAGCATTTGACAAAATCCAACACCCATTCATGATAAAAACCCTTTTGAAAATTGGAATAGAAGGTCTTTATCTCAACTTGATTTAGGCTATCTATGAAAAACCAACAGCCAACATCATATTAAATGGCAAAAAACTGAAAATCTTTGTGCTAAAATCATGAACAAGACAAGAATGCCCCCTTATCACTACTCCTGTTTATTATAGTTGTGGAAACATTAGCCATGGCAGTTAGAAAAGAGAAAGAAATAAAAGGAATAAAGACAGGAAAGGAAGAAATTAAACTGGCATTATTTGCTGATGATATGATATTCTACATAGGAGACCCAAAAAATTTCTGCCAAAATACTTCTAGACTTAATTGACATATTCTGTAGAGTAGCTGGATATAAGGTCAACACTCAAAGAACAATAGCATTCTTGTACACAAATAACAGACTCACTGAGAGAGAAATTATGGAAACAATTCCTTTTACAATAGCGTCCAAAAAAATGAAATATCTAGGAATCAGTCTAACAAAGGAAGCAAAAGACCTCTACACTGAAAACTACAGCACTCTGAAAAAGGAGATCAAGGAAGATATAAGAAAATTGAAAGACATCCCTTGTTCCTGGGTAGGAAGAACCAATATAGTGAAAATGGCCATACTTCCAAAACTACTATATAGATTTAATGCAATACCAATTGAAATTCTAACAATATACTTCACAGAACTAGAGAAAACAATCCAAAAATTCATTTGGAACCAGAAGAGACCTAGAAGAGCAAAAGCAATTTTAAGCAACAGAGACATGGTTGGGGGTATAACAATCCCCAACTTGAAACTACACTACAAAGCTACTGTGCTAAAAACAGCATGGTACTGGCAAAGAAACAAACCCAAAGATCAGTGGAATATATTAGAAGATGCAGAAACAACTCCAGACATACTCAGCCACCTCATCTTTGACAAAGGAGCCAACCACCTTCATTGGAGGAAAGATATCCTGTTCAATAAATGGTGTTGGAAAAACTGGATTTCAACCTGCCAAAGATTAAAACTAAACCCATACTTATCACCATGTACTAAACTAAGATTGAAGTGGATTAAAGATCTTAAAGATCTAAATATTAAGACAGAAACACTAAACTTGCTGGAAGATAAGTTAGGTAGAATTCTTGAAGACATTGGCATAGGAAAAGACTTTATGAACAAAACTTCAATAACATGGAAACTAGCAAAAAATCAAAAACTGGGATCTCATCTTATTAAAAAGCTTCTGCACTACAAGAGAAACTACTAACAGAGCTAAGAGACAATCTACAATGTGGGAAAATTCTTTTAGCACCTATAACTCAGACAAAGGGCTGCTATCTAGAATATATAAAGAACTGAAAAAAATCAGACCCCCCAAATTCAAAGATGCAATTCAAAAATGGGCATCTGAAATGAACAGACATTTCTCAGACAAAGAAGTAGAAATAACAAATAAACACATGAAAAAATGTTCAACATCACTGGTCATTTGAGAGATGCAGATGAAAACAACACTGAGATTCCACCTGACCCCAGAAAGAATGGCTGCTATCATGAAATCAACCAATAACAAATGCTGGTGGGGGTGTGGGGAGAAAGGATCCCTGCTCCATTGTTGGTGGGAATGTAGATTGGTGCAACCACTGTGGAAATCAGTATGGAGATACCTCAAAGAACTAGGATTAGAAGTCCCATTTGACCCAGTTATCCCTTTGCTGGGTATCTTTCCAAACGAATTAAAAGAATCATACCACAGAGATATAGGTGCACTCATGTTTATAGCGGTACAGTTTGTAATAGCTAAATCTTGGAAACAGTCCAAGTGCCCATCAACTGGAAACTGGATAAAAAAGATGTCGGGGTTTTTTTATAAAATGCAGTACTACTCAGCCATAAAGAATGAGAAACTAGAGACATTTATAGCTAAATGGATGAATATTGAGGCCATACTCTTAAGTGAAATAAATAAATAGGACACACATGTGTAAATACTGAATAGTTTCTCTGGTGTCAGAAACTGAAAGTGTAAATAAGGATTAAAATGAATAATTGATCATTTGAAATAGGAAGAAAAGGTCCAAATGGGTAGGGGTGGCGGGAGGGGAAGGGGAAAGGAAAGAAGGGAAAGGAAAAATTATGAGGAAAGAAAAAAAAAAGGAAATGGAGTCTGCGTAAATAGGGAAGGGGGGAGGGGGTGAAAAGTGCACAGGGAATGGAAAAAAAATAAGAACCAAGATATATCGTGTACAGGTACAAGCATCCAATGATAAATGTAAATGTATTGTATACCTAAAATGTACCAATAAAAATTTAAGGGTGGGGAGGGAGGAAAGGAAAGAATTTGTGAAAAGGGGCACTTAGAATTACCAATAGCCATCTAAATTAGGAAAATTATTCATGGGAAATCTGCACAGGTCAAGAGCAAATATGAGCATGTGAAGTTCCTAAGTGAAGAGATGTGCAATACTACACAACCACCATGAAAAGCAAGTCTGTTGATGTTCATTGAGGGTTTGGAAGCATCTCTCCACAGAGATTCCTAAAAGCTGGACACTTATAGAGTCAAAGTGGTGACTGTAAGCAGCATAGTTAGTAATATGAATGCCACACATCGTCGTGTTTTGCTTACTTGGTGCAGATGTGATGCTGAGCTCTCCTATGTTTGCTCACTTAAAACCCACAGTCAGGTCAGCCTGTATCAGTGATTGATACTGTAATGTCCATTCTTCAGAAAAGGAAGCAGAGTTTCAGAGAAGTGAAAGAAATTATTTCAGGCTATACATTTAAGCTAATCCACTGCAAACAGCAACACTGCCTGGGACAGTCATATATCTGCACACTTCAGTTGTTGCAGGTATACAACATGTATGTTCATTCATCACTTCACAATTACAGTCATTATACCGTACTCTATGTTATTAATAATTAATTAAAAGACATATATATCACCATATAATAAAGTTACTCTTTACTACTTTAACAGCTGCATGTGAATATAATTTCTTTTGAAACCATAGTATTTTATTCAATATATTTAGGAACATTATCCTCAGAAAGAATAATTCAGCTTCCTACTCCACCAAAAGGGTCCACAGCCCAAGAAAAGATTAAAACTCTCTGGTACAGAATATATAAATGAGACAAAGAGATTATTTTCCTATAGGAAAGAAAATTCCCTTTTATAAGCAGCAATATGGAGAGTAATAAAAACATGAAGTCCAGCCACGGAGAAGCACACAGTGTCAGAGCGATCGGCAGGCTGCAAGGAGATGGGCGGAGCTTAAGTGGACAGACACAAGGGCAGAGACAAGGACACGTTGGAGAGGGCTAGAGATAGAGTACACCAAGAACACTCAAGGGCAGAGGGGAAACAGGATCAGGCCCGTCACAGGAACCCAAAAAGCACTATTCTAGTGGGCTTTCTATTCTGTTGGGGTTTTTTCAGTTTTGACGTCACTCTGTCTCCACACAGCTAGAATGATGGGCCATTTCATGTTTTTGAAGAATAATCACCATAGCAATCTTGAGCTGTTCCCCGGAAATTGAAATCAAGAGGTTATACTGTTCAGAAAAGCCAGCAACTTACTCAAAAGATTTGAGATGAAAAAAAAGTGTTCCCCATCAAAATCTCTAGGCCATAAGTATTTGATCCCCTTTAATTCTTTTTTTCATCTGCACTAATTCGTGCCCTAGAAATCTCAACATAACTAATTTAATTATAGATAAGAGCATACAGAACCAAGTGACTATTTTAGTAAGGATGCTTGAGCATTGCCTAAGTCTTAATGGATACTAAAAGAGAGATCCCATGAGGCCACTAACTTCATTTTAATCAAGTACTTTAGTATTTGCTATCTTTCTAGGGTAAAAGTACTCTCAAAGGAAGTTATTCTTTCAGAAATGTTAGTTTAGTAGTGAACAGAATTTATGAACAACACATCCAAAAGCAGGTATGGCATTCATTCTTTTAAACTCCTATATTTAGGTACAAAATATGAATGAAGCAATCAATTTCTACCAGCAAATGTCCTTCCAAAGTAATTGAGTCCTAAATGCAGAATCAAAATAGTTTGCCATAGACTCAAGGAAGTGTTCTGTTCTAAAGGATGTTCTGACTGATAGTAAATTTAATAATCTTTTAAAATGTCAAGTTGTTTTAACTCCAGGTCTGTATCTCTAGGGCATAATGTGTTAAAAATTCAATATCATGAGACCATCCTTTGCTTGAGTTTTGGGTTTAAAAAATAAGAGCAAAAATTAAGACTCTGCCTTGCTTTTCCTCCTTAGAAGCTCAAATAACTTGCCTGAATTACTGATTTGTAGGAAGCTATTTTAAAATGAAAGCAATAATAATTTTAAGTTTGTAATCTCCATTCAGATAGTTTCTTGTACTACCAAATAATTAGGAATCTAAGCTAGAATCTAGCTTCCAAGCTAGACTAACCATAGGGTAAAAATAAAATTTAAAAGATAATGAAACAATATATTAGTTAAACATTCATCAATTGTATAAAAGTACTATTCTTCAGTAAATGTTTAACTATATTGAGGACAAAATAATTGTCTACGTGCTTAATATAAGTGAATTAATATATTGATATTTAAATATCTTACTGGCTAAAACTTATTATATTCACAAATACAGTGACTATAGCTTTATATAGATAACTTAATTGATTTAATAATTTAAAATATTCAAAATGAGACTATGTAAATGTAATTTAGCCTTGCTAAAAATATCTTACTTTGTATAATTATATCTTGTTAAGAATGAAGCTGATCATCTTTGATAAAGGAGCTAAACACCCTCACTGGAGGAAAGATAGCCTCTTTAATAAATGGTGCTGGAAAAATTGAGCTTCAACTTGCCAAAGATTAAAACTAGACCTATATCTCTCACCATGCACTAAACTAAAATCAAAATGGATTAAAGATCTAAATATTAAAATAGAAACTCTGAACCAGTTGGATCAGAGGTTAGGTAGAACCCTTGAAGACATCAGTGTAGGAAAAGATTTTGTGAACAAAACCTCAGTTGCCTGTGAACTAGCACAAACAATCAACAAGTGGGATCTCTTCTTATTAAAAGGCTTCTGCACAGCAAGAGAAACCACCAGCAATGTGAAGAGACAACCCAAAATGTGGGAAAAAATCTTCACCTGCTCTTCCTCAGACAAAGGTCTACTATCTCGAATCTATAAAGAACTTAAAAAGATCAGACCTCCCAAATTTAAAGACCCAATCCAAAAATGGGCATCTGAAATGAACAGACATTTCTCAGACCAAGAAGTAGAAATAGCAAATAAATACATGAAAAAATGTTCAACATCACTGGTCATTCAAGAGATGCAAATGAAAACAAAGCTGAGATTCCACTTCACTCCAGAAAGAATGGCTGCTATCATGAAATCAACCAATAACAAATGCTGGCAGGGCTGTGGGGAAAGAGGAACCCTGCTCCACTGCTGGTGGGAGTGTAGACTGATGTAACCACTGTGGAAATCAGTATGGAGATACCTCAAAGAACTAGGACTGGAAGTCCCATTTGAACCTGCTATTCCACTGCTGGAGATCTTCCCCAAAGAATTAAATGAATCATACCACAGTGATATATGTGCACCCATGTTCATATCAGCACAGTTTGTAATAGCTAAAACTTCGAAACAGCCCAAATGCCCACCGACTGGAGACTGGATAAAGAAAATGTGGTGTTTTTTTTTTATAAAATGGAGTACTACTCAGCCATAAAAAATGAGAAATTAGAGACATTTATAGCTAAGTGGATGCACATTGAGGTGATACTCTTAAGTGAAATAAATAGGACACATGTATAAATACCAAATAGTTTCTCTGGTGTGAGAAACTGAAAGTGTAAATAAGGACTAAATGTATAATAGGTAATGTGAAATAGGAAGAAAGGGGGCAAAGGGGAAGGAAGTGGGAGGGGCAGGGGAAAGGAAAGAAGGGAACGGAAAAATGATGAGAAATGGAAAAAATGGAAATAAAGTCTTTGTAAATAGGGAAGGGTGGAGGGGGTGAAGGGAGGACTAGGAATGGGGAAAAAATAAGAACCAAGATGCATCATGTAAAGGTACAATTCCCAATGAGAAATGTAATTGTGTTGTATACCTACAGTGTACCAATAAAAGAATTTAATAAAAAAAAAGAATGAAGCTGATCTCTGAAATAGTTTTAATAAGATTTCTACATATTAGTTAGTAGATGTATTATTGAAAGCAATGCTCTGCTCCTTCTCAATGGTCATCATTTATTCTGCAATCTTGGAGTCCTCAGGAGCATAACACACTCTCTTAACATTCTCTTTTTCCTCACCAACATTAGTGAGGAAGATGGGAAGGTTTTCCCTAAGATTTAGTCATTTCTCTTGAACAAATACTTCTTGGATTTTTGTAAGATTTTACTTACTTTCCTGAGTTCTGAAAAATTGATTTTGACAAATTTCACCACTGTTATTACTTTTGAGAGGTGAAAATTTTCAGAAGTATTTATGGTAATTTTCTTCTCAAAGTGCTGCAACACTTGATGCTATTTTAATGATATTTTTAAATTTTGAATTCTGATTTTCATTACTAGCATATGAACGTATTATTGGTTTGATATATTAATCTTTTATGTTTCTTTGCAA
The DNA here is from genome assembly GCF_053883595.1 of Heterocephalus glaber. Classification (NCBI taxonomy): domain Eukaryota; kingdom Metazoa; phylum Chordata; class Mammalia; order Rodentia; family Bathyergidae; genus Heterocephalus; species Heterocephalus glaber. The sequence continues at coordinate 7,176,489 of NW_028258413.1, forward strand.
AATTTTCTTACTAATTTAAACACCTTTATTTTTCCACTAAATTTTTTCCTTGGACTATGGTGCCTTTTTACTTTCCTTTTCTCTGCATTAGTGGATAACCTACTGCCTCCAGTAAAATGTTGAGTAGAAGCAGTGAAAGTGTCCACATTACCCTTGATTCTGATTTTAAGGGAAGAATATTCAGGATTTCGCTATTAAGAGTGATGTATGTGGAATGATTTTTATAGAAACCCAGCATCAAGTTGAGAAGTGGCTGAGGTTTTTTTTTTAATGAGAAATATATGTAGGATGTTGTCAAATATATTTTAAGCATGATTAAATTGACAGTTTCTTTAGTTGGGTAATATGATCAACTACATTTATTAATTTGTGAATATTGACCTAACCTTGAACTACTATGGTAATTCCCAGTTGGTCTTTGATGATTTAACAACTTTTGGCATATCATTGAATTCTGTTTGTTCAAATTTTGCTTTAAAAAGAATCTACTTTCTTGAGCATTACTTGTTAATAATTTATTTTCTTGTAACGTCATTGTGAAGTTGTGATTTCACACTAATGCAGGCCTCTCAGAATTAAGGTGAGGTGGATTCTTTTACATTCAATATTTTGGAATAGTTTGTGTAGGTAATTGATAGAATTTCTTCCTTAAATTTGATAGAACTGATCAGTGACAACTGGACCTGAAATTCTCTTTGTGCAAAGGATTTAAACTACAAATTCAACTAATTTAATAGCTATAACACTACTTTGGTTTTCTATTTTGTATCTTTTGAGGGCTAGCAATTTGTAATTATTCAAGGAATTTATTCGCTTCATCTATGTAGTCAACAGTCTGTGGTAAGACTGGTCATGATATTCACCTATTATCCTTTTATAATATCTACGGAACTTGTAGTGGTTTCATAGCTCTAACTCCTGGCATTGAAAACTTTGGTCTTCTTACTTTTCCTACTCTATTGGGCTGAAGGTTTAAAATTTTATTGATATTTTTAGAGAATAAGATTTGGGTTATTTTTACTTTCTCTGTTTGTGAGTTTATGTTTGCTTTGCTATTTTAATATTTTCTTACATTGGAAGCTGGCTTTTTTATATTTGGGGATTTATTTTCTAGTAATGACTTTATGTAATATAGATTTGTCTCTTTTCACTACATTTTAAATGATTTGATATATATGTCTTCATTTTTACTCACCTAATGCTTTTCTTAAGTTTTTTATATTTTTGTGGAAACACTAATTATTTACAAATATTTTATTTAATTTCCAAACATTGTAATGTTTGAGTTAGTCATTTTTATCTTAAATTTATTTTTAGAGCACAAATTTAACTTTTTTAAATTTGTTTTATGGCTTCAAATATCCTAAAAATATCAATCACACTCTTGAAAGCAATGTGTTTTCTGCTGTTTTGTGGGTGCTCTGTAAATGTTAAGTGAATTTGATGCCAATTAATGTCTCACAATAAGAAAATATTTACATGTCCTTGTTAATAAAATAATTTTATTATAAAGTTAAAACTTTCCTAACACAGAACTACACACCCAGATGGCTTCATTGTTGAATTATACCAAAATAAATATGCAAAAATTACTAGCAAATCTGTATACAATTTTCCAGGGAACTGAAGAGGAGTGAATATTACCAAATTATCCCAATAGGTTTTGAATTACTCTAATCCCAAACCACTTTCTTGAACCCATTCATCACACATTCTCTCACCTTGACACCTTGACTTGAGACTCATTTTGGAAGTTTCCCCTTGAGAAGTAATGTGGATACATTTGTATCATTTTAAGCCCTCCTTCTGGGAGGTCCACTATGGCAGTGTGTTATGGTTTGGATCTAAAATGTCTCCCAGAGCCCCCTGTGTTCAGAAGTGGAGCTTTTAAGGTGAATGGATCATGAGAGGGCTATGCTCATCAGTAGACTGACCCATTGCTGAGTCTGTAGCTGACTGTCTATTAGGAGGGGCCCAGTTGGAGGATCACTGGGGAATGACCTAGAAGATTATGTTCTTGTCCTCAGCTCTTCCTTTTAGTCTCTTTGGCTCTTCGCTGCCATGGGTTGAGCAAATTTCCTCTGCAATTCCCTTCCATCATCCATTTCTGCTTTAGAGCCAGTTGACTCTGGATTGAATCTCTGAAATTGTGAGCCATATAAACCTCTCCTCCTTAATTGGGGAGTGTCAGGTATTTTAACCCAGCAATGTGAAAGCTGACTGATACACAGCAATGGGAACCTAATACAGGTTCCCAGTATTACAGATTTTTACAGATACAGCCACGATCCCCATAGTTCCCAGGTAGCTGAATCAAGAGCTTAATAGATTTCACTTAATAGGTTTTAAAAAGTTTTTTATTATTAAGCACTTGAAAAATAATTGCCCATGATAGCTGCATATTAGTATACTGTATGGGAGGACCATAGCTAATTAATCCTCTAGCTCAGAATACTAAGGCAATTCCCAATGCATTACTATTATAATAATGTTATAATGAAGATTCTTACATGTTAGTTATTACATGAAAATTCTACTAATCTCACCAGGTTAGGCCCCTAAAACTATAATAGTTGAGTCCCAAAGTGCAGCTGTATGTGACATATCCCAACTCCCGTTTCACCCTTTACCTCTCCCCTTCTCACTCTGTCCATCTCTTTGTCCCCTTGCCCTTTGAGAACAATCCTTCTCCTCCTTCCTGCTATCCATCTGTTACTTTGCTCTTTATCTTTATTCTGTAAATATTATGTATTACAAACATATACACAAAAAGGGAGGAGGATCAAGGGATGGTTGGAGGGAGGAGGCAGGGCAGGAAGGGGATGAAAAAAGGAACGAAGATGTGTTGTGTTCATGCACCAACTCCACACAAGGGTGTAAACATTCCAAACTATGCACATGTACTAATAAGCTACAATAAAAGATTTAAAAGTCCCATATGATGCCTAGGTTAACACTATCATAATAAAAATGTAAGTACCAATATTTATGTACTCTTTATAAATGTAGATATTTTCATTTTCACCCATTTATTTATTGCCAATTATTTAAGTACTAAAGAATGGATCATCATTGCTTTTATTTTGAGTTTTTTGTACAATTGGTGATAGGATCTTAAAAGGAAAACTGTGCTTTGTTTATATTTAGTAAAATGTGTAGTTTTTTCAAATGCAAAAGATCACACATTCATAGAGCTACTGTTGCATTCATGGTTACATACGTGTTCCTTTGGAAAGATTTAATGACAAATCTCTACCTTCCTAGAATCTATAATCTCACTGTAAATCATAAAGCTGGCTATCATTTAATGAACAATTATATTCATTGAAATGCTATAATGAAGCATTTGACATATTTACTCATTGAAACTTTATAGTAATTTTATGGAGAAGTTATTATAACCAATTTTGTGAGACAAAATCAAGATTCAGATTTCAAGAGATAAGGTTTACCATTTGGTTGATAGGTGCAGCACTGTGACAAGGGCTAAAAGACTTTTCTAGGTAAAATTCATTTAAATAATTTAATGTAAGGTAAATTTAGTACTTGGTGATGGAAGAGGGGAATGTAGTAAATTCGCATCCCAGCACATTTCATTAATACATATTTCATCGTTTCTGGATTCTATGTCATTATCTACATTACTTTTCTCCTAAGTAAGTCTTATTTTTCTTTAAAAGAAAAGCTAACAATGCCCACATTATAATTTTGCATGCACATTTCTAACCCAGAAGCACTCTCCCATCCATTCCACTACACAATAGGCTGTAGGACAGCAGCTGCTTAGACACTGTCTACTCTTCTGCCTGTCAAACACTGAACCCTCTGAGTATTTGCTTCAAATTGCTCGGTTATTATTCAGTACTAGAATACTGTCATAACTATCCATGAAAATCTTTTATGTATATGTCTTACTTTAGCCTCCTTATCATTCAATTTGCTCTTAGTAGACAGAAATATTTCCCAGGCTCAATGATGAATCATAACGGAAGAACAGATTATTAAAATTGTGTACTAATATATGATCCATGTTACATCTCCTTTTTAAAATGTATTTTGATTTATTTGTGATTTTTAAATGTCATAAAAATCTCTACGTGTGACTATTTGGCCTACTAAGAGTATGTAGGTACATTTAAAATAATAAAAATAAATATCACTTGTGATAATGAATCATAAGTCAATGATCATCTTTTGTTGATTCATTTCCTCTGATTTATTTGCCTGCAAATAGAAACCAGCGGTTAAAAAACTACAAAGTCCTTCCATCCACATCTGTCTCTACTACACAGCTCGAAAAGACTAGACAGTCTGTCTTCTTTCATATGTGGGGCTTTCTGTTTCACACAGTTTTGCACAAGAACTAATCCCAGTGGGAATGCTGTAATTTTTGCCATGAAAGTACAGAGGTACTGCAGGAAATGTCCCTCAAATTCTTGGGGCACCCTTCTCACAGGAAAGAACTGTAAGGTGGACACTTGCTTAAAAAATCATAAAGACCACAATTTTAGCTTACAGGTAGTTATTCCTAACTGAGGAAGTTGGTTAACTCTGGCCAGCCTCTTCATGCCTCCCTGGGGCATCCAGAACCCTTATGTGCCCTACATCTTACCTCTCCTCCTCGCTATGCTTCCTTAGATATCATGAGCTTACATTTATCTGTAGTGGAATTTACAATTAGGGCAAACACCCCAATGACACTAATAAAAACCTGCTTGAGGTTTAACAGGATGGGAGTGCATAAAAATTATACCAGGCCTTCACATTAGCAGCCAGGCATACATATTTGACCTCCCCTCTTTTTAAAAAGGAAATGAGGAGTTATACCATCCATTGCGTCCAGACCTTCCATTCCAGAAATCCCCCTGCTTTGCCCCATTCAGCACAAAGAAGCTAAAACAGAAAAGCCACCCGTTCCTCTCCACAGGGACAGAAGGGACTGATAGTGAGGAATTCAGCTGAGTGGTTTTCCAGGGAAAGAGATTTTCAACAAAATTCCTTCCTTCTGTAATCTCCTCGCCTAATCTTGTAATGACCCATTCCTCTCACATGGTTTTCTGAATTCTGAAGAGAGGCCCCTTCAAAACCCCTGCCCCTCCTGAGCACACAGGAATTGATATGCAGAAAAGTAATGCCGTCTGCCTGAATAAAGAATGTAGGTACTGGTCTCAGGGAGCTTGAGGTCTGGTTTGATTTTGAGGAGGAAATGAAAATACTGTGCTCTGTAGAGGAAAAGTCCCACTTAGCACTGGGCTTTCCTACCCATCGTCTCCTGAACTCCTTCCTCTCAGAAAAGACTTTTATGCTCCCGAGGCCCCTAAGGTGGAGATCTGAGGTGACAAAAAACCCTTGTATCTTTTTCAGAGCCACCTGTGAATAAGTCCATTTCCTTCACTGATTTCTGTCTTCTGATTCTTCCTGTGGATTGGGCAACAGTACAGACCTTAAAGACCAGTAACGTAATTCCACCTCATCCCAGAAAGAATGGCTGCTATCAAAAAATCAACCAATAACACATGCTGGCGGGGGTATGGGGAGAAAGGAACCCTTCTCCATTGTTGGTGGGAGTGCAGACTGGTGCACCACTGTGGAAATCAGTATGGAGATACCTCAAAGAACTAGGACTAGAGGTTCCATTTGACCCAGCTATTCCCCTGCTGGGGATCTTCCCCAAAGAATTAAAAGAATCATACCACAGCAATATATGTGCACCTATGTTTATAGTGGCACAATTTGTAATAGCTAAGGTTTGGAAACAGCCCAAGTGGCCATCAACTGGAAACTGGATAAAGAAGATGTGGGGTTTTTTTTATGAAATGGAGTACTACACAGCCATAAAGAATGAGAAACTAGTCACTTATAGCTAAATGATACATATTGAGGCCATACTCTTAAGTGAAATAAATAGGACACACATGTGTAAATACCAAATAGTTTCTCTGGTGTGAGAAACTGGAAGTGTAAATAAGGATTAAAATGAATATCTGATAATTTGAAATAGGAAGAAAAGGTCCAAAGGGGTAGAGGAAGTGGGAGGGGTAGGGGAATGGAAAAACTATGAGAAAAGGAAAAAATGGAAACAAAGCCTTTGTAAATAGGGAAGGGAGCACAGGGAACGGGGAAAAAATAAGAACCAAGATATATCATGTCAAGTACAAGCACCCAATGATGAATGTAAATGTATTGTATACCTAAAATGTACCAATAAAAGAATTTAAGCAAAAAAAAAAAAAAAAGACCAGTAACATAAAAGAAAATGTTGAGCTTTCCCTGGGCTGACTTGCTAAGCTGACTGTAAGGTACAACGGTGTTACAGAGATAAGGAGGACAAAGAACTGAAGCTGCTCCTTCAAGTGTACTAAAAGCAAAAGCCCAGTGCTGCTGCACAGTGGGCCCGACGGTTGGATCCCAAGCTCTGCTCCACTGCTCACTGTGCGGATGAATCAGGCTTTCAGGCTCGGGGGACAGAAGAAAAGGGGGCAGCACATGCTCTGGGCTGCGGTTATACAGAAGGGTCCTGGGGTGCAGCCCAAGCTCAAGTGGGTGCGGGGGGGTGACTGCCTATTCTCTACCTGTACTCACGGGACTTCCTGTTCCTGATTCTTATATAAGAGACCGGGAAGTTTCTGTTCCATTTCAACAAATTAAAAGACTGAACAAACTCAGTTGTCTCCTTATATCTGTAAGAGAAGTAAGGTCACTGGGAAATCATTTCCCCTCACATTTTCAAGACAGACTGGCAAACATGGAGAATCAATGCCAGGATGAGAAACCCTGAACTGTAGTGGATGAACTACTGGAGGATCCATGTGGATGAGATTTAAAACCTCCAGATGGATTCCATAATGAACATAGTGGGGTTCCATGCTTTTGTGAGTTTTGTCTCTTAAGACCTTGGTTGGATTCTTAAAGTAAATATCTGAGAATCTCATGCTTCCTTCACAGGAAGGAGCAAAGGAGCCATTTTTAAATACTCTACACAGAACATTGTTTTCTTAAATGAGTCTTCCTCCAGGAGAAATTATTTAAGTAGAGACTAACCCACTAAGTAAGGTTTTTTCAAAATCTTAACGACTTTTGTAAAGGAAATACCCAACATTAGCACACTCAAACCATTTTGTCGGGTAAGGGAGGCAAACACTAAGAAACACTCATGAAGTTCATATGCTCAGGAAACCTAAGACTAGAGAATGCCTGGGATGCAGCTATTGGAATTCACTCACTGGCCCACCATCAAGAGTACAGACCCATAAAGTTATTTTATTCAAAATTGGCCAAAATGGTATATGTGCTGCCAAGGTGAACACTAAATTTGGCCAAATTGGGAAAGCAGCTGGTCTAATCCCTTCAAACACATCAAAGCAGTCCAACTTATAAGAAAGGTAGAAAAGTCAGAAGATGTGCACATGTAGATTCAGGCTTTGGTCCACCAGAAGGCCTAGAAAAATGATGAAAGTCTGGTTCCGTTAAAAATTCTTTTGCACCAAGCCTGGGGGTGGAAATTCCTCTCAGCATAAAACTAGAGAAATATGTTAGCTTTTAAAAAACCTTCTCTTTTGTGAATGTGTGTGTTTGAAAACAATATTTTCTTCTTAATGAAATATATTTTTAGCACACAATTTGATTGATTCACTTTTTTAAAAGCTCCATTTCAACCTCTCTGTCTTGCTTCCTTTCTTCCTCCACACTTAATATCACATTCCCAATGGGCAGATTGCAATATTTCATTTTACCAAGTACAGCATGGACAGCTGGCAAGAAAAAGTTAATCAGCCTCCTAAAAGTCCTAAAGCACTGAGCGAAGTGACATCAAGCATTAGAACCAGATGCATCATGGATGTTGAAATATCACACTTAAAACAACTGTGATTAAAATTCTAAGGGCACTCAGAAGCCCTTTTCCTCACACAAATAACATCCAAACAGAGAATAAAGAATTAGTCTTTAGCACAGTATTGGAGAGAGCATACTGGAATATGACTGATGATGTGGCCCTCAGAAACATGAATATTTAAGCTTGCTAGATAGGGATCCATGGGACAGAATAGAGGAGGCAGACACAACCTGGGAACATTCAGCCATCTGATCTTTGACAAAGGTGCCAAAAACATACCCAAGAGGACAGATATCCTCTTCATCAAATAGTGCTGAGAAAACTGGCTATGCACATGCCAGGAGATTGAATCTAGACCCTTATCTCTCTCCACATACTAAACTAAAATCCAAATGGATCAAAGATCTAAATGTTAAAACACAAACATTTGATCCACTGGAAGATAAAATAAGTAAAACTCTTGAAGACATAGGCACAGGCAAGGACTTTCTGAACAGAATCCCAATTGCACAAAAAATAGCATCAAGAATCAACAGATGGGGTCATATCAAATTAAAGCAAACAAAATGACCAGCAAAGTGAAGAGACCATCTTTAGAACAGGAAAACATTTTTACCACTTATACTTTAGACAGAAGACTAATGTTTAGAATATACAATGAACTAAAAAATTTAGATCCCACCAAATAAAAGATCCAATCAAAAAATGAGTGAAGACACTTCTCAAAAGAAGAAATATAGCCAATAAATACATAAAAAACGTTCAATATCTGTAGCCACTAGAGAAATGAAAACAACATTGAGATTCCATCTTACTCTAGAAAGGCTATCAGGAAGAAGTGAAATAGTAACAATGCCGGTGAGACTAAAGGGGAAAAGGAAAACTTCTACATTGCCGGTGGGAATGTAAATCTCTTTGGAAAATCAGTATAAAGATTTCTCAAAAAACTGAAAATAGAAATTTTATTCAACTTAGCTATTTCCCTTCTATGTGTCATTCTAAAAGAGTTAAAGACATCATATCACAGAGATCCATGCACACCCATAATTATAGTAGCGCAATTAATAATAGCTAGATCTTGGAAGCAGCCTGTATGTCCATCAGTAGATGAATGGATGGAGGAAACATGCTATTGATACACAATAGAGTACTACTCTGGTATAAAGAAGGATAAACTCAAGTCATCTGTAGAAAAATGGATACACTTTGAAACCACAATGTTAAGGCAACAATCACTTTGTAAAACAATTTAGCTAGCAAAATTGAAGATGTACATTGCATACAACTAATCTTTTATACTATTAAGTAAGCAATTTTGTTGAACATTTGTATTAGAAATGTATAAAGGTTTTAGCAGATCATTTGTAATAGCAAAAAGAAACAATCTCAATACAACTATTGATAAAAAACACATTTATTTAAGAGAATGGTGTGCAAAAGAGGAAATAAATGAATGAAAAGTTACAAAATGGACCTTTGCATAGTTTTAAATGTAAGTAGGAGTGCTGCATTATTTATTCAGAGTAAACATTTGAAATAATACTATATATGGTTTAGGGATGAGTACGAATATAACAAGTGCGTGCATAAATGCATCCATGGGAATTACCATAACCAAATTTCAAATATGTGTTTCCAATAGATTGGAAGTTATGAGGTCTTGGAGGTCTACAAAATGGATTTCAGTATATTGACAGTTTGGGTCCAAGCACCCCATAGTGTCAATGTTGAGTTGGAGATTTTTTATATCTGTTGAATTTCTATTTAAAAGTATTTTCTAACTGGAAAAGTAAGAGGTGCATTTAAGAAATAAGTTCATGAATATAGCAATGTTTTTCTGACTCGAGAGAAATAATTTCTCATCCACTAAATACCAAGAATTAAATTATTTAAAAACTTACCTGTTTTCAAAAGACCAAAGTTGGAGATAGGTATTCAGTGAACATAGAGTTTTAACAAGGTTTTCAAAAAAATTGTATCCACTGTATGATATTAATTGCTTACTTTAAAACCAAATGACTAACCTTGCTGGAAGCAACCCTAAATCTACTGCTACAAGATGCCCAATCAATCCTAGACTCTTCAAGATCTTGATGAATGCTAGTTCTTCAACTTGTAATTTATGCCTTTTGGGCTAAATTATTTCATTTCTCTGTATCTGAATTTTACCTAACTCAGATTTGTTATGAATATTACATAAATTAATGGATGTATAGTGATTAGAGAAGTGCTTGACCTATAATAAGTATAGTGAATAACTGTTGTGTTAATTATAACTTGCTTTGCTGGGGAACTTATATCCCTGATTAAATAAAATAAACAAGCAAATAATCTTCCTGTAGAAGTAATAAGTCTCCTATTCTTTTTCTCTTTATATATCAATAATGTTAAGAGCTGTTAAAATATCAATTAAATTACAACAAATATTAAAATCCAGAAAAGAAAATACCAGTGGTGATCATGAACATGTTTGTATTTTGCTAATTTTAATGTGATGTACATTCTTTATTTTAAGCATAATATTACCATCCAGGTTGAGATACATGTATTTTTATATTAAAGAAAGCAATTTATAAGCAAGTTTGTACGAAATGGATATTTAGTCCATAGGTAGATATAAATGTATTATTTTTCTCTTTAGATATTTGCCTTATAAGTAATGGGATCATCTTTCCTTTTCTGGAATAAATGTCAACTACTGAAGTTATAATAGATTATGTTGCTAAGATTTTTTAGGATGTTTTGCCTATATTTACATTGAGATAGTACTCTCTGTTAATATCACTGTCAGTCTTTTGTGTGAAAGTTATTTTGCCTACATGAAAATAATGTGGAAGATAATCTTACTTTCCTATGTAAGTATTTTATCAAACTTTGAGTTTCAACTTTTTCAGTTTTACAGAACTCCCAGGTGACTCTTTCCAGAATGCTTGTGTGTGTGTGTGTGTGTGTGTGTGTGTGTGTGCGCGCGTGCGCGCTGGGGATCGAACTCAGGACCTTGTGCTTGTGAGGCAGGCAGCAGTACTACTGAGCTAAATCCCCCCCACCAACCAGGACGCTTATTTTAAGAGGTGACAGAATGAATAAATACCCTTTGCACATTTTTTTTACTTTTAAAAATATTTCTAAGATAATTAGTAATTGTCTGTCTATGCCCCCCACCCAGGTTACGGTTTAGACATTTAAAGTTCCCTGACCTTTCCTCTACTACATTTAGTCCTTACATGTACTTCAGTAGAGCAACTTCACTGTCACACAGCCCCTTTGTGTCCAGCCACTCTCCCGGTGCCCAGCACCCAGCCCCAGGCCCACCCCCCACAGCACACACAGCTCAGCAGCCTGCAGCCTGCACACACGCACTGCGGCCTCGTTGACTGAGGTTTCATTTTTCTCTTAAAATCAGCCTCTGCAACCTGCGGGAAAGCATCTCTCATCTAGCTACAAATACATGCTGGCATGCAAGGCCAGTGAGCACGGCATTCGTCAGATTCTCTGGAGAGGTCCTCACTCAGGAACACTAGTAGCAAGATGAACGAGCATCCAGGTTCTACAACCACCAATATCTGTAGTTGTAACTGAAGCCACTGAGAACACTGACAGAGATCATGATGTCCTGTTTCTCATCTAATAATAGCTCGTACAAATAAAATGTTGCACAGAAAGCACAGGAGTAGTACTCATATTAATCTACTGAAAACCATATGCAGTTTGGGAGAAATTGAGAGGAAATCAGTAAATAACCACAATTTGGCCACCGTTTACCGTATCACAGATAGCACAGATATTATAGAGGCATCATCGCTTGCAGGTGAGTATTTTAATAGCCTCTTGTCATTACAGGGATTCTTGAGGAAGGTAAACACATTAAATTTTCATTCGGTAAAAATACAAATTCAGATGATAGATTAGTTTTGAGGAATGCAAAAAAAATATTCAGACACATCCAGAGGGGTGCTTTGCAGCATGTGGTAACCTACAGTTAAAACTATCCTAGCTTTATTTTTAAATCTTAGAAAAAATATTCCTAACGTCTTTGTTAAGTTCTACACTATGGGATTTGTCTTATGTGCAGTAAAAATCAGAAATCAGACACCCTCCCACCTTATATACAAATACCTGCTTGTCCTTGGACTTTTGACGGCATGACTGATACTCTTCTTTATTTCAAGAGAGCAGACGATTTTACATCTTGTTCACCACTGTGTCTCCACCACACCACTCAGAAACACTTACTGAACAGCAGCTGAGTAAATGCAATGTTCCAGCAAAGGAATGCATGGCAAGATTCACATCAAATCAATGCATTTAAATAATCTGACTTCTCCACCATTTCTTTTGAACATTTTGGCTATTCTGGAAGCAATAAGAAGTTGCTATTCATTGTGACAACCAAAATATCCAGAATTTGGAGAACTACCACAGCTAGAGGATTATAATTGTTTAAATTTATTGTATTCAGCACCTATAAAAAGTTAGTAGTTAGGCCAGTTACCTCAAATAATTAGAGATAATGATGATGATGTCTCTGATAAAGCAGTCCCTAATGAAGCAATAACTGCAGTTGTATTAAATTTTTAAGTTCTTTAACTTAAGATTCATCATAATTACCAAATTATTTTCCTTATTCACCACTATCAGTAGAGCGGTATTGTGTTATGCCATACGGCCCGCGGCCCGATACCTTGTCCTGTCCACAGTCCAGGACCCAGTCAGGCCCCCAAAGGCCTGTTCTCTCCCAGCTCTCTCTCAGGATGGATAGTTCTCTTTTGTGTCAAAGCTATTGGTCTGACTGCAATAATAAACAATCACTGTCTCCCATTTTATATTAGTATATATAAAATGAATTTGAATTGCTTTATTATAAAGCATCATTTTCAAATTCAGTACAGTTGCACATGGTAAGGACGATGGAGTGTGGGCCTGGGGGGAGAGACACAAGAGTGACCCTGTGGGCAGCCAGTGATAGTTTACTGAGGCCCCTTTAGGGACAAAAGGTGCCAGGCCAATTCCCAGCAGGAGCTGGGAGGAGGGTGGGAGAGGTGAGTGTGTTTTAATTTTCCAAACAGAAGGGGAAATAAGCTTCCCACATAACATGTAAGATAATTCTCACATCACGTGTATACCAAGAAGGTAAATCCTTTCAGTATTTTACCCCCATCTTGAAAACAAAATCCTAATATCCCCGCTCTCAGGGACATGGGAACAGAAAGGCCAATTTAAATAATTTGCATTTTTAAGCAAATATTTTTGCTGAAACTTCACAATTGCTAACAATTAGAATCTTTGGTTATTGGATCTCCAGGAAGGTTTTTCAATGAAAAATATCCTTCTATTTATAAATTTTTAAATTTCTTACATAGGTGAGCCCTTAAAATGAAGTAACTATAAGATACTCTGTCAAAAGTATATACTTGTAAAAAAAAAAGTATAGACTTGTGCAATCTGGTTTTCATTATGAGGATATATATCAATATCATTATTCTGAAAATTTCCATTTGAATATATTTGTATATAATTTCAAATTTTTGATTTTTGAAACACCCGTTAAGGCTTTAATGTGATTTTTACTTATAGTCAAAGCATTTCATTAAAATGGTTCTCCAATTAATTGTATATGGCATAATCACTTCTCTAATTTTACTAAAACCCATATTATCCATTAACAATTAAGCTTATTATGAGTACAAATAAACAAAACAGATAAAACTTATGAACATTTCCACATAGCAGAGAAAAAATAATAGACTGTCAAGGTCTCTGAGATAACATTTAATGCCAAGTGACAATTTTAAATTAGTTTGTAGGACAAAGTAACAAAATACATAAACAAGCCTCTGTAATCGGTAATCAACATATTGAAACATGCAGTAACATTTACAGTTGAAAAAAGAACCAGAGTATATATAATTTTCCAAAATGCTTCTTTGACACCTTAGCTTCATCTGCAAATAAATTTTATCAGTGCTAAGTACATTATAGAGAACATCTACATATCTATCTTCCATTATCACCTGCCTTCAGATAATTCACTTCACTGTGTATCTCTGTCTAAATTCCATCAACTTTATCCATGTTACTAATAATAGCAAGTTAAGTTGACTTCAAGTCTTTTGCTAGGTCAATCAAAGGTACCAAAAACTGTAAAACGAAACAGCCACTCACACCAGAAGATACAATCAACTGAAGGATCACAAAGTCAAATTTACCCTAAACAAATTTAGTCCAATCTAGACAACTTTATGTAACCTCAAAAAGCCCTACACAATATGTGATTTCCACTGAAAATTTAAAATCTGAGATTTCAATAATAATAATATTAGAAAGCACTTTCTAATAAAAAATGTTTTATTATTCTCCCATTTAGCCTCCAGTAAGGTAAACTCTGGCCACTGGGAATGTATTTGCAGATGGAAATAATATCTGAAAAAAAATAACAATAATACATTTTCCCAAACAATTCTCTTCCCAATATACTTCCAATTAGTGTACATGATTAAAGATTCAATTCCTTCTGTTTAAATAGCCAAGATGTATTCAGTTGCTGGTCTTCATTAGTTGTATGACCTGAAATAAATTACTGCTTCTTAGGGGCTGGGGATCTAGCTCAGTGGTTCCACTGCCTGCCCCACAAACACAAGGACCCAAGTTTGATCCCCGGTACCAAAAAAAAAAAAAATTACTGCTTCTTAGTTTTGTACCTTGAGCTACATCCCTTCCCTTCCCTTTTCTTACTTTGACCAGGGTTTCACTAGGTGACTGAGTTTCCCAGGCTGAGCCCAAACTTGTAATCAACCTGCCTTAGCTCCCCACAGTGCTGGGATTACAGGCATACTCTTTTTCAAATAGCTCATCATTATCATATACAAATGTTATCATATACAAATGCATTGATTTTAGAGCCTAAAATTTTACTGAATTTGTTCATTAGTTCTATTAGTTCTTTAAGTATTTAAAATTTTTCATGTGTAAGATAATGCCATCAGCAACAAGGACAATTTATCTTCTCTTTAATTTGAATAGCTTTTATTTTTTTCTCTTCCCTAATTGCTCTGGCTAGGACATTAAGTACCACTTAAAATGGAAAAAGTGGACATCTTTCTCTTCCTCTAAGTCTTAAAAAAATAGCTTTCATCTTTTCCCCATTCATTATGAAATTTTCTATATGACATATATAACCTTAATCTAGCTGAAATGTATACCATCTATAACCTAATTGGTTAAGCATTTTTATCATGAAGATGTTGAATTTCATCAAATTTTTTCTGCACCTATTGAACGATCATGTTTTTTGTCTTTAAACTGCTAATCTAATGTATCACATTTATCAACCTGCATATGCTTAAGCATCCTTATATCCCTGGGAAGAATCTCACGTGGTCTTAGTGAATGATATTTTAAATATCCTGATGAATGTTTTTGTATCAGAAAGATGCCAGCCTTATAGAATGAATGTGGAAGAATTACTTCAATGTTTGGAATAGTTTAAAATGAGATAATATAATTCAGCAGTGAAATTATCAGGGGCTTTGCTTTCATGGGAAGTGGATAGCATCTAAATTTTTCCAAATATTGAGAAATATTAGAACAGTGTAATAATTATGATTAAATTCCAATTATGAAGGCAAACAAATGGACTAAATGAACAGAATAAAGGACTTAACATCTAGCCAAATATATGTTTGCATTTTGAATTATTGAAGAGCTGTCATAACAGATTGTAGGAAAAAAAATTTATTTATTTATTGGCTAGATAACTAGCTATCAATAAATGCCCTAGAATTTCTTACCATAAAGACCACACACAAAAAAAATTCTTGGTCTATAAAGACTTAAATTTGAATGGTAAAATCATGGTTTATTGAAGACATTTTTGTAAGAAAGCATTTCACAACGATGACACAAGAAGAATAAACATTAGTGAAAATAGACCACAAAATAAAAATTGGACGTTTTCAACAATGACATAAAAACAGATGAAAACTGAAGACACCTTGTAGGAAATTTATCCATATGCAGGCAAATAAGTTTTAGAATTAAGATAGCATAAACATCACCTATAAATCAATATAAATAATAAATACAAATGGAAAATAAAGATAAGGGATTTGAATAAATTATTTAAGGATGAATGTTATTCCAGTGGCCAGTAAATACATGATAACATACAAATATCCTTTAAAAGCTATGTTTGGGTATCATTTAGTCACTAAGTATTTGAAATTCACAAAAAATAAAATATAAACTATTGAAAAGGATTTTTGAGAAATTGGAGCTCTTCTGGAGATGATTTAAATTGTCTGGGGACGTGCTTACATTATATGCAAATGTTTTCCCATGTTACACAAGTGACTTGCTCATCCACCGAATCTGGGGTCTTCGGGGAGTCCCAGAACCAGCCCTACGTGATTACTGAAGGATAACTGTGTATAATTGTGAGCAATGCTTTAAATGTATTACACATTTAATGGAAAATTTATAAATATACAAAAATACATAGAATATAAATATTCATTTTAATTGGCCTCAAGTTTGTGAAGTCTACAGCATGGTTTCTGATATTATTACCCTAATGCTTTTGAGACCCATTACTTTTTACAAACAACGAAGATTGTAACACTAAATTTTCAAACACCTAGAAACTAAGATTTAATTTTTTTCCATTTAGTTTATTCAAATCAAGCTTAATGACATAATGTTAGGAAAGGTTGAAAACGTCAAAATACAAGATTTTTTCAGTAATTTTGAATACTAAACAAAATTATATATGTATATTTTCTTCCAATAATTATTAGTGTTCCAATTAGTCCTAATCACTAAAAAATATAATGTTTATCTTTATATAATCCCTTAAACAGGACAGAAGTAATGAAGTAATTGCAATAAAATGTGAGAAATGCTCTACCTGGAAATGCTGATAGTGATTTGGTAGCATATGGTACTTAGATCAGCCTTTCACACAAAAAACAAATTAATATTCGCTGAGTTATAAGCCACACAACAACTCATAATCTGTATTCAAATTAGTTTTCTACCTGTTGAAATTCAGCTAATCAATTCTAACACGGAAGAAGGACACCAAGAACAACCTTAAAGGGCAATCAAAAGATATTAATCTTGAATTTCCTAAGAATCCTCACTGTATTTGAAGGTTCTTTCTCCTTTTTAATATTTTGGTTAATTCAGGTATAAATTTATTTTACATCTTTCTGTTAACTATTCATAAATGAGTTATTCCTTGCTAGAAAAATAAATCTGTGGAACTACAATTTTCCAGGTTGATGGGTATTCTATAGACACTTCAATATTTATTTCTGAAGCTACATTCTTGTATTTTATAGAATATGAATAATTAAGTGACCCATTTACAGTTCATTACCTCATTTTCAGCTGAATTCCCAATTGCCTATATACCGCTGGAAAGAGTGGAGAATGGAGATGCCATTTTAGGTGAATCCCATTACTGTGTTTCACCCTAGTCACTATAGGTTGCTATTCATCTTGGCTTCATCAGCTTCTAGATTATTCTATCTTGCTAGAAATTATAGAGAAAATAAATGACAATAAGTACAATGACTCAGACCACTTAATAATAATAATTCCTATCGGTAGAAATATGGTTCCTGTGACTACAAATTTGATCACGTAAAGATGATTTCCACAGCGCTGGAGGGCACAGGTCTGAGCCAGGGTGTTGGTAGCATGTCCCTCTCTCAGATCTAGGTCCTTGCCTGGTGTGGACTCTGCTGTTTCCTGGGACACACTCCAATCTGCACCTCAGTCTTCTTCTCTCGAGTGTGTTCGTCCAAGCTCTCACTCATTCCCTGTCTCTTCAACGCACAAGACACCCTTTCCCAAGGTCTTCACCCAAACCATGTGCATCATCATACAGAGTAACATGCACTCCTGAGTCACATGAAGCACCACTCACAGGTTCCACATTAGGACACGGACCCGGGAGATCGCTGTCCTAAACTCATAGTGTGGATGACATTCTATTATCTCTGCTTCTCTCCAAGCTTCTGTGGCATGATACTGACCACTTGACAGATCCAGAGTCCATGTAAATAAGTGGAGAACAGCATCCTTAAAAGACTGCTACTGTTGCCATAGTAAATCTCATGTGTTACACTCAGAACATCCTGTACTAGCTAATAGAAGGTAATACTCAAATTGGGCCTTTTTTTTACTATATTTGAAAAACATTTTTGAAGCGAAACATTTATTGGTACATTTTAGATATACATAATGATAGCATTCATCATAGGGAATTTGTACCTGCACTTAGCACATGCCTGTAATCCCAGCCAGCACTTGGGAGGCTGAGGCAGGAGGATTGCTGTGAGTTGGAGGTCAGCCTGGGCTACATAATGAGTTCAAGGCCAGTCTGAACTGCAAAGCGAGACCCTGTCTCAAAACAAAGAAAACAATAAAAGCCCCATTTTTATTTTAAAAAACTCATTTTATGATATGTTCAGGTAACATTTTATATTGATCATAAGACATAGAATTAATGAGAAACATCTATTCTAGTAAATTAACTCTCCCTTAACAAATGCAATAGTAGCAGAGTTGAAAGGTTTAAACTTCCTAGACTCTACATGCTCCCATGCCATAGTCCATATTACTCTTGAATAAAGACATTTTTATACATTTTTCCCTTCCAGAAAACTTATTTCATAACTGTGCCATAAAGTTAGGTTTACAAGAAAGAAGAGTCAGAATTGTTTTGGGCTGTGCTTCAATGAGTACACAGGGGAAGATAAAATTCAATTTGATCTGAATTTCTAGGAAGAAATCACCCAGAAAGGAGTGTGACAGAGGAAATAAAGAGCCATAAAACACACTCTGACAGACCCCACGAGAAAGCATGGTACAGCAGCAGGCAACTGCCTCTTCAGAAAGTGTTGGTATTTTCTAGAAATAAATTAGCCATATGAGGAGACAAATAAGACAATGCAGTCTTTTTTCTCTTTGTCTTAAAAGCAAACAAGTCTCTGGGAAATATTTTCCATCCTATTTGGAAATCACGGTAAACCCTATGTAGTTCTACACGGTACTGTGTGATGCCCTGCTGTGTGACAGTTCTTGGGGTCGGGCCCTGAGACTCTCAGGGGAAAGGTGTCCGTCTTCTCCAGAGCGGCCTCCTTCCTGACCCCAACAGACTGAATCACAGGTGCTGGTGTCCCCAGCACATCCTGCCCCAGCCAGGTGCCCCTGCTCTTTCAAGCCATGTCAGCAGGATTGAGAATCTCAGGAGCGATAGCTGGCGGCTATTTGCACATTCTCTCAGATAAATGAGAGAAGAAGAATGCTTGAACAGCTAGCTTGTTAAGGGCCTTGGGACCTCCCAGTGCCTGAGCTGGAGGGCTCCTTCTTCCGGGACCGTAGAGATTACTGCTTTTGGTGTCTCCTGCCTGTGCAGAGGGCTGAAGTCTGAGGTGTAAGATGCTCAGGAGCCAGCCCTCCAACTGTGACTCCTGAGAACTCTTGCCTATGGAGCAGCTTCCTGGCCCTGGGGCCATTTGTACCTTCCTCCCAACCCCACCCCATTTCCCTGATCCAACCATCCTGGGACAAGTGGCTGAGTGCCAGGCAGCCTTCTCTCTTGTATTACCTTCCTACCTCCCCATCAGAGACCTTCCCACTTAACAAACTCCTGGCATTCAAACCCTGATCTCAGAATCCGTTTCTATGAAAATCCATGCTCAGGCCTTCGTTTCTAGGTACTGATGTAAGAAAAACACCCAAAATATAAGAAAAATGGAAATGAGCCCAGAAATACATCACAAATGGTAAATACATAAACCCAACTGGATTCCAGATCAGGTCTCCCCATCAGCTGTCTGTTTGATGGGTTGTAAATTAAAATTCTGCAGAATTTCATCATCCCAATCTCTGTGGTTTTCGCCACCAGAAGTTCACATTGATATAATTTCAGTGCCTATCACAGTTCATGCACTGTCTAAACTTAGTGACTGCATACAATGACCTTTTCCCAGTTCCTTTCATCATTCACATTTGATTTAAAAGTTCTGTTAGGCAAAGTAATGACAGCAAAAAACATCCATACCCTAAGCCCCAGAATCTGTAAACATGTGACTTTCGTGGAAAGAACTCTGAAAATGTGATTATGTTACAGATCTTGAGATGAGGACAGGAGCCTGGATTAGTATATGAGCCCAGTGTCGCCAGGAGGATCTTTCTAAGTGGAAAAGTGAGGCAGAGGGAGACTTGGCTACAGATGAGGTGGTCCAAGAGGTTCAGCGTGAAACTTCAGCTCATCCTCACTATCTCTGAAGATGGAGAGAGAGGCCATGAACCAAGGAGTACATGGGTGGCCCCTTAAAAACTTGCAGAGGGAAAGGGAATGGCTCTCACAGCACCCAGGAACAAACACACCATGGTGACACTTTGGTTCTAGGTCACTGGGGGCCTTTCTTGGGCTTCTAAATTATGGAAAGGTGAGAAAAAATTTTGTAATTTTAAGCCACTGAGTCTGTGATAACTGTTACAGCAGCAAGCAGGCAACCATACAAATAGCAGTGCTTCTAAAAGGCCTTCTCTGATAAACCACCTCCGTCATCCTGTGTATTCTATGACACTCATCTACTTCTTCATCACACACATCATGGTTTGCACTTTCTTGCTGTTGTCAACTCCAGAAAAAAATGCTTCCAGCTTTTTCCCTTCTGTATAGAACTGGGTGTGGTTTTATTATATATGTCATTTGTTGTTTCTTTGGTCTGTTCACTCTGCACCTAATTTGTTGAATTTCTATCAGAAAGGGATACTGATCTTATCACATGTCTTTTCTGCATCTATTGAAATGATCACATGGTTTCTGTCCTTTGTTCTGCTAATGTGATACATTTATTGATTTGCATATGTCAAAGCATATTTATGCACCTAGGATCAATCCCATTTGATCGTAGCATATGATCTTTTTGATATCCTCATGGATTTGATTTGTTAATATTTTATTGAAAATTTTTGCATATGTGCTCATCAGCAGTATTTCTCTGTGGTTTTCTTTTTTGTTATTGTTGTGCTTTTGTCTGGTTTTGGCCAGAGTGATTAATTATACATTGAGTTTAGAAGAACGCCACTATTTTCAATTACTTTGAAAAATTTTAAGAACTGTAATTAGTTCTTTTTTGAATGTTTTGTAGAATTCTTCAGTGAAGCCATCAGGTCCTAGAACTTTTTTATGAAGACTTAATTACTGTTCCAGTTTCATTATTCATTATTGGTATGCTTAGCTTTTCTATTTCTTCTTCAGTCAGTCGTGGCAAATTGTATGTGTCTAGGCATTTATTCATTTCTTCTAGGTTTTTCCAGTTTACTAATACAGAAGTACCATAGATCATGAATGCTTCTGTTTGAGTCACATGGAAAACACCGAATCAGCCACAGCCCAGAAGGAAGCTCCCCCACTGCCATCCCAAGCTCCTAGGGCAGAGAAGCTGAGCCGGTCCCAACACCTGGAAGGAAGCTCCCCCACTGCCATCCCCAGCTCCTAGGGTAGAGAAGGTGAGCCAGTCCCAGAACCTGGAAGGAAGCTCCCCTGCCGCCATCCCAAGCTCCTAGGGCAGAGAAGCTGAGCTGGTCCCAGAATCTGGAAGGAAGCTCCCCTGCTGCCATCCCAAGCTCCTAGGGCAGAGAAGCTGAGCTGGTCCCAGAACCTGGAAGGAAGCTCACCCACCACCATCCCAAGTTCCTAGGGCAGAGAAGCTGAGCTGGTCCCAGAACATGGAAGGAAACTCTCCCACTGCCATCCCCAGATCCTAGGGCAGAGAAGGTGAGCCAGTCCCAGCACCTGGAAGAAAGCTCCCCCACCGCCATCCCAAGCTCATAGGGCAGAGAAGACGAGCCATGTGGGTGTCAGAAGCACCCCCTACCCCGTGGAAATGAGAAGACACGTAAACAAGCCTCAAAAACAGACTTCTGGGTCACCTACAGCAACCCCAAAGGGAAACGAGATGGAACAATCTGATACTCTACCACCTGGACTCTCTGAACTGGCAACAAAAGAGGATCTGGGAAAAATGAAATCAGAAATAATTTCTCACATAACAGCAAAGATTGTGCTCATGGTGCAAAACATGATTAATAAATCTAGAGAGGACACAGATAAAAAAACAGAGGGTCTGAGGAACATGATGGAATCCCAACATAGGAAACAAATGGAATCTATAAAACAGATGCAAACAGATTTCCAAGAGATTAAAAACTCCATCCAAAGTCTGCACAGCAGAATGAACCAATATGAAGATAGAATTTCAGACATAGAAGAAAAGATTGCAATTAGTGACCAGGAAAAGAAAAATTGCTTTAAAATTGTAAAGGAACACCAGAAATCAATCCAGCAGCTGCTAGGCAATGCAAAGAAGAATAACATAAGACTGATTGGAGTCAATGAAGAAAGAGGAGAGAGTGAAGATGACATAAAAAAACTATTCACAGAAGTGATGGCAGAAAACTTCCCAAGCAGGGGAAAAGAACTTGACATACAGATAAATGAGGCATATAGGACTCCAAATAGCCTTGATCAAAAAAATCTACACATAAGCATATAATACTTAGGATTCCAGAAATCCAACAGAAGAACAAAATTCTACAAGCAGTGAGAGAAAAGAAACAAATCACATACAAAGGAAAGCCCATCAGAATCACAGCAGACTTCTCAATGCAAACACTCAAGGCAAGAAGAGCTTGAAGTGATGTATTCCAAGCCCTAAAGGAAAACAGCCTCCAACCCAGAATGATGTACCTTGCAAAACTATCTTTCAAAATTGATGGAGAAATAAGATACTTTCATGATAAAGAGCACCTCAGGAATTTCATGAATACCAAACCAGCACTCCAAAAAATTTTAGACAATACCCTAGGAAAAGACAATGGGGATCACAAACCCAGGAAACCCAGCAGAATGAATCCATTGGCCGTGACAAAATAAAATGCAAAGTGGGAGAATCCAACAAAAAGAAAAGTCATGACAAGGCTTTTAAAACTTTTAACTTCATCTCCCGAATGCGTGTATAATTCAATCTTGTTATTGTACTGATTAGCATTTTTCTGATTCTAGAGTTGCACACCTTTCCTTGTGCTGTACTGGCTATTTATCATCTTCTTATGTCTACTTTTTAATTGGGTTGTCTATTAACGAGCTCTAAGAATTCTTTATATATTCTGCTCATAGGTTATATGCATTGTAAATATGGTCTGTTTAAGGACTACTTTTCATTTTAATGATGTCATTTAAAGTTCTAAATTTTGATGGAATCTCATTTATCCATTTTTTTCTTTTATATATCATGTCTTTTGTATACTAGGTAATTCTTGCCTACCCTGAATTCATAAATATTTTCCCTTATAATTTCTTCTTAAAGTTTTATACTTTTAGGCTTTCATATTTAGGTTCATAGATCCCTTCAAGTTATTTTCATGTATGGAAATAAAGGGTTGAGGTTAATTTTTTGTATATGGATACCAGGTGTTCTAGTGCCATTTGCTGAAAACACTATCTCTTCCTCCGCTCTTGAATTGAGTTTGTATTCTATAAAATGCTAATGTTAAATAATCTTTCAAAACTCAGTGGACCATATATGTGTGGTTCTATTTCTAGATTCTCTGTTTTATTCAAATGATCTATGTGTCTTTCCTTACACCAACACTGCCTTGATTACTGTAGCTTTAGAAGAAGTCTTAAAATTAGGTACTAAACACCTTCCAACACTGTTTTTGTTTTTTTTTTAACTTTTCTAGGTCCTTTGTACTCCTACATAACTTTTAAATTTCAATATCCAATTCTTCATTTATAGCAAGTATACACAGACCTGAATTTTTATATATACCTTGTGTTTTCTAATCCTGCTAAATTCAAATACAAGTTCTTGGGGGGGCTCCTCGAGATTTTTTACTATTTTCTCTGTAGATGATCATTTCATCTACGTACAAAGATTTTGCTTCCACCTTGCCAATCCTATCCTAATTGTGTCATTTTATTGCCAGACTATTTTGATGGGGCCTAGGTTTCAAAGTTTAGTAGACAGATAAAGAGTAAGCATATCTGTCCTTGTTCCCCACCTTAGGGAGAAAGCATTGTATCTTCTCCATTCATATAAGGCATTCTCACTGGAAGTATGGAGTACATGTCTTTAATCTGTTGAGAAGGTTCTGTTCTACTTCTAGTCTCCTGATAGCTTTTACCATGAACAGCTGTAGAATTTAGTCCAATACTTTTTCTCCAACTAGTGACAGGATCATATGGCTTTTCCCTTTCCTCT
This sequence comes from Heterocephalus glaber, assembly GCF_053883595.1. Taxonomy (NCBI): domain Eukaryota; kingdom Metazoa; phylum Chordata; class Mammalia; order Rodentia; family Bathyergidae; genus Heterocephalus; species Heterocephalus glaber. The sequence continues at coordinate 7,200,609 of NW_028258413.1, forward strand.
GTTAAAATGATGACTTTTGGGGGTGGATCTTCCAATGCTGAACCAACACTGCCATCCCTATAACAAAACCACTTTCTACATCCTGCCAGATCTGACTTCTAATAGTTTGTTTCATTAAACAAATTTCTATCTATGTTCATACTTTTTTGTTCAATTATCTTTATCCAGTTTTAGGATTAGCACAATGTTGATTTCCTAAAATGAAGGGAGAAGTGTTCCTTCTTTTTTCTACTTTAATTGTTTAATATAATTTATCAGTTAAAATGTATATGAGCCTGCTGTTGTCATATAGGTAGGTTTTCAAGCTAGGAATATACTTTCTTTAATAGGTGCTATTCAAATTTTATATTTCCTCCAGCGTTAGTTTCATTAATTTGTCTTCCAAGGTACTTCTTAGAAGGTGTCAAATTTATTTCAAAACAGATTTTTGAAATATGCTTTCTATATCCTTTTAAATTATGTAAAATCTGTGGTAATGTCTCCTAGATCTTGATATTGTAATTTAAAAAATGTATAATTGATATTGTGTAACAGGAAGAAAAGGTCTAAAGGAGTAGGGGAAGTGGGAGGGGTAGGGGAAAGGAAAAAAGGGAAAAGAAAAAATATGAGAAAAGGTAAAAAATGGAAACAAAGTCATTGCAAATAGGGAAGGGTGGAGGGGGTGAAGGCAGGGCAGGGGAAGGGGAAAAAAAATAAGAACCAGGATACTCATGTAATGGTACAAGATCCCAATGATGAATGTAACTGTATTTTATACCTAAAATGTACCAATAAACTTAATGGGAAATAAAAGAATGCTTCTGTTCACAAACAGCTCAGCTTGCAAACAGAAATGTTCAGCAAAATTTCATTTCCATTTGTGAGCTCTGCACTGAGTAAAGAACATGACCTTGACCATCTTCCCCACATGAACACAAATGCAGCCATCTTTCCAGAATTGTGGAACAAATTAAATTCATGAGCCAAGATACCACTGTATATAATTATTTATAATAGTTTCTTATGATTCTTTGTATTTCTGTGGCATTAGCTGTCATATCTATCTCCAATTTTATTTAGTTGAGTTTTTCTTTGTCTATTTTTATTTGAGAATCTAGTAAAACTTTTATGATTTTCTTTATTTTTTCTGTAAACCAACTTTCTGGTTGGTATTTTGGGATATTTTGTCTTTATTTCCTTTCTACTCTTATCATCTTCCTTTCCTTCTGTAGAGTTTGAGTTTGGTCTGTTCTGGGATTCCTAAGTTCTTGAGGTTCACAGGTTGTTTCTCTGAAATCTTTCAGCTCAGTGTTTCTTTGGCCTTTACTGACTCCTTTATTATGTATCTGTATGGTTTCATGCTTTTCTGTTGTGATAAGGTTTGATTATTTTCATTTACAGTCTATTTTCCCAGTGAGTTGTATTCTTCTGCAAGTTTTCACAATTACTATTTGTGTACTTTTATTTCCACATATGTTAGAGCCCCCTTGAATAAGTATTTTTTGTAAGGTTTCTTTAGTGGGGATGAATTTTTCCATTTTTTTCTTGTCTGGGAAAGACTTTTATTTCTCCTCTATTTCTGAAGGGTAGCTGTTCTGGATACAGTGCTCTTGGTTGGAATTTTATTTCTTTCAGAACTTTAAATATATTTCTCCATTCTCTTTTGGACTGTGAAGTTTCTGCTGACCAATCTACTATTAGTCTAATAGGGATCCCATTATATGCATTATGGGAATCTCTTCCTGTTATTAGAATTCTGTCTTTTGCTTGGACATTTGACAAAATATAATGTGCCTTGGAGAAGTTCCTTTTCAGTTGAATCTACTGAGCATGTCCAATCTGGACAACAGGCCCTGCATGCAGCCCCGGACAGCTAGTACTGTGGCTCCATAAGATTATAAACTTTTAACATTATTATGTGACTTCTAGTGACATTTTCATGCATCAGTCATTTGTGTTTGAATGCGGGCTGTGTAGGTAACCACCAAACACTCTGAAGGAGAGGCCACAGTGTGGCCTTAGCTCTACCTCTTGTGCCGCTGCACACACTCAGTCTAGGTGAAACGTACATATATCAGATGTTACACACCCATGTGACTTGGCAAATAAAACATAGCCTTGACAGATGTGATGACATTTCAACCTGCCTACACCCTCGTGCCTGTGAAGACAAGTGTTGTTTGTTATTGAGCAGACATGTAAGTTTTCTCATTTAATTATTAAACTTGGGTGTGAAGTGTTATTTCATGACAATTTAGTAAGTTAAATATTAACAGAGGAAGACTGTTACTTGTATGTATTAACTCTATTATATATTTTACATGTGGCCCAAGACAATTTCACTTCACTCAGTGTGGCCCAGGGAAGCCAAAATGTTGGACACCCACCATGTAGACAGTAGGTGTCAGGAGGTGGTGGTGCCACCCTGCACTGGACAGGGTGTCCATGGGTGCCCAGCCACAAGCCCACCCAGGCAAGGGTTGAGGAGCATGTTCTCATGCCTGCCGTGGGATCGCCAGCAGCTCAAAGGCTTCTGGGAGCAACAGCTGTGACCCCAGAACCAGTGACTAAATAAGGCCTGGCCACAGGTGTAGGGCTCCTGAGGAGGCCACTGTGGAGCCGGGGCTGTCTCTTGACCCTTGGGCAGAATGACTACCAGGCCCCTCTTTACCAGGTGGCACTGTGCCACAGCAGCTTGGTCCTGCAGTGGAGGCATCCAATGCTGGGGCTTCTCTGGAGTACTGTGGAGCTGGAGAGGACCCAGGAGCCTCCAAACTGGGCTTCAAGCCCAGGAGGACCTTGGGATTTTCCTTGGTGAGGATGGGCAGTCTGCAGGATGCATGAGATCACCGGGGCTTGGTCACTTAACTGCTCCTGGGCACATGGTCCCCTCCCACACACCAGCCACAAAGCTGGGGCCGCAGTGGCTGGGTCCTCTGTTTCCCACTCAGTGCTGCCCTCCAGGCTTCTGTGCTGTTTAGGGTCCCCAGCTGTCCCTAGCTGAGTTGCAGCCCTCTCCCTCGACCATACTCGGCCCCAGACAGCCACCCCTCTGGCACCCAGTTCTCCTCTGCACACAGCACCTCCACCCAGGCACCTTGAATCTTCCAGACAGAAGGTTTCGGGGGGATCTACTACACAGGGTGCTACAAAGGGTCAGTTTGGGATGGAAATCAAGGTTCGAATAAATTTGAAATAAAATAATTTTAAGTCATGGGCTAAGAGAAAATTGTCAAAGACAAAATAGAAATATACAATTAAAATAAATTCTTTAACTATCTCTGTGTACTTTAGGAAAAGATGTATTGGTGTCCACCTCGTATCCCTTGCCCATTTGGAATCAGTTATGTTCTGCCAGTTAGTTATTACAGTTAGTGTTTTATTTTTAAAAACTGCTGATATTACTGACAATGACAAATATAACAATAAGATCTACTAAATAGGCTAGAACATAACAATTGCTATTTTTTCCCAAGATGAATAGCATATTTTATGATATGAAAAGAAACACAATTGTAAGTGACCACAAAATTTCAGATTGAAGAAAGAAGGATTAAAAATATTTCTTTCTATTGAGAGAATATTTCTGAACAGGTTTTTCTATTTTCCTACTAAATATCTATCTAGCAATACTTTTTGAATATCTTTAAATGGCTTGGAACTTAAGAGAAAAAAATTTTGCCAAGATGCTTTATTCAGAACAAATGACTCACTTTACAAAACATATCAGGGTAATTGCTAAAAATAGCATTCTTCTTCTGAAGAACTAAAAAAGATAATTTACTTTCAACAAATTTATAATAAAGACAATTGTTATCTGAACATATCTAACAGCTTAGTATGTTATTAATTAGTAATGATTAACAGTAACAAGATTCAAATATAAAAATAAAACAACCAACACTGTATCAAATTATTACAAATTTTAGTGTCCTGCATCTTAAGTTGATATTTCTAGTACAAAGGACTGTGTCAGCTTGCTGAACAATGAAAAGATTAGGAAGCACATAGAAAGACACCATTAAGAGGGCTTGGATCCTGGTTATTTTTGAAACATTCATTCTTCAGTGTGCTGGACTTCATCTACCACGACTTAATGAAGTTTTCTTTGGATCACTGTATCTATGATTTTTTGTTCTCAACCCTCTTAAACTTTATGACATTATGTCTTGCATTCTTCTATCTGGTAAAGCCCTTTATCAAAATGTTATCCAAACAATAGGGCCCCTATGTACTCCCTCTGTACCACCCATATCTACAAACCACCCTTCTATGTCTAAGTAACCCTACCATATTTCCTTCCTGAACTTGTAAATACAACAAAGTATCAATACACCATACCTTTTCATCTTTCAACTTTTTCAAGTGATCCTTACTAATTGTACATATTTATGGTATAGATGTTATAATTTGATATGTGTATACAATGTTTAATGATCAAATCAGGGTAATTGGTATTTGCATATCTTTAATTATTCATTAAAGATATTAATTATTAATGTATTAATTATGTGTTAATTATTTGTGTTTGGAACTTTCAGATTCCTGTCTTCTACTTCTTTATAAAATAAGCAATGATTATAGACTAGAGTCATATTGTGTTTTCTATTTTAAGCATACACAACTAAACATAAATCTTCTGGAAGATATTACTGAATTTTTCATAGTCCTATGTGATATGAAGTGTATTTCACTTTAGTTTCACTTAATCACTTTAATGCATAAATGTTTGATTGAATAAACTATGAAACACTTCAATTTTGAGACCTATATGCATGTTTGCATGTCCCCACTCATGGGTAAGGACATTCCTTTCAAAAATGCATGACAAGAAGCATTACTTTCACTGTACACAAAAGACCCTCAAAGACTAAGATGTAATCAACATATTACAGAAGCCCTCTCTCCCCCACATCCTACCTTCTAATGTAACAGTAATTGCAACTTAAAGGTGCAAAGCACCCCCTCCTCGGTGGGATTTTCTTGGTTTTTCATGGAAGTTAGTCCTGCTCAAGAGACTTAACAGCTACTCAGATTCCAGACCCCTTCAATAAACCATGACACACACGTTAAAACACCAAGTGCTGGGAGGAGGCAGAGCTACAAAGGCACTCATGTTTGTTGTCTCTGTCAAGTCATGAATGCAGCTAGCATGGGGCTCTAAATGCATGTCAGCCTCAGCATCTTGGTGACATGGACATGTTTTTCCCATCTGCCCAGAGAATACCAACTGGCAGTGCTGGTGGCTGCAGTGTTCACCCTGCCATAACTCATGGACCACAGACCTAACATTACTCCCAAACTTTGTCAGAAAATACCTCCCTTATTATTATTTTTGATTTGCTCTAGTATAACACTCTTTCAAAACAAAAGACATCATTCTACTTACAGCTTAGTAGTGGTTTTTCCATTTGCAAAATAAAGCCATTCTTGACCACTGAAAATTATGTGAATGGTGGCAGTGGATACACTTTTATTTCTAAATGCAAAATGTGTTAGCACAACCATGCTGACAGGCAGATGAGAATAACACCTCCATCGCATGGATTAAGGGATTGAAACAAAAAGAGATTAGGTGATTTACCCAGAATAAAGTACATAACTAAGAAATAAAATTAAACTTATTTCAAAGACTTTACATCACACCACTGCACTAGTGTGAAAATTTGGTGTAACTTGTTCACTCCACCACTCACTAGTCTTTTTCTCATTCATCTTTATAGTCCTAGCATTTTTTTCAGTAATACATGTTTGTAGTGCATGCAGTTTACACTCACCTTGGGGGGCAGGTACATGTACATACCGCAGCTTGGTTGTTTTTAATCCCCTCACCTCCCCATCCTCCCTCCTCCTCTAAGTCCCCTCTCCCAGTTTTTTTGTTGATATTTTAATCTTAGCTAAGTTATGGCATATAGTGTTTGCACTGATTAGGGTTATTAGGTTCCTGCACATAGCACACCTTTATTCCACTTATTTCTCCATCCCCTCCTCTTCTCCCCTCACCTTTGTCCCTTGGACACCTTCACTATTGCAAGAGATCCATCTCCTAGTCCCCTTCTACCCATCCTTTATTATTCCCTTTGCACTTTGCCTCATTCAAATGAGAGATACCATATGGTATTTGAGCTTGTGTGTCTGGTTTATTTCACTCAAAGTTATATTTTCCAGGTGCATCCATTTCCTTACACATGTCTCAAATTTGTCCTTCTTTATAGCTGAGTAGTATTCCATCACTCCACACATCATCCTGATCATCTATTCACCACCACTTATCTGGTTCAGCACCCATTGCTTTTCACTGGGAACTGCAGCCAGTTGTCACCATCCCTTCTGCACACCTCTAAGCCCTCCTAAAACACTTGGTTTGAGCTTATTCATGTAGTAAGAATACTTGTATAGATATTTTATTATTGAGTTATCATGTCTAATGTCCCTCGAAGCCTCTCTAATGTCATCAGTAACTGACAAAGAATAAACTGTAGCTTTCCATCTTGTAATAATTCAACATTCAGTTCAGTTACTGGCTCATTTATTTTTAAATCTAGTAAATGTGTGTGGTGCGAAAGGGACTCGAGGTAATTGATTCATACAACAAAACTTATGTGAATCTATTTGTTCAACAAAATAGCTAAAGAAGGGCTTTCTGCTTTATAAATTATGACCGTCTGAAACGCCTTGCTTTTTCAAGGAATACAAGAATGGAGAATGTTACTGCCGCATTTCATTAGGCAATTTGACAATAATCATTCTGTTGAGAATCTTTGTTGTTGCTGCTGTTGTTGTTAAACATAGCTGCTGTCATAGTCTACAACTGCTCTCCAAGAACTTCTGAAGAGCAATTAGGTCATACCTTTCACAAATCGTGTAGCTCCCCAACAAATGATTTTTATAATAACATTAATTGAACATGTCATGGGTATAAGAAATCCTATTTTTGAACAGTGTTGAAGAGAAGAACCACATGTGAATAAAAGCATTAAACAATTCAGAAATTCTCCATGTTGTATGGAGTTGAGAATCAACTGATTATGAGTGTCTAAATTAAATATTATATTGGGACAATAAAATGGTGATTTTTCTAAGCGTACCATTCCTACATGTATGTTAGTTGGCATTTTTTTGTAAATAAGTTTTCTATCCTCACTTTTTCTAGTCTCACAACTAAACACATAGTAACACTTTGCCAAAAACTTGAAAGCCTTGCTTTTACATGTGTATTCAATTAATAATTAATAAAAGCAATAATTAAATTTGTCATGAATAAAATTAATAATCAACAAAATTACTTAACATTAATAAAATTAATGAATAACACCTTAATAAGATATTTTTTATCTTCTTTTGTCATAGTAAGTGAAGTCCAGCATGTATTTTATAGTTAATGCTTGTTTCAGTTGTAACTAAGCAGATTCCAGAAGCTCAGAGTCCCGTGTGCCTGGTGCCTGCTATGGTGCAGTCTTGATGTCTTGACGTTTGCTTATGTTCTCAGTCAAAAGAAAGCCTTTGAGCTCTATTTTTTCATTTCATTATTTTTTGTTCTCCTTATTGATACCTACCAGAGTTTTGCCTTACCAAAAAACTCTGACTGGAGAGACTTGGCTGCACTGCAGGTAATGAAGTCAGCTTTGTTTTGCTGCCGTTTTCTTCCTCTCTGCAGAGGAAGGCTCACCTTACCTGTGCTCCTTTTCCGGGGATGTTACAGTCTTTGTAATTGAAATGTTATTTTAACTACACACTTTGAAAAGAAATGGCTTAAATAATTGTTAATATTGGAAAAAGTAATGGCTCAATCCTGTAATAACCCTGTGCACCACTTCTAAATAACACTATTAAATATTCTTCTGAAACAGTTGATGGCATTATACTGCAATTATTTCCCAGGAAGAAAACACTTTGCTCCGATCTTAGCTCATTCAACTCTCCAACTTGCAAATTAATAAGGTAGTTTTATAAAATATTCTGAAAAGGAATATGTACGTGTGTGTGTGTGTGTGTGTGTTTCTTAACCCAGTCTGGAGAGGCTTTTACTAGAATTGGTCATTCTGACCTCTATCATCTTGGACTACTAGGCCTTCTCAAATTGTTTGAAAACTCTTAATGATAGGTTTTTCCCCAATGTTTTTAAAGAAAAATCGAATTTTATTGAAAAGGAAAAACAGAACCTCAATTCATTTTGTCATATATTTTTCCTCTGAAGCTTTAGAGAAATTTTCTGTGGCATCTCTATGGTGGTAGAGGCTGTGAGAAACCAAGAGTTTAGAGAAATTAAAATATAAATCCAAATCACGAATTAAGTTACTCTTTTTCTTCTTCCACCTTAGAAACTCACGTATACATAGACTCTTTTTCTTACTCCAAATCTTCCAAGAATAATTTTTAGCTACTTGGTACCCAAATTACATCCTAGTCTATTAAATATGTATAAAATATATGTGAGTAGGGGCCGGGGATTTAGCTCAGTGGTTCCGGTGCCTGCCTCACAAGCGCAAGGTCCCGAGTTCGATCTCTCGTACAGAAAAATAAATAAATAAATGCAAAAGTCCCTAAGATTCCTGGGTCTTTATAGAAACAGAGAAGCTCACAAGGCCTTCACCGGATGTTTCGCTCTTCTTGCTTTATCGCTCTGGCAGTGTAGTTCTTGTTATCTTGATTTTTTGTGTTGTACTTCGGAAAACAAATGAGAAAAACTCTCCACTGTAAGTAAGCTATATTCAGAGTCCCGTGGATACTAACTACAATAAGAGCCATCACACAAAAATATTTTTTAAAATACTATACCAAGTGGGAATGTAAGGTTGGTTATACCACATGCTACGGGCAGCCTGCACTCTGAGATCATAGACTTTTAAGTCATGAACATTTATTGCTAGTTCTTTTCTTTACTGTTTAACAGATGGATCCCTTCAGAAGAGCTACTCTACTAAGTTAGTCGAGATATGATTTTCCTCAAAATACTTTTTAGTCTCAATTTCATGTATCCAAAAATCTCTCCAGAAATATAGGATTTTTAAAAATCGTTCAAAGTTGGGAAACAGATCCATTTCCTGAGAAAATACTAAGGACTACAGTGGACTCCCGAAATTCGGGGGGTTATGCTCCTGGAGCACCTGCAACCTGTGAAACACCATAAACTTCAGATATGATCAGAAAATGCATATAAATGCCGATTTTTACAGTTTGAACCCTAAATATGCTATCTCATGCAGTTATATAATTTAATTTAATTTAATAAAATACTGTAAAACTGAAGTCCTAGAAGGTGTGGGCACTCTGGCAGCATTTTAGGGATCTTAGGGCTTTAAGAGAACACAACCAAGAACACTGGAGATAGCTGTATGTGGTACAGCACCCTGTTTTGACGTGGGAAGGCCGGGGCATGTGCTGGATGGGTTACAGAGCAGCAGCCAATCAGCAGCAAGGAAAACTGAACAACACTCTTAGACTGGCTACTTGCAAACCTCTTGCCAAAAAAATAATTGTGTTTTCCATGGTCAATTATTAGTTAGGTTCTAAGGAAAAATTGGTGAATGACTGAAGCCATGAACTTTGGGTTTCATGGGGGTTTATTGTATTTCTTTTTATTCACATTATGCCATGAATTTAAACATACAAATACATTTTAATTAGATTATCCATATTTTTGCTCTGCTTGAAGATAAAATACCAGAATAAAAGACTTTCTGTATTGAAAATAGTTTATATGAAGAAGTTTCTTTGAATTTAACATGTCATAGAAAAGAATTGTAATATTTACTTAGACATACATTACTTGTTTCAAGTTCAGGTAGCATAGGCTTACCAAACAACCTTTTTAAGCCATAAGACAATGATGTTGACAGACCTTATTTTTAAATACTGACTTATGTAATCAGCTAAATATTTATTCTGATCTTACACTGTATATCCCTCTAAAATCTCATGGAGTGTGGGGGCATGAGCAGGCAGGAGGCTGAAAACCTGGACAAAATACATATAAAGCCCATTCTCTGTCCTCAGGAATATTATACACAAATTCCCAAAGTGTAGATTAGAGTTGATGAAGGTACAATTGGGGGAGACATTAAGGGAGTCTAAGAACAATACTAGGGTTGCATCAGCTTCGGGGTACAGCGTGCGCTTAGCATGCACGAGGCCCTAGATTCCATCCCCAGCACCCCCATTACCCCTATTATTACTGATGATGATGATGATGATGATGATGATGATGAAGAACAAGTAGTTCTTCCTTATGCTCTCTATTCTATCTTTGTTTTCCTGAACCAAACAGTTGCTGAGGTCTTTTGAATGCTTCATTTGGCGGTCTGTTGTGTTCTCTATTGAGAAACAGAGGCACCCTTTACCCAAGTGGTTGGGTTTAGAGACTGCATTAAGAGAAAAAGCTGTGTGGCAAAATCACAGTTCACCGTCTGGACCTGAAACTCCTCCAGGAGATTTGCAGGTGGCCCTCAGCACTGAATGGGATCAGCCTCTGCTGCTTCCTGTCCCTCTGGCCTTCAGACTCCAGGTAAGGTTTGCAGAGTGGCTGTGCTGTTCTTGCTCCTTCGGGTGAAAAAACAAGAAAACAAGTTTTGACCTAGTGCCTCAGAAAGATCCAGTTGCCACGGGGAAAGATGAGTCAAAACAGACAGAAGAATATTCAACAAAATAGAGCTGATGAAGGAGATAAAAATGTGAACTTGATAAAATAATAGATATTAAGAAAGATTAGCTCTGGCTTCAAAAAAGTATTTCTGAACCCAAAAATAAATGCAAACCAAACAACACAATTTACTAGTTAGATAAACCAGTACAGAGATTTAATGAGAAATTGGAAATAGTTGAAAAGTTGAATTAATGTCTTGACAAAGCAAGTTGAAGAAATATCTAAATCACAGAGCAACCATGCAAAGAAGTGGATGCAATAAAGAAAAAATGAAAATTGGAGGATTAATGATGGCACATAAAGTACAAATAATAGTTAAGCAAAAAAATAAGAGGCACATATACAGAGGGCTGAAAATTAATTGAGAATAGAAGAAAAGGTCCTTTAGGTAGAGGAGAACAGGTTTGTAAATCAAAGAGACAGAGGATGAATTCAGGGCCAAAATGCAGCCAGTTAGTTACATCATTTCTGGCTAAGAAGCATTTTTTAACTCTAAAATTAAAAAATAATAATCATACAAGTTTACAAAATAAAAATCTTAACTATAAAAATCATCAAAAATAAAAAAATTCCTAACTTATAATTCAAAAGACAATAGAAGAGCATCTCCGAATTCTTACAAAAGAGGAAGGTAAACCATGGGACTTGAAGATGGAAGAATAGGAAAAGAAAAATAATGAGATTTTAATTTTGCAGTATTTACAAAACTGGATCAAAATGTTTAAGGAAAACAAATAATGTGTATTAAAATTATTAAAATTGGCTTCTTACAACAGAAAGTTATACTTTAGGAAAGAATAAAATTAAATTGAAGATGAAAATTATCAAAGTATCTGATCAAACAAGAACCAAGAGTGAAGTCAATGTGGGGAAAGAACAAAGCATGACAAAGGTCAGATACTGAAGGTGGAGGGAAAGGGTGGGGAAACTGAGTCACACCTGGCACGCAGGGGGACACTCAGCCAGCTCCCACATGGCCTCTCAGGGGATGGACAAATGGCAGAAATCAGCGATATTAAGATATGTGGAATGAAACGTATAATGCATAATATATAACTTGTCTTATATCACATAACCACATAGCTATGAAGTGTGATCTAAACATAGGATGAATGTTTAAATACAAAAATTTATTACAGTAAAGACACATTGTCATTTCTCCCTCATAATCCTCCCTCTTGCTTCAAACACACTCATTCCTACACTCTCATCACTCACTGAAGCATCTCTGGAGTCCTCTTTCTTGACTGTCCTTATGAGATGTGATGAAAAATGCATGCTGCCACCTCACCCCGGAAAGAATGGCTGCTATCAAGAAATCAACCAATAACAAATGCTGGCGGGGGTGTGGGCAGAAAGGAACCCTTCTCCACTACTGGTAGGAGTGCAGACTGGTACAACCACTATGGAAATCAGTATGGAGATACCTCAAAGAACTAGGGCTAGAGGTCCCATTTGACCCAGCTATTCCCCTGCTGGGTATCTTCCCAAAAGAATTAAAAGAATCATACTATAGGGATGTGCACCCATGTTCATAGTGACACAGTTTGTAATAGCTAAAGCTTGGAAAAAGCCCAAGTCCCCATCAACTGGAAACTGGATAAAGATGTGGTTTTTTTATAAAATGGAGTACTACTCAGCCATAAAGAATGAGAAACTAGAGACATTTATAGCTAAATGGATGCATATCGAGGCCATCCTCTTAAGTGAAATAAATAGGACACGTATGTGTAAATACTGAATAGTTTCTCTAGTGTGAGAAACTGAAAGTGCAAATAAGGGTTAAAATGATTAAAATGAGTAACTGATAATTTGAAATAGGAAAAAAGGTCCAAAGAGGTAGAGGGGAAGGGAGAGGAAGGGGAAAGGAAAGAAGGGAAAGGAAAAAATTTGAGAAAAAAAAATGGATATGATGTCTATGTAAATAGGGAAGGGTGGAGGGGGTGAAGGGCACAGGTAATGGGGAAAAAATAAGAATCAAGATACATCATGTACAGGTACAAGCACCCAGTGATAAATGTAAATGTATTGTTTATCTAAAATGTACCAATAAAAGAATTTAAGAATAAAAAAAAATGCATGCTATAAGTGCCATCCAACATGACACTGTCCTCACCCACCGTAGTCACTGGGTCTGGCACCGCGCAACTTCTGGCTCTTCTCCACGGTCAAAATGATCATGAAAGAAAGGTAAGCATCTTGAATCCATTCAGGCTACCAAGGCAGCCAAGACACTCAGGAAAAATAACTTTCAGAACTGCTTCAGAAAGTGGCAAGAATGACCGCATAGTGCATTCAAAGTGAGCTGGAATGTTTTGAGAGGGATTCATGGCAATGCATCTTTCACTATAATAATTTTTAATTTAAATATCCACCATATCTACATATTTACTCCTTGAATTTAAGAATTGCTGTCAAAATAGCTATTATAACTAAGTAACTTTGCGTTATGATATTCAAGTCACAATAGGAACCTTATTTCTTGATTCTCATTTAATTCTCATTAGCTGAATTGATTGAGGAATCTCATTCAGTGTGTGTTAGTTTGGAATCAATTCAGAGTGATGGTCACTACTTTTACCTATACTTTTGTTTCCTGCAATAAAAAAAATATTTTTCAAGTCTTATTTTCTCAACTATTTTATACAAACATACAGTTACTAAAGAAAGAGAAATCACGACAAAATATTCTTTCGTGAAACCAATTTTATCTTTTAGAATCAAGTCTTTGTTTACCATTTTTCATTGAATCAGTATTATCTGTCTTTTCTCTCTTTTCTTTGGCACAATGTAAATGAAGCAATATTTACAAGTGTTTAACTTCTGGGGAAAAGTATCATGCTAATTTGTATTATGTAAATAAATGGAAATATTATCAGGCTCAATATTAGTATTTATTCCTTTGTAAATCACAGACATAACGTAGGTCCCATACTGCAGAATCAGGGTTAGAAGAAAAGAAGGTCTTAGACATAGGGCAGAAATGTATGTGTCTAAATCATCCCTTGCTCCCTCTTCCCTATTTTTCTCTCAATGTCTAAATGATCTGTCCAACCATGGGCCATCGATGCCACATACATTGAGTTTCAACACATACTAATTCAATGGGAAGTTCCCTTCATTCCTTTATTACCTCTTAATTTATTAAGCAGCTTTTTCAATTGCCTATTCAAATTTTCAGCTTTTCCATTATTTTGTGGGTGGTAAGGTCTGATGTTTCTCAGAAATTGTTCCACTGCACTTGCACTAAATTGAGTCTCCTGATTGTACGCCACGTAAGAAGGTCTGTATTGGAATATTTTCTGCTCTAGGCTTAAAAGAGTCAGGGGTTTTTTTTCCATTCATGAATACATAAATCCAAATGTAGACTGAGTGCCTAAATTGGTCAAGACACTTTGGTACCCATCTAGTTCCCTGACTAATGAATCAATGAAGGCTGCATACAAGGTATGGATGCCCTGGGTCTGCTCATTCTGCAACCATTGCTTCTTTTATTTTCTGACATTCCTGATAAGAAAAAAAAGAAAAGAAAAAGGAAAAGCAACAGTTAGTGATACTGTGGATTTCTGGATGAGACAGTTGTGAGACCTAGATTTTTTTCTATTTATCAGTTCATTACTTGATTTCTCCCTCCCATTTATCTCATGTATCAAAATAATCACTTTAAAGGAATCAAGATGAGAAGAGAAGGCTCCCAGACCAGTAGGCTCTGTATCACTGCTTTCACCAGCCATGGATCAAAAGTAATTTTCTAAAAATCAACTGCATCTGTCTTGAATATTTGCAGACTGTGTCCTTGCCTTTATTTGCTAAACAGCATGGCACAACAACCACTTCTACAGCACTCACATGTGCACGGTGTCATAATTAATCTATAGGTGATTTAGAACATATCGGAGGATTCCACAGGCTGCACGTGAATATTACACTATGTTCTATAAGGAAATTGAGCATCTATAGATGTTATTATCCAATTAGTATCCTGACCTCAAATTCCACAATAATAACAGACAGCTGTATTCACATTTTGGTCTGAGTCCTTTTCTACATTTCCATGAGATTCTTTTAATATCAACATGCTGCACCATGATTTCTTGCTTCTGAACCCATGAAGTTATCCCTAACATAGCACCTCATGCTGAGGTCCTTTTTATATTCTAATTATCTAAGCTATATTTTCTAGACGTATTGCTAGTCCATTGACAATTGCTTAAGAAATGATGAAAATTCATACCATCTCATTATTATTATCACCTTGTTTACCTGTTGCCATGAGAAACATCTCTCTTAATTCTGCCCTTTGAGTGAAGTTATCATTTCCTTCTCCCACTTACATATACCTGTCAACCACTCACAGAGCACATGTTTTCCAGGTTGAGCATCCACCCTCCATGCCTGAGAAAAGATCTGTAGTTCACATTGCCCTTTAGGATTCTCACAGAACTGATTGTTGGAAGAGTCTCATTTAGCCAGATGGCTAGGCAATGTCTTAGGAAGATTTAACAAAAGATCCTAAGGCATAGCAGTCTTGTGGTCATTTTTATAACTGACACCTTCAATGACTTCCCTAGTTGCATGTTCTTGAATATATTATTCCCACCTAATGAGGAAAGTTTCTGAGTACTTCCTTTGCAGCTATGACAATGAAGTAATACAGCTCAGGCTGTGATAGGTTTTTCAAGTCTCAAAATAACTACATGTTCTTTAGCAGTAGAGCATCAGTTACAGCTCAATGGCTAGCTAGCCTCACAAATGGTGTTGCTATGGTTTCAATCTAGAATGTCCCCCCAAAGTCTCAAGTGTTCACAAGTGGGGCTTTTAGAAGGTGATTGGATCTGAGGGATGCTGTACTCACCACTGGTGAATCATAGCTGACTGTGCTGTTAGGAGGTGGATCCTGGTCAGGAGAGGGGGTCACTGGGGTGGGTCCTGGAAGGGGGCTTCTCCCTCCTCAGCTGCTTCTTCTTTCTCTCTTCCTGGCCATCGTGATGTGGACAGGTTTTCTTCAGCCAGGCCCTTCCACCATGCCATTTCTGGCTTGGAGCTGGCTGACCATGAACTTAAACCATGAGTCAAAATAAACCCCTCCACCTTCAAGTTGTGGATGTCAGGTATCTTGTCCCGTGATGGGAAAGTGACTAAAGTAGGTGCATACCTTGAAGATGCATCAAACTGTGTCCAAAATCCCAGAGGTCACAGAGAGGTGGAAGGAAGAGACTGTCCCAGATTCCATCACTGTGGCTGCACATTGCCGACCCTTTCAAAGTCATTTAAGTGGATTTGACTGTATTCTAAATTTCTGAAGCTCAAAGGAAACTAGTTCTTGCTCAAAACTCCATGTAAAGTTAGCACCTTTCCTGGTAGGTTTATGA
Source organism: Heterocephalus glaber (assembly GCF_053883595.1). NCBI lineage: Eukaryota > Metazoa > Chordata > Mammalia > Rodentia > Bathyergidae > Heterocephalus > Heterocephalus glaber. The sequence continues at coordinate 7,216,602 of NW_028258413.1, forward strand.
GGAGGGGATAGTAAAATTTCCAGGTACGGTATGTACTTTCCCCAGAAACTGAAGAACACAATCATTCTCTCAGCCTCTTGTTTTGATTTTGAATCTGACAGAGACACCTTATTTTTTACTGTCAGAGGGATAACTCCAATTGGTCCTGTGCAAGTGGGCCAGAGAATTTCCCAATTTACTATAATCCCTGTTCTTTAGTTGGGCTGATTAGTCATCCACTGGAGGTCACATGATGCTCAAGCATTCTGTCCTAGTTTGGTCACAGGTTGAGACATCAACATTATAACATCAATATAGTGAATAACAGAGGATTTTATTATGGCAGTTAGTAAAATAATGTAGATTCCCGGGGAAGCATAATAATACATATTAGAGCCTGTCTAAGTTACTTTTCTCTCTTTGCTGAGACAAAATACCTGACACCCAAAGTTAAAGGGGGAAATGTTTCTTTAGCTCACAGTTTGTAGAGGTTTCAGTCCATAGTTGGCTGCTCCAAGGCAGGGTGGCACATGGCAGAGGGGCATCACAGAGGAGAAACAGTTCATGGAACCCAGAAGGAAGCAAAGCAAGCAAAAAAGGAACCTCAACAGCATCTTTCTGTCCCTTTTATCTTATCCAGACTACTGAAGGTGGGTGGCGCTCACATCCTTAATCCTGGTGCCCTTGAGCCTAGCATTGCATCAGGAATCAATCCCAGCCTCACACACTCTAGATCCAGCTGCCTCTGAAAAAGCCCCACCTATGACTGCATGAGGCTTTGGGGGGACAATAGACACAGCCATAACAGAGCCAATTCCACATGAATGAAGATTGAACTTGATTTCCTTCTAATACAGAGATGAAAGGAAGGTATAAGCTAAAGCAAAGATCAAATATAAACCTCCAGTTTTTATTGTACAGCTTGACTTGTTGATATCAAATTGGGCACCACTAGTGACATGTGAAACATCACTCTCCTCAATGTTCCATGATCTGTAGTTAATTTCCAGAATCCACACCTTTTCTTACCAGTCACATTTGACAAGGACTTGATGAGAACTAATATCTATCAAATAGATCCTAAATTAAAATGAAATTTCTTTTTGGCCTCTGCTTCTCCTATAATTGTTTTATATTAACCACTAAGTGGATTTAGGTAATTGGGAAGATTGCAATCTAGCAAGCTCAATTTAAAGAGGATGAAAAGATATGAACATTTTCCCAATGGTTTGGGCAAGGAAAGCTTTTCCAAGTTGGTTATGGCATTTATTCCAATAATATATTCTAGTAACAATGGGCATAACTTTTATTCCTAAGTTCCTTCTTATAGCCAGACTCTTATGCTGTCAAATCACCATTCGCTGCTGGGTCAATTAGACACCGTTGTAACTTTTGGTTAGCAAGTAGAGGTGTGGCAGTGCATGGAGTGACAGAAGTCAGCAGTACTGACAGTGTCTCTTTACCCCTTCAGGTCATTTATCTACACAAACACACACGACTTCATGTCACCTCCCAATAACTCAGCTGTTTTATATCCAAGGGACCTTGACCAAGTGAGGTCCATAGTCCTGCCAAAAGAGACTTCTATGTACTTTTGTTTAATTTTTCCTTCCAGTCAACCAAGAAAATTATTTATTCAGGTGAGGTGATAAGGTTCTTTCAAGCCCAAGGAGAATAACAGGGTCAGTAAACTCTTGTCTAAAGAGTCAACTTTGAACTGGGCATGTTGTTGCACACCTGTAACCCCAGGACTCTGGGGGCTGAAGCAGGAGGATCTCAAGTTCAAGCCCAGCCTGGAACATTTAGCCATTTAGCAAAACCCTGTCCTAAAAAACAGAAACAAAGCAAAAAAGGCCCTGGTTCAATCAGAAACAATTTTTTACAGCACAGCAGAAAATATAGCTGTCAGACAGCAAATTCTAAAAACCTAAAATGAGCAGTGTAAATATTACAAAGACTGAGACCAGAATTTTCCTGTTGAAAAATTACTTATTCAAGCATTCACCCCTAAAATTGTTATACCTTATCTCTTCCTAGAGAAATAAAATGCTAATAAGTCAAGTACTTCCAGAGAGAAAAATCTAAATCTCCAGAAAAAGAAATAATATCTGCTAAACAGAACAGAAGACATCAGAGTTGGAATAAATCTGCCCGAGTGAAAATTATAAATACAATTGCCTATGGTCAAAAAATTCTATTGGGTAACCTCACTTTTCACACTGCCACTGGAACTCGGGAAGACAGCACAAACAAGAGAGTAAATGTGGTTTTCTTCCAACCCAATATTCTTTGAGTCTTGTTAGCAGAAGGTAACTGGGAAAATCTGCCAGAGGTAGAAAGCAGGGCACCTTCTGTTTAGAAAGACGATAGCTCTGGAAGAATGGATACAGAATGGGGAAGCTCAACATAAATTTCTTTTATGATAGATCACCATTCGAAATACTACACACACACACACACACACACACACACACACACACCTTCTTCAGTCAGCATTTGGCAATGTACCCTCTCAGGAGGTATAAAAAATTAATTTTTAACTCAATTATGGAAAGTCAATATGGAAAGTTCAAGTGTCTGCAAATAATCAACAAATATCAAGCCTATCATCCCATGCCAGTAGCTACTTGAAGAAAATTATTTCTTTCCTTATTTCCTTAAGTAATGTTAAGGGAATTATTTCAATTTTTAGTGAATTTGTATGTGCATTTTTTAATTATCTCTGAATTACTTAAGGATAAAAACTCCGATGGCAAAATAATCATCTGGATAACCCTATGGAATTACATCACACATGCATTGAATTGCTTAAAATTCTCATCAGCAAACTTGGGGAAATAATAGAGAAAGGACATAAGAGGTAGAAAGGAAAGGAAGAAAGTAGAGAAATAAATTACAATGTGTAGGCAATATACTTCTCATTGCCTAGATTTAGCATATGTTCTAGAGAGAAAGAGATTGGAGAACTGACCCTTCCATCATTCTTAACTCACAGTGAAAAGGTTTAGCACAAATAAGTATGAGGCTAGTGTGGGAAATGTGCATTTTCATGCATGCTGGCTCTGAATGTGATCTAACAGTTTACCTTGAGCTGAAGTGAAGAAGCAGCAATGTATCCCAGAGTTTAAAGACAAGATGTTTATTCTTTAGAAAACATGGTCCATGCCCATACTGTAATTTCTGACTGATATTAAGGATTCTCAAGCGCAACTTGGATGCTATGAGATTGTCTTGGACAAAGAAACTGTGAAAGAATCCCTGTGTGAACTATGACTAGGCCTTTGTGTGTGGGGGGAGGGAGGGGTATGGTAGGAATATTGCTACAGATATCACTAGGCTCAGTGTGGTGCCTCTGATCTCACTCTGCCCATGGTGCCCGTCTTTACACCACACTTTCTTCATTCATCCTTTTGTTGTTTGTGTTTTGGGTCCAAAGAGATTCTCTGTCTGCTCTTCGCCTGCTGGTTGTCCTACTTGCTGTTTGCCTTCTAGAAAACATTCATGGCCGCTGAAGACCCAAGTCCTTGCATGTTTGAAAATGTCTCTCTGTTCTGTTTTTGTTTGACTGAAGAATTTGTCAACTGTCTTCCAAAGGTACATATGTTGTATTGTAAAATCCCAACCCAGATGGATTTATTAAACTGATAAGTGATTCGATGTTTCCTGCCTGTTACGCAGCATCCTATTTCCTAACCTGGAGATCTACAAATTTCATTTGAGTAGTTCTGACTTGATTCTTTTGTGTAAGTTTTGATTATGACATGATGAATCTTTCTGAATCTAAATCGAGTTTGTTTCCATGTTTTGGAACAGTGTCTCAGCATAAACTTCACCAATGAGCCAGTACTCTGAGCCGGGAAGTAGGGGATATGGCCATGGTAAATTAAAATACCACGAATCTCTCCTGTTGGTATTCAGCCATTTTTATTAATTAAATATCTCCCTGAAAACTGGAAGGTTTTTATTAATTACCAGAATTCTGAGAAAGCCAATTCTGATGCTTTGTTCCTTGCTTTTATGGAGACTTTTGAAGATCCGTATTCCACCATTTTCCTTGGTAACATTCTTCAACTGTATTGTTTCTTTCCATTTGAGTCTGTCCTTAGAAATTCTATGTATATTTTGGGTCACTCTTTTCTTCTATGACTATAGTTTGCTTCCTAAGTATATTATTTACTAAATTATTTTTTCTTTTCAAATCTACCCTCCATGTTCTGTCTTGCAGTAGTGATTCATTTTATTTGCATTCTAGTATGGCTTTTTTAATTTTATATTTTTAATTCTCTGCGTTCCACTTAATTGAATGTTTCTTTAAATTTCCTTAGTTTCCATTCATAGATATCACTGGCTCTTTAGGAATTTACTCTGTCTCACATTTCTCTATCAGGTTACTTTTCTCCTTTTTGCTTCATATGAATCCTTTAAGTAGGTACTTGATGTTTTACCGATCATTGTATTAGTCAGGTTCTCTCAAGGGACACAGCCAGCAGAATACACATAGTGGTGAGGAAAGTTGTTAGGTTGGTTTTCACGGTCAGAGACTGGGCAGCCCCACAGTGCCATCTGGACGGAGAGCCGAGGAAACCTGAGCTTGGCTCAGTCCATGAAGCTGGAAGCCTCAGAACAAGAGGCCAAAGGATGCCTCCCTGCCCAAGGCGGAAGGTATGAAGCTCCCTGCAGTCACAGGTGCACGTCCATGTTCAAAGGCTGCAGAATCTGGAGAGTGAAGCCAGAGGGCAATGACGGCAGCAGCAAAAAGCACATCTATGCACCAGTTCAAGAAGGGAGCATACTTTTAAAATTGTACTTCTGAGAAGAGAGCAAGTTCAGGACACACTGAAAGTCAGGCACTGCTCTCCACATCTATATCCCCAGGTTGGTTTATGCTTCTTTTCTCTCAGCCCCATCACACCCAAAGCCTCTTAAAGATACCTCAAGTCCACAAATTAGCTTAGCTGATAAGACAAAGGGCAGAAACCTGACCTTAAGAAATACAATAGATGGGCTCCTGTCTATTTTAACCCCATCCCTGTAACCGCTCCTCTCACCTGTGAAGTAAGCCATTATCTTTATTCCTATGGGTGGGACAGCACTTTTCTTCTACAAACCAAACCCAAATTTTGTGCAGATTCACAAATTCCACCACCAAAAGCGTATAAACATTCCCACCTCCAGACTATAGTGAGCCTCACTCAAGTCCACACTCTATGTACTTAAAATTCTTCATAAAGAACTGCTTTATGCCCTAAGGAAGGAAGAGGAAGAGGAGGAGGAAGAGGAGAAGGAAGAAAAGGAAGAGGAGGAGAAGGGAGGTGGGAAGGGATAGCCTACTGGAAAGTGCTGCCCACATTCAGGGTGGGTTTTCCCCCTCAGTTCACTGACTCATACAGCAGTCTTCTCTGGAGACACACACACACACACACACACACACACACACTCAGAAATGCGCTTTGCCAGTTTTCTAGGCATCTCTCAATTCGGTCAAGATGACAACCCACCTAACCACCATAATGATTATTCGCAGTTTGGCTCCTGTCTGGGATGGGATGAGCTGTTCTTTCTGAGCAAAGCGGCCTGCCAAAAGGGCACTAGGTAAAAGCCTAAGCTGTGACCTCACCTCCGAGGGAGTTTGAGTTTGGGTCTATTGTTCTTTTATCCCTGGAAACTTTCTGATGAACAACCTGCTTTGGAGTATGGAGTTTTCATACTTTACAGGGCAGCTCTCATCTCCTAATATTTATGTAATAATTTCTCCCTTGAATTTCTATGGCTTTCTTTTTAAAATTAATTTTATGGGTACGTTTTAGATCTGCGTCATGATTACATTCATCATGGGGAATTTGCACCTGTACAGATGTATCTTGCTTCTTATTGCCCCATTTCCCTCCCCTCTTCTTCTCATTTACAGAAACTTTGTTTCCATTTTTCCCTTCTATTCTCTTTTTTTTCTCTTTTTCCTCATGGATTTCTAAAATCAGCAACTGCAAAACTGTCTGACATCTACCTAAGCTAAGTCACCCTGGAACCTATTCGGGAACAACTTGAATGCCCATGTCTGCATTTAATCTTACCTGTCTTGCCTAATTTTCTTGCTATACAGGTTTCAGAGATGCTCATGGTCTGCTGTTCCAGTTATTTATTTGTCTCCTTAGAGTGTCCCATTTATTAGGCAGCTCTGAATTCTACCAGGTCATCTGCACTTCAAAAATATCTCCTAGGCCTTGACACAACCTTTGATGACATAAGCCAGTCCTGCTGAGTCAGTCTGGGACTGAGCCTACCTGTTGGGACTGAGCCTCCCTGAAGGTTCCATGGAAGAACTTTTCTTTCCTATTTTTATTGTTTGAGTTTTGGTTGTTTCAGACAAAAGAACAGTGTAACAGTATCTTTGGACCATCAACTTTACTAGACAATGTTCAGGCTTTATTTTTTTAATAGAGTCTTTGTTCCATTTGTTGAATTTTGTTTTGTTTTCCTCTTGAAGATGAACTGATTAGAGGCAGGGAATCTGGGGAAAGAACACTGTTGAATTGCACTCAGTTGCAGAACCAACTTTTCATTTCATTTGTTTTCCGACTGTTTTATGTTTTGTTCATTTATTTTCTTGAAAGATGGCATAACAGAATGCCTAAGATTGCAGACTTTGACACTAAATTCTCAGTACAATTCTTCCTCCTAATATTTCCTAGGTATTATATGTGACTCCAGAAAAGCTATGTAATCTTCTGCTTCAATTCTTTGTTAAAAATTTAGAATAAAAGCATCATCACAGAAGACCCTTAGGGCATATAAATGAGGTAAGACATGTAAATCACATGCCTGGACCACCGCATAGCACATGCAAAGTGCTCAATGAATTAATTCCTATTTTACCAGAACAATTTTCTATACTTAGGGGTTAAATTCCAGTATGATAGACATCATATATAGTGCCCATTGTGTGGTGGGCATTTAATACAAAAGATACACAGTTAGATAAAATGATCACAAGAAGTAGACATGGCAAATAAACATATGAAAAAATGTTCAACATCACTGGTTATTCAAGAGATGCAAATGAAAACAATGCTGAGATTCCACTTCACTCCAGAAAGAATGGCTGCTATCATGAAATCAACCAACAACAAATGCGGGCAGGGCTGTGGGGAAAGAGGAACCCTGCTCCACTGCTGGTGGGAGTGTCGACTGGTGCAACCACTGTGGAAATCAGTATGGAGATACCTCAAAGAACTAGGACTGGAAGTCCCATTTGACCTAGCTATTCCCCTGCTGGGTATCTTCCCCAAAGAATTAAAAGAATCATACCACAGTGATATATGTACACCCATGTTCACAGCAGCACAGTTTGCAATAGCTAAAACTTGGAAACAGCCTAAATGCCCATCGACTGGAGACTGGATCAAGAAAATGTGTTTTTTTTTATAAAATGGAGTACTACTCAGCCATCAAAAATGAGAAATTAGAGACATTTATTGTTAAATGGATGCACACTGAGGCAATACTCTTAAGTGAAATAAATAGGACACACGTGTAAATACAGAATAGTTTCTCTAGTGTGAGAACCTGAAACTGTAAATAAGGACTAAAAGGTATAACAGATAATGTGAAATAGGAAGAAAAGGGGCAAAGGGGAAGGGGAAGTGGGAGGGGTAGGGGAAAGGAAAGAAGGGAATGGAATTAATATGAGAAAATGAAAAAATGGAAACAAAGTCTTTGTAAATAGGGAGGGATGGAGGGGTTGAAGGGAGGGCAGGGGAAAGGGGAAAAAAATAAAATGAAGAGAGTATGTAAAGGTGCATATCTCCAATGATGAATGTCATTATATTGTACACCTAAAATGTACCAATAAAAGGATATACAAAAAAAAGGTTTTGTGTGAATTTTGTATTACTTCCTTAGATCAAATAACTAGTAGTCATTAGGAATGGCATTCCTGGGCTCAAATATTGAGGGTTATCCCTTATGGTTTTTTATGTATATTAGAAAATTGCTTTTTATTGTACTGTTTTCTACTTCCTTAATAATTTGCATTGGGGGTTATTATTTTAAGAACATTGACTGTTTTTAAGTAAGGAGGAATTCGAGGTATTTTTGCTCACAGTCCCTTTACATATTGGTTCCCACTCAACACTTCACTTGGCAACAGATGAGCTTCCATTTTCCAATTAAATATTTCCTTCAACATTCATCGTGCTCAATTATGGTGGGTGAGTTCATCTTTTGGCCCTGTGCTGTGCCTCCCTCCATTTACCATCCCTGTGGTCTTGGACAAAATCTCTTGAAGCCTCTGTTTTCTCCTCTATATGATGAATCCCTCAGGTACCTCCGTATTACATTGTTATAAGGACAAAGAAGATCTATGTAATTAAGGTGCCTTCCTTAAACCTGCCCTTTATGATGGCCATTTGAATTAAATTAAACGTAACATTAACCTTTAAAGGGTAGCTAACATTTCCATATTATCTCTTCTGGTTTCGATGTGATTCAAATGGGTTCCCCAAAGGCTCCTGTGCTGTGTGGCTATCCTGACAGCTGGGGCACCATGAAGAGCTGAGACCCATGGGAAGGTCACTGAGGCAACACCCTCGGGGGGCATTCTTGGGGCTCTCACTGGATCTCAGAGTTCCCAGGAGAACAGGTGTCAGAAGAGAGGCCGGCACCTCCCCTGGGTCTCCCCTGCTTCCTCTCTGGCCTGGTGATCTCTCCACCACGCTGTACTGTGGCCACAAGGCTTCCACCAGAAACTGAACTGATGAGCTGCCCAGTCTTGGACTTTCAGCCTCTAAAACTGTGAGCTAAATAAACCAACTTTCTTCACATAATACTCACCCTTCGGTATTCATCATAGCTGCAGAAAACAGGCTAAGATTGTAGCTGTCTGTAAGGAAATGACACAGTATATTTAGGAAAACTCCATAGCTAAGTTGAATCAACACATACATCTTTTATAATTCTAAAACCTAGAATATCACTTAGCATAAAATCATGCTCAATCAATATACTGCAATTGAGTCAATGCTACCACACCACTGTAGGTCTCAAATCTCTTAAAGCATAGGACAAAGTGAGGTCATTATTTCAAACGAAGCCTGTAAGAAATGACTGCTGGTAAATATACAAAAGTTTAAGCATTTGTGGTTTCGTGTTTCTTTTACTAAAAAGGGAAGGCTATCTTGCAGAAATAAGAATTATATATTCAAAATACACTCACATTCTCCCCAAACCTCTTTTACTTGAACTCTATGGGTCACTGCTTCCCCATATGTGTAGCAGAGAAAAGCAGTAACTGTATGGATGACAGCCCATTCATACGTGGGATACACATCGGAAGTGACTCACAAGACAAACATGACAGAATGAGCTAAAGAAGAAAGATTGATTCCACATTATCTCTTATGAAAATTGCAAATTTTTAAACAGAGATAATTGTAAAATAAAATAAACATGATTCTCTGTAGCAGAAACCTCTGAGTAACTGATTACAGTCTCATTTGCACAAATGATTCATTTGGAGAATGTGGGAAGTGAAGTTTACTTCCAAATAATTTAATTTCTTACACTCCCAACCAGTAAAATAAAATTTTATCTTTTCTTCACTGAGAATTTGTAAAACCTCAGTTAACTGAATATGAAAATCTTTTTTAAGTCATTTCTTGAAATGTAAAACAGAAATATAATATGAATTATAGATCTTTGCCTGAAATGTGTTAGAGAAAATGTACATAAGATTCAGTGATTTTATCAGTAAAACTGATAAACAGAGCCCAAAGTTTTGAACACATTAGTAGATTTTGTATTAAGTATGTAATTAGAGGGCACAGGAGCACTATTCCTAGTGATATTACCCAGTAATAAAGAAAATTGCCATTTTTAATTATACACTTTATAGAAGAGGATCAAAAGCTGATGTTCTATAGTATTTTGTTACAGTGAATGAATGTAGTGTTCAAATACTCCATGTTTTTGTGTGTATAAAAAAACCAATTCATAAATTCTGCCATTAAGGGCACAAACGTATGATAACATCTTGAATTAACTACATGACTGGTACCAAAATAAAATCTAACACAATCTTCTGTGAATCTAATAATAACAATAGATAATGTTAACATCAGGTCACTTGGGAAAGGAAAGATACCAGTAGACCAGTGTATTATTTTTAATGTGAAATATGCCTGTGTACTTTTTTAAAGAAAATATAAAATTATTTCTTCCCAATATGATTTAAAACACCAAATAACACTTTAAAGCACCAAATTACAACTTGCAATACAACATAAACTTCATCTACAAATGACAAACTCAATTAAATAACATTTATTTCTGAGAGATCAGGCTTTCGTTAATTAAATATGCCCTTCAAAAAGTCACTAACCAATTTAGGGCTGTCAATTTCAAATTATAAACAAGAAGATCAGATATGCTAAGCACCTAGCAATCCCACTGAAATATTTGTTATAGGTTTTATGCTCTCATAATTCATATCCCACTCACAAATTCTTATCGTTTAATTGGGAAGACAAATAGGAAAATCATAATTATAAGATAGTGTGAAATAAGCCAAGCCACTGACATAAATAGGTACTGCAATGGACTTCCCTTCCTGGAAACTCTTTTTTAAAAAATGAAGAAAAGTCAAATAAAATTTAAAGAACAAGGATAAAATAATAGGCATAAAAAGGGTTTCCAGGAAGAAGGCCAGAAGTGTGAATACATGATATGTAAAATGTGAGGATGTGTTAGAAGCGTTCCCAGCAGTTTCAGATAAAGAAAAGAACCATGTCAGAAAGGGGTAAAAGATGATATTAAAGAGGCAGACGGGGTTCTAATATTGAACAACCTCCTTGCTCTCCCCTGAAAAGTTTCTGGCAGGGGAATGACTGATCTGATTTATGTTCACAGAGATAGATCTGAGCCCCAGAACACAACAGTTGACAAAAGAATTTTGACCAAAATCAAAATGATACATGATGAGCCTGTCATTGAATACACAGGAGAAATAACAGGAATTTAAACTCGGGAAGAAACACAAGGAGAACAGAAATAAGAAAGTGAATACAAAAACTGCTAAGAATGTGTGTCTACTCTACTGGACCCAGTAAGTTATTGGATTTGTTCCATCAGGGGAGAAGTCCTAATTTCTCAGGCCCTAGAATGTAATAAATTTGTCCCTGCTGCATTGTGGGATTACTTTCGATAGTTATCCTTTAATTCCTTCCCTCATCTCCATTTTGGAATGGGGAGGTCCATCCCATGCCAGTACCACCATTACGTTGGGAGGAAATACTTGTCTTCACATTCAAAGCCCTGTGGAAGGAGAGGGACTTTGCCCCAGGATGGACCATATCCAGAGTCTTCCACAGACTTAGACCATGGCAGATGGGGATTTTTGACTTGACACCTAAATAATATTTTGGACTCAAGTTGATGTTGGAATGGGTAAAGAATTTGGGGAATGGTGGGATGAAGTGAATATATTTTGCCCACAGAAAGGACACAAATTTGGGGAGATCTGTTGTGGGTAGAATTCTATCCCCCTTCAAGTCCTGTGAATGTGGAAATAGGGTCTTTAGTTGGAATAGGGTCTTTGTAGAAGTAGGAAGATTAAAATGAAGCATGCTGGATCAGGGTCAACTCTAATCAAATGATTGATGTCTTCATAAGAACAGAGATGGACACAGGGAAGATGAAGTAAAGACACCAGGGAGAACACCATGTGTTGGCAAAAGTGGCAACTGGAGTCACCTACGTACCAGCCAAAGAACACAGGAGAAGCTGAGAGAGGCAGGGAATGGACTCTTTCTTGACACCCAGAAAGGTCTCTGCCCACAACTTAACTTCAGATTTCCAGCTGCCCGAACTGTGAGAGAATAAATTTCTAGTGTTCAAAAACACTTGTTTTGTCTTGACAGCTCTGGGAAACAATATAAATGTCAAATAGTACTGCTACAGAAAGGCCAAGAAAGTTATGGATGGAAAGTGACTGGTTTAATATGCAGACAGCTGGCAGGAAAGTGCATGGAGATTGTTAAACATTCAGTACTTAAAACTGGTATTGTAGGGGCTGGGGATGTAGCTCAGTGGTGCCTTGACTGCCTGGCAAGTGCAAGGTCCTGAGTTCAATTCCCGATATTGGGGCGGGGGGGACTGATACCATGACACGAGGAAGTAGGAATAATGAATTTAGGTATTTTATTAAAGAAGTTCATGTAAGAATGGAGAAAGAGAGACAAAAACAGTAACTAAAGAATGATATGGTTCAGAAAGAGACTTTAATGCAAGTTCTTATGTACATTTCAATACCAAAGAAAATGGGCCAGAAAGACCGAATGTTGAAGAGAGATGACTGAGAGAACGGGTGGCACAGATACACCGGGCTTTTAGAAGAAGACAAACGACCGGCACTGAGAAAAGAAAAATGCTGCAAATGAGGATGTAAACACAGGCGCGTTGTAATTTTTGGCTGATGGGTTTTTATGTTGTAGGCTAAAGTGGAGACAAGATGACTTCCTGAGCCTGGGAAGGAAGAGGGAGAAGGAAGGCATTTGAGGAGTAGATGAAAACCTGGGAAATGGAAACCGACTGTAGGCACACATGGAGAGAGTGTCCGTGGAGAGTAGGAATTTGGAAAGAATAAGTGTGCACAGTGAAGGGGAGATGTGTAGACTGAGTCACTGCTAGCATTCCCCAGGAGCTGATTACAGGGTAGAAATGACTCAAAGTAATTGCAAAGCAACTCTGATGAAATAGCAAGGGAAGAAGTGTAAATCAAGGGTCAAAGTGGAAGACAGTAAGGATCTAAAATTGATAAGGAAAATTATCTCCAAATAATGGGCAAAAATGAACACAGAAAACTAAAAAGTATGAGAAAACTGCCAAGTAGAAGGTGATTGTCAGAGACATAACTCTGGGATTTAGGCAAGCTCTTTGCAGAAATAATTCTACTAGCCAGCAACATTACCTGGAATACTATTCTATTATGCATATTTTGGGGAGGCCTGTTAAAATAAAAATTCAAGTATGAAATACATGACACTAAGTGTCAAGTTGTTAAGAGAGGAAAGAACAATGAATACACATGAGATATTTATCCTCTTATTATAAATTGCCACAAATAACTGCAGCACACTGCTATTATACATTCAGAGCAAAAATAGACCCACATAAAATTCAGTAGAAATATAATTTAAATATTATACTTCATTATAATAGATTCACTTTTTGATCATTAGAAATAAAAAGTAAGCATTCACATATATGATCTTGATTCACATTAGACTTATGCAATATAACCCATTTAGCCTGGTGTTATATGGAGCCTTCCAACCCCTACTCTCCAGGGCTGTCCTAGCAGCTTCACACACGCGCACAAGCGCATACTCATGTGTGCCCCCCCACCAGGTTGTAAAGGCCACAGTACAAGACTGTCAGTTCCTGCCATTTCCTCTACTGTAATCTGCCGTTTGCTCTGTACCTCCTTTCAGTAGTCCAGGACTATGATTTTTGGAGTTCTTATGGTAAAAGGAAAATGTCTATAAAACAGCTGAGTAGGCTCAGGTAAAAGCAGGACTCAGAATCAGAAGCTGCCATGGGCAGATTGTTCACCAAATTCTCTTAATCAGGAAATTCCATCCTTAGCCATTGCCTTGGAACTCATTTTCTAGGGTACACATTTCTGGTGATTCTGCCTTTTACGAAACTTCATCCCCTCCTCACAAAGAAATTAAGAGAAAATGACAGAATCCATCATTCAGAGGGGGCAGCTTCCTCCCATGCAATGAAACATCCTCGTTTTTCTGTTCCTTCCTACTTCTAACTCTGCACCTGCCTTAGCGGTCAAAGTCCCACTAAACTGAAGGTGTTGTGAGGCCTGCGTGCACCACTGGCTGCTTGGTGGCCACATTCTCAGTACCTGTCACAGCCTTGCAAAGAAGTATTTTCAATATACACCTGAGAAATGACAGGCAAGGACCCTACCAAGCCCCGGAGAGAAAAAGGAAGGCGGATATAAGAAGGAAAGCCACCATCGAAGTCCCGTCCTTGCCTTCTTCAGCACCAAAATAAAAAATTTAAAAAAAAAATTCTTTAAACCTCCTTCACTGTATCTGCTTCGAAATCCATCATTTAGGCTTTTTTTTATATCACCTCTACTATTATACAAGCCTCATGAAGACAGAATTGCACTTATGATTCCCTGTATTATAAACAAAGCAATAGGATAAAATTAATGTATTTCTATACAACTAAGCAATTTTACATCTTTAACATTTTTATCAAAACCTGTTTATTACCAAGCCACAGCATAATTCATTTCACAATCTCGAGTGGTGTGTCATACCAAAGAGGTTTTCTTTCTTGAGTCCTCCTGGTGTCATTAGGAAAGGAAGAGGCATGCATTTGTCACTCAAGCAATTTCTAGACTCTGGGTTAGAAAAATTAAACTGCCTTTCAATATAAAATGATTTGACTTAGAATTAGTAACCCAGAAATGTGGCGTCTTTACTGACTTCACCTATAATTTGTCATATTTTCACAGGCTTGTCGGGGAAGAAGCAGGAAATGATAACACTGAATAATGATCGTGTTCCTCATGCACTACTTCGTGCGCGAATAACAGTTGTGCCCAGTTTACTCTGTCCTCCGCCCTGCCTCGCTGCTCACCTGGTAGTGTTCAGATACAATGCACGTTGGCAGCCGGAAAGGCGCTGATATTTACTGAGGTCCTCCTCATGCCTTGTGTGTTTGCAGGTAATGTATTCAAACTCCTAATACCCATAATTACGCTGTAAATCTTATTTTAATTTTTTTTTTCATTTTCAAATACAGTTTCAGACAGTTCGAGCATGGCTGAGAGATTGCTCGCCTTAGGCTTAACCCCATCTCTACACCCCTGGGAGAGACCTATAAAGCAGAGCTTCCTCCTGCAGCACCCTGATAACTCCGCGGGGCGGATCTAGCGCAGGCTCTTTCCTCCAGCTAGACCTCCACAAAGCGCCAGGCTCCCCTGAGAAGTCCTGCTTCTCTCTTCCCGGAAGCTAAGTTTGTCCTCCCTGGCCTCGCGTTCAAACCCTTGACTCCAAGAGGGAACCGCACGGCCAAGTGCGAGCTGCTTCTGGAGACCCAAGAAGCAGGAAAACTTACCCAGGAGCCAGCCCGCTGCCCTGAGGTGGCGCCTGGGGGGAAATCTGGGGGGGGGGGGGGCGGACCCGAGCTGCACGTGGGCCGCCCCGCGGGGACCCCGAGCCGGGGAGCAGAGCCGAGCGTGCGGGGGGAGGCGCGGGCGGGGCGGCGCGGCCGGGGCTCGGCACCCCGCGTCACCGGGCGGGGACAGCCGGGCTATAAAGCGTGCCGGGCTCCGGGTCTGCGCTCGCGGCTCGGCGGGACCTGGACTCCCGCGCACGACCGGGGCTTCCCGGGCAGTCGCGTCCCGCCGGGCGGAGCCGGGCTCTGTCCCCACCGAGGGCTCCTGGGACGCGGGCTGCGCCCCCATGGCCGAGCCCGCGGGGAACCTGAGCGCGGCGCCCGACCCCGGGTGGCCGGCCCTGGCCGCGCCGAGGAACCTGTCCGCCTCCCCGGCCCCGAGCTGGGCGCCCCCGCCGCGCGCCGGCCCCGCGCACCCGTTCCTGCAGCCGCCCTGGCGCGTGGCGCTTTGGTCGCTGGCCTACGGCGCCGTGGTGGCCGTGGCCGTGCTCGGGAACCTCGTGGTGATCTGGATCGTGCTGGCGCACAAGCGCATGCGGACCGTCACCAACTCCTTCCTCGTGAACCTCGCCTTCGCCGACGCCGCCATGGCCGCGCTCAACGCGCTCTTCAACTTCATCTACGCGCTGCACGGAGAGTGGTACTTCGGCGCCAACTACTGCCGCTTCCAGAACTTCTTCCCCATCACCGCCGTGTTCGCCAGCATCTACTCCATGACGGCCATCGCGGTGGACAGGTGAGGGAGCGGAGCGGGCGGAGGGGCGCCGGTGCCGGGAGGAAGGGGACGGAGCCGGGGACGGGTCTGCAAAGGGAAGGCCTTGGGGAAGGCGCGGCCGAACCGGCTTTCGCTCCTCTGGTCTCCCCGGCCCCCAGGCCCTAAATCCTTGAACCCCGCTGGGCCGTCGAGGGACTGCGTGGGGCGAGCGCGAGCGCTGTGAGAACCTCGCCTTGCAAGTGGGACGAACTTGGCTAGAAACATTTAGTGCCGGCGCGCGTGCTCAAAAGGCTTGGGATAACGGTGCAAAATCCACGTTCTGTCAAGTGCACTTTTCGGCCTTCCGCTTTCTCTGTCGGCCACTGTTCTGTCAGAGAAATAGAGAAAGAGTCACCTCCACCAACTCTGGACTGCTAGTCCTCACCCTGCCGCCTTCCCCTACTCCCCAACCCGGTTCCTGAGCGGGGCTGGCCTGGCCTTGCAGTCTCGGCGCAGCCCCCTGCGGCAGACTTCTGCGTGCCTCAGGTCCCTGTCTCGGGTCACCTGGGTGAGCCCGGGGTCTGGAAGTGAAGATGGCAATACTAAGCCCAAGGAATGAATAAGTGATTTAAAACAGAGTCGTCACTTTATATCTCTTTAAAACATTTTTTTCAGAGCGCTCCCCAGCTGCAGTAGGAATTCTGAGATGCTTAAGCAATTAAAAGCAGTGGAGAAACCCTCGCTCGTTGGCTCCCATGTTCATCTTTAAAATGCATGCGCACTGGCTTCCCTACCCTGGGCAGTAGTGAGACCCCGTGCGCCTGTGGGGAGGCAGTGTGAGTCCCTGCCTGTTGCTGGTAGCTGGTTCCCTTTTAGGTCAACTTTCCCGCAAAGTGAGCCCGGAGCAGATTCCAGACTGGGAGGGACAGGGCAGGAGGGTGCCGCCAGGTCCCCCACACCCCGCACCGCCTCAGCTTCTTTCTGTGAAAGGGGCTTTCTTCCATTAGCAAAACAATGTGGGAAAATAAAGTCAGGCTAAGTATTAATTATTATTACATCCGCTGCCATTATGAGAAAAATAAGAAGAAAACAAGGTTTGTTTTTCCTGTAAGTTAATTCTCTATGGTTACCATTGGACAACAGTGAGCACAGAAGTGTTAATAGTGATTCTGTGGGAGCGATTTTCACAGCCCGACCCAGAGGATTAAATGGAAGGAGCAGCAGCCAGATTTCTCTGAGATAAATCAACTCCAAGTCACAGTTGTTAAAGCCCTGGAACTGCTGCCTGCCCTTCCCCCTTGCGGCTGATATTCCAGGCAGTCAGCCCTTGCACTGGGCTCCAGTGAAGGTGAAAGGAGATCAGCCTCACTTCAGGAAGTTGCCTGGACTCTCGCTCCTCCAAGATGAAAGTGAATGACACCTTCCTTTTCTCTTGACCTTGCTTTGCCTTTTCTTTTTCCCTTTTGAATTTCCCGAAAGTTCGTGTGTGGCTTTTTTCATGTTGTGACCGGGGGAAAGGCGTTGGGATATGATAAAATGCTCACAATGTCCTTGAAGTGCTAGTGAGGCAAAGAAAATCTGATGGAAATTTTAGTGTGTGTAAAATAGATATTTCAGTTCTGAGAGGAAAAAAGATAAGTTTACTAATTTCTTCCTGTCAACATTTCTGAAATGCTTTTGGTACTAGTTTAACTGATAATGCAATGCTATTTCATTATATTTACTGGTTTGGAATCAGTACATACTTTACTATTTATTCTTTTCTGTTTTTTCAGTAGAAAAAATTAAAACTACACAGAATTTATAGAGCATAAAATTTTCTGTAAAATCTGAAGCACATTGAAAAATCTCCTTTTAAATTATTATTTAGAAGAATACTTTTCAGCAGGAAATTGATAAAGGAAAATACTGAAGAGGAGCTAAACCTTTTCAAGATCATTTTGAGAATCAAACATGACATTTACTAAACCCTCTGTAGTATACCAGTCCAAGGAATCTTTCTACACTGGTATCGTCTTGCACATGGACTGGGGACCGAGTCTGTGGGTTTGTAGTCATTTCATAGGTTAGTTTTCCAGGTTAACCCTTCTGAAATGGCATGTGAGCCATGACGCCTCAGGTAATGCCTCAGTTGGCTAAGAACGCTGTTAACTGCATGTGCTCCTAGAAATATTTTTCTAGACAACTGATACTTTATTGAAATAACCATAAATATTAAATATCCCTGATCACTTCTCATTAATAAAAGAATACCTCATGTAGACTGCAGTGTGCACTCTTTGGTTATTTAGTCTAAGTGTTCTCCATCCACATTTACATACATTGAATTGTATCATCCCAGCCTAAATGCAAATTATATTCAGTTCACCCTGGTTCTCAAAATTAAAACATCCCCTGGGTATGGGAGAAAGAAAAAAGAAAAGTCTTCAGCTCTCACTTGGGCACATGGGCTTTGCTTGAGCTGCAGCAAACTACTTGCAAGCCTCCCACGACTCTTCAAAATGTCATACTTGGACAGGAGTTATTCCCTTAATGCATACTTGTGCCTTAGAAATGGAGAGTCTTAAACTAATGGTCACATCTAACAGGAATAATTATTGAAAAACATACTTAACTGAACTAAGAAGTAGTTTTAGCCAAGTAATTAAAAATGTATCATATATATAACTCTTTTTTCATGATTTCTTTAAAAATCTTCTATTTCATAAAACTGATTCATGCAAATTATTCATAGACCTTCTGGGGGCACTTTGGAAATAGATTGTGTACACATAGCAAAAATACAGGCATGGAGAGTAGTAATGAGGTCTCGATCCTGTAAGAGATTGTCTGCATGCTGTAGGCACTGATGCTCTGGCAAATGTTTTAGAAGTTCCTTATCTCTGTTCTGAACGCCCTGCATCAGCTCACTGATCTGTGGGGAAGTTGCTGCCTAGGCAGGTGTCGCCCCTGACCAGGGTCAAGCTCATCCTTGACTCCTTATTTGGTCCACGTGACAGCCTTGAGAAGGTTCGCCTGAGATCAGTTACTTTCCATCTCGGTCTTATTAGAAAATAGTAATTACAACAATATTTGGGGAAATAGTGATTTCAGGAAACCTATAATAAACCTTTGGGTCCTTTGCAGTTTTCATTCAGGGATTTAAAAGTACCCTGTTTGTATTCACCAAGGTTACTGCTGTAGTGAACTATGACATTTTATTAAAATCATAATGTGAGTTCTTGTACAATTAATCATGAAAGCATGGAATATATATTAGCTCAATGGATGAAGCCAAGTGACCCAGACTCACGAGGTAGCTCTTATGTAGCCAGCAGAACTCCAGTTCACATCGAGGTTACACTAAGGATAGGAAAAAACACATCCAAAAATAATCTGTAGTGTATTTAACAGGCATAGTGTTAAGAAAGAAATCATAATGTATAACATATATTGATGCACTAATAAAAGATAAAGCCCTCATATAAAAGTGACATAAACCAAAGGTTTGCAAAAGAAGAAATAAAAATATCTAACATGCACAAAATTATCAATTGCTTAATCTCAGTATTTCCATTTCCTCATCTGCTTTGTGCTCCATGAGCCACTTCAGTCTGACTTCTCACACTCTGCCTGCAAAGCTCTGGTATCAAAGCCAGTGGGTGCCTCAGAGCCTGGCTGTCTTGCCCTTCTGCAGCTTCCTCTCAGGAGCGTCTGCCCACCAGCCTCTCCTCTTGGCTTCCGACTTTTCTCACTTCCC
This sequence comes from Heterocephalus glaber, assembly GCF_053883595.1. Classification (NCBI taxonomy): domain Eukaryota; kingdom Metazoa; phylum Chordata; class Mammalia; order Rodentia; family Bathyergidae; genus Heterocephalus; species Heterocephalus glaber. The sequence continues at coordinate 7,236,215 of NW_028258413.1, forward strand.
CCTTCCTTCTTGGCTTCCCTTTCATGTCTGTTGCTGAATTCCACTTGCATGTAATGATTAAATACATAGATTCCTCAAAGTCAAATTCTGGGCTTTTCTTCTTTCTTTATTTTCTGTTCCCAAGCAATCTCATCCAGGTCCATGGCTTCATTTAACCCTTTTGAGTGACGAGATTCTAACTTTTTTTAAAAATCTCAGTGATTTTCTTCCAGGTTATAGGTGACACGTAAGATCTGACATGGTGGGATAAAATATAGGTGAGTGAAAAATTAAGATTGGAACATATATATATATATATATATATATAAAAGTTGAATCAGATATATACATATTTATGTATAATATAAAATATGTCTAGGATAAAGGTGTAAAATAAACATTCAAGTCAAGTGTCCTAATCACTTGTGAATGTTGAATTTCAAGTTGCTGAGCCTCTTGATAACCATAACAAAGGAAATAAAATTAGCAACATGGTTTACATTGTCCATAAGGGCACCATACATACCTGCTGTTACGGTTAGGGTCTAGATGGCCCCTCAAAGCCTCATGTGGTCAGAATGGCTGAATCTAGTGAGTGTGATGCTGGGGCTAAGTGTGATTACTAAACCAGTCCACAGATTGGTTTGGCACCACCCTAATCCTGGTAGTCTGGATAAGATAAAAGGGCCAGAAAGACGCTATTAAGGTCCCTTGTTACTTTTGCTACCCCGTGGGCATCATGAACTGTTTCTCCTCTGTGATGCCCCTCTGCCATGTGCAACTCTGCCTTGCAGCCAGCCAATTATGACTGAAACCTCTACAAACTGAGCTAAATAAACCGTTCCCCCTTTCCATCTTTGGGTGTGAGGTATTTTGTCTCAGAAAAGAGAGAAAAGTAACTAAGACACCTGCCTTAAGTGCTGAAAAAGTTTTGTCATTGAGTTTCGGGGAAGTCTTGCGTGAGTCATCAAGGGGACAGCTCCTCGACCCTGCTGCCTACACGTCAGGCAGGTCCTGCAGAGCTGTGTTTAGCTTTGCGTGAGCAGCCCAAAGGTGAGGTCCCAGAGCAGAGCTCAGCTCGGTGGACGACGTTCTCAGGGTGAGCACAGCTTCCAGCTGGCCTGCTTTGATGCAAAGATGAAACTGCCACAAGGATAAAGTATATTTTCTCCACAAGTATTTTCCTGACCTGAACTTTGGACAGAGCTTGAGAAGTCGGTAACTCTAGGTCATAATACACAGTAAAAGCTCTGTGAATCCTTTCAGTCCCCAGCCTCTGGTATTGATCCATTCTTATTCCCAGTCTTATTTTTAAATGTATTTTCCTCTAGTTCATGGTAAGAGCCACACATTCACAGTGAAAGATAAAATCCAAAAATATCCAACTCTCCAACCTAAGAGTTTCATTCACATCTGCACTGCAGCTCTTCATGGCGTGTGGACATATGTTTTCTCTCTCAACCCTCTCTGTTAACTGTATACATGTATTTGTACTTATGCACATTATATAAATGCATATATACAGATAAACTAATTACTAAAATAATGTCACATACCTTCTTTAAATGAATATGCTGGTTTATTAAACATTTATTTAATAAATTCTAGATCTTGGATATATTTTGGTGTCAGAATGTAGAAATTTGTCTTATTCTATAAAATTTTTACTTTAAGTTTGAATACATATATTTGGTGTAAAACTCAAAAAGCACTTGGCTCACAAATTTAAAATCTCATTTGTAAATTTTCTTTGAGCTCTGCTTGTATATATTCAATCTCCTACTTGACATTTCTCCTTACATGTCTGGAACCTTCTTAAATTCCATCCATTGCCTTTCTTCCATGCCTTTTCCTTTTCTAATGATACCCAAATCAATAAATAGCACAAGCACCCCCTCAGAAAGAGCTCCCAATCTATTCCCTTTCTTCTGTCTCTCCACTCCCTTCCCTGTCCTAAGCCAGCCTCCTGTCTTCCCCCCACCCTACCTCAGTAGTCTCCTAGTTAGTCTCCTGATGTCCAATCTTTGTGTGTGTGTGTGTGTGTGTATGTGTGTGTGTGTGTATGAGTGATTTTGCTTTGGCATCATCACTTTAGACATTAGCATTTTTAGTTTAGTTTATTAGTACATGTGTGTAGCATATAATGTGTACATTCCATCTAGAAAGTTGGCATTACATGTACATAACACATCTTAATTCTGTCTCATCCCTTTTCCCTTCCCTCCCTCATTCTCCCCTCTATCCATCCATTGATCCCCATTCTTTTTCTTTGATGCATGTTTGCAGTACGTAATGTTTGCATTCTTTGTGTGAAGTTCATACATGTACATATCACATCCTAATTCCTGTTTTAAAACTCCCTTAGCCCTCTCCTCCCTCCATCCCTTGATCTCCTTTCCCATTTGGGAAAGATCTGTAATCTCCTTCCTATTATCTATCTTTTATTTTGCTCTTTAATTTTACTCAGTATTTCTCATATAAGAGAAACTATGGGATAGCCAGTCTTAAGCCATCCCAATCTGCATATGTAACACAGAATGACATTTTCAAAACGTACATTTAAAAAACACATTTCCTGCTTATAATCCTACTATTGTTCATATGAAAAAAATATTTTTTACGCAGTACAACTTCGTGCCATACTGTAACTCACTCGGCCTAAATTCTGTTCCAACCTCTCATATCCTCTTTCAAGTTCACGACAGAACGTCTCTGAACACACAGTTTTCTTTCCGCCTCAGATTCTCTCCTCTCAATTCCTCATTAGTTAAAAAGTGCTCCCCTTTTAGTAATGGTTCAAGTGTCACTTTCACAGGAAAGTTTTACATGAACCTTTCAATTTTATTGGATGTCCTTATACAAATTCTCTGAGCACACATCAGTCATAACATTTTTCATAGATTGTTTCACGTTAATTACTAAGAATATTTGACTAATAATTTTATCTGACAGATCTGTAAGCTCAATGAAAGCCAAAAGAATTCTGTTTTTGAACCTCTTTGTATTTATATATCTATGGTATTAGATTGAACATAGCAAGCATGCAATCTAGATTTCCAAGCAAATTAACTATAAGAATAAACAAATAATTGAAAATTAAGGCAAGGAGATGCCACCTTTTACCTATTAAAATTGGCAGAGAGTATGCACTGAAAAGGGTATTTTTACACACACTTTTATGAAATTACTATCTTTATATTTTAAAATCTTCATATAATTTAACTGAACAGGTGGGTACAAATTGGAAAAAATCTAAGAAAAGGACAATTTGCCAACACATATATTATTCCACTCTTAAGGATTAGTTCTAAAAATAGTAATGGATTTTAATAAAATTCATGTTCAAGCATACTTTTGCAAACCAACATTCAAATAAAAAACAACTAAAAATCTAAACAAAAGAAAAAGGATAAAATAAATGATGCGGCATCTAAAATTGAAACTCTAGGTAGGAAAAAAAGTAACATGTTTAAATATAACATATTTATGGTAACTCATAAAGAATGACCTTGTCCCTAACCGTCTGTTGGCTCTATTACCAATTTCTTAATAACCAGAGTTCTTTGACTCCTACTTGGAATTTTCTCTTCGTAGGGTTAGCTCTAAATCATATATCAAGAACATCAAAGCAGAATAAAATACCAAGAAAACTCTTAAGTATTTAAAATATAAATAACTAATCACTTTACCCTAGAATGAGTTTGTACAAGTCAATAAGAAAACTTTGATGTAAAAATGCACAAGACAGTAAAATTAAGAGAATAAAACTGTTCCGTAGATGAAAATATCTGTCTTTCTTTAATTAGAGACATGAACATTTGCCTAAAAATAAACTACCATATTTAATGTTGATACAGTGCTATAGAAAGTTGGAGAAATAGGCTTTCCAGTTTTCTGCTGACGGAGAAATTAGAACAATCTTTTGAGAAACCAGTTTGAATATAGGCAGTTGCTTATCGCCATAAGCGCAGCACCTTTTGTTATCTAGCCATAGAAAGTTAAGGAAAACATCTATTGTTTGCAGTTTTTAACATTTTAAGTAGTTTTGAAGTAGACTTCCCTGTAATTGTTTTAGAATGCACTTTAATCTGTAATTAGAAATAACCCTTTGAGACTGTTGGAAAATAACGTGCAGTATTAATTTACAAAATCCAGATAATTATAAACCCATTAAAAACATGATATCCTGTTCATAATAATAAGCAAATAATATGCATAAAGGAAGAGAAAGCGAAAAAATGAACTATTATGCTTACCAATTTTTATTTTCTTATGCATAAATGTCTGTTTACTGTATATACTTCTGTATTCTTATGCATATACTTCTGTATTTCAAAATCATGCATTTAATAATGAGGGGGAAATTAACTTTCTCTAAAGCAGGACAAGATATGATTGGTACGTTGGTTCACAAAACTGATTCTTTCCACAATTCTAATCACAAACCAAGTTGGATGAGAACTGAATCAAATTCAATGGTAAGGTTCAACGTTGACCTTATGGGGAAATTTGATTTGGTTCTGTCCAGTTCAGTTTGCAAACAGAATTGTGGAGAGAGTTGAGGTCGTGAACAGAGGTACCACTGTATCTTTTCTATGGTTTCACTCTGTATGATGAGCTGAATGTCCATTCGACTTCTCATTACTTTTCTTCCCCTGTTCCTTTCTGCATAGAGGCCCGGCAGTGTCTCTCACTTTGCCCTTAGACCCGCCTCTGAGAGTCACAGTTAGGTTCCCTGTCTGCATCTCTTGCTGCTAGGCTCCAGGAGGGAAGTCTAAAGACACATTGTACAGCATCTTCCACTCCTTTGCTATCTGGATTTGGTCCCACTGCTTGATTTGTACATTTTTAGGAGAAAACTCTCTAACAGGTTAAGAAGAAAATCTTACAGCCAACATATAATTTCAAAATGAATGGAGAGAATATTATTCAGAGTGCTGAGTCCTCCTCTTAATTATGGCCAGTTGGCTAATCATGTTGTCCAAATGTTCTTTAGCATTACCAAGTTTTGTTGTTGTTATTTTTTCTTCTTGTTCTATTGGCTACTGAGAATGTATGCTAAAGCCCAACTGTAATTATTAAAAATACTTCTCATTTTTGTTCTAAATTTGCTTTCACATTTGAGGCAGTAATAATATAAATCTAGGATTATTATGCCTTTCTGTTGAATTGATCTTTTTTATCATGATCAAACGATCATTTTTATGTTTAGAAACACTTGCCTTATGGTCTAATGTTTGTAATACTTATATAGCCAATCTTTTCTTTTGGTTAGTGTCTTAGTTACTTTTCTTGTTGCTGAGACAAAATACCCAACATCCAAAGTTAAAGGAGGAAAGGTTTATTTAGCTCACAGTTTGTAGAGGTTTCAGTTCACAGTTGGCTGGCTCCATGGCAGGGTGGCATTGCAGAAGAGAAACAGGTCATGGCAGGCAGAAGGCACTAAGCTACAAGAGACCACAGCAGCCTTCTTTCTGCCCCTTATATTCTATCCAGTATACCCACCTTAGGGCAGTAGGACTCTCACACAGGGAGCCCTTTCCATTATACACTCCCAGAACCGTGTCAAACCATTCAGTGGACTACCTTACTAATCACACACCCTCAATCCCAGCATCACACACAGTCTAGATCCAGCCCCCTCTGAAAAACCCCAACTACGAGCACATGAGGCTTGGGGGACATCTAGACACAAATCATAACAGTTAGTGTTCACATGATAAACCCTTTCACCTAAACATTTTTATACCAAGCATGTTTAATACAATAAGAAATCACCAACTTGATTTAATGATTTGTGGACATGTAAATGCCAGTTACATAATTTTATGTTACATTTAAGTTAAATCTAATACAGTTGATTTTACTTGTACAGATCTAGGATTTTCAATGCCTGATTAAGTTCAGGAACAACCACCACCATATATATGAACCACCATCCGGAAATAATAACAGTTCCACCACCACAAAGGCAGTCCTCCACCCTCCCGCTTCACGATCACACCCTCATGCCATCCTAAACCCTGGTAGCCATGATCTGTCCTCCTCCCCTGCGCTTTGGTCTTTGAGGAAAGAGGTGTTGTATGAATATGTCATACAATGTGCAGCACTGAGACTGGCCTCCTCCACTCCCTTACACCTCTCTGGGATTGTCTAAGTTAATAAAATATCAAGAGTTTATTTATGTATCTCTGAGGTATCCCATGGTCCAACTGTCCCAGAGTTTGTTCATCTTCCCTTTGCAGGACAGTTGAGTGTTTCCCTAATTTTGAGCAATTGTGCATAGAGCTGCTGTAACTATCCATGTACAAGTTTTTGAAAACACACTTTTTATTTCTCTAGGGTAAGTAACGAGGAGTTGGATTGCTGTAACATATGGTAAATATATATATTTAACTTTATACATATAAGAAACTGCAAAACTGTTCTTATGGTAGACATACCATTTTGTAGTCTATCAGCAGTGTTTGAGAGCTGTTTGTTCCACATCCTAACTAGCAACTGATATTTTTTTTTTCATTTTGGCCATTCTAATGTATATGTGTTTGTCTCTCAATGTGATTTTAATTCACATTTCACTAATGGATAATTATATTGATTGTCTTTCATCAGCTTATTTGCCACTAATATGTCTTCGTTCCATTTTGAAATTGACTTATTTTCTTAATATTAAGATTTTTAAAATTTTTAACAACCTCCTTCAATTAAATTCTATCATAAAATGCATTAACTCTAAGTATACAGTTCAGTAGTTTGCTGTACAGTTATGAACACAGTTTAACTTTAGAAGATTTCTGTTTTTCTCCAAAGAAACCTCACTTCCAATTGCAGTTACTTTCTATTCTGCACCTAGGTGTAGGCAAACAACCATTAAGCTGTTTCCTCCCAATATAATTTTACCTCTTACAGAATCTGATATAAATAGAATTATACAATATGTAGTCTTTTCCATAGACTTGAAATTGCTTTCTCTTTTTAGTCAATATGTCTAATTAAATTATAAGAATTCTTTCTACACTTGATCTTAGCCAAAAGGCTGAGAAGCGATAAGAATTCTTTCTGTATCCTGGACACAAGTCCTTTTTAGGCACATAATTTGGAAATATGTTCTACAAATCTGTGCCTTGTTATCATGGTATATTTGAAGAGCAAAACTTTTTATTTTGATGAAGTATAATGTATCACTTTTTTCCTTTTAATGTGTGCATCAATGGTCATATCTAAGAAATCATTGTCAAACCCAAGGTTGTCAAGGTTCATTTCTATGTTTTCTTCTGTCACTTTTACAATTTTAGACCTTACATTTATGTATGACCCATTTTGAGCTGTTTTTCATGTATGCTGTGGGGTAGCAGTCTAATACATTTTTGCATGTGGATAGCCAACTGTCTCAGCACTAGATGTTTTAAAAAATACAGTTTTCTGGGCCAGGGATTTAGCTCAGTGGTTCCACCGCCTGCCTCGCAAGCGCAAGGACCCAAGTTCGATCCTCAGTACCAAAAAAAAAAAAAAAAAAAAAAAAAAATACAGTTTTCTGTGTTGAATTGCCCTACATCTTGATCAAAAATTTATTGAACATAAATATGGGCTTTTATTTATGGACTCTTGATATTTCTATTCCACTGGCCTATATGTTTGTTTTTATGTCAGTTACACACTATCTTGATTAATGTGGGGCCTTATAATAAGTTTTGAAGTATGAAACTTAAGTCTTTCACCTATTTTATTCATTTTTAGATTGTTTAGATGTTCTAAGACTTTCACAGTTCCACATCATTTTAGGTTCATACACTCTGAAATTGGAATAAGGAGTTTTACAACTGTGTTGAGTCATTTGATCTATTTGGGGAGTATTGTCAGCTTAATAATAATGAGCATTCCAGTGCATGGATATTGATTGTGCCTATATTTATTGAAGTCTTCTTTAATTATGTTCAGCAATATTTTATATATTTCAACATTTAAGTCCTTCACTTCTTAAAACTTTTAATTTTCCTCATTTAATATGATGTTGGCCATTATTTGTCATAAATACATTTTTATCCAGTTCAGGTAAGGTCCTTCTATACCTATTTTATTCAGGGATTTTATCGTGAATGAATGTTGGATTTTGTCAAAATATTTTCTGCATCCATTGATATAATCATGTGGGTTTTGTTCTTGGCTCTGTTTATGTGGTGCATTACATTTGCTGAATTGCATGTGTTAAATCATTTTAGTAACCATGGGATGAAACCTATTTGGTCATCGTGTATGATCCTTTTGATGTGTTCATTTCTTCTTTAACCCATTGGTTATTAAAAGTGCATTGTTTAACTTCCACTTATTTGAGAATCTCCCATGTTTCCTTCTTTTGTTAAGATCAGATTTAACTCCACTGTGGACAATTTGCACACTTATAATTTAAATCCTTTTAGAGTTTCTGAGGCTTATTGCATAATGTAGATATTATGCATCTTGGAAAGTGTTCAGTATGCACCTGAGAAGTATGTGCCATCTGTTGCTGTTGAGTATTCTATAAATGACAGGGATTGTATTATTCAAGTCTATTATATCCTTACTAGTTTTCCAGGTCATTCTACCCATTATTAAAAGTAGTTCATTGAACTATTCAACCGTGGTTATTGAATTGTCTGTTTCCCTTCTAGTATGTCTGGTTTTCATCAAGCACATTGAGGACTTCTTGTTACGTCCATATATGTTTATATTTATCTTCCCAATACATTTCTACTTGGGCTCTAGTAACTTCTTTGACTTAAAGTCTATTTTGTCTGATAGTTTAAAAGCCACTCCATCTCTTGTATTTCTGTTTATTTTCTGTCATTAGCATTTGCATAGTCTTTCTGTTGCTTTACTTTTAACCTACTAATGTATTTGAATCTAATTTTTCTTCATGTGGATTTGAGATACCATTTGATGCTGTTTTCTTTCCTCCTGGAGAACATTCATAAATATTTACTTAAGGCAGGTCTGTCTGCAACAAATTCTCTCAGTCTTATTTATACTGGCAAAATGTTTGTTTCATCTTTGCCTTTGCAGAATATTTTTCAGTTTTCTCTTTAACACTTTGAATACTTCATGCCACTGCCCTTACTGACTTCCATGGTTTCCCATGAAAATCAGCAGTTAGTTTTTTGTGGCTCCCTTCTGAGCAATGAATTGCTTTTCTCTTGCTAACAGAAACATTGTATTTGTCTTCTTTTATTTTATTTATTTGTTTTGTTGTTTCCTGCCAAAACTTTGATTGTGATGGGTCTAAATGTGGATCTTTTTGTTTATACTCCTTTGAGTTTGGTGGGGGATTTTGAAATGTGTACCTTAATGTTCTTTATCAAAGTTGAAGAGTTTTTAGTAAATATTTCCTAAAATATTTTTCTGAGTTTTCTCTCTCTTGTTTTTTTTGGTACCAGGGATCAAGCTCGGGACCTTGTGCTTGCAAGACAGGCGGCGGAACCACTGAGCCAAATCCCCAGCCCCTCTCTCTCTTCTCTTATGAGACACCTATTGTTCACGAGTTTGAATACAAGCGTGTCTCACAGATCTCCGTGATTTCATTTTATATAACATGACAGACCATCTCTGATTCTGCCCCCCATGCTGGAGCTTACCACTGCTGCAGATTTTTGTTTGTTTTTTGTTTATTCATACAGTGACTTAACCATGCTAGTTTTGTGAAGCCTGTTTCCCTATAATTTGTGAACTATGATGTCATTGCTCTGGTTTATTTTTTCTTATTTTTAAACTTGGTTTCCCAAGGTTTGCTTCTGGGTGATCTTTGCTAGCAGTCAGCCAACCATAGGTCAGAGGCTAAGCTTAAATACCTTGAGTCAGGAGCATCACACCACTTGTCAGCTTGTCATTGGGTCTGTGTTGTGGGAACACTTACCACTTATTGACAGTTTACAAGTCTGCCTCACGTTTAGTGGGGGTTCTAGTAGCTCTCAAGGGCTTTCTCCAGTCTCTCTTATGTTTGCATAGCCTGTGTAGGGACCTGGTCTTCCAGACCTCCAGGGTATGTGCAGCCTTTCCAGGGCCTTTCTTGACTGTGTCTTCCCCTGGACAATCCTGTAGATGTATAACCAGCCTGTGGTTTCATTGCTTTCCCCAAGTAAAAATGTTATCATGCTACCAGCCTCCCTGAGATCCCTGTTGCATTTAACAAAATCTCCAGGTATGGATTTTCCTGTGATCTGCTTTAAACGACCCAGTCCCTCCAGCCGGCACCAGAATTAACAATGATACTGATGATGTCCTCAACCCTAAAGGGCAGAACTTCCACACAGTGAACCTGGGGTTGGAGGAGCATACATAGACACAACCACTCTTACAGAGATACAGACTGTATTTTCTTCTTATCTTATTTGATCTTTGTTTAAGAGATTTTCAGGAGTAAGTTTGACAGTTTTGTTCATTTTTTTGCAATGGATTTGGAGCAGAGAATTTCTGGAGTTCCAGGTCATTCTGGAAGTCTACCCCACTGTGGGGTTTTGAGCATTCTTGATGCTTTCTGGGTACAGATCCTTCGTCCAGAAGATGATTTGCAACTTTCTCTTAGTCTGTAGTCCCAACTTCTGTTCTCTTCATAGATTCTTTCAGAGCAAAATTTTACATTTTAAGAAAAGTCAATTTATGTGATGTTTTCGCTTATATGAATCTTACTTTTGTTGTTATGTTTAAGAAGTCTTTGCCTTTACACAGGTTGCAAAGACTTCTTCTTGTGCCTTCTTCTAAACATTTTATTGTTTTATGTTTTACATTTAGATATATGATTTGTTTTAAGTTAATTTTTGTGTAAAGGGTGAGGCTAAGATCAATGTAAAACTCTTTGGGCACGCAGATATCTAGTTGTTTGACAATATTTGGTGAAGCACTATCATTTCCCCATTTCACTGCCTCTCCACCTTTGTCAGAAATCAATGGGCTGTGTTTATGAAGGTCTATTTTTGGAGCCTCCTCTGTGTTTCATTGATCTATATCTGTACCAAATCCACAGTCATGATGACTGCAGCAGGGACTGTCTTAAAATATGACACTGTGATCCTTCCAACTTCGGAGTTTTTTGCGAAGTTGTTTTTGTCATTCTACTTTTTGCTTTTTCCTATAAATTTTAGAATGAGATTTTATCTTCAAAAAAATGCTGCTGGATTTATTGTAATTTTATGCAGTCTGTAGTTTATTTGGGATTATCACGGTATTTATTATGCTAAATCTTCCAAACCAGGTGCAAGATAGGTCTCTTTTCCATTTATTGAGGCCCTTTTTATCGGCACTGTGAAGTTTTTAATCTGTTGATCCTGTATATGTTCTTTTATATTTAGGCCTCAATGTTTTATTATTTTAGCTAGTGTAAATAGTATCTTTTAAAAGTTCAGCTTAAAATTGTCCATTGCTATTAGAGTATATGCACGTGTGTGTGTGTGTGTGTGTGTGTGTGTGTGTACATTCTAATTTCTTTGTTGACCGTATATCCTGCATCCTTACTGAATTCACCTACTAGTTTTAGGTGACTTTCTTCACAGATTTATTTCTTTGCAGGGATAGTCTGATAGACAATATTTTCTTGTGTGATAAGACTCATTTATTTCTTCTTTTGCTTCTGACTGACAATTCTTGTTCATGCTAATTGCATTTCAATTATGGCATTGAGTAAACATGGTAAGATTGGGCATTCCTGCTCACAGGGAAAATATATAGCCTTATGTCAATAAATATAATATGAGTTTGAGGCTGTTTGTACTCTTTATCAGATTTAGGATATCATTGTCTATTTGGAAATGGTGAGAGTTTATGATAAATAGATTCTGAACTTGATCAAATGCTTTTTCTCCATCAGATGATACGTTTATATGGTTATTTCAGATAAAATTGATTAGCAGATTAGCATTAAAACCAGGCTGGAGGAGCTCAGGTTGTATCTTAGTGATAGAGCACATACTTAGCATCACAAACCCTGGGGACTGAGCCCCGGTGCAAACAAACAATCCAAAAAGCAGCCTTTTTGTGCAAATAATTGCTGTGTGTGGATGGTGCATGTCTCTTCTCTTCTCGTTCCTTTTCTTTCCCTCCCCCCGTTCTCTATAGATAACCCTGCATGTAATTGAAATTTTAATAGGATTTTTGCATCTATTTCCACAAGGAACACATTAGCCTATAATTTTTATTATATGCCCTTTAACTGCCTTTGATGGAAGTGTAATACTGGCCTCAAAAATTAATTGTGGAATGCTCTCTACGTTTCAATTATGTCATATTGTGTAGTATTTGTGTTATTTTTGTTTGACTATTTCATAGAATTCACCAGTGAAACTACACTTTCAAGAGATTTATATTTTGGGAGTTTCATAGATATATAATTCATTTGGGGCAAGCATCTGCAGTTTGTGGGCATTAAAGAACTAGTCTATTTAAAGTAAGAATACGTGTATGTACAGTTGATCACCATGTTCTCTTATATTGTTTCAAATGCATATGTCTTCATAGTGACAGTAATAGGATTTATTTCAGATATAAGTAATTTCTGTCTCTCTCTCTCTCTCTCTCTCTCTCTCTCTCTCTCTCTCTCTCTCAACTAGCTAGTGTATAATAAATTTAAGTTATCTTTTCCAAGATCCAGCTCTTAAATTCATTGATTTTTTTTCCTACTGGTGTTTTACTTTAACTTTCATTGATTTCCTCTTGTACTTAATTTTCTTTCTTTCTCTTGCTTTGGGTTTATTTTGATCCTATTTTTTCTACTTTCTTAAGGTGAAACCTTCGGTTCTTTATTTGAACAGGTTTTTTTCTAATATCTGCAGTTCTATAAATTTAATTGGGTTTATTTATACTACTATCTTAGTTCATTGAAAAGGAAGATTTGAGTTATTATGTGCTTGTTTCTTTTTTGTAAGAATCTTTTTGTCTTGAACTCTGAGTAACTACTTTGAAGATAACAATACACAATGTAGCAACTATTGTTATTCTCTTATTATTTGAGTATGAAATTTTGTTTTATTTTTTCATAAAATAAAAAAGAATTGAGTTCTTAAAAAACTTTACATCTGAGCATTGCTTTAGTTGAATTCCCATGGGCTTTATTTTGCATTCAATTCAAAATAAGGTTCTATTGTCCTGAGACTTTTTAACCCATTGCATGGTAGGTAGACTTTAAAGGTTTTCTTTGTCATCTCTACCTCCTGCTCTCTTGGCTCTTGTTGGGCAAAGGTTAAACCTGTGATGGCATCTGGTACAAGGTGGCAACTGTGAGCAGAAGTCACCCTAGTGACAGCCTTGTGCTGTCATGGGTCCCCTCCCACTAGCCTACCTTTCTCTACTATTGACCTTGCAAAAGGAAGTTCACGTGAACTCTGTGAGTACAGAAGCGCTGTCCTATATCCTTGACAATAGAAGCTGGTCCTTCTTCAGTAGGACCTGCAGCTGGGAACAGGTTCAGCTGCCATCTGAGAGAAGCCTGTGAGATCCCACACCGAGGACCCCGCTAAGTTGTCCCCAGGTTCCCGACTCACAGAAATTGTGAGATAATAAATGTGAGGTAGTGAAAATTTTGTTGGCAATTTGTATGTCACAGCATATGTAACTAATAAATATGGATTATGTAGTGCTTTGTGTACAAGTTTAGAGATTTTTCCTCTTATCTATTATTGATTTCTTCTTCTTTTTTTTTTGTACCAGGGATCGAACTCAGAACCTCGTGCTTGCAAGGCAGGCACCAGAACCACTGAGCTAAATCCCCAGCCCCTTTATTACTGATTTCTAGTTTAATTCCTTTACAGTGTAAGCATATTTCTAAAATTATTCCAATTCTTTACCTTTTAAAATTTTGTTTTACATTCCAGTATGTGTTTTTTTCTTAGTGAGTGTCCCACCGACTCTTTCAATGTGTATCCTGCTATTGTTTGTTGGAGTATTCTATAAACATCAGTCAGATCCAGTTTTTGGTAGAGTTGTTCAGTCCTTCCTGGTTGTTACAGATTTTCTAGAAGTTCTGCAGAAAGAGCCATATGCAATATAGCTATGCTTCAGTCGATGGCAGGCCTCACATATGGTGGGGGTCCCCCAGATTAGAAAGGAACAGGAACATCCCACCAGAATACGTCACTCGTGCATATGTGGTGATGCTATGTGAGCAAACCATTGCACTGCCAGCAATGTGTAAGCACAGCACATACAATTATCACTTGTCTATGGAGGAAATTTCAAAGTCCTTTTTTCTAGTCTTCATGAAATGCATAGCTCATTACTGTTCTCCATAGGCCCCTTCAGTGCAGTAGCAACTCAGAGCTCCTGCTGCTGTCTCTGTAGCTGAGTCCTCACTGATCAGCCTGTCTGCAGCCCTCTCTCATTCCCCACTATTCCCAGCCTCTAGTAACCACCACTCTGATCTCAACTTCTGCAAGATGGAATGTGTGAGGTCCACAGGGAGATGATGCAGGACTTGCTTTTTCTGTGCTTTGCTTCACTACTCACAATACAGCCAGTCTAGCTTTTCTAAAAATTAGTACTTTTAGGGTAAATCTGTTACCACTGCTTTAATATATTGATGTCACTATATAAAGCTCTTATTCAAGTACAGTTCTAATGATCTGTGGTTCCAAATGAATTATAAATGAGATAATATTAGAAGAAAGTAGGGATATGTCAAATAAATTCCTGACAATATATTTTAGAATGTGTGAGAGACACTATGTTTTAGGGTGAATTTGTAATACAAAAAGTGAGAGGGGTCAAAAGACTTCCCATGAAGTATAGAAGTATTAACTTGTAATTTTTAGTCAAAGGATGGTGGACCACCATGTGTAATTTAACCTTCTCTGAAGTTTTAAAGTTTTATTTCATCCTGAGTTTGGTTAGTGAATTCTTTAATGTCTGTTTCATGAGTTTATTTTTTTTATTTATATATTAATTGGTACATTTTAGGTATACAATACATTTACATTTATCATTGGGTGTTTGTACCTGAACATGATGTATCTTAGTGTTTATTTTTCTCCCATTACCTATGCGCCCTTCACCCCCACCACCCTTCCCTATTTACATAGACTTTATTTCAATTTTTTTTTCTCATAACTTCTCCTTTCCCTTCTTCCCTTTCCCCTTTCCCTCCCCCCACCCCTACACCTTTGGGTCTTTTCTTATTTCAAATTATCATTTATTCATTTTAATCATTTTCATCCTTATTTACACTTTCAGTTTCTCACACTAGAGAAACTATTCAGTATTTACACATGTGTGTCCTATTTATTTCACTTAGGATGGCCTCAGTATGCATCTGAAAATTGAGGCATCAATATGGCCTCAATTTTAGCTATGAATGACTCTAGTTTCTCATTCTTTATGGCTGAGTAGTACTCCACTTTGTAAAAAACTCACATCTTCTTTATCCAGTTTCCACTTGATGGGCACTTGGGCTGTTTCCAAACTTTAGCTATTAGAAACTGTGCCACTATAAACAAAGGTGCACATATATCGCTGTGGTATGATTCTTTTAATTCTTTGGGGAAGATACCCCGTAGGAGAATAGCTGGGTCAAATGGGACCTCTAGTTCTAGTTCTTTGAGGTATCTCCATATGGATTTCCACACTGGTTGCACCAGTCTGCATTCTCACCAACAGTGGAGAAGGGTTCCTTTCTTTCTACACTCCCACCAGCATTTGTTATTGATTGATTTCTTGATAGCAGCCATTCTTTGTGGGGTGAGGTGGAATCTCAGTGTTGTGTTCACCTGCATCTCTCGAATGACCAGTGATGTTGAACAATTTCTCATATATTTATTTGCTGCTTTTACTTCTTTGTCTGAGAAATGTCTGTTAATTTCAGATGCCCATTTTTGAATTGCATCTTTGAATTTGGGGGGTCTGATTTTTTTCAATTCATTATATATTCTAGATAGTAGATCTTTGTCTGAGGTACAGCTGCTAAAATTTTCTTCCCATACTAAAGGTTGTCTGTTAGCTCTGTTGGTGGTTTCTCTTGCAGTGCAGAAGCTTTTTAATAAGATGAG
Source organism: Heterocephalus glaber (assembly GCF_053883595.1). Taxonomy (NCBI): domain Eukaryota; kingdom Metazoa; phylum Chordata; class Mammalia; order Rodentia; family Bathyergidae; genus Heterocephalus; species Heterocephalus glaber. Next base: position 7,252,192 of record NW_028258413.1, read on the forward strand.
ATCCCAGTTGTTGATTCTTTGTGTTAGCTCCTGTGCTACTGAAGATTTGTTCATAAAGTCTTCCTATGCCAGTGTCATTGAAAGTTCTACCTAACTTATCTTCCAGCAAGTTTACTGTTTCTGTCTTAATGTTTAGCTCTTTAATCCACTTCAATCTTAGTTTAGTGCATGGTGATAGGTATGGGTCTATCTTTGGCAGGTTGAAATCCAGTTTTTCCAACACCATTTATTGAACAGGCTATCTTTCCTCCAATGAAGGTGTTTGGCTCCTTTGTCAAAGATGAGGTGGCTGAGTATGTCTGGAGTTGTTTCTGCATCTTCTAATATATTCCACTGATCTTCAGGTCTGTTTCTTTGCCAGTACCATGCTGGTTTTAGCACAGTAGCTTTGTAGTGTAGTTTCAAGTTGGGGATTGTGATACCCCCAGCCATGTCTCTGTTGCCTAGAATTGCTTTTGCTATTCTAGGTTTCTTCTGGTTCCAAATGAATTTTTGGATTGTTTTCTCTAGCTCTGTGAAGTATATTGTTGGAATTTCAATTGGTATTGCATTAAATCTATATAGTAGTTTTGGAAGCATGGCCATTTTCACTATATTGATTCTTCCTACCAAGGAACAAGGGATATCTTTCCATTTTCTTATATCCTCTTCGATCTCCTTCTTCAGAATGCTGTAGTTTTCAGTGTAGAGGTCTTTTGCTTCCTTTGTTAGGTTGATTCCTAGATATTTCATTTTTTCAGATGCTATTGTAAAAGGAATTATTTCCCTAATTTCTCTCTCAATGGGTCTGCTATTTGCATATAAGAAGGCTATTGTTTTTTGAGTGTTGACCTTGTATCCAGCTACTCTACTGAATCTGTCAATTAAGTCTAGAAGACTTTTGACCAAGGTTTTTGGTTTTTCTATGTAAAGTATCATATCATCAGCAAATAATGAGAGTTTAACTTCTTCCTTTCCTATCCTTATTCCTTTTATTTCTTTCTGTTTTCTAATTGCTGATGTTGGCTGTTGGTTTTTCATAAATAGCCTTAATCAGGTTGAGATAAAGACCTTCTGTTCCAACTTTCTGTAGCATTTTTATCATGAATGCGTGCTGGATTTTGTCAAATGCCTTTCTGCATCTATTGATATGATCATATGGTTTTTGTCCTTGACTCTGTTAATATAGTGTATTACATTTATTGATTTATGGATGTTGAACCATTCTTGCATCCCTGGGATAAACCCGACTTGGTCAGGGTGTATGATCTTCTTGATGACATTCTGTATTCTGTTTGCCAGTATCTTCTTGAGGATTTTTGCATCTATGTTCATTAGGGAGACTGGTCTGTAGTTCTCTTTCTGGGGTGGGTCTTTCCCTGGTTTTGGAATCAAGGTAACACTTGCTTCCAGGAAAGAATTTGGAAGTCTTGCTTCCCTTTCAATTTCCTTGATGAGTTTAAAGAGTAATGGTGACAGTTCTTCTTTAAATGTCTTGTAGAATTCAGCAGTGAAGCCATCAGGACCTAGGCTTTTCTTTGTTGGTAAATTTTTGATTACATTTTCAATTTCACTCATTGTTATTGAGGTGTTTAGAATTTCTATATCTTCATTTCACTTTGGCAATTCGTATGTATCTAGGAATCTGTCCATTTCTTCTGTGTTTTCAATTTTATTAGAGTACAGGTTCTCAAAGTGGGTATTGATGATCCTCTGGATTTCTGCTGGATCTGTTGTGGCTTCAACTTTTTCATTCTTAATTGCATGGATTTGACCCTTTTCTTCCCTTTTTTTGATAAGGTTGGCTAAAGGTTCATCGATTTTATTTATTCTTTCAAAAAACAGCTCTTGGATTCATTGATTTTTCTTGTATCATTCTCTTAATCTCCATTGCATTGATTTCTGCTCGGATCTTTATAATTTCCTTTCTTGTACGAGCTTTGGGTTTGCTATGCTCTTCTTTTTCTAGGAGCTTGAGGTTCTGCATTAGGTTGTTTAACTGAATTCTCTCTGTTGTCCTAATATGGGCATTCACTGCTATGAATTTCCCATGTAGAACTGCTTTCATTGTGTCCCACAGATTCCTGTATGTTGTACTGGCATTATCATTTACTTGTAGAAACTGTCTAATTTCTTCTTTAATTTCCTATGTGACCCATTGGTTGTTCAGGAGGGTGTTATTCAATTTCCATGTGTTTGTGGGTGTTTTGCCATTTCTTATGTTATTGATCTCCAATTTTATTTCACTGTGGTCTGATAATATACAGGGGATAACTTCAATTCTTTTACATTTATTTAGATATGCCTTATGAACTAGGATGTTGTCTATTTTGGAGAATGACCCGTGTGCAGCTGAAAAGAATGTGTATTCTGATTTTGTGGGGTGGAACACTCCGTAAACATCTCTTAAGTCCATTTGTTCAATAGCTTGGTTCAGTTCTAGAATTTCATTGTTAATTTTTGTCTAGATGATCTGTCTGTTGGTGATAGAGGGGTGTTGAGTTTCCCCCACTACAATTATGTTATTGTTTATTTGGTTTTTCATGTCCATTAATATTTGTTTTGTATAGTTGGGGGCATTTGTATTTGGTGCATATATATTTAGGATTGTCATCTCTTCCTCTTGGATTGTTCCCTTCACAGGGATGTAGTGACCATCTTTGTCTTTCTTAATTAGTTTTGGTTTGAAATCTACTTTGTCTGCAAATAAGATTGCTACCCTTGCTTTTTCTGGGTTCCTGTTGTGTGAACAACTGTTTTCCATCCTTTTACTTTCAGTCTATGAATTTCCTTTTGAGTTAAGTGTGTTTCTTATATACAGCATATTGCTAGGTTTTGCTTCTTAATCCATTCTGTCAGTCTATTTCTTTTGATTAGTGAATTGAGGCCATTAACACTGATAGTTATAATTGAGAGATACTGACTCATCCTTGCCATGATGTTTTATTGTTGTTGGCTCTTTTATTTCTTATTTTTCCCCCTTTCCCTTTAGTGCCTTACTTTGCATGGTGTCTTCTCTCTGTTGCCCCTCATGGAGTTGTGACCTTCATTATCTTTTTCTAGGATATTGCATAAAATTGTTTTGAGTGCTGGTTTGGTGTTCATGAAATTTCTCAGGTGTTCTTTGTCATGGAAGTATCTAATTTCCCCATTGATTTTGAAAGATAATTTTGCCGGATACAGCAGTCTAGGTTGGAAGTTATTTTCTTTTAGGGCTTGAAATACTTCACTCCAGGCTCTCCTTGACTTGAGGGTTTGTGTTGAGAAATCTGCCGTGATTCTGATGGGCTTTCCTTTATAGGTGATTTGTTTCCTTTCTCTGTCTGTAGAATTTTGTTCTTCTCTTGGGTTTCTGGGATCTTGACTATTAAATGTCTAGATGTAGATATTTTTGGTCATGGCTAGTTGGGGTTCTATATGCCTCATTTATCTGTATGTCCAATTCTCTACCTCTGTCTGGGAAGTTTTCTACTATTACTTCTGTGAACAGTTTTTTTATGTCTATTATACTTTCTCCTGCCTTTTCATGGACTTCTATCAGTCTTACGTTATTCTTCTTTGCATCATCTAGCAGCTGTTGGATTGATTTCTCATGGTCCCTTACTATCTTTAAGAAATCTCTGTTTTCATGGTCCTTAACTGCAATCCTGTCTTCTATATCTGATATTCTGTCTTCAGATTCTCTTAGTCTGCTCTGCATGCTTTCAATGGAATTTTTAATCTCCTGAATATCTGTTTGAATGTTTCATGGATTCCATTTCTTTCTTATGCTGGGCATTCATGGCTTCCAGCATGTTTCTGATCTCATCTATTTTCTTATCTGTTTCTGCTTTAGAGCCTCTAATCATGTCTTTCACTCTGCTCACCATCTCTGTAGTTATCTGGGAGATTATTTCTGCTTTGAATTTTTCTAGAGCCTCATGCATCTGCTTTGTTACTGCCTGTGCATTCAGTTCAGTGTGTCCAGGTGGTTGATTATCAGACTTTTCCACCTCATTTCCTCCAGAATTTCCTTTTTGTGGCTTGGAAGCCTGCGTTTGTGCCTTGCTTAAATGTCTTCTCATTTTTGTTTTTGGGACTGTCCTTGGTTTAATTCCTGGGTTGATATTTCAAAATTGCTTAATGCAGGTATCTTTGTTGCTTGTGTTTAAAACCTTTGTGGAATGATTGCTTTTCAGAGGTGTCTTCTAGATATGGCTTGTGTTTAGGATTTGAGGCTCTAATGCCTTTGAGGCTATTTTATTTTCCTTACACTGGGAAGGAAACCTGATTAGATCAATCACAACATGTTAGACCAAATGGTACAATCAGCAATACCATAGCATCAAGTGCAGCTTAGAAAATGACAATTTGTAGTAGTTATTAATCTATCACATTTAACTATGTGAAGTATAATCCCTTGTGCCTCTGTAGTGTGGGACCAGGTAGCAGAAGAGCCAGAGGGTGGGTGTGGGGGGCGTGGAACTGGGCCTTGCAGGTGCCCACATGGCTATGCAGAGCACCGGATGGGTGCGGGGCTCCAAGCTGCTCCCAGGACCTCACCATGAGTTTCACCAGTTTAAAAAGCATACAATACAGGAAAGCATGTTAGTTATAATTTTTCTCAAGAAAGAGTAGCAAAACCTAATCTATTAAAATAAAAATCCAAGAAAGAATAAGATCAAATTAATTAATTCCTAAAAAGAAAAGTACCATGAAATTATCATTTTCTTTTGAAAATTTTTGAGACTACTATATCAAAAAGGTATTCATAGCTATCAAAGTAAATTTCAATTTCCTAATAGACCTATTATACTTAATAAGCGAGAAGATAAATAAGGTTTCTTATTTTAGAAAACTAAATCTACTTTCAAATAGAAAACAAAACTAGAAAAATCTATAATTGGCATCAGTAAGTTTGGATGAGACAGAAGTCAAGTAATAGATGCTGAGAACTGAAAAACTGGCCTCCTGAATACATTTCCATTTTTAGTTACATGTTAAAGTACAAATGAGACAGTGAGGTACATATATCTACCGTGACATTTCCACTTGATAATGATGGGAGAAATGTACATTGCTTAAATTAACCTGGAAATGTTCTAATGGATTGCTACTACAGCAAATAGCCGTAATATTTCCTGTTATAATTTAATTATCTACATTTATATTAGGTATGTTCACGTTTTTCTCCTCACTTAATTCAAACATTCTGTCTTATCTCAACAGAAAATGGTCCTGTAAGCATGATCTTTTTTGTATTCCACGTCTCTATGACTGGCAACTCAATTGGTTACCTTTTCACACTAACAGTAGAAAAAGTACCCACACTCATGTTGAATGATTAATTTCTTTTGTCTTATTAAAATAAATTTCACCCCTACATCCAGTCTGTACCTTGAGAAAGGCATGACATTGGCAACAAAGGAAATGGAGCAAGAAATCCCTAAAACAAAGTTATTTGGAGTGTATTCCACATAGAAAAATAACTCAAGCACAACCATGTTGACAAAAAGATAGTAAATCATCTTGCCTGTTCTTCAAAGGATGTCCAGAGAATCCCTTGAAGGCACTTGTCCTATAACCTAAGTAGCACTGAGTGTTTGACAACAAGCATTATGTTAATATGAACACCCCATGATGTTTTCTCTAAATATGGGAGAATTAAAGGCCAACAGTTTAGTCTGAGTATGACTATGTGATAATTTTGCATGAATACTTTAATATTTGAAGATAAAATAGTAAAATAACTGTTAGAGTTCTAAAGTCTCTAGCTCATCTAATTGTATAAACCAAACAATAGAAAAAGGTGTGCATGCTATTTCTCTGACCCACAATCCTCCCTGGGCACCATGGAGAGTACCCTACACGTATCTGTTCTCAAGGTGTAGATATTGCTTGGATATTGTCTCACTGTGTACTTTGAGGCAAAAATTGGTAGGAGCTAAAGGCTACTTTCAATTAAAAGACATAAGAGAACTAGAAAGAAAACATAGTGGCTTAACAACATAATAAGGTGCTTTTCACTGAAAGTAATTTAAGATATTACAAGTTCTGCCTTATTACATCAAACTACTTCATAGGATCAACAACCACAAAAACCAGTATCATAGAATCTGTAATATCTGTATGCTTCAACTCCTATATTCTATGTGGTTCTAACATATCTTTTTAAAAGAAAATTGGTCTGCAATGTTTTACTTCTCACACAGCGGTACTTACTTTACCTCATACTAGAGTCACATTGTAGACTGTTGTGACATAAATTTAAATTTAAATTTGCATTTTCAAACTCAGATTGAAAGTGAGCTGTTTAAATTTTTAAACGAGTAGAACTCAAGTGAAAGGACTCATACCCTTTCTCCTCACCCAACTCTGTCAGGCTCAGCAGTGAACTCCACACAGGGTTATTACAGATCTCTTTTTACTTATGCCTGAGAATAAGACAACATCTTACATGAGAGCTTTTCGTCTCCATTTCATAAAAACCAAAATCATGATGCTACCTGGAACAGTTTGAGTTCTGGCTCCTGAAGACCAGTGTGATTCTGCCTCCCTCCCCAGAATACCTTTACGACCTGCTTCAGAGTTCGTCTTAAGATTTGAAACGTGCTGCCATTAAAGCAGTCATTCCTACCAGTGATTTTTGCTTCTGCCACTTCAAAGACACAAACATAGCTCTCCCCAGAGAAGAAGAGAATTTTATTGAAATATTTTGGAACAGGAGAATATGAATTCAGGACTATGATTGTATTTGCCCAGAAGAAAGCAACACAGCCAAGCAGAGATAGGATTTTCAGAGTTTTAAATTTCCATATTTCCTTTAGTACTGTGGAGAGGATACAGTAAGTATAATGATGTTCTGAAATTAATGGAATGGAAATCCAGTGTACAGAAATTGATCCTTCAGGGTGAACTGACATCCTGATTTGCTTCAGTAGTGAGAGATGAAAATATTTGTGAATATTTCTGAAAATATTTCTTGGAGTCAGATTATGTACCAAAATCATTTGCCTCCCATGGGCTCTGGAAGACTTAGAGGAGCGATGCACACAAAAACTAGAGTGATGTAAATAATTTTAGAGTTTATGGGTGCGGTGTGAGGACAGGGAAACAGCTTTTTGGAAAAAAATAAACCATTACCTTTTGATGTTCTCAGCGTAGCTTCTGTATGAACTGATCATTATCTAACCAGTAGGCTTATGCTATTTTCTATATTTATTTTTCTTTTTGATACTGTTATTTATTGTTGTAGTCACAGAATCTAGGTTAATGTCAACATTTGCTTGGTAATCAGTTCATGTTTACTGCAGAAATGATTGACTAAGCGAAGGTGATATTTTACAGTTACTTTTCCATCATTGAATATTTGTTCTCGAACCAGTTTTGATAAGATATAAAAATACAACTAAAAGACAAAGTGAACTATTTGGTGACATCAGACATGCAACTGATTTACAGCTGTGCAGGGGAAATGGAAAAAAGAAATTCAGAGTACTGTACATATGAAGTTTTAGAACAAGGGCGCTCAAAAAGTATTGGTTTTACAAAAATGAAAATCTAATTAATGGAACATAAACATATTTTTCTATGAGCATGGTAACATTCTGGTTTCTTTTGAAGTCATTCATCCTTTTTAGGAAGTTTGCTGTAAAATATCTTGTACCCACTTTCATGGAATTCTCAATTTTCCTATTGGTTAAGAAAAAATGGCTGAAAAACTATTGCTTTATAATGTGAATTCTACTATGTAGCTTTATTTTTCATCACATACATAGAAAGTTCCACCAGAGAAAGTACAAAATTATAGGTAAATTAGAAGAAGGAAGATAGTTTTGGCTCAGTAACATCATAACTGTAGCACTTTGAAAATATTACAAAGTCATAGCAGTTACTTCAGAGGTACAATTTTTTAAAAATTGTATTGAGTTTATTGGGACATTTAGGTGTACCTTATGATCACATTCATCATTGAGAATTTGTACATGTACATGGTAGATCTTGGTTCTTATTTTTTCCTCTTCCCCTGCCCTCCCTTCAACCCCCACCCCCCATATACATAAGCTTTGTTTCCATTTTTTCCTTCTTACTTTCAATTCAAATGTACAATTTTTAACACACCAGCTTGTCCTTAACCAGTCTGCTTCCTCTCTTAGTCCTCAACATAAGCATCTGGAGCTATGATTCGCTTTCACACAACCTCCCTCTGATCAAATCTAGAGTCTCAATTTTGAAAGGAAGATTATTTCCATCTATTCCAGCAACACAGTTGGTGGTTAGAGTTCTTTGATTCACTCAATAAATGGTTACTGTCTTCCTGAACAACAGCACAGCGAAAGAACTTTTGGAGCACCGGAGACAGTACACTCTGCTCCTGGACAGTTGTGACTCACCTTTGTCGCAGAAACCCTGCAGTGTTAGCTCCTCCTGCTAACCTGGTCTAATACTGCTCTACTAACTGTTCTAAACTACAGCCTTCTGTGCATTAAACTAAAGCTAGCAAGTGTCCTCCTCTTTCCTGGGCTCAAGGTTTCACTTTTTTTACTTGTTAATTGTAGTATGTGTGACCCTCAATCCGCCTATGTCAACTTCATTGGGTTAAGATGCGCCTAGCAGGTTAGTAAAGCACACTTCCAGGTGTGACTGGGTGGTTCATAGAGATGTGACCATAGGTTCTATACCTGATCCCTTGCCACTTCCTTTCATGCTATTCCCCTCTTCTGCTTCCTGGCTACAGGGGAAACTAATTATATTTGCTCCACACACCTTCATGCCATGATATTCCTACCTTGTGGCCAGCTAACCATGAACTGAATCCCTTAAAACCGTGAGCCAAATAAACCTCTTTTAAGTTGTAGGTGTCAGGTATTGTGTCTCAGCAAGGGGAAAGATGACTAACACAATATGGCATGTCTGTGGCTTCTACTTGGGAGATTATAGGTCTTATTTTCTAACATCTACACCTGTAGGCAATCGTTCTCACTCTCTCTTCAACAAAAAATTTCTCCTCTTATACAATGAAATAAAGCCAAATAGAATGGATTTCTCTTTTCCTGTGAAAGAACTTTGTATGCATCTTGTGAATCATATTACATGATAGTCTAAAGAGTATCATGGACAGTTGATTATATGTACTCTTTTATGTCATATCATAAAACATTGAATACTGGAGATATATGTGAATTTTAACATATATTTCAATTAAAGTATTACTCTCTAGAAAATAAACTGCTAAGAGCTCAAAGGTATTTTCGGAGAAAATCAAGCTCTCAACAAAATTAATTGATAAAATTGTAGGAATTAGTTGATATTCAATAAATAGTTGAAATATGTAATAAGTCAATAGTAAACTTAATTCTAAATTGAGGGCATATACAACTCAATCACTGTTCTGAAGGCTTTTTAAATGTAATTTCTGTCAAAATACCAGTTTGTAAATTTTACTTATAAAAGTCAAATAATTTGAGTAAATCTACAAGTGATTTGTTTCTTGCCAGATAATATTTTGAAGTTATTACTTATATGTATTCATATGTATGCATATATGTGTGTGTATTTTTAAAAATATTATTTACCTTTAAATTCATCGAGACAATATTTATAATTAGTGGATTATCTCATTCTCAAATTTCTTTAAGCATAATAGAAAATCAAAAATAAAATTTATTAGTTGATTAAGTTTCATTAGCATTTATAGAACATTTTTTTATCTCTAGAAAAATATAACTTAGAGAAAGGATACATATCTCTCAGGTGATTTGTCATAGTGGAAAATACCTTAGTACCTGAAAGCCAGGAGCTGAAATTTTAGGAGTCATAAGAAGCTGTTGCAATCAATCTTTATTTTGCAAAGATAATAATCAGCTCACATTTCATGTTTGGGGTTTATAGACCAGAAAATCTGTGAGCAGAAGCAAATTAGAAGACAGTAAGATCTATCATTTTGGAAAATTTGTTTTATATGATTAGTCCAATCAGGTAAACATTGGAAGGCTTCACTTTTCATTGCAAAACACAAAATGTGTAGAAGCATATAAGGATCCAGAAACAGATTAATAAAAATACCTAATAAGAATAAATTATATCAGAAAACCAATAGTAATTACAAAGAAAAAAGGTTTATTTGTTGAGCATAGGTGAAGTTAAAACATTCAGTTTATTGAAGGACATCAAAATAAACATAAAAGACCCTCTCAATTGCAGCAGAAATGGGCAAATGATAAGAAAGGTTGGTGTTTGCTGCAGTCTTTGGTGTTCCTTGGATAGTGATGCAGTTACTCCATCTTCACATGGCATCCACCTCTATGTCTTTCTGTGTTTCCCAATTTCCCTTTTATATCAGCACAATTAATTCAAACTGAATTAAAGCCCATCGTAATGACCTCACTTTAGCTTGATTGCTTAGGTAAGGAGCTTATTTCAAAATAAGCCCATATCCTACGATACTGGAGCTTAAGACCTCCATATATAGCTTCAATATTGTATGAGGACACAGTTCAACCCATTAAAAAGCCATTGCTGATCCGGAAGTCTTTCCTACACTGTTCAATTGCAACCTTCACCCTCCATCACTTTTCCCAGCCCCTCTCAATCCAGAAGGATTCTCCTTTGGAGACTGATGAACAACCTAATCCGATTTCCTCCACTCACTGCCTTCACTTGACCTGGCCCTCATGTCACTTGTCACATCTGTAATTTGCATTACCGTGGGATTATGTGATTATATTCTGCTTTGGTCTGGGTGTGATTTGACCTCCAGGGGTTCCTGTGTTGCAAGCTTGGTCCTGATATGGGGGTGTTAAAAGGGATGGAAACATAAGGTGGTGGAGACTAATGGAGCAGGGTTAGGTCAGCAGCTATGCCCTCAGAAGGAATTAGTATAATTTTCCAGGGCCCTCGAGCAGCTCTTGTGAAATCGAAGTGTGCTGAACTGGCACTCTGGCTTCCTGTTTTGCCTTGTGATCTCTCACTGTCACAAGTGCTCCTGCCACAGGGCTGCCAATACCCATCAGGGGAGCTGTCTGTGAGCCTCCAACACTGCAAGCTAAATAAACCTTTTTTCTTATAAAATACCCAGCTTCAGTCACTTTGTTATAGCATCAGGAAATGGACTAGTTCAGAATCTCTCCTCACAGACCATGAGCCCTAGGAAGGCCATTTTTGCTCACCATTGTATGATTACATGTTTGGAATACCGCAGTAAGCTTTCAATAAATGCTTTGTTGAGTCTGTGAATAATTGATCAGACCAGGTATGGTAAAAATGGCAGTATTTTTACTCTCACTAAAACATGATTTTGTGAGAACATAAATTGTGTTTAATAATTAAAATAAAACATTACCCTGCCCATCAAGAAATAATTTATCTAATATTAGGATAACTGGCCAAAAGAATCAACAAGAAATCGGCCATTTACTTTGAGTTACTTATGCTAGAGGAGCTGAACGGACTCTTTTTAGTTGTATAAAATCATCTGAATAAATGTGCAAATTGCGTTTATGAACTGCTAGGGTAAGCAAAAACAAAAGATTATTATAGAATTGAGGAATATCCAGTTAAGTATTACAGCAAAATTTATTGATAGTTTCCAGGCTTGGCTCTGAAAACAACCATAAACCGTAAATCAACATATTGTGGCAAATGTAATGTGAGTCATCAGCAGCAGTGGCGGGAACAGAAATGCCAACTTACAGCTCCTGCTTCTATATATTTGACATTTTAAATATTACTCATAAATGCTTTTGGATTCAAGAAGCGAAACACTACTTCTGAGTAGGACCTGGAAGGTCCTACCTTGTGTCTTTTTCTTTCTCTTGCACAATTCTTTACATGACTGGTTATGTTCAAAATTCATAATTTGTGTCCATCTAGACTTTGAAGCCTGAAAGAACTGATTTGAATTCGAGTTCTTTCCTTTACCAAAATAGAAGCTCTACAAGGATTTTCTGTTTCTACAGTCATTAGGAATAATTTATTTAATCTCAAACCTCAATATTTTTCTGTAAAATAGAGATAATATCATTTGATTGTTGAATTATTTTGATACTAAATATATATAAAGTGTCTGGACATGGTTAGCAATCAAGAATTGTTGCTAGTATTATCTTCACCAACATGAGCCTGAGAGGTGAGTTTTAAATAGTCTTGTATTTCAAACGTGTGCATTATATCTTCATTGTATAGTTTGCTTTGTTTTCCTAAAACAAAGTACTATTTTAATAATAGTGTTTTCATTTTATGATATATTTTATTTTTGTATTTTAAATTTTTTTTTTTTTGGTACTGGGGATCAAACTTGGGTCCTTGTGCTTGCAAGGCAGGCATCAGAACCACTGAGCTAAATCCCCGGCCCTCTATTTTAAATTTTACTGAGGTATAATTGATATACAAAAATTGTACATACTGGGGCCAGGAATATAGCTCAAGCATGAGTCCCTGAGTTCAATTCCCAGTACCAAAAAAAAAAGTTATACGTACTTAACATATGCATTTCGACTATGTATACAGTTGTGATAGAATCATCACAGTAATGACACAAAACATACCAATCACCTCCAACACACTTCCTTTGTTGTCTTTGAGGAAGGTGTTTGTTTTGTCTTACTTGTTTTTGTAGTAAGAACACCCACCCTGAGATCTAGCCTACTGTGAAGTCTACAGTACCATTCAGTAACCCTAAGTCCTATGTTGTACACCAGATCTCTACAACTATTTTTGTCTTGTGTAACTGAAACTCTATGCCCATTAAGCCACAGTTCCCCATTTTTTTCTCCCTTTCGTCCCTGGCAGCAACCATCTATTTGCTACGTCTGCGAGCTTGACTATTTTTCAAAGCCTCATATATATGGAAAAATCCTGGAGCTAAGTGAAATAAGCCAATTACAGAAGGACAAATAGAATTTTCTTATATCTAAGGTTTATATTTGTCTATTAGCTAACACATATAATGAACTAAGAATATTTCTTTAGATAAATGGTGACTAAAGCTAATATTAAAAAGGGTTTATAATTTCCAATAAGTCTACTAAAGATCTAATTCTGCCTTACAATTACATAAACAAAGAGCAATAAACAAATTGACGAATTATCCTTTATATTATTTATTCTTACAGTTAAAATGCTTTAAACTTAAATGATATTCATTCTTTAATGGAAGTATAATCTTTAAAACTATTGCATAAATAAAAATATATTTGAAAAGCACAAAATGGCCAATAATAGAAAATAATTTAAATGTGATGTTCTATTGATAGAAATTTTAAAATTCATTCATTTTCTATATATCAGTTTTTCTCTAAACATTAATCTCCCAATTAATCATACTGCATCCAATTTAAAACTGAAGTTATTTATCTGAGATACATTGTTACTCTGTTTACCAAGGGAATAAAATTTGACTCTTCCTACCATATCCAGAGAATTCTCAACCTCCCTGAAAGTTGCGCTGCAATAATCACATATGTATTTTTCAAAGCCACAAATATACATTCCCATAAAAGCTGTGCTAAACATAGTTACATGCATGGATGTCGTGAAGCTTTGCATGATGCAGTGTGAATTCCATTTTGCGGCAAACAGGAAAGTACAGCCTCAGGCAAACTTGATTTATTCACCCTTATGCCACTCCTGCATTTCTCTTTCGGATGTGAAATGGATGTATTGAAGGTATACTTGATAAAAGACTTTTATCTTTGTCAATTATGTATTATCCATATTACACCTCCAAACGTTTCTTGTAAAAAGTCAGACAAGAAATGAAGGTTTGAGATGTGGAGCTAGTCTTTTTAAGCTTTCCTACTCAATTCAGCAGACATTTATGGTCTCTGACAAGGTGTTGTGCATAGTGCCACATAATCAATACCTTCTACTTACATTATTTCTGCTGATCTTCACTGCACCCCTAAGATGTGAGTGTTCTCATTTCTATCTTAAAAATAATGAAGCTGAGGTTCAAAAAGCTTCAACAAGTGTCAGAATAAGACTTGAACCTGGGCCTTCTAGATTTCCAAGACTATGCCTTGGTTCCCATTGGGTGCTCCCTGTGTATAGGCAGAGTCCTCATCAGCATGTTCACCAGGACAGAGTGGCTTCTATTTATTGGAACACCTTTGAAATCCCATCATTGTCTCCACTAATAAAGGAACAACAAACTGGTCTTGTTTGCTTTTATCCAGGTACATGGCCATTATTGATCCCTTGAAACCCAGACTCTCTGCCACAACCACCAGGATCATCATTGGAAGTATCTGGATTCTGGCATTTCTACTTGCTTTTCCTCAGTGTCTGTATTCCAAAATCAAAGTCATGCCAGGCCGTACCCTTTGCTATGTGCAGTGGCCAGAGGGTCCAAAGCAACATTTCACGTAAGTTAATTCTCTATTATGATTCTCAATTCAGTTTATCAAACACTTAGGGAAATGACCGGGGGTGGGGGGGGGGTATTAAGCAAATAAGTCACGGACATTTCCTTTGGGGCTCACAGATTACTTGGGAAAATAATCATGTAAAAATGCCGCAGTACAGTACGATGTGGTCAGTAAGTTTATATAAGTCGCAAAGGTTTTTAATTAGAAATGTGATGATTTCCATATGGAGTATCCTGGAGTTTCTGGGAAGAGGTGATAAAAGATGAAGTCAAGGTGCGGAAGGAAGCAGAGCTGATATTGACTGAGAAATGACGAGTCAGGGAATCCAAGTACAAAGTGTCCATCACTCCCTTAGGAAGCCTGGCTGGAGGGGAGAGAAGGCCTGGTAGGCCTTGCAGTTGGGTTTTGGTCTCATCTGATTTGTGTTCATTTCTTTCACCATTAAAAAAAAAACCCAAACACAAGGTTGGAAAATAAATAGGAATCCTGTGTGATGGAATTTGATATTTTGTATTTTAGACCCACCATAAGAAAAGCAAAAGGGAATAAAAAAGATCATAAGTATATTATTGATTATAATTTGTCTTATCACATGAAATCTTATTTCCATAAAATGTGTATTTTTCTATTTTCAGAACCTACTTTTTCCTTTTCAAATGGAATTGAAAATGGTTAGGAGTTTTTAAAAGGAGATTGGTATAAATATATAATACATAGCCTAAGACAAGTGTGAATTTTGTGTCAATAAAAATTTAAAATACATCAAAAATATATCAAAAATATAAGTGGAAGGATATTCCATAAAAAATTAAAATAACAGATGGTTCAAATAATGGTCATCTTTTAAGCAGTCATTTTAGCTAATTCTAGCCTCCAAAAGTCCAAGTTCCTGAAGAAAACAATTAGGAGGCACTTTTTGAAGGAAAATTAGACAGCAGTTATTAAACTAAGTGCTGTATTCTCTCCATTATTATTAATAAATCTCAGTTGTTTGATAGTATTACTGTCCTTACATTGTTTGTCAACTAAATTACTTCCCAGTGACCTTAAATCAATATTTAGTAAGCTACTATGAAACAGATAGGTAAGGAGATTTAAAATTCACCTTACAAAACCACACGTGTTAGTAAGACTATTATAATAAAGACCTTAACTACTTTAAAGCCTTCCTAAGATAGTGGAAACCATGCAAAAGTTTATCAAATTCAATTTGGCTTTTACAGTGTGAGTTATGCTCCTATTTCTACACTGCAATCTTGTAATTTTGGTCAAAAGATATGGAATCCTAACATTTAATTCGATAATGACAGCATCATGTCTTCAATGTGACTAATAGGTCTCAGTTTATTTACCCAATAAACAGTGCCACCAAGTACAACCTGACCTTGGAAAAAGGCATGCAAATATCTTTATCAGATTTTAAAATAAAAATATGATGTGTGTTATGTATTCAATATGGTTCCAGGTACCTACTTACCTTTTGTTGTTGTCTTGGTACCTAGTTATATTTTTTTAAAATTTGAGTGGAAAACAATTTATTTCAAGAATGTCTGATGTTGCCAGGTTATACAGACTAGTCTCACCTGGAAGAAAACATATGTCAGGGATTGTTCTGTCCCCCCTCCTTTCCTCTGATGTATATTTAAATACTTTAGCCCAACAGTGACTAAGCGGAGCACTAAGTGGAGGAAAGGAATTCGCTCTCAGTTCTGGGCAAAAGGAACTGGTACAGCTTAAAAAAGCGCTTCACCTCAGTATTAGTTTTCACATACAAAATAAAGATCTGCAAAGATCACTTGACAGCATTTAAAACACATAGATGACAAGAGCATGATGTTTCGGTAGATTTGTAAAATGAGCACATAGAGATAAAGCCAAGTAATCTCTGGCATTTTTATTATGATTTAAAGCTGAACAAACTCAAACTCAAGGTTGGTCTGCGCGTGTTTTCTTTGTTGTTGGTAGGTACCACATCATCGTCATCATCCTGGTGTACTGCTTCCCGCTGCTCATCATGGGCGTCACCTACACCATTGTTGGGCTCACACTCTGGGGCGGGGAGATCCCGGGGGACACCTGCAACAAGTACCAGGAGCAGCTGAAGGCCAAGCGAAAGGTACCAGCTGACCTAGGGTGTGTGTGCCCTGTGGCACAGCGGAGCGAGAAAGCCTGGTTGTCCCATTTTGATGTTGTATCGTTTGATATTCTACTCCTACTTTTTTGAAATGCCTGTGTTTTATCATTTTATTCTCTTCCCATACTGTCTTTTTGTTGTTCTTGTCATTCTTCCGCAAACCACTGTCCAAGTATCATAGCAAAATTAGTCTCAGATAGGACAGTTACTTCCTTACAACGGGACTTTTTTAAATCACCTTTTGCAAAGTATTTTCAAGTGTTCTGCCTGAAGTTTCACACATTTTACTTTAAATGGTATCCCAGTTGATATTATTTCTGTAACTCTAGAAATCTTTGACTTTGATCAAAGCCAGAAGCTACTTTATCCTCAGCATGACATCTTTCCTAGCAGAGGCTATGATTCCTTACCATCTCTCCCTCAGATGTCCTCCTCTCTCCTTCTGTCTCTCTCTCCCTCTCCCCACTTCTTTCTCCATTCTTTCCCCTCAGTGGTCCACCACACGTATCTAATGAAGGGATGAGAACTGTACTGGTGCTATTCTGCATCTCAGTGAGTGATACAAAAAAAGCATACTTCTAATTCACATTAAGTAAGAAACTCTTAAAATGGAGTATTGATGTGTTATTACAATTATGTTGTGAAGATTTTTTCAACTACTGTTAGTGAGTGAGATTTTTCAGCAATGTGTGAAGTTGAAGAAAGATTGTTAGTCCACCTTCTGTCCAGTCAATGTGTGTCTGAAGCATACTGGAGAGGTTTGCCTAGGAGGACTAAGTCTGCAGTCACTGTCGTTTGCCCCATTTATGATTATTTTCTTTATGTAGAACTAGTGGCTCCCCATGGATGTATCCTTTAAAATGCCTCAGGAATCTTAAAACTACTTAAATATATGTACCCACTTACTAGTATTTCAATGAGGTTTCTAAAGTATAAGATAGCAAATAGATGCAACTTTAGTACAACGCTTTTCCCTGGCAGTGACAAATGAGGCTACATAAGAGCTATGCGCACAGTATTTGATATTGATCATGAGCTCTGGTGGTTCACAGTCACATTACACAGTCACCAGTTTTGGCTACCTGTTAAGACCTCCACTAAAATCCCTTATGTGAAAATTATCAAAACTATATATTTAAATCATAACAACTGTGCCGCAAAATTTGACCTAAGAGACCATATCCCTTGATTTAATATACTTTATATTGGCATATAAAAGTCAGATTTTAAATATCTACTGCTCAAATTACAACCTAATTGAAAATACATTTTCAGTTTTAGAATGATAGATCATATATAGAATCCAGATGCTGGATCTAATAACCTAAAATTTCATGAATCTCTCACCTAAAATCACTTGGACTAAAATCAAATTCAATGTAAGAAGGAAATGTATAAGGAGAAGGGCTAACAGCTCTCACATGTAGGATGTTTTGGCAAAGAAATTACATACACTCTTTACTTTTTTTCAGTCTTGAAAATAGCTTTCTTTTTTGTCTTCTTGAATATGCCTAAGTAAGAAAACCATAGATTTGCTTCCAAGTTATTTCCAGTGCCTATTAAACTTAGGGTCTTATCGATAACAAACTAATCCGTAGGGCTACAGCTTGGACCTACTTGGGAAGCAGATGTGTCATCATCTTTCCCATTAGAGTATTTTCATAAATATTACCTCTATCTTTGCCATGTGTGTGGGGAAAAGTGTAATGACATTCTCCTAGAAATGATTTTAAGATTCTTGGCAATGATTAAATATGTCCCAAAATACATGTGTGACTGAGACAGATGAATCCCTGCTGGTGTCTTGGAATAACTACCTGAAACATGAATGCTGGAAGGCCAGTGATTGACAAGATGGGAAGAAAATAAATTCTACTAACATATATAAACTGGACCCGAAGCATAGTTAGTGGTTAAATTATCACTATTACTAAATGTGTCTATGTGAATAAGAAGTGGTGCTTAGATGGAGAATGGAAGGAAAAGGTGAGAATGGTTACATTCGAGCAAGCTAAATTCATTCATGAAAGGTTATCTATTAAAAACCCCTACTGTGGGAGCGCCGTAAACGAAGTGTGTCTGACTCCAGGAAAAGTGTTCTTCCATCGTATGATATCCTTGTGAATCGGCTGAAGGCGAACAGGCTGGTGGCGAGTTTTACTAGTCCTGGTTGACTTAGACTCTATGCGCTGAAGAAGAGCCTGGTCTCCATCTGGTCAAGGTCTCCAAGAGTGCATAGAGCTCTCCCCTTGGTGTGGACGTGTTCTGTGGTTGTGACGATTAAATCCACAGAGAGACACAGACAAGGGATGAAGGAGTCAGGGGCCAGGAAACCAGGAGCACGTGCCGTCTGCCATGACAGCTTGTGCAGACCTCGGTGCCTCCTAGCAGCAGGATCTTGGATGTCAACAGTTCACATTTTAGTTCTTGCCTCACCTCCACACAAAATGAGGAAGTTTGCCGAAGGTTAATTACAAGGATCTCTGCCGTTTAAATTCTGTGGTTCTAATATCTAACACTGTGCCTTTTTCCTAGCAGGCAGTTAATCCATTTTATTTTTATTGTGCCATTGTGTGCCTATGTCAGTAAGAAACCTAAAGGGAACCTAAAATTGGAAGCAGAACTTATGTCCAGGTATTAAAACCTTATTCCTCAGTTTTTCTGTTTAATTTTATAAGAATTTGTTAGGATGGCTGTAGATTTTATTTAGATAAGTGGTCAAGATGAGTTATATGAAGGACAATATTAGTATCCAGGGCCCTATGGTTTCCTGTGCATTCATTGCAACAAGAAATATAAATGGCAAATTTCCTGTGGCTGCTTTTATTCATAGTAGCAACAGCAGCAACAACCTCCGGGAAAGAAAGAATTCTTTTTCAGATTTAGCCTATAAACTAAACCTGTTACTCTTGAAGAGCGGCCACTAAAACAAGCTGGAGCAAGCGTTTTCGCACATATTTCCTTCTCTGTGATTTAATATTTACATCGCATTTATGTAGTGAGCTGGACTTTTGCTGGACCTTTGTCTTCCTTTCGTTACTGTGGCGTAGCGGTCAGAGTGACAAAGGATGTGTGCTCTTCTCTAAAAGCGAGCTCCTTGCAAGGCAGCATAGTCAGTGCACAGTCATCGATCAACAGCTGAAAGGCTGGCTCTGTGCATGGACTGGAGCATTTCTGACTCTCTCCTTATAATCAGCCTATCTCTTACACTACCTTTATTGCACTAAAAGACTAAAGAACCCAGATGCCAGAGACGGCCGACATTAATATGTCGTGGGAATGTGAGACACAACGCACTGGACTCCCTGTCTTCATGTCCCTCTCTCATCTCTCTACCTCCACAATCCAGGCCCTCAGATTTCTACGGATTCTTCCCCAAGTAGTTTGTTAATAATATCCTAATTGTTATTCATATTATTATCAATCGTAACACCTTTAAACATTCATGTTTTCTCCCTTCTTTTTAAAATATATGTTTTCATGTAAGAATTAACCAAACTTCTTAATACTAAATTTTGTAGGGGAATAAAAGTGAAGAACTAAAAAATAGCTTTTTTGGTTTCTGACATGAATCAAAATTTGTCTTCTCTAAAAAGGAAAAAAAATATGGTAAGAATTTTATATAGAAATTCATGATTATTTGACCCATTATTTCTCATTCATATATTTTAAGAAAAGCTTCTGTTTGAGCTAATGAATCGGAGAATGCCATTATAAGGCAATGCCTGACTTGTATGTTTCTGAAATTAGATCAATATTTCAACCTAACAGAGAAAGATGAAAAATTATGCTGTTGGTTCTTTGAAAACTTCACTGTGTGAAGGAAAAGAACTAAAAACAAAACAAAACCATACAACACCTAAGACTTCTGATGGGTTGAATAATATTGCCAATGCATGGAAACAACGAAGCTTAAAAAGAACAAGAGCCACTCATTCACTCTACCTGAATTCATGTACTCGGTCCCATGCTACAGCCTCCACTCGGGGAGCTTCCCCACCCCTGTCGGACATGGATTCCAAAAGCACTTTCTCTGAACCCTTTGATCAAATATTCTCCCTGTTCTGTGTGCCTGGCAGAGGATGGAAACCAGTATGAAGAACTGAAGAAAGTTTCTATATGTTTCTTTCTGGTTTACCAGTCGTGCTTGAGATGTGGAAGTGTTTATTTCTTTTTCTTAACAAAGATAAGCACTATAAGGAGGAAACGGCTACAATCCTTGAATGCTTAACAGTCACTTAAAAAGTTTTCTCTGTGGGCTACCCATCAATATTTCTCCTATAATTACAGATTTAGGGAAGATAGAAGCAGGTTTAGGCATCACAGATTTCTGCCTGGAAAATGAGTCTTAGCGTTCAGAATCTCTCATGATTGCCATAATTCCCCATGCTTCGGGATAGACCACACAGGGTGTATGGTGGGGAACATGGGTACACACAACTGATAATTATATCAATTGGAGTAGCTTTTATAAAATCTATAAAGACAGGTTAGATTTAATAGCGCTCTTCCACTGGTTTTATTTTTAAGCTTAGATCCACCTGAAGTTTATTTGTCTGAGTTGTAGGATTCAACTTCAGGTTTCTTTTCTAAATGCTTTCTTGTGGTCCTCACCATTGTTTTTTGAAAAAATCCATCTTTGCCAACAATAACTCAGAACATCACCATTACTATCATCTAACATTTTCAAATGTACTTGGGACTCAATAAAGACTTTCAATTCCATTGTGATAATATATCAGACTTCTGACTATTCATACATTATTATCACAGTGATTAAACTAATGAAGCTCAGATAGACAATTGTTAGATAGATAGACAGACAGACAGATAACTAACAAGGCAACCCCCCATAGCATCTATTCTTTTTTCCACAAAATTTTCTCAACTATACTTGCTTCTTTATTTTTACATTAAAATGCACAATCATTTTTCTATTTAAGATTATTTTATTTATAAGATTGGATAAATTTTTATTAAATTTGAGAGAATTGGTTAATGACTACTTAGTAAAGAAATTAGGGAGTGGATTGATGGATGAATGAATGAAGGTCATTATTTAAGTTACTCCTAAACTGTACGTAGACTATAGTGCCAAGTTCAGAAGCTTATGATCATTGTGCCAGGTTCAATCTCTGGCTCTAGCACATAGCTCGGGTAATGTAACTTAGAGAGCTTAGTTATATGAAGTGGAAATAAAACACACACTAATGCCGTTATGTGGGGATTAAATGAGGCAATACATGTTGAGCACTAGTTGTCCCCTGCAAATGTTATCTGTTATTTTAGGCACTGCACTGTGAACCTATGTGCCAGTACTGTGAAGGTGAGAAGGCATCATGTGGGGAAAAAGGAAAGAGGTATCTAATTGCCCATTTGTCTTTTTAAACATAATGTTGACCTACCTTCTCTAGTGAATCATAGTTTGCAGTTGACTTCCACATACAATTGTAAATTATTTAATTCTCATGACGTCTATGTAAATGGAATCTGAAACTAGCTCAAAATCTATGATGAAAAGTCCCCAATATCATAAGCTTTGGTAGCAATCTAAGCATTGTTTTATTTTATACTCACAGTAATTTGTTGGGTCATGTAAGAAAAAAGTTACTTTTCTTTGGAGGCGCCTAAGTAAGAAAGTTGTAAGTGGAGAAGGTAAAAGTGAAATGGAAAATGGAAAGGTACCAATATGAAAGGCTTTGATAATAATCATCAGAATTTGGTGACCGTTTAGAGGTGGAGACTGAGAGAAGGAAAATGAAGAGACTGTGTTTCAGGATTCAATTGCTAAGAAAGCAAAGATGCTGTTGACAGGAAATTGAGAGCTTGTGAGGAAACCCAGCAATGTTTGGACGAAGAGGAATCCACTTTGGAAGATAGCAGCAGGGTAGAAATGTTCATCTGCAGCCGGAGGTGCCATCCACCTTATGCCTGGGATGATGGCAGCTCTTGGACTGCGTGAGCGCAGGTTTATGTTGCCCCACCATATTCTCTGACTGGAAATATCCACAGGAAGAACATCCCGCCCCACCCTCGGAGAGGCATCTCTGTGTGAAGATAGGTAGGTGCCCCTGCTCCTGGGTATCTGAGCACCAAAGCCTCTGCCCTCTGCTCTGGCCCCTTCCAGCCAAGCTCCACTCCTGACCTCCCATAGCCAGCAGAAGACCAGAAAAAAAACCTCTTGTGCCCAAACTGTAGGCTTCTGTTTCTATTTATTGCATTATCTTTGCCTTTTACTTCTAATTTAGTAGAAGAAAGGTTTCAATCAATGCAGAAAGGTTGAATGATAGCATTATTCCTCTTTGCTAGAGGTTGCCAGTTAGTGACAGGTTAATAAAATATCCTTTGAAAAAGATGAGTTAATAGCTAACCGTTCATGTAGTTATTTTTGTGCCCTCGAAAGTAAGCAGGTTGATACCACCTGCTTTCATCTGTTTCCATTTAATGGGGCATCGTAATTATATGCTTCTTTCAGTCATCGTGTGTAGCCTTTTAGCTTCTGATCCTATCAGTGGGAGATGCATTTGTGGCTGTTGACTCTAGAGTGACAGACTCTCAGAGCTGACTTGTGTGTTCTCTCTAACTTCTACTTTGAGACACTATTTGTTTGAAAAAAGTCAACTAAGCATGAGGAAATCTTTGGTCATAAAACAGAGCATATCCAAATAATTTATAGAGTAATTAAAACCTAAGCCAACAAGCTCAAAAAACCATCTGGCTATTTTTATGTGGCTTGGCTAGTGATATTTCATTTAAATTCATAGTAAATAAGCTGACCTATAGATCACTTGTTACTTTATTCACTTTTAAGCAAGGATTACAAAGTTTGATACTTTTCCTTCACAGGTTCAATGTTTCCTTCTTTAATTCCTTGTATTTATTGTGAGGTAATATGCCTAAGCACTCAGGTTCACGTATATTATCTGATCTGTAGCCTTATTAACACTGTAATATTAGACTTAACCAACTGATGATGTAACCAAGGCTTAGAGGGTTTAACTTCCTCGAAATTACTATGTCAAGTAAGTGAAGGAATCTGGTTTAGAACCCAGAATGACACTAAGATCAAGGAAATAAATAATCTATTGCATGGTGGCACACACTTATAATCCCAGGCTGAGGCAGGAGGATCACTGTGAGTTTGAGGCCAGCCTGGGCTACATAGTGAGATCGAGAGCAGCCTGAACTACATGGAGAGACCTTGTCTTGGAAAAAAATAAATAACTCAAATAAGGCTTGTGGTATTTCTAAGAAAAGTGGGGCATTCTGTCACAAGTGCTTCCTGGACCTGTTGTAGAATACTGAGTACAAGATGGGCTGTGCTGGCTGCCATATCCTCTGTGCCTGCCAGAGGATATATGCATCCATCCATAATGCCGGATGGATGAGTGGACAGACGGATGGATGGATGGATGGGTGGGTGGACAGATGGATGGATGGATGGATGGATGGGTGGACAGGTGGGTGGATGGATGGATGGACAAACTGATGGATGGGTGGGTGGATGGGTGGGTGGACAGGTGGGTGGATGGATGGATGGGTGGGTGGGTGGATGGGGCTTTATGTATCAGCTGCCATCTCATTTTATACACAAAAAAGTATGCTGCTATATGATGTGACTTATTCAAACTCAGCATTATTAAAAAAGGGAGAAAACTCTGGAATCTGGTCCTAAATTCCAACCTGCTACTCTGCCCTTAGTCTCAGCACACACAAAAGAAAGATTTTAAAGTGAATGTCCTCAATGCTATCTTTTACTCTCAGGGCTAAAAATGAGAACTACTTATTGATAAATGGATTAAACTGTTCTTGAAAGTACTCCATATTTCACTAAATATTTCATTTAGTAGAATATTTCTTACACCTGACACAGTTAAAATAACATACAGAAATCTCCATATTTTATAGCTTCCTCAGACATTATCCCATTAAAACAAAACTTATAGTCAGTATAGAGTTTATGCCATGCATATATTATTCATCATAAAAATTCAGCTTCCCTTAGTATTGAACCATACTGAAAACCACAACAAAACAAAACTCACAGCTACTTTCTTTCATAGCTGAGAAAACCACTTCAGTATTTTTCTGGTCCATAATTTAGCAACATCAAAGATAAACTGCCTCATCAAGTAAAATAATAGAGAGGTCCTTTAAAAGAATGACAGAGTGGCAAAAGAGATACAGTTAAGTTTAAGTATTGCAAATGTCCGTGGCATTTTTGATAGCCTGGCAAATATTTCCACAAGTCTCTCATTCTGCCCCAGGCCCTTAGCTTGTGACACCAGCTGTAAATCTGTTCCCTAACCACGGAAATCCTTTCCACAAAACCCAAGAGTACATGAAGAATGGGCTGTTTGGCTTTACGTCCCTTTGGTGGGTAGTAAGGAAACAGGACTGATTGTGCCAAGGCTGTGTCTGCTGGAGCCGTTGGTAAAAGGTGCCCAAGATCAGCTAGCAAGCTACACACATGAGTGGCTTGGGCTCTCCATGACCTGGACTCAGTAACAATGTGAGCCTCAGTTACCTTTCCTGACACCTGCCCCGTAGGATTCAAGGCTTGGGTAAGATAACTGGCCAGGAAAGTGTTAAGAGAGGACACACTCATTTGCGAGAGCTGCTATAACACTGGTCACCAACTGGGTGGCTTAAACAAACAGAAATGTAATTTCCTACAGTTCTAGAGCCCAAGATCCAGGGGTCAGTGGGGCAGATTTCTGAAGCCTCCCTCTGTGGCTTTGGGTGCTGCTCCTCTGGCATCCTCACAAGCTCTTTCCTCTGTATCTGTGCATCCTAATTCCCTCCTCTAAGACAAGCACCAGGCACCAACATTGGAGTCCAGCTTCATGATCGCACTTTAGCTTCAGTTTTGCCTCTTTCAAGGGTCTGTCTCCAAATTCAGTCACAGTCTGGCCAGGATTTTAACATACTTATTTTGGGAAGTGGGGGGGGGGGGAGCAATTCAATTCAGCCTATAACAAAGAGATTGTTTAAGGTTTTTAGAAATTGAGGGCTGAGTGGTCAGTGGTCAGTGGTCCTGGTGCCTGCCTCGCCAGCACAAGGTCCCAAGTTCAATCCCTGGTACCAAGAAACAAACACAAAACAAAACAAAACAAAGATTTTTAGAAATTGATCGCGTTGGTCCCAGTCACCTCAGGAAGTCTGGTCGCCTCCTGGCCCCAAGCAGGAACACTGCTCCCTTAGGAAGACAACTGAGAGTGCTCCTGAGGAAGGAAGGCCCAGACTCCGCCCACCTCGGGCTGACAGTGTTGCTCTATATCTGAGGTCAAAGTGAGAAAACTATTTTGCTGCTTGTTGCACTTGAAGCTCCTCCCCTTTTTCTCCTCCCTAATCACCCAGATTCCCTTTCTCTTCTGCTTCTCTTTCTCCATCGCTACCTTAGGGAAAACAGTTTCTGTCCATATGCTTTTCCCTTCCCATCCCTACGCAATCTTTGTAAGAGGGAAAAATCACAGTCTCCCATGTGAGTCCATGGCATCTCCCTCCCCCTCAGCGCTCCCAAAATGACTCTTACCCCGCGCTGTGATTTGGTCCAATTCCTGCTCATCTGATGTTTTCATTTACTGTTATTCACCTTACCCAGATTGTAACTAGCTTCATGTGTGTCGTGCTTTCAATTTTCGTGTGTTCTGAATGAAAAAATGTAAATTTTACTGAGGATTTGGGAGATTCATCCAAAATGAATTTTCTTCCCACAGCATAAAATTCCTTTCAGCATTCGCTCCAGTCCGTTCCCAGGAAGCGAGAGGTGTCTCTCCCCGTCTTTCTCCCTTTCCACTTTTCCTCTGGCTGCTCTGCCTTGACCCATTTCCCTGCTCTAGAAAGACCACTCACCCATACTTTTTAAAGACAGATTTAGTACTCTTCTTACAATAAAACCACAGCACGATTCTATACTTCAGTAATTCAGAACGTGCAACTCTCACCTACGAATACATTCATCACACCGCTCAAAAAACCAAATACTCTTCACAGCCCATTTTACTCTCCTACAAGTTAGAAGAGGGTCATAAATATAAAAATTCTATTTTTCTGTTCACCATGTTATACCAGTACTTTATCCATGTGATTACAGTTATTTGCTGTATGTCTTTTGTACTATTGTCTCTGCACTATTTTGATGTCTTCTTTCAGAGTAGAACTCAGAAATTTTCCTCTACAACCTTTAGATTTCTAAAATGCTGTAACTCTTAGTACATCTATATGATTTACTCAGTGTATTTCTGAGTTTATGGCTTTGTTAAATTATTCCTATGCTTCCCAAACTGTCTTTAATCTGTGTTTATCTCACAATCTTTAGAATCTGTGGAAAAATACGTCATGATTAGTTTGTGCTTTTTGATTCTCAGGTATTATCCTCCGATTACTTTTGCCTCGTTACTTCATCCTTCTCCAAAGAGAAGTGGCCGCATTACACAAAGCTCTGAAATAGGAATTTCTAAAGCCTCTTGCTGCAGCCATGTAAGCCCAGATCAGGAAAATGATTTCCTCTGACACCCAAAGGAATACCGAAATCTTTGCAGAGTGAACCTGCCCAAGATAAAACTGCCCTAAAATAACTGAAAACACAGAACACCAGGTGCTTTTCTAAAGGAAATTGAAATTTGGGTAATAATTAGAATAAATAACAGATCCTTCAAATGCCACCTACTCCAAGTAAAGGGCAGAAGGTCAAATATGAAATAATTTCTTTCATCTATAAATCCACAAATCGATAACTTGTGAGTGGTGTTCACAAGTGTATAAGCCTCAGCTAATCCACCTTTGACAGAGTGTTTTTATTTTTAAACTAGGTGTTATGGAGAAGCAAATGTCACTTTTTCACTTACTTGATTGCAAATACAAGCCAGGTCTCCATCATCCCAATGCCATCCCGCCATAGGATTTCACAAGAGTTTCCTAGATTTCATTACCAAACCAGGGAGCTCCTCAAGAAGGACTCTGCACAGGGTCTCCAATCCATTGCTGAGCCAATACATAGCTCAACTTACATTTATGTAAGGATCACCCACAATACACGAGGGGGAGACCCTACATCTCGCAGCTCTGTTTCTATTGCTCCCCTCCCTTCCTCAGAAAGTTCCTAGCATTCCAGCAACTTTAAGCAAATGATTCTATAGTGAAAGGTTTTACCCACTCCTTCCTCATGTGTCACAGGGTGAGGTGGGAAGCATAATCGGAAGCATTTTGCTATGATAATGTCACTAAATTTTAAAAATGGATAAGACACACTATACTTGGATTGCAAGGTAAAAGACACTTAGCCATAAAATAAGCAAAAGAAACTATTTTAGCGCATGAAACAGTCACCCCCGTTTTGCAAGCAAAGCACAGTCTCTGTGATTGTGTGATTCAGTAGCACAGAGCAGATTCCTATTTCTTGGAAATGTTTAGCTTTGCACACATTGTTTTCATCCAATTAGAGTACAGGCTATATCATTTGAGTGGAAAAAATCTACAGTTTTACTTATGTGGATTTGAAATATAAGGAGAAAGTATTAATATATTCATTTTGAATCATTTTTCCAAGGGAGTTGTAGGTGTCCTCCAATGTGACGACAGGTTGATCCAGCAGATCCTACTACTGCTGTCCCATCTCTCATTTTCCCTTGCATTTGGATTAGTTGATGGTACCTTATTTGAAGCGCCATGACACTGCCAAAAACCAGCACTTCTGCTGTCCCTGAAGAATTTCCAGGATTGGACTTGAATTCATTTCAATATGGCACTTTGGGGTTCAACTGGCCACAAATTGCTAGCTAGGTTCCCTATCTAGGGGTCTCATTCTGCCATTTCTCTCTGGTTCCTGTCTTTTCAAGGTCTTCATGCACAGGTTACCTGTGTTCCAGATCCTTGGACCCTCTTTCTCAAGTATAACCTCAATATACATAGATAGATAGATAGATAGATAGATAGATAGAGAGAGAGACAGACAGACAGACAGATGCGCTATTCTGCCATTAATGGGAGCAGGAACTCTTAATTTTTTTAAGAGAAATATCCTTTTAATGGAAACATTTTCTAAAATACATCCTGTCATTTTTCTTTGGCTCTGTCTTTTATGTTGTGTGGTGACTGAGAAACCTATGTTAATTTTTTTCTTGTAACTTAAAATTACTCAATATCCTGCACAGGAGTTTTTTTAGCATCAGTCACCTAATTTCTGATGTTACTGATCTGTATGAATCTATAGCATTTAGCTTTCTTTTCTAGAATATCTTATTTCCCTGACATTATGTTGAAAGAGCTTGAATTTAATATTTTAAAATATATTTCTGCAGTAGTCAAAGCAGAGGGTATTACCCTTTCTCTGAAAATATTAATGATCTAAAAGGGTTGATATGTAGACAGGTTAATTTTTTTTTTGTCTCAAGTGAACTTCACGAGTCAGTACAAATTGAAATCTTAAATACAAGCACAAAAAAGATATCGAGAATTTAATCCTTGGATTAATTTTATATCTGTATATTGCAGTTAACAACTGAATGGTCATTATAATCTCTTCGTTTTTTGGCCTTTAAAAAACATTTATTGTCTTTTTTATTATTTAATTCATATTTTATTAAGGAAGTTTCACTTCCCTGATTTTCCAGTAAAGCTGAGACAAATGTCAAGAACAGAACATCTGTTCTTTTTCTTCCTCTGCTAATCATCAGAGTGATTGTTTTCTGTGGGAAAGCTTCTCAAGGAGTAGCTGCCGTCTATTATTTAATGGAAGTAAACTGTGGGAAAGCGGTGAAGCCATTGTGACTGTCCGGCTTCTTAGTTTTTAAGTTGCAAGAAAAAAATGGCTTCGATGCCACCTCCAACATCTGTCACTTTTCATTCGCACCAAGGGTTGCAGGAAGGATTGCAAACGAGGAACTGCTTTTAAAATTCTCAGTAGCTGCATACCTTCTATAACAAGATTGGACACCCATACTTAGCTCTTCAGGCTTCAGTTTTCCCCCTCTCCCACACCCACAATCAGGTCAGGCCATGGATGAATCATTTCAAATATGCCTATAAAGTAGTAATATCTTGGAAATAAAGTAAAAGTGAATATCTCACCAGCTCCTGGGTATCCCAGAACCTACCACTCACATTCTCATGTCATCCTCACAATCCCAGGTGAGGAATGTTCTTGCCTCTTCTTTATTAATAAGATTGTTGATGTTCAGAAAATTTAATTTTCCCAGAGATGCATAACTAATTATTAACAGGGCCTAGACTTAAATCAGACCCTTTGACTGCAATGCTTCTGATGCTGCAGTTCACTGCTTTGCAGTGGAGACTTCAGGGCTTGCCTGGAAAGGCTCCGTGGAGAAAACCTCCTTCCAGGCACCATAGAAAAACCTTTTAAGTGGAGGGTAACCTGTTTTATATATTTTTTTCAAAAGTCACTCTAGCTGCTGTCTGGCAGTAGAACACGAACAATAAGATCTCAAATTATGTGATGAGAAAGAAATCATGCGACTATTTGATCTCTAAATTTAAAACTCCAGTTTGTCAAATGTCATTGTTGAGAAGTGCAGAAATATATCAAGTCACAGCACAATATACAAAACTTCTAATGCCCAATGAGGAAAAAAATATATGGCATCTTAGGAGATCAGTCTCACTAACATGCATTTGTTCATAATAACAAGTTTACTGTCTAGACAAAACTTTTATTCACCCTTTGCTCCAGAGTCCTCCTCCTCTACTTCTTGATATCTTTGTTCCAAGGGAAATGCTTGTGTTAGACATTTGATTGTAATTGAAACTGGGCACTTCTCACCCACACAGACGCATTTGATCAAGCAAGCTGATGAATATACCACTAGCATGGCACTTAATATCTAGCAAGTACTTGAAAAATTTTAGTTTCCCTTCTGCCTTAGGAGATAACTATTTGTACATTACTGCTGCTGTTAGAGGTGCATAGCTATTCATTATTCTCTTTGATAAATAGTCTCATGGAACTAAATGTATCTCCATATTGTTGTCCTTTTCTGAATTATTACAGTAAAAGGCTCTTTCCTTTTAGCATTGTTAATATTGAGGAAAGATATATTTACTGTGGAGTGTAAATAGATTACACTGACACAATATCACTTTCTACCAAGGGAAGTTGATGAATGCAAATAGCTTTGTGAGCACTGGAGAAATAGAATGCAGTGAATAATGCATGCAAGTCTTTATCTTTCTCTATTAGTAGCATATAAAAAATTCAACGAAACGGGATAATGAAGCTTATGCTGTAATACCCCTTGGCAGTTCCTTATTATATGCTTCAAATTTTTGGTCTCCCTAAAACCAGTCCAGTCTCTCAGTATGTAGCTTCATTTTCACTGGAAAACATATCCCATGGGGAGAAATACATTGCTTTCCTATACAATCCATTCTGCACCAATTTAGCTGATGGTGTTGTCTCATACCTTATTAATTCCACAAACATGCCTAGGCATACGGAGCACTGATCATTAACAATCAGGAATACATTGGATTAAATTAATATAATTTTTCGTCAGTGTTATCCTCAGTATAACCCTCTATCTTCTCCCTTCTGTTGCAGGGAGAAAATGTCTAAATCTGGGGATGCCTTTCACTCTTACTGTCTTGGAAACCATCAGCCTTCAGTTGTACTCTGTCATCTCCAGGGTAATTTCAATGGCATTCAAACAGAACGTCAAATTTTAGAAAATTATCTTTGATTTCCCATCTATCCTGATATCCCTGTATCATAACCAACCAAAACAACCAAGAGTCTTATGTATTCCTTCTCTCTCTCATCTACACTGTAATCCTTTTCCATTTGGATTTTTCCTTCAACAAAAATGCTTTTATTCAATTCATTGCTCGTCTTCAATCCTCATGGTAACTGTAATTTCTTGTCTTAAAATTTAGGATTGTCAATCCTTCTTCCTAAGGGGAGTGGTGTTCCTCTTTTGACTTTTCTAACCACATTCTGATAGTTTTCTCACCAAATCTTTGTTCCTTCCTATCTGACTTCAAAATATCTGAATTACTCATGGCTTGGTCTGGGCTATTTTTCACTCTTTGTTCTTTGAGCAATTTATTTTATTCTCATGACATTAAATATCACCTGCCCCTCACTGATTCTGAGATGTAGGTTGTAAGTCCATATTTCTTCCATGAGCTGTAAGTTTATATAATCAGCTGCATTCTTGACATCTTTGCTTGATGATTTCTCAAACATTTTTAAATTTTAGTGTAGAAGACTGACCTTTGAGATTAAGTCTAGAGGTCTGTCATGAAAACAAGCTCCTCCTGCACTCATCTAAACATCAGTGAAAGGCATTTTCACTCCCCCAGATACTATATTCAGAAAAGAGTCACTCTTGAGCATTCCCTCTCTTCTACCCATAATTCAGTCCAGCACTAGGCTCCAGTGACTCTCTGCCCTAGAAATATCCCCCATCGCTCCACTTCCTTCCAACTCCATTGCAACAGCTTCTCCAAGATCCTCTCGTGAGTCACCATGACCACTGCAACAGACCCCCAACTGGCTTCCCAGCTCTGCACTTGTTCTCCTCAAATTCATTCTCCACTCACACCCAAGAGAATTTTTAATGTAAATTAGTTCATAGAATCTGTTTATAATTTTCAATGGTTTCCAATATACTTGAGAAAAGAAATAAATTTTTAATCCTCAAAGCAGTGCTCAAGACCTTACAGGACTGTGCTACATCTTATTCTGCCAAGCTCATTCATAAGTTGTTTGTCTTGCGTACACTATGTCCTGTGACGTGTGCTCACCATTGTTGCCTAAGCCCACCAGCCTTTCTCCGCTTCCCAGTCTTCAGTCAATCAGTCTCCCAGGTCTCAGGGCCCGGAAGGATGTGACTGTCATCGCTCTTGGCCTTTCTTAGACTGTCTCTAGGTTTCTGCTGAAATATGACATCCTCAAAGAGATCCATTGCATTCCACAATCCAGATACGTATTTTTCTCCATAGAATCTATCATAGTTTTAATAAATGTTTATGACTTTGTTTAATCATTGTGTCTTTAGTTAGATATAGAATTAAAATATATTAATTTGTCAAGGTATTTCTAGAGTCTGGGATCTTGGTTTCTGTAGAAAAACAGCATTCTGGGAGAGCATTTGTAGTGTAAGGATACAATAAAATAAGCAAAAATAATTTCTTTATTGAAAGATGTGTTATCACATGCCTCAAATAGCTATTCTTTCCAAACATCCTGCTAAACACCGAAGGCAAAGATCATAAAGGGTATTTTAATTTAGGTGTAAAATACTTTAAAGTATTTTTTATTTATTTAAATAATAGTTTTGATGCCTATTGTGTTCATGACAGGGATAAACACTGGTAAGATAAAGATAAATAAACCATGCTTCTTGCAATTCAAGTGTTCATAAAATGAATGGGGAAATCAGATAGCCTTAATCAAGGAATATTTACTGAAGGTCAGGAGCTGTGCTACATTCTAGGGAAACAAAGATGAATAACACGTGTGTCCTGCTCTGAACTGAAGGAAGCAGAAACATACTGATGATACCAAGTATGTTGTTATAGAAGTCTGACCTGCTAAATCTAATTAGGATGTGTGTAACACACTGCCTAGAGAAGTAAAGGATGAATTCAGAAGGCGGACTTGAGGTGCTATCCACAGCAAAGGGGAGAGTTTTTTCTACACAAAGAAATGGGATCAAGGGATTCCAGGCTTTGGAGTAAACATGTGCAAATCATGGAGATTTACTTCCTATAAGTAAAATATGGACAAAAACATCATTTATGCACCATCCCGTCCTAGTTCACCAGAGGTTGTAGAGGAATATGTTCATTTTTGTGACAGATCCAATTTTCTACTAGATTCAGAAAGGAAATACTATCTTAAATATTCTAGATTCATGCTGTTTCAAAGAGCGTAAAAAGCCAGCTGTCAGAGCATCTTAAGATACTAGGCTGCTCAACATTTCAGACCACAATATGAAAATGACACTGTATTTTAAAGGGACTAATTATATCAGCACAAACACAACTTATCTGTGGTTCTGGAAAAGGATGTCAGCCTAGCCAGTGATGGTAAACCTTTTAGAGATCGTAAACTGCAGCATGCATGCCATAGGTTCGCCACCACACTCACCAGTCATGGTTTCAAGTTGCCAGATCTCTCCCTGAAACTCCTGGGCCAGGGAGGCAGGAGATAATGCAGCACCGTGATGCCAGCAGGTTGGCAGACAGTAGATTGCGGCTCTTTCCTCTGCTTGTTCTCTCCTCCAGATGAGGTCACTGAGGCAGAAATCTTCTTGATTTTCTCTCCTTTTGTGAATTTCAAAGGTCTTAAGCCCTATGAGTTGATGTTTATTTGGGACTAAAAATAGTGCTTGTGTGGTTTCCAAGTGCAAGGGATGTAGGAGCTGTCAAGAATTTATACCTCTGGTCCATTTCTTTTCAAATGTACTCTACATAAATGAAGAACATGGACGTGGTCTGTTCCATATGAGCAGATAGAACATTGGAGTCTCCATTATACAATTTTTATTCAGAGGAATGTCTGTGTTCATGTAGATTTAAATAAGCTTGTCTCTGACCTCAAGCTGCCTACTCCACCATTCCAATTCCTTTCCTCATTCTTTTCTTTCTTGAAGAAAAAGTTTCATCTCACATTATAGCCTATTCCTCAGAGGAGTGAGATTCTGTGACTTCTCCTCCACCTAAGCATCCCCTAAGCATGAAAAGGGAGGAAAGAAGCAATGACTCTTTCTAGGGGTCTTGAGAAGTTGGGTTTATTCAAAATAAAGTCTTGCTAATGAGGAATTAAAGAGACCCAGTAATCTTAGCACTGAATTTGCCCTTGCAATCTTGACAAATCACTGCCCCTCCTTGGCTTTGAGTCCTTCATCCATAAAATGGAGAATTACTGCCATGGTCAAAGATCTGTCATGAAAATTCAATGAGCTCCTGTATTTGAAAGTTTTTTAATGGATATCAAAATCCCTAAGCCTTTCGCTAAGATCAAAGGTGGACACAACTCCAAGGACTCATCCAACAGTGCTTGTTTTCTGACCAGGGCTCTTTCAGAGCACAAACTGTGAGGGTTATTTTCTTTCGGTGATTCTTGAAATGAGTTCGGGACCCCTGGGCTGATGAGGAGTGAGGCCCACATGTGCTGAGCAGGCAAAAGCAGCAGAGAATCAGCGCCAACAGAAGTTGACCTTGGGGAGGTGGTAAGACAAAGAAAGGGAAATAGATGTTTGAAAGGTAGAATGAGAAAGTCCTAAAATAGATCACAGGATGAAAATGCTGCCATGCCTTCCAGAATTTGCAGGACAAAGCTGCGATGGAGGTGCAAGAACTGCTCTCTGTTTTGTCAAGATATAATATAACCAACCAGCCCATCTCTCTGTAAGCAAGAGCAGAAAACTGCTCAAAAATCTTGAACTCCCATTCTTATTACAAGACTGCCTCTTGTACTCTATCATGAATAGGCATTTTTGTGTATTGTGTCTGTGGTAAATAGTATACCTTTATTCCATTTTTGTGTTAATTTGTCAAATATATATCTTTAAAGTAGATGATATTTTTAAACCATGTTTGACATTATTTCCTTTTCTAATGTAAGAGAAGGCTCAAGAAAATCAGCTCCAATATTTATAGTATGTGGGAATTTCATCGAAAATTATTGTTGAACTTGGTCTTGATTATTTGGATCCCTATAATACTGGTAAATGAGTCCATTTTTATTATTTTTTAAACCATGGAAGTTTCCTTTCTATTTTCTATTTTAATTCTCCTCCTCTAAAAACAAAAGTTTAATCATCTCTGGTCCTTGAAAGGTAAATAGCTAAATGTGATACTAAGTAGTCTTTTGTTCTTACCAAAGAGACCACTCTTCAAGATAAGGCCAACTGACAGATTCGGTTGGATTTCTGAGTTGTACAAAAACCAAAGCGAATCTCTGGCCTCACTCAGAAAGCAAGCGTACTTGGCCCTTGGGCTTCCTCCTCCTGCAAGGAAATTAGCATGGGAGGCAGAGCTTGTGAGGAAGGACCTAAGAGAGGCTGCAGGAAGGAAGGGGAGATCCTGGCCCTGTCCCTTAGTGCTGGCAGCAGTGCATAGGCGATACGAAGCCAGTCTGGAGATCCCTGTTTGATTCTGTAGCCTTCTGCTTCCTTCTTACTGGAGTGAAGCCACACAATGTACTGTCCTCAGCATCTCAAATGTTGTACTTGAGACTTCTGCTCAGGTTGCCATAACAAAATATCTCAGGCTGTGTATCTGAAACCACAAAATATTTATTTTCTCATGATTCTGAACCCTAGAAGTCTGAGACCCAGGAGTGGCTGCTTCTGAGAACCATAGAGGGCCACAGCTTTGTGTCTTCACATGTCCTCTCTCTAAGTCCATGTGCTAATCACTTTCCCTTGAAGGTCACTGGTCATGTTAGGTTGGTGCCCACACTAGTGATCTCATCATAGTTTAATTCAATTACCTCTCTAAAGACTCTGTCCACATATAGTCTCATTAAGGACCTGGGGATTGGGACTTCAACATATGCACTTGCAGAGGGTACAATTCAACCCACAGTCCTCTGTCCCAGCTCCCCCAAATTCATGACTTTCTCACATGCGAAATACACTCACCCCCTCTGAATAATCCCAGAGCCTTCGCCCATTCCATTGTCAATCCTAAATCCAAAATCTCACTTATATTATCATTTAACTGAGGAATGGGTGAGACTCCGGGTAAGATTTATCTTGAGAGGAAATTCTTTTCAAGCTGTGAGCCTGGAAAGCCAGACACTTCATCTGCTTCCAAGCTGCAGTGGTAACAAAGTCATGGGGTGGACATTTGCATTCCAAAGGGAGACATGAGGAAGAGAGCAGATCATGGGTCACAAGCAAGTCTGAACCCTAGGTAACAGAGGCCATTTAGTGTGGATGCATGAAAGCAGCTCTCTTTAGTACAGCAGAAGCCCCACTCCCTTGGCCCCAAAAGCACCTTAACCCTCTGTGCCTGGGAAGCAGTAAGCCCTGCACCCCCGCTCTGCCCTCATGGTGGCCCTGGCAGCTTTGCCAATCTCTGAACTGCTTGGAGGGTCTTTCTCCCTTTCCTTGAAGGATAATGTAAGCACCCAGAGACCTCTGTTGACCTGACCTCATGGAATCCTAAAAGTGTAATTGCTATTCTTCGTTTTATCTCCTCTGTCAGCTTAAATCCAAACTTGACAGATTTTAACTGCATAATCTCCTCTGTTTCAGCCTTCTGCTGACTTCTTGATCAAAGACCCACAAGTCATGATCTTCAATCTCTGCATCAAATGGTGCCCCAGCCACCCCTCAGTGTTTGCTCACAAGCATCCTTTCTAATTCTTTGCAATACCAATAGTCTGGGAATCATCTCCAAGTACTGGCAGCTCTGTCCTCCAGCACCTCCTTCAATTTATCTCTGTCCTCTCACATTTTTCCACAGCAACAAGGAGAAACCAGACCATGCCATCCACAGCTGTCATAGAAATTTCCTCAGTAATTATCCAAGCTCCCCCTAATGAGTTCTACTTCTGTGAAACAGTAAAATACAATTTGGCCAAGGTCCGTGTCACCTTAGAAGAATTGTCTTTACTACAGAGTCCAGTAACATTTTCTGCATTCCATCTGAGATCGTATCAGAAGCCTCTGTAATGCTCACATTCCTATAGCTATTCTGTTCATGATCATATACGCACATCTCTCCTGTTCCCTTCCTTTCCTTCTGAGACCCCACTAGAATTGCATTTAAAATACATCTTTACACCAAGAGTCCTTTCAAGGCAGCCTACATTTTTCTTCCATTTCAGAATTCATTCTGTCTGTTCCAGTTACCCATGTCCAAAGTCTCTTTTGCTTTTTATATTTGTTATAGCTGTCTCCTGCTCCTCAGCCAATACAAAGTTTGTACTGGTTTGCTAGTGCAACACGGTATCACAGGCTTGGTGGTATAGATAACAAAATTTTACTTTTTGACAACCCTGGAAGCTCGAAGTCCAAGAAACACTGGCAGCAATGTTGTTTCCTTCTAGGGCAGCTCTGGTGGGCACAGGTGGCATCTTCTCCACGAGTTTGCACGAGATCTTCCCTCTGCATGACTGAGTCATAACCTCTCCTTCTTAGAAGGGCACCAGTTGGGAGTAGGGCCAACTGCTTTAAAGGCTGTATATCCAAATATAGTCATACTCCAAGGTTCCAGTATTAGGAATTCAACATATAAATTGTAGGGATACAAAATTTGGCCTACAGAAAACCTCTACAAGTTATCTGTAATTTATTTTCATCATCGCATAAACTCAGTCTCTGTTCCCTGTACGTCACTGTATTCCCTTTTTGAATGCCCCTCCTCTTTTCATTTTAATGACTACAACCCTTTCTTTGGTTTAAGTTCATCATAAGCCTAAAATCTTACAAAAAAAATTTCAATAGAACCATAAATGATGTTTAAAATAAAACGGGACCACTGACGTATAAAGAAGTAAATTACAAACACGACACAACACACATGCCCAAATAGTTTCATATCTGCATATATGTATATATAGGTTTTTCCGTTTGTGCTTCACGTAATTTCTTACAGGCATTACACTAGACTAATGTTAACTGGGTGTACATGTTGGATTTGGCAATAATGTCCAATTTCTTGCTGACATTCATATAATGTTCTTGCATTCTCACCTTATCCTGACATTGCTGCCCAAATCCTGTGCATCCTCTGACCCACCCTGCAGTTCCCACAGCTATGTTCTTATTTTTCATTTAGAGCTGAAATTCTTAAGCAGTGCTCAAAATGGAGTACCGAAACTAAACTTAAACAGCTCAGGAAATTTTAAATTGACGTGATTGTCATTAATTTTTTCTTTAACACACTTGAGAATATGTTTTTAACTTGATAATTTGTGGCTAAAATAGGCAGGTGTGTAATTTTCACTTCAGGAAATGCAATGGCCCGTTCAGAGACACTTGTGCAGAGTAAGATACAGAGATGTGGTTGGATACGGTCCAGGGACAGTTCTTCAAGTTGTGTGCTCTGAGGAGCTTCTAAAGCAAGCAAGAACTTTCCTGTCACACAGGGCTACTTGCAGCTCAGACATTCACAGAGAATAAACCCTGCCTCAAGAATATGACTCCTAGGGTTTTTTAAACACTTGGCAGTATTTTAATCAATTTCTCAGACTGATTCTTTCATGACCTAGACCTCAAAAATCATCCAGCATACTCTAACTGAATGTGACAGATAATAACAGCCACAGGCATTGGAGTCTAACCTGCACAGGATACAAAAATTCAAAGATTTTTTTCCCCATTGATACATAAGGAAAAGGTACTGATAGCTCATTCTCATTAACATCTGACATGCATTTCAGTCCAGCCTCCATGGTTAAAGTGGATTATTAACTACTAAAAGCAGGCACCGTGGCTCTGTAAGCCTGCACCACCTGTCCCCACCTCTCTTGCCCCTCCCACTGGTAAGCTCCTACCAAGGACAGTGGGTGGCTGCAGCCACACAGGTTGCCATGGAAATAACTCCCGTTGTGTCAGAAGCAGGATATGTCTTTCAGCTTCCAGAAGTGCATGACATCAATCGACCTTTCAATCCGGTTACAGTAAGATTTGTTAAGACATGATAAGATTCGAATCTTCCCCAACCCAGAGTGCATCTCCACTCAGAATCTCAGGAGCTTCGGTGTTCTACCTACGGATCACCTCTCCTGCTGAACATGCTAGTGCCATAGTCCATCCAGCTGTGCAACACAGTGCTAATGCTGACACATTTGCACATTTACCACTGCTCAAAATTCCTGCTTCCTACAGTTATTTTCCGTAGCATTTCATGAAGACGATGATTATGATTTTGTGATTTCAGTATTTC
The DNA here is from genome assembly GCF_053883595.1 of Heterocephalus glaber. Classification (NCBI taxonomy): domain Eukaryota; kingdom Metazoa; phylum Chordata; class Mammalia; order Rodentia; family Bathyergidae; genus Heterocephalus; species Heterocephalus glaber. The sequence goes on from NW_028258413.1 coordinate 7,291,516, forward strand.
ACAGAACAAAACAATTTCTCCCTTCCAGGAGGCTGCTTTTGGATGTATATCAAAACTAAGGTCCTGCAAGTTCAACAACATTCAAAATAACACTGCAAGATTTTGTCAACCAAGGGTTAGGGTAACAGTATTTTATAGAAATACATTTTTTAAAATCACAACAATTGTTTCACTTTAGGAGAGTCTTTTTAAATGGTCTTTAGAGTTTTCCTAAATATCCTCAAATATGTTTCTAAATCCTTTGCAAAGATGTCCTAAAGGCCCTGGATAAGTGAATTGGAAGTTATCCCAAAACTCCAGTCCTTTCTCCGTACTTTTGTGGACTTTTTCCATGTCAATAGCAGAAGTCACTTGAAAAGACTCTGATAGCCTTAGCTATCACTTTACTATTGTTGGAAAACAATTGCATGCATAGACAATTTGAGTCAATTTGTATAAAAAGATTCACATAAACTCCAAGTTCAACTCTCATGGATGCTTTTTTTTGCTCTTAACATTTATTCAGAATGTAATTGAATGTTTTATATGTTCAAACAATACATTCTTATGTATTTTTTCACTCATTCTCTTTTCCTGGATTTATTTACTGGGAAGGGAAAATGGCAGTACAATAAATGTCTTGGTTCTTTTATATACACATGCCCTCTTTAAATGTAAAGAACAAATGATACCAGTAGTTAAGGACTGAATAAAACCTTAGACATGACATAACCACCTTTGTGCCTTTCACTTTCTTCCATTTTTTATTTGTTTTCATTCATTTATTTAAAACATTCTGATCACCCTTTATTTTTAATTAAGTTTATTGGTACAATTTAGATATGTAAAATGATCACATTCATCATAGGGAATTTGTACCTATACATGATACTTCTTTTTTTCCATTCCCCTCCCCTCCCTTCAACTCTTTTTCCTCTCATTTACAAAAGCTTTGTTTCCATTTTATCCTTCTTTGCTCATTTTTTTTCTTTTCCTTTCTTCCCTTTCCCCATCCCACCAGCCAAGTTCCCCTTCCCATTCAAACGTTTTCTTTCTATTTCACAATATCTCATACATTTTGATCCTTATTTACACATTCAGTTTCTCACACCAGAGCAACAATGTGATATTTACACTTGTGTCCGATTTATTTCACTTAAGAGTATGGTCTCGGGGTGCATCCGTTTACCTAGAAATATCTCATGTGTCCTACTAATGGCTGGGTAGTACTCTATTGCATATAAAAAGCAAACCACATTTTCTTTATCCATTCATCAGTTGATGAGCATTTGGGCTGTTTCCAAGATTTAGCTATTACAAACTGTGTGGCTCTAAACATGTGTGTGCATATATCGCTGTGGTATGATGTTTTTCTTTCAGGGAGATACCAGAAAGAGGAATAGCTGGTTCAATGGAACCTCTAGACCTAGTTTTTTTTAGGAATCTCCACACTGATTTCCACAGTGGTTGCACCAGTCTACACTCCCACTAACAGAGGAGAAGGGTACCTTTTTCCCCACCACCCCAGCAGCTTTTGTTATTGGTTGATTTCATTTTCTTTTTTTTTTGGTACCAGGGATCAAACTCAGGACCTTGCCCTTGCAAGGCATGCGGAACCACTGAGCTAAATCCCCGGCCCTTTGATTTCTTGATAATAGCCATTCATTCTGGAATGAAAGAGAATCTCAATGTTGTTTTAATTTGCATCTCTCAAATGACCAGTGATGTTGAGCATTTTTTTGATATATTTATGTGCCATTTCTACTTCTTCATCTGAGTAGTGTGTATTCATCTCAGGTGCCCATTTTTGGATTTTAAATTTGGGGGAGGTCTGATTTTTTTTTAATTCTTTATATATTCTAGATATTAGTCCTTTGTCTGAGGAACCATTGGCTAAAATTTTTGTCCTCTCTGTGAGTTGTCTCTTCACTCCATTGTTGATTTCCTTTGCTGTGCAAAAGCTTTTTTTTTTCTCTTTAGTACCCGGGATGAAATCTTACACTTGTGAGGCAGGCAGCGGAAACACTGAGCTAAATCCCCAGCCTGCAAAAGCTTTTTAATAAGATGAGATCTCAGTTGTTGATTCTTTGTAATCTTTCCCAGGCAACTGGGATTTTGTTCATAAAGTCTTTTCCTACACCTGTGTCCTCAAGAGTTCTACCTATTCTCTCTTCCACCAGATTTAGTGTTTCTGTTTTAATATTTAGATCTTTGGTCCATTTTGATTTCACTTTAGTGCATGTTGAGAGACACGGGTCTAGTTTTAGTCTTTGACATGTGGGAAGCCAGTTTTTCTAGCACTACTTATTAAAGAGGCTGTCATTACAGTGGATGTGTTTGGCCCCTTTGTCAAAGATAAGGTGGCTGAGTGTGTTTGGAGTTGTTTCTGCTTCATCTACTCTGTGCCATTGATCCTCAGGTCTGTTTTTATTTTTGTTTTTGCCAGTACCATGATGGTTTTATCACAGTGGCTCTGTAGTATAATTTCAAGTCATGCCGAAAAAGCATTTCACAAAGGTCAACACCATTCATGATAAAAATCCTACAGAAAATTGGAACATACGGTATTTATCTCAATCTGACAAAAGCCATCTATGACAAACCGACAGCCAACATGATACTAATTGGTCAGAAACTGAAAGCTTTTACTCTAAAATCAGGAACAAGATAAGAATGCCCACTATCGCCATTCCTATTCAATATAATTCTGGAAACATTAGCCAGAGCTATTAGACAAGAGAAAAGACATAAAAGGAATAAAGATAGGAAAGGAAGAAGTTAAATTACCATTATTTGCAGATAACATGATTTTCTACATAGAAAAAACTCCACCAAAAGATTTAATAATGAAATTCAATAGCCTAGCTGGATACAGAGTCAACACTCAAAAATCAATAGCGTTCTTGTACATAAATAACAAACTCACAGAGAAAGAAATTACAGAAACCATGCCTTTCACAGTAACATGAAAAACAATGAAATACTTAGGAATCAATCTAACAAAAGAAGTAAAACATCTTTATATTGAAAACTACAGTACTCTGAAAAAGGAGATCAAAGGGGATATCAGAAAATGGAAAGATAGCACTTGCTCTTTCTTGTTGGTTCTTGAAGAACCAACATAGTGAAAAGGGCCATACCTTCAAAATTGTTATACAGATTTAATGCATTGCAATACCAATAGCATACTTCACAGAGCTAGAGAAAACTTTCCTAAAATTCATTTGAAACCAGAAGAGACTTAGAATAGCAAAAGCAATTCCGGGCGACAAACTGAAGGCAGGGTGTATCACAATCCCCTGCCTTGATCACTCTTTATTGTGAAATATTGTCTAAGTGGCTGGAATACATCAAAACAAGCAGAAATGTCTTTTATATTCTGGCTCAAGAAAAGAAAAAGTAAAGTAAAAACAACTGAAAAGAAGGAGAAAGTTAATGGTTTCTGGTTGTGCAGAAAGGACAGGCTTGATTTTTTTAAATATGCTGGTCAAAACAGGACAGGAGTCACAGGAAAGAAAATGACAACTGGACAAAGATTCTTAAGGAAATGAGCAAGTTAGCCAATAAGAATAATCGGCGGCAGAGCGCTCCAGGCAGAGGGGGGAGCCAGAGAGAAAGCTCCAGGGTGAGAGCTCGGCTGGAGCTTCCCCAGGAAGAGTAGACTTCCTATATTCAAGAATAAAACTGTCAATAAACCTATTCCTTTCTGTCTCGTGTCCCCTCAGACTAGTTAGCAGACACCATTCAGTCGTTCTTCATCACAGTAGACAAGTACACTCTCAAAATATTATTTTCAGTTGTACTGAAATATTTTTATACTCACATTTCATTGCCTTTTAACAAAGATTTTACATTTTTACTTCTGTTATTATATTGTAAGCTTCAAAGTAAGGCATTTGTCCTCTGTCATTATATTTCCCACTATGATTTCCCAGACAAAAATGATATTCAACAAATGTTTTCAACCAGAAGAAGGAAATGAAGATTTCAGAGTCTGAATTTTCAAGACCCATGAATCACAGTGGTCAAATTTTTTAGTCTTTGCTTCAGTGTCTAATGTGCAATTAAAAAACAGTAATTTGGTAATCATGTGCAATATTCCAGATATGTGAATTAAAATATGGCTCTGACTAGACGCCACTAATATGTAAATATAATAAATATGAGATAACATGCAGAAATGTGAACGTCATTCTTCAGAAAAAAAATACAGTTTGACAAATCCTGAGGAAATCAAAGGACTTTCCATGGTTGCCCAATGATGACATTCTGTGAGCTGTTGACCCAGATTTTCTGCTCCAGTGGCCAATTTCCCATTGGGTCAGCCCCGGTCACCTGGTTGTACAGTAGTTAGGCCCTGAGGGGACCTTCGCCTTCCATAGTAATCCACTTCCTGTTTTGTCTATTTCTAGAATAATGTCTCTCATGACTCTTAACCTTGCCAACTTTCATCAGAATTCATAACTTTATGGTCAAATGACAAGTCCAGATCGTAAACGATGTATTCTCCTAGTTCTAACCTGCCTCATAAGATTTCCTCTGATTTTTATTACCCTGACAGCTGGTAAGCCTCAAAATTATTTTAATATACCTTTTTCTAGACATTTTATAATGTCCAGATCTATGAGACTGATTAATGATGAGATACATGAAATAAGATAATCAGAAAGTACTGAACACAAAGCCATGCTGCTCAGTGTCATCAGTGCCTTTGGTTCTAGCTTTCATGTTTCCATATTTATAGACATGAACTAGAGACACACAAAACATCCTCCCACTCAACCTCTTGTACAAATGCTACATTGTCCTTCAGCATTCGTACATTCTGTATCTATTGAGCTCCAAGCATATAACCATGACCATGGCCTTCCAGGTTACTATGGTTCAAAATGATGGAATCCCAGGAAATGCCTTAGTGCTTATCAAACTCCAATTATAAGCCAGTCATATAAGCCGATTGCCTATTTACACACTTAAAGTTAGTGGATGTTCTTCAGACTTTTGTAAGTATTCATAATCAGTATTTAAAGCAATTTTTCCAACATAAAAGAAACCAAATTAATTCAGAAGGTTGCCTACTGAGCATGGTGTGAAAGAAATCTGAATGTCCTTAAGCTACAATCAGACTATAATACATAATGGAGAGCAGCCCAGCCGCTGACCCTTACTGTGCCCACCTAGTGACTTAGTTGCTTTCCCTAAATATAATGGCTCCACTCTTGTGCAACATGAGCTCCTGCTTCCATCTCCAGTGGATCTATGGGCTTTTGTAAACACTTCCTCCAGGCTAATTAAAATACATTTGTTTATGTTTCAATCAGTGCCACTCATCATTGGGTAAGTAGAGACGGAATCATGGCACAATACACTTTCTGGAAATTCACCTTCATTACTTTCCATATATAACATCTGCATAATATGTCTCTTTGTATAGTACTCTTCACCATTTTTAATATGTTGACTATTCCTTAGACATGCTGTGTATTTTAGGTGGAAAACTATGGTTTGCAGCAAGCTACTGAAATTATTACATCTAATGATTTTTTAATTTCCCCTAAATGACTTCTTTCTCTCCAGGTTGTAAAAATGATGATTATTGTTGTGGTGACCTTTGCCATCTGCTGGCTCCCCTATCACATTTACTTCATCCTCACCGCAATCTATCAGCAGCTGAACAGGTGGAAATACATCCAGCAGGTTTACCTGGCTAGCTTCTGGCTGGCCATGAGCTCGACCATGTACAACCCCATCATCTACTGCTGTCTAAATAAGAGGTAAAAACAGGGCTACTGGGCAAGGTTCCGTCCCCCCTGCCTTCTCTAGCAGCATTTGTTGTCCTAGTTCCTAGGTGTTCATTTAAAAGCCAGAAAGAAAGGAGATGTCAAAATCCACTGAAAGTACAGAGCCTGATTTTTTAAGGTTCCCTCCTGCTTTGTGGAGACTGCATGTTCAAAACAGTGTTCTTAGAGGTTCTGACTGGGCAGTTTGTCTATGGGCCAACTTCTCTCTCCACGCCCTTCAGAATTTTACCTGCCTGAGAGAGAGAAATGCCCGCATGATTGAAGGTAGTGAACTGAAACTGTGTTGAAATCCAGGAGGGAAGGAAGGTACTTCCATGGGTAATTCCTGTAGGATGGAGAGACTGAGGCATGGGCAAGTGGGCTGTATTAGAAAGGGTAATCTGTACAGACTTCAAAACAGATGTTTCTGGGCCCGGAGATATAGCTCAGTGGTACCCTGCCTGCCTCACAAACACAAGGTCCTGAGTTCAATCCTCCACACATAAAAACAAACACAAAAAACCATTTCTGTGCGGGTGTAGAAGCAGCAATAAGAAAAGGGAAAGATGTTTGTAAAATATTTTTAAAAGTGGGGACATTAAGACTCAAATTTAAATCTACATAAAAAGTTGACATGTCATTTCTAGCTTTAAAAAAAATATTATTTAGTGGCTCAGTGCATAGATTTCAGAGTCGACAATTCCCTTCTAAGCCGAGGTGCGCTATGCGCTGACAGTCGGCTCTTTCTGGAAGTTCAGTGAACAAGCTAAATCTGAGCGTTCTCAGTTGGAGCTGCACCACACTGGGCCTGAAGTTTGTTAAATACTTAATTAGCTCAATTAACACTCACTCTTCTTCACTAATTGCACAAGCTGCCTCTCAGTTTAAGCCACCCACAAGCAGCACATCTGCTCTTAATTGACTTAGTGTGATTTATGAAGATGAAGATTTCACACTTCCGTGTATAATTAGATAAAAACATTAATAATTAATTCTCAGGTTAAATGAGACTTTTATTATAAATGTGTGATTTTTCCTAGAGAAGCTATCTTGATACACAGTATGCCAGTTTTAAGCACCCTAAGGAGCCAGCCTAATTCAGTCGAGGTCACATAAACGTGTAAAAGTATGACAGAAAACTACACGGTTTTGGCCTGTGGATAACCTGGTGTGTGCTTTTGCGAGGTGGTAACTTGCTGATCATTCAGGAGAAACTAAGATCCCATTAGAATAGGAACGTAGAAGCCGAGTGCCAACACTGGGGCCTAGACTCAGTTTGATTAGAAGTCAAGCTCCAAGCGGAGCTGGCTCACAGGCCTTCAGCAGGGTTTCCCGGGGCCTGGGGGAGTGTCCCTTGGAAAGTGATCTATCCTTTCCGTGGCCTCCTTCTCCTCAGATTTCGCGCTGGCTTCAAGCAGGCCTTCCGCTGGTGCCCTTTCATCCACGTCTCCAGCTACGACGAACTGGAGCTGAAGGCCACCAGGTTCCACCCGACGCGACAGAGCAGCCTGTACACGGTGACCAGGATGGAGTCCATGAGCGTGGTGTTCGACCCCAGCAACGGGGATAGCGCCAGGTCCAGTCGCCAGAATAGAGCGACGGCCAGAGGTGCGGACTCGGGGGTCTGCTCCCGCAGGAACTCCAAGTCCACCTCCACCGCCGCCAGCTTCGTGAGCTCCGCGTACACCTCGGTGGATGAGGGATTCTGACTGCTTGCTGGGGTCAGGGTCGCTGCGGGTGCCCCTTCTCCTGACACCTCTGCTGTCTCACACTCTCTGGAAGCAGAAGGACAATTTTTAGGCAGCTGTGCTTAAATTGAGACAGACTGCACATAAATATAACAAAGATGCTACTGAAATATTAGCTCCCTCACCACCACCCCCAAACACAGCAAAATGGGCTTTAAGTGTATCCCTTGAAAACTCGAAATCATATGCCAAGCAAGAATATGTATCTGAAAAATATTTGTAAAGGTTTCAGTTTTGCTCTTTTAAAAATTGCCGTGTACATTTGTGACACTAAAATGACATAGTTTTTTTCCAAAACATTTAAGTTTAAAATATAATAGTGAAGATAAACCAAGACTGAATAAAATGAAATGTTTTCAACTACAGACATAGAATGGAAAAGTTAAATGACTCATTTTCCTACAGTCGTGATGGAAAATTAACCTCAAAAACTTAGAAGCAATGGAATCTCAAGAAAACTCATTTTGTACCAACTTTTAAAGACATTCAAATGAAAAGGAAACTTAATCAAATCACTAGGTTTATCTACATGTCTTTCTCTTATTTTGTCTGAGAAAGTCATTTCAAAAGAAAAAAATTACATGTAATTTTGATCATTATATATTTTAAATGCCAAGTTAAGTTGTAGTCAAATTTAAGACCTTAAAGGAACAAACAAAACTCCTATGATCCTCTTTATTTTATTTTTCACAGACTCTTGTTCTAATTAGGTAGGTTGTAAGATGCTAAAGGGGCCTTCTGAGGCAGAGGGAAAGAATCCCATTTGCCTCTGTAACTGGCTACAGGCTTTTAGGCAGGAACCATCCACAGCCACACGAAGGTGTGTAGGTGGACAGGGGCACCTCCAGGCTCCCAGACAAGTGTTTCTTCCTTGTAGCCCAAGGGAAAAGTTTCAGAGAGGAAGTTTATCAGCCGTATCCTGTCGTCCTCCCCCTCCCCCTCCCTCTCCCCTCCCCTTCCCCCTCCATGGAAGAGGGAGCACAGGCTAGAGGAACTTATCAGAATATATGTCATATCCTGAGAGGAAAAAGTTGTAAGAGTTGTGAAAGCAAATATAGCTCAAAAAGATTAATGTACATGTAGGAAAATCGGACAGGAAGTAGACAGGTGAATCAATGCTTAGAAAAGCAAGATGCATAATAGTTTGGATCCATGTGAACATGTACCAGGTGAGTGACTGTAGCCCAAGGCCTTCCACACAGAGCCCTCTTTCTGCATAGATAATTCCAGGTCCCCCCAGAAAGGATTCTGAAGAGACTCCCATTTTACTACAAGAATATATATATATTATCTGAGACCAGAATAAACCAAGGAATATTTGTGAGTGTAGAATTTCTCTTCCTCGGTCCTCACAAATCACCTTTCCTTAAATTAGGAATACTGTCAGTCCTGCTCAAGAAATCACAACCCCTCTGAAAATTTGAGTGTGTTGTACAAACATTTTCAAAATATTGTTAGGTTTTGCAAACTGTCTAAAATAATTACCTGTAACATTTATTTGATTGTTATGCCTTCATCAGTATCAGAACCAAATAACTTTTCTGAAGGTCAGGGTAAAGGCAATTATCCAATGGCAAGTGATAATCTGTTGCTATCTAATATTAATCTCCCAGTCCTACTTTGGAGCCAAAGTCAGAAATAATCAGTTGTTATAGTGTACAAAGCCTAAACAGCCTAACCACATGCGTTTGAGTTGCATTCCTTTTAATGACACCAATAAACACAAACAAATGCAACAATAAATGTGCAGACATAAACAGCCAGCCAATAAATGTAACATCGAGAATTAAATTCAAATTAACTCTGAAACAGTGTAAGTGATCTTTCTAGGGTTGCAACAAACAACCTAATAAAGTCTGTGAAACGTGTGCATGTTTTAGATAAACAAATTTATTATTACTTAGAATCTAATTATTTGATTATAATGTTTTAATATGTTCTTTCCTTAAAAATACATGCTTATCAAACATGAAAGTGTCAAAAATTCTGAGGATGCCATGAGAGAGGTATAGCTTTCTTCTTAAATTTAAGAATGATGGGGAATAGTGTGTCCAAGACATATAGGACCATCTTCAGCTGTAGAATATGAGTGGAAAGTTTGGTCTTCAAATCTCATATAGTCAGCCACCAACAAAGTCCATCTGAAAAATGTAACTCCAGGTCTTCACATATGGTAGGCAAATTTTTGCTATGATATTTCTGAGGAAAAAAATAGCACCCTGATCTCATTTTGTTTGTTTGCAAGTTTTTCATGAGTAGATTTGTTGTGGTCTTGCTTTCTAAGCACCATTCTTTCTAGTGTGACAGAAATATCGTCCAGATCATGTCTCTTAAAGTTTTAAAGAAAAAATGACACCATTCTCTCAATAGTCACGGCTTTTAAACTAAGATTTAATAGTTAAATTCAAGAAATGTAAGCAATAATAGTAAAATGAATAAAAAAGAGTTTAGCCCTTGTGTCTGGATTTGAACACTAAAAATTATAGAATAACGCCTGTGCAATTCAGCTTCAGTGGGACTCACTGTAAATAAATCTAGGCCAGTGTTTTCAGATTTGCCAAAGTTTAGAAGAATTTGCCTCCAAAGTTCACTCTATCCCAATACTAATGTCCAATGTTAATCTTTTTCATTGCTTGCAGTCAAGGACTGCTCCTCAGGACACTGGGCACATAGTTAAAAATCCTAGGTTTATTAGATTTAGATCAGCATCTGAAAAATCTAAAATATGTTGAGAGAAATCTGAAAAAAAAAGCCTTGTATCCTTCTAAGTATTCTCTTTTTTAAAAAATGTTAATAAAAAATAAACGTTAAGTTTTCATTATTTCGCATGTGGACAAAGTGAAATGCTTAGGAAACTCTCAAAGCAAATATGGTTTTATAGAATCCAATCTAACTTTTTTTAGTAGTCCAGTATGCTGTTGCATTATTCTACCTCCTAACTTCATAATGGTGACATTTCTGACCCAGCAGCCAAATTCATATTTTCCGGCTCCTGAGAATCTCTTATAAAAAGAGATCTGTCCAACTTCAAAGCTCCAACACCCTTAGAACGCACACAAAATACCAAGAAGCTTGGAAAATCAAACCTGAAAAACAAAATAAATGTGAAAAATCAATGCTGGCTACCCCAAATTTGGATTTGATTTTTGTTAATGCAAAATTTCCTCAAAAAACCTCTAATCGATATCAGATAAATTATTCCATCACATTCAAAGGCAGGAGGATTAAATCAATTCAAGTGCTAAGAGTAACAATGTGAGTTCCGTTTTCCTTTGATGGTGTGCCAAAGCTAAGGAAATCGAGTGTAACATTAGCCATGAAGAACAAGAAGATTGTAATAATTTCCCTGCGGGCCAAACAGGAATGGAGAATCACATTCCGTGGAGCTGTTCAAAGTCATTCATTGTGTAGTTTACTATATATTACTGAAATTCTGTGTGTAAGAAATTAATGTACATAAAATTTGTAGCTAGTGAGTAAAATATTTTCAAGTTGTGGCAATTATACTGAGTATGTTTAATAAACTCCATCCTCTGTATATGTGATAGTATTTGGCAGGTTTAAATCCTATGTTTTGATTTAAATACATTAAAAATAATATGAAAAAACCCTAATGTTTTCCTATTTCTATCAAACACATATCACAGAGGGCCTTATCTTTTCTAAGCATACTTATCATGACATTGTTCAGCCTTCCTTATTTTTCCTCATAAGAATGCCTGCTTATATAGTATTATATATGTATTATATATTATATTAATATATCAACATTATTTTTTGTTAATATATTAATATATCAGTATATAATATACTCTTTTATATTAATTATATATAATATTATTCTGCTCTTCTCTGATCCACAGCTCCATTTCTTTGGCTCTTCACTGTTCTGTAATTGCCGACTACAGTACAATCTCAGGACTCTTGCACCAATTACCAATTCTGATTACAGTGCTGTCTGCCAAGGGAGAGGCAGGGCAAACTCTCACATTCTTCAATTTTTCTCCCAATATTGACTAAAGGCTTAGTCATTAAGAAGGTACAACAATCATAAAAATATGAGTACCTAACAGTATCCAAAGTTATGAAACAAAAGTTAAAAGTAAAGAGATAAATGAACAGTTTTATAGTAATAGTTGAAGACTTCAGCACCTCCCACATTCAATCATGAATGGAATATCTAGAGAGAAAATCCATAGTAAAACAGAGACCATAAATATTATGAATAAACCAGACCTCATGTACATATATAGAACCCTGTACCAACATCAGAACATATGTCTCCTAAGTGTGCACAGAACATTGTCCGAGACTTATTCAATAAAATAAGTCTCAAAATTTTAAAAGATCAAAATCATATCAAATATTCTCTCCAGCTCAAATTAAATGAAGTTAGAATTCACTACGGACACTACAAGATTAGGTAAACAGTGGAAATTAAATAACACACTTTCCGTCACTCTCAATTACTCTATGTGTCAGTTTGGATCACAGAGTACTCAGACATTTGGCTAAATATTATTTCTGGGTGTAACTGATGTGTTTTCAGAGAAAATGAAAGTCAACTGCCTTCCCCAATAAGGGTGTCATTCACGCAATCCCGGAGGGCCTCAGAACAAAAGATAGAGGGGGGGGGGGGTTGCTCCTTCTGCCCGCTGGGGACAGCCGAGATACTGATCTTCTGCCTTCAGACTGAGGCTTTCCCCATTGCTCCTTCTACTCCTCAGGCACCAGTATACCCGACTGGTTTCCATGTCTTCATTTTGCACACAGCACACTTCTTAGCCTCCATAATCATTTGTGCCACAAGTGAAATACAAACCAAATCACAATGAAATACCACTTCTCATCCATCACTATCACACCTATCACTAGGACAGCTATCATCAAAGACAATAACAGCTTGACAAAAATGTGGGTGAACTGAATGTGAAAAACACTGAAGTTAAATTGAGTATAAAATGGTGCAGCCACTGTGACAATTTGTCAGTTCCTCAATATGGTAAGCAGAAATATCACAAGAATCTCAGACATTCGAAGCCAAAATATCTTCCCAAGAGAAATAAAAACATATATCACAGAAAGTGTGCACATGCATGGTCATTGCAGCATTATTCACAATAGTCAAGAAAGACTAAACAGACCCAAATGCTCATCCATGGATAAATGGGTAAACACAGCATAGTATTTCAGTGAAATCAAATATTCCAGGATAATCTATAAAAGGAATTTAATACTGATTGGTGCTACAGCATGGATGAACTCTATGGATGAGCCCCAAACCCATTACACCAGATGAAGGAGGTCAGCCACAAAAGACTACATATGACCTGGTTGCAGTTGCATGAGAAACAAAGTAGATTCATGGTTTCCCGGTGCCCAGTGCCAGAGCCGAGAGGAAGGAGCGGGAGGAGCAGTGGTTGCCAATACACACATTTCTCTGGAGTTGACTAGGGGAATTCTAAAGTTAGACCATTGTGCCAGCAACACAATTCTGTAAATATCTTATAGACTACTCAATTGAATATTTAAAACTTGTGTAAATATATCAATAAACCTTTAAAAAAGAATGAGTTCACTGAGCAAAAGATCAATGAAGGCATCAGCAACTTATATCGTTAAATAAGCAAAGCCCTGTGAAAAAAATTCACCCAGTCAGCAAACAAGACAGCTGGTTGAATGGACCTGAAGAACATACAGGAAAGTGGAAAGATGAGTTCCTCTCTTTATAAGTGTAACTGGCTTTTCAAATTAATACTTTCCCTTATGAACATAGCCCTGGAACTGGAAAAAACACTTTACTTTGAGAAATTCCTAGCCCATAAGTAGAAGTAACCACCAATTCAAAAGCATGTTGAAATATGATTCCAACCATATAATGAAAAATAATCCACTGATTGAGTCCTTTTGTTCGTAGACAATAGAAACTAACCATGGTCCTCTTAGCCAAAGGGGTTTTATAAAAACATACGGGTAACTCACAAACCCTCTCTGAGAGACAGATGAGGTGACTTAAGTCTGTACAGTCACCGCGATACTAAAATCACACCCCAGAGCAAGTAAGGTGGCTGCACTGGCACCAAAGTGCTGGCCATGATTACTACTTGCAAACTTTTATTATCCAAATTGAGCACCAGGGATGCTGCTAGCAATGCGCTGCCTCTGCCTCTAGACATCAAATCGGATGTTGGAGCTACTGCTGCACCACTGCAGGTGGAGTCGATTCTCCTGCATTTCTGCTGCTGCTTGTCACCACAGCTTAGGGTGTCAACCCAAAGCCTAGGGTGGCTGCAACAGATGGGCATAGGCTAAGCTCATGGGCTTGCCCCTGGCTCCATGACCAGTAAAAGTGAGCATTGGATTTTCCACTAGTAAAATGGGAGGCAGCATCTGCTTCATAAAGTGGAAATTCCCCAAACACAGATTCTGGGTACTCAGCAAGAATGGCCAAAACCTCTGATATTTACCTGGAGAAAAGAAAATATACTTAAATGGTAAGTACATGCTTTGGTTAATAAAAATACAGTTTATAATTTCCTTTTCTTTTTTGTGTATGTTAACTATGTATTTCTTAATAAACCAGGGCTGTGTAAGTAAAAAAAATTGCAAGAGCATTATTCTGAGGAAAAGACTGAGTATTCTCTTTTAAATGAATCACAGCAAATGCTTCAAAGTCATTATTGCCATGAATTGCAAACATGAAATACAACAGCTCTATGTTTTAAAAGTTACAATAATTGACTATTGATAGGCAGGTGATATCACAATTATGTGTAATTAACATAACTACCATCTAGATCTAGTGTCACACTCACAAGGCACTGTGTAAATTAAAAAGCAACTCTCATAATTATGAGAAGTCATAACAGCCTAATCAATCTCCTTCCACAGAGCTGAAAACTCTGCCTGGTCTGAGGTTTCAGGAAGACAAAGTGAAAGCCTCTTTTGATTAACGCACATTTTATTTCCAATGAAATGTTTTTCTCCGATTATAACAAAATGACCACAATGCATTCTGAAATACATTGAAAAGGTACCAAAAAGGATTCTAGTTCATGAATAAAGAGTCAGTGAATATTGTTGTATACACCATAATATCATTTTTCTTATCAAAAAGAAATGATAGGCCTGGCTCCATCCAGCTTGCCCCGCCCACTTGCATCCACGAGACTGTGAGACCCATCCCCCTCCCTGGGCAAGCCCACCAGCCACCAGCTTAGCCTCACCAGCCTCCCCGGCCCCCTGCCTCTGGCCTCTTAGCTGTGCAGTTACCTGGTTCCATACTACAGAGGCACAAGGGGACATAAAGGCCATTGTCCTGAGCTCCAGAAGTGAACAGAGAGAGGGGCTCTCTCAAGCTCCCTGATGAAAACTGAAGCCCACTGGAAAAGTGAAGAGAATCTCTGCAATCAAGGCACACCAGACCACCATAGGTGGTAAGTTGGAGGGATCATCACCTCCCATCAGAACCTGGACTATCTTCAGGGGAAGGGCAGCTGGAATCTGCAATAGAGCCTTGCACAGTTCAATCCTGCAGGAGGACAGGGAGCTCAACTTGGGACTTGCAACCAGAAATCTTCCTGAATCTCACGGGTCTGTGACTGGCTTACTGAGACTCATTGACTTATAAATACACACTGCTGCCCATATTGTCTATTGTGACAACAGAGACATACCCTAAAGGAGGGCCTTCAATTTTATATTTTATTTGTTATTTTCAAAATTACCACTATTTTTTTGCTCTTATTTTTAATTTTTTTCTTCTTTTTCTACTCTTTAAAATTTTTAATTTTCTCTCTTTTCCTTCTTTTCTCTTTTCTTTCTCTCTCTCTCATACTTGCTCTGTTGCTATACCACATTCTTCTTCATCTCCCATTTTGTTCCTGTTCTGGACCTGATTTGGATTTCTTCTTTATTTTTCTTTTCTTCTTTTTTTCCTTCTCTCACGTGTGTCCTCTGGCCTCGCTGCTAACCTTCCCTTATCCTTCTACCTATCTATCCTCCTCTCCCAAACTCCTTCTATCTCCCCATCCCAAATGGTAAAGTTTCTATATTGAAGAGTTTATACACTAGAAACATATGTTGGGTTGGTCTTCAATTTGGATTTAATTCACACAGATAAAGGTGATAAATTAATAACTACCACAAATTAGCATTTTCTAAGATGTACTTGTCGCTCTGGTGTTGCTGATTGTATCACTTGGGTGAAGGTGTTGTGATTGATCTAATCAGTGGTCCTTCCTGGTATAATGAAAATGTGAGCCTCATTTTCAGAGGCTCAGAGCCTCAGAGCCTCAGAGCCATTATAGACTCAAAACCTAAAGACCAGCTATATCTGGAAGATGCCTCTGAGAAGCAATCATTTCATAAGAGTTTTAATACAAGCAACAAAGATATTTATCATAAGCAATTTGGAAGTATCAAATCAGGAATTAAACGAAGGACAGTACCAAAAACAAAAAATGAGAAGACATTTAAGGAAGGCACAAACTCAGACTTCCACCCCCACAAAAGGCAAATTCTGGGGGAAACAAGGTGGAAAAGTCTGATAATCAACCACCTGGACACACTGAACTGATAGCACCAGTAACAAAACAGATGAATGAGGTTCTAGAAAAATACAAAACAGAAATAAGTTCCCAGACAACTACAGAGATGGTGAGCAGAGTGAAACACATGATTAGAGGATCTAGAAGGGAAACAGATTTAAAAACTGGATGAGCTCAGAAACATGCTGGAAGCCATGAATGCCCAGCATAAGAAGGAAATGGAAACCATGATTGCCCAATACCAGAAAGAAATGGAATCCATGAAAAAGATTCAAACAGATATCCAGGAGATTAAAAATTCCACTGAAAGTATGGATAGCAGATTAAGGGAATGTGAAGATAGAATATCAGATATAGAAGACAGGATTGCAGTAAATGACCATGAAAACAGAGATTTCTTCAAAACAGTAAAGGACCATGAGTAATCAATCCAGTAGCTGCTAGATGATGCAAAGAAGAATAACATAAGACTGATAGTGGTCCACGAAAAAGCAGGAGACAGTACAATTGACTTAAAAAAAAAAACAGTATACAGAAGTAATAGTAGAGAAATTCCCAGACAGAGGTAGAGAATTGGACATACAGATAATGAGGCATATAGAACTCCAACTAGCCATGATCAAAAAAATCTACACATAGACATATAATGGTCAAGATCCCAGAAACACAACAGAAGAAGGAAATCCTACAGGCAGTTAGAGACAAGAAACAAATCACCTACAAAGGAAAGTCCATCAGAATCACGGCAGAATTCTCAATGCAAACCCTCAAGTCAAGAAGAGCCTGGAGTGAAGTATTTCAAACCCTAAAAGAAAATAACTTCCAACCTAGACTGTTGTATCTTGCAAAATTATCTGTCAAAATTGATGTGGAAATTAGACACTTCCATGACAAAGAACACCTGAGAAATTTCATGAACACCAAACCAACACTCCAAACAATTCTAAACAATATCCTAGAAAAAGGCAAGAAAGGTCACAACTCCATGAGGCCCAACAGAGGAAAGCCACCAGACAAGGTAAGAAACTAAAACAAAAGGGGGAAACATAAAAAATAAAAGAGCCAGCAACAGTAAAACATCATGACAAGGATGAATCAATATCTATCAATTATAACCACCAATGTTAATAGTCTTTATTCACCAATCAAAAGAAATAGACTGGCAGAATAGATTAAGAAGCAAAATCCTGCAATATGCTGTATACAAGAAACACACCTAACTCAAAAAGAAATTCATAGACTGAAAGTAAAAGGATGGAAAACAGTTCTCCATGTGACAGAAACCCAGAAAAAAAGCAAGGGTAGCAATCTTATTTGAAGACAAAGTAGATTTCAAATCAAAACTAATTAAGAGAGATAAAGATGGTCACTACATCCTTGTGAAGGGAACAATCCACGAGGAAGAGATGATAATCCTAAATATATATGCACCAAATATGAATGCCCCAAACTATACAAAACAAATATTAATGGACATGAAAAAACAAAAAAGCACTAATACAATAGTACTGGGGGACCTCAATACCCCACTATCACAAATAGACAGATCATCTAGACAAAAAATTAACAATAGAATTCTAGAACTCAACCAAACTATTGAACAAATGGACTTGAGAGATGTTTATAGAGTGTTCCACCCCACAAAATCAGAACACACATTCTTTTCAGCTTCACACAGGTCATTCTCCAAAACAGACCACATGCTAGCTCACAGGACATATCTAAGTCAATGTAAAAGAATTTAAGGTACCCCCTGTATATTATCAGACCATAGTGAAATAAAATTGGAGATCAATAACATAAGAAACACAAAACACCCACAAACACATGGAAATTGAATAACACCCTCCTGAACAACCAATGGATCACAGAGGAAATTAAAGAAGAAATTGGACAGTTTCTACAAGTAAATGATAATGCCAGTACAACATACAGGAATCTATGGGACACAATGAAAGCAGTTCTACATGGGAAATTCATAGCAGTGAATGCCCATATTAGGAAAACAGAGAGAACTCAAATAATTAACCTAATGCAGAACCTCAAGCTCCTATCAAAAGAAGAGCATAACAAACCCAAAGCTCATGCAAGAGAGGAAATTATGCATATCAGAGCAGAAATCAATGCAATGCAGTCTAAGAGAATGATATGAAAAATCAATGAACCAAAGAGTTGGTTTTTTGAAAGAATAAATAAAATCAATAAACCTTTAGCCAACCTTATCAAACAAAGGAAAGAAAAGGCTCAAATCTATCCAATTAAGGATGAAAAGTTGAAGTCACAATAGATCCAGCCCAAATCCAGAGGAGCATCAATACCTACTTCAAGAACCTGTATTCTAATAAAATGGAAAACACAGAAGAAATGGACAGATTCCTAGATACATACAAACTGCCAAAGTTAAATGAAGAAGATATAGGAATTCTAAACACCCCAATTACAATGAGTGAAATTGAAAATGTAATCAAAAATTTACCAACAAAGAAAAGTCCAGGTCCTAATGGCTTCACTGCTGAATTCTACAAGACATTTAAAGAAGAACTAATGCCATTACTCTTTAAATTCATCAAGGAAATTGAAAGGGAAGCAATACTTCCAAATTTATTCTGGGAAGCAAGTGTTTCTTTGATTCCAAAACCAGGGAAAGACCCAGCCCAAAAAGAGAAATACAGGCCAACCTTCCTAATGAACATAGATGCAAAAATCCTCAACAAGATACTGGCAAACAGAATACAGAGGGTCATCAAGAAGATCATACACCCTGACCAAGTTGGATTTATCCTGGGGATGCAAGGATGGTTCAACATTCATAAATCAATAAATGTAATACACTATATTAACAGAGCCAAGGACAAAAACGGTATGATCATCTCAATAGATGCAGAAAAAGCATTTGACAAAATCCAACACCCATTCTTGATAAAAACCCTACAGAAATTTGGAATAGAAGGTCTTTATCGCAACCTGATTAAGGCTATCTGTAAAAAAAACCAACAGCCAACGTCACACTAAATGGTCAAAAACTGAAAACTTTCATGCCAAAATCAGGAACAAGACAAGGATGCCCACTATCACCACTCCTGTTCAATATACTTCTGGAAACATTAGCCACTGCAATTAGAAGAGAAAGAAATAAGAGGAATACAGATAGGAAAGGAAGAAGTTAAACTGTCGTTATTTACTGACGATATGATACTTTACATGGAAGACCCAAAAAACTCCACCAAAAGACCTCTAGACTTCATTGACACATTCAGTAGAGTAGCTGGATACAAGGTCAACACTCAAAAAAAATAGCCTTCTTTTACACAAAAAACAGACTCACTCAGAGAGAAATTAGGGAAACAATTCCTTTTACAATAGCATTAAAAAAAAAGAAATATCTAGGAATCAATCTAACAAAGGAAGCAAAAGACCTCTACACTGAAAACTATAGCACTCTGAAGAAGGAGATTGAAAAGGATATAAGAAAATGGAAAGATATTCCTTGCTCCTGGGTAGGAAGAACCAATATAGTGAAAAGACTATACTTCCAAAACTGCCATATAGATTTAATGCAATGCTGATTGAAATTCCAACAATATACTTCACAGAACTAGAAAAAACAATCCAAAAATTCCTTTGCAACCAGAAGAGATCTAGAATAGCAAAAGCAATTCTAGGCAACAGAGACATGGCTGGGGGTTTCATAATCCCAACTTGAAAGTATACTACAAAGCTATTGTGATAAATAAAGAAACAACAACAACAACAAAAAAAAAAAACAGCATTGTACCAGCAAAGAAACAGACCCAAGATTCAGTGGAATAGATTAGAAGATGCAGAAACAGCTCCAGACATACTCAGCCACCTCATCTGTGACCAAGAGGCAACCACCCTCATTGGAGCCCCCACACCTGCCTGAGTTTCCAATGTCCCCACACTTGCTCGGCTGCCAGAAATAGTGGGTCTCTCTGACTCCAACCATAGTGCACACCATGCCCAAAAGTCATTAATCACAACCAAAGAAGCCATAAGGAGAACCCTTTGTGTTGCTCAGCTGGAAATAAAATCAACATCAATAAACAGACCAGTATCCAAAAACACAAATTCAAGGAAAAAAAAAAACCACTTACTGAGAAGGCCACTACATAAAAGTGCCAGAAATATTTGATCCACTAGATGCACAAATCTTAATGTAGATACACAAGAAATATGAAAAACTAAGGTGCTCTGACACTGCTAAAACAACATAAAAACTCTTTTAACAGCAGATCTCAATCAAAATGAATGGAGTGCCTGATTAAAAAAACGTAAAAGAATGAGTCGGTAGGAAACAGTGAAGTAGACTTTGTGGATATGGGAAGGAGTCTGGGGATGGGGAGACAGAAGAGGCTGGGGTGGGGAGAAAAATGATGAAGATGCAATAGGCATATGTACCAATTCTCCTGTATGAATGATGTTATTGTATATTGCAAACATACACTGATCATATAAAATAAAATGAATGATTATAACAAAGCTCAATGGTATCCAAGAGAATACAGAGAAACAGTTAAATAAATTAGGAAGACAATAATAATATGAAGGAGAAATTTAGCAAAGAGATAGGAATTTTAATAAGAAATGTTAAAATGAAGTGTTCAATGAATCAAATAAAAATACACTTGGAAGCCTTCACAAGAGACTTTGTTGTAAAATGGCGGGTTGGGGGGGGAGAATATCTTAAGTTGAACAAAGTGTTTTGAAATATCCCAGACAAAGGAAAATATAATAAAAATGAAAAAGAAAGCATTCAGAACATTTAGGATATCATTAAACATATCAATATCTGCATTTTCAGAATACTCAAAGATAAGGAGAAAAAGTTAGTGGCATAGAAAATATATTCAATGAAATAATAGCAGAAAACTTTCCTAATCTTTAGACAGATATCAATATTCATGAAAAGAAGGCTTACAGGACCCCAAATATATATGACCAAAAAAGATCTTCTTCACAGTATTTTACAGTCAAATTGTCAAAAACGAAAGCAAACCAATTCTAAAATCTGCAAGAAAAAAGTGCCAAGTCACACCTAAGGTCATCTGATTAGACTAACAGTAAATTTCTCACAAACCATGCAGGAGGGCATGCAATGATATATTCCAAGTCCTGAAAGAAAATAACTACCAACCAAAAATACTATATTAAGCAAAGGTATACTTTAGAAATGAAGGAGAAATAAAGTCTTTCCAAGACAAACAAAATTAGAAGGAACACATGACCACTACACCAGTCTTACCAAAGTTAATTAAGGCAGTCCTACATCCAGAAGTGAAAGAATGATAGCTACGATCCTGATAGCATATGAAAGTCTATACCTCACAGAAAAGTAGCTACACAAAAGAGAAATAGAAGAGAGATATTACACAGTAAACCATTGAACCACAAAAAAAGAAGAAAAGAATAACTAGAAGAAAATCAAGAAAATGACAGGAGCAACTGCTTACCTATCAATAATACCTTGAATGTGAATGGACTAAATTATTAAAAGATATAGCCTGGCTCAATGGATTGAAAAAGCAAAGACCAACAATATGCTACCTACAAGAGACTCACCTTGCCAATAAAGTCACACACAGACTGAAGGTGAGAAGATGTAAAATAATATTCCAACCAAATGGAAACCTCAAATGAGCAGGGGTAGCTATACTTACATCTGAAAAAATAAGCTTTAAAAAATTATAGAAAAAGACAAAGAATATTACTGTATAATGATCAGGGACTAATTCAATAAAATTCAATAATAGTGACTAATTCAATAAGAAGGATGGTAAATCTATATTCACCTAATGCTGGAGTGGCCAATTTTATTAAATAAACACTATTAGACTTAAAGGAGAAGATAGGCTCCAATCCAATAACAGTATGGGGTTTCAACACCCCACTTTCAATTCACAGATCATTGAGCCAAAATAGCAACAAAGAAACATCAGAGTGAAACCACAGTATAGGTCAAATGGACTTAAAAATTTACAAGATATTTCATCCAGCAGCTGCAAAAATCAAATTCTTTTCATCAGCACATAGAATTTTCTCTAGAATAGACCATATATTTGACCAAAAAACAAGTCTTAAGAATTCAAAAACTTGAAACCATACTCTGCATTTTGTTCTGACCACAGTGTAGTAAAACTACAAGTCAACAACATAGGAAACTAGAAATAATACAAGTACATGTACACTGAACAATGGGCCACTGAAGAAACTGAAAGTGAAATTTTAAAATTCCTTGAAACAAAATAGAAACACAACATAAATACCTAATACCTAAGGGATGCAGCAAAAGCAGTACTATACTAAGAGGGAAGTGTCTACATTAAAAAATGAGAAAGATTTCAAATAAACTGCTTCGTAATCTTAAAGGTTGGAACAAAACAAAAACAAATCAAACTCTGAAAGAGAACAAAAAATAACAAACATCAGAGCAGAAATAAATGAAATAGGGACTAAAAATTTTAAAATATCAATGAAAGGGTTGGTTCTTTGAAAGGTAAAAATGACTGAAAAATATTAAGCCAGACTAACCATGAAAAAATGATAGAATACCCCAAAAAATAAAATCAACATTTTGTAGTACAACCAATGGCACAGCACTACAAAGGAGCATTGAACATAATTATAAGAAACTGTTTGATAACAAATTGGAAAACCTAGAAGAGATGGAAAAATTCCTGAACACATATGGCCTACCACAATTGACCTTGAGGACATTTTTTTAAAGCCTGAATAAAGTAACAACCAAACATCATATTGAATTAGTAGTTAGAGTTAGTGAAAAGCTCAGGGCCCTGCTGGCTTCTCTGATGAATTTTACCAGGTTTTAAAAGAAATAGTACCAGCCCTTCTTAAACTTTTCCAAAGATTTGGAAAAGAGGAAACCATTCCAAACTCATTCTATGAGATCCTCATTACCGTATTACCAAAACTCAACACAGATACAACAATAACAACAAAATACTATTGACCAAGATCCATGGTAAACATAGGTGTGCAATTACTTCATAAAATACTAACAAATCAAATATACCAGCATGTCAAAGATAAGCCACCAGGATTGAAGTGGTTTTATCCAAAGGATATAAGGATATTTCAACATACACAAATCAACAAATACACTTCTTAGCAACAGAACAGAGATCTAAAAATCATAGGAATACCTCATTAGATGCAAAAAAAAAAAAGTATTGGATAAGATTCAACATCCCTTCATACTAAAAATCCTGAAGAGGCCGGGGATTTAGCTCAGTGGTTCCGCCGCCTGCTTCGCAAGTGCAAGGACCCAAGTTTGATCCCCGGTACCAAAAAAAATAAAAATTAAAAAAATTAAAATCCTGAAGAAATTAGATACAAAAAGATCGTGTCTCAACATGACAAAGGCCATATCTGACAAAGCCAAAGCCAACACCATCCTGAATGAGGAAAAGTTAAAGTATTTCCTCCATGATCAGGAACAAGAAAAGGTGGCCAATCTCAACTTTTATTCAACAAGGTACTAAATGTTGTAACCAAAGCAATTAGGCAAGAGAAAGAAGTAAAAGCCATAAAATAGGAAAAGAAGAAGGTAAACTATCCATTTATAGATAATATGATTCTATACATGGAAAAACCTAAAGACTCCATGAAAAAAACTGATAAATGAATTCAGTGCATAAGATACAAAATCAGCATACAGAAATCAGTAGGTTCTCTATACACCAGTGATGCATTTCTCAAAGAAGAAATCATCAAAGCAACCCTATTCACAATTTCGCCTAAAAGCAATGTATCCAGGGAAGGGAAAGACTTCTATAATGAAAATCACAAAACACTTATTTTTTAAAAAATTGAAGAATGCCCTCCCAAACTGGAAAGACCTTTCATGTTAATGTATTAGTAGGATTAATATTAAAATGTCCATAATATCCAAAGAGATTTACAGATTCAGTGCAATCCTCAACAGAATTTCAGTAACATTCTTCACAGGACTAGCAAAAACAATCCTAAAATTCATATGCAAGCACAAAAGATTCCCAAGGGACAAATCAATCTTGGGCAAAATGAACAAAGTTGGACACATCACAATAACTGATTTCAAGCACTACCAAGCCATAATAGCCAAAACAGCATGTTACTGTCATAAAAATCAGACGCATAGACCAAGATAATTGTTATGGCTGTGTCTAGATGTCCACCCAAAGTTTCATGCCATCATAGGTGGGGCTTTTTCAGAGGTGGCTGGATCTAGAGTGTGTGATGCTGGGATTGATTCATGGTACAATGCTACGCTCAAGGGTGTTAGGATTAAGGGTGTGAGTGCTACCCACCCTAAGTAGCCTAGATAAGATAAAAGGGACAGAAAGAGCTGTGGTCGACCTTTGGTTGCTTTGCTACCTTCTGCCTGCCATGAACTGTTTCTCCTCTGCCATATCATCCTGCCCTGAGCCAACCAATTACAGGCTGAAACCTCTACAAACTATGAGCTAAGTAAAGCTTTCCTCCCTTAACTTGTGGGTGTGGGTATTTTGTCTCAGCAAAGTAACTAAGACAGGAACAGTGACCCTAGAAATAAACCCATGTGTCTGTAGCCAATTGATTCTCACAAAGGCTCCAAATGCATATGCTGGTGAAAGGACAGCCTCTGAGACAATCCTGCCTGGAAAACTGGATAGTTACATGCAGAAAACTAAAACTTGACTACTATCTCTCACCCTATACTAAGGATGGCAAACCTTTTAAAGCTTTCAATGATAGCAAACAGCCAGCTGTGGCACGCATGCCATAGGTTCGCCACCACTGCCCCATACAAAACTCAACTCAAGATAGATCAAAAACTTAAATGTAAGAACTGAAACTACTAGAAAAAAAACAGAGGAAGCACTTCAAGACACTGGTAAAGGCAATGATTTTCTGGATAGAACTCCAAAACACAGTGAAGAAAAGAACAAATTGACAAATGGGATCGCATCAAGCAAAAGCTTCTGCAGCACAAGAAACACAGACCAAAAAGACAACCCACAAAGTGGCAGACAATATTCACCAACTGTTCATTTTACAGAGGGTTCATATCCAGAATATATAAGGAACTTGACAAAAAAGTAATCCAATGAAAATTAAAATCACTTAAAATTGAGCAAATGGACTTTACATTGGTGGAATCTCCATACTGATTTCTACAGTGATTGTACTAGTTTACATTCCACCAACATGACCCAGCTGTATGTCTCCTGGTTATATTCCTGAAAGAATTGAATATGTCATACTGTAGTAACACATGCACAATCACAATTGCTAAGCTCCGGAAAAAGCCTATATGCCTATCAACAGATGAAGTGATACAGAAAATGTGCTGTATTTGCACTATGGAATATTACTCAACCATAAAGAAGAATAGCATCATGTCATTTGAAGAAAAATGGATAGAATTTGAGATTATCATGCTAAGTGAAACAAGCCAGACTCAGAAAGTTTATTGCAGAGGAGACCTCCAGATCAGCATGCCATGGCTCCCAGGCAGGAGGAGGCTTCTGGGTAGGTGTGCTTCAGCTCCAAGCACAGATGAGGTGAACAATGTGGGCACCAGGAACCCACACCCACCCTACACCCCCACACACACTGAGTCACAATGAGAAGACAGGTAAACAAGTCACAGAACCAGACTTCCAGATCACCTACAGCAACCCCAAAGGGAAAGGAGATGGAACAATCTGATATTCAACCACCTGGACTCCCTGAACTAGCAACAAAAGAGGATCTGGAAAAAATGAAATCAGAAATAATTTCTCACATAACAGCAAAGATTGTACCCATAGTGCAAGACATGATTAACAAATCTAGAGAGGATACAGATAAAAAAAAAAAAGAGGAGCTGAGGAACATGATGGAATCCCAACATAGGAAACAAATGGAATCCATAAAACACATGCAAACAGATTTCCAGGAGATTAAAAACTCCATTGAAAGTTTACCCACCAGAATGAGCCAATGCGAGGACAGAATTTCAGATATAGAAGATAAGATTGCAATTAGTGACCAGGAAAGAAAAAATTCTTTAAAATTTTAAGGGACCATGAGAAATCAATCCAGCAGTGGCTAGATGATGCAAAGAAAAATGACATAAGACTGATTGGAGTCAACAAAGAAACAGGAGAGAGTGCAGGTGACATAAAAAAACTGTTTACAGAAGTGATGGCAGATAATGTCCCAAGCAGGGGGAAAGAATTTGACATACAGATAAGGGAGGCATATAGGACTCCAACTAGCTTTGATCAAAAAAAATCTACACATAGGCATACAATTGTTAAGATTCCAGAAACCCAACAGAAGAACAAAATTCTACAAGCAGTTAGAGAAAACAAATAAATCACCTACAAAGGAAAGCCCATCAGAATCATAGCAGACTTCTCAACACAAACCCTCAAGGCAAGAAGAGCTTGGAATGATGTGTTTCAAGCCCTAAAGGAAAACAGCCTCCAACCCAGATTGATGTGCCCTGCAAAACTATCTTTCAAAATTAATGGTGAAATAAGATACTTTCATGACATAGAGTGCCTTAGGAACTTCATGAATACCAAACCAGCACTCCAAAAAGCTTTAGACAAAATCCTAGGAAAAGACAATGAGGATCACAACCCCAGGAAGCCCAGCGGAATGAATCTGTTGGGCGTGAAAAATTAAACACAAAGAGGGAGAATCCAACAAAAACAAAAAGTCATGACAATGATAAGTCAATATGTACCAGTTATAACCATCAATGTTAATGGTCTCCACTCACCAATCAAAAGAAATAGACTGACAGAATGGGTCAAGAAGCAAGTTCCAACAATATGCTGCATAAAAGAAACACAATTCAAAAAGAAACTCACAAACTGAAAGTTAAAGGGTGGAAAACAATACTCCATGTGACAGGAACCAAAAAAAAGCAGGAGTAGCTATCCTCTTGGCAGATCAAGTGGATTTCAAACCCACACTGATTAAGAGAGACAGAGAAGGACACTATATCCTTGCAAAGGGAACAATTCAAGAGGAAGA
The DNA here is from genome assembly GCF_053883595.1 of Heterocephalus glaber. Classification (NCBI taxonomy): domain Eukaryota; kingdom Metazoa; phylum Chordata; class Mammalia; order Rodentia; family Bathyergidae; genus Heterocephalus; species Heterocephalus glaber. The sequence continues at coordinate 7,318,603 of NW_028258413.1, forward strand.
GATGACAATCATAAATATCTATGCACCAAGCACTAGTGCACCCAACTATATAAAACAACTAATGGACATGAAAAACAATATAAGCATGAATACAATAGTAGTGGAGGACCTCAATACCCCATTGTGACAAATAGATAGATGAACTAGACAAAAAACAAGCAACAAAATACTAGAACTCAATCAAACACTTAAACATATGACCTTAACAGATGTTTACAGAGCGTTTCAACCCACAAAATCAGAATATACATTCTTTTCAGCTGCACAAGGGTCGTTCTCCTAAATAGACCACATACTCACTCATAGAACATATTTAGGTAAGTGCAAAGGAACTGAAATTATCCCCTGTATATCATCAGACCATAATGTGATGAAATTGGAGATCAACAGCAAGAGAAATTGCAAAAACTTCATAAACAAATGGAAATTGAACAACACAATTCTGAATAATGGGTCACAAAGGAAACTAAAGAAGAAATTAGACAGTTCCTTCAATTAAATGACAATGACAATACAACATATTGGAATCTATGGAACACAAAGAAAGCAGTCTTATGAGGGAAATTCATAGCAGTGAATAATCATATTAGGAAAACAGAGGGTGCCCAATTAAACAACCTGATGCTGAACCTCAAGCTTCTACAACGAGAAGAGCAGGACAAACCCAAAGCTCATACAAGGGAGGAAATTATAAAGATCAGAGGAGAAATCAATGCAATGGAGACTAAGAAAACAATACAAAAAAATCAATGAATGCAAGAGTTGGTTTTTCAAAAGAATGAACAAAACTGACAAAACCTTAGTCAACCTTATCAGAAAAAGGAAAGAAAAGGCCCAAATCCATGCAATTAGGAATGAAAATGGTGAAATTACAACAGACTCAGCAGAAATCAAGACAATCATCAATACCTGCTTCCAGAACCTATATGCCAATAAGATGGACAACACAGAAGAAATGGACAGATTCCTAGACACATACAAATTAACAAAGTTGAATGAAGAAGATCTAAAAATTCTAACGAACCCAATATAAATCAATGAAATTGAAAACATAATTAAAGACTTACCAAGCAAGAAAAGCCCGGGTCCTGATGGTTTCACCGCTGAATTCTATAAGACATTTAGAGAGGAACTACTTCCTCTACTGTTTAAACTCTTCAATGAAATTGAACGGGAAGCAATACTCCCAAAATCATTCCTGGAAGCAAACATCACCTTGATCCCCAAAGCAGAGAAAGACCCAACCGAAAAAGAGAGCTATAGGCCAATCTTACTAATGAACATAGATGCAAAAATCCTTAATAAGATACTGGCAAACAGAGTGCAGAAGATCATCAAGAAGATCATACATCCTGATCAAGTGGGATTCATCCCAGGAATCCAGGGATGGTTCAACATATGCAAATCAATAAATGAAATACAGTGTATCAATAAAGCCAGGGACAAAAACCATATGATCATCTCAATAGATGGAGAAAAAGCATTTGACAAAATCCAACATGCATTTATGATAAAAACCCTACAAAAACTCGGAATAGGTGGTCTCTACCTCAATCTGATAAAAGCCATCTATGAAAAAGCAACAGCCAATATCATGCTAAATGGTCAAAAACTGAAATCCTTCACACTAAAATCAGGAACAAGACAAGGATGTCCACTATCACCACTCCTGTTCAATACAGTTTTGGAAACATTAACCAAAGCAATTAGACAAGAGAAAGAAATAAAAGGAATAAAGATAGGAAATGAAGAAGTCAAATTGTCATTATTTGCAGATGACATGATACTCTACATAGAAGACTGCAAGAACTCCACCAAAAGCCTTCTAGACTTAATAACCAAATTCAGTCAAGTAGCTGAATACAAGGTCAACACACAAAAATCAATAGATTTCCTCTACACAAACAACAGAGTCACTGAGAGAGAAATAGGGCAAACAATTCCTTTCACAATAGCATCTAAAAAACTGAAATACCTAGGAATCAACCTAACAAAAGAAATCAAAGACTTCTTCTCTGAAAACTATAGCACTTTGAAAAAACGATATTGAAGGGTATATCAGAAAATGGACAGACATCCCTTGCTCCTGGGTAGGAAGGATCAAAATAGTGAAAATGGCTATACTTCCAAAATTGCTATATAGATTCAATGCAATCCCAATTGAAATCCCATGGACCTTGAGAAAACAATCCAAAAATTCATTTGGAACAAGAAGAGACCCAGAATAGCAAAAGCAATTCTAGGTAACAGACACATGGCAGGGGGTATTACATTCCCCAACTTGAAACTATACTACAAAGCTACTGTGATAAAAACAGCATGGTACTGGCAAAGAAACAGACCTGAAGACCAGTGGAACAGATCAGAAGATGCAGAAACAATGCCAGACACATTCCACCACCTCATCTTTGACAAAGGAGCCAAACATCCTCACTGGAGGAAAAATAGTCTTTTTAATAAATGGTACTGGTTTAATTGGGTTTCAACTTGCCAAAGACTAAAACTAGACCTATATCTCTCACCATGCACTAAACTAAAATCAAAATGGATTAAAGATCTAAATATAAAAACAGAAACGCTGAACCGGCTGGAACAGATGTTAGGTAGAATTCTTCAAGACATTGGGGTAGGAAAAGATTTTATGAACAAAACCTCAGCTGCCCATGAACTAGCACAAACAATCAACAAGTGGGATCTCTTCTTATTAAAAAGCTTCTGCAGAACAAGAGAAACCACCAACAGTGTGAAGAGACAACCCACAAGGTGGGAAAACATTTTCACCGTGGTCCCTCAGACAAAGGTCTACTATCTAGAATCTATAAAGAACTTAAAAAGATCAGATCTCCCAAATTTAAAGACCCAATCCAAAAATGGGCATCTGAAATGAACAGACATTTCTCACACAAAGAAGTAGACATGGCAAATAAACACATGAAAAAATGTTCAACATCACTGGTCATTCAAGAGACGCAAATGAAAACAAAATTGAGATTCCACCTCACTCCAGAAAGAATGGCTGCTATCATGAAATCAAGCAATAACAAATCCTGGCGGGGCCATGGGGAAAGAGGAACCCTGCTCCACTGCTGGTGGGAGTGTAGACTGGTGCAACCACTGTGGAAATCAGTATGGAGATATCTCAAAGAACTAGGACTGGAAGTCCCATTTGACCCAGCTATTCCCCTGCTGGGGATCTTCCCCAAAGAATCAAAAGAATCATACCACAGCGATATATGTGTATCCATGTCCATAGCGGCACAGTTTGTGATAGCTAAAACTTGAAAGCAGCCCAAATGTCCATCAACTGGATACTGGATCAAGAAAATGTGGGGTTTTTTATAAAATGGAGTACTACTCAGCCATCAAAAACGAGAAATTAGAGACATTTATTGCTAAATGGATGCACAATGAGGTGATACTCAAGTGAAATAAACAGGACACACATGTAAATACTGAATAATATCTCTGGTGTGAGAAACTGAAAGTGTAAATAAGGACTAAAAGGTATAATAGATAATGTGAAATAGGAAGAAAAGGGGCAAAGGGGAATTGGAGGGGTAGGGGAAAGGAAAGAAGGGAATGGAATCAATATGAGAAAATGAAAAAATGGAAACAAAGTCTTTGTAAATAAGGAGGGTTGGAGGGGTTGAAGGCAGGGGAAGGGGGAAAAAATAAGAACCAAGAGAGTATGTAAAGGTGCATATCTCCAATGATGAATGTCATTATATTGTACACCTAAAATGTACCAATAAAAGGATATACAAAAAAAGAAAGAAAAACAGAAAGTTAATATTGCATATTTTGTCTTATATGAGAAAACTAAACTGTAAATAAATGAATAAAATAAAGGATAGATAATAAGAAACTAGAAGATAGACTCAGAGATGAGGAGGGGGGTAGGGGAGGGGCATGGAAGGGACAGGGGTTAAAAGGATTGAAAATGGCCAAGATGTTAAATGTATGTATCAATCCCCCAAAATGAACGTAACTATTCTGTATTTTTTAAATGTACTAATTTTTAAAATTCACCAAGTGGCCTGATTAGAACTTTCTCAAAAGAAAAAATACAAATGGCCAATAAACATGAAAATATTTAGTACCATTAGTCATCAGAGAGATATGTGCAAGACACAGGTTGGTTTTTAAAAATATAAATAGTCCTGTCACTTAGTCAATTCAAAGTCACCAAAAAATAAAAGTTAATTTAATTCTTTCAAGAGTTTGACTTTTAAATATCAGATTTGTATTAGTTAAGTAATGATCAATTAAATGTATGATGCCAAAAATACATAACACCATAAGTAGTCATTTTTTCACATAAAATTCAAGAACCAGAATTCCTGCACTTGGAGTACATGGTTCTTCTCTAAGCTTTATGTCAACACACTGACCTCCTTCCCCTTTGTGACTTTACATCTTCAAAACCCAGCTTCCATGAATAATGTGTTTTCTTGAATCAAGGTATGAGGGGAGAAAGGACTGTAAAGGGTACACTTGGTTCCCGACTGCATTGCACTAAGAACTATACACAAGGTATCACCCAAATGCAAGGAATTCAGAGAAATATTGTCCCTGTTAGGCAGCTACTCCTCAGCACCAAGCAGGCACCAAGTGAAGGCAGCATAGTCATTTGGTGAAAATCAAACCTTCTGTTACAGATTAGCCCCCGGCATACACCACTGGGCATCATTTTCACCTGACACATAGCATACCCCAACATATTTCATTGTTGTTACCGCAGACAAACTCCAATTAATCCAGCTAGTGTGAGATCTTCTCCATGTACCTTGGCTGGGGCCACCCATGGCTCCACAATGTATGGCCCAAATGGTGAGCCATCGACCCAACGCACACCAATGTACAATGTTGGACAAAGGACAGCAAATCAAGATTGCAAACTCAGATCCAGAAAAGGGAAAAATGAGATGCACACAGAAGGCTCTCATCCATAGCAGTGATGCAAATCCAGAGGACAAGTACTGTGTCCACTTCCTCTCCTGGCAGTGGTGAATTTCAGTATCTGGATTAATGGTTGTTACATCTGAAAACACATGTACCGCAAAGATATGTGTATATACAAAAGGGTATAGTTTCTCTGAATGAATATTAAAATGTAAAATAAATAAGAATCTTCTCTATGACAATAGAAGCATACAAAATTACTATTCCAGCATAATGCTTATTTTTCACCAATTATACAAAAGGTTTTCAATATACTAGCTGTAATGTTCATAATCCCCCCTTCAGTCATAGTCTCACATACTGAAGTATGCTGTATTAGGTTAGTTGATTAAAAGTATTTTCATCCAATCCAAAAATGGGCATCTGAAATGAACAGACATTTCCTGGATAAAGAAGTAGAAATAGCAAATAAACATATGAAAAAATGTTCAACCTCACTGGTCATTCGAGAGATGCAGATGAAAACAACACTAAGATTCCACGTCACCCCAGAAAGAATGGCTCTTATCAAGAAATCAACCAATAATAAATGCTGGAGGGGCTGTGGGGAAAAAGGAACCCTTCTCCACTGTTGGTGGGAGTGCAGACTGGTGCAACCACTGTGGAAATCAGTATGGAGATACCTCAAAGAACTAGGAATAGAGGTCCCATTTGACCCAGCTATTCCCCTGCTGGGTATCTTCCCAAAAGAATTAAAAGAATCATACCACGGCGATATATGTGCACCCATGTTTATAGTGGCACTGTTTGTAACAGCTAAAGCTTGGAAACAGCCCAAGTGCCCACCAACTGGAAACTGGACAAAGAAGATGTGGTTTTTTTATAAAATGGAGTACTACTCAGCCATAAAGAATGAGAAACTAGAAACATTTATAGCTAAATGGATGTACATTGAGGCCATGCTCTTAAGTGAAATAAATAGGACACACATGTGTAAATACTGAATAGTTTCTATGGTGTGAGAAACTGAGAGTGTAAATAAGGATGAAAATGTATAATAGATAATGTGAAATAGGAAGAAAAGGTGCAAAGGGGAAGAGGAAATGGGAGGGGTAGGGGAAAGGAAAGAAGGAATGGAATTAATATGAGAAAATGGAAACAAAGTCTTTGTAAGTAGGGAAGGGTGGAGGGGGTGAAGGGAGCACAGGGAATGGGCAATAAATAAGAATCAAGATATATTATGTAAAGGTACAAATCTCCAATGCTGAATGTCATTATATTGCATACCTAAAATGTATCAATAAAATTATTTTTTAAAGTATTTTAATACATCTTACATAAATATTGAAGAATAAAACGCAATATAAAAAATTAAAGATTTGTGGAAGATTTGTGTTCAGGTTTTGAAGCATGCACATAAGAAAGATTTCCTGGGAAATACCCTTCTTTGGCCTTGGATTGTGAGAAACTTTCTCTCGGGCTTGTCGCTCCAAACTCCCAGCAAAAGAAGATCAAGCCATTGTTTTAGAAAGTCCTTTGGACCCTGACTCTGACAAGCAAAGCATGTAGGCGAGCCATCCTCAAGGGAAAAAGTCCGTTGTCCACTCTTACTTCAAAGAGACACTTCCTTCCCACGTGTGGCTTGACCTCTCTTGGATTTCACCTCCTTATTCTTTCAGGAATGGAAGGAACTTCTGCAAACACTCATCAGCCATTTCTCTTTCAGGCCTGTCAGAATCCAGGGAATAATTGTCCAGTACAAAATGCAGTCCACCTACTAGATAAGATCGCCAAAGAACAGATGGTGACCATTAAAGACAATGCTTTATGGATAAAGGGAAAAGCAACAAAAAATATCTAAGTCCTGTGTAAATGTGGTGCTGATACAGTGAGCACACAAAGTTTCACTGCAAAGAGAGGGCCTGAGACAAGGGTGATGTTTCAATTTGTCTTTGTCCTTCTCAGGGAATGTGAATGTGCATAGTCCTAATATTATACCAAGGACATAATGAACTATTTTCCATGTAGCCTTAAGGATTGCTGAGTTTATTACCCTAACCTTGTCTCCAACAAAAAATACATGTAGCAAGAAAAAAATCGCTGTCCAATTTAGTAAGATTTTTTAAAAGCTTCACGCTGCAGCAGCATCCCACAGCTTAGGTGTGCCAGGCTATTTCCACCTATTATTTCCAGCCATAAACCTGTTCATCAAAAACGAATGCATTATAACTGGCTTTAAAGAAAAAAATTTCAAGATAAGAGTTGAGAGGATTTTTTTGTTTTGCTTTTTGAGACAGGCTCTCACTGTGTACTCCAGGCTGGCCTCGAACTCACTATATATCCCAGGCCAGCTTTGAACTCAGTGATCCTCCTGCCTCAGCCTCCTGAGCGCTGGGATTACAGGTGTGCACCACACACCTACCCATGAGAGGATTTCTAAATCCAGATAAGAACATCAGGTTTGTCAGTCTGAACCCACTGAATGGCCACAGAGGCTCTGTCACTGGGCCCTGTGATCAGCCGAGGGAGGATTCTAGGCCACACTTGATCAATAAATAGTCCAGACGTGTTCAACCTGAGCTCTGAGGCTTACTTAGCAACCTGGTCATACACAAGGCCAGGGACTGAGCCTTAGAAGCTGTGTATTTTGCCCGGGTGTGAGGGTTAAAATCTGTGACTGAGAAGATGACCTACCCAGAGCGGTGAGGAAACAAGGTTCCTCACTGACAAGGAGCTTCTAGGCCCTAACATGCTGTCAGGGGTGGTAAGAAAACCAGGCTGGACGAGGGTTACCCAAGCCACCTGGCAACTCCACGGAATAAACCTACTGTTCAACACATCTGTAAACAGGACTGATACTCACTGAAAAGTTAGGTGGTTTTTTCAGAAATAAATCTCCCTTTATTGTGAAAAAAAAAAGTAGACATTTATTTCAGGAAGGATAATGAATTACCATCTTTCAGTAGACTCACATTCCCTATTTCCAGCATAAGCACTTACTCTATATTTTGAAGGCCATGCATGGCTTGTTAGTTTTATTGAGTATATTCAATTTATAAAGAAATTGAAACACAGAATTTAAGCACCTTGCCCAAATCACAGTTAGCTGCTCAGTGGGTAAGCTTTGAATCTAGGCAGCTGTTTCATGAACTTGAAGCAAATGCTATCTTCCTCTGTCTCCGAATCTGATAATGATCTAAGGAAAAAATCCTGTCACACTCTGGTGATTCAAAGTGTGGATATTTTGCATTTCAAGTAGTAGTTTTGAAGCTACTAGGACCTCCAAACATTTCACAGCATGTAGTATTTTCTAAGAGACTGACTAGCATTGTGCTAAGATATGTGAAGAGGTCTAGTTTTCCTGATGAATTAACCAAAGTCTTGGTTCTGTTCCTAAGCTTTAGAGTGTCCCAGGGCCAATTTCAAATCAAGACAGTTAAATAAGATTAGCAAAGTTCACAGGATGCCATAAAAAATCTCAGAATATCAGTTAGGCATACTGTCTTCCTGTATGGAAAGACAGTTATCAGAAATGTGTTGTACATGTGAAGAAAGCATGGGTTACTATACAATTATTTTATTTTATTCATTTTCTTTATCTATTGATGCCTGGACAATAGTTCTTATCTATGAATAATGCTCTGCTGATTAACACAGTACCTCTCCTTGTTTAACCTCTTATTGAACCATTCAAAGGCAAGTTAAGCTCCACCTACACTTGTGAGCAAGGAATTTCACTGTAGTACAATCAGTGATTAAAGAAGGTAGGTATAGGTGCCCTGAAGCACCCTTGGGAGAGCATTGCTGTTTACCTGGAAGAATGTGGTGGAAAGAAGAGACAGCAGAAAATAACTTTCACAGAGTAGATGATGTTTGAGCTGAATCCTACAGCAGCAGTAGAAATTCTCTGAAGAGAAGAAAACACCAGGCATAGGGAAGGAGTACACAGCAGCACAGAGGCCTAAATGGTCCAATTTTTTTTTTTCTAACTGCTAAATTTCTTTCAAAGTTATAGGTAAAAAAAGCTAATGCCATGTTGTTAGACAACTCTCAAATTATCTTGAGTTTTGACAAGGCCAAATGGTAAGTCTCCTGCACTAAGCTCGGCAGTGACCTTGTGTTTTAACAACTTAGATTCATGCACAGAAATCGTTCCAACCTCTCACATTCCTCTCAGGTCCCCCAGCCATGAGCAAAGGCTCATGAACCCACACGAACCTGGTGACCAATGATCAAGGCCTTTGCTGCCTGTAACATTTCAGATCAAATGCAGAGCGCAGTGTGTCTCCTGAATCGTTATTTGCAATCAAAGGCTGTTTTTTTACACTTTGTACAAGCTGAGCTGTTGGGCACTTGAGATTTTGACACAGCAACATTCATGCAGCCACTTTCACTGCAGGAAGGTTTTGATGAAATACCCTGCTTGATTTTATTACCATAGAATTGTTAAATACGTGCACTCATTCCGCGTCTGAGACTTGCCTCTTCATTTATTTATTTATCTATCTTATTAGTACACAGTTTTAGTACGAGGTGTTTGCATTCATCTTGGGGAATTGGTACATGTACATAATACAGTTGGGTTTTTTTTATCCTCTTCCCCTTCCCGCCCCTCCCTCCCTCTCCCCTCTAAACTCTCTTTCCCCATTTTCATTCCTGTTGATATTATTAATCCAACCTCGTGTTTGTGACATATATTGCTTGCATTCACCAAGGTTATCAGGTCCTGTACCTGGCACATCTTAATTCTACTCACTTCCCTTCCCCTCTGCTTCTTTCCGGACCCTCAGCCTTCTGGACGCTTCCTTCATATTTTCCAGACATCTGTCCCCTCTCTTCTTTCTACCCATCCTTTGTTGTGCTCTTTGTTTGTACCTTGCCTTACCTGAGACTTGCCTCTAAGGTCTGCATGAAATGAGGGAAAAGATGAGGGTCAAGCGTGAGGGGAGAGATTCCAGGCTCGAGGTGGAGGAAGCAAGACATGAAGATTGGAAATAGAAGGAGATCAGGTTGAGAGTGTGGGTGAATGTTGGACTGAGGATTGTGTACTGCAGCTCCTGTCAAAGTCCCCTGCCTCCGGACCTTCACTAGTGTTCATGAGTGGATGAATGTTACTCAAGACCATGGAATAGCAAAAGTAGAACTGAGGCATCATTTCAGTAACAAAACTTCTCTAAGTTCACTAGTCATCGATAGTCTAAAAATGTATGCAATGCAAAAACATCAACGAAATAGACCATTAGTTATTTTTCCCCTTCCCTACTGTGATTGGCTATATCAAACAACACAAAAGAAGCAACCACTATGGAAGCAAATTATAGCCATCTGGATTTTCACCCCAGCCCTCCATGCTATGTTCTGTACATCTTACATGGAGGACTTCTGCTTTAGGCATAATATAATTAACATCTATTAAATATTTACTATAATTTGAACATGAATCATTGCTAGCATAAATGCAAGCAGAATTTTCTTCCTTTATAATCTTTTTCTTAAAAGTCCATCCTGGTTTCAGTCCATGGTTGGTTGGCTTCAAGGCAGGGTGGCATGACAGAGGGGCATTGCAGAGGAGAAACAGTTCATGGCAAAGCAGGGCAGGCAGGCAGACTCCAATAGCAAGACTGGCAAATGAGTTTATAACAGATTTAAAAGTTTCTTCAGAAAACAATTAACAGAATGAAGAGACAGCCTACAAAATGGAAGAAAATCTTTTTCAGCAGAGGATTACTACCCAGAATGTATACAAAACAACACAAAGGCAACAAATAGCCCAATCAATAAATGATCAAATGAACTGAACTGTATATATCACAAAAGAAAACACAGAGAGCCATTAATTATATGAAAAACTGTTCAACATCCTTAGCCATCAGAGAAATACAAAACATCATTGAGATCCCATCTTATCCCAAAGATGGCTATTGCTCTGATGCCCATGATCAAGAATACTAAAAATAAATGCTGTCCAGATTGTGGGGAAAGGGACTTACTACATTGTTAGTGGGAATGTAAACTAGCACAATCACTATAAAAATCAGTATGGAGGCTCATCACAAACTAAAATTAGACTGCTTGGTATATACCCAAGAGACATAAAGTCAGCACACAAGAAAAATAACTGCATGCCCATGATTGTTGCAACACAATTCACAGTAGCAAAATTACAGAATCAGCTGAGTGCCCATAAGTGGATGAATAGAGAAAGAGAATGTGGTGTATACACACAAAGGAGTATTGTTCAGCCACAGAGGAATGGAATTATAGCGTTTGCAGGAAAGCAGGTGGAACTGAAGATCATCTTAGTAAGCAAAATAAGCCAGACTCAGAAACACAAGTATTCCATGTTTTCCCTAATGAGTAGAATCTAGAAAACAAACAATAAAGTAGACAGGAAAGTAGAAAGGAGGCTGTTAGACAAGAGGAGGGTGGGGTAGAATTTAACAGAAGGTAACGGGGATGGATATGATCAAAAGCTACTATACACTGTATGAAAATGCCTTCATGAACCCTAACATCCTGAAAAATCAATAAGCAATAATCCAAGGAGAAAAGACAAGCCTGTGTGGAATTCCAAGGTGGGAATCTTGGGACAGCACAAGAGGAAAAAAATAAATAAAAGAAAAGGCCAATGGTGAATCAAAGAGGAAGGAAAGAGAAACAGGATATACAAATTATGTTAAATGAAACATCAGGGGAAACTTTAGCTCTACTCTATATTCTTTTTCCAATGCTAAGATTCATTTCTAAGTGAAAAACTAATGCTAAAAAGTAATGTGGTGACTTTCGCCCAGTAACATATGGATCTGAGCTTGATATATTTGCTTGTTGATACAATTAAACAGATTATGGGTTATGTGATTTCCAGAATCAATTTACCTGAAGGACAGGGGTTATTTTTATAAAGCTTACAACTGAAATTGTAGAACATAAGAATTAAGCATTGTGAAGGGAAAATACTATGGCCAACCTCAAACAAACAATTTGAATTTGAATTTGCCAGATTAAAACTGACTTTTTGACAAAAGTCAGCATTTTCTTGAGATGATTAAAATTTCTGAAGATTCTTAAGTTTGAAATCGAACATATAGAATTAAATATTATTAAAGTTACCCCTCAATAATCACACCATTTTGCAATATGAAATTTGAAATGCTTTATGGTACTTTCCACAAAAGGAAGCTTACCAAAACATTGAAAATAATTTATAAAATACTCACCTCGGATTGTCTTGGGTTTCTATTAAGACTTTTAAGGGAAAAATACATACTTAGATTAGATTTTTGTTTTACCTGAGTTGAAATCTTGGAGTCATTTTTTAATCAAATTATAAAATAAATTCTGGGGCTGTTCCCCCTAGTATTTTGCAGAAATAAACATGTCTTCAGTTTACACTAAGTGGGTTTATAACTGTCTTGAAATGTGTTTTTCTCTTTACAGATCATTTACTATTCCATCAACATTAAAAATTAACTGAATTAATCAGGTGTTCAAACAATACATTACTTCCCAGTGCAGGATAATTGGCAGTTTAATTTCTAGAGACAAACATTGAACTGATGTAAAATTCATATTTTAATAGATGTGAAAAGAATTCCACTGCCCTGGAAGAAATTTAACCTTTTGTGTATTGGCTTATATACTTTTTCAAGAAAATAGTAAGATGCAACAGACATGCCTCACCTTTAAAACTGCATATATAGCCACAATAAAATGTCACTTCATATCTATTAGGATGTCTGGGAAGGGAAGGAGGGAGGGAAAAGGAAAGGAAAAAAAGAAGAGAGGATGGGGGAGGGGAAGGGAAGAAAAATTACCAGAAAATCACAAGTGTTGCCAAGGATATGGGGACATAGGAAGTTGTGTGCACTGAACAAAATCCAGAATATCTCTTCAAACTATCATTTATACATCATATAATATATTCCATATCATGCAACTGATGAAGAACCCAAAAAAACCTTAAGATAAAAGAAAAACAACTGAATCCAAATATAAATTGAAAGCAATGATAAAATTGAACAGTCATAACTTTGACCTTAATACTGGATGATGATATTAACAGAAAAGAAAAATATTAATATGGTTCAGGAATATATACAAAAATACTAAATAAAAAATAATTTGAAAACAATTTATAAAATACATAATATATTGTAAGAATTAAATATTTCATGTGGGACTAAAACGTAATTCGTTTTTTGTGTTTTTTTTTTTGTTACCGGGGATCAAATTGGGACCTTGCGCTTGCGAGGCAGGCGACAGAAACACTGAGCTAAATCCCCGGCCCAAAAATATAACTAGTTTTTTAAAAACTCCAACAGTGTAATTTGTCACATTCACAGGAAAAAAAGCAGCACAATTAACATCAAAACCCAAACTTTGCCATGAAATTAAAGGTAGCGAACACTGCTGCCAAACTCCTTGGTTTGGTTTTCTCTGGTTTGTTTTAAGCCAGCATTCCCCATATATCACAACTGGACAAGAAAGAACTCAAGAAGACAAGAAAATTGGCCAATTTCCTTGATGAACCTAGATACAAAATCCTCAGCAAGATACTTGCAGGCAAAATGCAACAAATAATGGAAGTGACAAAAAGACCTGAAATACATACTAGAGAAAAGATAGCCTTCTTCACAAATGGTACTGGGAAAACTGATTGTTCACATGCAAAAAAAATGAAACTAGACCAATATCTCTCACCCTTTATTAAAATTAAATCAAAATGGATTAAAAGACATAGATTTTAAAAATCAGAAACACTGGATCTCCTAGAAAACAAAGTAGGTAAAACTCTTAAAAATCTAAGCATAAGCAAGAACTTTCCTAACAGAACCCCAATTGGATTCTAGGCCAATTGCACTGCATTATACCCTCCCAAATTAACAGAGGTGGTTGGATTGTTTAGTTCACAAAGCATTAGCCAGAGAAATCCACAAGAGAAAGAAATATAAGGGATACGTATAGAGAAGAAAGAAGTCAAATCATCATTTGCAGAAGACAGAATCCTCTACAGAGAAAACACAAAAAATCCACTAAAAAAACTCTTAGAATTAATAACCAAACTCACCAAGATACAAAGTCAACACACAAAAATCAATAACATTCCTGTAACCCAATAAAAAAAAATCATTGAGAAAGAAATTAGGGAACAAAAACTATTCATAATAGCATCAAGAAAAATTAAATATTTAGGAATTAACCTAACCAAGAAAATGAAAGACCTCTACAATGAAAACCACAGCATTCTGAAAAAGGAAATAAAAGAAGCCATCAAACAATGGAAAGATATCTCCTGTTTTGCATAGGCAGAACCAATATAGTCAAAATGGTCATAATTCCCAAACTGATATAGAGATTTAATGCCATCTCAATCAAAATATCAATATCATTCTTCATGGAACTAAAGAAAGCAATGCTATGATTCATATGGAACCAGAAAAGACCTAGAATAGCCAAAGCAATCCTGAGCAAGCAAAGCAAAGCAGGAGGCATCACAATCCCAGACTTCAAGTTACACCCCAGAGCTACAATGATAAAAACAATATGGTACCGGCAAATAAAGTGGGAGACATCTAGATGTCCCACCAAAGCCTCAAGTGCTCATAAGTGGGGTTTTGGGGAGGTGATCAGATCATGGGGTGTGATACTCACACTGGGTTAGTCCGTGATAAGTTTATAGTTCAATGTGATGATAGGTGAAGCCTGGTTGGAGGAGGTGGTCGCTGGGGGCGTGGCCAGGAAGAGTCTATCTCCCTCCTCCCTCTCTCTATGTCTCTGCTTCCTACAGCCACGCTTCTCTCCCACCATGCCCCTCTGCCACGCCACCCTGCCTTGGAGCCAGCTGACTATGGGCTGAAACCTCTACAGACTCTGAGCCAAAATAAACTTTAACTTCTTTAATTTGTTGGTAAAGAGTATTGTATCCCATTAACAAGGAAAGTAAGACAGAAAAAAAAAGACATATGGATAAATGAACAGAATAGAGGATGAAGAAACAACTGCAGGTACATTCTGCCACCTGATCTTTTACAAAGGGGCCAAAATTTACACTGGAGGAAAGACAGCCTCTTTAGCAAATGGTGCTGGGGAAACTAGCTGTCCACATGCAGAAAAATGAATCCAGACCCATATCTTTCACCATCTACTAAGCTAAAATCAAAATGAACCAAAGATCTAAATATTAAAATAGAAACATTTAATCTTCTGGAAGATAAAATAGGTAAAATTCTTGAAGACATGGGCACAGGCAAGACTTTCTGAACAGAACCCCAATTGAACAAGAAATAGAACAAAGAATCAACAAATGGGATCACATCACATTATAAAGCTTCTGTACAGCAAAGGAAAAAATCAACAGAGAGAAGAGACAACCTATAGGATGGGAAAAAATTTCACTGGCTATTCCTCAGACAGAGGATTAATATGAAGAATATATAAATAACTTAAAAAATTAAACCTCCCAAAATAAAATACCCAATCAAAACATAGGCAACTGAAATGAGCAGACCCTTCTCAGAAGAAATATAAATTGTTAATAAATACATGAAAAAATGTTCAATATCTCTGGCTGTTAAAGAAATGCAAATTAGTTTGTTGGTATCAGGTATTGCTCCATTTTACTCCAGAAGGAATGGCTGTCATCAAGAAATTAAATAATAAGAAATGCCAGTGAGGTTGCAGGGAAAAAGGAATATTTCTACATTGTTCGTGGGAATATAAACTAGTACAATCACTGGAAATTGGTATGGAGAGTTGTTAAAAAATTAAAACTAGAGGGCAGGGGATTTAGCTCAGTGGTTTCGCCACCTGCTGCGCAACCACAAGGACCCAAGTTCAATCCCCATTACCAAACAAAAAAAATTCTAACTAGAAATTCCACTTGACCCAGCTATTCTTCTAGGTATCTTCCCAAAAGAGTTAAAGACATCATATTATAGTGATACATGCATACCCCTGCTTATAGCAACACAATTTACAATAGCTGAATCTTGGAAGTGGACTGTATGTCCATCAACAGATAAATGGATAAAGAAATTGTGATATTCACACAAACTGGAGTACTACTCTGCCATAAAGAAAGATAAACTTGAGTCATTTGTAGGAAAATGGATGTACCTTGAGATCACAATACTAAAAGAAGTAAATCAGACACATAAGCTTAAATATTGCATGGTTTCTCTTATATGAGAAACCCAAAATAAAAATAAAAAGGAAAATAAAAGATAACAGGAAAAAGCAAGGTACATCTTTTATAAATAGAAAGGGGACTACTGTGCTCAGGGTTTCAAAGGAATAGAGTTAACACAGGACACATAATTTATAAGATTAATCTATAATATTCACCCAAAAAGTCAAATGCAGAGGAGTGCAAGAGATCTGTCCACAGAATTCACCTGAGGCTCTGGATCGCTCCAGCAGTGTCCCACATTAGTCCAGCCCAAAGCCCAAAGCAATGTCTCATGTGAGTCCATATTGAAGATCTGTCCCAGGAAGGCCCAAAGGCCAGGATGGAAGCTAGAGGGTCTGCGCAGGCAGGGTGAAGGCTCTGTCCCAGGGAGCTGAGTGATCTGCACTGAAGCCCGGGAATGATGCTCAAGGGGAAGACCAGAGCTCCTCTGAAAAGAACAGCAGTCATCCCCGGCAACGGAGAGGATCTGCACTCCTCCAACAAGATCAGCCATGTTCATATCAGTAAAACCAGCCATGGCAAGCTTCTCCAGGAAAATCAACAGTGTACAATCTTCCCCTCCAGTTCTCCTTTTATGTCATTGTGACAACAATCCTCACATGGGCCTTCCACATCCATAACCACCTGGTCTCAGTTCAGCTGGGTGTTCCAAGCTGACCTTTATCTAGTCTACCACAGGGACCAAGAGATGTAGGGAGAGGAGAGAAACAGGAGGGAAAGGGTACAAGGAAAAAGGAATTAAGATGCCTACCAGGCGCCAGCATAGCTGTGTGAGCAGAGCAGACACAGGTGGACTGGAGCCCCGCTCTGTCTGGCTCACCACACCCATTGTGACCAGGAGCCGAGGCACAGGGGGACATAAAGGCCATTGTCAGGAGATGCAGAAGTGGACATCAGATAGAGGGACTCTCTGAGGCTCCCTGATGAAAACTGAAGCTGAAAACTGGAAAAGTGAAGAGAATCTCTGCAATAAAGGCACACCAGACCACTGTACTTGGTAACTTGGAGGGATCATAGCCTCCCATCGGAACCAGGACTATCTTCAGGGGAAGGGGAACTGGAACCTGAAGCACAACCTTTCAGAGTTCAACCCTGCAGGAGGACAGGGAGCTCAACTTGGGACTTGCAACCAGAAATCTGCCTGAATCTCATGGGTCTGTGACTGGCTTACAGAGACTCATTGACATAAGTGCATACTGCTGCCCATGTTGTCTATTGTGACAGCAGAGACATACCCTGAAGGAGGCCCTTCATTTTTATCTTTTATTTCTTATTTTCAAAATTACCACTATTTTTTGCTCTTATTTATAATTTTTTCTGCTTTTTCTACTCTTTTAAAATTTTTAATTTTCTCTTTTTTCTTTCTTTTCTCTTTTCTTTCTCTCTCTCTCCCTCACTCCCTTGCTATCCCACATTGATCTTCATCTCCCTTTGTGTTCCTGTTCTGGCCCTAATTCATATTTCTTCTTTATCTTTCTTTCCTTCTGTTTTCTTCTCTTGCCTGTGTCCTCTGGCCTCACTGCTAAACTTCCCCTATCCTTCTACCTAAGTATGCCTCCCTATCCAACTCCTTTTAACTCCCCATCCCAAAGGGTAAAGTTACTATATTTTAGAGTTCATTCACTATAAACATATGTTGGGTTGGTCCTTGATTTTTATTTAATTCACACAGTTAAAGGTGACAGATTAATAACTACCACAAATTGTCATTTTCTAAGAAGTACTTGATGATATTGTGTTGCTGATTGCATCACTTGGACTAAGGTGTTGTGATTGATCTAATCAGTGGTTCTTCCTGGTATAATGAAAATGAGATAGCCTCAGTGTCATTAGAGACTCAAAACCTAAAGACCAGCTATATCTGGAAGATACCCCTGAGAAGCAATCATTCCATAAGGGTTCTAAATACATCAACAAAGATACTTACAAAAAGCAATTTCAAAATATCAACCCAGGAACTAAACCAAGGGCAGTACAAAAACAAAAACTAGAAGACATTTAAGCAAGGCAAAAACACAGCCTTCCACCCCAAAAAGGGAAATCCTGAGGGAAACGAGGGGGAAAAGTCTGATAATCAACCAACTGGACACCCTGAACTGATAGCTCAGGAAGTAACAAAACTGATGAATGAGGCTCTAGAAAAATTCAAAACAGAAATAATCTCCCAGGTAATTACAAAGATGATGAGAAGAGTGAAAGAAATGATTAGAGGCTCTAGAACAGAAACAGATGAAAAAATAGATGAGCTCGGAAAATGATGGAAGTCATGAATGCCCAGCATAAGAAAGAAATGGAAACCATGATGGCCCAACATAAGAAAGAAATGGAATCCATGAAACAGATACAAACAGATATTCAGGACAAAAGCCATATGATCATCTCAATAGATGCAGAAAAAGCATTTGACAAAATCCAACACTCATTCATAATAAAAACCCTACAGAAATTTGGAATAAAAGGTCTTTATCTCAACTTGATTAAGGCTATCTATAAAAAAAACCAACAGCCAACATCATATTAAATGGTCAAAAACTGAAAACTTTCATGCTAAAGTCAGGAACAAAACAAGGATGCCCACGATCACCACTTCTCTTCAATCTAGTTCTGGAAACATTAGCCACAGCAATTAAAAAAGAGAAAGAAATAAAAGCAATAAAGATAGGAAAGGAAGAAGTTAAACTCTCATTATTTGCTGGTTATATGATACTTTACATAGAAAAACCAAAAAACTTCACCAAAAGACCTCTAGACTTAATTGACACATTCAGTAGAGTAGCTCAACATTCAGTAGAGTAGGTCAACACAAAAAACAATACCCTTCTTATACACAAATAACAGAATCACTGAGAGAGAAATTAGGGAAACAATTCCTTTTACAATAGCATCCAAAAAAATGAAATATCTAGGAATCAATCTAACAAAGGAAACAAAAGACCTCTACACTGAAAACTACAGCATTCTGGAAAAGGAGATCAAGGAGGATAGAAGAAAATGGAAAGACATCCCTTGTTCCTGGGTAGGAAGAACCAATATAGTGAAAATGGCCATACTTCCAAAATAGCTATATAGATTTAATGCAATGCCAATTGAAATTCCAACAATACACTTCACAGAACTAGAGAAAAGAATCCAAAAATTCCTTTGCAACCAGAAGAGACCTAGAATAACAAAAGCAGTTCTAGGCAACAGAGACATGGCTGGGGGTATCACAATACCCAACTTTAAACTATTCTACAAAGCTACTGTGCTAAAAACAGCATGGTACTGGCAAAGAAACAGACCCGAGAATCTGTGGAATAGATTAAAAGATGCACAAACAACTCCAGACATACTCAGCCACCTCGTCTTTGACAAAGGAGCCAACCACCCTCATTGAAGGAAAGATAGCCTATTTAATAAATGGTGTTGGAAAACCTGGATTTCAACCTACCAAAGATTAAAACTAGACCCATACCTATCACCATCTACTAAACTAATATCAAAGTGGATTAAAGATCTAAATATTAAGACAGAAACACTAAACTTGCTGGAAGATAAGTTAGGTAGAACTCTTGAAGACATTGGCCTAGGGAAAGACTTTATGAGCAAAAGCTCAGTAGCACAGGAACTAGCAGAAAGAATCAGCAACTGGGATCTCATCTTATTAAAAAGCTTCTGCCCTGCAAGAGAAACCACCAACAGAGCTAAGAGGCAACCTACAATTTGGGAAAAATATTTCGCAGCTGTACCTCAGAAAAAGGACTACTGTCTAGAACATGCAAAGAACTGAAAAAAACCAGCCCCTAATTCAAATACCCAATTCAAAAATGGGCATCTGAAATGTACAGACAATTCTCAGACAAAGAAGTAGAAATAGCAAATACACATATGAAAAAATATTTAACATCACTGGTCATTCGAGAGATGCAGATGAAAACAACATTGAGATTCCACCTCACCCCACAAAGAATGGTTTCTATCAAGAAATCACCCAATAACAAATGCTGGTGAGGGTATGGAGAGAAAGGAGCCCTTCTCCATTGTTGGTGGGAGTGCAGACTGGTGCAACCACTGTGGAAGTCAGTATGAGGATAACTAAAAGAACTAGGACTAGAGTTCCCATTTGACCCAGCTATTCCCCTGCTGGGTATCTTCCCAAAAGAATTTAAAGTATCATACTACAGCAATATATGTGCACCTATGTTTATAGCAGCACAGTTTGTAATAGCTAAAGCTTGGAAAAACCCCAAGTGCCCATCAACTGGAAACTGGATAAAGAAGATGTGGTTTTTTTATAAAATGGAGTACTACTCAGCCATAAAGAATGAGGAACTAGAGACATTTATAGCTAAATGGATGCATATTGAGGCCATACTCTTAAGTGAAATAAATAGGACACACATGTGTAAATACCAAATAGTTTCTCTGATCTGAGAAACTGAATGTGTAAATAAGGATTAAAATGATTAAAACAAATAATTGATCATTTGAAATAAGAAGAAAAGGTCCAAAGGGCTAAGGGTAGTGGGAGGGGAAGGGGAAAGGAAAGAAGGGAAAGGGAAAATTATGAGAAAAGAAAAAAATGGAAATGAAGTTTATGTAAGTAGGGAAGGGTGGAGGGGGTGAAGGGCACACAGGTAATGGGGAAGAAAATAAGAACCAAGATACATCATGTACAGGTACAAGCTCCCAATGATAAATGTAAACATGTTGTATATCTAAAATTTACCAATAAAAGAATTTAAGGAAAAAAAGGAATTAAGATGCATTATGCCCTGTACCAACTCCCCACAAGGAGTGTGATCATTATATACTACTAACATATAAGTTTTAATGTAACATTTTTTGTTTTAATGCACACCACATTTTTCTAATACAACCCGTACAATATAAAATTATGTAACAAAAAAATTATGTAACATGATCAAAGCTATATAAAAAGGAAGAAAGAGAAGAAGAAAAGAAGGAAGGAGAAAGAAAGGGAAGGGGATGGTATGTGTATTTTACAACTGGAAGGAAATGTAGCCAACTCTGAGGTATAACGGTATCTGGCTGCTTGAGTGAATTGAGTGTAAAATTAATATTATTCTTAGATTTCTTCTCATGATTCTGTGAAAATGAAAATAAGCAAACTCCAAACAACCAAGCACAAGCACAGAAAAAGAGAAGGCAGTGCATACTGAAAGTGGACTTGGAACGTGGTCTCCTGAACCTTTCTCTGGCTGAGGCACTGTCTTGGCCATGTTTTCTCCATGATCCTGAACTATGGGTCTTAGTGATGTCACCCAACTCCTGAGACTGGAATCATGGTTGTTATTTTTATTAAATACAGTATATTATAGTGCAAAGGCATGAAATGGAATAGAGTACAATTTATGAGTGCATTAAATTAAACTACATTTATAATGTGTTAGGTAAACAAAAATGTATTGAATACAACTACCAGTGTCAGCATTTTTTTTAATATATAAAATGTATGTGAGAGGGGAAAGGAAAAATGAGAAAGAAAAAAATGGAAACAAATTCTATGTAAATAGGGAAGGGTGGTGGGGGTGAAGGGCACATAGGTAATGGGGAAAAAATAAGAACTAAGATACATCATGTTCAGGTACAAGCACCCAATGATAAATGTAAATATATTGTGTACCTAAAACGTACCAATTAATATATAAATAAAAATAAGTAAAAATTTAAAAAACATATATGTATAAGTAACAAGTATATGTAACATATGTGTGTGAGAGGATATTGTCAGCATGTGTACATAAACATGTGCACACATGCCACACATTTTGTATTCACTAAATGTCAAGTGCATATGTTCCTTTCCACTGAAAAATAGTTAAAAATGGAAAGAGTACAGAGAAGATATTAATGGAAAAGAAAGGACTACTATAATAAAATATTGAGTTATGCCATTTCTGAGAACATGACAGAGTACTCTGCCCAAATGAAAACAGGAAACAAATGAAAGAACCAAATTAGAGTCCAAGTTGGTTTGACAAAAATGTCTAATTTTTAATAACTGCTCCAGGTTGCCTAACTGTAGAGTTCATTCTCTAAAACAGAAATATTTTAAAAGGCTTCCATTTGGGCTGGGGATTTAGCTCAGTGGTTTCGCTGCCTGCTGCACAAGTGCAAGGATCTGAGTTTGATCCCCAGTACCAAAAAAAAAAGAAATAAAAGTCTTCCATTAAATTTGTATATTATATACTATTGACCCCTAAAACACACTGAAATTTTAACAGGTATGTTTTTCTTATATATAATTATTTTTCATATTTACACATATATATTTGTTGTTGATCATCTTTGTATCCGTGGCCTCATGTGACCTGTCAAGAACATAACACCACCTAGTGGCAGGACTGTCTACAGGTCACTTCCTAAATTCCAACCAATAGACAGACTCATAAAATGAAAACACCAATGACTGCCACAATCTCACTTCATTTGCTGTTCTGGTAAATGTTACCAAGCTAATTAACTCTGGGAAAAATGACAAAACATGTTCTTTAACATTAATTTATGCTAAATAGAAAACATTTGAAAGTAAGATGCATTTCATAAAATGGATACCTTTATTGGTCATGGACCTCATGATAATACAAGTATAAAATTTTTAAATAATATTGAATAACCCTTTGATCATTAAGATCATTTAAGTCACAAAAGTTACTTAGCACAATTTATTTCTTGAGAAAATTATATCTGAAAGAATTAAGATAAATGCATAAAACATGTTAAAATTATGTATTTGTGCCTTTAGTCCTCTAGAATTTATATTTCTTTGATCATCCTGTCATGGTATTTTATCCTATTACCTGCATTTGTCATTTTCATCTGAATAACTAAGGCTATTTGACTAAAGAGTCAAAGAGTGATGATGTCACACTTCCAAACACTGAGATCTTTGATGCATCTTTCCATTTTTCCCAAAGTTTACAGGCATTCTCCTCTGAAAAAAATCTTAAATTTAGTCAATAAAAAGTCTTTAAAATATGCTCAGCTTTAAACAAATTCAAGAAAAGGAGTAGTAGTTTTCTTTAATCATTTAGACAAACATAAATAAATACTAAGTGTTTTGAGCAGCATGATTAAGGAAAAGAAGAATTAAAATATGTAAAGATTAAGGGTACAGCTCCTATAAAAGAGTTAAAGGAACTGTGGTTGTGAGCAAGAATAGAGATCATATAAAAAATGCAATACAAAGAAAACAGATCTCATTAAGTTTTTCAAATATTTAAGGGATAGTTGTAGTCAACAATTTTAACAATGAAGGGTTATGTAGCAAAAATAAATAAATTTAACATAAAGGCATATAACTTGTTTTATGAAATACATTCCTGGAATAAGCATCTTGGAGAAATTCAACCATATTTACACATTTTACCTATCCTTTCATCTACGTATTCTGAAACATCAATAAAACAAAAATACAAAAAAGCCAGATATAACTCCTTCTTTGAATAGTCTGGGATAGAAAAAAAGGAAGGTATAAACAATAAACTTTAAAAAATAAAATTTGAAAGTGCAGAGTAGGAGGCTTCTGGGTGAGCATACCACCACTCCCCGCACAGAGGAGGAGGTTTCCAGGTCAACATGCCATAGTTCCCAGTGCAGAGGAGGAGGCTTCTGGGTGAATGTACCACAGCACAGAGGAGGAGGGCCCCATGGACACCAGCACTCCTTCCTTGCCCCCATTGAAATGAGAAAACTCATAAACAAGCCTCAGAACCAGACTTCCAGATCACCTACAGCAACCCCAAAGGGAAATGAGATGGAACAATCTGATACTCAACCACCTGGACTCCCTGAACTGGCAACAAAAGAGGATATGGGAAAAATGAAATCAGAAATAATTTCTCAAATAACAGCAGAGATTGTACCCATACTGCAAGATATGATTAATAAATCTAGAGAGGACACAGATTAAAAAAAAAATAGAGGAGCTGAGGAACAGGATGGAATCCCAACATAAGAAACAAATGGAATCCATAGAACAGGTACAAACAGATTTCCAGGAGATTAAAAACTCCATTGAAAGTCTACCCACCAGAATGAGCCAATGTGAGGACAGAATTTTAGATATAGAAGATGAGACTGCAATTAGTGACCAGAAAAAGAAAAATTGCTTTAATATTGTAAGGGACCATGAGAAATCAATCCAACAGCTGCTACATGATGAAAAGAAGAATAACATAAGACATACATGTATAAATACCGAATAGTTTCTCTGGTGTGAGAAACTGAAAGTGTAAATAAGGACTAAAATGTATAATAGGTAATGTGAAATAGGAAGAAAAGGGGCAAAGGGGAAGGAAGTGGGAGGGCTAGGGGAAAGGATAGAAGGGAATGGGATTAATATGAGAAAATGGAAAATAGGAATAAAATCTTTGTAAATAGGGAGGAATGGAGGGGTTTAAGGGAGGCCTGGGCAAGGGTGAAAAATAAGAACCAAGAGAAATTATGTAAAGGTGCAAATTTCCAATGATGAATGTCATATATTGTATACCTAAAATGTGCCAATGATTAGAATGAATAATCGATAATGCAAAATAGGAAGAAAAGGTCCAAAGGGGTAGGGGTAGTGGGAGGGGCAGGGGAAAGGAAAGAAGGGAAAGGAAAGAAGGGAAAGGAAAAATGATGAGAAATGGAAAAAATGGAAATAAAGTCTTTGTAAATAGGGAAGGGTGGAGGGGGTGAAGGGAGGGCTAGGAATGGGGAAAAAATAAGAACCAAGATGCATTATGTAAAGGTACAATTCCCAATGAGAAATGTAATTGTGTTGTGTACCTAAAAAGTACGAATAAAAGAATTTAATTAAAAATAAAATTTAAAAAAAGAATAACATAAGACTGGTTGGAGTCAATGAAGAAACAGGAAAGAGTGCAGATGACATAAAAAATACTGTTCAAAAAGTCATGACAATGATAAGTGAATATGTACCAGTTATAAACATCAATGTTAATGGTCTCAGATCACCAATCAAAAGAAATAGACTGGTAGAATGGGTCAAGAAGCAAGATCCAACAATATGCTGCATAAAAGAAACACACTTAATTCAAAAAGAAACTCATAGACTGAAAGTTAAAGGGTGGAAAACAGTACATCATGTGACAGGAACCAAAAAAAAAAGCAGGAGTAGCTATCCTCTTCACAGATCAAGTGGATTTCGAACCAACACAGATTAAGAGAGACAAAGAAGGACACTATATCCTTGCAAAGGGAACAATCCAAGAGGAAGAGATGACAATCATAAATATCTATGCACTGAACACTAGTGTGCCAAACTATATAAAACAAACACTAACAGACATGAAAAATCACATAAGCACTAATACAAGGGTAATGGAGGACATCAATACCCCACTTTCACAAATAGATCAACTAGACAAAAAATAAGCAACAAAATAAGAGAACTCAAACTCTTGAACAAATGAACTTAACAGATGTTTACAGAGCGTTCCACCCCACAAAACCAGAATACACATTCTTTTCAGCTGCACAAGGGTCGTTCTCAAAAATAGACCACATACTCACTCATAGATCATATTTAGGTAAGTGCAAAGGAATGCAGAAGATCATACACCCTGACCAAGTGGGATGCATCCCAGGGATGCAGGGATGGTTCAACATATGAAAATCAATCAATGTAATACACTACATCAATAGAGCCAAGGACAAAAACCATATGATCATCTCCATAGATGCAGAAAAAGCATTTGACAAAATCTAACACTCATTTATGATAAAAAAAAAACCTTACAAAAAATTGGAATAGATGGTCCCTACCTCAATCTGATAAAAGCCATCTATGAAAAGCCAATAACCAATATCATATTAAATAGTCAAAAACTGAAGTCCTTCACACTAAAATCAGGAACAAGACAAGAATTTCCACTATCACCACTCCTGTTCAATAGAGTTTTGGAAACATTAGCCACAGCAATTAGACAAAAGAAAGAAATAAAAAGAATAAAGATAGGAAATGAAGAAGGTAAATTGTTGTTATTTGCAGATGACATGATACACTACATAGAAGACCCCAAGAACACCACCAAAAATCTTCTAGACTTAATATCCAAATTCAGTAAAGTAGCTGGTTACAAGGTCAACACACAAAAATCAACAGATTTCCTCTACATGAACAACAGAGTCACTGACAAAGAAATAGGGTAAACAATTCCTTTCTCAATAGCATCCAAAAAACTGAAATACCTAGGAATCAACCTAACAAAAGAAATCAAAGACCTCTTCTCTGAAAACTGTAGCACTCTGAAAAGAGAGATTGAAGATCATATCAGAAAATGGAAAGACGTCCCTTGCTCCTGGGTAGGAAGGATCAACATAGTGAAAATGGCCATACTTCCAAAACTGCTATACAGATTCAATGCAATCCCCATTGAAATCCCAGCAACATACTTCATGAACCTTGAAAAAGCAATCCAAAAATTCATTTGGAACAAGAAGAGACCTAGATAGAAATAGCAATTCTAGGTAGCACAGGAATGGCAAGGGATATCACAACCCCCAACTTGAAACTATACTACAAAGCTACTGTGATAAAAACAGCATGGTACTAGCAAAGAAACAGACCTGATGACCAGTGGAACAGATTAGAAGATGCAGAAACAACTCCAGACACACTCAGCCACCTCATCTTTGACAAAGGAGCCAAACACCCTCACTAGAGGAAAGATAGCCTCTTTAAGAAATGGTGCTGGAAAAATTGGGTTTCAACTTGCCAAAGATTAAAACTAGACCTATGTCTCTCACCATGCGCTAAACTAAGCTCGAAGTGGATTAAAGATCTAAATATTAAAACAGAAATACTAAACCAGCTGGAAGAGAGTTTAGGAAGAATATTTGAAGATATTGGTGTAGGAAATGACTTTATGAACAAAACCTCAGTTGCCCATGAACTAGCACAAACAATCAACCAGTGGGATCTCTTCTTATTAAAAAGCTTCTGCAGAGCAAGAGAAACCACCAACAGTGTGAAGAGACAACACACAAGGTTGGAAAACATTTTCACCAGCTGTCCCTCAAAGATCTACTATCTAGAATCTATAAAGAACTTTAAAAAATCAGACCTCTCAAATTTACAGACCCAATCCAAAAATGGGCATCTGAAATGAACAGACATTTCTCAGACAAAGAAGTAGAAATAGCAAATAAATACATGAAAAAATGTTCAACCTCACTGGTCATTCAAGAGATGCAAATGAAAACAATGCTGAGATTCCACCTCACTCCAAAAAGAATGGCTCCTATCATGAAACAACTGATAACAAATGCTGGTGGGGCTGTGGAGAAAGAGGAACACTGCTCCACTGCTGGCGGGAGTGTCCACTGATTTCCACTTTGGAAATCAATATGGAGATACCTCAAAGAACTAGGACTGGAAGTCCCATTTGACCCAGCTATTCCCCTGCTGGATATCTTCCCCAATGAATTAAAAGCATCACACCACAGTGATATATGTGCACCCATGTTCATAGCAGCACAATTTGTAATAGCTAAAACTTGGAAACAGCCCAAATGCCCATCAACTGGAGACTGGATCAAGAAAATGTGGGGTTTTTTATAAAATGGAGTACTACTCAGCCATCAAAAATGAGAAATTAGAGACATTTATAGCTAAATGGATGCACATTGAGGCAATACTCTTAAGTGAAATAAATAGGACACATGTGTGTAAATACCAAATAGTTTCTCTAGTGTAAGAAACTGAAAGTGTAAATAAGGACTGAAAGGTATAATAGATAATGTGAAATAGGAAGAAAAGGGGCAAAGGGGAAGGGGAAGTGGGAAGTATAGGGGAAAGGAAAGAAGGGATGGAATTAATATGAGAAAAAGAAAAAATGGAAACAAAGTCCTTGTAAATAGGAGGGATGGAGGGGTTGAAGGGAGAGCAGGGGAAAGGGGAAAAAGTAAGAACCAAGAGAGATTATGTAAAGGTGCAAATTTCCAATGATGAATGTCATTATATTGTATACCTAAAATATACCAATCAAATCAAATTTTTAAAAATAAATAAATAAAATTGGTACATTTCTAAATTACTTATAAGCACTGTAATCCTATTTTGTATTAGCAGTTAAAATGTATTACCTCAAAACCCTAATTTGATTTTTAAAAAAATTCAAAAGCTCCAATTCTTCACAATTCTGTGAAAGCTGTCCAGAAAACTTATCCAATCCATGTTTATGAAATTTACTTAAAAGCCCAGTATTGTTAATAAAAATAGATTTATATTCTTCCAAGACAGCATGAATTTTAACAGATTTTGCACAACTATCCCTGGAAGTTTTATTGAAGGTTTCTACTTGAGATCCAAAAGCAGAAACAAATCCATAGAAAGTTCTTTAAAATTATTTTTCTCCTTCCAAAGCCCATTTCTATCCAGTTCATTTTGTCTGTTTTATTGAATGACAAAAGGATGGAATTTAGAAAGAATCAATTAAAGAAAACAGAGGGAAACTATTGAAGACATAGTAGCTTCCGTTAATTATAGACCATTCCCTTGCATTTACTTTTCTCTGTCCAACCATCCCCAGGTAAGTTTGCATTTTGAGAATATCAAAATAAATTGGTTTGAAAAGCAATCTTTCAAAATATACAAAAATGTCACAGAAAACATAAACTACTGAAGAGTACATGTGGTTTTATAAAAGAACTCTTCATAAAGATAGACACTATCAGTCCTTTATTTTCATTTCATGCTAAACATGTTCTAAGTGAGGTGCTGTACTTTCTATTCATATTTGGACAATCAAGTGACAGAACTGTACCATCCCACGTGACATTCAGATACTTGTTCAACATGCTTTAAGGGAACTCCCATTGCACTCTCAGATCAACCCCAAATTTTCCCCCCATGGGGGCCTGTTGGAGACTCGAAACAGCATCTCTACCTGCCACTGTCACCTCAACTACCATTGTATCTGCTGGATCAGATGGCCCAGGGGCACAGCAGCCTGGACCTTTTGCAGAGCCTTCTCTAGCTCTGAGCCCCATTCAAATCTAGCAGCTTTCCAAGTCACTGGATAAATGTACCAGAGTAACACATCCAAGTGGGGAATATGTTGCCTCCAAAATAAGCCCACTAAACATTGTGTCTCTGTCTTAGTTGTAGGAGGGGCTAAATGCAATGATGCACCCCTCACTCAGACTCATAGGAATTTCCCTGAATGGCATGCCCCACATTGCTGGACTCCTAGAAAACCTTCAGAGGTAGAAGGTCCTTGAATTTTATGAATTTATTTATTATTCTTTGACACACAAATGTTTACCAAGAAGTCCTGAGTGGCTACTACTTCTTGCTTATCTGGTCCAAACAGCAAAATGTCATAAAAACAGTGGAGCAATGTGATATGGCGTGGAAAAGAAAGGCAATCAAGATCCCTGTAAATTAAGTTATGACACAGGGCTGGAGAGTTGATATACCCTTGAGGTAGGACAGTGTATGATTGGCCTTATGAGTGGAAAGAAAGTTATCTCCTTACTTCTGATTATCTATCTTTTATTTTGCTCTTTATTTATAATTTGGAGTTCCCATAAAAAAGAAGCCATGCAACATTTAATCTTGTGTACCTGGTTTATTTCACATAACACTATGGTCTTAAGATGCACCCATTTCCCTACAAATGACTCAAGTTTATCTTTCTTTGTGGCAGAGTAGTGCTCCAATGTATGTAAATACCACATTTTCTTTACTCATTCATGTGTTGATGGACATATAGACTGCTTCCAAGAAAGCTTTTCTAGCAAATATACTTGAGTTTTCATCTTTCCTTTACTACTTATGTAAACTTAGTGAGTTATGTGTTTTCTTTAAGCTTCAGTTTACTCATTTGCAAAAATATGGATAAGTATACTATGTATAAGATATATATAATTTAAATACATGGATGTAGAGATTAATTGTGTAAATATTTAGTACATGTAACAGCTATAATAATCATCTTCAAAACTACCATTGTTATTGTTGTTACTATTACTGTTTTTTTAACAATAAGGAAGGTTTATATCATTTTAATGGGATCTACTCTTATGTTCACAGATATTTGATGATTAAATTCCTTCTTTAAACTGTCTAGTACATGTACGTATTATCTCAATGGATGCAAACATTGGGGATAAAATTAATGTCTGTTGATAAAGATTGTTTTCATAGCAGCTCCAGTATGTAAAATATCTAAACAACAGTGTCAAGCATGTGTTCTGAGACCAAGCTCCAAGGCAGAAGCTTCCTAATGACTGTCCCTCCTGTTCCCACTCAGTACACTTTTTTAAAAATTAATTTTATTGGTACATTTTAGGTATACAATATAATGACATTCATCATTGGAAATTTGCACCTTTACATAATCTCTTGGTTCTTACTTTTTCCCCTTTCCCTGCCCTCCCTTCAACCCCTCCATACTTCCCTATTTACAAAGACTTTGTTTCCATTTTTTCATTTTCTCATATTAATTCCATTCCCTTCTTTCCTTTCCCCTATACTTCCCACTTCCCCTTCCCCTTTGCCCCTTTTCTTCCTATTTCACATTATCTATTATACCTTTCAGTCCTTATTTACACTTTCAGTTTCTCACACTAGAGAAACTATTTGGTATTTACACACATGTGTCCTATTTATTTCATTTAAGAGTATCACCTCAGTGTGCATCCATTCAGCAATAATTTAGCAGTAAATTTAATTTCTCATTTTTTATGGCTGAGTAGTGCTCCATTTTATTTTTTTTTAAAAACACATTTTCTTGATCCAGTCTCCAGTTGATGGGCATTTGGGCTGTTTCCAAGTTTTAGCTATTACAAATTGTGCTGCTATGAACATGGGTGCACATATATCACTGTGGTGTGATGCTTTTAATTCATTGGGGAAGATATCCAGCAGGGGAATAGCTGGGTCAAATGAGACTTCCAGTCCTAGTTCTTTGAGGTATCTCCATATTGATTTCCAAAGTGGTTGCACCAGTCGACACTCCCACCAGCAGTGGAGCAGTGTTCCTCTTTCCCCGCAGCCCCACCAGCACTTGTTATTGGTTGATTTCATGATAGCAGCCATTCTTTCTGGAGTGAGGTGGAATCTCAGTGCTATTTTCATTTGCATCTATCAAATGACCAGTGAGGTCGAACATTTTTTCATGTTTATTTCCTATTTCTACTTCTTTGTCTGAGAAATGTCTGTTCATTTCAGATGCCCATTTTTGGATTGGGTCTGTAAATTTGAGAGGTCTGATTTTTTAAAGTTCTTTACAGATTCTAGATAGTAGATCTTTGAGGGACAGCTGGTGAAAATGTTTTCCCACCTTGTGTGTTGTCTTTTCACACTGTTGGTGGTTTCTCTTGCTCTGCAGAAGCTTTTTAATAAGAAGAGATCCCACTGGTTGATTGTTTGTGCTAGTTCACGGGCAACTGAGGTTTTGTTCATAAAATCGTTTCCTACACTAATGTCTTCAAGAGTTCTACCTAACATCTATTCCAGCTGGTTCAGCATTTCTGTTTTAATATTTAGATCTTTAATCCATTTCGAGCTTAGTTTAGCGCATGGTGAGAGACATAGGTCTAGTTTTAATCTTTGGCAAGTTGAAACCCAATTTTTCCAGCACCATTTCTTAAAGAGGCTATCTTTCCTCCAGTGAGGGTGTTTGGCTCCTTTGTCAAAGATGAGGTGGCTGAGTGTGTCTGGAGTTGTTTCTGCATCTTCTAATCTGTTCCACTGGTTCTCCGTTCTGTTTCTTTGCCAGTACCATGCTGTTATTATGACTGCAGTTTTGTAGTATAGTTTCAAGTTGGGGATTGTGATACCCCCTGCCATATCTGTGTTGCCTAGAATTGCATTTGCTATTCTAAGTCTCTTCTTGATCCAAATGAGTTTTTGGATTGTTTTCTCAAGCTTCGTGAAGTATGCTGCTGGGATTTCAATGGGGATTGCATTGAATCTGTATAGCAGTTTTGGAAGTATGGACATTTTCACTATGTTGATCCCTCCTACCCAGGAGCAGGGGATGTCTTTCCATTTTCTGACATGGTCAATCTCTCTTTTCAGAGTGCTATAGTTTTCAGAGAAGAGGTCTTTGATTTCTTTTGTTAGGTTGATTCCTAGGTATTTTGATTTTTTGGATGCTACTGTGAAGGGAATTGTTTCCCCTATTTCTCTCTCAATGAGTCTGTTGTCCATGTAGTGGAAAGCTATTGTTTTTTGTGTGTTGACTTTGTATCTAGCTACTTTACTGAATTTGGATATTAAGTCTAGAAGACTTTTGGTGGAGTTCTTGGGGTCTTCTATGTAGTGTATAATGTCATCTGCAAATAATAACAATTTGACTTCTTCATTTCCTATCTTTATTCCTTTTATTTCTTTCTCATGGCTAATGTTTCCAAAACTGTATTGAACAGGAGTGGTGATAGTGGACGTCCTTGTCTTGTTCCTGATTTTAGTGTGAAGGATTTCAGTTTTTGACCACTTAGTATGACCACTGTTGGTTTTTCATAGATGGCTTTTATCAGATTGAGGTAGAGACTGTCTATTCCAATTTTTATAAGGTTTTTATCATAAATGAGTGTTGCATTTTGTCAAATGCTTTTTCTGCATCTATTGAGATGATCATATGGCTTTTGTCCTTGGCTCTATTGATATTGTATACTACATTGATCGATTTGCGTATGTTGAACCATCCCTGCATCCCTGGGATGCATACCACTTGGTCAGGGTGTATGATCTTCTTGATGATCTTCTGCATTCTATTTGCCGGTACTTATTAAGGATTTTTGCATCTATGTTCATTAGTGAGATTGGCCTATAGTTCTCTTTTTCAGTTGGGTCTTTCTCTGCTTTGGGGATCAAGGTGATGTTTGCTTCCAGGAATGAATTCGGGAATATTGCTTCCCATTCAATTTCATTAAAGAGTTTAAAGAGTAGTGGCAGTAGTTCCTCTCTAAACGTCTTGTAGAATTCAGCAGTGAAACCATCAGGACCCGGGCTTTTCTTAGTTGGTAAGTTTTTAATTATGTTTTCAATTTCATTGATTGATATTAGGTTGTTTAGAATTTTTAGGTCTTCTTCATTCAACTTTGGTTATTCATACCTATCTAGGAATCTGTCCATTTCTTCTGTTTTCCATCTTATTGGCGTATAGGTTCTCAAAGTAGGTATTGATGATCCTCTGGATTTCCACTGGGTCCGTTTTTATTTCACCCTTTTTATTCCTATTTGCATGGATGTGGGCCTTTTCTTTCCTTTTTCTTATAAGGTTGGCTAAGGGTTTATCAATTTTGTTTATTCTTTTGAAGAACCAACTTTTGGCTTCATTGATTTTTTTGTATTATTCTCCTAGTCTCCATTCTGAGCCCACTGTTAATACATTTTCTAATCTATCCGTATAAGCAGGTAAAGGCTATCACAGTTCAGCGCAACCCGATATTTCATTCATGGCAAAGCATGGAGGCGAGAGTGAGATGAAGTGCAGAGGAAACAAAGTGTCACAGGCTGTGACCTCCAGCAAATACTAGGGAGTCCGTGGAGACCCCAGGGAGGCTCCTCGCACTCCCCAGTGACTCACTGAAGGCGGGAGGCCAGCCCTGGCAGTTCCACTCTTACTGACTTTGAAAATATTCTGGCATTTTTCTAAACCCAAGAACAGCAAAATATTTGTACACAAAGTTCCACTGTTTTTGCGTCAAAATAGCTTCCAGAGGCGCCGGGGATTTAGCTCAGTGGTTTCGCCGCCTGCTGTGCAAGTGGAAGGACCCGAGTTCAATCCCGGGTACAAAAAAAAAAAAAAAAACCCACAAAATAGCTTCCAGAAATTTCACCAGGCTTGGAAACTTTTCTCTGAATGAACAAGTGTTCTAAGCTATTTCAGGCTATTTTTAGCCTGGCCTTGTCAAGGTAACAGGCTACTCTTAAAAGAGATTTTTACCAAAGGAACAGACAAGATTTACACGCTACTATCAGAGCAAAAATTGCACCAAACAGGAAAGGAAGACTCTACTCAAGTCTATAACAGGGGAAAGAGGCTAGAAATCAGTCTGTGCCCATTTCCACTGAAATAAAAGCTGAAGGGTTTGTAAGCACTGAGTAAGAGGGGAACAGACTGAGTCTGCTAATTGGCCTCCTGCAAAGCAAAAGCAAACTTTACCTCTCTACACTGAAGGAGACAGATTTTCAAATGAAGCGAGGCTCCCACCCACTGAGATTAGGGTCCCACAGATGGGGATCTGGCAGCACTCTCTTCCCAAGATTGCATTTCAGAGATGGCTCTGGACCTTGAGAAAGAAGCTACTGAGCTGTAAACCAGCCAGGAGGTGTTTAAGAATATTTATATCTCAAAGAAGCAGAAGGAGAATGAACAATTACATGGTTTCTAGAGTAAATCCTCCAAGGAAAGAGGAAGGAGGGACTTCTCCCTTAAGTCCACCTAGATTTTGTGTGGGCAGAGGGTAAGAAAGAAGTAGGGACCTAAAGGCAAGAAGAAACCTGCGTCAACTTTAGGCAGGCTCTGGGAAACACCAAGGCTCTGTTGGCCAGTACAAGTCAATGAGGTCCACAGAAGATACATTTACACAATAAGGTGCGGTTATCACTTTTCTCACTTTTCTTTGGAAATTCTTACGCCCTTTTAAAATTAATTCCACTTAGGTAAACATTAGTGCACATTTTTATCCATTTCCTCTCACCTTCCTAGCCCTAAATATTGTTTTGCATTTCACCTCTTGTTCTTTAACTTCCAGAAAATGCTTGGATCTGCGTACAGCAGCAAGAAAACAACTTTTCATGAAAGCCCCAGCTGGAACCCTGAGGCCACTTAGTTACTTTCAAGCACTAACCCATCTTCTCCTGTATTCCTGGCCTTTCTAGTGCCCTTGATCTATACTAATTCCAACTAATTTATATCTTCTCCTACCCAGAGCTATCATTCTCCTACTGATTCTATTTCAACCTCATTTCACCATAGCTCTATAGAATCTCATCTTACTTCAAAGAAGTTTCTCTATCACATGCAGCATCTTGAGTCTCCCACTCCCACCCACTTCTTGCCCTTAGCTACAACCTTCCTCTCATCTAATGATACTAGAAGCCTCTCCAAGGAAGCTGCCACTTCTCTCTGTTTTATAGTGAGGAGGCAGGTTCAGCTTATTCTAGTTTGCCACAGCAGTTTCCTTCTCATTGCATCTGATCTTGCTCCCTCTTGTTTCCTGTCTCAGCAAACTGCAAGATCATTTCCATCCAGTTGCTCCAACTGGAAAGCTATGAGCTGTATGGACTTCCCTCATTTCTATATTCATTCGTTGCTCCCACTTCTGGGTATGGCCAACAAAGATCTCCATAAAGTATCCTTTCCTCACTTCTCCAGTTAGAGCAGATTCAATCGCTGTAACAAATATACCCACACGTTTTTATCTCCAATGGAGCTCATCATGAGAAGATGGATCCTGCTAAGGGGCAGCCTTGGAGCCTATCTCTGGGTAATTATTACACAGAGGTGGGGGCAGCCTTGATTCCAATCATGGGGTTATTGCCCTCTCTTTGAGGGTAATCTCATCATGGGCTGACCTGTTCTGAAAGACTCATCATTGCTCAGGGCAGTGTATTAGTTGCCTCCTCCATCACTAGGACAAAGTACCTGACACCCACAACCTGATGGAGGATTTCTTTTTGCTTATAGTTTTAGGCGATTCAGTCCATGGGTGAGTGGTTCCAGGGCAGAAGGGCCTGGCAGAGGAAAACTGCTCAACCCATGACTGACAGTGAAAGGCAAGAGAGACACATCTACCCTCCAAAGGCAGGCCCACTCCTCCAACTCAACCCCACCTCCCAAGCACAGTCAAGTGTGAACAGATCAGTGGGTGAATCCACTGCAAAGTACAGCACCCCGTGGTCCAGTTATCTTCCTAAAGCCCCACCTCTGAACATCGAGACTTGCAGGAAATATTTCAGATCCAAACCAGCCCAGGTAGTTTCAAGTAGTTTACCATGGAGAGGTCCATTGATCAGACCTGCTATTCTGGATCAAAGGTGACTGGAGAGAGAGTAGCACAGAGGAAAAATAGTTAACTCAAGGTTGATCCTAGACGTACATGGGAAGTACAAGACTTCTCAAGGAAATATAAGAGAGTATCACCAGCTTAGCCTTGGTAATGAAACTTTATAAACACCATGAGTGTGATCTGTGAAAAGTTAATGTCAGACTTTATTAAATTTTAAAAGTTTGCTTTTCAAAAGATACCAAGTCAAAGACTGGGAGAAAATATTTGCAAGACACATTTTACTTGTATCCAAAATATACAAAGAACTCTTGTGTCATATATATGTAGATCATATGTTTTTTATCTCCTAAAATTCAACAAGAAGGAAACAGCTGAATAAAACGAAGGCAAAATAGCTGAACAGACACCTCACCAAGGCCTGCCAAACAGGAAAAACAAGCACATGAAGAGATGCTCAAAGCCCTTCATTAGGAAGTGCAAACTTTGACAAGGACAGGGTACCAGGCGACCTTGTTGTAATGGCCAGGATCCAAACTGGCCATATCAATGCTGCTGCATACCTGGAGCAAGAGGACTCTCCCCATGATTGGCAGGAATGCTTACATTTTTTTAATTCCATTTAATTTTTCCCATAAGAATTGTTTTTAAGATTCTATCTTACATGTTCCCCAAACAACTCATAGTTTGAAAATCAGAAATTAAATGACTTATACTCTAATATCTGAATCAGAACAATACTACACAATAAAGTTACTCTTCAGTAGCAGATATTCCAAACAATTTTCTTTTCATCTCAGTGAGAAATTATGCCCTCTGAGGAAAGTCCTTTTGATTTTTCATGTTTATGCTCTTTACAACTCATAACAAGCAACAAGCAAATTTTACTGAGCAATATTTC
This sequence comes from Heterocephalus glaber, assembly GCF_053883595.1. Classification (NCBI taxonomy): domain Eukaryota; kingdom Metazoa; phylum Chordata; class Mammalia; order Rodentia; family Bathyergidae; genus Heterocephalus; species Heterocephalus glaber. The sequence goes on from NW_028258413.1 coordinate 7,355,571, forward strand.
CTTATCTTTCTGCCATCTCCTTTATAAAAATTAACTTAATAAGGAGATTTCTTTTTCCTCTGAAAACTGTTTGTTGGCAATTTCCGTTTTTTTTCTTCTTCATTATCCAGGTATTTTTTTCTCTTGTTTAGTTGCAACAAAAACATAAACCGTGGCCTGACTTTGAAAAGTACAAAACCTTACTCCTAACTTGACAATGATCATCCCTGAGCTAAGGTCCTGTGCATATTTGTATTCTAAGTGGCTGGAAACATGAAAGCCATCATCAATTTTTCATCTCTCTGATTCCCAATTTGTTTTCGTGAGTGTCTGATGCCCTTTTCAGTGCAGAACAGCAACAGCCTCCATCCTAGTACTTCTCTGAGTGTAGGAAGGAAGATGAAGACTACACTGCACTCCCCGGAGCTCACACGTGGCCTTAAATTTTGAGAGAGAAACCTCCTAAAAGGCCTGGAGAGGAGGATGCTGTCCTGCAGGCTGTGGGAAGGTGAGGTTGTGAGCAGCTCACACCTCCTTCTGTGATATCATCTCTCCTTGCAGAGACCTTCCCTGCCATCCCCCTGCTATTCCTAGTCCTCACCAAAAAAGTTGGTGTGTAAGACTGGGTAAAGACATTGGTGACTTAACTTATTTAAAAGAGCCCCCACCCCACTCCCTGGAAGGGAAAAGCTTCTTTCCAACTGCCGCCATCACTCAACAGTGAAATGCCAGGCATTGTGACTCCTGGGTGGCAAAGACATTGTTTGGATTTTGAAATCTTTATCAGTGCACATCAATTGCACCCTTTCGTGGGAATCGCTATGATATTTGAATACTTGCAGACATGGTGCATGGATGCCTTTCAATTGGCTGCCTGTAAAAAACCGGCAAAGCCTGGGCAGCTCACCGGCACAGCACCTGCCTGGCAAGCACAAGGTACTGAGTTCTATCCCCAGTGCCAAAAAACAAACAAACAAACATAAAACCGGCCTAGCCAGCTGCAAGCACCTATCCCAACACCCCACTTGTGACTGTAGAGGCGCACAGTTGTGTTAACGTCCTCTCTTATCATTAATTACTCTCATGTAGATAATAAGTTTTGAGCCTGCCATTTCTCTCCAGACTTTTTATTTTGACAATTTTTCTGTGACCCATGCACTCTTACAGATAAAATTTTTTCCTATATTCACCAGATCTTCTATTTTTCTCCTTAAGTTTTACTAAGTACATTGGTAGAAAATGTTTTCCTACACTGCTTTTCATATCTTCTGCTTTACAGTTTAGCACATATTGGAATTTTGTTCCAATAAGAATTGCAAACTTCTATATCTGTTGCTAAATTGCATCTTCTTCTCACATAAGTGGAGGAAGAAGAACATTGTTTATTGATACTGCCTTCATTTGAGGTTATTTGCTTTCTTTAATGGATACTTGGAGTGAGGGAATTGTACATTTCACAAACTGAGAGAGAATGTCCCTGGAATCATAATAAGTCACAATTATTATATAAGTAATAATAATTTTAAGGTATTGCAATTTTTAAGGTCATAAGCCTAATAAGGACTTCTCTAATAAGCATCTATTTACATAAATATAAAATGAAATTAAGAGTTCAGAGATCATGGACTGAACACATCCCAGAATGGTGCGCTTTGGAATATTGATAATCACTGTAACAATGTTTGCTGGATGTTCCCTATGATCTAGGATTTCCTGTTCTGCGTGGAATAATGGCCCCCAAAGATGGCCACCGCCTCAACCCCAGCACAGTGAAAGAGATGTTACTGTGTGTTATGAATAGCGTCTCCCCAAAATTCTTATGTTGACACTTTGACCCACAATGTGACTATATTTGGAGTTAGACCCTTTGAGGAAGTAATTTAGGTTAAATTGAATTTTAAGGGTGGAACACTAATCTTTCTCTCTCTCCGTCTCTCTCCATCTCTCTCTCTCTCTCTCTCTCTCCCTCTCTCCATCTATCTCTATGGACAGAGAAGCAGCCATGTGAGAACATAACACACAGTCATCAACAAGACCAGTGAGAGATCACCAGAAACAAACCCTGATGACTACTTGATCTGACTTTCTAGTCTCTAGCACTTTGAAAACAAATCATTATTGTTTAAGCTGTGTAGTCTGTGATTGTTTGTGATGACAGCCAGCAGACCAATACACTGTGAGAAAAGCGGTCAGAGCGATGCAGTCATTGCCTTTGGCAGTAGCCGTGAACACAGCACATGGTGGTGCCCTGGAGACAGAAAGAAAAGGGAATGGATTCTCCCTGCAGCCTCCAGAGAAGAACTCAAGCCCACAACATCACATCTCAGCCAGTGAATTATGGCAGACTTCTGTCTTACAAAACCATAAGATCATAACTTTGTGTTGTTAAAAGCCAACGAGCTTATGGTAATTTGTTAAAGTCACAGTAGAAAGTGAATATATCTCCCAAGACTGAAAGATGGACTATTGATGCCACCATTGCAGGGGCAGAGAGTGCACACTCTGAGAGGTTAGGGATGTTACCTCAGAAGTGTTATGTGGAAGCACTGCTGGAAGAGTTGCAGGCCTAAGAGAAATTAAGTGCTAACTGGTGGTCCCTCCCTCCTGACCTCAGGGAAGGGAGGTGCTGGCCCCCAGGCCAAAAAGGAGAACAAGGGAACTGCTGGAAAAGGTGCTGGCTGGAGGAGGAACAACCTCACACCCCGACTGGGTGTGTGCTGAGTGCTGACAGCAGTGGGTATATGTATTACAGATCTGCTCCGACAATGAAATCGCCACAGTTGAATGTCTCTATACCTTCTGCTTAGGTCCCTTCTTTGTTTTACTTTCCCTTCTGCATTACAGTTCCTGTATGGGTTCTTTCTTGTTTATTTTTCTTCTTTTTTCTTCAAATAGGGTCTGCCCCCATCTGGACATCTGTTCGACTATTTCCACAAATGCAAGCTTGGTGCAAAAAGTGAGCTGGCTGGAAGAGCCCACAACTCCAAGGCCAGCTTTGGAGTATGGAGTCAGGAATGTTCTTGGTGTAGAGCCTGACTCACCTTGCTGCCAGCGTTTAGTAGATAAACTCAAAGAAGCAGCTGCAGTTGCGCCTCTTCCTGTTGAAGTAGCTATGCTCCTTGGCCAGCGCCCCCGCCCCTCATGTCTCTTTCAGTCCCTTAAGTTACAGAGGACAGCAGTGGCAGGCGGTGTCGTGGACCCTCCCCTACAGCTCCTGGCTGTGCTTTGGCTTCTGTGCTGCAAAACCTCATCTCTTTATGGAGATATTAAGAGAGCCCTTCTTCTTCAGATCTTGGTGCTGCAAGACAAGCAAGAACATTAAAGTCTTTCAGAAGGAAAATACTTAAAGTCATCACCATGTGAGGTCCTAAGAAGATAGGAATCATCTCAGCTTCTTTTCTCATATAGGTAGACTTGTCACTAGTACTGAAAGCATTAGTGCACACTGAGTGAACATTGGCGTGTTCTGTTTCTAACACTTTACCCATGTTCTCTCTTCCACTGACTGTCAGTGTTCAACCAATGGTGGTTTGAAACTGAAACCATCTTTACTTGTCACTGTTGCTGTTAATTCTTCAAATAATGAGAAGAATAGCTTTTTGTTTGTTTTGGCTTTTGAGACAAGGTCTCACTAAACAGCCCAGGCCTCAAACCCACAATCCTTCTGACTCAGCCTCTCAAGTGCTGGGTTACAGGACTTGTGCAGCACCACACCCAGTGAAGAAGGACTTTTCATTAAGTAGTAAGTATTGTTTCCCTTTTATTGGGAAGATACAAAATATACTGCCTCGCCTTCTAACATCGAGAGATGTGTATGAACATTCTCTGGTCAGACAAAGTGTTTGCTAATTCTTTGAGCTGGGCATCCATAGCTCAGGACTCAGGCCCCCAGTGGGCTTCTCTGCCCACCTCTTTCACAGCATTTCAAGAATCACCTCTTGGTGAGAGCTTCGATGACTCCCCAGGAAGAGGTGGTCTGCCATGCTCCCTCTGCGTCCCTGCATTTTCCTCCATGCTTCACCTTAAAGGGAAGCCTTCTGTCTCCTGCTATGGACTCCAGGCCTCTAAATCCACAGCACCTGGCCCACAACAAACACTCACTTAACTGTGATGAATAAAATCCACAATGGCAAATATCAAGTCATCAAGAACAGAGCTAAGGTGGAAAAGTCTATGCAATAACATGTTACACAGCTTGGGAAAAGAGATAAAATTATGTGATTTTCCCATGAAATAGCTAAATACAAAAAGAAACAGAACCTAAAAGGAAAATAATTCATTTATCTAGAAAGCTCTATTCAAATATTGATATTGAAAAATTAAACATTATTAAAACACTTATTTTATTTTCACAGAATTTTTAGTTTTTATGTATTTTGAGTACGCAAAGAGTTATTCAAAAATATCTATTTTAGAAGGCAACTCAGATTTTATCTATTAGATCATAGCAGGATTATTTTAACAGAAATACCTGTGACAGTTTCTGCTAGTAGCCACAGAAATTTTAATTTACATTTATAGTGCAAAGTAAAAGACAGATAATAGGTAAAAAGAGAAGAGGAAAAAAACTGCATTATAACCCAGCACGGACAATGTATCTAAAAGTGTACCTTGACTTAGTACAATTGTCTTGCATGTTTTACATGTTTTTTGGCCTATTAGGCCAATATATGATAAATAAATCATATAAGGGCTTATAAGATAAATAAATGAATCTGAACCAAGATACATCATGTAAGGCTCCCAATGATGAATGTAACTGTATTGTATACCTAAAATGTACCGATAAACTTAGTAAAAAAATAAAAAATAAATGAATCTGATGCTGGAAAAATAAAAAGGGGCAGAGGGGGAAAAAAGAAGAGAATTGAAATGTGTTATGTACATCTATCAGTCCCCTACAATGAATGTAACCATGATGAACTGTAAATATGTACTAATAAAAGTCAAAAAAAATTCAAATGAGCAAATATACATGTGGTGTTGTTTCAGTTAGTATGCCCTAATACTTTGTTTAATCACAAAACAATGTTTAAATGGTCATTTTCCCCGTTTCATTGTGACGATTCCCATTGGTTTCCAGAGTTCTGCAGACAGCATGAGGAGCTCTGAAAGGGGCCTTCAGGCTGGATGCTTCCTACAGAGCCTGCCACACTCCCACACCAGGCACAGGTGTGGCCAGCCTGGCCAATTTCGCTTCCGGTTCTCACCACCCCTTGGCCTTCCCTCCCTCACCTCTAAGGGAGCCGTGAAATGCTGCCAAATTATGTGCTTTCGGATAGATATAGAGCAATCAAAACTTCCATTAACGTCAAAATTGCAGTGTTTCTGAGATATTTACCCATAGAAAGCCAATACATCTAGAATTGACCATCTAATTAAAGTCTTTAGGTTAAGGCGAATGTTCAGTCAGAATGGCTTCAAGTCTGAATCATGCAACCATTAAACTACTCAGATGATCATCACCACGTTGCTCAAAACTGTCACCTCTAATATGTCTTGGCTGAGATACCATGCCAATCTGAACTACATACAGAGTCTGCATAATGGAAAAACAGATGAAAAATAACAAAACCTAATATGCGGAGTAATTTTGTGAAATGAAATACATTTTCTATAACTTTAGAAAAGGCAATTTAAGGAATAAAGACAGCACTCCAAAACCCCACCACAATTAGATGTAAAAACTAAGGATTCTCCTCAAGGTATGCCTACTGATTTTTATCACAGCTTTTAGAAATAACTAGAAGTGTTAATTCCCATTTAATCTTTTTCCCATGTTGACCCCTGGTCATCTTCTGCAGATGCTTTTGGCCCTTTTCATCTCTGGATAAATACAGAAATTAAAACCTGTGCACTTTGTCAATGTGAATGTTTACTGAAGTCTTGGCTTCCTATACCAGGAAAGTAGGTTTGCTGTACGCATCATCCTTTGGTCAGCTGTATCACCTAGTCCTTTGGTCAGCTGTATCCAAGCCTTCAAAAGGCGCAGGTTTGGGTGCAATGGTAGCCCCAGGATCACTCCAAGCCTACCAGTTACTACTGCAGATTGTTCACCCACAGCCAGCATTTCTTTGAGAAAATTCCCCGGGCCTCCCAGAAGCCTGGCAAATCACACATTAATAAGGTAAGACCTGGAGCAGCAGGACACTTCAGTATCAGACAAATTGGGATGCTTCTCAGAAGCTTATCTCTCATGTGTAAAATAGATCTCCACTTTAACCCAGAATAATACTACATGCTTTACAAAGTTTGAGGTTTTAACTATGTCGGATGCAAAACAGATGTTAATTGCACGTTCAATGGTTGATTCAGATAAGATTAAAGATTCGTGGGAGGAAGGTCCCAACTAGAGGCCAGAAGGTTTTGAACATGTGAAAAAGTGTCAGACATCCTCAGAAAAAGTGTTCTGGATGCTTCCTGGTGAAGACAGTAACAAGAGCCGCACAGTGTGTGGAGCCCACACCTAGGAACAACACATTCTTCGTAGTGTCAAAACCCTTTGTGCACAACAGCAAATAGAAATACAGAAATGGAATAATGAGGTGGGAAAATAGACCTTATTGTGGGAGAAATTTATGTTTTACAGAAGTAGAGGTTTGAAACCAAGAGATCAAAAATTCACAGATGAAGTAGTTAGGGGTAACTCTACATCATGCTGCCCTAAAAGAAGTTTTATTATTAAATTCTGGGGACATACAATCTGGAAGAAAGTCATTTCCTGAAAGCTGTATCTTCTAACAAAGAAAGCCTTAGATAGTAATGTCATCTCCAAGAGGCAAGCTAAGGAGAATTGTCTGTGAGAATTCCACTGAGAAAAATGGCTAGAAGACAGAAAACACGTTTTATGGGAGGAAAATGTGGGCTCTGTGATAAATCACTTTAGAAAGTGGAAGACAAAGAGCTGTATTTGTCACAGATATACTTCATTTAAATCTCTTAAAGATTTTGAGGAGTGACATATGATGCCATTACTTAAGATTTAATCTTGTCAGCACCCAGAAGGAGGCACCACCACCACCATTCCATGCTCCTAGGGCAGAGAAGGTGAGCTGCATGGGCACCAGAAGCACCCCTGCCCCCCATGGAAATGAGAAGAGAAGTAAACAATCCTCAAAAACAGACTTCCAGATCACCTACAGCAACCTGAAAGGGAAACAAGATGGAACAATCTGATACTCAACAACCTGGACTCTCTGAACTGGCAACAAAAGAGGATCTGGGAAAAATGAAATCAGAAATAATTTCTCACATAACAGCAAAGATTGTGCTCATAGTGCAAGACATGATTAATAAATCTAGAGAGGACACAGATAAAAAAATTGAGGATCTGAGGAACATGATGGAATCCCAACATAGGAAACAAATGGAATCCATAAAACAGATTTCCAGGAGATTAAAAACTCCATCAAAAGTCTCAGCAACAGAATGAACCAATGTGAGGATAGAATTTCAGATATAGAAGATAAGATTGCAATTAGTGATCAGGAAAAGAAAAATTGCTTTAAAATTTTAAGGGAACACAAGAAATCAATCCAGCAGCTGCTAGATGATGCAAAGAAGAATAATATAAGACTGATTGGAGTCAATGAAGAAAGAGGAGAGAGTGCAGATGACATAAAAAAACTGTTCACAGAAGTGATGGCAGAAAACTTCCCAAGCAGGGGGAAAGAACTTGACATACAGATAAATGAGGCATATAGGACTCCAGCTAGCCTTGATCAAAAAAAATCTACACATAGGCATATAAGAATTAGGATTCCAGAAACCATACAGAAAAACAAAATTCTACAAGCAGTTAGACAAAAGAAACAAATCACATACAAAGGAAAGCCCATCAGAATCACAGCAGACTTCTCAATGCAAACCCTCAAGGCAAGAAGAGCTTAGAGTGATGTATTTCAAGCACTAAAGGAAAACAGCCTCCAACCCACACTGATGTACCCTGCAAAACTATCTTTCAAAATTGATGGAGAAATAAAATACTTTCATGATAAAGAGCACTTCAGGAACTTCATGAATACCAAACCAGTGCTCCAAAAAATTTTAGACAATATCCTAGGAAAAGACAATGAGGATCACAACCCCAGGAAGCCCAGCGGAATGAATCCATTGAGCATGACAAATTAAATGCAAAGGGGGATGATCCAACAAAAAGAAAAAGTCATGACAAGGCTTTTAAAACTTTTAACTTCATCTCCCTAATGCATGTATAATTCAATCTTGTTATTGTACTGATTAGTATTTTTCTGATTCTAGAGTTGCACACCTTTCTTTGTGCTGTACTGGCTATTTATCATCTTCTTATGTCAACATTTTAATTGGGTTGTCTATTAATGAGCTCTAAGAGTTCTTTGTATATTCTGGTCATAGGTTATATGCATTGTAAATATAGTCTGTTTAAGGACTACTTTTCATTTTAATGATGTCATTTAAAGTTCTAAATTTTGAATGGAATCTCATTTATCAATTTTTTTCTTTTATACATCATGTTTTTTGTATCCCAGGTAGTTCTTGCCTACCCTAAATTCATAAGCATTTTCCCTTATAATTTCTTCTTAAAGTTTTATACTTTTAGGCTTTCATATTTAGGTTCATAGATCCCTTCAAGTTATTTTTATGTATGGAAATAAAGGATTGAGGTTAATTTTTTATATATGGATACCAGGTGTTCTAGTGCAGTTTGCTGAAAACACTATCTTTTCCTCACTCTTGAATTGAGTTTATATTCTATAAAATGTTAATGTTAAATAATCTTTTAAAACTCAGTGGACCATATAGGTGTGGTTCTATTTCTAGATTCTCTGTTTTATTCAAATGATCTTCCTTACACCAACACTGCCTTGATTACTGTAGTTTACTGTAGCTTTAGAATAAGTCTTAAAATTAGGTACTAAACACCTTCGAACAGTTTTCTTTTTTTTTTTTTTTTGCTTTTCTAGGTCCTTTGTACTCCTACACAACTTTTAAATTTCAATATCCAATTCTTCATTCATAGCATGTATACATAGACCTGAATTTTTATACATACCTTGTGTTTTCTAATCCTGCTAAATTCAAATACAAGTTCTAGGGACTCCTAGAGATTTCTTAGTATTTTCTCTGTAGATGATCATTTCATCTACATATAAAGATTTTGCTTCTACCTTGCCAATCCTATCCTAATTGTGTCATTTTATTGCCAGACTATTTTGGTGGGGCCTAGGTTTCAAAGTTTAATGGACAGATGAAGAGTAAGCATATTTGCCCTTGTTCCCCATCTTAAGGAGAAAGCATTGTATCTTCTCCATTCATATAAGGAGTTCTCACTGGAAGTATGGAGTACATGTCTTTCATCTGTTGAGAAGGTTCTGCTCTTTTTTTTTTTTTTTTTTTTTTTTTTGGTACCAGGGATAGAACTCAGATCCTTGCGCTTGTGCAGCAGGAGGTGAAACCACTGAGCTAAATCCCCAGCCCTGAGAAGGTTCTGTTCTACTTCTAATCTCCTGATAGCTTTTATCATGAACAGCTGTGAAATTTACTCCAATACTTTTTCTCCAACTAGTGACAGCATCATATGGCTTTTTCCTTTCCTCTGTTAAAATTATGACTTTTGGGGGTGGATCTTCCAATGCTGAACCAACACTGCCATCCCTATAATAAAACCACTTTCTACATACTGCCAGATCTGACTTCTAATTGTTTTGTTAAACAAATTTCTATCTATGTTCATACTTTTTCTTCTATTATCTTTATCCAGTTTTAGGATTAGCACAATGTTGATTTCCTAAAATGAGGGAAGTGTTCCTTTTTGTTTCTACTTTAAATGTTTGATATAATTTATCAGTTAAAATGTATATGAGCCTGTTGTTGTCATATAGGTAGATTTTCAAGCTAGGAATATACTTTCTTTAATAGGTGCTATTCAAATTTTATATTTCCTCCAGAGTTAGTTTCATTAATTTGTCTTCCAAGGTACTTCTTAGAAGTTGTCAAATTTATTTCAAAACAGATTGTTGTAATATGCTTTCTATATCCTTTTAAATTCTGTAAAATCTGTGGTAATATCTCCTAGCTCTTGATATTTTAATTTTAAAAATGTATACTTGATATTATGTAATAGGAAGTAAAGGTCTAAAGAAGCAGGGGAAATGGGAGGGGTAGGGGAAAGGAAAGAAGAGAAAATAAAAAACATGAGAAAAGGGGAGAAATGGAAACAAAATCTTTACAAATAGGGAAGGGTGGAGGGGGTAAAGGGAGGGCAGGAGAAAGGGAAAAAAAAAAAAGAACCAAGACACTCATGTAATGGTACAAGATCCCAATGATGTATGTAAATGTATTTTATACCTAAAATGTACCAATAAACTTAATGGGGAAAAAAAAGATTTAATCTTGTCTGTGAGCCATCTATCTCTTTAATTTGGTGTTTTACCCAGGGAAAGAGCCAGGGCGGGGGGCTTTTTCAATACCCTTTTTATTGGCAAATCTTCTTGACTCAAAACAGGGAGTATAGACTCAGAAGAGGGGTAGAGCAAGGGCAAAGCAAGTGTGATGAAGACATTATCTGCAGGCTTAGTTGAGGTGGAAGCACAAAACAGCATGGAGCAGGTGAACAATAAAGAGCTACTTGCAGTGGTGTTTGCTGGGGACAGGAAAACCAGGAGAGGTGGAGCAGCCCTCCAGATAAGGTGATAGCAGATGACCATTGTCACCCATAGGCCTCAGCAGCCAGGGGAGAGAGCAGACAGAGGAGAGGGTTTACAGCAGATCACTGGGGAGGACGCTATGACTAAGGGAGGCAGCCAATCCAGGACACCTCAACAGGGAGCATCCTGCACCAGTACCTCCCTCTTCTCCTCTCTCACTTCTAATCCGGAACTCACAACTTCCATGGGAGGTCAGAGAGCAAGGGAACCCATGGGAACAGGGACACAGGGAGGGTGAGGAAGTGAGGAGAGAACAAAACAAAAGAAAACCAGCACGGGATGTATTACGATAAAACCACTGCGTGAGACCATAGAGGCACAGAGTGAAGTTCAGCACAGAGCCAGAGTTGTGTGAAGAGGAAGAAGTCTCTTCCGACTGCCCAAAAGGAGATGGGATCCTAGAGGCCGGAAACTGAATGGTGGTTTCCGAGAATGGAGGAGAAGTGAAGGGGAGTTGTTGTCTAACAGGTAGTTTCCATTTTGCGAAATGAAAAGAGTTCTGGAGATGGGCTCCGCAATGTGAATATACTTAATACTGTGAGCCAGATGATTAAAACTAGCGAAGGTGGTGAACCTCACGTTATGTACATTTTGCCACAATTTTAAGTTTTTTAAAAGGAGGCAGCGCGTATTGGTTAGATTTTCTTAATAAGACAAAAGTTTCACTGAGTGGAAGTGAAAGTATGAGGGTAGATGGACTGCAAAACAATCCAAGATTTTGTGTTTAGAAATGAACACACACACACACACACACACACACACACACACAAGAACTCCAGAGTTCCAGCTACTAAATATCAAAGGGATTGAGAAGAAAGTAAAGGGATCTTCTTAAATAAATAAATAATCTGTTGGAGGGAGGCAATTTCGTCAACACAGGCTGTGCTTAAATTACTGCAGAAAGGAGTAATACCGGGTTTACCCTGAAAACATGAGTTTTATGAGAATTTCAGGTACGAATAATTTGCTGATAATGTAGAAATCACCCAGTCTCTTAAGTAAACGTATTTGTTTCTTATTGCTGTGATAGTAAATTGCCACAAATTTAGTGGCTTTAAACAACACGAATTTAGTCCCTTACAGTTCTAGAAGTCAGAAATAAAAAGTGGGACACAATGGACTCTAACCAAGGTGTTGGCAGAGCCACCTGGCTCTGGAGTCTAAGGGAGAAGCTTTTTCCTCGCCTCTTCCTCTCTCCATGGGCTGCCTGCACCTCTCGGTCTCCAGCACCCTCACTTCTTCATCACCAGAAAGGCTGGTCCAGTCTCTTATATCACAGCTCTCCAAGGACACAGACTCCCCCTCCTCCTCCTCCAGCTTCCGCATCTAAATTATTATCATGAATACACTAAGCCTACCTGTGTGATCCAAGATAATCTCCTTATTTTAGGGCCAGTCGATTGGCAGCCATAATTCCCTTTTCCATGGAACATAACAAAATCGCAGGTCCCCAAGGTATTTTTACAGGGCTGTCATTCTGCACCATGCAGAAAAGATATACAAAACTTCAATTCTTTTACTTCCCTAAATATTGTACTAGTGAGGCATTTATCTAAATATACTTTTTAGAATAAAACAGTTAGCAAATGTAGGGATAAATCTATAAGATACTATTCTTTAGTAATGAAGTAGTCGAGGGACAGCTGACTATTGGACAGTTGTTCAGAGAGCCAAACTGATCAATCTGGACCATTCTCAGAGGAGAAATAGAAAACAAAGTACTCTGCAGAATGACTATTCTTGTCCTGCATTTACTTTATTTCCTTCAATTACTTTGACCCTCTGGCCATATGTGAAAGTGCCACACACACGGCAGACTCCCCTGTGTCCTGCTGCTAGCCCCTCCTTCCTCCAGTCTTGGTTCTGCCTGTCTTGCATCCCCACTGTCAAGGGCCCTTCCACCCGCAAGGTTCAGCCAAGCCCCCTGACACCCTCCTCTTCCCAAGTCTGTGACTGGGATGAGCTCATTTGGAAAGTAAAAGGACATAATTCAATTTTCATAGGTTCTCCTCAAAACTCGCTTCTCACTCAAAACTGTTCCATGCCATCACTTTCCTCTTCTCCAATAATTTCTCCCAAGATGTTGTGAGACTTCTCCTGTGAGAAAAAATAATTTCTGTTCATCATTTACAGAGCGGTATTAATTTATTGACTGAGTTTGTTCTTCTAGAATCATATCATTAATCAACAACAAGGATGGGATTAAAATAAAGCTCCAGTATAAACAACCTGATGTTTTCCTCAGAGCTTCTCTGAATCTTTTGTTTTGTAATATGTAACTGTTCCAACTGTCTCTTTCACTTGATTATCTTCTGAGCTTATCCCATCACGTGTCTCTGCCAGAATCCTCTTAATCATTTTGTTTAAGCCATCTGTGCAGGCTTAAATACACTTGGCACTGTGGAATGAAAGATCCTGACATTCTTGAAGCAAAGCAACATCTGTTTGTGGAAATGGGCCAGATGCAGGAGAAGTCAAAGATAGGAGCTTCATTTGTTCATTCATCAAAAATACATGGAGTGCCTCATGTCCATTAGATTCCAGGTACTGGGGATACATCACTAAAGAGAGTTGGAGGGCATTGTAGTAACCCTCTGTGCATACGGTAGTACTAAGAAGTTTGGATGTTTTCTTCTAGGTACTAGGAAACCACATAATGGTATTAAAGGAAGAACTGAAATGATATCATTTTTTAAATGATTGATTATACTGAGTGTTATGGCTTCTATCTAGATGTCCCCTCAAAGCCTCAAGTGGTCATAGATGGATTAGGGTGTACAAATGTGGATTAATGGTGTGATACTGGGATTAAGGGTATGGATAATGGAAGCCCATCCTGGATATAGGTGCACCAATCAATAGGTTTGTAGTCTGGATGGAATATAAAGGGACAGAAAGAAGGCAGGCTGCTACTACTGCTACTGCTGCTGCTGCTGCCTTCTACTTGCCACACCATGGACCATTTCTGCTCTGCGATGCCCCTCTGCCATGCCACCCTGCCTTACAGACAGCCTACTGTGGACTGAAACCTCTACATACTGTGAGCTGAAATAAACCTTTCTTCTTTTTACCTGGATATTTTGTCTCAGCAATGAGAAAAGACTAAGACACAGAGGAACAGTGGTTGGAGAAGAAAAGACTACAGGAAAAGAAAACGCTAAAGTTATAATTTAAATAGTCAAGGCAAGAGACCAGGGAAAACACCAAACAATAATAATGGTAGAAATGGGACCAGAGTTCCAAAATGTCTAGAAGAAGCAAAATATAAAACTGTGACTAAATGACAGGGATTACAAATATTGGTCATATTTTAAATTCTCAATATGAAACTAACAAAACAACTTTTTAATCCCATAGAATTTTTAAATATTTTCATCAATACTTTGCAACCATTTGCCAGTAATTGTGTATATGGTTAGAAAATAATTTTATAACATTTTATATTAAAAAGTAGGATAATCAAGTTAATGAATACACTGCCAGGGGTAACAATACCTATGTTACCTTCCCAGTACCTAATTTGTAAAATAGAGAACAAATAAAACCATTAGTGGAATAAAAATACTTTCAGAGAAGAGATAGGCATTTCATCATAAATGCTGATATTATAACCTATATAAGATTACTATGCATAATCAAATAAAATCTTGAATTTTCTCTTACTTTTTAAAAAATAATTTGTTAGCAATGAAAAGGTTACTAAGATAAATTCTTTCTAAATGTCCTCAGTAAGTTTAACACTAAGTGAATAACTTTGTCCATATTAGTTCTAAAAACAACTAAAATATAATTGCCTTGCTTAAGTTAATTTAAGAACACTTATTTTAGAATGTAAATGACACATGTTCATCCATACTTGAGATACCTTTATTAAACTTCAGTAGGTTTTCACCCTTTGACCCTAAAATACCAAATAATTTAAGAAGAATAAAGCAGGCAGCTGTGAGCACAGATGTTCTACTGACTGAAAATTCTTGCAGCCTAACACGGTCTTTCAAGTTCCACACTGATTTCATGCCTTAGACCAGATACATTCACACACATTTTTGTTGTTTTTCAATCTTTACACTAGTTTTGAGGATGGTTTTTCAAATAGTTAAAAATGTGCTATTTCCTACATCACATGACCCATAAATGAGATAAATAACTCTAAATTCAGCACGTTTTATATTACTAAGATTGCAAATACATTGACATGCACAGTAATATAACAGTAAAAATTCAAGACTAAAGGAAATTTCAACCGGAAAAGTAACAAATTATATGTAAGTCACCAGAAGATCTCTCTTTTGAGCTTAAGAAATGCTCCAGGGTCCTGATACCTAAGATGAGGTCACCATGGGGCCCTAAACTGGCCCATCTGTATTGAAAGTTTGTAGTCATCTAGCTTATTCTAGGGCTCTCCAGAACCGCTTAGAGCAGAGCTTCCAGACTATCTCTCAACAGATAATAGAAAGTCTCAGGAAAACATTTCTTTCCACAATGTAGCGATGTCTCTGAGCATAGGGCCACTCTGTGGCTCTGTTTCAGGCTCTGCTTTGTAGTTTAAACTACTCTTTGGGGAATTAATCATCAATATTGTAAAAAACACAGATGGGGCCCTGCAGGATAGAAGAAGCTGAGTCAATGGACAAGTTAATAAGCTAAAAAATATGGGCTGATCCAGATGCCCAGTATACTCACAGGCAGAGCTTCCTTCAGTAATAAGACCTGGGAAAAATCTGGTCTACCTAATCTTTCCCAAGGCTACATGTTTAACCAATACAACAACAGAAAATCAGGAAAAGAGATTAAACATCTTTCTTTTCATGGTAAAAATAAGGCCAGAAAAGGAAGAATAAAAATAATATCCTCCTAGCATCTGTATAGAGAGTAAAATAATTTCGAATACTCTATTTCACATCAAAGTCTACCAAAGGATTAATATAAAGAAACAAAAAGTACACTGTAAGTGTTGCCTTCATAATAATAACTTACAGGGAAACAATATGATTGCTTTTAACTCGTGTTATGTATGCTGAAGTTACCAACCAACATCCAGGGAAATCATTATGAAGAGAGTGAAATGGAGCTGCAAGTCCTAATGATTGAATAAAGAGAGAAGGTAAGGCAACAGGATGTCCCTACTCATGGATTCTTTCTCTTTCATCACAACCCGAACTCAGCAGGTTGAGCTAAACCTTTAATGACACATTTCACCCCCAATTTATCTAAACAAGAAATCACCATAACATACACTGGAAAATGCATTTGGGTTATTGCCACTATATTTGCTGATTGATTGATCACAATGATTATATATGCTGTGACTCAGTTTTTCAGTAAATAGGAACTATTTTATTACCAAATACTTTGCTGTGGCAAGGCATAGCAAAAGGAACTCCCTACTTGTGCAGAATTTATAAGCAATGATAGATCTGGTTTTAAATTAATCTGGCTTTTTATTATCAAAGTTTTCCAGTCATTCTAAACAATGTCAATGATAAATACTTTTCTCCTACAAAACTTTCTGTTACTATGAGTCTGAATGATCATGCAGATCACAGCTGAGTTTTAAAAACATATATGTTACAAAATAACACATTTTTATTATTTTTCCTTTAATAATGTTACCTAAACATTCATTTATTTTTTTTATTTTTTTAAATTTATATATTAATTGGTACATTTTAGGTATACAATACATTAACATTTATCATTGGGTGTTTATACCTGAACATGATGTATCTTAGTTCTAGAATCCTCAGTCATTCATTCAGCCTCTGACTCATGCAGACATGGCTGTACATTTTCATTATGAGAATGAGTTCAGAATGGTCTTGAGTCTTCAAGCTCTGTCTGGGCACGGTTTCCCACCCTTGTGGACCACGTATTCCTCAAACAGTAGATTTGAAATAAACCACCATGATGCAAAGGATGAAACCCAGCACCTGAGCTACTTCAATTCTGTCATTCTATGAGGCCACTTAAAAATTTTGTCTTTGTTTTAAATTTCTGGAATACATAGTACAATATGATTTTTATGAATTTCTTCCAAAAGTGTATTTGTGATTTTTCTAGTTTTATAGAAAACTTTTAAAGCCTTTAAAATAAAAACCTTAGGAGCTGCTCAGTCCAAGACCCTGGAATGCACAGAACAAGAGGGACGAACCAAGGACATAGCCCCAGGCTGAGGGCCTGGAAGCTCCCTGCAAAGTCCGTGGTGGGAGTTTGTGCTGAAAGACTGAAGAAGCTGGAGTCCACGTTCACAAGCAATGGCAGCAACAGAACACACACCCATTCAGCCAGAACTGAACTTGCAAGCAAGGCCAGCTCCTTTCTTTGTCCCCTTTTTATTCCATCCAGGCCACAAGGCTATCAGGTGATGCTACCCACAATCTGGACAGACCATCCCCTCTCAGTTTGCTGTCCTACGTACAGACTGGCAACACATTCAAAAGTGTGCTCACTAATCTAGGCATCCAGCCCAATTAATAGTCAAGATTAAGTATTGCAGCATCACAAGATTATAAGATGTGTTCTACATTTGAATAAGTTTGGGAAATGCTGGCTTCCTTTCACTATGATTCTCAGAGGATGTTCCACCTCCATGGCACTCAATCCATTTTACCTTTCTCTGTCTCTGTTTCTCTCTATCTCTCTTCCTTACATGATAGACTTTAATTTTCATTATGTTTGTTGTCTGTTTGCTCACTCACTGTAATGTATACTGTAGAAGTTAGAGAAATGGATCTGTTTTTATTTCCAGTGTACCTCAGGCAGCTGGGAAAACACATGGGGAAAAGCATTTGGCTTATTCAAGGGACAGAAAGGAGGACAGTATGTCTGAATAGAACAAGCTGAGGAGGGTGGAAGAGTAGGAGATGATCTCAAAGAGATATCCAGGGCTACCTTGTGCAAAGTCTTGGCAGAAGAGGCCCTGGACTTTATTCTAAATGAGGGGGAAACCACCTGACTGCTTTATCCAAGTGACCGACGTGATCTGGTGGATATTTTACTGAAGAGTACTCTGGCTGCTATGTGGACACGAATAAGAGCAGAAGCATACATAGTTTAGAAGCTAAGATCATAGCTTGGGTCAAGGTGGTGGCAATAAACATGAAAAGAACCAGAGAAAGTGAAAATATGCTTTCAACATCACAATGGACTCTGTGTGGGGGAATGAGATGAAAAGGGAAATTGTTAATGATTTCTAGATGTGAGCCTCAGGAAAGGGGGTGGGTGATGGTATCACCTATGGGATGAGGAAGATAGTTTGAAGAAGGGTTCATTGTGAAAACCAATCAGGACTTCTAGTTTGTAAGCTTTAAACCTGAGTTGTCTATGGCACATGCAAATGGACAAGCCCAACAAAGAGTTGGTGGTACAGTCCTAGTTCTCAGTTTATAGATAAGACTCGAGATGTTTACTTTTAAATGATTAGCATTTAAATCACTGAGGCCAAAGGAAATCACCGGGGAAAGGGTCTGAATGATGATGAGTTCCGAGTAGTAAAGTAAGATGAGTACGAAGGGATTTATTAGATTTGTCAGTTTGCTTGTTATTGGTCCTTGGCAAAATAAATAGAGGCAGAAAGGGAGGAGAAGAACAAGAGAGGGAAGGTGAGGAAGTTCTCAAAACATGGTAGAAACTGAAACTGGATTGCAGTAGGTTGATTGTGTGGGAGAAGAATAGAGAGAATGAGTTAAGACAAAACTTTTATGCAACATGAAATAATATCTTTAGAAGAATGGACAAAGAATAGGTTTTTTGAATGAATCACGTAACAGTGTATCAAATACTGATGAGAACAATGCACTAGAAAAGAAGGAAAAAAGCATATAAAATATAGGTGAAAATAGTCCTCTAGAAAGAGAGAAATTTATGTTACCAACACTTTAGAAACAAAGGTCTGGGACAGTTGTGAGAGAGTGGATCTGACACTGAAGTGAAAGTACTGCACCCTGGAAGGCTTACAGGAAGAGAAGGTACCGATGGATACACATTCGTCCCCAAAGATGGGCTATCACTATGGAGATAAGAGGAACAAAATCTCCTGCGTTGTTGCTTCTATTTTCTCAGTAAAGTGTGAACCGTGCTCTGGCTGAAAACTGGAGAGGCAGTGTGCGGAGATGGGACTCAGGTTACAGGGCAGGAAAGAGGGCAGCAGAGAGACAGCCCCAAAGCCTGAACAAAGCCATAGGCCATGAGAGGGCCATAGAGGTTAATACCACAGCAGTGCAGTGATTAGCTGTGTTCTAGAAAGGACTGTGGGTGTGGGGATGATGGAGTGTGGACCGGTTAAAACACAATAATTTATGGTTGAAAATAGCTAGCAATAAAACACTCCAGGGAAGAGTTGTTGTTGTTATTGTTGTTAATTCTTTTATAGGTACATTTTAGGTATACATTTATCATTGGGTGCTTGTACCTGTACATGATGTATCTTGGTTCTTATTTTTTCCCCATTACCTGTGTGCCCTTCACCCCCTCCACCCTTCCCTATTTACATAGATTTCATTTCCATTTTTTTTCTTTTCTCATTATTTTTCCTTTCCCTTCTTCCCTTTCCCCTTCCCCTCCCACCACCCCTACACCTTTGGACCTTTTCTTATTTCAAATTATCAATTATTCGTTTTAATCATTTTAATTCTTGTTTACACTATCAGTTTCTCACACTAGAGAAACTATTCGGTATTTACACGTGTGTCCTATTTATTTCACTTAAGAGTATGGCCTCAATATGCATCCACTTAGCTATAAATGTCTCTAGTTTCTCTTTCTTTATGGTTGAGTAGTACTCCATTTTATAAGAAAACCACATCTTCTTTATCCAGTCTCCAGTTGATGGGCACTTGGGCTGTTTCCAAGCTTTAGCTATTACAAACTGTGCCGCTATAAACATGAGTGCACAAATATCACTGTGGTATGTGTTGTTGTTTGAGACAAGTTCTCGCTATGTAGTTCAGGCTGGCCTGGAACTGACTATGTACCCCAGGCTGGCTTTGAACTCATGGTGATCCTCCTGCCTCAGCCTCCTGAGTGGTAGGATTACAGGCATGTACCACCTCGCCCAGCTGAAGGGAAGATTTACTGAAGGTATGTGAGGTGAAAATTGACAGAGCTAGAAAATAAAAATTTAGGAAATGTGTGTGTGCTTATTAACCCATCTTCTTCACTCAAATTTTATATACAGTAGTTTATTTATTGCTTTGTCCCAGTGCCCAGGAAATTTTCAAGGAATATTTATGGAGTGAATGAGTTTATAAATAGTAGGCTTCTGGTAAGTGTTCGTTTAATCAAATTTCCCTAGGCACAAGGTAAATACTTTCCTATGAATAACAAAATCATATTTTTGTTTTCTCTGATACTTTTCAGTCCATTATAATGTTTTCTGATGGAATCACTCATTTTAATACTTTCAATTTTTATCTCAAATATTTCATTCCTCGTTCTAAACAATTATTTATGAGGCAAATCACAACAACCTCATGTAACAAAATACAAAATTGAAACATAATATTCTACTAAATGAAATTATGTCTTTATTTGTGATTTTTGTCTCCTTCTACCAAGGACTCTGCACACAGACACTCATCCTGTCCTTGACTTCTCATCTTGTCCCTACTTCCTAGAACAGTGCCGGATGCGTAGTAGCTTAAATTAGTGGATTTGTTATGGAGAGGGAAAAAAAATGAGAGAATTTGTATAGAACATAGAGATCCATAACTTTGAGAAGTAGATGGGTAGTGATAATTTAGAAAAAAGAATCAGTTTGAGAGAGAAAATAATAAATAAGATTTGTGATACACCTGTGATATAAATGTATAACACATTAGCACGTTTTATAAAGTTAAAAGTACTTAAAGTAGGTTGTCTGGCTTTTCTGCCCCCATCATTGTTCAGCATAGTTAATACCCTTCACACCAGGCACATTGGGAATAATGCACTTTGAAAAGGAAAAGAAATGAGGGGTGGACCACCCTCTGTCTTCTGTCTCTGACACAAGGTAAGAGGTGACCCCAGCTCTCCCTGAGCATTCCTCTTGGGGATGGAAATGACTGGACATCCTATGATGTTAATGCTGCTTTGGGACCACAGGTGAGCCTCTTGGGGCCCCGAATGTTTTTCACACAAGTGCAGAGGGGAGCTGTGTTCTCAGGGAGCAATGGCACTGGGTACTGCAGCAGCCCCAGCTCTGCCCAGAGCTTGGCTCCCTGTGTTGCTCCCACACACCCCAACCTGTGTCCACCAGCGCCAGCCCTGTCCGTACCAGTCCACCCTCTGCTGCTGCAGAAGTTGGAGCTTAAATCCCCTCGGCTTCTTTCAGCTAAGACCTAGGAATCGCAGCAAGGAGATGTAACTATTCCAACCATTTGCTTCTATCAGGAGCAGGGCTTCAAATAACATCCTTCCTTAGTTATTAAAGCATTCTCATAACCAGTGCTGATCAATACATGATTTTTCTATTCCTGGTACATCAATATTAAATCTAATCACCATCAGTGAGACTTTCCATCCTTTTCAAAGGGAGATAAATTATCATAACCCTGAGTTGCAGAAAATCACCTCTGCAACTGTACAATTTATATCTGTTTTTCCTAATACTCCTCAAATAAAACACTATGACAAAACAAACAATAATATAATCCTCACTGGGTTCCAGGCTCTGTTCTAATCACCAAACATGTACTAAATCCTAGAATCCTCATTTTAAAACTACAAAGTGGGTACTCTCCTTACCCATACTTTACGACATGAAACTGAGGCTAAGTACCTTTCCCAGTGGCTCAGCCCATGGGCAAGCCTGGGTGTGAAGCCAGGCACTGCGGCTCCAAAAACAGAAATGTGCAAAAGGAAGATGATATTTTAAAGGTGAGAAAAATTTTAATAAAATATTTCCCAAGAAAACTTTGCATAGAAATATAAAAGAATAAGACCATCTTTAAAGTCACCAACACAGAGATATGAAAATATCAGTACTTAAATATTATGCTTCAATAACATAGTCATAACTTGCAAATATAAGAGATGCTCTCAAGTTAGCATTTTCTAGGATAGTTAAAGACTCCACCCCAAACTATTTAAATTTATTTCTTTTTAATTTCCCTGAAAAAATATAGGTAACTAGAGTTATACAGAGGGCAGTACAATAATGAAAAATTACTCTAAAAAAAACTGAGATTTTCCTATATTCTCTTAAACATTTTTGTCAAACATTCAGAAGATGAAATTACAGTAATCTGTTAGTGTTAAAAATACAATAACTTATATATTGAAATATAAGTCTCACCACTGGACCACAGAAACAGGCCTACCCCATTAAATTTGGGGTTTTTGTTGTTGTTTATTTTTCTTTTTTTTTCTTTTGGTACTGGGAATTGAACTCAGGACCTTGTGCTTGCTAGCCAAGAGCGGTCCCACTGAACTACACCCTCATCCCCCCAGATATGGTTTTTATACAATTCAGGCTGAAGAACATCAGGCAGATAATACATGAATATAATACGTAAACCAAAGTAGAAATTCCAGGTATCAAAAACAGCATAGGTGTTTATACACAAGATATAACAATTTAAAAAGCTTTACCAGAGCAAATCAGATCCAAGAAATGGAGATTAATATCAAAGACTAGCTAGGTAAGTGTAACAAAGGACTCCAAAATGAAATCCAAAATATGCAGTGCCTAAAATCACACTTCCATGTTCCCCTGTGACATTTGAAAATACTAAACATTTTGAACAATGTACAAGATCATATCTGCTAGCTTATAGTATAATTTAAACATTTCTTCTGGTAGTCAAACCACCTACAAAAGCAATTCTGTACCTTAATAGTGTTGTTGGAAGTCAAGAAAGAGACTCTCAAGTGCTTTCAGAGCAGTACAATACAATTGCAATTTACATATGATCTCTGCATGGAGACCGACCTGGGTCTGTATGCTTAGCACCATCTCCTTTTGGCTGCTCACTGTCACCTTTTCACACTGAACATGGAGTTTACTTGTTGCTCAGTTTAAAAATACTCTCACAGAAAAAGCACTGCAAACCCATGTGAGTGAGAGTTCGTGCTTCGTGGAAATGTAGGCTGGAAGTAATCCAGGAGCGGATTAATCATCCAAATCGGCTTCCATACAGATAAAGAAGCGCCCGTGATCCGCATGTGGCCTGGCGTAGCGGGAGGGCCGCGGTGCAGGAGCCAGTACCCAGCAGGAGCTGTGGAGGCTGCAGGCTCCTGCCTGATGAGGCCTTCCCAGCAGGTCACCGCTGCTGTCTGGGCATCGGCTCTGCCCTGCTCCTCAGCCAGGCCAACTCCCGAGTAGAAAGACAAACAGCCACCTCTTCCCCCTCAAACAAATGTGACTGCCCTGCCAGATGGGAGGCCTCACAGCTTGCAAATTTCCCCCAGATTTTCTTCTTCCTCCCCTCCAAGAATTTACGGACTCCATTTCCGGAACTGTTTCATCTTGGTTCCCCTCTCTTGCGGAGGTGATAATAATACAGCTAATATTCATCGGGTGCCAACTACACACAGGGTATTTGCGTACCCCCTAACATTTTATTAACCTGTTAAATTCTCCCACAGCTCCATCAATAGCTGTCATTATCATGCCATGTTGCAGATGAGGACACTGAAGCCAGAGGAACTAAGGAAGTTGACCAAAGTCCCTCATTAGCTGACCTCCGGGCCTCTCTCCCTGTCCACTGTGCTTTCCTCGGTTAGGAGCGGAGTGTGTTCCTCCAGCTCTTGCTCATCTGGGTGTCTGAGGCCTTGTCTCTACTTGACGCCTGTCACTCACCCGAGATGCAGAGAGAGATGCTTTGTGCAGGTAGAAGAGGGTGAGAGTGGAATTGGGACTCACCCGTGCCCCTGATGGGAATGAAGACAACATGCCGGTGCCTTACGCCACACTGCCTGCACCCAAGTGACAAGTAATTTAATCCCAGGAAGCCGTTGAATCCTCACATCCAATGGCAGGTGGCACTGTCCAAGTTTAACAATAAAGAAACTCAGATCCAAAGTGTTTAAGTCACTTACCCAAGGAGTCACAGAATAAGTAAGTGGCAGAGTTAGGAATGCAAGCTCACTTTTCTCCCATGGCTTTTCCTGTACTCTGGGAGCCTTGGAACTCACTGGAGCCGCAGCCCTGAAAAGTCTGCACCGCTCGTGGCCACTGCACAGGGGGACAGCAGAAGCAGCGACTGTGACGACGGTGCTAGACTAGAAGAACCCGCAGAAACGGCTACAAAAGGCAGGCAAAGGGAGAGGGCAGGACAGCAAAGCCAGAAGTGAGAGCCCAGCGGCGCTGGTGATGGTGGGGGGACCACAGTGTGGGAAGCGGGTGCTCAGCTCCGTCGGGGGAAGCCAGAGGTCGTAACCACCCGGGCCCTGTGCATCATCCACTGGCTGCCCAGACAAACCTGGCCTGGGAAGCAACTATTGCAGGCTCAGCAGTGACTGAACGCTGCCATTGCTTCCCTGTCTACTCTCTTCCTCATCCTGCTTCTGCCCAGAGCCGTTTTCCAGGAGCCATCCCAGGGGCGGGGTCTCCCAAAATCTTCCTGCCATTTCTAATCCATCCGTGGAGGGTAGCCCGGATCGTGTCACTTCCCCACTGACAACACTGATGATCGTCCAAAATCCTCAGCAAAGTCTTTTGCTTCTAACCCTGCCTCTAGATGTTATTTTAAGCCTTCGCCCTTCTGTACTTCTTTTCCTCTTCCCCCACTTAACGGTAGAGAACACGCAATCAAGCACTGATTTCAACAGTTTTCTTTTATGGAGTCCCTCAGTGACTTCATTAAAAGTCACATACCCTTTTCTGATACTTAGATGGATGATATTATGGGCTGGGTGAGTCCTCCCAAAATTCGTATGGTGAGGCGCTCACTCCTGATTTATTAGGAGGGTAGGGCTCTGAGAGGTCTAGATGTGGTCAGGAAGGTAGGGCCCCCAAAATGGGATCAGTGCCCTTCAGGAAGAAGCTGGCTGCAGCAAGACTTCCAGAGCTGCTCCAGAAAGTGGCCAGAATGATGGAATGGGTGTGTTCAAAGTGAGGGGGAGGATTCTGAGGGAGACTCATGGCAATGTGTCTTTTCATATTCCCAGCTACTAAGGAGGCTGAAGCAGAGGAGTTGTGAGTTCGAGGTCAGCTTCACCAATGCAAGAAGGCTCTATTTCAAAATAAAAAGAAGACGAAGAGACAACAGTGCTTCCTTTCTCCTCTGCCACTGAGGACACGGCACAGGAAGGCACCATCCCCTGCAAGCCAGGACAAGGCCTTGACCAAGAGCTGACCATGCTGGTACCTGGTCTTGAACTTCCAGCCACCAGAAGTGAATTTAAGACACTCTGCCTGTGGTATTTTTGTTACAGCAGCCTGAGCTGACTAAGATAGACAGACACAGAGATACACAGATAGATAATAGATGATAAACAGACACATAGATACATGGTATTCTCAGAGCTGGGACAGTGTAAAACATAGTTTTTAATGCAAAGAGAGGAAGGGAGAAAAGGAGCAGAAAAAGAAGAAGAAAGGAGAGAAACAACATTTTCGCTAAGGCTTGACAGCTTCGTGATCTTAAAAATTGTAATCAAAAATAAATTCATATAACAGTATCTATGCAAAGATGTCTCCAGTGATCTTGTTTGGTAGATGTGGCTTCATCAGAAAAGACCAAAACCACCTCATAAACCTGGCAATCTTTTGATTGATACTTTTTTGTGACAATAAAGACAATGTTATCCTTAGTATGTGCCAGGTACTATATTATGCACATTATAAAGGCCTCTTTAACCTCACAACGAGTACATGAGTTACGTGAGGTTAGTCCCACCGTATTGATTAAGACATTAAAGCAAGTTTACACAGAGCTAGTGCAAGACTGTAAGTGGTGAGAGAGCAAGGCAGAGCAGATGCTTGTTCATCAAACCCTGAGTTCATCCACTTCATCACTTTGATTTCCAGTCTTCCTAGACTTAGTCTCGGAAAATGCTTAACCCCGTTTCTGTTTTCTAGATGCCACACCTTTCTGTCCTCTCCTTTCCTCTGCCAGCAAGTCACATATTAATGATACCACTCCGAGCATTTCTTCACTTTGAGCCTCACTTCACAATATGCTGCATTGGGGGTCTAACTAGTATATGTTTTTCAGAAAAGTCTAAACCACAAAAGTCACATTTTCTCAAGCATCACAATAAATTAAAGAATTAGAGCATGTTTTCATATAGAAAAATATCAAAACTCCATATATTAATAATAAACATATCCTTTATATGTACAGTAAGGAATAAAATAAAGAGAAAGAGAGAAGTGAATATTATTAGGCAGATATCATGTATCATTCACTGATTCATTTATTCCACACTTATTATCTTTGATAGCTAGATTAGATGCCATGGATTACTAATGGGAAGAACAGGGGAAAAACTGTCAGGGACCCATAGCAGAAAGAAAGAACTTTTAAAAAATCTAACCTCTTCTCCCAATCTCTAAGATTTCCCAGAGTTTTTAACCAGGATGTACATATCGGAGGGCACTGATAAATCATTTGTTTCCCAGTATTTACACAGTGATAAAAGCTCCTTCTGAACTAAGTGGAGCACTGTTCTGAATGACCTCATGCACTTTATCGACCAGTTCAGAGCATAGCTTTCTCAGAATTATTGTATTTGTTGAAAAGCATCTTCGGAGTCTTTGAAAAAAAGGATAATAGCAACCACTGCCTAATTCCCTGAGTAACAGAGTTAGGAGTTACATCGTTACATGAGTCCGTTGACATCATGCTCTTCTCTGTTATCGTGGTAGAATATACGGAGTAATGGAGATGGCCTCATTCATTCTGGAAAAACTCTAAATTTTAATATCCCCCCTTTGCCATAGTAAGAAAGCAGGATTCATAGATGTCCCATAACATGCCCAGGATGAACAGTGTAATATTATAATGTTTAACTTCCATCTGTCCTCAGTCATCTGTAGGACTTTGACAAGTCCCTGAACCCCAAGTGCAACCAGCAGAAGGACAGATAGTTGAGTGAAGCTCCATAGCCTGAAATGCTGACACACACAGAGTCAAGGGAGTTTCTGTTATATCTAGGAATTCACTCAAAGAACACACCTTCCATTTCCTCTCTTTCATTTGATATCTTTAATAATTGAAATCCAATGTAAGATTTCTCCAAATCCTATAGGACCTAACTTCCTTAATTTTTGTTCCAAATATTAAGGAGAGTGTTAAATAATTTACCAAAGGCATACAGAAGTATAATTACTGGAAACCTCTGCTCTGAGAGAGGCACCATTTGGATTTGGAATTTATCATGATCAAAGTGTATCTTCCGAGATCCACTAGTGATTCCCAGCTGCAAAAAAGCAAAAAAAAAGAAACATGAATTATAATTTGTGCCATTTAGGATCTGAGGACAACAGCCACTTTCAATGCATAAAGAACTGTCTCTACTATGCATAAAATGAGGGACAGTACAGTGGTGCCTCCACTCACGAACTTCATTCATTCCACCATTCTGGAGAAGGTACCCCAGTCTTGTTTGTCCCCCAAGGGAGAATTCTTGAACAGAAACAAATTTTTGCTGAATGTTTCTGTATGTAAACCAAATTGTTCACAAACAGAAGTGTTCATGAACTGAGGTATTCCTATACTGGGCGAGGGATCCCAGGAAGTGGATTCTCACCCACCTCTGCCACCAGCTAAGGCACCATAGTGATTGGGTGGTGACAGGAGTGCAGCTCCCGGAGGACTGGGTGTCCATTTCCTCGCTGATTACATGGAGTCCTTAATGTGCACCTTATGCGTTTGGCACGTGCTGGGCATTCACAAGTGCTTAGAGAAGCCACTAAGTCTAATCAAGAAGAAGGAAGATACATATAGACTGCAAGGAAAACCTTGTGAATCGAGCCACCAAAGAATGTTCCTTAGTAAATTTCAGACAAAGCATGGCGAACTACTAAAGGTTTACTACAGATTTTTCCAATATTTAGAGCTAATTTCTTCAATTAAATTAATGAATGGTGTCAAGGTAATAGAATTGCTGTTTGGTTTTTAATTAAACACTCACGAGCAAAGCATAATTCACAGAGACAGAAATTGCAATACATTGAATTCTTCTATTCCTTGTTATGGCAGAAAGGAATCCTTTCTTACACAATTTATCACCCAGATATAATTTAGAATAGTGTTGTAGACAGAGTCAAGAATTTTAATAATGTGGACAGTGTCATTGTCAGCTTTTCACCACTGTAATGAAATATTAAAGTTAGGCTAACTTTGTAAAGTAGAGAGGTTTACTCCACATGAAGCATGAAGGCTGAGAGCCAATAGTGGGCTTTGGTGAGTACCCATGCCAGCGGGCAGAGAGAGCCCTACTCCCTGCCAGACTGATGCACTCTGGAGTCACCTTCTCATGGGAACCGTCATCCGTCATGCAAGAACTACCTGCATCCCCTCAGGAGCACGTCCCCCAGGACCCAAGGACTTCCCTCCAGCCCGCATCTGCCCAGTGCACCACTGCACACCGAGTCTCAGCACACTTCGAGTCCCACCCTTTGGCTTCTCTGGACAACACTGAGTGAAGAGGAACTGTCCTGAGCCACACATAAAATATATAAAGTAGTCCGGGCAGGGTGGTGCACACCTGTAATCCCAGCACTTGGGAGGCTGACACAGGAGGATTTTGAGTTCAAGGCCAGCATGGGAGGCTACACAGAATCAATCTCTCTCTCTCTCTCTCTCTCTCTCTCTCTCTCTCTCTCTCTCTCTCTCTCCGTGATTGAAGTAACAAAATTTCCTCTTTTTTATATTTTAACTTACTTTACGAAATAATACAGCAAGCCTAAGTTTAATAATTAAATGCAAAATCTTATGTGTCTGCTCAATAACAATGCATGCCTGTCTTCATGGGCACACACAACCTATGTAGATAGGTTGAAATATTATCATACCAGTAACCACTGTGTTTTACACCAAGTGCTGCAAGCACATGTAATTTCCGATCTGTGCAGATCTCCATTATTTGGGAGCGGTGGGGGGCTGAGACAGAGTCTCACTTTGTAGTTCAGAGTGGCCTTGAACTCACTGAGGGCAATCCTCCTACCTCAGCCTCCCAAGTGCTGGGAATACAAGCATGAATCACCACACCTGGCCCTTCAGCTCTCAGTTTGACCAACTGTGTGTGACAGGCATGGAGGCTGAGTTAGCCTGCATTGTGCCCTTCCCTATACTGCGTTCTCTTCTTGCTTCTGCAGCTTATGCTTGAGCACCATGAATTGAATCATGAAAAGGATAGTTAAATCCATGTGATGTCAAAAATTTAGGATCTCGAGGGGCCACTTCACTAGCTGTCCAGAGCCCCTGGTGGCCCGTGGGCCATGGGTTGACACATGTGCTTTAACACATGGTTCCCTGGGAGACTCTCAAAGCAGACCAAGTACACCAGATGGTATCTCCCTGAAATACTGAAGGAAAAGGAACAGTTTGTTAATTCGTACATTCACTCGGTCACTCAACAAGTACAATAGCACTTGAATATTTAATATGCTCTCGCACCTTGGAACACAGGGCTGTGAGATTTATCCTGGGAAGTGGTAAAAGTGGCGTCAGTACCATGGAGAGCAGCTGGCAAATCATCAGCCTGTGAACTGTGAGGTTGAATCTAAAGCTCAGAGACCAGCATCTTCAAAAGCACATCACCAAAATCTCCAGAATTCCCCAAATCCCTCCACTTAAGCACTGCTGTGTTCCCTCCTGAGCTTTGTCTTATTAAAGTGGAAACATGCCTTCCTGAGGTTCAAGTTCACAAAGTGCCAGAAGCTGCAGGTGACGGTGAGAAATCAAAAGATGTTCAGTCCTGGAGAGGTGTCCAAGCTGCGTGGTCCAGCTACCCACCTCCCACACTCGCCACATCTGTCCAAGTGTTCTCTCCCCATCCATCCCTTCGGACACCAAAAAGAAGAAATGTCCACCGCTGCTCATTTTACAGAGAACAATGCTGTCTGGCCCATCACCTTGATTTTAAGAGCTCTTTAACATTTCCCTTTAACATAAAACCACTCGAGTTGTTTTTGATCTTACACCCCTGTGATGCGCAGCACACCAACTTCCCCTTTCCCTACAATCAACTTGTTCATGTATCGCTAATGAATGTGCTCCCAGAATTTCATGACACATTCTTGAAGCAGCTGAAAAAGAACTAATTTACATGAAATCTGTCTGCTGCTTCTTGAATTATCTTCTGTATTTCTTTGCATCGCATCATTAGTTCTTAGATATTCCTGTTTTTCTCTGTAGACTCTCATTCTTGGGACAATTCTTTAAGTTATGACATTTCACAGTCCCATCTTCAGCACTCTTGTATTTATAATTCACACTTCCGCAGCTTCAGCTGACATCACTTGCTGATAACTTCTCCTCTTAAGGGAATACTCAGCCACCAGCTCTGAGATGCTCTCTTCTCATCATAGCCATGGTCAGCTCTTAAATTCAGTTTCTTTTCACTAGGTAAGAAATATTTCAAAAGTCCAAGGGACACCTATCAGCTAAAAAACCAAGGAAGGGTTTTTTACATTAATTTTTATGATTTATGTCTTTATTATTTAGGATATTTTTGAGTTATTATTACTTATTTTATGACTAATATTAAATAATTAACAACTATTATCAACCTTGGCTTCTCAGTGCTGCATTAAAAGCATTTCAAAAATCTAAAGAGGGGTCTGGGGCCCAGTTCTTGGTTTCTAAACATGCTTCTCCCATAACAGGGGCCAGGACTCCTAAGAAAAATGGCTGAATCTGGATAAAAATGGATCTAGAGCATCTTGTGGTGCTAGAAAGTAAAGAAGTCTTTTCAAAAACTGAAAGGATGCAGTGGTGGTGGCCCCAAGGCATGCGTGTTATTTGTTTTTCTTTTAAAACAAACTATGTTAATGTATGAGTTGTTTTTTCTAAACTAAAACCTCAGTATCCAGGTTTAATTGCAGTACGGGTACTTCGAGATAAATAAGCGAGTCTGGGGTTGCAGTTTGGCAGTTGGTCCCTAAAAGGTTCGCCATCCCTTGCAGGGTGTGTCAAAAAGACACAGGAGCAAATTTGAAAGAATATCCAATAACTAACACTGGAACAATTATAGCAATAAACAATAGACTTTAAAAAAAGAATCAATGAAAAAAGAAAAGAAGGAAGGAAGAACAGTGTCACCATTGAGGCATTTAGGGGGACAGACCCAGAGTGTCCCCAGCGACTGCTGGTGGACCTGTAATACTTGCCTCCTGGTGGTCACCGCCAGCCTAGACAGGAACTGGTCACCTTTGGCAAGCTAATGCCTGTTTCAGGATTGGTTCTGACATCAGCTGGTGTCCATTTTGCCCCATCTATTTTTCCTCAAGGAAAAAGAGATCAATCTGTCCTTCAGCCCCCTAAGAGGTGTGAGAATTTATACCACCTCTGGGATAAGAACTAAAACATTAGCTATTCTAGGAAAATTCCACACTTCTTCCCTCATCAGACTTCTTTACCTTGTTATACAAGACAGCTGGAAAATAAGGTGAGAGCCACCTGGCACGGAGAAAGAAGAGTGGGCAACTTAGACCATGCCACGAAGGTCAGAGAGCTTCTCAGTCAAGAAGCTCAGAACCTGGACATCTTGGTTCCCAGACCTGCATTGGATGGAGTGTTGGCCTCTTGAGGAGCAATGTGTGATGTTCTGAGGAAAGAACTTATACTTACCTCCCTACAGACCTCTCTGAGATCACTAATGTTACCAAAAAGATCTGGGAAGTAAACACAGAGCAATGATGCTGCATCTGTAAGTGTGCAGGAAAACAACTTCTCGCCTTAGTGGATCACCGTGTCTCACCTAATACTTCACTTGACAAACCAAGCTTGAAGTCTGCACTCTCAAGTGCTTAGTAACCATTACACATAAATTTCTGAAAAAAAATAATATGCAAGAAGCTTGTCTATTTTGCTACTATTTGCTGTCAAATTCCCGAGACCCACACGGCCCTGGCCCACAAGGCTGGGTACCAAGGGTCTGTGCTGTGACTTAGACTCCAGCACATGACGTTTCCAAAGGCTCAGGTAATCTCCAGACTGATCATTCTTTCTCAGCTCTCACACAGATGTTCC
Organism: Heterocephalus glaber; assembly: GCF_053883595.1. Taxonomy (NCBI): domain Eukaryota; kingdom Metazoa; phylum Chordata; class Mammalia; order Rodentia; family Bathyergidae; genus Heterocephalus; species Heterocephalus glaber. The sequence continues at coordinate 7,387,357 of NW_028258413.1, forward strand.
ACTCAGCTCCCACAAACACCTCCGTGCTTATGTTAATCCCCTAAGGAAGAAAACCCTGGAGGTCAGAGCCAGCAAGGCACAGGCTGTGGGTTGAGTGTGAGATCCCCACCAACTGGCAGCTCCATGAGGAGGAAGATGTCCCTGCTCAGCGTTCTGCTCTCCTTACCTGTCTAGCACACATGCCTAAAAACTGTACTGGTTCTTAAACTTGATGCTCTACAAGCATCACCCAGGTTCTGACACAAAGTGGTCTACGAAAGAACTATTGTTACCAAGCAGTGAGATGACAGCTTGAAATATTACTCTTTTTATCTTCTTTCCTATGTGCAGTCCCCAGTTGGAGGCATCACTTTGCCTTAATACAATTAGACTGTGAAGTGGGGATAAGAATGAAAAGAAATGTTAGTGTTCCCTTTTTGTTCTTACGACCATTAAACTTAAAGTGGGCTCTTGAGTCCATATCAAAACCAAAAACAGAAAACAATGTTTGTAAGTTGCAAGGACCAAGATTATTGAGACAAGAAAAGATTCTTATGAATCAAAAAGAGACCAGAAAGACACTCTAGAGCCCAGAGACCTTGCCATAAAAATAGGTTTTAAAAAAACATTCTATTCAGCCCTGGCTCTGGGAGAATCAGCTACATCTGGGAGGAGGGAGAGTTGTGTGGGATAGGAATTTGGAGGATACCTGTGGGGACGGGAATAAGATGCCAAAATCAAGACCTGAGGCTTTGAGGAGAGAAGTGGAACCGCATTGAAAGACTGCAGCTCTGTCCAGACCAGCAATGGATTAGGAAAGAGGGACCTACAGCAAGCTCAGCACCCGATCCTGCAAACAGCAGCCCCCTGAAAGGAAGCCCTCCCTTTGCTGGCTCTCCTCTTACCTTCCCCAGGAGAACAAACTTTTTTAACAGTCTAGAGCATTCATAAGCTTCCGGATTCGAAGAGTTGAATCCTAAGAGAAGAGGTACAACAATAGGGCAAGTGATAACAATTACTCTTGGACTAACAACAGTAAAACCGACCGCAGTTACATTTTATTAATGCAATAATTCCTTCTTGCCTTTTATGCCATGTCTAACCCCAGAGCCTCCATAATCTGCACTCCAGAGTCAAATTATTTCCTGTTACTCCCTCTCTCTTCTCGCAACATGAGTCATCCAATCAAATCCGATCATGGTGTCTTTCCGCCACAGGGAAGCCAACCAAAGTCCCTAACCAGGTGTATGCACCTCCTGCAGCTTCCGTGACACCTGTTCAGAGCCTGCTCACTTGCTCTGTCCTCTGCCACAAGTCTTCTGTAACAACACATTTCTGACGCACTTATCACCAAACTATATGTCGTTAAATCTTTAAGTATCTACTGCTTGGCATCAGTCTCTCTTTGGGTTTTGTGCATTTTTCTCTTTTGTTCCACAGAGTAGAAGTTCATTACAGATGGTATATATTTGTTTGTGTGTGCTACATAATGCAGTTCCAAATCCTGAGCCGCATAGTTGGTGCCAACCAAATATTTGCTGATTAACTGAGAAGATCTTCTGAACTTTGCAGCTTCATAAACCATGTTAGGCCACAGAACGTATGTTTACCTTACACTAGCTGTTTCTTTCAAAAATGTAGACATAAAATCACATCAACACACTTTTAATGAGAACAAAAAGGCACAAATGCTAAATTTCCTGAAGAAATAATCCCATCTATTTCTGCTTTGTATCAAATTGTGTTGCAATACTTTTCCACTTTTTTTCATGACCACAAAAAATCTAGCAAAAGAGTGTGAAAAATCAGCTGAAAGTGTTTTCTTATAAAACACTCCATCAGCTGTACCCTGCCTGTTTGCAATACTGATTCATCCTTTTTACTATTCTTAGCACCATAGAATCTTTAACATACTAAAATTTTCATAAAATACTAGTAAAACAAACATACAAAATATTAATAAGATAGAGTTTAATAATTAATATATGCTGTTCATGTTTCTCCCAGAGCTGTTTTCACATTGCCCTTCCGTGTCAGACGTCACTGGTTTAAGTCAACAATCAGGGAAATAAAGGAGACCACAGACCAGCTCTTCTTTCGGAGCTTTCCTTTATTTTCCTACAAGGATAACCTGTCTGTTCCGAAGTATCCTTTCCTAGCTCCCTCACATTCCCTTCCTCACATCTGCCACTCCACACATGAAGAAGATGAACGTGGTGGGCATGATTGTGGACCGGCACCTGATTCCAGGATGCCCATTCCCAGTCCTCACCTGGTTGTCCAAATCTGCCTGGTCCTAACAGCAAGAACTGTTGCCTTTGGTCAGGACTATGGGCTATGTCAGTAATGCAAATCCCCATAAAGTGGACCAAATCCAGCCAATTACTTGTAGTTTCCCAGAGGAAATCAGGAAGTCTTACATAATCTACTTATGTGAGTTGTAATGTCAGCACAACTTATGAAATAGTACATTCTACAATATACTCTTAATTTGACCATAGTAGTGCACACGTATACACACACACACACACACACACACACACACACACACACTGTGGCAACCATGGAAATGGGCGACTCATGTCTATCTTGTAAAAAGAATTTGACTTTGAGCTCCAAGGAATGCAGGTAGCCACGGCTCCCAGGTGTGAGTGCCTTCAGTATCTACCTCTGCTGGTGAGCAGAGGCCACACTGTCCCTGTGGCCCCCCAGACAATGACCAGGAGAGGACTGAGGGTGAGGGTCCTAGGATCGAATGCCACACCTCCCAGAGCAAGGACAGCAGGCCTAGTTCATTTCCTTCCTCATGGTAGGACCCACGCAGGGACGCCTGACCAGCACCAGACTACCCAGGAGATGCTGAAGGACATCGCCCTGCTGGTTTGTCCAGGACTCGGTCACATCTGCCCCACATCTGTGTCTGAGGTTGACCCGGCCCAATTCCGCTGAACCCCACACTTTCCTTTGCAGGTGTCAAGTCTGCGTTCCTGGAGGTCACCCCCAGTCAGCTTCACAAATTGCTTATTTCTTCTCAGCACTCTTCCTCAGGGGCATCCAACTGATGCATGCATCAGTATTTTACATTTTTACTCTATAATATTTGAGTTAAAACAACATTGTGTAATATACACGTGTACACACTGATACATATTTACATTTAATTGTCCCATGTGCACACAGCACAAAGCAGAATCCGCTTTTTTCAGTTATATGATTGCCTAGCTCATCTGAACCTTTAGTTAGCTACTCTTAAATTTATTGCTCTGTTTTTTGTTAGGAAAGAAATGACATAAATTCAACAAAACTAGATTACAGTGTTCAGATTTGGAGAATAACCAAATTCCTTGCATTATACAGAAGAAAGTCAGCAGAGAGTTATTGTAATCACTAGCTGTTTGTAAGAGGTATATATATATGCTAAAAAACACAGCATTATTCCTACAGATCCCTATTGGGAAAATTGTGCTTTTTGGTTCTGAGCCATGCCCACTGTTATAACTAAGATATATACTATTATGACAGTTCTATTCTCCATAAATAGCAGTTATTAAAAATGGCATACGGGAATCATGCCCTGAAAAAAGATCTTTACTAAAAAATTCCTATTTTAAATAGAATGATCACAGTAGATACTTTAAATAAGATGACCAGCATAGGTATCAGGATTTTATCCTTCAAGGGAGTCATCTCAGGGAAGTACAATTTATTCTGATGAGGCTGTTTTAATCAGGTAATTTTTTAAAATTTTGGGCATTAACTTAGCATTCAGAACATACACCACCCAAGAAAAGAGGTCACACTACTAATAGTCACACATTTTAAAATCCTCAAATAGCTACATTAGTCATAGTACTTCTTTCTTAGTAGCTTCTACGTATTTCCAAAACTGAAAGACATCCTAAAAGAACATAGATACTCCACATTCAGAGTTGAAAATATATTCTTTCCAAAACAATTCTCATAAAAGGAATTTCAGAAGCTTCAAATGAGGGAAGAACCACTGGGCTGAGCTAGTATTTCCTGACCATGAAACCTGAAAAGAACAACATGTACTGTTTTCCCTGTTTTCTAATACTCAGTTTTCTTACCTCTCAGTGATATACCATACATCTTCCGATTCTGCTCAGGGATTTCGACCAGTTTCACATTCTACTAAATATTCTCAATTAAAAAGACAAGACAAGCAGAAAAGGACTGGAACACCGAGAATGGCTCCTCCAGTCCTTCCTTGCTGGTTAGGCAGGCTCCCGGTGAGGAATCGTGGGGTCCCTAAGAGAGGTTCAGAGGACCCTGTGGCGTAGAAGACACTCCCAGGATCCAAGCTCAAAATCCCAGTCTGTTGGCCTAATCTAAACATAAGCCTGACGGCATTTTATTTTCTTTTATTTTTTTTCTGACAGCATTTTAGAGATCAGTCTTTTCCTCCTGCCAAATATTGTTAGTCCTCTTACCCTGGAGTTTGGGAGACATAGGAGATTAAAACCACCTTAACTCCTTCCTCTCCATCAAACAGCATAATTTTAAAGGTGAACAGAAAGGAAAAAAAAAAGAAAAGCAACAACTTTTGAAGTCAAGCGTGCCTGTGGTGCTACCACTTCTTGATGTATAAAGCATGGTTTTAAAAGTTGAGGGCTGGGGATGTAGCTCAGTGGTTCCGGCGCCTGCCTCGCAAGCGCAAGGTCCCGAGTTTGATCCCTGGTACAAAAAAAAAAAAGTTGACATACACCAATTGATCAAAATTATAAGGGAGAAATTCTGTGACTCCCAGTGGTCTAGTAATTGAAAATTATTCTGAATATATGAACAAAAAAATCTTCTAGTAGAAGAACCTGCGGTGTACTGTGATTCAGCACTAAAAATGTCAACATGGTACAATCAAGAAAAGAGCAAGGGAGGATCATGAATCTACCTGGGCACAGTTTGGTAATTAACCACATTTGAATAGTGGTATATAACCATATAGAAGAGAGTTTAGAAGTCAATAGTCAAATGCACTGACATTAATCCAGGTGTAATAAAACAAGGCAGCTTAGAATAAAAGACAAAGTATTAGACACGTGGGAATTTTAGTTTGGTCTACATCAAAGCTTTATCACTTACTACATGAACTTGAACGAGCCCTTTAATTTCTCAAAGCTTTCAACAAGTAAGCTATAAAAGAGGGTGATAATGACTGTACATTTGTTAGAGTTCTCTAGAGGAACAGAATCATATATTGCAAGGAGATTTATCAGGCAGGCTTACACAATCAGAGGCATTAGAGCCCACAGGGGCTGTCTGCAGACTGCAGGGTCAGAAGTCTGTAGAGAAGATGGAAACCACAGAACAAGAGGGAGAAAGGATGTGGTCTCCACCAAGTCCAAAGCTCCCTGGAGAGTCACTGGTGTGAGTCACATGGAAAGGCTGAAGAAGCTGGAGTCTGATGTCTACAAGCCATGGCAGTAACAAAAGACAAGCTACTCAGGCACAGTGGAGCTTTTCAAATCCAAGCCAAACTCCTCCTTAACCTTTCTCTCTATCCAGGCCGTGAGCCTATTGGAATGATGCCACCCACAATCAGGTTAAATGAAGACATGCGTACCAGTTGTCTAAGAAACCACCCAAGACACCCAGAAGTATACTTCACTAATCTGTTAGGTCTTTCTAACCCCAGCCAAGTTGACGATCGTGACTGTGATCATCACTGTCCACCCATTGTCTACTTGACAACCAAACACATCTCCTTAAACATTTCTTAATCTCCAGAAAAGAGAATAATCCATCCATAATTCCACCTACCATGGTACAACTATCCTACCTCCAATGAGAAGTGTACTAATGCCCTGCTCAGAGTAGCAGGCCATTTGTTTTCTTCTCCTTTTTGGAGGGGGGTGATTTTTACTCTTCTGAAATTCTATAACTTAAGCATTGTAATGGAGTATTGGTACTGGTATTAAGTATAATAAGTATACTGGTATTAAGTCAATCAATTTTTGTCATATGATCAGGAATATATACGAGGAAAACAAAGTATCTGCTTAATGTATTTGAATACATGCACAAGCAAATTAACAAAATAGGAAAGAAATACTCGTGACCATTATAGACCTCATTTCTGTAACCTGTCACAAGGTCATGACTAGCATCTACAATACCTTCTTTACTATCCATTCTGTATTCCTTTGTCCTTTAGCAAGCAGCTCAGCTGGTCTTGGTTCTTTACCTGGCAGAGCAACACACAATTTATTCATGAAGGGTCTGGGCCATTTGTCAACCTGTCTGGATTGGCTTGCTCTATTTTCCCACTGACCTTAATAACAGGGCATGGTAATACTAAGAGATGTCCAAAGGAATCTCTTGCATTCCAAACATACTCTTCCTTCCCTCTGTTGTGATGTGGTCATCCGATTTCACCTTGGTAGTCTGGATCAACATGTCTACCAACACTGAAACACCCTTTGGAAGTAGAGGGATGAGGAAGCCAAAACAGCCAGGGGAAAGATTTATCATCCAGTTTAGTGCCATTATTGTTGTGCTTCCTATAGAAGCCTTTGACCTTCTGGAAGTAAGACTTCTGGGCAAGCAGAGAACAAGGACATAGGAACAAAAAGCAAAATTTTTGATAGTGGGTCACAGGGAGCAATAGTGAGTGGTACCATTCTCACACACACCCCTTGATTCCTGGGCCCGTGATCCTGGCTATGGGAGATCCAGTACCATGTAGTGGGGCATTCCAGAGAACCTTGCCCCAGACCTGTAAGGTATTGCTGCTTAGCTGGTATATCTTCAGAAGACCATCCCACCTTTCTATCAATCCAGCTGGTTCTGGATGGTGAGGATGTGGTTGTGCTAGTGAGTTCTATGAGCATAAGCCCATTGCTGCTCTTCTTTGACCACGAAATGTGTTCCTCAGTTAGAAGCAATGCTAACTTGAATACCATGATGATGGGTAGCACAATCTGTAGGTCCATGGATAGTAATTTCGGCAGAAGTAGTATGCAGAGGAAGAAAATCCACATCCAAAGTAAGAGTCTGTTCCAGTCACAACAGAATACTTCCCCTTCCATGCTGTAAGAAGTCCAAAACACTGCTGTGCAAGTGCAAGGACCTGAGTTCGATCCCTGGTACCAAAAAAAAAGAAGTCCAAAACAACCAACCTGCTACTGAGTTATAGACCTATCAGCCCGAGGAATGGTGCCATATCAAGGACTAAGCATTGCTTTCTGAAACGGGAAATGGGGTAGACATTCAGCAGTGGCTGTAGCAAGGTCAGCCTTGGTGAGTGGGAGTCTGTGTTGCTGAACTCATGCAGAACCTCCATCCCTGCCACCAGGCCACTATGTTCATGATCCCTTATGCAATGGCAGGGGTGGCTAAAGAAACAGGCTGACTGCTATCTACAGAACAAGTCACCCTATTCACCTGTCTCTGCTATGGGGTCACCTGACCTCGATGGTGGCTTCCTGATACCAGGTCATCTGGCTGTCCTTCCAGAGGGCATGACACACAGACAAGAGAGCCAACTGGCAAATGACATTCCCATACTGCACCACTATCCTTTAAAGTGAGTGAGATACACTTCTCTTTGGTGTTGGACAGAGGATTTATTGGGAGAGGTATTTTTTATTAGTACATGTTTGTAGTACATAATGTTTACATTTATCACGGGGAGCCTGTACATACACTTAACATATCTTGGTTGTTTTTATTCCCTTCTCCCTCCTCCACACTCCATCTCTAGATCCCCTTCTCATTTGCTAAAGATCATCTCCCTCTTTCCTACTGTCATTCATTTTGTTTTTAAATTATTTGTACTTTGAATTTCTCATATATGAGACATTATATCATATTTAACATTTTGTGTCTGATTTATTTCACTTAACATTATAGTCTCAAGGTGCATCCAGTTTCAATCAAGTTTACCCTTCTTTATAGCAGAGTAGCACTCTGTTGTGTGTAAATAACACATTTTCTTTATGCATTCATCTGTTGATGGACATATAAACTGCTTCCAAGGTTCAGCTATTGTGAATTGTGCTGCTATAAACACAGGTGTGCATGGATCACTGTAATATGATGTCTTTATCCTTTGGGAGAAGGTACCTAGAAAGGGAATAGTTGGGTCCAGTGGAATTTCTATCTTTAGTTTTTTGAGGACTCTCCACACCTTCTTGGCACAGAGTAGGTTAACCACAATGCTTCAATTTGTCCAGAAAATCCTGGTTCCTGTCCACTGACCTAATATTATTTCTTTCACTCCCAAAAATTCTGAATTCTGGGCAATAAATGGCATTGTCACCCCATATGGGGAGCAGATAAAAGGCCCAGTTCTGGCTATCACACTTACTTATCTAGGACACCACAATACCGAGCCCTGCCCCACTCCTTGGAAACCAGAACCCCGGGGAAGGCAGCTGGGCCCAGAGCCTGTCTGCTGTAGTCCTGGAGTCCTTTCCTCCTGGAGTCCCTCCCTTCTCCCTCCTTCCTCCCTCCCTCTTTCAGACTCCAGTCTCTGGCTGAGCTTCTACAAAAGTATTTCTCCCATGGTTCTCGAGACCACTCTGAGCTAAATCCTGCAGGCTGGATTGCTGGCGTAATAACAAGGCAGATAAATTTCGGTAAAATCTTAAAACAATGGCCTTGCAAAGTCTGTCCAATTGCATAAACCCTTTGGTACATGAGAAGCCGCACTTGTGACTTGTGCGCCCTGCTTTGCCAGAGCTGGCCCTGCCCATTGGGTCAGTCAGGGCTAAGACTGTAATACCCACCTATCCACCCCAGAGTTTCCTTTATTAGTTTTCTCTTAATAACCGTTTCAATTTTTCCATCAATCCAACTGAGATCCCCTTCAAGGAGATTAACTTCAGTTACTTAGCTACTAAAAGCAGCAAAAATAAAAAAGTGCTTCTCACATTACAAAGTGTGCCTTAATCGAAAGATGAAGCAGAGCTGTGGAATGAGTCTTCGGGGCAGAGCTCTCCTCCGGACAGTGTCCCCGTCTGCAGTCAGGTCAGGGTCCTCCTCCGGGCCCACACACCAGCCGCTCCACCTCGGGCCTCCCCTTCCTCACCCACACTATCCTTCTCCCTTGGCCGTGGTGTACTGTTTTATCTCTAACTGATCTCTGGCTCCCCAAAAGTAAGCAATTGGGAACACTCTAACCAAATAATGAAGACTGCATACAGATGCAGCCCCTACCATGGGGTTACACGCTGACAGACCCATTGTGAACTGAACATATCAAAAGTGGGAAATGCATTTAATGCACTAACTGCTAAACAGCCCAGGTTAGCCTCACAGGACACTGCAGGGCACTGCACGTTTACCTGGGATTGTGTGATTCCTGCCACCACCTGGTCCCCAGCAATACCCTCCCCCATGCACTGATAGCCTTGGAAGAGATCAAAAGTCAAGATGTGAAGCATGGTTTCTACAGAATTCATATCACATTTGCACTCTCATCAAGAAAAAAATCATAAGTCAAACTACGGCAAACTTGGATCATTTGTATATTAAAGGTCAGGAGAAAATTACAATTTCAGTGAAAGATAGCATAGAGATTTTAGAACTCTGTTTTTACAAGGTTGGGGGGGGTTGGAAAAGTATGGTTTTTTCCAAAATATAATTCATTTGAGTACATTTTCTCAAAGACAGAAAGAGCCTGGGGCTTTTTCCTGAAGATTCTAGCTGTGCCCCATCTTCACAAATCACATCAACATAACTTGCCATGCATGCACATGGACCATCACATAAAAATGCAAAGGAGCTGGATGGGAATGTTTACCTGAGCTCCTTCTCTGGGCCAAGTAGTGTGATGCCACACACTGGAAAGACTGGGAGAGAAGTCAACAGAATAACATTCGAGTAATGATAAGGATTAGTATTCTTCAAGCACTCACAGCGCTCAGAGTGGCCCGGGCACGTCCATGGGACCATGGCATTTAATTTTTGCAGTGACTCCAGAGAGCAGGGAGCACTGTGTTTCAGACTTCACAAATGATACCAGGAAACTCCCCGTTGCTGAATGACACTCAGGATCACACAACCAGCAAGCAGGGACTTCTGTTCACTTCCTGCCCCCAGAGCCCTGCTGCTCACCACTAACCTCCACTGCCCACCACCCAGAAAGGGAGCGGGACAAGAAGCAGCTGGGCTGGGAAAGAAGCGTCATGCACAGGGCCAGGTGAACAGCAGGCAACCGCAGAGAAACAAGGTGCTGACAGGGCTCCTGGGTTAGGAAGACCAACTCACAGCTAAGCTGCCTTGCCATTGTTTAGCTCCCAGATCTCGCGATTTTAGAAGTCCAGACTCCAGGGTCACTGGGAATGAGACCAACCTGTGGCAAACACTGTTCTTTGGCCACTCGAAGTTCATCTCCCTTTGACCTTTCTGCTGCTGCTCATGTAGAATTCCAACAGCTGCTTCTTTGCCCGGACTCACGGTTACTTCACGGAGTTGTAGTCAAAGCGCCTGGAGTCAAGAAGGAAATTCTAGGAAAACGATTCCAGAAAAAGTTGTATTTGCTGATATTAAAACAAATTAACAAAAAGCAATGGAGAGCTGGGGATTTAGCTCAGTGGTTCCGCTGCTTGCCTCAAAAGGGCAAGATCCCAAGTTCAATCCCCGGTACCAGAAAAAAGCAATAGAGAGCAGCACCTTTCCGCCTCCATCCTTGTCTCAAATGTTAGCGTTTGGCTGGGAATTGCAGTAGCCACCCTGAGCAATAAGATGATAAAACAGAAGTCAAAAACCCACACTGCGGAGCGGAACAGATACCACCGGGGAATACAGGATCCACAGGACACCAGGAGAACCTGACTCAACAGCAGCTCCATCTACCTCGAGATTTGTCTTCTGAGAAAAATAAACCCTACTTGATTAAGCCTCACTTTCCAGCTGTAGCTGTTCCTAACAGGCACAAGGCGCTAACAAACTGGATCAATTTTTATTTATTTTGTGAGAGTAGAATCAGTGGGGTTTCAACTAAATGATTAATGGATTATTTATTACATCTGCTGCTTTTCTTTGTCCAGGGAGGAAAGCATTTTGTGAGATTAAAGTCATGTCATGAGCACAGAAAGAACTTTCGTGGATTGTGGATTCTTTTCTTTTTGTACAAGTCGATTTTAGACATGCTTTAAGGCCTATTTGTATTTCTTCTCCTATAAGGCTTTTTCAATGTTTTCGTTTTCAACATTTTAAAATTGTGAAAAAACAAATTGGTTTATGACACATTTCAGAAACTAGAAGTAAAAAGGGGTCCCATGGAGCTGGGGTGCAGCTCAGTAGGAGAGGGTTCAAGGCCAGCACCCTCTTCAAAAGTGGTTCCTTTCATTGAAACCAAACATAATTAGACATTGCTTTTTAAATTCCAAATTGAAATTTCAAATCTTTAGGTGGCCATGGTGACTCAATATTCTACCACATAAGCTAAGCTATAAATGTAAAATAAAATTACAATGTATAAAATGATTTCATTCACTATTTTATGGCTTGTGTACATTAATCTGTTGCTCATGTTAGAATGTATTTGTGGAAGAAAGCTTCTCAAATATGAGAAGGTAAGAATTGTCGAACATGTTTATAAAAGGCAAAGACTCCTACCCTTAAGCTCCAAATTCAGATTGGGTGAATCTGTGGTAGGACCCAGCACACTGGTTATTTAATAAGCACCCAGAACACTGTGATGAACTCAGAATCTCGAGTTTGAACAACTGTTCTGAAGGGTAGGAGCAATCTTTCCAGTTCAAGAAGGTACCAATCTCTTGATTTATAAGTTGCTAATGTAGGGTTTATACATATAGCTTTGAATAAATATAATTATGTAAAATATGTATAATATACAACTATATAATAATAACTATGTATATATATAACTATATAATATATAACTATGTATATATAACTAAAAGCATAAAGAATTGTTTATTTTTTCTGTGAGGTTGTCTTCAGAGTTTATATATCATACTGTACTACCATTAAAAGACATTAATTCTAATACAAGTTCTAACAGAATTTACAAATGTTACAAAGTATTCTCTTATATTTAATGACATTCATGATCCTCACTAATATTTGTTTGTAATGCTAGCTGTATTAAATTGACTTCATTATGGGCTAGGGATTTAGCTCAGTGGTTCTGCCGCCTGCCTGGCAAGTGCAAGGTCCTGAGTTTGATTCCTGGTACCAGAAAAAAAAATTGACTTCATGATCAGCAAAGGCTTGGTTTTAATTCTACTCATTCCATTGAGGTCATAATTTTGTGAATGCCTCTCTGGCATTCCTTCACATAAAGATTATTTCAAAGAAGAGTCTGTAATTCAAACCCCACCATTTGAATTGCCACACCAGCAGCAGATTGCAGTCTTCTTCGACCCTCTGGTCTTTTCTCAAGAAGTTATGCCTCCAAAATGAAGATCATTTGCTTTGCCTGCTTTTATTCAATTACTCTTTTCGCTTTTCCAGTTCTTTGTGTGGTCTGATGTGTCCCACCTTGAGTTGAAAGCAAACTATTTGCTCATGCTTGGAAAGGACTTTCCATCCTAAAGAAGTGATGTAACTCTTTTTCCATGTGACAGCATGTCATGTGACTCAATGTCCAGGACAGGACAAATAAAACAGGAAGGATGAAAATAAAATCGCCTGAAATAGACAGTGGTACATCATAAACACATCCTGTTGTCCATGAAACTGAACAGCTCTACTCATCGCTTTATCTTCTTTAAATAAACAGTCTCCCCAGTGTTCTCACCTCGGCCCAAGGTCCCCTCACCTCACGCAGCTGTGGCCTTGTCCAGGTGGCTGCTCACTCTGCCTCCTAAGTCCACTTCCCACTCACAATCGGTCCTGCTCCATGCTACTGTCAAAAGCTGCCTCAAATCCACTTCGTGATGTTAGCTCTCCACTTTGCACCACTTAACTTCTTTTGACCTCTTCTTGCCCTCCTGCATGCATTCTCCTCTGTTTGTCAGGCTGCCCCAAGCACCCATGGTGGCTTCCTAGCCGAGAGAGACAGAGAATGGAAAACCGAGACCTGGAGGAGCAAGAACAGGGGGCAATGACACATTTCTATCCATCTGATGCGTTCCAACTATTCTGCCAAACTCCATTATGAACATTTTTTTTTTTAAATCCTCCGAATCAGCTCTTTCTCCACCTGCAGAACCAATTTGCCAGAAAGCAATAGTGACACTTCCAGGTCCGTGACAGATAGGCAGGGCCAATTTGGTCAGAGTCTGAGTCAGTAAAGGTGAATTCAGTCCAAAGAGGTTAGACATTTACCAAGAAATCTTGATGATGAAATGGCTAATTAGGAGAGCAGAGAAGCAAAAACAATGTGTGGCTGTACAAGAAGCACTTAATGTATTCAAATTGTTAGTCTTTGTGCCAAAGATATAAAAATAACAGAATACATATCAAAGGATAATTATTAAAGCACAATGTCACCACGCAAAAAACAGCCCCAGGAAGGCCAAAGCCATTATGAGTTGATGGGAAGTCAGCTGGAGGCCACAAAACAAAGCTTTTCCCCACATGCTCAGAAACAGAGAAGGGCAAGGGAGGAAGAGTCCTGCTTCGAGAACAAATGGTGTCTCACTGGTGAATAGCAGCGGGAAACCAAAACATTTTGGTTGTATCCTTCTGTCAGTAAGAAAAATCACAAAGCTGAGGCTAGAAAGCCTACTGACACGCGGAAAGCAAAGCCAAGAATAAAAGCTAAGAGGGTGTTTAGCTACCTAAAATAAGAGTCAGGCTCCTGGTCAGACAAATTACATTCTGGAGTTTATGGAACTTGAAGACGCTACCATTAAATCTCTTAGCACTCTGGCCATATGGCAATACCATACATACAACTGAGAAGAAACAGATTTACATAGGTTTGTTGTGATTGCCAAGACAAAAGAAAGCAGAGGATGATTTTTAGGATGTAGCAGTAAACCATTCGTTCACAGTTTTTAAGTACATCTGCAAGTTTTTCTCGTAACGTCTCTGGGGGAGACATGGTGAGGCGGATTTCTGACACTAGCCAAGGGGAGCAGAGCCGGAGTGGACTTCCTCCGCTCAGTCCCGACTCATCAGGTAGAAAGGACACCATGACTGCAACCACTGATCACTGAGGGCCCACTCATCCCCTTGTGGGTGTTTTCTGCAAGGTTGGCCCCGCAAAGCAGAGTTTTGAGACAAGAAAAGGCAACTGGCTCCCACAGACCCAAATGGAAAGGGCCTGATGCAAGCAGGGTCTTCACTCTTTGAGGTGTAGAAATGAAACTATTTTAACTTTTTCTCGATTTCTGATTGAAAGGTCTTCAATGAATATTTCCCAACTTTTTAACCAAATGTTTAAGTATTTCATACCTCTCCAGGCACTTCTGGTTACTCAGACTTAGTTCAATCCACTTAAAACTAAAAATTCATACTCAAGGTCAAGCTCTCCCTTTCCCATGGCAAGGATAAGTCTTTGTCCACGTGGGCCATTTGGAAAGGAAAAAGTGATCTATTCTTAACACACCTCCTCCTCCTTTCTAAGTCCTAGTGCACTCGGTATTGGGGCAGGTAGAATACTGAGATGTGTCAAGCACACCCTACTATCTGCAGGGGTCACACAACTCTTCCTATGGGTGCTCAGTTCCCTGGGCTGACTCTGAGAGCTCCTGTTCCTCTTCCTGTATGATGGGAGTCCTTATGCAGTCTCCTGTGGGTTGCACATGAGTACTGCAGAAACAAACCCCCCACTGCAAAGTGTCTTGACAAGAACCACTGAGTTCTGGGTCAAGCTCTTCTATCACCTTCTAGTCCTGCTCCCAGCCATCCACACACAGCTGGCAGTGGGCCTCTTTGGTCCACTCTTGGTCATGAGCTTGGGCCTGCTGTCATCTGCGTGGTCCAAAATCCATGAGTTACACATCTTGCCAGCCCATCTCTGCCCCTTCTTCCTTTCTTGCTGCCGTATTTGTTTCTGCTGATCTGATAGAAACAGGGGCAGAGCAGTCGATCGAGCAGGTCACTCCATGAGCATCAGAAATAGCCAGTAGATAATCTACCCCTTCCTTCTGTTGTACACATCCCTGACCACAATCAGTTACTTGTCTTGGAGCTTCAGCCCCATTATTTTTGCTTACAACAGGGAAGAGAGTGACCTCACACCCCAAGCACAGCCATTGCGATTGACATCCACACTCCAGTCCCGGCCTCCTCCCCTACAGAGGGCTCGTCCAGGAGGCTGGATGGAAGCGAGCCAAGCTGGAGGAGGAGTCACTCCCACTTGCAGAGGCTGATGGAGAAAATAGGATGCTGACTGCCTGTTATGCCCCCTGTGGGTGTGAGCAGCAACTGCACAGAATCCTCTCGTCATCCCATGAGAGAGGCTTTAGAGACAGAGTGGGATTTTGTAGACCCTTTCCCACAAACCTCATCTTCAGGAGGAAGGGGCTGTTCCTGCATTTGAGAGGCTCAGTGATTTCCCCAGCTTGTGACATGGGAATGACGAAGCCAGGCAGATCCTCTTTGTCCACTTTCTTCCCTGTTTTTGAGATTCTAAATTGTCGGTTGCCACGTCCACCTCTAACTGTGGTGGTCCCAAGGCCCTCATCCTTGACAATCCTCAGAATTAGGATGAAATCTTCAGATGCAGGCAAAATCCAAAATCAATATCTAAGTTCAAGGGAAAGGCTACCTGACTGTGAAAGGAAGATCCAAATAATCATGACCCAGATTCACAAGTTGGTCTCCTGGGCTCCTCAGGGCTCTGCAGATGTGGTAGGAACCCTGGCCTTGGCATCCATGCGTTTTGCAGTGTGCAAGTGAATCTTAAATATGCTGTGCAGCCGCTGTCTCAGGAGGTGGTGATTCTCACAGAAAGAACAAGAGACGAATGATTCACGGCTCAGTAAACACCGACACAGATCCGACCCATCCCATATCCAGAAAAAATTTTTTTCTCAATCAAGGCTTAAAAATGCCCAGAAGTGAGAGAGAAGCACTGAGAAATGAATAAAAAGGCACAGATAGCAAATCTGCACCTGACTCTGAACACACCCAAGCTGTCCCCAAACCCTGTATGCAGCACAGTGACCGAGCTCACCTTAACAGTGTGAGTCCAGCACAGACTCACAGGACCCCGGTGGTTCAGCTGCAGAAACACTGGCTGTCCAGAAGCTCACCTAGTTTACAAACCTGCTGATCCTGCCCGGACCACTGTAGGAGTGCTCTCTTCTAACTTCCCCTTCAGAGACAGCTGAGACCCTGTCAGATGTGCCTTCCCTTGCCCAGAAGACTGTAGGATAAACAAGTTTTCCTAGTGTTCCTTGCATGGAGACGTCAAGGCTTACACACATGCATGGAAGAATATGCAAAGCATGTGTTATGGGGTGAACTGTGTCTCCCAGTATTCAGCTGCTGAAGTCTAACCACTGTGCCTCACAATGTGGTTGTATTTGGAAATAGGGTCTTTATAGATGTATTTAAAATGACTTAATTAGGGTGGAGCCTAGAACTGCATGACGGGTGCCTTATAAGAAATTCAGATACAGACACACAGAGGGAAGACACGAGAAGACCACCATCTGAAGCCAAAGAGAGGGGCTCAGAAGATACCAAACCTTAGGGGTTTTGACATTTTGATTCCAATCTTCTAGGCTCTAGAGTTGTGAAAAAATAAACTCATGTTGTAGAAGCCACTTGTTCTGTAATACTTTGTTATGGAAACCCTAGGAAAGTTATAAACCAGATGAAGAATTTTGATCTTTATCCTTAATATAATTGAAAGTCTTCTGAAGAGTTTCATCCTAGCTGAGGAGTGGATAATTGTATCTAATTTATATTTTGATTACATTGTTTAGACTGAAATGTAGAGAACAGATGGGAGAGGTATAGATTGGATTGTGTGTACACAAGCTAGGAAACCATTACAATAGTGCAGGCAACCAGTGCACATGTATTTTTTTTCCTGTGAAACAACGATGTAAAAACCTCTTGTAGAAGAGTTTGACTACTTTCCTTCTCTCGAGTATCAGTTAAGCATCAGAGTTGCCAGAAGATAATTTTAATGTATTTTGCTTTCTCTTTAAAATGCAAAGCAATTCGGTACAATGTACAGGATTTTTTTTAAATGTGTAAGCCAAATACATCAGGGACATTAACAGGAAGCGGCCCTGGTCACCATCTCATTGTGATAGGCACATCCGGCTGTTTCTGCTCCCTCCTTGCCCCACATCCACAGAGCACACTGTGTCCCCAGCCGGAAAGATGGGCCGTAAACACCACCTGCCGGTTGTTGGCCCCTAAATCTTCTAAACCAATCAGCTCAGCCCTGTCTTTTTGCTTACTGAGGGTTTGTAAACGAAGGTGGTTGTGGGGGAAGCATAAACTCACTGCACCCCTCTAACCTGGAAGTTGGGGTGTGCAGATGTGATGTCCGAAATTCTTGCAGCCACTTTCCACTGTGATGGGGCTCGAGGCACACAGAGAGGGCAGCTCGGGGATGAGATGCCAGGTCTGTGGTTGCCTTAATCCAGAAGCTGCCCTTGCATTTGGAATTTTCAGTCATAGGAGCCATTCATTCCCATGTTGTTAATCTTCACTAGTTTTCTCCCATTTTGTGTTTCTCACAAAGGAAAACATCCTAGGCAATACTCTCTTCTAATCCTGGCAGATTTGGTATCTGATGAGCTCCTGCTCTGTGCCAGACCCTGCAACTTGTATTTCTGTGATGATGCATGAGAAATGCTATAGCCTTTTAAATGTTTTCTTTTTAATTGATAACATAACTGATAACATAACTATGGTATGCATAACTATGGGTGCGGTGTAATAATTAATACAGGTGTACAGTGTGCAACAATCAAGTCACAGTATAGCGTTTCATTCTCCTTTTACATTTATGACTTTTGTGTGTTTGAAGCCCTCTGGCTTCTCCCCTCCAGTTCTTCATAAGCTCTGTAATAGGTTGTTGTAAACTGTAGCCACCCACCATGCTACTGGGCACTTGAATTTAACCCCTCTCTCCAACTGTATTGTCCAAGATTTCCCTGTCCCTCGTACTCCTTCCCCTTCATCAACAGTAGGAATTTCAATTCTACTTTCTTTTTATTTGAGATCAACAGTGATTTTGTCTCCACATATGAGGGAACATTCAGTATTTGTCTTGTTCTGCCGGGCTTATTTCACCTCACATTGTGTCCTGCAGTGCTCTCCATTTTGCTACGAATGAGAGTTTCATTTCTTATAGCGGAATGTACCCTTCAGAGGCACGCGTGCCCCCAGGCACCTGCTTTCTCGGGCCAGGTCCCCTTCCCAGTTTCCACCCCTCCCAACACTGCCATGAGCTGGGGACCAAACCTTAACATGGCCTTGGGGGAGGTTTAAGGACGCTTTAAAGAAACTCCTTGGTTTGCTCCAATGCCATTTGTCTTTGTTTCTGTTTCCTATGATTTTGGGGTCTTCTCCAAAATATATTTGCCTACACTTCTGTCTTAGTGTGTTTCCTCCATGTTTTCTTCTAGTAGTTTTATAGTACCAGGCCTCACATTTGTCTTTGATCCTTCTGAGTTGATTTTTATATGGTAAGAGAAATAAGTCTCATTTCATTCCTCTGCATATGAGTATCCAGTTTCTCAAGCACTGTTTATTAAAGAGCTCTCCTTTCCCCAGCAGAACCTTGGTCAGAAATCAGCTTATTGTAGATTCATGGACTATGTCTGGGTTCCCTTGTGTTCCACTGGCCTGTGTATTGGTTTTTATGCCAGCCCATGTTGTCTTGATCAGATAGCCCCATAATCAGTGTGTCTTGAGATGAGATATTATGATACCTCCAAGTTTTTTTCTTCTTACTTTGCCTACTTGTGAGCTTTTGTGGTTCCATATGAATTTTGGAAAGTTTTTTTCCTATGAAGAATTAGCATTTTGATGGGGACTGAATTAAATCTGTAAATAGCTTGGGCACCATGGACATTTTAACAATATAAAATCTTCTACTTCATGAACATGGACAGGCTCTCTATTTGTGTGTGTATGTGTGTGTGTTTGTGTGTGCATGTCTTCTTTAATTTCTTTCATTACTCTTTTCTAATTTTCATTGTACAGATCCCCTTCTTTGGTTAACTTTATCCCTAGGTATTTTTGTACCTATTGTGAATGGCACTGTTTTCTTGATTTCTTTCTCAGAAACTGTATTATTAGTGTATAAAATGCTACTGATTTTTGAAAGTTGATTTTATATCCTGCATCTTTACTGAATTCATTTTTCAGTTCTAACAGTTTGCTAGTAGAGTCAAGTTTTTTCTATACATATAAAATCATGTCATCTGCAAACAGTTTCACTCCCTGCCTTCCTATTTGGAAAATATTACTTCTTTCTCTTGCCTAACTGCTCTGGCTAAGACTTTCAATACTGTGTGTAATAAGAATGGTGGAAGTGGATATCCTTCTCTTGTTACCGATCTTAGAGAAAATGCTTTCAATTTTTCACCATTCAGTATGATTTTGAGTGTAAGTTTGTCATATGTAGCCTGTGACATAAATACTCCCACTGTGAACTATTAATAAGCTAACAATGCAAAGTCACTCAACAGAGTTACACAATAGTACGCTGTGGTGGTGAAGCTTCATTGTGTCAACATGATTGGATTCGAATCTGCCCAGGGGATTGGTGGAGCACACTTCTGGGCAGGTCACGGAGGAGTGACTTTGGGTACTATGAGTGAGTGGTCTGTGGCCTCTTCCTCTCTTGTACTTGTTGCTCTACTTACTGCCTGCTAGGAAATAAGCATCTTTGTCCTGCTATATTCTTCCATAGTGATGTTTCTGCCTTGGACCCGGGTGACCATGGACTGGATCTCTTGAAACCATAAGCTAAATTAAATCTCTCCTCCTTTAAGTTATAAGTGTGGGGTAATTTGTCCCAGCAATAAGAAAGTTGACTAGTACATATACCATTATGTTATATTCCTACTTTATAGTCATAATGGACACAAATAACTTTTAGAACATAGGAAAATCTAGTAAAATTATAAAGAAGTGATGAAGTTTTAATCTTTGTTAACTTTATTTTAAATATACTTAATAATAAGGCTGTATAATACAAAATTAAATAATGGATTATATACAGCTAGTTCCAAATACTCAAGGAAAAATAACTATTTAATTAGTAATAAGTTTCTACAAACTACATTCTCCATCCCACACATGATGTAGTAATCCCTGTCAACCAGAGGCGAAGTCTACTGACAGCAATACATATTCAAACATACCTACATGCGAGAGTAAAGCAGAAGTTTGTCAAAGTAAATATTGGGTAATATATTGAAATAGAGAAGATTCATTTGAGCACTGTGGAATGAATACACATGTTTTTCTCTACCTGTTTCCCAAAATCTAGGAAGGAATAAAATGCAATCCTCAAAGACAAAGAGAATGGGAGAGGATAAGCTACCAGAGAAGACATAGCTCCAAAACTTTGGTTGCTGAGAAGTAGTGACATGAGAGACAACTGTTGTACTAAGAGTGTGGAAAAACAAATCCTAATTACCTGAGGAGGAGCAGCCAGAATTCTGTACTTCCATCCACACCTATTCACACAGGCAGGTAATCTCCTCCTCCTCTTCCTCCTCCTCATTTATTTGCTGATAAAAGGATGTAAGTAGGGAGAGGGGATGGTGTGTGTGTGTGTGTGTGTGTGTGTGTGTGTGTGTGTGTAGAAAATATGAGAAACTGCTTAGTCCTGTGTTAAGCTTATAGAGAGCCAAACCAGAAGTCACCCCTGAGAGCCACTGTATCTGAATTACACGAATGTATCCTCAGAATACTCATCATCTCTCCATCACCTGGACATCCTCCAGCCAGCTGAGGCTGGGTCTGCCCATTTTTTCTGGCCCCATTAATTCAACAAGTATTTTCTTGAATTATTACTGTGAGCTGGGCAATTTCTTATGCTCTAGATTTACAATGAAGAAGAAGAGGCACTTCCTTTCAAAAAGCACTCAGATAAATATAAAATAGACACAAGTAAAGAAGAGACTATCATACTGTTGCTACTAATTATATATCAGGAGAAGGGCACAGGGAGCACAAAACAAGCTGAATCCTGGAAGATTAGGTAAGTATCGACTAGAGTGGAAAGTGGTGTTCTATCAAAAAGGGATTATATGGAGGCCAAGATGGAAGAATATCTCAGATTCGGGAAATGTCAAGTAGATCAGGAGAGCAGTGTGGCTGAGATATAGAGCAGTTGAGAGACATAAAGGTAAAGAGATGTACTACTGTCTAGGCATGGCGCCACGACTGACTTTCAAGGTCATGTCAGGGATTTGGGACATTATCCTTAAGATGAAGCGGGCCTTCATGCACAGAGAAGTTAGATTAACCCTGTGTCCCCCACTACTGTATTTGTATCCCAACCTGTTCCTCCCATGGGTTCACCAATTCACAGAAAAGCATTAAATTCTGTCACAGTGACTAAACCACACCAAGTTATATTTAATTTTCTACCAGCTGATTTTCAAAGTGAATTATGCAGTGTTTGCTATTCTCCAAGCAATTTGCAGAATGCTTATGTAAGGAAATTAAAGAACCAGCAAGGTTGGTTGACAGATGGGATTATGATTTGATAATTCTAAAAGTAATTCTTCACTGATTGTTTTTGTAATCCTGTTCACTCTCAACTATGAAGTCTTTATTCTCAAAATTCCCATGCAGTAGTATATTAGAGGTGACCCTCTGACATTCTGACCTGATAATACTCTAATTTCATGATCTTTTCTATTATATATGATACCTCCCACATCACCATACAGTTTGATTTCTGAACACCCAAGATTTAAAGTGTCAAGAAGAAAGTAAAGTCTTCAGTCAGAAACCAGAGGCAGGTGCCTGCTCAGAAAAGCCACAGTTAGGTGGCAAATGAGGCAAGGGGATGCAGAGTCAGGTGACAAAGAAGAAACACGGTGACTGGGGAAGTTAATGAGCAGGGAATGAGGGGATACAGGACAGTTCAAATTTACATTTCAGTTTGCAGTTTATAGACAAAAGCTGAAGGGTGTGTGTGTGTGTGTGTGTGTGTGTGTGTGTGTGCAAGCAAGCAAGCAACACACAAAGATAAAGAGATGCAACGGACACATTCTCACTCGTTTGTTCATGGATCCATGCTGAAGCATCTCGGGCAGGTGAGACAAAGTTGTGTTTTGTCTTCTCTGGATAGTCTTTCTCTCTTGGATGGGTTTGCAGGAGGATATGCATCAAACTAAGTTGTAACCTATGTCCACCCATAGTAATGCATTTTCAATGACTTTCTGCAAATCACTTTACATCCTCTGCATCCGCAAGGGCCAGTCTTCACTGACTGCATAGCTCGGACGGGAGTGAAGAGCTTTCTCTAAACTGTTGTCACAGTAGTCAAGCAGCATAGTCTCTCTAGCGGATGTGTTCCCTTTGAAACTCAGAGGGCCCAATTGGGGACAGCAGGTCTGGAATGCTCTGATGCCCACAATCCATTCTGGTTCCCAAGCCTTTGCCTAGCACTGTCTTCTCCTGCTGGACGGGACTAACTCATCTCTGCCTCATCCACCTCTCAGCTTCTCAGGGCTCCTGGGCTTCTCAATCACCTGATCTTCAGCTGCTTATCCTGTACCAGATGACCTTGCTATAACGAGCCTTTCCTCTAAGCTCTCTGCGGAATTCCTGCCAGTGTGCCTCGCTCCTCCCTGCCCCACCTCCCCCTTTGCTGTGTGGTGGGTGACTGTCCATGTGCAACAAAGCGGTAAATCCCTCACAGGAAAATTTTCAAGTCAGAACAGAAGCCAGGGATGAAGCTTGAAATAAGAAATGAGAATGGGGGCTGGGGATTTAGCTCAGTGGCACTGCACCTGCCTCACAAGCACAAGGTCCTGAGTTCGATCCCCAGTACCAAAAAAAAAAAAAAAAGAAATGAGAATGGAATATGGTGATCAGCTCAACCTACTGGAGCCTGAACCCACAGATAGAGAGGAATAACTCACATGAAGGCTAGCTTGACAGTTGTCAAGTCACAAAACAATAACCATGAAGGAAAATAGAATTCAAAACAATAAAAGCAGACATCAGAGATTCTAGCTCGGAGAATTCAAATTAAGGTTGTCAGATAAAAGAGGTACAGTTAAATTTGGATTTAACATAAAAAAACAACTCAAATGTAACTATATTTTTATTCACTAAACCTGGCAACCTTAATCCAAATGGAATTCTAATACACATTAGTAGCATTTGAAACTCTTCCTGCTTTTCTTTTAATTGTGCTGAATTGGGTCAAAGAGTTGAAGAGACTGAACAAAGAAAAATGAGGCAAGGTTCAGCTACCATTAAAACATCTTGGATTAAATTGAGGCAAAATGCCCAGATGTAACTTATATCAACAATTGGTGACAATTCAGTTTACCAATTGTCAAACTCATGATAGTAGCATGCCTATTTTACACAAGAGTCCAATAAAAGAATATTTAAAAGTTATCAAGTTTACCCAGAATAAAACAAATTGAACCAAGTGGATCTGGATATGAATCTCATCTACCTCCACAGTAACCTTTTGAAAGGTGCAAAACTTGCTTCAGAGTTCCACGTTTGTATGGTGAGAAATCTATGTATGCACACATACTACACGTGTGTGTTTGTATATATGCACATATATATATGTATGTATGTATGTATGTATAATACAGAGTCCACCCAAAAGAGTATACACACTTCAGGAAAAGAAAAATAGTATGATGTTTTGTCAACAGATGGTGTTACCTTCCTATGAGAGACCCTAGAAAATGTCATGTATTATAGAAAACCCACTACACTGCTGGCCCTTAGAGAAGAACCTGAAAATGCCTGTGCAGCAATGTCAATGACCAAAGTTACCCAAGCAGCAGTTCACTGTACTAATAAATGTCTGGAAGCTCATGGCCACCACTTGAGAACCCCTTGTAATGTACAGGCCAAAGGTAACTTGAATTAATCTCATGATGTCTCACTAAATTTAATATTAAAGCACTTACACAAGTTTTTCTCTTCCTGAAATGTGTATACATTTTTGGTGGACTCTGTATATAATATGCATATACATATTTTTATGTATACACATAAGATTGTTAAGAGGACTTAATAACACTGGACTTGCAAAGGAGTTGGCAAAAACCTGGCCCTCTACCTATGCAATAAATGGTAGTCATTAGTTAATTTAGTTTATATATATTTTAAGTAATGAATCAATTGTATAATACAAAATATACCAGAAAAATATCAGTTAACATTACTTACATCTTAACTACAATGGTGTCTTGGTTCACAAACTTAATTCATTCCACGCTTCTGGGGAAGATTGCCACATTTGTGTTCCTGGGGAGTGATAGGTCTCCCACTACCTCAGCAGCTATTATGTATAGTAGCTGTTCTCTTCCTATTGTGTCTTGCCCTCTCCCCTAGGTGACGGCATGCCAAGATGGTTGCTCCCACCAAAGAACAAACTCTTCTTCCCAGCATGCCCCTGTTCTTGCCTAGAGAGTAACCTAATACTCGCTCACCTCCTACCACCTAGTGATGTCACCAGCTCCTCCACTCCCTCTAATCACTACCTCACTCAACCCCGCCTCAGCCCCTACAAGCCCCACCCCAGTCCCTATAAAAAACACTCCCTGCCTCGGCCATATTGCTTTTGTCTCTTCTTTGTTCAGAGACAGCTGGGCAGATCTGTTCCCCTAATAAAGGCTTGTTGTGGCCTGGTCTGGTCTTGGTTTTTGGCCCTTTTACATGACAGGGAGGAGACCATGATCACGTTTATTAACCAACGTAGAGTTCGAAAACAGAAGCAAAATTTTGCCAAACACTTCTGTTCAGAAACTGAACTGTTCCCAAACAGAGAGTTTGTAAACTGAGGTGTTACTGCATTTGAAATAAAGGTTATGAGTTTTTCTTCCTGTTGAGTGTCTCTGGAGTTTTGGAAAATCACACTAACCATCCATTGTTCGGATAAGTCCCTTTACGAAGGTTACATCAACAGGCTTGAAAAGCATGGTAGAGTTCTTCATCCTGCTAATCTTGGGATAAGGTCTCTCCTAAATCAGCCACTAATCAGATCTCTTGGCTTCTCTTATCCCACAATGTATGCAGTGGCATTTTCTAATGATGACTGCTTTGTAAAGACAGAAATGGTTCAGTGCAAAAACCCATTGGCTGAAACAGGACAGACAAGGAGAAGAGGCCTAGAAATGCCATGAGCACACAAGCCCTCAATAAATAGTATTTCCTACAGGCAAGATGCTTTGACCAGGTTAGCCAAAGTTACCTCTGACATTTCCAAATGCCACACTTAATCCACTCTTAACAGCAGTGTTTTTACATGTACTAGGTAGAAGTCTTCCAAAATCTAGAGGAAGCATAGATATTTAAGCTTCTCTCAAAACAAAGGGCAGTTATTTAGACATATTTTGAAAATTATTATCAATACTTCAAAAATATCCACAAAGTTAAACCTTGAAAACTTTTAGTGTTATTTAGTGAAAACCTGAAAGAGATTTTATAGGTTTGATCCTAGTATGGCTAACTTAGCTTGACTCTGTTCTGTGACTACAGACTACCAGGCATGATACCCCGATAGACCTCAACCCCAGTAACAGGTATTATAGACCTTTTATGGCTATGTCTAGATGTCCCCCAAAAGCCTCATGCAGTCATAGATGGGGTTTTTCAGAATGCCTGGAACTAGAGTATGTGACCCAGGGATTGATTCATGGTGCAATGCTAGGATTAATGATGCTTGGGTTAAGGGTGTGTGATTACTAAATTAGCCCACTGATTGGTTTGGCATCCACCCTAAGCTGGTAGCCTAGATAGAATATAAAAGAGGCAGAAAGAAGCTGCTATTGTCACTTGTTGCTGGTCGCTTGCTTTTGCTGTCTTCTGCCCACCATAAACTGATTCTCCTCTGTGATGCCCCTCTGCCATGCCACCCTGTCTTGGAGCCAGCTGACTATGGACTGAAACCTCTACAAACCATGAACCTGGTGAGCCATTCCTCCTTTAACTTTGAATGTCAGGTACTTTGTCGCAGCAATGAGAAATGTAACTAAGACAAGGCTTAAGCCAGTGATGGCAAACGTTTTAGAGACACGTGCCCAAAATGCAACCCAAAACCCACTGACTTATTGCAAAGTGCCAACCCTGCAATTAAACCTGAATACTGAGGTTTTATTTTAGAAAAACAACTCATACATTAACATCTTTTGTCTTAAAGTAAAAATAAATAACAAATGTGCCATAGATTCACCTCCAATGGCTTAAGCCAACAAAGTTCTCAACCCTTCAATCAGGGTTGACCTAAAAACTGGCAGGTGGCCCACCCCAGGACAGGCAGAATCACACTGTGAAATCAGACCCATGGACGCCTCACCTTTCCCCAGTCACAGGGAAAACGCTGGGGCACTAGAACCCCAAAGGCCTCTGCAGCTGTACTGTCATTTCCCTCACCACAGAGGAGGTCAACACACCATGGAAACAGAGTGATGGAGCAGAGACAGGTGGAGACACAGAGCAAGAAAAGCCATCACTCTGAATCCATACTCCTTCTCAAGACGACCCTACCCTCTCAGGCGTCTGGGTTACATGTATGATTCAATAAGTTTCCTTTTTAAGCAGCTTCCTTGACTTTCTGTTATTTGCAATAAAATATCTTAATTATACAAATTAGCTTACCTAAGCAAAGTCGGGATTTACATTTTTTAAAATGCACATTTTCTAGAGCCAGTCTTCCAGATTGTTTTGAACTTTCGATCACTATGGCCAAACAATGTTCTCGGTGGCAGAAATGGATTTAGGCCATCTTTCCACGTCACAGTGGAGTTCAGGTAGAAAACTCTCTTGCAGTAATACATGCATGTATTTTCTACTACCAAGGCTCATCCAAGCATCACTTGCTTTTGTACATGAATTATCACATAAGGAGACTTTAGAATTTACAGAAGGGGAATGCACATGGCTTCACTTTCATGTACTCCTCAAGTTTGCCAATTCATAGGAATAATTGCTGAGTTTTGCAGTAATCAAATATTGGTCCTCTCTTACCGAGGTCAATCTATATTTTTAATTTTTAAAGCGGTGGTATTCACATGAATACCTTACGAATGTGGTGAAAAGTCTTTGCAAATACAACTAAAATAAAGATTCGGAGATGAAATAATTTTGATTAGAGTAGGTTCTAAATGCAATGCAGATATTCTTTTTTTTAATTAATTTTATTGGTATATTTTATTGGTACATTTTAGGTATACAATTCATTTACATTTATCATTGGGTGTTTGTACCTGTACATTAATCCGCTTTGATCTTAGTTTAGTGCATGGTGATAGATATGGGTCTAGTTTTAATCTCTGACAGGTTGAAATCCAGTTTTTACAACACCATTTATTAAATAGGCTATGGTTCCTCCAATGATGGTGGTTGGCTCCTTTGTCAAAGATGAGGTGGCTGAGCATGTCTGGAGTTGTTTCTGCATCTTTTAATATATTCCACTGATCCTCAGGTCTGTTCCTTTGCCAGTACCATGATGATTTTATCACAGTAGCTTTGTAGTATAGTTTCAAGCTGGGGATTGTGATACCCCCAGCCATGTCTCTGTTGCTTAGAATTGCTTTAACTATTCTAGGTCTCTTCTGGTTCCAAATGAATTTTTGGATTTTTTTTCTCTAGTTCTGTGATGTATATTGTTGGAGTTTCAATTGGCATTGCATTGAATCTATATAGTAGTTTTGGAAGTATGACCATTTTCACTATATTGGTTCTTCCTACCCAGGAACAAGGGATGTCTTTCCATTTTCTTTTATCCTCTTCGATCTCTTTTTTCAGAGTGCTGTAGTTTTCAGTGTAGAGGTCTTTTGCTTCCTTTGTTAGATTGATTCCTAGATATTTCATTTTTTTGGATGCTATTGTAAAAGGAATTGTTTCCCTAATTTCTCTCTCAATGAGTCTGTTATTTGCGTATAAGAAGGCTATTGTTTTTTGAGTATTGACCTTATATCCAGCTACTCTACTGAATCTGTCAATTAAGTCTAGAAGTCTTTTGGTAGAGTTTTTTGGGTCTTCTATGTAAAGTATCATATCATCAGCAAATAATGACAGTTTAACTTCTTCTTTTCCTATCTTTATTCCTTTTATTTCTTTCTCTTTTCTAATTGCTGTGGCTAATGTTTCCAGAACTATATTGAACAGGAGTGGTGATAGTGGGCATCCTTGTCTTGTTCCTGATTTTAACGTGAAAGTTTTCAGTTTTTGACCATTTAGTATGATGTTGGCTGTTGGTTTTTCATAGATAGCCTTAATCAGGTTAAGATAAAGACCTTCTATTCCAATTTTCTGTATGGTTTTTAACATGAATGGGTGCTGGATATTGTCGAATGCTTTTTCTGGATCTATTGAGATGATCATATGGTTTTTGTCCTTGACTCTGTTAATATGGTGTATTACATTTATTGATTTACGATGTTGAACCATCCTTGCATCCCTGGGATAAATCCGATTCGGTCAGGGTATATGATCTTCTTGATGACCCTCTGTATTCTGTTTGCCAGTATCTTGCTGAGGATTTTTGCATCTATGTTCACAATGCAGATATTCTTATAAACAGAAAAAGGAAGGTTGCAAAAGGAGGAGGAGGGAAGGAGGAAGAGGAAGAGAAAGGAGAAGAAGAAGGGAAGAGGAGGAGTAGGATGGGGAGAGGAAGAAGAAAGAGAAGGGCAAGTGACACAGGCAGAGACTGGAGCAGTGCAGGCATGAGCAGAGGACAGCCAGCAAATGCTGAGACCCCTCAAACCTGGGAATAGGTGAGGCAGGTCCTCCCCTATGGCCTTCAGAGGAGCCTGGCTCTCCTAACACTCCCAAGATTCCCGGACTTCAGACCTTTAGAACTATGAGAACAAGCCAAAATGTTTATGTCAGGCCTAGGAAAATAATACAAAAATATGTATTTCCTATAATTGAGTGCTCTTTTTTTTGGTTTCCTAGTGGCTGTCAGGGTTCAGTTTTTAACACTATTCTTAGAAATCCAACCACAACACATATTGGCATGTGTGAAATTTTCTGGGAGTTTGATCCATTTTTCCTTGAACAATTGTTTTTATTAAATTTTTTGTCTGTGAGAGCCTGTACTCACCTATATTATGCTACTAAAATGTACTTTTCAATTGTTTTTGTTATATATACTTTTCTCTAGCTTTATATTGAACAAGACATCTGCTAACCTCAATATACGCTATGATTCAGAAAGTGTCTGTTGCCGGGGATTTAGCTCAGTGTTGCCGCTGCCTGCCCCATAAGCGCAAGGACCCAAGTTCAATCCCTGGTACCAAAAACAAAAAACAAAAACAGAAAGTGTTATTAAATCTTACAATTAATATTTCCACAATTTCTACTTTAGTTCAGACATTATTTGTGGGCTCTGTGAATTTGCAAATCATATTTCTCATATGAAAATCTATGATCTTTATTGACTTATGTGTCCCAACATCAAAATGAGAATAAAACTGGAAGGACATTTTACAGTTTGGAAGACATTTCTGCACACAAATGTTATTCAGTATAAATTAATGTAACTACTGTTTTTTTTTCTTGCTGTACTTGGGATCAAACCCAGCATCCTGCATATGCTAGGCAAGGGCTCTAACACTGAGCTGCATCAGCAGCATTTCTTTTTAAATATTTAAAATAGCTGTTTTTTTAAATAAACAGTCTGAATAAGGTAGTTTGATTATCTTACATACCATATGTCACTCAATTCCTATAAAAATGCTCTCTACATAAGGGCCAACTAATAAGTTTGTTTAATGGATGAGTAAATCAACAAATTATTTCCTTCCTTTAAATTTTGTTTTGATTAACATGTATTAATGGTAATATTAATGGAAATCAGTATGACATATGTTTTTTTAATTAATTTATTGGTACATTTTAGGTATACAATATAGTGACATTCAACATTAGAGATTGTACCTTTACATAATATATCTTGATTATTTTTTCCCATTCCCCTGCCCTCCCTTCAACCCCTCCATCCCTCCCTATTTACAAAGACTTTGTTTCCATTTTTTCATTTTCACATATTAATTCCATTCCCTTCTTTCTTTCCCCTACCCCTCCCATTTCCCCTTCCCCTCTGGACCTTTTCTTCCTGTTTCACATTATCTATTATACCTTTTAGTCCTTATTTACACTTTCAGTTTCTCACACTAGAGAAACTATTCTGTATTTACACATGTGATTCCTATGTATTTTACTTAAGAGTATCACCTCAATGTGCATCCATTTAGCTATAAATGCCTCTAATTTCTCATTATTTATAGCTGAGTAGTACTCCATTTTATTTTTTAAAACACATTTTTTTATCCAGTTTCCAGTTGATGGACACTTGGGCTTTTTCCAACCTTAGCTATTACAAACTGTGTCACTACAAACACAGGGGCACATATATCACTGTGGTATGATTCTTTTAATTTGGGGGGGAAGATACCCAGCAGGGGAATAGCTGGGTCAAATGGGACCTCTAGCCCTAGTTCTTTGAGGTATCCCCATACTGATTTCCACAGTGGTTGCACCAGTCTTCACTCCCACCACCAGTGGAGCAGGGATCCTTTTTCCCCACATCGCTGCCAGCATTTGTTATTGCTTGATTTCATGGTAGCACCCATTCTTTCTGGGGTGAGGTGGGACCTCAGCAAATGATTTCTACCTTCGCTCTGGAGAGAGATGAGACCTCATGTTCACCAGCCCCCTCCCACCACTCTGCTGCAGAGGCAAGGAGAGACAGATGTGGATAAGTCTGGCCATGCCTATGGCTCTGGATTTCCTGGACCTTCCTGTGAGCAACATGGAAAACTGTGGTGGAGAGCAGGTTCCTAAATCCTATTTTATTCCAAAAGCATAAAGAAGAAAACGATGATGTTTGAGAGTAGAGTTTCTTACCCTGGAGTCAGTAAGGGCTTTGTTCCAAGAAATATTACCCAAGAATCTAAGCATATGCCCTTGGAAGAAGCTGCCTGACTCTTACCAGATGTTCAAAAGGATTCTTGATCTATAAACAAGTTTAGAAGTACTGATTCATAGGCTTCAGTGATACAAATCAAAGAGAGAAATAAATATATCATGTATGCACCAAAGAGGATTTTCCTTTCTTCCTCCTCTTTCTCTTGTTCTTTCCTCTTCCTTCTCTCCTCCTCTCCTTCTCCTTCTCCTTCTCCTTCTCTTCCCTCTTCTTCTTTTCCCCTCTGGTACTGCAAATTGAACACAGGGACTTGACAGTGAGCTATGGCCCCATCCCTTTTCTTACTTTCTATTTTGAGACAAGGTGTCTCCAGCCCTTTGTTTTATTTTATTTTAATTTTAGCAAGACACAATTTCACTAAATCACCAAGTTAAGCTGCCCAGGTTGGTCTGGAGCTTGCTCTCCTCCTGACTCAGCCTCCCAGAGTGCTGGGATCACAGGCATGCACCACCACACCTAGCTCTGAAGACTTCTGCTGCAAGAAAAACTAGCTTTGAAGAAAGTATCTGTGTAGGTCACTGCCATAGTTGTAGCTTTCTAATCATACTCTCAACACTATTTTATTAATAGATAGATATCTTGTTTTAAAATTTCTGTCAGGATCTGGGTTACCAATCTCATGGTGGAAAATTTATACTACATATGAATATAGATACAAGAACCTAGATTTGGCCAGCATGGGGATAAAGCACATTATAATTAGATGCTTTATAATGAAACATATTTTTCTCCCATTTGTCAGTTCATCTTACCCTTGCTTATTTTTATTCAGATAAAACTAAAATTTACTCAAACTTCATATATATGCAGACTCTCCTACTAAATTTGGGTTAGACTTTTAATTAGTACTGGGATCAAAATTATTTATTAAGTAATACTTTCAGTAAATTCCTGTCATTTTTGGACTGCATCCTATTTCTTGGAGCTGGGTCTGTTTTCTGATTTGGAGTTTAGATGGAGGGCCAAGGAGCTCCTACACTCCACTACCAACAGGACAAACATGGTTCCCTCCAAAGAACTCGAACAAGAAATTGGAGGTATGTTCTAATTACATTGTCAAGGTCTCCTGCATCCTCCTGTGCTCCTACATGAGGTGAGAAATACATCAAATCACTTCTTGCTGCAGCTGGACAGTGTGTAACAAGGAAGCCACGAAAGACCTAGTCTACTTTGACCAATGCTAAGAACAATCAACCTTGCCCAGTACCTGCTGAAGTATGAATTGAGCCCTCATGCCGATGACTGGGGCTACACATCTTTGCATGTTGACAGTAAGAATGGAGCTTCTGAAAGATGAGAAGCCAAATAAAGAGGAACCAAAAATTTTCTAAATCCTAATACAAAATGATTCTTACACAACTAACTTTTCATTTAAATGTTAATTTGCCCATTCTGCTTCTTATACCTGGTTCCTTTCCTTCTTCACCACCAGATATATGAGTGTTTCCTTTTGCGTGACCTCAGAACACATATGTCATAAGCTCCTATTTTAACTCTTGATGTGGTAAGCATGCAATAAGCATGAAATATTCTTATAATTAAGATGAACAATTTATGGAATTATGTGTGAACTTTCTCTTCAATAACCGTAGAAGCAAAGGATTCAAGAATGTACATGGCAGATAAAAGTGCTCACACACATGATCCAGAAAGGCTCAGAACAATGAAAATGAAAGGTACTAATATTGTTACTGTTTTCTTTTTTGGTACCAGGAATCCAACTCAGCACCTTGCTCTTGCCAGGCAGGTGTGGCACCACTGAGCTAAATCCCCAGCCCAGTTTTCTAATCTCTCTTCTAATGATTTATTAAAGCCAGAGCTCTATTAGAGGCCAGAATCTGTGAAATTTAAAAGAAACTATATGAACAACATTTTACCTAAAATATGCTAGTAGTCTAAAGTTTTTCCCAGATATGCCTTTCTAACTAGTTCAGAATTCATTGCCTACTTCATATGGTAAAATTCACTCCTTCATTTCTGATCCAGTTTATTCTAGTTTTTCTTAATACAAAAGTGATACATTGCTTCTTACAGAAATCTTGGAACAAAAATGCAAAGAGAAAAAATTTAAAATATTCACAAGGATGAATCAGTTTTTGAAGGTCTTTTGCATAGTGTATTAGTCAGTGTTCCCATTATTGGACATAATAGCCAACACACTAAAGGAGGAGAGGTTTAATTTGACTCATGTTTTAAGGGGATTTGCTCCATGGTCAGCTGATTCAAGGTGGGAACATCATGGCAGAGGGCATGGTGGAGCAAAGCTACCTAGGTCATGGTGACTGGGAAGCAGAGCGAGGAAACACTACCAGAAAAGAAAGGAAAGAAAACCAGATACACACCCCAAGGCTGAGCCCCCATGGCCCACCCAGACACACACAGAAGTGTGCTCCACCAATCTCCCAGCAGACCCCAAAGCCAAAAGCTGACATTCTGCCCTTAACCACCACTTCGCACCCCTTCTATACTTGTGACCCAAGCATATCTCCTTAAATCATGTTTAATGTCCAAATAAAGACAACAGCAACTTCACAGTCCTACCTAACATAATACAACCATCCTGTGTACAACTAGAACTGCAACGATCTCTTCCCAGAGTCTCAACAATGCCAGCATTTTTCCAAAGGCCATGTTTATTTTGAGACTCGAGGCAGACTCTTAGCTTTGGACCTCGGTAAAAATCCAAAACAAGCTACATAATCCCAAGGTACAATGACACAGGGTAAGCATTCCCACTCCAAAAGGGAAGACAAGGGAGACAAAAAAGAATTGGGTCAAACCAAGACCAAAACCAGTCATGGCAAGCATTAAGTCCTGTAGCTTCATATCCGGCATCCAAGGTGCACAGGGGTAATATGTGAGTTACAAAGGGCTTGAGAAGCCCCACCCTAGAGCTCTAACCCTTGTGGCCTCTCTCTTGGGCTGGATCCACTCATGACCTGCAGCCTTCTTTGGCTGATGTTCCACATTCGTGACATCTCCAATTTCTCAGGGTGTTCACTGCACCATTGGCTTAATTCCTACAGATTCATACACTGCCCTCATGGGGCTCTTTCTCTGGTTTTTCAGGAGTTGCTTTGAAATCTAGGTGGAAGCTTCCCTGACCCCACAACTCTTGTATTCTTCATGCCAGTAAATCAACATCACAAGGGTGACACCAAGGCTGGATGTTACCAGAAGCAGTAGCCAGGTACCCTTTTCATCACAGCTGCAGTGGCCTCTGAGTGTCAAGATGGCTGAGCACAGTGAAACGCATCCCAGGGAACCAATTCCCTAGGAAGTCTCTCTTGACCAAGCATGCCAATTTTGCACCCCTGCACCTGCAATGAGTGGGTTCTTGCTGATTTCTAAGACTCTCTCAAACAGCCTTTCTTCTTGTTCCTGTACAAAGTGGTTGGTTTCTTATTTTTATTTTATTAATATATGTTTATAATGCATAAAAATTACATTCACCTTAAGGACTCTGGATACATACATACCAGATTTAGATTACTTTCACTCCACTTTCCCCTCTGCCTCCCCTCTTCCTCCTCCAATCCCCATCCTATCTATACAAGGTCTGCCTCCCCACTTCCTCCCACCTTTCTTTTACTTTGTCCTTTCAATTATAATTTGGGTTTCTAATATTAGAGAAATTGTGCAATATTTAATCTTTTCTGTCTGATTTATTTCATTTAGCATTTGGTTTCAAGGTGCATCAATTTTCCTACTACCAATGATTCAAGTGTATTCTTCTTTATGGCAGAATAGTATTCCATTGTATATACATACCACATTTCCTAATAATTCTTATGAAAGAAATATAACTCAGATACCTATGCATGATCAGTTTACTGCATGCAAAAAGAAAACTACAAATCAATATCCCTATGAATACCAATGGAAGGACAAATGGGAAATTTCTGATTCTGATACGCCATGATGAAAATAATACGCATGACCAAATGGAATTCAAACTAACAGTATGAAGATGGCCCAATTAGGAAATGTATTAATATGTTATCAAATTATTTGATCCAAGGTAGAAACTATATTATTTTCTCTCTAAATATTGAGAAAGACCTTGGTAAAACCAAAGGCCTATTCCTAATAAAAGCATTCAGGAAAAATGAAATGATTGGATATATCCTTAAAGTATTAAAATACATACTGCATAATCCTGTTAGTATCTTAGATAAAGTGAAAAGACTATGAGAATTCCCATGAAGATCAGAGACAGGACAAGAATGCCCCTCACACCCAGTATTATTCACTAATGTACTTGGGCCATCAATTACAGGCATAAAAGTTATTTCAAAAGGAAAAACCATGTCTATTGGCCAATAGCAAGATATTCTGGCTGAAAAACACTAGAAAAATTATTAATAAAATGGACACAATACCTGATTCTTAAAGGGGGAGGGGTTTAATTTGATTTATGGTTTTAGTCCAGGGCCAGCTGGCTCCAAGGCAGAAACATCATGGTGGAAGAGCAGTGGTGGAGCAAGGCTGCTTAGTTCATGGCAGCAGGGAAGCAGAGCAGTGGAAGAGTGCCAGCATGGAAGGGTCCAGGGACCAGATGTAAACCCCAAGGCTATGCCTCCATGACCCCCCAGACACACCCAGAAGTGTGCCCACTAATCCCAGGTGGGAGGATCCCAAAGCCAAACATGCTGAAACTCCACCTAGCTGCCACGTAAAATCAATGGAAAAGAAATACATTCAGGTACATAGCCGAATATAGAACTAACATGCAAAAATCAATGACCTCCTTATACACCTGCGTAAGTGCTACATAAGAGTTTGATGAACTCAAGAACAAAAAGAGATCCCCAAATGTTTTTGATAAAAGGAACATACTCATGGACTCTGTTACCCCAAAATGTTATAGTGTTTCCCATTTAAAAATTATTTGAAGACAGTATAAACAATTCATAGATAATACACAGATGGGAATTTGACAGTAGTGATGATTTTCTGGATAAATCCTGGACAATTGAAGATCCCCTGGAAGCACTTGGGCTCTAACACAGGGGCTGGCAAATGACCACCCACTGGTCAGATCCAGCTCAATACCTATTTTGTAAATAAAGTTTTATTGGGATACAGCCTGTTAGTTTATATATTTGCTATGACTGCTTTTGTGCTACAACCACAAAGTTGGGTAATTGCAACAGAGATCATATGGTCAGAAAAGTATAAAGTATTTATTACCTGGTCCTTCAAACGGTTTACCATTTGCACTTTAACAAAAGGTCTTTTATTGCTGAAGACCAAACCCTATTGAATTATTAATCCCATTCGATGTTCTATGTTTAATGAAGTTACATCATTTTGTTCCTCAAGTTTTACTTTTCTATTTTCACAAAAGATCAGTTATTAGAACTATTAAGAAAAGCATTAGAGAGCAATAACATTTTTAGTATAAAGAATCTTGAGAAAATAACAAATGTTAAAGTGCAAATTATATGCAAATTAAAGAACTCTAATGCAGTAAGCAATTCTGTAGTCAAATTGGAACTTAATTAAGAACTAATAGATGACCTTAAAAACTTATGGGCACATAATTAGGGCTTCAGAAAATTTTGTATCATTAATAAATTCTCTCCTTTCTCAACTCTGCATTGAGCAATCATAAATAAGAATGAGCTCTAACA
The DNA here is from genome assembly GCF_053883595.1 of Heterocephalus glaber. NCBI lineage: Eukaryota > Metazoa > Chordata > Mammalia > Rodentia > Bathyergidae > Heterocephalus > Heterocephalus glaber. Next base: position 7,423,987 of record NW_028258413.1, read on the forward strand.
TTTTTACTCAGATTTCTACTTGATTGCAAAGATAATATTTTAGTATTTTTATGTCTATTTCAGAATATTTGCACACATCTCATACAGAGCCAGAGAAAGGATCCTGAAGTTCCCTGGTAACAGAACCTCTCTCTGCTACCTGATTCCTACAGAATGGAAGAGCAGCTTGGGCAGAAAGGAAAAAAGGGGATGTCTAAAACATTCAGAGCAAAGCTCAACATGCTGAATTCAATTTGCAAAACTTAAGCAATGAAATATTTCTCCACTACACACCCAGCATCTCCTGTGCAGTCTGACACTGATTTTCAGTTAAACATGCCGAAAATTCTACCTTTTCAGAATGGCCATGTCCAAGACAATTTCATAGCCAAAATGAGGCTTTAATGAGGTTTAGTCCTACCCCACTAGGAAAGGCTAGTACTCAGATGCACAGTGGGAGGTTAGAACAGGGACTCAGATGCTGTAGTATTAGCCCTATGTCATATTTTTCTCTCTTATACATTAAATCAGTCTGTCTTAGAACTACCAGTATCTTAGAGCTAATGAGATATTCTTATGTCAAATTTGGAAGGATGAGCCAGATGACCTGAGCTAATCAAAGCTTCAGCAGATCCTCCCTGCAGCCCTGAATATTCTCTTCTGAATGGAAGCAGAGGCTGTTTCCTCTGGCCGAGAGTTTTTTAAATTAATTTGTTGAAGGACCCAGTTCCTTGAGAATGGATTTCAAGCCAAATTCCCCAAATCACCTATGTCCCTGCAGCCTGTGACCAGAATCAGGGTTCTGGTAGTAGATCTTTTGACCAAGGCTCTACCAGCTTCAATAATAATTTCCAAACTACCAAAGTTGGTCAACAATAAAGAGTTAACTCTTCAATAGATTGATATGATCTTGATTCCTTCTCGTCATTTAAACTTGCATCTCACAGAGATGATTCGATCATTACTTCATTAACATTTTAAGCTACATTCACTGTCAAGGTCTGGTAAAGATTATAGAAGTGCACCCCATCCCCAAGATGGTGGAATGGGACTTCTCAGTGCCCCTACCCTTGCAGAAACATTAATAAGAACAACTCTCCACACAGGAAACACCATCAGGGGAACTGGGAAACCAGAGCAGAGATTATAGCAACTGGCTGCACTACAAAATGCAGACCTGCAATCTTTCATATTTGTCTTCCATATTTAGAATATTCAGAGATATAGATTTTAGTTTAGATTCACCATCCTCTCTGATTAATTAAAAAGACTATACCTATCCAAAACAATGGGCTTATCAAAGCTTTTAATAAGATTCTGAGAAAATATCTCACACAAACTAGTACTTGCTCTCAGAAAGCAGTATTCTCTTGAGAAAAACCTGATTTTATTTTCGTATCTCTTATATTTTCAGGACTGCTTTGAATGGAGGCCTCAGGGGAAATCAGCCACAAAAGAAAGGACCCTGAGAGCTCAGAACCTGGCAAGTTGGAGTGGAGTCTGTGGGAACCCGTCCTCGCCAGCCTAATGCTGTCCTCCTGCATTTTGCCAGGAACTCAGGCTGAGCAGCAATTAGGAGGTGATTCAAGAAGCTGGATACAGCAGTTAAATCCTGGCACTAAGTGTAGGTACAGCTGTCAGCACTGCAGGGAAGAGAGCATGGAAAGCATGGAAACAGGGCCCTTCTAAACATGCAGAGAGTACTCTTACTCAGCCAATTTGCACTCAGAAGAAAAAAGCATGACAGCCTCACCTTCTCCACAAATTCCCTACATGATAATGAAGGTTAACATTGCAAATGAATCTTGGAATTATAATTCCTTTGGGTAGTCTGGTGCTGTTGAACGGATATGTTTGTAAGAGACATTTTTAAATCCTAAGTGAGGTGATGCAATCCTATCAGAGCTTCTAAAATGAATTAAAGAGTCAAGGTTATCAAGAGGAAAATGCCTCAAGAATAAACAGATCTCCAAATTGAAGAATATTTTCATTTGGTGGTTGTGCTGCAATATTGTTCAAACAGCGGATCTGCCACCCTACATCAACCTACTCCATTTAAAATGCATGAGAATAACAATGGGGAGGATAAGTGTAAAGATTAATATTGAAAAACTAAGGTGAGGATCACATCTCTCTCCCTCTCATCCCTTTTCCACCACCCTCCCTGTACTCTACAGAAGGACTAGTGTCTTACATGGATTGGTTTCCAGTCAGACTACTTGCCCTTTGTTTGATGACCCACTTCTTTCTTCCATTTCATTCCTTCTGAAATTGTTATAAGGAAGCCATTTCATACGATTCACTCAAGGAAATTAGTTTTGAGTCAAAATAGTTCTAAGGTCTGACCAAGTTAGCTGGGCTTCGCATCACACCCTTTCAAGCTAACGTTCATGCAAGTCCAGCCAGCTAATTAGCTGGAAGTCTACTCTTTTTCTCTTGACTGTTTTTCAGTAAAACCCATGGCTTTCTGACTTAGCTACTTAGGAATTTTTCCTTGAATCTCAGGGATGTAGGAAAGCCTGCAGTACCTAGTATGACAATCATAACACATGCTGCTATGAGAACTTCTTATGTAAGAAAATAAGACTGACTTTAAATCTATTCTCCCTCAAAGCCCTCAGCATAGCAATCCAATTAAGAGCTAATCTAGTAGGCACTCCTAGCAATATCCAAATCTGACACTTCATTTGTTTTCTACTTCCTTACCCTTCACTCTTATTTCTAAACTCACAACTAGCCCTTGGTCCAGTTAGAGTCCTCAGCCTGATGACATGTAGCCTGGACTTTGGTTACCTGGAGATCATTCAGAAACTTTACAATAAACAAAAACACACACATGTAAACTACGTGTTCATCCATGTGCCTGTGGTAATATTAACATATGATAAAATTTAAATTCTATATACTGACCATTTATTTTGTCTTTTAGAAAATAAAAATTAATTAAAATTTGTTTAAAAACTATATTTCAGGGCTTGCTCCACCAGCTTTCCACCAGCCACCAGAACAGGGTGAGGAGGACTGCCCCCCAGGCAGGCCCACCAACTAACAGCTGGGCCGCACGGGTGCCTCCAACAATACTCCCCCCCCCAACCGGCCTCTGGCCTTTTGGCTGTGCAGGTACTTAGTTACACACTGCAGAGGCACAGAGAAACATAAAAGCCATTGTCCTGAGCACCAGAAGTGAACAACAGAGAGTGCCTGCCTCAGGCTCCCTGATGAAAACAAGCCCACTGGAAAAGTGAAGGGAATCTCTGCAATAAAGGCATATCAGACCACTGTGATTGGTAAGTGGGAGGGATTATCAGCTACCATCAGAAACTGGACTTTCTTCAGGGGAAAAGCAGCTGAAACCTGCAGTAGAAACTTGCAGAGTGCAAACCTGCAGGAGGACAGGGAGCTCAACTTGGGACTTGCAACCAGAAATCTGCCTGAATCTCATGGGTCTGGGACTAGCTTACTGAGACTCATTGACTTACAACTGCACACTGCTGCCCACATTGTCTATTGTGACAGCAGAGACACACCTTGAAGGAGGCCCTTTATTTTTTAAAGGTGATAGATTAATAACTACCACAAATTGTCATTCTTTAAGAGGTATTTGATGCTATGGTGTTGCTGATTGTATGACTTGGGCTAAGGTGTCATGATTGATCTAAACAGTTTTCCTTCCTGGTATAAGGAAAATGAGATAGACTCAGAGTCATTAGAGACTCAAAACCTAAAGACCAGCTATATCTGGTAGACATCTCTGAAAAGGAATCATTCCATAAGGGTTTTAAATACATCAACAAAGATACTTACAATAAACAACTTCATAATATCAACCCAGAAACTAAACCAAGGACAGTACCAAAAACAAAATTGAGAAGGCATTTAAGCAAGTCACAAACCCAGACTTCCACCCCACAAAAGGCAATTTCTGGGGGAAATGACGTGCGAAAGTCTGATAATCAACCACCTGGACATTCTGAACTGATAGCACAGAAAGTAATGAAACAGATGAATGACACTCTAGAAAAATTCGAAGCAGAAATAATCTCCCAGATAACTACAGAGATGGTGAGCAGAGTGAAAGACATGATTAGAAGCTCTAGAACAGAAACTGATAAAAAAATAATAATAAATGAGCTCAGAAACATGCTGGAAGCCAGGAATGCCCAGCATAAGAAAGAAAAGGAAACCATGACCACCCAACATAAGAAAGAAACGGAATCCATGAAGCAGATTCAAACAGATATTCAGGAGATTAAAAACTCCATTGAAAGCATGCAGAGCAGATTAAGAGAATCTGAAGACAGAATATCATGTATAGAAGACAGGATTGTGGTGAAGGACCATGAAAACAGAGATTTCTTAAAAATAGTAAGGGACCATGAGAAGTCAGTTAAACAGCTGCTAGATGATGCAAAGAAGAATAACATAAGACTGATAGGAGTCCTCAAAAAAACAGGAGAAAGTACAACTGACATTAAAAAAACTGTTCACAGAAGTAATAGTAGAAAACTTCCCAGACAGAGGTGGAGAATTGGTCACACAGATAAGCGAGGCATATAGAACTCCACCCAGCCATGATCAAAAAAAATCTACACCTAGACATATAATAATCAAGATCCCAGAAACCCAACAGAAGAACAAAATCCTACAGGCAGTTAGAGAATAGAAACAAATCATCTATAAAGGAAAGTCCATCAGAATCACGGCAGACTTCTCAACACAAACCCTCCAATCAAGGAGAGCCTGGAGTGAAGTATTTCAAGCCCTGAAAGAAAATAACGTCCAACCTAGACTGTTGTATCCTGCAAAATTATCTTGCAAAATCAATAGGGAAATTAGATACTTCCATGACAAAGAACATCTGAGAAATTTCATGAACAACAAACGAGCACTCCAAACAGTTCTAAGCAATATCCTAGGAAAAGGCAACAAAGGTCACAACTCCATGAGGCTCAACAGAGGGAAGCCACCAGACAAGGTAAGAAACTAAAGGGAAAGGGGGAAAAGGAAATAAGAGCCAACAACAGTAAAACATCATGACAAGGATGAGTCAATATCTATCAATTATAACTATCAATGTTAATGGCCTCAATTCACCACTCAAAAGAAGTAGACTGACAGAATGGGTTAAGAAGCAAAATCCAGCAATATGCTGTATACAAGAAAGACACCTAACTCAAAAAGAAATTCATAGACTGAAAGTAAAAGGATGGAAAATGGCTCTCCATGAGAAAGGAACCCGGAAAAAAGCAGAGGTAGCAATCTTATTTGCAGAAAAAGTAGATTTCAAACTGAAACTAATTAAGAGAGACAAAGATGGTCATTACATCCTTGTGAAGGGAACAGTCCAAGAGGAAGAGATAACAATCCTAAATATATGTGCACCAAATATGAATGCCCCCAACCATACAAAACAAATATTAAGGGAAAAGAAAAACCAAATAAGCACTATTACAGTTGTAGTGGGGGACCTCAATACCCCACTATCACAAATAGACATATCATCTAGACAAAAAATTAACAACGGAATTCTAGAACTCAACCAAGCTATTGAACAAATGGACTTAATAGATATTTACAGTGTTCCACCCCACAAAATCAGAATACACATTCTTTTCAGCTGTACATGGGTCATTCTCCAAAATAGACCACATTCTAGCTCACAGGACATGTCTAAGTCAATGTAAAAGAATTGAAATTACCCCCTGTATATTATCAGACCACCGCGCAAAAAATTGGAAATCAATAACATAAGAAACTGCAAAACTCCCACAAACACCTGGAAATTGAATAACACCCTCCTGAACAACCAATGTGTCACAGAAGAAATTAAAGAAGAAATTGGACAGTTTCTACAAGTAAATGATGATGCCAGTACAACATTTAGGAATATATGGGGCACAATGAAAGCAGTTCTACACGGGAAATTCATAGCAGTGAATGGCCATATTAGGAAAACAGCGAGAACTCAGATAAATCATCTAATGCAGAACCTCAAAGTCCTAGAAAAAGAAAAGAACAACAAACCCAAAGCCTGCACAAGAGAGGAAATTATAAAGATCAGAGCAGAAATCAATGCAATGGACATTAAGACAATGATACAAAAAATTAATGAATCAAAGAGTTTGTTTTTTGAAAGAATAAATAAAATCAATAAACCTTTAGCCAACCTTATCAAAAAAGGAAAGAAAAGACTCAAATCCATGCAATTAAGAAAGAAAAGGGGGAAGTCACAACAGAACCAGCAGAAATCCAGAGGATCATCAATACCTACTTCAAGAAACGGTACTCCAATAAAATGGAAAACACAGAAGAAATGGACAGATTCCTAGATATAAATGAATTGCCAAAGTTAAATAAGAAGATATAGAAATTCTAAACACCCCAATTACAATGAGTGAAATTGAAAATGTAATCAAAAATTTACCAACAAAGAAAAGCCCAGGTCTTGATGGCTTCACTGTTGAATTCTACAAGACATTTAAAGAAGAACTAATGCCATTACTCTTTAAACTCATCAAGGAAATTGAAAGGGAAGCAAGGCTTCCAAACTCATTCCTGGAAGCAAGTGTTAACTTTGATTCCAAAACCAGAGAAAGACCCAACCCTAAAAGAGAACTACAGGCCAATCTCCCTAATGAACATAGATGCAAAAATCCTCAAGAAGATACTGGCAAATGGAATACAGAGGGTCATCAAGAAGATCATACACCCTGACCAAGTCAGATTTATCCCAGGGATGCAAGGATGGTTCAACATATGTAAATCAATAAATGTAATACACCATATTAACAGAGTCAAGGACAAAAACCATATGATCATCTCAATAGATGCAGAAAAGGCATTCAACAAAATCCAACACCCATTCATGATAAAAACCCTACAGAAAATTGGAATAGAAGGTCTTTATCTTAACCTGATTAAGGCTATCTATGAAAAACCAACAGCCAACATTATACTAAATGGTCAAAAACTGAAAACTTTCATGCTAAAATCAGGAACAAGACAAGGATGCCCACTATCACCACTCCTGTTCAATATAGTTCTGGAAACATTAGCCACAGCAATTAGAAAAGAGAAAGAAATAAAAGGAATAAAGATAGAAAAGGAAGAAGTTAAACTCTCATTATTTGCTGATGATATGATACTTTACATAGAAGGCCCAAAAAACTCTATCAAAAGACTTCTAGACTTAATTGACAGATTCAGTAGAGTAGCTGGATACAAGGTCAATGCTCAAAAAACAATAGCCTTCTTATACGCAAATAGCAGACTCATTGAGAGAGAAATTAGGGAAACAATTCCTTTTACAATAGCATCCAAAAAAATGAAATATCTAGGAATCAATCTAACAAAGGAAGCAAAAGACCTCTACACTGAAAACTACAGCACCCTGAAAAAGGAGATCGAGGAGGATATAAGAAAATGGAAAGACATCCCTTGTTCCTGGGTAGGAAGAATCAATATAGTGAAAATGGCCATACTTCCAAAACTGCTATATAGATTTAATGCAATGCCGATTAAAATTTCAACAATATACTTCACAGAGCTAGAGAAAACAATCCAAAAATTCATTTGGAACCATAAGAGACCTAGAATACCAATTCTGGGCAACAGAGACATGGCTGGGGGTATCACAATACCCAACTTGAAGCTATACTACAAAACTACTGCGATAAAAACAGCACTGTACTGGCAAAGAAACAGACTCGAGGATCAGTGGAATAGACTAGAAGATGCAAAAACAACTTCAGACATTCTCAGCCACCTCATCTTTGACAAAGGAGCCAAACACCCTCATTGAAGGAAAGATAGCCTATTTAATAAATGGTGTTGTAAAAACTGGATTTCAACCTGTCAGAGATTAAAACTAGACCCATATCTATCACCATGCACTAAACTAAGATCAAAGTGGATTAACGTACAGGTACAAACACCCAATGATAAATGTAAACGAATTGTATACCTAAAACTGAGATCTAAGTGGATTAAAGATCTAAATATTAAGACAGAAACACTAAACTTGCTGGAAGATAAATTAGGTAGAACTCTTGAAGATATTGGCATAGGAAAAGACTTTATGAACAAAACCTCAGTAGCACGGGAACTAGCAGAAAGAATCAACAACTGGGATTTCATCTTATTGAAAAGCTTCTGCACTGCAAGAGAAACCACAAACAGAGCTAACAGACAACCTACAATCTGGGAAAAAAAAATTAGCAGCTGTAACTCAGACAAAGGGCTACTACCTAGAATATATAAAGAACTGAAAAAAATCAGACCCCCAATTCAAAGACCCAATTCAAAAATGGGCATCTGAAATGAACAGGCATTTCTCAGTCAAAGAAGTAAAAGCAGCAAATAAACATATGAAAAAATGTTCAATATTACTGGTCATTCAAGAGATGCAGATGAAAACAACACTGAGATTCCACCTCACCCCAGAAAGAATGGCTGCTATCAAGAAATCAACCTATAACAAATGCTGGCAGGGGTGTGGAGAGAAAGGAACCCTTCTCCATTGTTGGTGGGAGTGCAGACTGGTGCAACCACTATGGAAATCAGTATGGAGATACCTCAAAGAACTAGGGCTGGAGGTCCCATTTGACCGAGCTATTTCCCTGCTGGGTATTTTCCCAAAAGAATTAAAAGAATCATACCACAGAGTTATATGGGTACCCATGTTTATAGCAGCACAGTTTGTAATAGCTAAAGCTTGAAAACAGTCCAAGTGCCCATCAGCTGGAAACTGGATAAAGAAAATGTGGTTTTTTTATAAAATGGAGTACTACTCAGCCATAAAGAACGAGAAACTAGAGTCATTTATAACTAAATGGCTGCATATTGAGGCCATCCTCTTAAGTGAAATAAATAGGACACACTTGTGTAAATACCGAAGTTTCTGTAGTGTAAGAAACTGAGAGTGTAAATAAGGGCTAAAAGGATTAATAACTAATAATTGATACTTTGAAATAAGAAAATGTCCAAAGGGGTAGGGGTGGTGGGAGGGGAAGGGGAAGGGGAAAGGAAAGAAGGGAAAGGAAAAATTATGAGAAAAGAAAAACAATGGAAACAAAGTTATGTAAATAGGGAAGGTTTTAGAGGTGAAGGGCGCACAGGTAATGGGAAAAAAATAAGAACCAAGACACATCATGTACAGGTACAAACACCCAAAGATAAATGTAAATGTATTGTATACCTAAAATGTACCAATAAAAAAATTTAAGAAAAAAATTATATTTCATAACATTTTAAAACACCACTAATTTTTTTTTTGGTACCAGAGATTGAACTCGGGTCCTTGCACTTGCGCAGCAGGTGGCAAAACCACTGAGCTAAATCCCCGGCCCCGAAACACCACTAATTTATTCTTCCAACTTATTTAACCAAACAAAAGCCAACTATTGTCATTTGAAATTACATGTGTCATTCAACAGTTAGTTTTGAGTATTATCAGTTTGCAGGCTCTCCTGTGGAGAATTCCTACTTGTAGACATTTAAGTAGGCCAGCCAAGAGACCTCTGGAAGTATTTTCACAAAATTTCAAACCCGAGAGCTATGTGTAATTGCTCATCTATAAACACAGTCCGCCCTTCAAGCCCTGGCACCCTAGCTTTCAGCTCCTTTCTCACAGAGCCGAATAATATTGTCTGTTGCTATAAGCATTTTCTGAATAAGCTAGCTGCTAAAGTTAAATTTTAAAAAGCATTTTGGAAGGAGGTTTGAAGGGCATTTTTAATGTATTTGCATCCTTGAGCCCCTAAGCGCCTAATAATTTTGAATGCAATTGACTGGGCTTGTACAAGCTCTTCAATAAAATAGGAAAAAATAATGTCTTCACCTTTAAGCACAGAGGGTAATTCTAAGCTAACGGAGCAACACAGTCAAAAAAAAAAAAGAAAGAAAGAAAGAAAACTCTAAGGAATAAGACATGAAATATTGCCTAGATGACTTCAAAGGTTCTTTACTCGACAAAGAGGTTCCAAAAACAATTGATCAACTCTCTTTTCCATTTTGCTTGAATAAATATAGCTTCTGGGTTCTGTAAGGAAAATTACCGTAACCTTCAGGCATAATTAAGTTACTTATTTAGAAGTTTGCCTGACTTCTATCCTCAAGTCTTCCTTTCTACACAGCATGTATCCCAGACCTTCTGAAAACTATGACTCAGCTAAAGCTTCAATCCTTCCAATTCTCTCTTGCAAGGAACAGAAAAATCAGGCTTCTGTGGATATGCTGTTACCTGCGCCCTGGTGAACTTCGCCACTAAACCTTAATAACAAGCCAGTGTGTTCTCATCCCCACAATGGGGATAAGTTTGCCTTTCGGCTTTGATAAGTATAAAATGACCTAATGAATCAAGTTCTTCCAAAACTAACCCAAAGTGCTGATCAATGTAAATTATTATTTTTTATGATGATGGAATGAATAAATCATATATAACTTTTCAAATATATGCCTAAATGTTATTCAAATCGCTTACCTGAAGCAGCGGTGGCGAACCTATGGCACATGTGCTGCAGCCGGCTGTTAGTTACCACTGAAAGCTCCAAAAGGTTCATCATCACTGATCTAAAGCAAGTATTAAATCTTGTTGCAGACACTAAAGTAAAATAGATATTTTCTGGATCGTCTATCTAACATTTTGTTAGTCAAAGAATAGGAATAGAATTAGGTACATTACTATTCTGTTTTTAAAATTATTTGCATTTTTAAAATGAAATCGTAATATGTATAAATGTAGAATTGTGTGATTTATTTAATATCCATAGATAATCCCAAGCAGACAGAGACATTGCTTCTGACCTGCAAGGCTGTGCCTTCAAATGAAAAGCAGCATGTTGACTGCATTGTGTGCTCTACTCTTCGGCCTTTTTCAATGCCCAAATCCTGCTAAGTATATCTGAAATACTCCTTCTTCCCTTCACACCTTTGGGCACAGTGTGCCATTGCGTGGATCTACAGATGCTCAGCTATTTTAAGTCAAGAAAGTCTACCCTTTCCAAACTTTGCCACAGTCGGCCCATCTGTGCTAAACACAAGGTAGTAAGGGCCTCTTCCTTACGCAGCACTGTGCTCCTCAGACTAGGTCAGACCTGCACAGAATGACTGATCTCCCAGTAATCAAGTCCATGTTTTACCACGCACAAACCCATACAAGCTGTACTTCAGGACTGCAGGGACACCACGATTTGGTGCAGTATGATCCAGGAGCAACGCAGCCAACATCTTTGTCTGTGGAAAGCAGCTCTGGCACCAGGGTGTCACGCTGTGTACCCAGGTTGGTCTTACCATTCCCGAGCACCGGCTCAGAATGTCCTCAGTAACAAACCCAGTTAAATGAAAAACGAAAAGTACTTGGCTCTTTTCTAGAGATCTCAGCCACTCTCCAATCCCAGATTCTTTACTTCTACCACACAGAACATATTTCAGTTTCAGAATGCATCGTATTCTGTCATCACACAGTCAGTGTTTACAGGTGCTGATGCCTTACTGGACACTGTCTCCAGCCCTCCCTCAGCGATTCCCTTTAGTTCTCGCATCGTTCACGTTTCTCAGTGCCACTCCTCTGTGAAGACTCACCCCACCGCTCCAGCTTCCATGGCACCCCTCCTCCGATAGACTGGCCAGGACTGCAGTAATGACCGGTGGACTCCTTCCACACGGGGCTGTAAGTTTCTCCTTAGCAGGACTGTCTCTTTCTTGTTCCTTCTTCTACATCAAGCACCTAATAACATATCTGGTACCTGCTGGCAGCTAATAGCTTTCCTTGAAGAATCACACCTGCAGAGCTCAATAGCGATCTCCTCTTTCCTACCATCTGAGCCTTGCTCTCCATCATATCACATTAATGACCACTCAAAAATTTTGATTTTACTTTTTTGTTACTTATTAAATGTACTATAGTTTTTAGCTTCTTTTTTTAAATTTTATTTTATTGGTACATTTTAGGTATACAATATAATGACATTCATCATTGGAAATTTGCACCTTTACATAATCTCTCTTGGTTCTTATTTTTCCCCATTTCCCTGCCCTCCCTTCAACCCCTCCATCCCTCCCTATTTACAAAGATTTTGTTTCCATTGTTTCACTTTCTCATATTAACCCCATTCCCTTTTGTCCTTTCTCCGAGCCCTCCCACTTCCTTCCCCTTTGCCACTTTGCCCCTTTTCTTCCTATTTCACATTACCTATTATACTTTTAGTCCTTATTTACACTTTCAGTTTCTCACACCAGAGAAACTATTCGGTATTTATTCATGTGTGTCCTATTTATTTCACTTAAGAGTATCACCTCAATGTGCATCCACTTAGCTATAAATGTCTCTAATTTCTCATTTCTTATGGCTGAGTAGTACTCCATTTTATAAAAACACCACATTTTCTTTATCCAGTCTCCAGTTGATGGGCATTTGGGCTGTTTCCAAGTTTTAGCTATTACAAACTGTGCTGTTATGAACATGGGCGCACATATATCACTGTGGTATGATTCTTTTAATTCTTTGAGGAAGATCCCCAGCAGTGGAATAGCGGGGTCAAATGGGACTTCCAGTTCTAGTTCTTTGAGGTATCTCCATACTGATTTCCACAGTGGTTGCACCAGTCTACACTCGCACCAGCGCTGGAGTTCCTCTTTCCCCATAGTCCCGCCAGCATTTGTTATTGGTTGATTTCATGATAGCAGCCATTCTTTCTGGAAGTGAAATCTCAGCATTGTTTTCATTTGCATCTCTCAAATGACCAGTGATGTTGAACATTTTTTCATGTTTATTTGCTATTTCTACTTCTTTGTGTGAGAAATGTCTGTTCATTTCAGATGCCCATTTTTGCATTGGGTCTGTAAATTTGGGAGGTCTGATTTTTTTAAGTTCTTTATAGATTCTAGATAGTAGACCTTTGTCTGAGGAAGAGCAGGTGAAAATTTTTCCCACCTGGTGGGTTGTCTATTCAGACTGTTGGTGGTTTCTCTTGCTGTGCAGAAACTTTTTAGTAAGAAGAGATCCAACTTATGATTGTTTGTGCTAGCTCATGGGCAACTGAGGTTTTGTTCATAAAATCTTTTCTACACCAATGTCTTCAAGAGTTCTTCCTAAACTCTCTTCCAGCCAGTTCAATGTTTCTGTTTTAATATTTATATCTTTAGTCCATTTCGATTTTAGTTTAGTGCATGGTGAGAGATATAGGTCTAGTTTTAGTCTTTGGCAGTTTTTAGCTTCTTGTATTAATCAGCATCTTTAGTTACAAGAAATAGAAAATAATTCCCACTTATTAAGTATCTTGAGCAACTGACAAAATCTGAAGAAGGGCCTGGCAATTAGTCACAGAGACCTTGTGGTGGATACCATATACATACAGAGACTCAGTCTCACGAAGACAACACGGCTACCACCTATGGACATGGACGCTGATCCTAAAACAACTCCACCACCTCCACGTTGCCAGCTGCTAGTTCTCCTCCTACGCACCTTGTCACTGAATCGAATCCTGTTACCATGGTTCCCTTCTGCCATATTGCATTTCCCACAGTCCTTCCCATGTCTGGGGATGTGTTTCTGCTCATCAGAGCAGGGTAAAGGCCATGCTTAGCCACCAGGAACTAGGAGTTTCTCTAGTGAGAGAGGGAAGGAGAAAAGTTCCTTGGTGAGAGACAGATAAAATCTTATGAGGTAGAAGAAACCTCAAATACTGGGGTAGGGAGGCACTGTCTCACCACATACTTACTTCAATAACTGGGATGAGTAAATAGAGCCAAAGTCCTATCTTATTCTTCAATGGCATCTGTAAAGCTCCCAGAAAAATGTACTCCATACACCAGAACATAAATGATGACAACATTGACACAGTAATAGACTTCCAGGAAAAAAATAGCAAATAAACTCATATCCAACAATGGCACAGAGCAAGGCTCTGAAGTTCCCAGTTGAAAGCAGAGTCCAAGTTTATCACAACCCACATGACCTTCTTCTTTATGCCACACCATCTGTGACATTAGGAAGGAAGTCCCACTTGACCCCGCTAGTCCCCTGCTGGGGATCTTCCCAAAAGAATTAAAAGAATCATACCACAGTGATACATGTGCACCCTTGTTTGTAGCAGCACAGTTTGTGATAGCTAAAACTTGGAAACAGCCCAAATGCCCATCAACTGGAGACTGGATAAAGAAAATGTGGTTTTTTAATAAAATGGAATACTACTCAGCCATAAAAAACGAGAAATTAGAGACATTTATAGCTAAGTGGATGCACATTGAGGTGATACTCTTAAGTGAAATACATAGGACACACGTGTATAAATACTGAATAGTTTCTCTGGTGTGAGAAACTGAAAGTGTAAATAAGGACTAAATGTATAATAGGTAATGTGAAATAGGAAGAAAAGGGGCAAAGGGGAAGGAAGTGGGAGGGCTAGGGGAAAGGATAGAAGGGAATGGGATTAATATGAGAAAATGGAAAAATAGGAACAAAATCTTTGTAAATAGGGAGGAATGGAGGGGTTGAAGGGAGGGCTGGGCAAGGGTGAAAAATAAGAACCAAGAGAGACTATGTAAAGCTGCAAATTTCCAATGATGAATGTCATTATATTGTATACCTGAAATGTACCAATGATTAGAATGAATAATCGATAATGCAAAATAGGAAGAAAAGGTCCAAAGGGGTAGGGGTAGTGGGAGGGGCAGGGGAAAGGAAAGAAGGGAAAGGAAAAAATGATGAAAAATGGAAAAAATGGAAATAAAGTCTTTGTAAATAGGGAAGGGTGGAGGGCGTGAAGGGAGGGCTAGGAATGGGGCAAAAATAAGAACCAAGATACATCATGTAAAGGTACAAGCTCCCAGTGAGAACTGTAAATGTGTTGTATACCTAAAATGTACCAATAAAAGAATTTAAGAAAAAAAGAAAGAAAGAAAGAAAATCCTGGCCTATTTAGATGTGGTGCAAGAGACATGAAGCAAGTTCCCCTTTCAGTAGCCAGCAGGTATCTGACTGCTTAGCCTCAAGGTATAGTGAAGGGATTCGAGACTCCATAAAGAACACTGTGGGCTTTCCCAGCATAGGATGAGGACATCACAAGTCACACAGCAGCCGAGCTTTGAGCTTCAATCACAGACTGTCAGACAGCTGGTCACCAGCACCACTCTAAGCAATTGCAGGCACGCAGAGGTTCTAAAATTGAATTCACTTATCTCTGAAATGCAAGCATTCTGACAAAGAAGCAAAGACAGAGAAATTGAAAACAGATTGTGTGTAGCTGTGTGGTCTTTCAGTAACAAAACATTCGCCTCTTTCTCCTGGAGCAATTATTTGAATTAGAGAAAACTTGGTAGATTTTAAAGCTTCATTTCACAAAGCCAGGATTAATGAAGATGCACTAGAGTAGTATAATGCATGTGAAAGGGAGAAAGATTTCATTTTCTGCCAGAAATATTGAAGTGCTCACATTGGAACGAGGCTCCTGCAGCAGGCTGTGTAACCAGGCGAGATGAGGAACAATTATATCACTAGCTTGGTTTTCACCTTTAAGCTTGGATATAAAATTTAATCTTTGCAGAAGCAATTTCCAAAAAACAAGTACACATAAAAGAGATTACTATGGCTCTTCACACATAGATCTGTTCAATAAAATCTTAATATCCGGTGTCTCATAATCATTCAAAAAGAAAACTTTTAAAAAGGAAAAACTTTTCTATCCAACAATTTGCACTTGGTGACAGGATTTCACACACAGCTTTCTTAGAGTAGTAGAATGAAATGGTACCAACTAAGACCATTGAGAAACCTTTCAGTCCTGATAAGGTTTCAAGCCGGTCCAAAAAGATAATTTTCAGATATTTTCTTTTAAACATCTACAGTAGGAAAATCCAGTGGCACTTAGTTATGTTTTCTTCAGTCCTGACCGAAACACTTCATTGCAAATGATTTAGGCAGAAATTAAGCAAATGAAAAGTCTGAGTGTCCACAGCTCTCATACACCTTGATACAAAGATTTCCTTAAATAAGGTGAATATAAATATTTCCAGGGTGACCCCATATGACCGCAGTGACGATACTGACCACAGCTTGTGCTCGCTGAAGGCTCTGCACTTGCTTCTCTTTCTTCCTCTTCTCTCCTAGTGGGCTCTGCTTGTTACCCACACAAGGGGACACTAGGCCCATTTCTCAGGTTGGGCCATGCGACCAAGTTTCACGTAATAGAATAGAAGTGGCTGCAAGCAGCCCCGCTTGAATGGCAGCCAGGACAAGGGCATCACTTTGTCCCTCTCGTGTCCTGCAGCTTAGAAAGCAGATGTGCTGGTTGTGTGTGTTTTGCTCCGTGGCAGAGGGGAGACGGGAAGTGGCTCTCCAAGCTGCCCCTACCTGTGCAGGAGGGACGTATTCTTCTCTCTGGTTTCAAGCAGTTATTATGGTGAGTGCTACTCACAGGCAAACCTGACACCAGGTGGACACCATGTGTGTAGCGGTTACTGCTATGGACCTGCTCCGTAACCCACCTCCCCCCTTGTTTCTGCTTTATTTGCTATTTTTTTAGTTTTCTTAGGACACGTTTCCAGTACGCAACGATCCCGTTCCTCGTGGGGAGTTGGTGCATGTGCGTAACACATTTTAATTCTTTTTCATCCCTTTCCCCTCTTCTCCCTCCTTCCCCTCCCCATTTCTTGATCTCCTTCCCTTTTGCAAAAGGTCTACCTCCCTGTGTCCTATATCCTGCAATCTTATAACTAGAAAATTCAGGGGAAGGTCAGCTGGGCGCGTCCTCTGTCTCACCTGGCTCCCCTCTTCCTCACCTGGTACCTTCATGAGCCCACGGGGAAGGCAGGTTCCGAGAAACCCTCTCCCTCAGGGTGTCCTCTCAAGACCTGTCCTGGGCATCTCTCCCGAAGGTTCACCACACCCCACACCCCCACCGGAGCCCCAGGGCTCCAACCTAGGGGTCCAAGAGGCCTCAACAGAAATGTGAGACCACTGTGACCTGGCCAAGATGTCCAGGAACGATTCTCTCTCTCCTTCTTTCCTGCAAACAATATCATTCGATAGACTGGGTTTTATTTGGGCCACAGTTCTGGTCCCAGGTTGGGGGCTATGTCTGGTGCTGTCCTTGCTGGCAGAATTCCAAGGCAGTGTAGGGCATCTCATGGCGCGAGGCGGGGAACACAGGAAACCTGTGGGTGGAATGGTACAGCAGACCCACTTGAGAGAACCCAGTAACCACTACAGCAGCGGGAGAGTCCACCTGGGAGGGCAGACCCCTCTTCACCTCTTACAGGTCCCACCCAGTTCCCACCCAAGGGGATTAAACTTCAACATGAGCTTCGGAGGGGACAAAACCATATTCAAAGCTCAGCACACCAGATTTATTCATTCTTCTTAGGTTAACCTCTAAAAAATTTTACTTTCTGTTTTTGCATAACTCACAGCATTAATGTGTGCAATACTGGAGCCATACTGATTTTTACACACAAAAAAAATGTGCTAATCTAGCCTCTGGAGTGAGATAACTTTTCATCACTTGTGAAATCCTCATGCTGATTTACAGCTTCTTTGCTTTCCAGGTGTTTCTTAAAACAATTGCACTCATTACCACCTTGCTAGTTAGCTAAGATATTTGGCAAAACATGTAATCATATCCCTAACTTCTCTACTTGAAGAACTTAACTGGCCAGCTCCTTATCGTCAGCCTTGGGACCCCTGCAACCCACCTTTCCTGCTCCATCCGCCTCACCCTCCATCGGCCACACTGAACTCTCCACTCTGTTTGCAAGGATCCATTGTCTCTGTCTGTGGACTTTGCTAATGTCCTGATTCCCATGACCCCTGCACCTTTTGGTCCATGCTTTAAAAGCCAACAGCAATCTCCCTTCTCTGCAAAGCCCTTTCAGGTCTCCAGCCTCCTCAAGAACTCCCAGAAAGAACTACTTTCTTTGAGCTCCCACAGGCAAGTAGGAAGAATTGTTCTGTCAGTTACAATACTTGTCTCATCATATTCTAATAATCTTTGTAGTCATCTGTCTTTTTCCTACTGGGAACCCCAACACGAGAATGGAACCATTTATTTCTATTGTGTGTATTACTTAGTAGAGTGATGATAGATAGCAGGTGTTTGATGAATGTTTTGTTCCACAGAACATTTTTAAATATATCAAAATGGAAAGGAATAATGCAGTGTAACTGCAGAATCAATGGTGTGGTTTAATCAGTGTTACTGTGATGGGGAACTGACTCCAGAAGGTTTAAGTATCTGTGTCGGTCAATGGATATCTACCCTCAGTACTTACTCCACTCAGTGTTGTCTGTGTTGTGATAAATGAGAATCCAAGTATCTGTGGGGTCCCATGTAATCCTTTATACCAGTGTAGTGATTGCTATATGTCAGGATCCATCACTCACACCCCAACAGGGCTTGGGAACAGTTCCCATACCCCATGCTCCATGCCCTTTGGTAACAATTTCAGCTGTGAGATCGCATGAGTCGTCCTCAGAGGTGGCTTGGTTTTCAACTCTTTCTTGCTCACTCTTCAGCTCCTAAAGTGCCCATGACTCTCTTCTGCCACACAAGTACAGTGAGATGGAGCCAAACTGCCCTACACTCCAGCCTTGCACCAGATGGTTCCGCCTGCTTTCTCCCTCAGCCTGCTGTCTCACCATACAGACACAAGGCGAGACTCTGCTGAGGGCCAACTCTGCCCAGTTCTCCAGTGGAATTGCTCAAGTGGTTGGTGATGGATGTAGATGTCCTCACAAGCTATGATGCTCTCCCAGTCGGGTCCAGCTCTCTCTCCTCTCTCCTGCTCTCTCAGATAACCCAGATGCCTGCCCCAAATTTCTCCTCCTCACTCCCATTCTCTGCTCCTGCCTCCCAGCCAGTGAGCAGTTTTATATCCAATGCATATTTAGAGCCCACCAGGACACAAACCAATCACTTGTCAAGTTTAGGATCCAGAACATAAAGCTTAACTCATTCTTCAAGGCATTAATCTTTTTTTATGTAGGAGACTATGCCATAGGAAGTCAAAACCTATGGCAAACTACAGTGAAACCCTAAGGTAGGAACAGTAAGAAAAAAGGCCATTCTATTTCTAGCTGCTGTGAGAGATGGCTATCTATTTTGCCTGCAGGTTTTCATCCCAGCAGGATCCAATCCTGGCTATAAAATACGTTAAGTCTCTTTGTGTCTTATTTATAGGCCTCCTAGGGATTGGAACCTATCAATCGTGAGCCCGACGTGCAGCACTCCATGCTCATTCCGAATATTAATCACAGGAAGTCAGAAGAGTAATGAAATGTGTGATTCTCTGCTCTTTTCACCATTTCTGAAAGGAAATCTAATCTAGACCAAGAAATAAATCGGTAACTCTCACTGCTCTCTACTTAATAAAGGAAAAAGGACGAAAGGGACAACACAGAGAATGTGTGAAGCCCCTGCCCAAAGAGAGTCAGTGAATCCCAAGAACTGAGGAAAAAGATAAATCATGAGCGTGGTGAGAACACAGCGGGCAGAAACAGACTGTAGGGAAAGTCTCCTAGAACTGATTCCAGCTTTTTTATTTAAAAAAATTAAATAAGTAAATACAAGTATTACCTAAGGATTGCAAAGCATAGAGCAGCTGTACACGGAAACTCACATTCTGTTCATTTGATTAGTTTAGGTGTGGGAGTCTGCGCTGTCACAGCATTCCGTCAGCTTTCTCACGGTGAGAGACAGGTTTAAAGCGCCTCCTGTCTCTTAGGTAGTTTCCCCTAGTTGTGTATCAAGATGAAGCTCCTTTTCTATAGCAATTTTTCCCAGGGATGATTTTACAATTAAAAAAAGGAATAAAAATTTAACAATTGATTTTCTATCCCCAGGCCCTATAAAAATCATGCACATTGCAAAATGGATGTCTGAGATACACCTAGGGAAGAAACCACATGAGTGATTCTTAACCCAGGAAGAGAACTGTCATGAAGGAGACTATTCCCTTACTTGGAGCCATTGGTGGTTTTTTTAATACTAACGGCAAAATTCTAGCTTTCTCTTATTGAATTACAAGATCAGCAAGTCTTAGGTCGGGCTTGAAGCAGAGCCTCTGAAGGGAATTCCTGTAAAGAAACGCACTGGCTGAGGAGAGAGGAGCTGGGAGAGGGGCTCAGCAGCAGGAGCACGAAGGTCACCTCAAGTGGTCACCACAGGGAGACAGGGAGCCACTTACACCATCAGCTACTGGCTGTGGGCCGGGCGGCAGCTGGGAAGCCAGCATCAGATGTCTACATGAGCAGGAGCCACAAGGGGAT
This sequence comes from Heterocephalus glaber, assembly GCF_053883595.1. Lineage (NCBI taxonomy): Eukaryota > Metazoa > Chordata > Mammalia > Rodentia > Bathyergidae > Heterocephalus > Heterocephalus glaber. Next base: position 7,444,229 of record NW_028258413.1, read on the forward strand.
GCATAGCACGGTGTCCCCCTGCCACCCCACAGCACCTAGGTGCACTCACAGATCCTGGGCCGGGAAAACCCCCCCTGCCCAACTCCAAACTTATCCCCTGAGGAAGTTCTCTTCTTTTTTTTCTCTTTTTTTTTTTTTTTTTTTTTTGGTACTGGGGATCGAACTCAGGACCTTGCGCTTGCGAGGCAGGTGGCAGCACCACTGACCTAAATCCCTGGCCCCAGAAAGTTCTCTTCTGACTGCCTACCTACATCCCTCACCCCTTGTTGTTCTTGTTGTTCTTGTTGTTGTGTGTATCTGTGTCTGCGTCTCTATGTTCTCCCTACTCTCTTTTATCTACAGTAATATTTATCGCACCATATTGTAACAGGGTCTACATAGTCCTTCTTTCCTCAAAGAAAGCAGTTATGCATTCATCTGTGTGCACTCAAAGCTTGGCAGAATAGTTGATATGTAACTGGTGTTCAATAAATCTTAGTAGTCCAAAGCTTCTAAATATAAAAGCAGAGGTTACTTTGATGCTGCACAAGTAGGTGTCTGATGCTAAAATTTAGGCAACAGCAATGCAGGACAGTTACTGGTGGTGCCTAAGTACATGAGTGTCAGTGGTGGTCAGACCCCAGGCCTCCTCTATCTCAGCCTTTTCTCTATCAAAAGATCCACAATGCAATTACAGTGGTACCTCAGTTTATGAACTTAATTTGTTTTACAATTTGGGGAAGATGGCTGCATTTGTGTTTGGGTGGGGGAGATGGCTGTGGTCGTGTTTATCACCTGATGTGGAGTTTGCGAATGGAAGCAAAATTTTGCCAAACACTTTTGTTTTCCAACTGAATTGTTTGCAAACGGAAGAATTTATGAGCTGAAGTACTGTATTACTGTATCTAGAAGGTTTGTCAACTCCCTCCTTAAACCAGCAGAGCAGCTGCACTACATTTCCATGATTGGGTCTTTCAATGACAAGACAGCAAGGATTAAAAATAATTGCTGTTGCTCCGATTCCCTCATGCTCTTCACCTAAAAACATCATGAGAAGTTGAGGTACCACCTTACATCCATTAAGCATTGCTGAAAAATAGTCATCTCAGAACTCAGTGACTTAAATCTTTCATTCTCAGGAACACATTGGCAGATGAGCACCAGGTCAGCTGGTCAATCTGCTGGGCAGAGAGGCTCTGCTGCGAATTGCCAGTTTAGCTGCTGTCTGTGGATTGAGCTCATTTTCCCCACTTATGTTCATCCTCATTTACTTTGTAAATTGTCACAAAACAAGATTTAAAAGTGTGATGAGGTCTACAAAGTACTATAGTGTCCTAGCAAAAAACTCAGCTAGTTTGGGAAGTCAGAGAATCTGTTCCTTAAAAAATCAGTATTTAAGCTGAGGTCAAACAGATGCCTTTAGCAAAACAAAAAGAAAAGAAAAGGAACTACTAGGAAAGAAAAATCTGTTAGGCTGAACTGCTGAAACAAAGGCTGAAAAGGTTGTAGCTTAGACAAGACTGAAGTTCACTCTCAATCGGGAAACTGGGTGGGGCAGCCGAACACAGTGGTAGTGGTGATGTGGTGCCAGGCCTTTAGCTTTCTGTGTTCAGCCACCCCCAACATGCAGCTTCCACCCCAGGGGCAAAGGCGTGGCTGTGCTGGCCATGCCCACTAATCACTGGTGAACTCTAATACTAGATCAAAGTTTAGCTGCACTTTGATTCATGTTGTGTTTTTTTTATTTTACTTTATTGGTACATTTTAGGTATACAATATAATGACATGCATCATTGGTCATGTCATATTTTTGTAAATCAGTTTTTCTGTGAGTGTTAAATATAGCACTCATTCCTGAGTTAAGTCTTAGAGGTTCTCTCTATTGCATTTTTACATGTTTATTTTAAAATAGGACCAAAATGACCTACCTGAAACAAAGGTATGGCTCTAAAACTATCATCAGGCCAGAACTCATAACTCTGACCTGGGTCAAGAAATAGAATCTTGCCGGTCACTCAGAGTCTTCAATGTTTTCTTTAGTGGAGAAAAAGAACAGCTCATTTTTTCTTTTACTATAACAGGACACTTGATGGTAAGTGTGTATGCTTCTGTTGGACTCTACAAATTTGTTTACCTGCTCAAATATATTAGGCACCAAAGAGGAAATATGGGAACTGAAGCTAAAATCCATGTATCAGTTTACTGGTGAGATTTATTTAGACATTTCCCTACTTTTGTGTATGTATGAAAGAAACAAAGATTACATATCTGCCTGTATTTCTTCTTCATGAAGATCTTGTGGCTCAAATAAATATAACCCAAATTTTCCAGGCTTTACCAGCCTGTGCGCGCAAGCAAGATTGAATTAAGTAGTAGCTCTATTTGCTCACTTCTCCCAACTCGATGGTACAGAAATGTAGTCTTCCTTTCCTTTATATTCCATAAAGACATATTTCAAGTATTTTTATGAAATGACTTCTCAAATTCTGCTCCGCCCTCTCCATGTTGTCTTCTCGCTCAAAGCCAGCAGCTGGCACTGCCCAGAAGGCTGGAAGGGCCTGGAGGGATGCTCTTCAGGGGACAGGCTGGTGGGGTAAGAGCACAAACACCCTACAAGGTCTTGCTTATAATTCCTGACGGCCAGTGCTGAACACAACTCTGACACCAGAGATAGGCAAAACTTTAACACCTGTCTTTCTGCATAGGGCAAAATTATGACCAGTAATAATCATGGACAGAGACGAATATATGTTTATGGAAGAACTTAAAATTCTATTATCAGAGAAAGGTGCAGTTATTTGCAAAATTAGAACTCTGTTCCATTGCTATACATTTTAATCACTAAAAGCTCCAAGTGGCCACAGAAAATGACAAAATTGTCATAATTTGAGTTCGGCTGTCTTTGCAATCCCTAGGCTACCATGTTTATTTCCAACCTACAGCTAAACATGAGTGTTCTCTACAGCTTCAAACTGACCTGCAGCAAGCTTGGATGACTCTGAGACATTTTAAATTTTGAAAGGATCATGAAGCTGGATCTGCAACTATGGGACAGAGGGGATAATTTTCTATATAGGAGTTCTCCCAAATAAGTTCGCATAGAATACAACATTTATTAAAGCTTAAGGACATTTACAAATTCAACACATTTTCATGTGCTAAGCTGGACACAAGGATCAATAAAAGAGAGACTTTTACTGATTATTCCAATCTTCTATGTCAACACAGTTCTGCCCCATCAACCTCTATTCCTTTATTCTGCTTCATTTCTCTTCCAGCATTTATCCTTACCAGTTTGAACTCATGATCCTCCTGCCTCAGCCTCCTACAGTGCTGGGATTACAGGCATGCACCACCATGCCTGGCTCCTTACTGGACTTTTTATAACAATTTCTGTTTTTAGATTACTAGTACCACCCCCAACATAAGCTTAATGAGATCAAGAACTTTAACTTATTCCCTCCTTTATTCCATGTAGATGAGTGCTCCATCTATTTGATTCCCCCCCCCCATCTGAATTGGCTCTTAAGTGAGAAAAGAAGGAAAATAGGAATGGAGGAATGAAAATGCTACGAATATTCATGTAAACGTATTATTGTGCTGCCTTTTCTCTCAGGTAGACACCTAGGTATAGAAGGGGTGGTTCGTAAGGTAAGCAATGTTTAATCCGAACAAAGACTGACTCAGTGTTCAGCCAAGTTGGCTGATCAGTTTAGGTTCCAGGCGGCAGCACAGCACCCACGTTTCCTAAGCGTGCTGTCTGTCTGCCCGGGTCATCACCGCCTCAGTCGTGCTTCCTCTGTTTGTGCGGACCCAGTGCTCCGGCAAGGTTTTCCCCTCTGCCTGGGAAGCCTCGGGGTGTAAGTCTGGTTATATGAAATTCTTTCCAGTTCTCTATGTCTGAAGTCTTTATTTTGCCTTTGTTTTTAAGATATATTTTTTCCGGGTAGAAACATCTAGGTGGATGGTGTTTTTTTCTTTCCTTTCTGTACTTTGAAGATTTCCCTGCCCCGTCTTCTACTTTGCATTATTCCTGAGGGGAAGTCGCCCTCGCCTTCCCTTCGTGTCTCTGCCTGTCCCACGTCTCCACCCCACTGTGTGCTGCTCTTCCCATTTCTCTTCTTACCACCTTAGCGCTTCGACTGTGATTCTGCATGTTCTTGTGCTTAGAAACCCTAGTTAACTCCTTGGACCTGTAAGTTAGAATTTATCAAATTAGATTGACGAACTTCTAGCCGTTTTGTTCACAAACATCTTCTCTCTCCTGGTGTCCCTCTCCTGTGTTTGGGGGATTGTATGTTCCTGCATTTGAGGTCACCTGAGTTGCCCTTCAGCTCAGTGTGAAAAGCAAGTCTTTTCTCACTGCATTTCTCACTGGGGTATAGTAGTTTCTTATTGAAGTGTCTTCAAGTTCATTAATTTTTTTCTTCTGCAGTGTCTAACCTGCTATAAATCTCAGTTGTTGTACTTATAACTCTATAAATTTTATTTGGGTCTCTTTTTTACATTTTTTAATTTACATCCCATGCTCCTGCTTTCTTCTGAGGTAGGTTAAAAAATAAAAATTAGGTAAAAAGGAGACAAAAAAAATAGATTTTTTAATTATACTTTTAAGAAAAACTGCAACTTCCAGACACAAAAGTCACTCAAGCCTTTTTCCCTTTCAGGAAAATCACTCAAAAAAAATTCTTAAATGTCTTAATGACAATAAGCTTGTAAATCTGGGCTCTCAACCTGTCCTCACCTATAAACTACACTCCCTCTATCCTCAGGAAGCAGCAATATTGGTGGGTAGCAGGTCTTGACTTCAAACACATGTAGAAGGCTTGTGATAGACAGAGGACACATCCTAGATCATCCATCTTGGAGACAACCTTAAATGTACCCAACCCCAGCTCCTAGTGCATCTCCTTTCTCTGAGCACCCACATTCTGTTCTTTTGTGCATCCTAAAATCTAAAAAACCCTCCTCTTGCCTCTTACTGATGCATCCTAAAAATTCTTCTTCCACAACAGGAGTCAGCAAACCTGCAAACTTATTCTGCAGGGGTCAGATAGGCTCCTTATTTTCAGCCTCTGGGACCCTCATGCCCGGTCCAGGGACACTTCTCCTTTCTCAGGCTTGTGGAATGGTGTGATGATAGAGTTCTAACGCCCTTGTCTACTGCTCTCATCATAGGTGTCATTATAGGTCGATTTCAATTGATTGGTTTTTCTCTTCATTATGGTCATATTTTTCTTTCTCTTTGCAAGCCAGACATTATGATTTGTGCTTTGTTGAGTACTAGGCTTTTTGTATTCTTTAAATATCCTTGGCCTGCATCCTGTGGCATACTTAAGTTAGTCAAAAACATTTATCCCTCTATGCTTTTCTATTAGGTTTCTTTAGGCAAGAACACTGGATCCATTGGCCAGGGCCAGTTTGGCCCCAGTACTGAGGCATCACCCTCCTAGGTTCTCTGATGGCCATGTAGTTTTCTGCTCTGGTTGGGGAGGCATAATCTATTCCCAATAATCTGTTCCCACTGAAGGTTGTTACATTAGCTCTTTCCCAGGGCTGGATCATTTCCTCACATGTGAGCGCTGCTCGGACCTCTACTGAGCGTGCAGGGGAGTCCTCGGTGGTGGAGATCTAGACCTGTGTCTCTGGGTAACGCTCTCCTCCCTGGCTCCCCACCATGTGGATTCCAGCTGCCCTGGCATCCTGCAGTCTCTCAGCTCTGTTTTCCCAACTCAGAGACCCTCCGGGTTCCAGAGAGACTTCCCTTTCCTGTCCTGCAGCTGTGAACTCCCTTCAGCTGTGAGCTGGAGGACCAAAGGCTCATCTCAGAGTTTCCCTCCCCTAAGAGATCGCTCTGTTTTAACAGATTTTGTTTCTGATACTGGAAAATTGAGATCTCACACACAGGAACCCTAAACTAACTGGGCTATGGGATGTTGCCTGATGGCTGTGAATTCATCACGAGATACTCTTCTAAACAATCATTTTGCTTCCAAAAAATCAGGAAAGGCCTTGACCCTTCAGCAGGCAACAGGTGTACTCCAGAGGCACACAGGACAGGCACAGTCAGTGTGCTCCAGAGTTTATTCTGTAAACTCTGGTAACTTGCTTGTGCTGGCTTCTCATATAAATATTTCCTTTATTTCCATGGTTACAAATTTTAAAATAATTTCATAATTTTAATAGTTGTTTCTTCAAAAGTGGCATATTTTATTAAAAGAACACTGGAAATGTGGAGTCTTTTAAAGAAATAATCTTCATTTTCACTAAGAAGTATACTAGGGGAGCCGGATTTCTATACCAATGAAAATGAATCTCACTTACAGGTCTAGTTCCAGTACAAATAAAGGATACACGTATGTATGTTAGGACTGATTCTGCCTATTCCAACAGTTCCATTCCTGGAATATTACATACTGAAACTCTAAAAATGCTCTTTCTTAGGTACCCTCTTTAGTCAAAGATTTATTAACAGTTCATATGTTGTTCACTTAACTGACACTACTGGTGAGAGGAAACAAAACTATAATATGTAAGACCTTTATCTCTTTTCAAATCCTCTAGGCAAACCATAAAATTTAGCATTTATAACTTTATAACTTGCAAGTGTCTGAATGTCTCTCAATCTGCTTTCTTCCTTCAAATTTCTAAACAGTATTGTTTCTTAGTATTAATACTGTAAAATTAAACATACGAACAAAAACATCCAGGTCCTATGTTTTATATATTTTGAATTAAAATGACCAAAGAAATAAAAACTGTTACATGGGATCATTCTTTTCCCTTTTTAAATACTGGTTCTTTCCATTAATGCTATTTCTGATTTAAGATGTCCATGTGCACAAGTTTCTACAGAGTTTCCAATTTTATTGTAGTGGTTCTCCTCACAGACATTAGTATGCATTTTCATTTTGACTCACGTGAACAAGGAGGCTGGCAAGTTTTAAAACTAATACATTTTATCACTATAAAAGCAGGTAAGGATTAATGGTGACCACTCAGCCTTTGGCTACTGGCTGACTGATTCGTCTACATTCAGGTTATCCATGCTCCTAACTTTGTACATCATCACGGTTGGTTTGGACACTTGATTGTGTAACATGCATCTCCCCAAGGATGATGAAGACAGAAAATTTAAAACAGATGATTTTTCTAGCTTTAGTGCTTCTGGTAAAACAGTTACAATTAAAGAGAAAAACTACGGATAAAAATAAAGGAAAAAGTTACAAGTGGATTTCACTTACGTTAGGACTGGTCCCTCCTTATTGGAGTTTAGCTGGTAACAGACTTGACCATGACTGACAGCTCTGTTTTGGTCATTTTTAAATATTCCAGTGACATTCTCCAGCAGTTTTATTATCTTCAGTTTTATGGTACCATACTATGTTTCTCACACTTTTTAACTTTCCCGTTTCTATGGTTCAAATACCAGAAAATTAGACTACTTTCCTTTGTACAGTCAAAAATAGGTTTATTGGAATGTTTTTAATTACAATCGAAGGCAGAAACATTTAGTTTCTGTTACACCTATAAACATGTGGAAACTGCTTACAGAGTAAATGTATTATAAAAAGAATAACATCCTTGCAAACACTGGTGGAATGGTTATGGATCTCCTTTAACATAATGAATGATTTGGTTCTCTACATAGGCTTTTAGACCCCGAGCCTGACCTCATCTTAATGCAATGATGCAAGACCTTATGCCACTAAAATATTAGTATGAAATACTGTCATTCAGTGTTTGACTATATACACAAATAATGAACTGGCAAGTATCTAGTTTCAAATTAGATCCTTGGAATACAGCAAAATAGTTATCTTTGCTTTGTACAATTAGTACATTTTGTTGGAAGGGAAGAAGATAATTGGATATTCTCAGTGCTCCAATTTGAAGCAATACTTGCCTCTTAGTTTCTTGAAAAAGAAGTTTTAAAAGTTATATACATAGGTCTCATTTAAATTACACAGCAATCTTTTATTATTATTATTTTCCCAGATCTTGTTTAATGAGGAGTTCTGTCATCAGATCGAATATGATATTTCACAACTATAAGAATTATGGTCACTAGCAAAAGAAAAACAGCAACCAAAGCCATGATGGCTTTTATTTTGCATCCGCGCCACCACATTTGCCTTCGAAGCTGTTTGGATCTGTTGCCAAAAGCAGTTGCAGTATCCAGTAAGGTTTCTGGTTTGTCCTGTAGTTCATCTGGTCTCTCCCCTCTTTCAATTACCTTTGTAATATATTCTTGCATGACATCAATAACTTCATCCACCTGATTCTGAACATGGTTAATTTTATCATTTCTAGGTCCAAATCTTGGTCCAGATGGTCCCCTTAGAAAAAAGTCCTCTTCTTCATCTGAATCATCTTCTGAAACATTTCTCCTTTCACTTTTCACAGAACCAGTGACATCATCATCATTTAGGTGATGCTTGGACTTGGGAGGCATGTTTTTTACTCCTGGAGCACTTTTCTAGTTCCCAGTAAAGTATTCACCACCTGAGGCTCCTAGGAGCTCCTGGCAGCTCTCTCGGGCAGCCTGCAGCGGGCGGGCAGCCGGGGAAAGGAGCGGGGAGCCGTGGAAGACTGGCGAGCAGAGGACAGGAGGGGCACAGTGGGCGGCGACGGCCACTGAGCCTGGCTTCCCTGTACAGCATCTTTAGTTAAACGCCCTCTCCTTCCCATTCTGAGTTATAAAACCATAAAAACCATAAAAATTACATGTTTTCATGTGTTTCTTCAAAGAGCCAAGTGCATCTTCCCTACTTGAACATTGCCTTGTGTGACCTTATACTTGCCTTGCAAGATGGATGAATGCAGTTTAATTTAACCAATTTTCTTGAGTGCTTACTTCTGCATTGGGTGCTTGACAGAACTTACTACAATATGCTATTCCCCAATAAGAAAATAACGGCAAAATCATCCTGTGCATCCGGAATGTGACACACACTGTCAAGTGTCTTGCTTACATTAATTCATCCTATTCTCATAACTACTTCTGTTTATATATACAAGAAAACTAAAGCATTAAAAACTGAATGAAATTGGTTAAAGTCATTCTGCTGGTGAGAACCTTAAGTTCAAGCCAACCGACTCTTTCCCAACTATGACTTGCTGCCCCCTACAAGTTGACACACACACACACACACAAATAACTATGCTGTAGGGAATCATGGAGGAAAGGCCCACGGAAGCATTGGGGCTGCATGAGTCATTGCAGGGAGGAAGTCACAGCAGAGCCTGGCTGTAGCAGTAGAGTAATCGAGGCAGGAGAATCAGCAGAGCAGAAGACTGAAGCCACTCCCAGCCAGGGCTCATTGGGAGGCGATGCCCAAGCTCTGCCTTGGTTCTTCTCTGGCTGCACAGTGCCTAGGAATCACACCTGGGAAACTGCACAGCCAGGAGGACTCCCTGACACGCTCGGCTCAGAGCCTGAACATGACATTGTCAATGAGCCCTCAGAGTGATTCAAAGCAGGTGGTTTTAGGACTACATGGAGAGCCCAGCTCTAATTCATTTTCACCCCACACCTGTCTTCCATTTCCTCCTTCCTGCCAGCTCCAACTTCTCACCCCAAGCAGGATAAGCTTCCAAAGGCCAATCCAACCCGTGGCAGGTGGAACCGGAGGAACACCAACCCAGTACTTGGACTTGATACCCAGCACCCTCACCCCTGGCCAGCCTGATCTTGCAGTGGAAGTCGGGGGACTAGGGCGCCCCTCTTCCATTCTGCAGCTGCCTTTTACCCGGCTTCCATGGGAAACAGAGACGGAAAAGACTCGCTCTGTTCCCAAGCTGAGGAAATCTATCAGAGGATTGGAGCACTGGTTCTATAAAATCCCTAACAACATGTCCAGAGCCAAGGCCCTACTCACAGACAAGAGTTCTGATCCTGACCTGCAGCCCAGGAATGGGAAGCACAGTGCAGGAGGACTTCGTGACCCTGGACCCCCCTTTGCCTCTATGTCCATGTGTCACCTGCTTCGGGTCGCCCACCTGGGCTCCACCTGCCCCCCCGAGGGCCCAGCATTCCTTCTTCTGTTCCGTGCACTGCTGGAGCCTGCAGCTGGCCTGTCCCTGTCATCTCCTTGACCATGAGGCCAGCTCATTGCTGCTGTCAGCACATGAAAACAATATCATTTCCTTTGTATTTTTTTAATTGGGGAAGATAGAATTCAAAGAGGTCATTATGATCCTAAAAAACAAACCAACAGTTACATTTCTTTTAGAATTTTCAGTGAACCAGGGAATAGTTGTATCCCACAAGAACAGCCTTTATTATACATAATACAAAATTCTAAGCAGACATCGTCTGTCTTTCAGATAATAAACTGGCTCTTTAAAAATGTGATATTCATACATAATCTCTTTAACTGTAGTATAAATTTGGGATGGCAGTCAGAGGCTGAACAAATATTAAAAACCCAAGAAGTTATAAAAACAACTGATCCATTGACAGATTTAAAAGCCAAAGTGTAAAAATGGGTTTCTTTTTAATAATATTTTTATTATAAAAGTAATATATTCACACAAAAAAGGGGGAAAACACACCCGCCATCTCACGACCACAGCACAATATATTTTGAGACATTTCTTTCTGCTTTTGTGATGTGTTTGCTAAAGCTGAATCTCACTCAGGACCAAAATCTGATTGACCTTGAGCACTAGAGGCAAAGACCAGAGTCCACTGTATGTTCATTTATTTTTAAAGTGAAGAAAGAACATTGATGAGGTCTTCCTATGCTCTTAGAATTCCTTGCAGCTTCAGCAAACAGAATGAACCCAGAGCTGGGGAAGAAGATGCCACGAAGGAGCAGGTGTGCGGGAGAGCTGTAGAAATGCTGCACGCCCACCAACACCCGAGGGCACTGTGCACTGTGGCACCCACGTGTCACGGACGCTGCAAACAGGGGCGCCAGCTTCAGCAGATGTTGGGAGAGAGTTAACCATGTGGGACCGCAGAGAGGAGTTCAAATTGCCATGGGGATCCAGAGCGTGCGATGGGCCAGCTGCTCCAAGGGCAGCCCTGGGGCTCCACTGCTCAGGACGAAAGTTAAATGAAAGTTTCCTATGGGAGAGAGCTCTGGGGTTGGTATTGGCTTGGATCTCCAGGAGAGAAAAGGGATCCTGGCCAGGAGAAACTGGAGGTGGACTTGGAATTCCTAGGGAGTTGCAGAACCCCACATGAAGAGTAATGCACATGCTGAGGTGCGGTAGACAAGAAGTCCCCAAAAGCGAGGCTCTGAGGAGTCCAAGAGAGCCAAACCCTGCGTACAGCACTAGTGAGTGTTCAAGTGAGAACTTCCTTGTGAAGTCTCCTCCTTCTTCAACATGCACCAACTGCCAAGGGGCCAGAAGTCAGGGCTGATGAACTGGAGAGAAGGAGAAGAAGGAGAAAGAGGAGGAACCATCCATACTCTTATCCTCAAGAGTAGGTTGTCCTCCTGAATACTGTCTCCAAGCTGAAAGAGGGGAGACTTAATTTTAAATAAAGTTGGGAATTCTGATTATTAAAACTTCACATCCGATTTTCTAAATCAAGACTGTGTTTTGTAACAAGCAGTTCATTCTTAGGTTTACATTCAAGGGAGAGAAAATTTCTCCATTAGATTAATTTCAAAGGGGCAGAGGAAGACCAAAATAAAATTTCGTTGATTCTATCCTTCCACGTTATACTTATGTCAGTTTACTCTACCTATATAGGTTTTATATATATGAACGCATAATAGGATACAATACGTTTACACTATACATCTTGGAGAAATGGTATTCACTTTGTAGCCTAGTTTCTTTCTTCATATAGAAATATATTGAGAACAATTTCCCCTTTTCAATTGATACTATTTTGCAAACTTGCTGCTCCACTTATACCCAGAAGAGCAGCACCAGAAGCTACAATATGACCCAGCAGTTTCTTAGATATAAAAATTCTCAGGCATCTTCCCAGATTCAGTGAACTAGAATCTGTATTTAAACATGGTCACAAGTGATCCATGATTCAGTGGTGTTCTAGTCTTAGCTTGCCGCTCATGAGAGACAAATGTGCACGTCTCTTTCCAATTGCATCAGTAGCATTATTTGGGGAGCTCAAAATCAGCAATGGTGGGGTATTTACATCACGGAATTATCAAGCACTAGAAAACAAAATTTTTCTGGACATCCTGTTGTTAAACAATTACCAGGACACCACTGAGTCACATGTATATTACAATGTAAGGAACATTGGTACACAGTATTTTTCATGATCATGTAGCAGTACACAAAGCACCATTCCAAACTTATTGATCTGTGTTCTATTGTTAAACTCAGGGTAGCTACATTTTGGCCACTGAAAGTAACACTGAAACTAACATTTTCTATGTACATAGTTTCACTCACATCTTTTTATCTCTTTAAGAAAAATTTTTAAATGTTATTGTGGCATTTTATATTGTCTTAGTATGTACTACTAAATTTCCCCTTGTTTCCATATTTGCCACCGATCTTTAAGGAATCACTTCTTAGAACTCTCAGAGAAATTGCCTGACTGTAAAGCAGATATAGCTACAATCTGATAATCTAAAAGGCACCGTGTACATTAAGCTTATGTATTATTTTGTTATATTCTGTTTATTTAGCCAATGTTTATTTCTCCTTTCTTCCCCAACTTTCTTTTTGCATCCCTTTCTGTTCCTAGTCACAGCTATTCTTCATCTTACTTTAGTTTTATATATTCTCTAAAATTATATTTTTAAAATTGAGTACATTTATATGTGCACATTTTTCCTGTAGGCATTCTATGGACTTCACCATATGTCTGCAATGGCCTTATTTTAATTCTGCTTGGAAAATCAGGTAATAAATTCACTTGCTGTCCATTATAGAAGAAGAAATATAACAGAGATCTAAAAGATGTCTCCCTAAATGCAATAATCAAGTTCCCACAATAGAGGCCAATTCTACATTCTTCCTTTGCAAGTGAGCCTATTACATTATAATGCACCATTTGCTTAGAGACAAGTGTCGCCCAGTTGAGTATATGGCCAGTTATTAAAGGCTCTGTGCAATTGGTCATTTTCCCATTACAAAATATTTATTTAGCAAAAATAGCTGTGGTGGTAGGAACTGCCATTTTCAAGAATCTCACTTGGCAGAACAAGAATACATACAAGAATCAAATAAACCAAAGACTCTCCATAGACTGTGCCCAGAAATTTTTCAGTATGTATTTATTCACTCCATCTGTAACAGGAGCATGTATTCTGTCGAAGTGCACTGTGGTCTATGTTCAATTTCCCTTTCTGCTCTGGGAAAATATAAAATTTAGCAGTCTCTAAAGTTTAAAAGTCAGAGGAAATGAAATAACAATGGATTTAGCAGTCAGCTCAGAGAATGGAAAAAGGGATTATTATTGAGGCAAAGACACCCACAAGATTCCAGTGCCTTGAATCATGGAAGGAAACAACTTGGTTTCATAAATAAATCATACAGGGGAATTTGAAATAGTCTATGAGTCCATCCAAAAAGCCCTATAAAAGACAATTCCAAATCCAGGCTTACTAATTACCAGTGGCATTCAGTTATTCCCACGACATTCAAACTAGACAACATGAGGCTTCATAATCAGCTCAAGCATTGAACAGCGCATGGAGTCAGGATAAATGTAGCTATTTATCCTTTGATGATTATTTATATCTTGAGTAAATAAATTGAGATAACAAGCTTGGCCAGACCCTCATCCTGTATTGAGACAAATATAAAGTATGTGAGAAGTCAAAGACATAGCACTGGGCCCACAATTTGTAATTTGTATTTTCATAAGGCTCCTGGGTGATACATCTACCCACTGAACTGTACTGTGCTAAGGCCAGAAAAGCAACAAGATAGGGGCACTCGCATCTCTAGACCATGCACAGAACCGAGCCCCAACCAAGACGTAAGACACATGCAGGGCTGAGCTACCAAATCCTGTTATTATAAATGTTATTCTTGATATCCCCGAGGCAAACTCTTGGCTGTAGAGTCTGAAGGGACATTTCATTCAATGGAAATTACAACACTTTTGTTCACTTATCATTTGGCAAGAACAGACACCCATTCATCACTTTAACAAATGTGCATCGAATATCTACTTCAGGTCAGATTTTGGAAACATTATATGCAATAAAAGTAAAGTTGTTTAAATAACTTGAAGTGAGAGAATTATATCAATCAATTGGCATTTCAGAAATGAAGTTTGAAAAGATCTAAATTGTCCAAATGGTTGCACAACTGGTCCTAAAAGAAACAATGAGACTATCAAAACAGTAAAGGAAAGGAGTTTGTGTACTTGCTGTTACCATTATATTTTGAAGAGTATTGAGAATATAAATTATGTGATTTTTTGAAGAATATTTTGCACTGAAAGATGAAAAAGTTAATTCTAAATGCTTTATGAGCCACAATTTCTAAACAACTTGGACTCTTTGTAAACCATAAACAAAATAGATTTCATTTATATGAATTAGAAAATCATAGTATTCCATGAATTTTATAAAATACATGTCATATACATAGTTGTACTCCATAAATTCCTAACAATGAATGCATTTAATGAATCTGAAATACCAACTTTTGCTGAGACAACACAACAATATATTAAAGGACCAATCCTACATATATATAATTCTCTTTATAGTATAAAATGTAAATATTTTCTAAAATTGACTATTCTTCCCTAGTGTTGGAAGTTTTATTTTCATTTCTGCATGAACACATGAATAATCTTCACAGACCATTCAGTCTACTTTCACAAAGAACTTACATACCTGAAAAAGAAAGGCTCTGTTTGGGTAAACAAACGTAAATGACGGCTTTTTTGTTGACAAAGTCTTTCGATCTCTTCCACAGATGAGGTAATTATAAGCAGAAAAAGTGAAAGAGAATTTATCAGGTTTTTAAATGAAGTTTGTGAAGAAAGAAATAATTCTGAGGGGCTATCTTAGAAATAAGGATAAAAAGCATATTCAAGACATAACCAACAGAAGAAGTTTCAGAAGAGGAACTAAAGTGGGCACCAAGCCAGCAGAGTGAGCCGGACGATTGGCAGCAAGGATGTGGAGGGCTGGACTGAATGTATATAAAGTTGATTTAGCATTTGGAAAAACACGTACATGTGCTCACCAAAAGACATGCACATGAATGTTCATAGCAATATTCATAAAGCCAACATTGAAACTACTCACAGACCTATCCACAGTTCAATGGATAAATAAATCATGGTATATTCACACATTGCAATACTATAGAACAATGAAAATAAAATATAGCTCCTGGCAAATACAATATTGAGGGAAATGAGCCAAAATGGGGGGGGGGTGCCTATTTAAGAGGCAGTTTATATATAGGGTACAGAAAAAGGCAAAAATAATCCAGTGTATTAAAATTTTGGCTACCCTAGAGTAAAAAAAAGATGATGATTATAAGGAGGCATGAGCAGGCTTCAGTGCACTAGTACTGGGGTGTGTTCCATTCATAAGAATGAATCAACAGTATGGACACTTTTCTGTATGTATATTCACCTCAATACAAATTAAGGAATAAATGATTTCTTTGTTATCTTTGAAATAAAAACCAAGAAAAAAGAGAAATAAAGGTTGAAATTAGAAGTGAACTATTTCATAAAGTTTTATCATTATCTCACATTCAGTGTCCTAGAAGAGAAAACCCTCAGATTGTTCAATCACGACTTCTTTGTAGTTTTGAAACATAGATGTGGTGAAATAAGCTTTATCTATATTTTGTGGGTCATGTTTTACTCTTAGTTATTCATTTTACCCACAAGCTTCTCTCCTAAGTAGAATTCCTGCTACTTCAAGGAAAGGATTACACCACAGTATGAAATAAAAAAAGGAACTAGTTTATAGCTTTGGGTTTTCAAAATAACTTTCTGAAACTCATGGCAGAGAAAATACTTTAGAAACAAAAGACTTTTTAAGTTTCAAAAATTGAAACTTCCAAATGTCAAAATTTAAAACTGGGATGGATTCAAGGCATAACAGTCATGGTATAAATAATATACTAAGAAAAAATAAAGCTAGTTAAAACATCTCATGCCAAAATAGATAATATCCTTGGATAGAAGGAATAAGGAAATCAGAAACTGCCTACAAAGAGCTTTTTTATTTTTGTATTAGTCCACATTTGCAGTGCATACTGATCACATTCATTGTGGAGGGTCAGTGCATGGACAAAACGCAGCTCCATTCTTTTATTCACCCCTTTTCCCTCCCTTTCCTCCACACTCCCTCTGTCTCTTGGTCTGGTTCCCTTTTCCAAAAGATCTATCTCCCCGTTTCTTATTATCTAGCCCTTTACTTGTTTTTTATTTACACTTTGGGTTTCTCCTACAAGAAAAACTAAACAAGTTCGGGTGTCTGATTTACTTCACTTAACATTATAGTCTCAAGGTACATCCATTTTCCTATAAACGACTCTAGTTTAGCCTTCTTTAAGGCAGAGTTGTACTCCACTGTGCATAAATACCACATTCTCTTTATTTTTATCTGTTGATGTATACACAGGCTACTTATAAGATTTGGCTATTATGAAATGTGCTGCTATAAACATGGGGATGCAAGCCTTTGACAAAATCCAACATTCATTCATGACAAAAATACTGGAGAAAATAGGTATAAAAGGACCTTATCTCAATCTGATAAATGCCATTTATGATAAGCTACTGCCAGCATCATATTATTTAAGAGCTTTCCCTTTACAATCAGGAGCAAGACAAGGATGTCTTCTATCACCATTCCTGTTCAACATAGTCTTTGAAACATGAGCAAGAGCAATTAGGCAAGAAAACAAAATAAAAGGGATATGTATAGGAAAGGGAGAAGTCAAAGAATCATTATTTACAACAGGTGACATGATCCTCTACATAGAAGACCCAAAAAATCCCACCAAAAGAGTCCTGGAATTAATAACCAAATTCAGCAATGTAGCAGGATACAAAATCAACTCACAAAAACCAGTGGCCTTCCTGTACACCAATAATGAACCCACTAAGGAAGGAATTAGGGGAAAATATCATTAAGATAGCATCAAGAAAAATTAAATACTTAGGAATTGTCCTAAGGTAGTGAAAGATCTCTACAACAAAAACTATAGTACTCTGAAAAAGGAAATCAACAAGTTGGATATCAGAAAATGGAAAGATATCCCCTATCCCTGGATGGGCAGGACCAATAGAGTCAAAATGGCCATACTTCCAAAGTAAGATAGTGTTTTCTTTGGAAAAGTCCTGGTACCTCACTTCAGGATGATTCGAGATTTAGAGGGAGTAATAGCAAACCCCTTGGCAGAACTAAAATTGGGAGAGCTGAGCAGTCCTTTGTCATCTCTCCCGGGGCACAAGAGAAGGACAAGGTCTGCAGAGTGTCCTCTCGGTGACACAGCAGGGCCAGCAGGCAGTGATTACGAATGGCCGCATGGAGGACCTCAAGGCAGGGAGAGGGACCTCACGTGCTCCCTGCAGCCTGGGGCTCAGAACACGTTTTCCTGTGTAGCTGAGGTCTGTCTGGACTCGGCATGGAGAAGCAACCATAGACAGTGAGAACCAGCAACGAGAGGATGGCAAAGAAATTCTAAAGTTAAACTTTCATTTCTTTGGGTAGAAAATGTCAATCAACAAAATCAAAAGATTTTGTAAAGAGAAGATTCACTTTCTGCACATAGAAGTGAAGAGGTCAGCAGCTCTGGGCCCACAAAACAACTGTAAACAAAAATAGATATCAAAAACAACCATTTCGGCCCTCTGGAAATCGAACAAAGGCACAAACAGAAGAGTGTTTGATCATGAAAACTGCTGGATCTCAAAGCACTGTGCTAAGGGAGAGAAGCCAGGCACACACGAAGACTATGATGTGATTCCATTGCGTGATTCACGAGAAAAGGCAAATGGGAGTTGACAGAGATCAGCTCACCATCTGGGTGAAAGGGGTGGGCCTGGGGTTGACTGTGGATGAGCTCAGGGGGTGTCTGGGGACCAAGACAAAAGGTTTACTATTAGATTATGGCAATGACTACACAACTTTAAATAAATTTATTCAAAATTGTCAAACTGTACACTGTCTTTCTCTTGCGCTACACTCTAACCCTCAGTGAGCTCTTACATCATGCACTGCCTAGCTGCCCTACTGCTTTTCTAGCAAACCTCTTTCTCCACCCTGGGCAGAAGCCTCCTATCATACTCTGTTGTTGTGGAATGGTCATGGTGTCTGAGTTCTTTCTACAATAAAGAGAAGTCAAAATGCATGAGGCATGAGCTCAAGCATAAAGATCTTCACACACCAAAGTTATAAAACCTGTAAGCTGCAAACCAAATACAGCCCACAGCTGTATTTTATTTGACCTAATGCTGTATTTTACTTTTAATATTTTTACTAGGATGCAACATAAAGTCCATATTTCTGGCTTCTGTTGAATAACTAGAGGGTGTAGCAAACAAGGACCAACATTTCACATGACAATTGGCATGCAGCTTACCCCAGTATCCAACACTTCCTATCATGACTGTATCAGCAACCTCTGTCCTGGCCCTTTTAGACCCACCATCACTCCCAGTCCCAATGTCAATTAACTAAAGGCAGCAAGAAAGCAGGGTGATGTTTTTCCCTATTTTTAAATTTCCCAATGGTTGTTGACATAAAAACAAAAGGCATTTAATTAAATTATTATCTGCTTACAATAAATTGTCTTAAGGAATTGTGTTATAAGCCCCTGATAACCACAAATAAAATACCTATGGAAGATATATTTTTTAAAATGAGAAAGGAATCAACATGTTATTTTAAAAAACCAGTGAAACACAAAGTAAGGCAGAAGAGAAGAAAAAAGGAACCAAAAAGTTACAAAAGATATATATAAAACAAGAAAATGATCATACTAGATCTTGCCTTACCAGTAATTAGATTAAATATAAGTGGATTAAACTCCCAAAACAAAAGACGGGAATAACTGTATTCAAAAAACACAAGATCCATCTATATACTGTTTATAAGAGGCTCCTTTTATATTTAAGGACACACAAACACTGCAAGTAAAAAGAGGGCAAGAGGTATTCCAGCAGACACTAACCAAAAGACAAACAGGTAGCCATACATATTTATATTAGATAAATGAGACTTTAAATCAAACACTGTCACAAGCATCACGAGAACATTATACAGTGATAAAAAGATCAATTTTCCAAGAAGATATAACAATTATAAATATATATGCACCTAATAGCAGAGTGCCCATACATGAAGAACAGATTTAAAGGGTGAAATCGTCGTGTGATAACAGAGATTGCAGTACTGCAGTGGGGACACGAGTGTGTCCCGACATTTGGAAACCAGCACAATGTGCCACCTGCATAGCACAAAGGATAGAAACTAAATTGTCCTTTCAAACAGGAGCACACGTCTGACAAAACTACATCTCTCATGATAAAAGTACACAGCACATTAGGAAGTGGAAGAAATCACCTCCCATAGTAGATGGAAAGCCCCTGGCAGACCTCGTACTCATGTTGAAAAACTGACAGTTTGTTCTGTATGATAAATAACACTTCTACAAAACAAGGAGGCCGAGTGGAACAAGTTCCTCAAGACACAGAAACCTAACTTGAGTATTCGGGGTTAGCAGTTCTGTCCCTAAGCACTGATGCCTGTGTTCAGCAACATATAAGTTGCATCTAACCCAAAAGAGCCTTCTGCATGACCATATTCAATACATAGAGTATGTTACTTTGGTTATAATTACGGAAAATGCACTTTTTGTTTAAAATCTGCAACTGAATTGTAAAACACCTTAATTATAAAATTGTAATCTTAACTAAGATTTTAAAATACTTTTCACTATTTAATCTCCCTCCAGTATTCTCCTTGAATTCCCAGGGAGTCTAACCTAAATTCTTTTCCATCATTACTGTGAAAACCCCTCCAAAAATTATAGGATATGCCTTCCTATTCCAGATATCACTTTTCAGTAAGCCCATTTTTACCTTCTCTCTACCCACCTCAGTCCCGAAGGCAGGCAGAATAGCCTTCCAATGTTTAACTCTCATTGTTGCGAAATTTTCCTCAAAATTTATTTCAATTCTTCTGCAGTTTAATATCGATTCTTTTTGTCTTTCTTTAGCAAAAAAAAAAAAAAGGACAATCAACACACACCATCCTCTACCTATGAGACTTTCTTATGGTTCAAATTCCTCCTCAGTCTTCAATTTGATAAGAAAAAATGTAGTTTCCAAAAACTGCATATATGCAGACTCATTCAGTAGTACCAAGTACTCTATTAAGAAACTACGTTGTAGTATCTTTAACAAAAGCAATGCTCTTCTGGTTCATCACAGTAAGATTCTACTTAAAAATCAACTAATCAAGGGCCAGGGATTTAGCTCAGTGGTTCCACTGCCTGCCTTGCAAGGGCAAGGATCCAAGTTCGATTCCTGGTATCAAAAAAAATCAATTAATCAGATAAAAGACACAAATTTAGAACCCCCATGCACACACGCACAGAAAATAACACAAATTAGGGAGGTATGGAGGAGGTAAAGGGAGGTCAGGGAATGAGGAAAAAATAACAACCAAGATACATCGTGTAAAGGTACAAGATACCAATGATGTAACTGTATTGTATACCTAAAATGTACCAATAAACTTAATGGGAAAAAAAAGAAAATAACACAAATGAAGAGCATCATATAACCTTTCTGAGCACATACTTGTATTTTCATACTAACTAAATACCTTACTTAGGTAGTGTAGGTGAAAAACTCCTTAAAAATAAGTGTTGGAGTTTTATTATGTTCAATTAAGAGGAAAATATCAATTAAGAGTCAAATGTGGAGGGGTAAATTTTTTTTAAGTAGCTAATTTTATGAGGAGGAAGAGAAACAAAGGTGAAATTTTCAGATCAAGCTGATATCAGGTAAATACACTCACGAGAATACCTCTCTGCTAATGTCTGCAGGTCCAGGCTCACAGAGCACAGTTTTATTCCTAACCCAGGAAAAGCAAATATTACTAGTACACTAAAAAGTCATGCAAAACCTTTAAAAGCTACATAAACACAAAAGGAGCAGAATAAACACTGGAAGTCTAGCTGGACCCTTGGGAGAAACCAGGTTGGAAGTGGTCCTGCTCCTGGGCCTTCACCACCCAGCACAAGTTAATACCAGTTAAAGGAGGCTGGTTTCAGCTTTGTTTTGTTTTTTAATTTTGAGTTTGGCTTGGTTTAATGTTTTTGTCTGTTTGTTGGGGGGAAAGGGTAATAAACAGTAGAATCAGAACCAAACAAAGAAGCAAGAAGCCCACTACTTTGGACTATCTACTGTACTCCAGTGCTTTGCTAACCAAAAGGATAGAATAATCTTAAGAACAGAATTGAAATCCAAACCTGGTGACATGAGAATTGGAGGGATCCTATCATGTTAGTTTGTTTGTTTGTTTGTTTGTTTGTGTTTTGGTTTTTTGTTTGTTTGAATTTTAAGTGACTCTAACCAGGGTGAATTTTATCCCCAAATACTAAAAGATTCTACAAGTGAAATGCAGGACTAATATCAGTGTTGAAGACATGGTGAATGGAAGAGATGGCAGTAGACTGAAGATTAGCAGGCAAACGTTCCATTATCCAGAAATACATCCTGGAAAACTATGGAGTAATGGAAAGCAAATTTTAACCACTGGCAAAAATCTTGAACAAAATATTAATAGGACTATGAACATTTATAAGTATTGACTACTAGCTGCCAGCCTGGGCCTATGAAGAATAAATCATGCAAGTTAACTTAATATCATTTTCTGACAGCAAAGTTAGCATAAAAGATTATATTTCTGTTATAACAAAGCATTTGAATGTTTTAGTGATGTGCTTATGAATTAGATAAAGAAATGTGATGTGGCGAATTTACAGCTGAGTTAATTAATACCTAGGTGAAAAAACAAGAGCAAAAGAGTGTCGGGTAAATTCAAATTCAATCATAACAGATCACCCATACTTGTCCTCTCAACAACATTTTGGATGGAAAAATTTCAGATGAACAAAACCTGGAGAAATAATTAATATGCTTGAAAGCATACTCAAGATCCAAAATATGCAATAGCCTATACTATTACTTTTAATAAGTTTTTAAAATTTAAGAAAAATCTTAAATATTACCCACTGATTCCAAAATTCAAACACAAATGCAAAACTGGGAGATGTGCCCTAAGCAATTTCTTTCCAATGCCTCTAAGATCTTTACTGCATCTTCAGGTGAACACCAACTTAGGATAAAAAGAAAGTGCTGCAAACCTATAGCAAGATACGTGTTGGGAAAAGCCAATTAGACTCTTCCCACTGAGAGCTGGCAAGCCACTTTACCGATCTAGAGAAAGAAGGTGGAGGTAAAGAATAATGAGGAAAAGAAATGAGACAGGAGGGAAGAACAGCCAATAACATCAGTGCGACTGTGGAGCCTGGAAAGAGAGAAACAAGGAGAGAGACTTCAGAGAAGGGATCGCCATCCACAGTATTTCAGGGGCAGGAGCCCCCTTGCTGGTCCACCTCTTAGACTGCGCCTCCGGAAGGAGAGCCACATGAGTCTCACTTCCAGTGCTGTCCTTGTCACCAGGCAGAGACTGGCATCTTCACAAGCCCTGCTCTACTCCAGGAGGCCTACTTCTTCTCCCCACTGCCCTGTGCTGGCCACTTTAAAGGGCAACAAAAATATAGCGGAACAACTCATGTTCAAAGTATCATGATAGGCATGTGAAAGGCTACAAAGATAAGCTAGACATTGCCTTGGGCTTAATAACTGCACGTTTAACACAGGGCGTTCTGTGCTCACAGAGTCCAAGGCAGCACCTGTGTGCTCCAAGGGGAGGATGAACGCAGGACTGTGGACACTCAGAAGGTAGCAGGTGCCTTCTGTCTGGGCTTTGGAGCAAATGGCATTTAGCAGAGCTGAACTGGAAGCCTGGGCTTTCCCTACATGTAAGGCAGTATATTATTCAGACAATGCTTGAATCACTTAAAATACAGAAAAATAACATGGCAGCACCTTGATCTCTTCAGTCCACTCTCCAGGTCCTCCTCTACCCTCCCCACCCTGGGCTTCCCTGGGAGGTGGGCAGTGTGGACCTCAGCAGGCTCCTCTGGCCCACTGAGTTCCGTCACAGGAGGCCCTGGCAGGACCGGAGATCCATCAGGGATGAGCTCAGTGTCCTGCTCCACCTCACCCCTGCAGGTCACCCAATTTGTCCCTTTCCCTGTCCCCATGCCAGCCCTGTCTGGGACCCTCTGAGTACTGCTCTCCACCACCATCTGGATCTGCTCTCCCCACTGTCCCTCTGAGCCTGAGCAGGCAAAGGCTCCTACTGATGCCAGCCCCGAGGAGCTGCATGGTCCACACCTTCAGAAGCACTCTCTTACTGGGCTCTGCATGGCTGTCCGGCTGGAGTGTGCCATTGTCTCTTTCCTGACAAGGCCTGGCCCATGCAGTGCCTCCTGGGTGTAGTAGGTGGAGTCTTAACAAGCCTAAAATACAAGTCTTTGCATGTGAGACTGCCATACTGGAGGCCTCCGACCCCAAGCTGACTCCACAAGGTCTAGGTGAGTGAAGAGCTTAGCGATCCACAGAAGCTGCACCTCAGGAGCTGTGCAGGTCTTGCCTATCCCAGGCCATGGCTAGGGACTGCGGTCTGCACGTGCAGAGCAGGAGAAGATGTGTAAAGCACCCCTGGCTCAGACAACAGCCCCTACTGTAGGCTGACTGTGCAGTGCTGCACCAGGATAAAGATGCGGATTCCCTAGTCAGCCGGGGCACAGAGAAATCAGGAGGTTCACTCCCCCGGGCCTCGGTATCGCTGCCACCGCTGCAACTGACCCAGAGAAGCCTGAGTTCAAGAAGGCTTCAAAATCTGGGGCGGACCGTAGCATGCTTTGTAACCTGTGGTGAGGCAGCCTAGCCAGCCCTGGTCATGTGGTTCCTGGGCTGAGTGGGGCTGTGGCTTTATTTTCTGATTGCATCGCTCTCCCTTTCCCACTGCCTCTGGTCTCCCTCACTGCATTTCTTAGCAACCAGACTCCAAGCTGAGCCCACAGGAGACGGAGACATGGAGACATCGCTGGGGTTTGGAGCAGGCAGGAGAGGCTCCCGCCACTGCACAGCCAGGGACTCCCAGCCAAGGAGGAAGCAGGGAGAGAGGTCTCCTGCCAAAGGGAAGGCGACTGAGAGATGGAGGGAGGGAAGAGGGAGGAGATGTGAAAAGAATTAAGATGTGTTAGGTGCATGCACCAACTTCCCAGAAGGAAGGCGATCATTTTATACTGCAAATGCATACCAATAAACACACATTTTTTTTAATTAAAAACTGAAAAAAAAAAAAGACTGGAGCTCAGTGTTCACAACAGATGTGTCTCCCCAGGCTCAGCTCCTATCACACTACAGGGTTGCTACACCCCTTTCCTCACCCCCTTTCTCCCTTCTGAAGACTCTGCTCTGATCCCCTCAAACTTGCCTTCGCTCCTTCAGCAGACAAGGCCAGCAGTCTCTGTCACAGAACTGTTCCAGGATTCTTTCTGGTCACCAAGCACACACACTAAGAAGCCATCTGTCCTGCAAGAGGACCCAACACTGCACAGCCCTGGACCCCTGAATCAAACCTCCACATTCTGCTGCTTTCACAGCATGAGGCAGGTGCCAGGGCTGTTTCTCAAGACAGCCTGATGCTGGCTGACAGCACAATCAATACTGCAGACCTAGAGCTCCTGGTGCAGCATCCTGAGTGTTGTGGGTGCTCGATAAATATTGAGGATTCATCGATTCTGGCCTCGGTGACCCTGAGCTCTTACTACAATGGACCTGTTTCACCCTGAGAGGGGAAAACTGCATTTGGATTGTCAGCTGATAGGAACTGGGCGAGCAGATTCTGACTAGGGAAAATATCTAGAGTGTGTTCTGATATGGGTCAAGTTCTGTCTCAAGTTCATATGCTGATGTCCTAGACCCCAAGACCTCAGAAGGAGACTGCATTTGAAAGGAGAGTCTTTAAAGGAGTAACTAGATAACATGAGGGGAAAAGAGTGTAGACCGGCCCCATATGACTGGATCCTTCTATGAAGAGCATTAGAGCACCGTCAGGCAGAGAGGGGAGCCAGGCAAGGACAGGCAGCAGAGGGTCGTCCATGGGCAGAGAAAAGGAACCCAAGCCTGCAGCACCTCACTCTAGAAGAGCGAGGCGTACACTTCAGGGTTTAAGCCACTCTGTCTGTGTTGTCTGTTGTGGTGGCCTTACTTCCGTGACCTTCTAGGAAACAGAGTTAACAGGAGAAGGACTTACAGAACTATCTTGAACCTGACCACAATCTCGAGTCACTTTCCCTACGGTCTTCTCAGAGGTGCAGGCAGATACTTGCATGCAGTCTCTGGAGATTCGAGGACCCTTTGGATGAATCACCCGCAAGGTGTAGGCATAGAGATTTGCTTAGCTAGCACAGAAAGCCCCTAGTGGTTCACTCAAGACCAGGGGATTTGTGGGGCAGGGCCTCTCCTTCCTTTTGTGACCTCATAATAAATAATGGTATAGTTGTCCCTCAGTATCCACGGGTTCCTAGGACCCCCAGCCCATGGATACCAATAAAATATAAATGCTGCACTAGATTGTTTCCAGAATAGTGACCAAAAAAAAGTCTATGTGTGTGGTACAGACACATTTTTAAGAATATTTTTGAGCCATGGTTGGTTGGACATGAGGATGTAGAATACACAAAACTGAACACATGGATACACAGCACAGTTGTATTTTTGAAGTCACATAACTATACAGCATTACGGGACACCACAAGGGCAGTCACAGAGCTCAGCCAGGGCAACGAAACCTGAATATAACTGTGATCAAAAATTACAGTAAAATAGTCTGAGGAGAGGACTTCCGGAGGATGATAGAGAGGTAAACAGCAACAAATCAACCTCTACGAGCTTCAGAATCCCGGCACTGGGATATAACAGCCTGGGGAAGAAGAGAAGGAGCAAGGTGGATCCCTGGGTCCAGGAAGGATCTGAGCCCACAGAGAAAGAAGTGAAAGGGTCGCAATGAGCAAGTTTGTTATGTGCATTTCTCCACTCTGGGAAACACTGATGAAAATGATCAGGATTAGGAATGAAACGAGTCACAATAAAATCCACTTTAAATTAAAATATAATTTGATCTATGCCAACGAGACAGTTTCAGCAGAAGGAAGCTGGGGGTGGGAGGACCTGTCTCCCCAAAACATGTCTCTCGTGGCTGAAAGCACTGGGCAGGGGCAGATGATGTGGTCAGAGCACAAACCGCGGTGGATTTCACAGAGCTGCTTCGGTCACCTTCCGACTCTGAGTTCTGGGGCGCCTTTCCCGGGCCCTGACGTGGGAAGTTTGGACCTCGGAGGACGAGAAGGGGCACAATCAGGAAGCCACCTTACAGCCTTGCAGGTGACAGGGGAAAAGAAACCGCGCTCCGCGCGCCCTGGCCTCCGCCGACCACCTGAAGGGCCGCGGTCTCCACACTCGGGGCTCTCCCTGCAGACCTCTTGAGCCACAGCGTACAGTTCCTGGCTTTTCCATCTATGTGAAAGGCTTATTGCCAATTTTTATTTTTAAGCTTCATTGGGAAGGAGGTCTCATTCCAGCGTATTTTAACATATGCACTATAAATCACTAAAAAATGGAAGAAATCCCCCTTAACAAAAATTTGCCCCATAAAAATCTAAGTTACTAGAGTAGTCTGGATAGTATTAGACCAAAAATGTCAAGTCCTAATCACCAGATAAATTCCTACATCAAAACATAATTATTTCTGTTTAAAATCGATTTAGAAATAAATACGACCTATCAATGCCAATTAAGCTCGGCAGAAATTGATTCTCCTTTATTATTTTCTGGAAGAATATATCTGTCAGTAGGCCAGTTAATCACCCTGCTGATATCACCTAACATTTATTGGCCCAGAGATGCCCTGAGCACTCTGCTTCCGTTTCACACTTATTCTTCACAGTAACTTTTGCAGTGTGAATGCTTAGAAATCCATCCTATTGAAGAGAAGACTCACAGGCAGAGCAGTTAAGCAATTTTTCCAGAATTGTACAACAAATTAAATGGCAAACCTCAAAATCTCCCCTGAGATATCTAACTCCAAAGCACATACCCCTGTGATGCTCCATTAACTTTCCCTGCCCTTGGAATGTCAAGTTTGGCTTTCAGAAAAAATGAGAATCTGTACAGTTTTTAAAGAATCTCAGAGAGATACTTTGAAGGGTACGAAGTAGCTATAAATAAGCAATGTGCAGCCTAAAGATGTGTACAGAATAGAAGAAGGTGGATGAGTTTATAATGTGAGATTCCCAATCTTAGTTCACCTACAGCACCTTCACTGAATACACCCCAGGAACTTATCCGTCTCGTTGGTGGGTTATGGTGGGTTCAGTTGACCAAGAGCTCCCCTGACTACTTGGGAGAAGCCAAGAAAGCCTTCCATGCCCTGCTCCGGCCCACCCTCAGCTGCAGACACCACTCAGGAACAGGGAGCTACTGCACCAAGGCTGGACCTCGGCACCTCCTCCTAACCCAAGATCGCCACAACACCCACTCTCATCTTGCTGCACCCACCCCCTGAAGCCCTTACTCACATTCCTTAGTTGGAATTCTGCATTCTACCCTCTTCCCAGAGGTCTTGAGGAAACCATCTAAAATTCTACTCCAATATTACTTATGCATTTTAGGGTTCTGATAAATAGCTGAACTTAACTTTGTTCCTTCTGATTATCTTTGAGGGTTGTGTTTGCTTGTTTTTCTCCTGTTCTCCTGAATCCATACTCAGATTCCTTCTCCCACTGCACTCTGAAGCAAAGTCTCATAATACACCCAGTGCTCATGACACTGGTACACACATGTGCTTCCTACATAGGTCTTCTTGGGCAAGTCACCTAAACAAGCGTGCAAAAAATCTACTGTTGCACAAATTCAAATGGAAGTTTCCAAAATACTCAGAGCGTGCCCTGGAGAAACCCAAAAACATCATTCAATAAAAATAGCTACACTCCGTCCGAGTAAACCCTGACACTGCCATTCACGCTCCGTGGTGCTACACCGATTGCATTTTGCCAGACGTGGTGAAAGGCATGTGCTAGATTTTCTGAAATCCAGTGCCCAGGCTTTGGTGTTGGCCTGAAAGGTATAGGTAAAGGAAAGAAAACTTGGACCACCTAAATTAGCCTGGGAGGTAAAATGGAGTGGGAATAGGGCAAGGGGAGACAAAAAGAGGAACAAAAGAACAGGACCCAGTAAGCAGCCATATAAACTTTTTCACACGCAGAGATATGAACCCAATGACAAAATGCCAGACATTTAAACCATCCTGCCTTCAGGGCTCTAGGTTGCACCCACAATATTTCGATTCATGTTCAGTCACCATGATGTCTTATTCAAGCAGTGCTAATACCCCCGTAGATGCGGGGTACCCCAGGCACATGTGTGCTAGCAACTGTCAAGAAGGACAAAGTAAACATTCATCCAGTCTACACGCAAGGCCAAGGAACAGCAACAGCCATGTGTCTTGTTGAGCACAAAGACAAATTCCTGGACACCTAGGAACATTTCAATCACGTATTTTATCTAATTTAGAGTTATGTTCTTCTAATTGCTCAAGTAAAAAGTTTGGGGCTTAAGTATTTTATCTATCTCCTTCTCACCCCATATCTAATTTACCAGTGAATCCTATTGTCTCTTCTTTCAAATCATATGCTCCTCTTCTCACCAGCACCAGGCTCACCTCGACCCCATTCCAGCCCACTTCCTCCTCTCGAGCGAGCGGGGATGATGGCAATAACCCCCATCTGATGTGATCGCTCTGCGCCCTGGAGCCGTTCTCAGCATGGCAGTCAGAACAGTCCTTTCCCAACCTAATGAAAAGGGTGTCATTCTTTGTTCCTAACATTCAAAGGGTCCCATCTCATTCATAATAAAAGCTGAAAGATTTACTGTGGCCTGAAATGTCCTACATAATTTGCCTACTCTTTGTTGCCCCACCACCGCTTCCCTCATCTCTCCCTCTCTCCCTCTCTCCCTCTCTCCCTCTCTCTCTCCCTCCCCCCCGCTTTAATTCTAAGTTCAAATATCACCTAACTAGAGAAGCCTTCCCACAGGCAGTTGATTCCCAAGACAAAGTGACAAGAAAGGACTGAGGGACACTCTCCGGTTTTTATGTACCCTCACCAATCAGTTAAGACCTTACCTCCCTAGGAAATGGAATGGGGAAAGGGGCTAAACCAAGTGTATTACTCTCAAAGATGCCCCATGGGAAAGAATTAGTATTCTAATCTCATGATACCTTTTTTTCTCCACTGGAAAATAACTTCTATTAGATCCCACCAGCTACACAGTGTTTTCCTGACATTAAGCTTGGTCTTTCATAAGAGGCCCCACGAATGTTCTTTTCTCCGTGATCTAGAAGCAACTATGGCTGACTTTGGAGGTGATGTTAATGAAATTAAGGTCATTCATCTCCAGAACTTGTTGTTTGGTCTGTACCAGCAAGGAATTGTGGAGTGTGGTTCTTACCACACAGACTTACAGCACTAAGGAGCCATTGGTTACTTCACCATGGTGGGCAAAGCCATCCAGAGGGCTGATGTTCTTCTCAGATCAGCCATAACCAGTGGAGCCATTGTTTTTGACCACTTTGCTTTCCTTAATAGGGTAGGCTTGTAGATCTTCTTGTTAATATCAGTACCTTGATGATAACCTTTCTATGCAGCTAACTGACCAGCCAAGATCAGCCCATCCAAGCAGCTATGATTTGAGATGAAAAAAGAAGGTGAGGGAAATTCTCTCTTGTTGTCTTGCTCTCTCACCCTTCTGCCTTTGGACTGTACTAGTACCAGTAGCTCTCCAAGGGTTCTCCAGACAGGGTCGATTTGTCAGCCTTGCTGGTTCTGAGACATCTCCTTACCCTGAGCCATACTACAAGCTTGCAGATGGTCATTGTGGAACTTTTCTGCATCTTTGATCTTGTGCGTGCGTGTGTGTGTGTGTGTGTGTGTGTGTTGTATACATATGTAATTATCCATTGCTTCCATTTCTCTGGGGAGAAACTGACTAAAGCAACATATATATTATATATATTTATATAGCTTTATATATATATAGCTTTGTATATATATAGCCTTATGTATATGTATATATGTGTATATATAGCCTTATATATATAGCATATATAGAGAGAATATATATATATATATATATATTCATTTAACCCAACACCTTAATTCTATAAGATGTTATTAACTGGTGAGGAAACTATAGCCCCAAGAATACAAAATAAGAGCATGTTGTATGAAATTAAACCAGAACCATCAACTAATAATTCACATTAATTTTAGATATGATGGTAAAATAATCCTTTATGCTTTGTAGGTAGACAGACAGACAGAAAGGAGATATCAGACTAGAGGTTTGAGGGGTTTTTTCCCCCACAGTGGGGGAAAATATATATATATATATATATATATATATATATATAAGAATTGAGTCTCACTGTAGGCACCAAGAACCTGGTGGCATAGAAAGTGATGATAATACTTGGCAGGAAATCAGGTGTCCCTCCCAGACAGAAACAAAGTGTATTCGTCAGCCTTTCCATTGCTGAGACACAATACCTGACACCCACAACTTAAGGAGATGAGGTTTAATCTGGCTCATGACTTCAGGGGATTCAGTCCATGGTTGGCTGGCTCCAAGGCAGAAACGTTGTAGAAGAAGGGCATGGTGAAGCAAAGCTGCTTAGTTCATGGTGTCTGGGAAGCAGAGCAGAGGAACAGTGCTGGAGAGGAAGGGGCTGGGAAGCAGACACAGACTCCCCAGCCGCTCCTCCATGACCCCCTAGACACACCCAGAAGTGTACCCCACCAATCTGCTAGGTGGCTCCCAAGCTAATCACATTGGCAAAATCAGGCTTTACCTCCAGAAGGAGAAAAGTGACCCCCATGTCCAACCAGATGTAAGTCCTTTATTTTTATATTTCCTTCCCCATACATGTACTTATTCCTGTGATAGACACGTTCATCTATTGACAAACAACTTTGAGAAAAATACATACATACATATATATGTATATAGAGAAGCAATAAAAGCAAATTTTAAAAAGATTTTGTTACAAAAACAACAGGAGCAAAAGAGAAAGCATAACATCTCTCAGTTTACTTGAGGGTAATTTTCTAAAAGAAATTCACTACCATTTTCTAAAAAGAAATTTAAAAATGACCTCTCCTTTGGCAGTCCAATTACTGTAGCTGGTCATATAATTTTGTGTATTTTTAGTTCGGTGGATACTTGTATTTTCCGTTCTGTGAAGGAATTAATTAGGGACATGTTTTGTATACAGTTGATATGTATGGCACCCAAGCTTTCTCACTACTGAGTAAACTTGGCAGGTCTTAACAAATTAATTCCCTCTCAGCACCTTTCTCAGACTTCAGCCCCATCTCTAAACTCAATCTTTGTGGTCTGTCATTCATTTATCTGTTCCTTCTTTCAAGCAACTTGTTCTAAGGACATAATAGATGATGAACAAGATGTTAGGTAATTAAGAAAGATTAGAGATTTCCCCAGGTCTTCTAATTCCACCTCAGGCTTGGGCTGAGATCTTTCTGTCATTTCCAGAGGGCCTGAAGAAATAGCGTGTTGTGTCTGGGTTCAGGAATGTCACTATTTAGTTGACATTATGCTTCCATTTTATCCACTGTTCTCTCAGACTCTGCCCATGGGAAATCTTCTTTTCATTTTTCGTAGACACGTGTGCAGTACATGTTTGCACTCCCTGTGTGGAGTTGGTGCATGTACACGACACATCTGCACTCCTTTTCCACCCCTTCCCCTCCCCTCCCTCCCCCTCCCCCCACCTCTTGGTCCCCTTCCCATTTGAGAAAGGTCCATCTCCCCACTTCCCATCATCTATTTTTATTTTGTTGTCTGTTTATAATTTGAATTTCTTATATAAGAGAAACCATGTGATATTTAAGCTTGTCTGGCTGACTTATTTCACTTAAGATTATAGTCTCCAGGTACATCCATTTTCCTACAAATGACTCAAGTTTACCTTTCTTTATGGCAGAGTAGTGCACATGGTGTGTAAATACATTTTCTTCACGATATAGACTGTGGTGTCCTTATGGAGACAAGTTCTGTGAACTTCTTCAGAGGGTCAGGGTGCAAAATAGGCCAAATGTCTTGTTCTACACCTCAGCTTAGACCCCATTCGTGCTGTCCATCAGTACTGCTTTCCTGGGCTGTGCACATCTCGATGCCTAGCTCCTTTCATTCCCAAGCCAGCCATCCCTCCAGGCCCCCACCATGGGTGTGCTGTGCAGAAATAGCTGGAGCGCCTGTCCCCAGGTACCTAGAGCCACTCTTCCTGTTTCATTGCCAAGATCTCATGCTTAGGAATTAGGCGGTTTCTCCTTTTCAGACTTTCAACTTTCAGAAGCAACAATGCTCACACACCCCTTCCCAATAATGGCCCAGTACCCTCCTCTGAAGAACTCTTCCATTGCTCCAGAGGACGTGTTCTTATGGCACTCGGTCCCCAAAGAACTGCAAGGCATCATCTTAAGATGTAAGGAGTGAGAGAAGTCAGCATTCATCTAAATCTGTTAGATGGAAAAAACACACAAAACCGAATGATTAAAACAAAAAGACATTTATTATCTATTGATTATCTTGCACATCAAGAATGGAAACATGGGCAGCTCTGGAGTTGGTAATTTCAGTTCAATTAAGTCATCAAGGACTTGGGTCATTTTCATCTGAAATTTAGAATGTTGACTTTACACCTAGGGTTAATGGTAATTTGGTGACAGCTTGACAGGATCAGGAGGAGCCAAGGGATCTGGATGGGCCCACAAGGGTCCTTGGAAGACACGAGCGCTTGAATTACAGGACTGAGGAAGGTGCCCCAAAGTGGACAGGTACCACCCAGCCCCTGAGGGCCCAAAAGGTAGGAATGCAGGATGTGCTGGTCATCTGCTCTCCAGGGGACCCAGGAGAAATCACCAGGGGCTCTGGAACCTGCAGGCCTTCAGACTGCACCCCTGGCCCTCCGGGTTGCCAGTTACAGAAGGTGGATTGTGAGATTTCTCGCCCTCCACAATCACAAGAACCAATAACTTATAAATCTCCCTCTATACAGATGTATGTACACGTGTGTGATGTGATACATTTGCTGTATTACCCTAGATATATAAATTGTACAAGCCGAGCCAGTTGTTTCTGTTTCCCTGTAGAGCCCTGATTCATACGGGTTTTTGGGTGCTGGAATGGTTCCAGTAGGTAACAATTTTACACATACACAATTTTTCTGAACCGTTTCTGCACTTTGGGGGATTAGCTTTCTAATCTGATTAGATTGAGAGACCCTAATGACTCTTTCCCATGGTAAAAAGAGCATTGATAGACCATGGCATAAACTGACAACAGAGACCTACAAAATGCCTGCCTGGGATACTCTCTTTTCTTTGATTTTGCTGTGCTTGGGATCAAACCCAAGGTCTGGTGTTTGCCGGGCAAGTGCTCCACCACTAAATTACACTCCAGCCCCTGCACCGGGGCTCCTATTGTCAGCTTGTAAGATATGCCTGAATGTGGGCGACACTGTCCTATAGCCTGGGGCCAGCACACAGCAAAGAGCAGGAGGGGGAACCCACAGGTGCACACAACCTCAAATCTTGAGCAGGTTCGGGCTTTTGCTGCTGTCCTCTCCAGTGGGCATCTGACTCCAATTCTTTGAACGTGGACTCACACCAGCAACTCTTCAGGCAGTCAGCCTGGGGCTGGGGCTGCATCCTTCCTCCCTGTTTTCCAAGGCTTCCAGCTTCTTGGACTGAACAGCTACTGGTTTCCCAGCTCTCCAGCCTGAAGAAGGCCATCGGGGGACAATCTCACCTCTAACTGTGTAAGCCAACCCAATAAATCCCCTTTCATAATTACATATACATTCTGTGTGTTCTGTTCCCCAGGAGAACCCTAATACAGAAATTAATAAGGGGAGCTGGCTGCTCCTAATGTTGGTGGACAAAGTGCTGAAAGGAAAGGATGAACTCAGGAATTCAAATCTCACAAAGTTCATAATACTTGATAATGATAACAAATGACTGTGTTACTGGTCTATGTATTTACCATCCTATACTTTTTACTGTCCTTTTAGAATGCACTCCTTCCACTGTGCTTGTAATAAAAGTAGTTGATTGTAACAGTGTGCCGTGAAACGCTGCAGGGCCCCCTGCATCTCGTGTCCACCATGTCCCTCCACTGCACCAAGGAGCCGCACTAGGCAGGTGGCCCAGGGGGAGAGCACAGGCCTGGCATGAGTGAGGGACTGGGTTCTATTCCAGGACAACAAAAAATCATTTTTTCTTTCTAAGTGGGGCATAGTGGCACATGCCTATAATCTATAATCCCAGCTCTGGGTTCTATCCCCATTGAGAGACCTGTGGCATTTAGGTCTGTGTAAGTCAACCCTGTGATGCTGGCACAATAAGGAAACCACCCAAAGACACATTTTCCGAGCATACTCTTCCCGTGAGGTGACACATGGCAGTACTGTCAGTTACGCATCATTGTATTTGAGTGATGGGAAATCAACAAAAAGTGAATGACACTTCAATGCTTCATCTCCTCCTTTGGAGAAAATGATGGTCTTAACTTGGGTGTCCCTCAAAATTCACAGGTTGAAATCTGCTACCCAATGTGACTGTGCTAAGGGGAGAGTGAGCTTTTGGGAACTGATGAATTTATGAATGAAATCAATGTCCTGATGGGAAGGGCCCAGGGACTGCCCTCACCTTCCGCGTGCAGACATGACCTGCACCCCCTGCCACCTGCAGAAGCCTTAACAGGCCCCGCATCTGAGGCAGAGAGCAGCCCTTGGCAGATGCTAAACCAGGAGGAGGCACTGAGTCACTCTCGCCAAGCCCACTGCGCAGGGCCTCAGAGCACATGGCCAGCTGAAAACAGGGTCTGACAGCGAGTGAAGGATGCTGAATGTACTGCTAGTGGGAAAAGTCTATGGGCTACATTCAGGGGCAGACAAATAAACAGCAATAAACATTGAGGAGGGCCAGGGGTTTAGCTCAGTGGTTCTGGCACCTGCCTCGCAAGTGCAAGGTCCCAAATTCGATCCCTAGTACCAAAAAAAAAATTGAGGAGAGTGTGGGTATTATGAAAGTTTGTGCTTATCCTGTTAAAGGTGGCAAAAGAAGTATTTTGCTTACTATTGAATTTTGTTACTTACTTAGAGTTTTATCTTTTTAAATAAACAGGAAAATATTTTATTTAAACTACTGATAAATTCAATCAAAGTAGCAGCCACAACTGGGTGACAAATCTACTTAATTCAAGAAAAACGTTCGATGTTTTCAATGTTATGACTGCAAAGCTAAAATATAAACACCTGTATACAGACATAGAAAGCTAATCTCAGTATAGAGTTTACATTAAAACAGTGGGAGACCTGTTCTACAGTTTGTTTTGCTTACATTTACCACCACGACTCAACCCTACAGGGTTGGGCACTCATTATGATAGGCATCGTGCCAGATACCAAAGCATAGAGCTGAACTAACACATTAATATGGTGCTTCTAATTTCTCAGCATCAATTTTCCTCCTATAATTTTCCACTACCCTCATCTTCCCATCTCATTCCACTGAAGCAGCAATAAAAATGAATAAAAATGAACTTAATAGAATTTTTGGAAGCGCTTGCTGTATTTTAGATTTGATCTGGTTATTTTCCAGTTTCAACAAACCAAGCAAGGAAACTCAAACATAAAATACAAACCAGACGACTGCCTAGTTTTAATTCCATTTTGCATTTTACATGAATAGTTATCTTTTTCAAGTTTTCTTCTTTTAAATTCTTCTCATACCCACTCTTAATCCATGTGCAATTTACTAGACCTCAGTCATTCTGTGCTACTCAGCTACATGAATGATCATAACTTCAACATTTCATTGTTTGGGTAAATTATTTTACACCTAAAATCATGACACACAAAACAGTACTGAGGATGAATTGGGACAATCCATTGATATCAAATTCAAGTAACTGGCACTCATCACAGAGACAGCTGTCGGCAGAGTCAGGGCTCATACCTCACTCTGCCCCTCTAGACCCCTCTCTGGGTGTGCCTGTTACACCTCAGCACCCTCATCATAGCCTTTGAGCTCCTAGAATCCGCCTGAGATGAGTGGCTTGCTTGCCACATGGAACACTGCTGTATCAATTGCTTTATCTCTGTATTACACCAAAGGATTGAAAATAGCTATGGAGAAACCAACAATGTTATCAGCCTTTCTTCATAGCATCTTTTTGTTGTTGTTGTTGTTAAATTCTTTTATTGGTACATTGTAGGTATACAACACAGTTACATTTCTCATTGGGAATTGTACCTTTACATAATGCATCTTGGTTCTTATTTTTTCCCCATTCCTAGCCCTCCCTTCACCCCCTCCACCCTTCCCTATGCACAAAGACTTTATTTCCATTTTTTCCATTTATCATCATTTTTCCTTTCCCTCCTTTCCTTTCCCCTGCCCCTCCCACTACCCATACCCCTTTGGACCTTTTCTTCCTATTTTGCATTATCGATTATTCATTCTAATCATTGGTACATTTTAGGTGTACAATATAATGACATTCATCCTTGGAAATTTGCACCTTTACATAGTCTCTCTTGGTTCTTATTTTTCACCCTTGCCCAGCCCTCCCTTCAACCCCTCAATTCCTCCCCATTTACAAAGATTTTGTTCCTATTTTTCCATTTTCTTCATAGCATCTTGAATGACTTGTACTTTCTAATCATTTTGCAAGTATCTTTTCATATCAGTTTCTCTCTTTCAAATAATCCAAAATAATTGTCACTACAACTAGCATACTCTTCACACTTTTCGTCTTCATTCCCTCCAGTTCAGAAATCTAAACCCATAAAAGGATCTTTCTAGCACAGTTGGATGAAAATGATGGAGACAGATTAACCACTCAATAGAAAAACAAAATTGATAAAATACTAGAAAATCCAAGTGTTCTTTCTAAGTAAATATAATATATTCCAAAATTCCCTAATGTAAAAAAGAAAACTTTCATAGACTATTTATTATATAATTCATGTGTTTTGTCATGAATATTAGTCATGTCTATGTATCTCAAATGACAGCTGTGCTCTTTAGTAAAAATTCATAGAAATAAACTATGGAAGTCAGTGTGGAAATTCTTTTTTTAAAAAAAACCTAAAATTAGAAATTCCACTTGACCCAGTCATACCCTCCTAGGTATATTCCCAAAAGAGTCAGGACATCTTACCATGGTGACACATGTGTACTTGTATTCATAGCAGCAGAAGAAATAGCTAAGCTCTGGAAACAGCCTAGATGCCCATCAACAGGCAAATGAATAAAGAAAATGTGGAGTACTGTTCAGTCAGAAAGAGGAATTGCAGGAAGATGGATGGAACTTGAGAACATAATGTTAAGTGAGCTAAGCTAGACCCAGAAACTTAAATATCATATGATTTCTTTGTATGAGAAACCTAAAACATACATGCATACATTCATACATACATGCATACATGCATACATAGGAAAGATGACAGTAAGAAAATAAGCAGACTTGTTGGAGATAGGTAAGGAGATTAGGGGAAGGGGATTGGGAGGAAGGGGGAGACAAAAGGAGGGTGACAGGACTGAATATGATCGAGATACACTATGTCAATATGTCAATCCCCCAAAACTAATTTAACTAGGATGTATTGCAGACTTATACTAATAAAAAGTATCACTTCACACTGATGACATAGCAACAGAAAAATAGTAGAAATAATGTATAAATAAAATGCTGGAAAAAGTGCGGACAAATTTTTGAATACTAAATAACAATAAGAAATGAAGAGCAAATGAGATGGCAAGGGCTAAATAACTACATGAATTTTAGTCTTAAAAAGACTACTTTGCACAATTGCAAAGAAATTTTAAACCTTGAGTGACATGGAAAATTTTCTAATAAATTACAATTTAACACAACTGACAAAAGAAAGAAAAAATGCAAAACTCTAAACAGACCAATTTCTATTAAAGAAATGAAAAAAAGATAAAAGAACTACCATATGAGGAACATAAACTCAAATATCTTTAAGGAGATTTCTTTTTTTCTCTCTTCCTTTTCCCTTCCTTTCTTCCCCCTCCCCCTCTCTAGTTCTCCTTCCCATTTGAACATTTTCTTCCCATATCACGATATCTGTTACACATTTTTGTCCTTATTGAGACTTTGGGTTTCTCACACCAAAGAAACCATGTGATATTTGAACATGTGTGTCTGATTTATTTCACTTATGAGTCTGATCTCAGGATGCATCCATATACCTACAAATGTAGCAAGTTTATTCTTCTTTATGGCAGAGAAGTACTCCATTGTTTACCAAAAAAACACATCTTCTTTATCCATTCATTGGTTGATGGGCATTTGGGATGTTTCCAAGATTTAGCTATTACAAACTGTGCTGCTATAAACATGGGGGGGTATGTTTTTAAGTCTTTTGGAAAGACACCAAGAAGAGGAACAGCTGGATCAAATGGAACCTCTAGTTTTAGTTTTTTGAGGAATCTTCACACTGTTTTCCACAATGCTTGCACCAGTTCCTATTGGGTGATTCCTTGATAATAGCTATTCTTTCTGGAGTAAGATGAAATGTCAGTGTTGTTTTAATTTGCATCTCTCAAAGGAACAATGATATTGAACATTTTTTCATATATTCACTTGACATTTCTTCTTCTGAGTAGCGTGTGTTCATTTCAGATGCCCATTTTTGGGTTGGGTTTTTACATTTAGGGAGACTGATTTTTTTTTAGTTCTTTATATATTGATGATACTAGTCCTTTGTGTGAGGAACAGCTGGCAAAAATTTTTCCCACTATGTGAGTTGTCTCTTCACCTTGTTGATGGTTTCTTTTGCTGTGCCAAAGCTTTTTAATAACATGAGATCCCAGTTATTGATTCTTTGTAATATTTCCTGTGTGATTAGGCTTTTGTTCATAAAGTCTTTGCCTACATCTATGTCTTCAAGAATTCTACTTATTCTATCTGCCATCAGATTTAGTGTTTCTGTTTTAATATTTAAATCTTTGATCCATTTTGATTTTAGTTTAGTGCATGGTGAGAGATATGGGTCTAGTTTTAGTTTCACTATGTAGAAAGCCAATTTTTCCAGCATCATTTATTAAAGAGGCTTTCTTCCAGTGAAGGTGTTTGACCCTTTTTCAAAGACAAGGTGGCTGAGTGTGTTTGGAGTTGTTTCTGCATCTTCTAGTCTGTTCCATTGATTTTTTTTTTTTTGGCAGTACCATGATGTTTTTATCACTGAGTGTAATTTCAACTCAGGGCCTGCGATGCCCCGTGCCTTGCCTTTGTTGCCCAGAATTGCTTTTGCTATTCTAGGTCTCTTCTGGTTCCAAATGAATTTTAGGATTGTTTTCTCTAATTCTGTCGGATATGCTATTGGTACTTTGATTGGGATTGCATTAAATCTGTATGACAATTTTAGCAGTATGGCTATTTTCACTATATTGGTTCTTTGTAACCAAGAACAAGGGATATCTTTCCATTTTCTTATATCCTATTTGATCTCCTTTTTCAGAGTACTGTAGTTTTCAATGTGAAAGTCTTTTGTTTCCTTCATTAGATTGATTTCTATTTCATTTTTTTGCATGCTATTATGAAAGATGTGGTTTCCCTAATTTCTCTCTCAGTGAGTTTGTTATTTGTGTACAGGAATTCTATTGATTTTTGAGTGTTGACTTTGTATCCAGCTATGCTACTGAATTTAGTTATTGAATCTAGAAGTCTTTTGGTGGAGTTTCAGAGGTCTTCAATATAGAATATTATGTATTCTGCAAATAATGATAATTTAGTTTCTTCCCTTCCTATCCTTATTGCTTTCATTTCTTCCTCTTGTCTAATTGCTGGAAGATAAGTTAGATAGAACTCTTGAAGATATTGGCATAGGAAAAGACTTTATGAACAAAACCTCAGTAGCACAGGAACGACCACAAAGAATCAACAACTGGGATGTCATCTTATTAAAAAGCTTCTGCACTGCAAGAGAAACCACCAACAGAGCTAAGAGACAACCTACAATGTAGGAAAAACATTTTAGCAGCTGTACCTCAGACAAAGGTCTACTATCTAGAATATATAAAGAACTGAAAAAATCAGATCCCCCCCAAATTCAAAGACCCAATTCAAAAATGGGCATCTGATATCAGAAAATGGACAGACATCCCCTGCTCCTGGGTAGGAAGGATTAATATAGTGAAAATGGCCATACTTCCACAAAGGCTATATAGATTCAATGCAATTCCAATTGAGATCCCAGCAGCATACTTCATGGAACTTGAGAAAACAATCCAAAAATTCATTTGGAACAAGAAGAGACCCAGAATAGCAAAAGCAATTCTAGGTAACAGAGACATGGCAGGGGTATCACAATCCCCAACTTGAAACTATACTACAAAGCTACTGTGATAAAAGCAGCATGGTACTGGCAAAGAAACAGAACTGAGGACCAGTGGAACAGATTAGAAGATGCAGAAACAACGCCAGACACACTCAGCCATCTCATCTTCAATAAAGGAGCCAAACACCCTCACTGGAAGAAAGATAGGCTCTTTAATAAACGGTGCTGGATCAATCTCACTAATGAACATAGATGCAAAAATCCTTAATAAGATACTGGCAAACAGAATGCAGAAGATCATCAAGAAGATCATACACCCTGATCAAGTGGGATTCATCCCAGGGATCCAGGGATGGTTCAATATATGCAAATCAATCAATGTAATACACCTTATCAATAGAGCCAAGGACAAAAACCATATGATTATCTCCATAGATGCAGAAAAACCATTTGACAAAATCCAACATGCATTTATGATAAAAACCCTACAAAAAATTGGAATAGATAGTCTCTACCTCAAACTGATAAAAGCCACCTATGAAAAAACAACAGCCAATATCATACTAAGTGGTCAAAAACTGAAATCCTTCACACTAAAATCAGGAACAAGACAAGGATGTCCACTATCACCACTCTTGTTCAATATAGTTCTGGAAACTTTAGCCATGGCAATTAGACAAGAGAAAGAAATAAAAGGAATAAAGATAGGAAATGAAGAAGCCGAATTGTCATTATTTGCAGATGACATGATACTCTATAAAGAAGACCACAAGAACTCCACCAAAAGTCTTCTAGACTTAATAACCAAATTCAGTCAAGTAGCTGGTTACAAGGTCAACACACAAAAAACAATAGCTTTCCTCTCCCCAAATGACAGACTCACTGAGAGAGAAATAGGGCAAATAATTCCTTTCACAATAGCATCCAAAAAACTGAAATACCTAGGAATCATCCTAATGAAAGAAATCAAAGACCTCTTCTCTGAAAACTATGGCACTCTGAAAAGAGAGATTGGAGATGATATCAAAAAATGGACAGACATCCCCTGCTCCTGGGTAGGAAGGATCAACATAGTGAAAATGGCCATACTTCCAAAACTGCTATATAGATTTAATGCAATTCCAATTGAGATCCCAGCAGCATACTTCACGGACCTTGAGAAAACAATCCAAAAATTCATTTGGAACAAGAAGAGACCCAGAATAGCAAAAGCAATTCTAGGTAATAGAAACATGGCAGGGGGTATCACAATCCCCAACCTGCAACTATACTATGAAGCTACTATGATAAAAACAGCATGGTACTGGCAAAGAAACAGAACTGAGGACCAGTGGAACAGATTAGAAGATGCAGAAACAACGCCAGACACACTCAGCCATCTCATCTTTGATAAAGGAGTCAAACATCCTCACTGGAGGAAAGATAGTCTCTTTAAGAAATGGTGCTGGAAAAATTGGGTTTCAACTTGCCAAAGATTAAAACTAGACCTAGATCTCTTGCCATGCACTAAACTAAAATCAAACGGATTAAAGATCTAAATATTAAAATAGAAACTCTGAACCAGTTGGAACAGAGGTTAGGTAGAACTCTTGAAGACATCGGTGTAGGAAAAGATTTTATGAACAAAACCTCAGTTGCCCATGAACTAGCACAAACAATCAACAAGTGGGATCTCTTCTTATTAAAAAGCTTCTGCACAGCAAGAGAAACCACCAGCAACGTGAAGAGACAACACACAATGTGGGAACAAATCTTCACCTGCTCTTCCTCAGACAAAGGTCTACTATCTCAAATCTATAAACAACTTAAAAAAATCAGACCTCCCAAATTTAAAGACCCAATCCAAAAATGGGCATCTGAAATGAACAGACATTTCTCAGACAAAGAAGTAGAAATAGCAAATAAATACATGAAAAAAATGTTCAACATCACTGGTCATTCGAGAGATGCAAATGAAAACAATGCTGAGATTCCACCTCACTCCAGAAAGAATGGCTGCTATCATGAAATCAAGCAATAACAAATGCTGGCAGGGCTGTGGGGAAAGAGGAACCCTGCTCCACTGCTGGTGGGAGTGTCGACTGGTGCAACCACTGTGGAAATCAATATGGAGATACCTCAAAGAACTAGGAAGTCCCATTTGACCCTACTATTCCACTGCTGGGGATCTGCCCAAAAGAATTAAAAGAATCATACCACAGTGATATATGTGCACCCATGTTCATAGCAGCACAGATTGTGATAGCTAAAACTTGGAAACAGCCCAAATGCCCATCAGCTGGAGACTGGATAAAGAAAATGTGGTTTTTTATAAAATGGAGTACTACTCAGCCATAAAAAATGAGGAATTAGAGACATTTATAGCTAAGTGGATGCACATTGAGGTGATACTCTTAAGTGAAATAAATAGGACACACATGAGTAAATACTGAATAGTTTCTCTGGTGTGAGAAACTGAAAGTGTAAATAAGGACTAAATGTATAATAGGTAATGTGAAATAGGAAGAAAAGGGGCAAAGGGGAAGGAAGTGGGAGGGCTAGGGGAAAGGAGAGAAGGGAATGGGATTAATATGAGAAAATGGAAAAATAGGAACAAAATCTTTGTAAATAGGGAGCAATGGAGGAGTTGAAGGGAGGGCTGGGCAAGGGTGAAAAATAAGAACCAAGAGAGATTACATAAAGGTGCAAATTTCCAATGAAGAATGTCATTATATTGTATACCTAAAATGTACCAATGATTAGAATGAATAATCGATAATGCAAAATAGGAAGAAAAGGTCCAAAGGGGTAGGGGTAGTGGGAGGGGCAGGGGAAAGGAAAGAAGGGAAAGGAAAAATGATGAGAAATGGAAAAAATAGAAATAAAGTCTTTGTAAATAGGGAAGGGTGGAGAGGGTAAAGGGAGGGCTAAGAATGGGGAAAAAATAAGAACCAAGATGCATTATGTAAAGGCACAATTCCTAATGAGAAATGTAATTGTGTTGTATACCTACAATGTACCAATAAAAGAATTTAACAAAAAAAAAATGGTGCTGGGAAAATTGGGTTTCAACTTGCCAAAGATTAAAACTAGACCTAGATCTCTCGCCATGCACTAAATTAAAAATTGAAATGGATTAAAGATCTAAATATTAAAATAGAAACTCTGAACCAGCTGGAACAGAGATTAGGTAGAACTCTTGAAGACATTGGTGCAGGAAAAGATTTTATGAACAAAACCTCAGTTGCCCATGAACTAGCACAAACAATCAACAAATGGGATCTCTTCTTATTAAAAAGCTTCTGCACAGCAAGAGAAACCACCAGCAGTGTGAAGAGACAACACACAATTTGGGAAAAAGTCTTCACCTGCTTTTCCTCAGACAAAGGTCTACTATCTCGAATCTATAAAGAACTTAAAAAGATCAGACCTCCCAAATTTAAAGACCCAATCCAAAAATGGGCATCTGAAATGAACAGACATTTCTCAGACAAAGAAGTAGACATGGCAAATAAACATATGAAAAAATGTTCAACATCATTGGTCATTCAAGAGATACAAATGAAAACAAAGCTGAGATTCCACCTCACTCCAGGAAGAATGGCTCTTATCATGAAATCAACCAATAACAAATGCTGGCGGGGCTGTGGGGAAAAATGGAACCCTGCTCCACTGCTGGGGGGAGTGTAGACTGGTGCACCCACTGAGGAAATCAGTATGGAGATACCTCAAAGAACTAGGACTGGAAGTCCCATTTGACCCTGCTATTCCACTGCTGGGGATCTTCCCCAAAGAATTAAAAGAATCATACCACAGTGATATATGTGCACCCATGTTCATAGCAGCACAGTTTGTGATAGCTGAAACTTGGAAGCAGCCCAAATGCCCATCAACTGGACACTGGATTAAAAAAATGTGATTTTTTTATAAAATGGAGTACCACTCAGCCATAAAAAATGAGTAATTAGAGACATTTATAGCTAAATGGCTGCACATTGAGGCAATACTCTTAAGTGAAATAAATAGGACACACATGTGTAAATACCAAGCAGTTTCTCTCGTGTGAGAAACTGAAAGTGTAAATAAGGAC
Organism: Heterocephalus glaber; assembly: GCF_053883595.1. NCBI lineage: Eukaryota > Metazoa > Chordata > Mammalia > Rodentia > Bathyergidae > Heterocephalus > Heterocephalus glaber. The sequence continues at coordinate 7,488,806 of NW_028258413.1, forward strand.
TAAAACAATTAAAATGAATAATTGATAATTTGAAATAGGAAGAAAAGGTCCAAAGGGGTAGGGAAAGTGGGAGGGGAAGGGGAAAGGAAAGAAGGGAAAGGAAAAATTATAAGAAAATGAAAAAATGGAAACAAAGTCTTATAAATAGGGAAGGGCGCACAGGTAATGGGGAAAAAATAAGAACCAGGATACATCATGTACAGGTGCAAGCACCCAAGGATAAATGTAAATGTATTGTATACCTAAAGTATACCAATAAAAGAATTTAAGCAAAAAAACTGTCAGCAGGAAAGGACAGGGTTAACTGAGACCAGCAGGAAAGGGTAAAACCCAGTGGAGGTGGCTGGACAGGAAGATCGCCAGGATGTGCTGGGCATGTCAGTGGCCAGAGATTCCAAGGATGCATGTGTCAACAGTCAGAAAGTGCCCTGGCAGCAGGTTGGACAGGGTCCAGTGGTGGCAGCCAGACAGGACATCACCAGAAGACATGGTGGCAAGGGGCAGAGGAACTGGCCAAAGAGAACTGGAGGTGTCAGGGGACTGCAGCCCTCCACTGTGCCCTGTCCCCGATACAGGAGCTGCAGGGAGGGTTTATAAACCCTCAGTGACACCATGAGCCTGCATTGCTCCATTGCCTCCCACAGAACAGCTGACCTAGCACAGTGCTGGAAGGCAGCTCTGCAGATAACACCAGCTGCCCTGCCTGGGTCCCCTGTCCCCCAGGTAATACTTACACAGATATCTCAGTTCGTGTCCACTACAATGCCCCCTTGACTTGGCAGGAGTCTTGGGGACACAAAGCGGGTGTTTCCAGGTCATGCTATGAATGCCGTAGTTTTTCTGAGGGGTGATACAAAGGTGGTTGCAATAACCCAGGTAAAAGGGGCAAGTGTCTGACTAAGGTGGTGATACTATGGGAATGAGAGCCACAGTTTATAAAGATAACTCAGTAAGACTTAAAGTTACGCAAATTAAGAGATGAGTCCTGAATGGGGCTGGTTGGCATGTCATAGCTTTACTCAATAAAGACAGAAAACATGAGCAGATATTTGCATGAGAAAATGGCTTCATATTTTAAAACATAAGTTACAATAATGAAAATCAAAGAGAGACTTTCTACTACAGTTGGATGCATGGATTCAAGAGATTCTAAAACAAGTAATCCAGATTGCCCTTTCACCTTTCTTTTTCATCCTCTGGAAAAACTTCATGAGATCAGTGTTATTATCCTAACTTTACAAATGAGAAACCAATCAGTGAATCACACAACAAAAAGAAAGCCAAGGCTAGACAGTCCCAGCATCCTGCCTCTCAGGTGGAATATGACTAAAGATGGAAACACCTAACAGAGGTAGTGCCTGATGCTACACAGATGGAAACAACAAGAAAACAGAAATAATTTTTAAATAACCATAGGTTCAATAGTTAATACTGCAACAGCACTAACAGAGTTGCATGTGTATGTAAAATGTTTGCAAATCACTTCTGCATGTATCATTTCATGTGATATTAACAGGAATTCCAAGTATGATCATTTCTGGCTTTTAGAATTGAAACCATAGTGGCACCCTAGCAAGTCATGCTGCTGGTAAATTCTAGACCCACCATACCACATTTATTTTTATACACATTGTGATGTCCATTCTACTATGCTGCCTCTCCACAACAGTATAAGGAGCCAGCACCATTAGAATCTTTTAAAACCAACTGAAAGTTTTGACTCAAGCAACCAAATGACTCTATAATTAGATCACTGAGCTGTTACAGAATAAGACCCAGGGAGGGGATAAATTATTTTTGAAATTCTGACAGCGAGGAAGTAACTCTGAAGTGAGGCAGACAAAGTGTGTAGTCCTTTCTGCTGGCTTGCTGTGAGGAACAGCACAGTCAGACATGGGGGAACCTAACCAGGGCCACCTGGAGCCCTGCTTAGGAAACCAGCAGGCCTGGGGACACTGTGCTGCTTCTCCCTTTGCTTCTCTTGAAAATCAAATTTCTGGAAATGAAAACTCAACAGTGGCTGCATGGATTCACCAAGAATGGGACTTACTGCTCCAGAAACCCTGCTGTACCAACCTACCTACTGCAGAGCATTTAGAAGACAGGGAAAGGGGGATGATGAGAAAGTCCCATATACAAAAGTGTGACACTTCCCTGACACGTGACAAACTCAGCATAGCAGTTATCAATTATCCGAGAATCTACTGAAAGTCAAAAAATCAACTCTGCTTTAGATAAATCATAGTGAGTGTGTTTGTGTGTGCGTGTTTTCCCTTTCTGATATATGCATGTACTGAATTGAAGAAATACTTTAACATGCTATGTTGTATTCATTTGTAATGAAAATATGATTTTTAAAAAACATGTAATAAATGACTTCATTTTGGAATAAATTACAGTAGAGGAACTACTGGACATAGTCAAATGTATACTCAAACTGTGGCTTTTATATGCACTGAGAAAGAAAAAAAAGAAAAATAAGATGAATTGAAATTTTAAACATAACCATCACAGAAGTGGCATAAAGTTTTAACATAGTTCTACAAAGGCTTAATGCCCAGTATGTGCTGAAAATATGGAAGATCTAAAAACAAGTGGAAAGTTTTTATATAATTTTAGAGACTCAATAAATGAAGAATACGCATTTCTTGGTAGAGGTAGGTAAGAGAATGTTAATGGATGATAAAGGAAAGGCAAAATGACCTATTAAGCAACTTGTTTTCATGTTTTCAAGAAGTACAATCATTATAAATACATTACGCCTGACGCCTGCTATAAACTCCAACCAATTCTAGAGGAAGCCAATACCAGACACTCCATTTCACTCATAAATACTTGAGTATAGTAATAAGAAGAAAAGCATTCTTTTTATTAAAACATGAGAATTTAAAAGTTAAGTAAAATTTTGTTATAAATAGCTCCAATTGCTTGATGAATGTTGTATTTGGAGTTGATTGTCTGAATCAGGAACCAAGTTAGGTCCACGTATTGCATTAGCTTAACAAGTTTCTTGAGTCTTTCTTAATTTATGCCTTCCCTCTCCATCTTTCTTCCTTGCATTTTTTTAACTGAAGAAACAAGATTGCTATTCTTATGCAGGTCTCCACACTTTCTGGATTTTGCTGATGGTGGCAGCTAATATACCACTCTTTTGCATGTATTTCCTGTAAATGCGTAGTTAGGTTTGGAAGCTTGATCAGACTCAGGTCAATGTTTTGACAAGATTAATTCACAGCTTGCTTGTGTACTTCCACTAGGAAATAAATAATGTCTGGTTATTTCTCTGACTTCAGTTGTTGTTGGCCCAACCCTTCAATTACGATGTTTATAGCAGATAAACCTATTCTTGTATTAGATAACACTCTAATTCTTTCTTTTTTTATTAGTTAGAATGCTCCAATAAAGAAAAATATTTCCTTATCTCCTGCGAGTATGTTTACTCTAGGGATCTTATGATAGGAAAGACAGCAAACATCCTCGATATTTTCTCTTTATTCACCAAGATTCAGAATAATGAGTTGGTTCTGTAAAATGCTTCAAAGGTAGCAATGAGATTTTTTTAACCTAAATATCATTATTGTTACGGTTTATACCTACCATAGATGATCCCCAGAGCCCCATGTACTCAGAGGTGGGGCTTTTAGGGGGAGACTGCATCGTAAGGCTGCTTGGCGGAGGAGTCAACTGCTGAGTTTACAGTTAAATACGCCGTTAGGAGGTGGAGCCTGGTTAGAAGGTGGAGCCTGGTTAGAAGGTGGAGCCTGGTTGGAAGAGGTGGTCACTGGGGGTGTGGCCTGGGTGGGCGTGGTCTGGAAGGGTGTGTGTCCCTCCCAGACTCCTCCCTTCTCTCTGATTCCTGGCCGCCGTGCCTGGAGCAGCTCTCTTTCATCAGGCCCCTCAGCCACGCTGTCCTGCTTTGGAGCCAGTACACTATGAACTGAAAGTGTGGACCAAAATAAGGCCTCATCCTTTAAGTTGTGGGTATCAGGTATTTGTCCCTGGAACCAGAAAGTGGCTGAGACGGTTGTGAAGTCATGAAGTTAACGTATTTGGTGTGTTTTAAACCAGTTATTTTAGGCTTTTTCATTTTGCACCTGTGATGGTGAATGGCGACTGCTAGTTGACTGGATGAAGAGGCCCTAGCACATTAGTTAAGCGCAGTCCTAGCTGTGTCTGTGCCCCCCCTGATGTGGGCGGGACATCTAAGACTTGCAGTCTGGGTGCAAGGGGAAGGAGGAGGAAGTCAGCTTGCATTTGAAAAGCTCCATTTGCTTGAGCCGGTGCATCTTTTGCTGCTATGGACATCGACTGCAGCTCCTTCAGCCTTTGTTCAGCCTTTCAATGTGACTCACACACCAGCGACTCTCCAGGAAGCTCTAGGCCTTCGGCCTTGGACCGGGGCTGCGCCCTGGGCCTGTCTTGTTCTGCGGCTTCCAGCTTCCTGACGGAGCAGCTCCTGGGTCTGCAGCTGCAGTACGCAGAGCCCCCTTGCGGACTCTCCGGCTATGATCCTCCGATCTGAACCTCTCTAGCACTCCCTTTACACAGTCATATGCTCGTTTCCCTAGCAAGCCTATGCCTCTGGACGACCCTAACAATACAGCACCTGTGTCCCGTGGAGAGTAACCCACAGTAGCACTTCGTAACTTTCTTATTTTCTGGCACAATAACATATTTCGGGCTCCTTTTGTCCCCACACCTGGAAACACACATTTCTGCAAGAACCTCTATTTTCTTTCCATGGAAAAGAAATTTTTTTTTAGGGACCACAGGGCATTGTCCAAGTGCTTTTCAACAGAAACAGCTAGGAAACACTTTTTTAAGAGAAATAAATCTCAATTCATGTTGACATTTCCATCACAAATTTAGAATGAGTTGTTTTCACTTAATTTTTGTTTTACATTTATATGTATTTTCTCTTATACTATTAGTTTGTTTCTTGTGTTTTGTTTTTGGTACCAGGGATCGAACTGGGGAGCTTGAGCTTGCAAGGCAGGCGGCAGAACCACTGAGCTAAATCCCCGGCCCCAGTTCTTAACAATATTAACATAATTACCTCTTTGCCTTAGTTCCTGAGCAGCAATGTCATTACTAACAATCCTGATTCCTAGAAAAACATTGTTGCTTATTTGCAATACTTTTCTCCTTACAGTATATCACTAGGGATGTATAGTCAAATTATTATTATCAAAGTTACTTGAAATATCTATGTGGTTAAGCCACCAATTAAATTAGCTTCACTTTGGTTGCAATTTTTAGGAACTGTTGTTTGTGGAGAAGTCCAAAACCCATTTCTGCCCCTCCACTGTACCTCTACCAAGCCCTGTAGTTTTCAAATGAGGACAGTTGTGCCCTCTAGCGGACATTTGGCAAAGCCTCTTTGTCACAGCATGGGCAACCTCAAGCATTCACAGAGGCCAGGGTTGCTGCTAACCATCCTGCAACACACAAGACGGATACAAAACAAAGAATTATCCAGGCCAAGATATCAGGGAGGCAGCTGCTGAGAAACCCTGCTTTCTAAGTAATTCTTTTTCTTTTATTTTCAGCTACCCTTTCATTTTTCTAATACAAGCCCAAAAAATTACTTCCTTAGATAAAAAGTGAGCATAATATAGAGTCTTCTTGATTTTCTTTACTTAATGACCAGCCCAGAGAGCACTTCAAAGCAGGATATAGACATACTCTTTAATCCTTTTTACAGAAGCACAGTATTTCATTACATGGATGTATCATAGGTTATCTAACTGCTCATTCATGGATACCTGGCTTTTCAAAGTCTTTTTCTACAGAAAATAGTTTCACAATGAAAGCCTTTGTGTATATATCCTTTTGTATTTTGCAATGCATATATATTTGAGATGAATTTCTAGAACAGGGTTTGTTGGGCTACAGAGAAAGGCAAATATAACTTTGTTACCTATTTCCAAATTCTTTCTGTGGGGCTTAGAATTTTCCCCATAACCAACCCCCAAGAGAAGATATTGTCAAGTTTTCAGATTATGGAATTCTGATGTTCCAGAATATGGCTGTCTCTGTAACTTTAGTTGCCATTTCTCTTATCCATGAGATTGCACATTTTTATTTATTAGGAGAAATTAGCATTTCATTGTTACTTTTATTTATTAATTTCTGATCATTCTTCTATAAGATTACCTGTATTTTTCACCTTATTTTAGAAACTGTATATTAGAGACATTAACCCTGTGTGATATAATTTGCAATACTTTTCCCAGTTTATATTTTTTCATTTCAATTTTCTTTTTTAATTAACATATTCATTTTATTTTTGTACAAATTAATGCTCTTGATCCAAGATTCTTAATCTTTGTCAGGAAAGTGTACTGAAAAATTATGGATGGATTCCCTTTATCTTTTCAAGTGCTATTATGAGTTCATTTTTTAAAATTTACATCTCTGATCCATTTGGATTAATATCTACAAGGGACTGAAAATTCCATTCATTTCTCTTTTTTGAGGGTTTTCCTATCTATTCTTTCCTGGTGTTCTTCTAAGTAAAATTTTAATCAGCTGTACAATTCTTGAAAAAATTGTTCCTACTTTTATTTGGATAGTGTTAAATTTATAATGAACTTGGGGAAGGTGTTCTTGTTAGGCTATTCAGTCTTTCTAGCCAAGAACATGACATGTCTTTCCATTTGTGCAAGGGTGATTTTGTGCAGGGTGCCCCAAAGTTTTCCTCATATCACTTTTGAACATTACTAAGTTAATTCCTACATATTCTATTTCTACTCATTTCTTTTTTTCTTTCACAAATAGGATCTTCTATTTCCATTGTGTCTTCTAGTAGATTATTACATATAAGTGTGACTTGTAGTGATTTTGTCTTTAGTCATATTACTAAATGTCAGGTGAATTTGAAATGGATTAATATTCACCTACAATGACCACAAAGGGTCCAAAGAAACACTGCTGTGTTAGGTTTCAGGCTTCCTATTTTTAGCTCAGGTTGATGTGGCCTTGGGAAACATAGATTATCATGAATCAGAAGAGCAAAATGAGTTTCATTAAGAAGGAATTCAATTACAGCCAGAAAAGGAGATAGGAAGTGAACACCCAGGGGAGGCAATTTTCTACAGTGATGGAAAAGCGCCGTCTCGATGGATTTGTGTTTATGTTGGTGACGTGCACTTGTCAGGGGCCAGGGTTGTGTGGAGCTGAAATTAGTGTATATCACTGCATATAGATTTACCCAAATAATCTGTAAAAAAGAGTGCCTAGCTACTTTTCTATTTCTTATTCTAAATAATGCACATAATTATTTGCTCCATTATTCATTCTAAATAAATAAATTTCTGTCAAAATACATCAGATCAACAGCTAAAGACAATTAAAATTTAGTGCCCTTTCCCCAAGCCTACTCTTCAGCAGTATTTCTGTTAACTTTGAGGACAGTATTCCCAGGTTTTATATAGTTTATAGAAATATAAATTCTCTCTGATTCTTGTTATCCCCCACCCCGCCAAGAGTCAATAGTCCAGGCTTAGTACAGAGATCCTTAAAGGAAAAAATTCCAGCAATCAAATGCAAATATCAAGTTCTTTTTCTTCAGCATGACAAGGATATGTAGTTCACAACCGTATTTCTTAAAGTCCTCCCTTTCTTTTCCATCAGTGTTCAATACAAATAAGGGCACTTTGTTAATTTCTGGGAAAGATATGTTGAAAAATCTCTTCCTCACTGTCAGATAATACTCTTTCTCTTTCCCTCATCCCTCTGCCACTTCTGGGGGGTTTTTTGGTTTTGGTTTTTTGGGGGGGTTTTTTTGGTTCCAGGGATCGAACTCAGGTCCTTGAGCTTATGCAGCAGGTATCGAAACCACAGAGCTAAATCCCCAGCCCCCCTCTGCCATGTCTATATCACTAATTCAAGGAACTCCCAGACCGCTGCTTACACATCCCCTGTTGGAGCATTAGGGAATACAAACACTGTGAGGAAATCAGAAGCCAGCAAGGGGCAGAGAGAAAGCTAAGAATAACACTGGCCAATACAAAATTAGATATGCACACATATTTATGTATACAATTATAATTCTATTATGCAACTATCCTGCAGTATGACTTTTGTTTCACTTAACTGTAAACTCAAAGTACTTAACTATACCATGGACATATAGCTTAACTATACCATGGACATATACCTTAAATTATTTCAGGTCCCTAAAGAACCAAAATTCTAATAAGATGGCAGACAATATTATGAAATGACTTTCAACGCTAAGAGTAGGGGAAAGACAAATATGTCAATATTTTTAAATGTATTCTGAGTATTATTAACAACATATAATGCACATAAATGGTAAATCTCCAGAACATATTAGTAAGCAGATGATTTTGGAGCATAGAAAAGACTGATAATCTAAAGCTAAGTAAGTAAAATTCATATTAATTACATGCTACATAAATAAATAAGAATAGTAACTCTAATGAGGACTTGAGGAATTCTTAGTCACTCACATACTAAGATTCAGAGGTGTGGGGCCGAGGATTTAGCTCAGTGGTTTCACCACCTGCTGTGCAAACACAAGGACCCAAGTTCGATCCCCAGTACCAAAAAAAAAAGATTCAGAGGTGTGAGCTAGACAAAACAGCTAGGTAGTAGTATTGTTTATTGAAAATATTAACTAGGTTGTTGATTAATAAGTTTCCAACTGAGGAGCATTCTCTAGAGCTTTGATGCAGAACTCTATCTTTGGCTTTGTGTTGTCTTGGTCACTTTCTTAGTTGCTGTGACAAATCTCCAACACCCATAAAAAACTGGAGGAGAAGTTTATTTTGACTCATGCTTATAGTTTGTGGTCAGTTGGCTTCAAGTCAGAACAGCATGGTGGAAGAGCCTGAGCAGAGGAAAGCTGCTCAAGTCAGGACAGCCTGGAAGCAGAAAGAAGAGAGAGGAGCCAAGAAGGGAGATAATCTCTTCCAGGTCATGTCCCCAGTGACTTACCTCCTTCAACCAGACCCCTTCTCCTAACATCATGTCAGCTATAGTGCTCCCATGGTTCAACCCTCTCCCAAAAGCCCCAGCTATGAGCACATGAGCCCTTTTTTTCAAATTTTTCAGCTCTGCTACTTGGTTCTGCTTTTCACAGGAGATATGGCTAAAAGCTACCAGCAGTAGCTATGACATCACTTCAACATTGGGCTGCTCTGAAATTTCTTCTGCCAGGTAAATTAGCCCACCACCCTTAAACTCAGTCTCCCACAAAGTCTCAGGACATGAGCAAAATGTAGACAAATATTCTACCAGAGTTTAATATACATGGAGTCCAACTGTCAATGAAGGCCTTAATCTAAACTGAAACCCTTTCAGCCTGGCCTTTACTGTCTGCATTCCTATAAACCTTCTGTTCTTCTGAGACCTGATCAGAATCTCCCATCAAGCTTGGCTTATATCATTCTAGGGTGTCTCCAGTCAGCATCTTCAAACCATTCTAAACTCCTTTGCAGACCAATTCCAAAAGATTCTGAGCCACACAGTCAGTTAGTCACAGCAACAACCCCACTTCTGGTACCAAAATCAGTCTTAGTCACTTTCTTTGTCACTGGGACAAATCCCCAACACCCACAACTTGAAGAAGGGGAGGTTTGTTTTGGCACATGGTTATAGTCCATGGTTGCCTGGCTCCAACTTAGAACAGCATAGAGGAAGGATTTGGGCAGAAGAAAGCTTCTCACACCATGATGGCCAGAAAATAGAGAGTGAAGGGAGGAGCCAGACAGGGAGATATACCTTTCTTGGCCACATTCCAGGGACCCACCTTCTCCAACCAGGCCCTACCTCCTAACAGCAAGTCAGCTATAGCACTCCCATAGTCAAACCCTCTTGCAAAAGCCCCACATATGAGCATCATGCAACCCCACAATGGTATCCTTGGGCATTTATCAGAGAGAAATGAAAACATATTCATGCACAATCTCACTCATAAGTGGTCTTGGCATCTTCCTTTGTAGTAGCCCCAAAGTGGAAACAACTCAAATGTCTTCCCAGTTGAACAGCTGTGGCACATCCATACAATTTAATACTACTCAGCAATATGAATGGATGAACTATGCAGACATGCAACACCATACACAGCTCTCAAGATAGTCTTGCTGAATGAAAGAATTCAATCTTAAAAATTAAATACCAGGGCTGGGGATTTAGCTCAGTGGTTTCGCTGCCTGCTCCACAAGCACAAGGACCCGAGTTTGATCCCCGGTACCAAAAAAAAAAAAAGAAAAATACACACAAAAATTAAATACCATCTGATTTTAATTATATAATATTCTTGAAATAAAAGTATGGAGATTAAAAAGCATATCAACTTTTTCTTAAAAATTTAAACAAACATATAAAAGTCGTGCTTCTCAAAATTGTATTTGACACAAGGGTAAGAGATATTGCTAATTTAATAGGTGATGTAGTCACAGTTCAAACTATTCTTCATAAATTGAAAAAAGCAAAAAGATAAAACTGAAAAGTAAAATAGAAAATTTGAAACATAGGAACAGAATGTCAATAACTAACAATTCCAATTTAAACACCAAAGGCTGGGGATTTAGCTCAGTGATACCACTGCCTGCCTCACAAGCACAATGTCCTGAGTTCGATCCCCAGTACCCAAAAAACAAACAAAAAAAAACACCAAAGAAGTTTTACATGACCAAAATTAAAGTGTTGAGTAGTAATAATTCAAAATATCTAAAATAGATAATATGTTTGTTCATTTATATTAACAAGAAGTTAACATCCAGATCAAAAAAGGTTGCAATACCCAAATACCCACTGTAACCTGACAGTGACTAGCTATGTTGATTGGTTTAATTTCATGTGCAGGACTTTAAGGAGGACATTGACAAACAACTGTGTGAGAGCAGGTCAACAAGAAAAGAAAAATGCATGAAAACTATTTTACCTAAATTGCTAGTTAATGTGAACTAAGTAGCTAAAAGTGAATCACCTGTGGAAGCCATAATTTAATATCTGAAGAGCTGACATGTCTGAGAATGAAAGTACAATATGCATAATTCAAAAAAGAAGAGCAGGGTCAATATATTGAAGTTACATAAGAGCTGTGCTTATTAGAAATGATCTTACTCAGCCTTTCAGGATGCCACCTTTACGTATAGAGAAGAAAAAGCCATGTACTTTAATTTTAGGGACAACATACGTTTTATTTAATATTTCTTTTGTTTTGTTCATCTAAAGGATGAAAGAAATGTTTCATCTTAATGTTTCACTGCCAGATGTTTATCTTTGCAAATCCTAGTTGTATAAAAGCTATTTGCCAAACTGTCCAGCAAAGGTCCAGCGTAAGTAAGATTGGTGACACAGGAGAATTGTATTATGTAAACCAGTGTTTTTGGACCAGAATCAGTAGTACCATACCTCTAGGAGGCATTTGGAAGAATGTGAAGATATTTTGCTGGGTGATAATGGCCGGGGATCATACTGTCATCTAGCGAAGGATGACAAACATCCCGCAAAGCACACCAGGCTATTCTTACAGCAGCAGAGAAACAATCCTGCCCAATGTTCCAACAGTGCCTGTGCTGAGAAACACTGACTTAGACCATGATTGTGTTCTTGCACACTTTGAATGCTGGGATTTTAGATTACACCAGCGAATGTGTGCAACTGGAGCCACATAGTGCTGTAGTATTCCCTTAGGGGACTTCAGCATTGATTTGCAGTTTGGGTGGAAGTGTTTCCTGCCTTGACTTCCATCCCAGAAACTCATAGGCCAAATTCTTACTTATTCCAATGAGTACAACTATGCCTTTGGTTCCAGCTTGGTGACATACACCCTCTTTCCTATGTTCTTTCCAGCAAGTTATACTCCACTCCTCTCTGTATGTTTTCCCCCAGATGTTGGCTTCACTATGTCTTCGGGCATCCTGGCTCTGGGCTCAGTCTGCCAGACTTTGCTACATGGCTTCTCTTCTCAACTGTAGCCAGAACTCAATGAGCCAGACCAGTAACCACACTTCTAGGGGGTTCACAGCATGTATGTCCCAGAAAACCAAATGAGAATCAATGGCACATATGTCATGCGATTTGGGATTTATAATCTTACAGTTAATTTTCCCAGCTCATTCTTTTCTCATGAAATAACTCCCTTTAATATTTTACCAAAACAAATATAAAAGTTCTTAAGTAGGATAATTTCTCAGGTGTTTTCAAATGAATACCATTCATCTTATCTGCATCCTTTTCCAAATGAATACTCTCTCATGAGTACAAATACCTACAATTGGTTAGCTCTGCCTTGTACTTCTTCTTCCATTTGCCATAGTGAAAAATGCCTTGATTGTCTTAGGGTGTTTATCAAACTCTTTTTAATAATAGATGGTTTAAAGCTGTTGACATTCTATGAATCCAGTTGATCTTATGCCAAAATATTTTGTTTATTCTCATTAAATGCAAAAGGAAGAAATCAAAGAAAATACAGGGGAGAACCAGTGGACAAATTTGTTCTTCAAAGAGCTTTCTAAATTAACCTTTGAGCCATGAAATTAAGGGTGTGCTAATAATCTGAAAATTTTACATTTTGAAGAGATTTGCAATGTAAGGGATCAAGTGGGAACTGTTCCCTTACATACGTGTATACAGAAATATATAAATTATTGATATAAATTGCAGCTAATGTCAGCACTGCAAATGGATCTCCTATAGTGCATTGGCAAACTGAAGACCCTGGGCCAAATCAGCCTGCCACATATTTTTGCATGGCCCAGAAACTGAGAATGGAATTTATATTGCTGAATGGTTTAAATGAAAACAAAATAATAATAGTAATAATATTTCATGATATGTAAAAAAGTTATATGAAATTCACTTTTAATTTCCATCAGTATTGTTTTACAGAGACACCATTACAGGTATGCATTCATGCATTGTGTAATTGTTCCCACACTCAAGAGCAGAGGTGAATATTCTCAACAGAGCCTGGGAGGCACCCAAAGCCTAAATTACTCACTGTATGACCTTTTAAAGATAAACTAAAGAGGAAGAACATCAAAAAAGTTTCCATCATGGAAATAAACACAAAGTAAACCCTTTGTTACCGCAGCACCAGGGGCCACTCAAAGACAGAGGGCTCCTATCTAGAATATATAAAGAGCAACAACAAAAAATTAAGACCTTCAAAAATAAGAGACCTAATCAAAACTGCATAATTGAAATGAGTAGACAATGCTCAGAAGTACAAATGGCCACTAAGTATATTAAAAAATGGTCAGCATCTTTGGCCATTAGATAAATGCAAATCAAAATAACACTGAGATTCCACCTTACTCCAGTAAAAATGGCTATCATCAAATACTCAAAAAATAACAAGTACTGGCAAGGTTGTGGAGAAAAGGGAAATCTCTGACACTGTTGATGGGAATGTAAACTATTATAACCACTATGGAAAGCAGTATGGAAATTCCTTGAAAAACTAAAACCAGAAATTCCATTTGACCCAGTTCTTCCCCTTCTATATTCCTGAACGAGTTTAAGACATCATATTACAGTAATGCATGCATACCCATGTTTACAGCAGCAGAAATCATAATAACTACATCTTGGAAGTAGCCTATATGGCTATCAGCGGATGAATGGATAAAGAAAATACAGTTTTTATACCCAGTGAACTATTACTCTGCCATAAAGGACAGACAAGTTATTTGTAGGAAAATGGATGCACCCTGAGACCATAATGTTACATGAAATAAATCAGACACACAGGCTTAACTATCTCATGGATTCTCTAATATGAGCCAAAACATACATAATTTAAAGAACAAAATACAAGAGAGATGTTAAGAAACAGAGGGGAGGACTCTGTAGAGATGAGAAGGGCCTCTGGGAAAGGAGAGGAAGGTGGGTAGAAGTAAATATGATAAAGATGTAATGTGTGTGTTGATCTCCCAAGCTGACTGTAACCACTAAGTGTAGCAAGCATACATTAATAAAAAAATTAAACCAGTAGCAAGGAGAACAGAAGCCCTGGGCCTTTGTCCCATTGCTGATCCAATGGCAAATTAACTCAGTCTTCTCGGTTTAGTTTACACAGCTGTGAAAGAGAAATGAAAATGTTTCGTTCGTCTTTTTAAAAATAAGCTACATAACCGAAGGATAATGTACCTGACACACACACCCCGGGTGTGCGGCTCCAGTAGCGTTCTGAGCATGAGCAGATGGCTGTGACACCAAGAACATCAAGAGATAAAACACTAACAGTGCCCTTCCAATTCGTGTTCCTCTTTCCCCCAGAACATCACTATCCTGACTTTTAACTTTGCATCTTCAGGTCAACACTATTATTTGAGAACTTTATCCAGTTACTATAAAGCATAACTTCAACAATCAATAAAGTTCAATGTATTTCAATAACAATATCATTATTTAAACATTGCACTAACATTTTACTATTCAAAAGCATTGCGATGATTGCTTTTTTGCTGTTGCAATACTGCGATGACATTCATATCTTTTTGTCATACATTTGCACCTTTCTCTGTGATATATATATATATATATATATATATATATATATATATACATAAAATTGTCTTTCATTTATTTATGTATATCCCAAATGGTTCTGGGGGAAAAAAAACACCTTAAAAGTAGTTTTTTTTAATGTTACAGTCACTTTTAAAGTAATTAATAACTAGTACCTAAGCTCCACTTGAGAAATTGGCTTTGTTAGGAATAAAATTAGAGATTCATTCATCTTTGAAGAAAGACAATGAGAGCAAAACACCACTCTGCATTTCTTTTCATTTTAAAATAAGAGATTTCTGGGCAAGAGCAAGTACAAGAGAGATACCAGGAAGAGGGCCTGGAGGACGAAGGACGAGACAGCATGCAGAAGGCCACGCCCTTCAGGGGTAACTGACCTGGGAGAATAGCAACCAAGGAACTTTTAAGAAGAGAGGTTTTAATGTGCAATATTAAGGTGGAAGTATTGTGTCAGATAAAGCATATCCATTTATTCACACCTGAAAATCAGCTGCCCGTGCAGACACCTCTGTTAGTAAACTGCTCAATTCTTTCTGGTTAAGACTGCAGAAAGAGGGGCGGGGCCGAGTGGGGCCGAGCGGTTGCAGGCTGACCAGGACCTGCTTTCTCCGGCTTGTTCCACCAGCTTGCACCAGCCACCAGGACAGGGTGAGGAGGACACCCACCTCCGGGCAGGCCCACCAGCTGACGGCTCCAACAAGCTGACTCCCCCCCCCAACCGGCCTCTGGCCTTTTGGCTGTGCAGCTACTTGGTTCCACACTGCAGAGGCGCAGGGGGACATAAAAGCCATTGTCCTGAGCACCAGAAGTGAACAACAGAGAGTGCCTGTCTCAGGCTCCCTGATGAAAACAAGCCCACTGGAAAAGTGAAGGGAATCTCTGTAATAAAGGCACACCAGATAACCGTGACTGGTAAGTTGGAGGAGTTATCAGCTCCCATCAGAAACTGGACTTTCTTCAGGGGAAAAGCAGCTGAAACCTGCAGTAGAAACTTGCAGAGTGCAAACCTGCAGGAGGACAGGGAGCTCAACTTGGGACTTGCAACCAGAAATCTGCCTGAATCTCATGGGTCTGGGACTAGCTTACTGAGACTCATTGACTTACAACTGCACACTGCTGCCCACATTGTCTATTGTGAAAGCAGAGACACACCTTGAAGGAGGTCCTTTATTTTTTAAAGGTGATAGATTAATAACTACCACAAAGTATCATTCTCTAAGTGGTATTTGATGCTATGGTGTTGTTGATTGTATGACTTGGGCTAAGGTGTCGTGATTGATCTAAACAGTTTTCCTTCCTGGTATAAGGAAAATGAGATAGACTCAGAGTCATTAGAGACTCAAAACCTGAAGACCAGCTGTATCTAGTAGACATCTCTGAAAAACAATCATTCCATAAGGGTTTTAAATACATCAACAAAGATACTTACAATAAACAACTTCATAATATCAACCCAGGAACTAAACCAAGGACAGTACCAAAAACAAAATTGAGAAGGCATTTAAGCAAGTCACCAACCCAGACTTCCACCCCACAAAAGGCAATTTCTGGGGGAAATGAGGTACAAAAGTCTGATAATCAACCACCTGGACACCCTGAACTGATAGCACAGGAAGTAACAAAACAGATGAATGACGCTCTAGAAAAATTCGAAGCAGAAATAATCTCCCAGATAACTACAGAGATGGTGAGCGGAGTGAAAGACATGATTAGAGGCTCTAGAACAGAAACTGATAAATAAATAAAAAAATAGATGAGCTCAGAAACATGCTGGAAGCCAGGAATTCCCAGCATAAGAAAGAAGTGGAAACCATGATTGCCCAACATAAGAAAGAAATGGAATCCATGAAACAGATTCAAACAGATATTCAGGAGATTAAAAACTCCATTGAAAGCATGCAGAGCAGATTAAGAGAATCTGAAGACAGAATATCACATATAGAAGATAGGATTGTGGTGAAGGACCATGAAAACAGAGATTTCTTAAAAAATAGTAAGGGACCACAAGAAATCAACTCAACAGCTGCTCGATGATGCAAAGAAGAATAACATAAGACTGATAGGAGTCCACCAAAAAAACAGGAGAAAGTACAATTGACATAAACGAAACTGTTCACAGAAGTAATAGTAGAAAACTTCCCAGACAGAGGTGGAGAATTGGTCACACAGATAAGTGAAGCATATAGAACTCCATGATCAAAAAAATCTACACCTAGACGTATAATAGTCAAGATCCCAGAAACCCAACAAAAGAACAAAATCCTACAGGCAGTTAGAGAAAAGAAACAAATCACCTATAAAGGAAAGCCCATCAGAATCATGACCGACTTCTCAACACAAACCCTCCAATCAAGGAGAGCCTGGAGTGAAGTATTTCAAGCCCAAAAAGAAAATAACTTCCAACCTAAACTAAATAACTTCCAACCTAAATCCTGCAAAATTATCTTTCAAAATCAGTAGGGAAGTTAGATACTTCCGTAACAAAGAACACCTGAGAAATTTCATGAAAACCAAACCAGCACTCTAAGACCCTAAGGTCTTTATCTCAACCTGATTAAGGCTATCTATGAAAAACCAACAGCCAACATCATACTAAATGGTCAAAAATTGAAAACTTTCATGTTAAAATCAGGAACAAGACAAGGATGCCCACTATCACCACTCGTGTTCAATATAGTTCTGGAAACATTAGCCACAGCAATCAGAAAAGAGAAAGAAATAAAGGGAATAAAGATAGGAAAGGAAGAAGTTAAACTCTCATTTGCTGATGATATGATACTTTACATAGAAGACCCAAAAAACTCCACCAGAAGACTTCTAGACTTAACTGACAGATTCAGTAGAGTAGCTGGATATAAGGTCAACATTCACAAAACAATAGCTTTCTTATACACAAGTAACAGACTCATTGAGAGAGAAATTAGGGAAACAATTCCTTTTCCAATAGCATTCAAAAAAATGAAATATCTAGGAATCAGTCTAACAAAGGAAGCAAAAGACCTCTACACTGAAAACTACAGCACTCTGAAAAAAGAGATTAAGGAGGATATAAGAAAATGGAAAGACATCCCTTGTTCCTGGGTAGGAAGAATCAATATAGTGAAAGTGGCCATATTTCCAAAACTGCTATATAGGATGAAAATGATTAAAATGAATAATTGATAATTTGAAATAGGAAAAGGTCCAAAGGTGGAGGGGTGGCAGGAGGGGAAGGGGAAAGGGAAGAAGGGAAAGGAAAAATTACGTGAAAGAAAAAAAAATGGAAACAAAGTCTATGTAAATAGGGAAGGGTGGTAGGGGTGAAAGGCGCACAGGGAATAGGGAAAAAAATAAGACCTAAGATACATCATGTTCAGGTACAAACACCCAATGATAAATGTAAATGTACTGTATACCTAAAATGTACCAATTAATACATAAATAAAAAAACAAAAATTCTTAAATAAAACCCCTGAGTATACATAGTGAACCTCAAAAAAAAACCTGCTATATAGATTTAATGCAATGCCAATTGAAATTCCAACAATATACTTCACAGAGCTAGAAAAAACAATCCAAAAATTCATTTGGAACCAGAAGAGACCTAGAATAGCAAAAGCATTTCTAGGCAACAGGGACATGGCTGGGGGTATCACAATACCCAACTTGAAGCTATACTACAAAGCTACTGTGATAAAAACAGCATGGTACTGGCAAAGAAACAGACCCAAGGATCAGTGGAATAGATTAGAAGATGCAGAAACAACTTCAGACATACTCAGCCACCTCATCTTTGACAAAGGAGCCCACTATCCTCACTGGCAGAAAGATGGCCTATTTAATAAATGGTGTTGGAAAAACTGGATTTCAACCTGTCAGAGATTAAAACTAGACCCATATCTATCACCATGCACTAAACTAAGATTGAAGTGGATTAAAGATCTAAATATTAAGACAGAAACACTAAACTTGCTGGAAGATAAGTTAGGTAGAACTCTTGAAGATATTGGCATAGGAAAAGACTTCATAAACAAAACCTCAGTAGCATGGGAACTAACAGAAAGAATCAACAACTGGGATCTCATCTTATTAAAAAGCTTCTGCACTGCAAAAGAAACCACCAACAGAGCTAATAGACAACCTACAATCTTGGAAAAAAATTTTGGCAGCTGTAACTCAGACAAAGGGCTACTATCTAGAATATATAAAGAACTGAAAAAAATCAGACCCCCAATTCAAAGACCCAATTCAAAAATGGGCATCTGAAATGAACAGACATTTCTCAGACAAAGAAGTAAAAGCAGCAAATAAACATATGAAAAAATGTTCAACATTACCGGTCATTCGAGAGATGCAGATGAAAACAACACTGAGATTCCACCTCACCCCAGAAAGAATGGCTGCTATCAAGAAATCAACCATAGCAAATGCTGGTGGGGGTGTGGAGAGAAAGGAACCCTTCTCCATTGTTGGTGGGAGTGCAGACTGGTGCAACCACTATGGAAATCAGTATGGAGATACCTCAAGGACTAGGGCTGGAGGTCCCATTTGACCCAGCTATTCCCCTGCTGGGTATTTTCCCAAAAAGAATCAGAAGAATCATACCACAGCGATATATGTGCACCCATGTTTATTGCAGCACAGTTTGTAATAGCTAAAGCTTGGGAACAGCCCAAGTGCCCATCAACTGGAAACTGGATAAAGAAGATGTGTTTTTTTTATAAAATGGAATGTTACTCAGCCATAAAGAACAAGAAACTAGAGTCGTTTATAGCTAAATGGATGCATATTAGGCCATACTCTCAAGTGAAATAAATAAGACATACATGTGTAAATACCAAATAGTTTCTTTAGTGTGAGAAACTAAGAGTGTAAATAAGGACTAAAAGGATTAATAACTAATAATTGATACTTTGAAATAGGAAAAGGTCCAAAGGAGTAGGGGTGGTGGGAGGAGATGGGGAAAGGAAAGAATGGAAAGGAAAGAATTGAAAGGAAAAATCATGAGAAAAGAAAAAAAAATGGAAAAGAAGTCTATGTAAATAGGGAAGGGTGGAGGGATGAAGGGCGCACAGGTAATGGGGAATAAATATGAACCAAGATACATCATGTACAGGTACAAGCACCCGAGGATAAATGTAAATGTATTGTATACCTAAAATGTACCAGTAAAAGAATTTTAAAATAAAAAAAAGATTGCTGAAAGAGGGAACTGTTGTATATCTGTAGTAACAGTGCAGACAGGGCCAGCACAATAAGGAAAATAGCAAACATGCTGAGTGTCTGAAATGATGAATGTGTTTTGTGACAGGTTAAAGAAACAAACAAAAATGACCAAGCTCTAACTTAAGTCCTAAACAAACAAAAATTCCTCTTTTCCCAAGAAAAGAAGAAAGGTTAAACACTTCTACTTGTGTTATTGGAGCATGAAGAGTCCATTTTCAACATTCACAGAAACCTGTGTTTCCATATTGATTTGGGGATTTCAATTTTAACAGAAAGATTAGGATAATCAGTTGGGAAATTACTAAACATTGAATAGATTGCTTTAGCTTTTTGCTGTGAAATAATGTACCTTCATGAGAAACTGCAAAAGAAATCTACTCATAGGTGTTTTGTATGCTTCATCCAGTTATAATGCAACACAAAAACTAGGAAAGTGACATCGGTACAATCTGCAGGGCTTATTCAGACTTCACTAGTTGTATAAATATCTGTGTGTGCTTGTGTGTGTGTGAGTGTGTGTGTGGTTCTCATCACAAGTGTAAATCTGTGTGGTCACCACCATGGCCTCAGAGAACTGCTCCATCACTAGACTTCCCTGCCACGCTCTTCATAGAAACACTTCCACTTTCTTCTGATATGATATGTTTCACTGATATGTTTTTTAATCTCCATACTTTCATTTCAAGAATGTTATATGATTAAAAGCAGAAGGTATTTAATTTTTATGATTGAATTCTTTCATTCAAAGTAACTATCTTGAAAGCCATCTACGGTGTTGCATGTATCCATAGCTCATCCATTCATTTTGCTGAGTAGAATTAAATTATATGGATGTGCCACAGCTGTTTAATTGGGAAGACATTTGAGTTGTTTCCACTTTGGGTCTGTTACAAAAGAAGATGCCAAGACCATCTATGAGCAAGATTGTGCATGAACATGTTTTCATTTTTCTCTGATAAATGCCCAAGGGTACCATTGTGGGGTTGAATGGTACATGCATATTTACTTTTTTAAGAAACTACCAAATTGTTCTTCATAGTAGCTACATCATTTTACACTCCCACCATCGATGTATAATTGAACCATTTCTCTGCATCCTCGCCAGCATCTGGTGGTAACATTATTTTTAATGTTTGCCATTCTGATAGATGTAGGCATTTTTATAGCAGATTTTCAAAATAGACCACTCATTACCTCTGATAGCCAAACCATTAACAATTGTAGAATATTATTTTTACCTGAAAGAAAATGTTTTGTTAATACTGATTGTCTTTATCTTTTTTTAATTAGAAAGTATTCACACAAAAAAATTGTCCTATTTTTTTTAATTTAAAAATACATATATCATTTACTTCAACTATAGTAAATGTTGAATTACTGTTAAGTGACCCATGCTAATAGTAATCACTAAGAAGAGTGGTAACTGCCCAAAATTGTGACTCTCCCATGCTGCAGAGCTTCTAGAGGATAAAATAAATTGTTGGTCTCTTCTAAAAGTAATATGCGTGTCTCAAAAATAAAGATCCATAAGAAAAGAATCGCTTTATTAAAATTTTTATGAGTGTGAATTTTTCTGTTTCTCATTTAAAATTCTACCCGTACTTACTTTATTCCAAGGCTGTATTTGCAGTATGTACAAATTCATGTTTATGAAATCATTTTGTACTGTTTGTTTTAGGACCAAGGCTGGCCTTTTCTTTTTCCTATTAATACTTTTGCCTTAAATTCTGTTTAGCTAGATATTAATTCTCTGATGGGTACTGTTAACTTGTATATATATTTTATATATTTATATATATATTTCTCTATCCCTTTACTGTCAATCTTTCTCTTTTGTTGTTATATTGGAATTTTATTAGCAACATTAGCAGTTTTTATTTGTAACCAAAGTAATCTGTTTTAATGATTGAATTTCTAATAGTAATGTTTATATATCAGGTTCTGCTCCTAGTCTTCTTTAGTATGCATACACACACACACACACACACACACACACACACACACAAGCATTATTTTTCTTCTTCTTGGTTGGGAGTTACAGATTTCCTCTACCAATTGGAAGCTACAGTCCTTAGTAGGAAGGGATTGGCAGACATCCCAGACCACAGATGCCATTGGGTAAATCACACAGGGTTTGCTGATCTAAAGGATATAGAAGAAACCAAACTTAACCTCCTTCCAATCCAAACAAAAACCATTTTTTGCTGGAGCTTTATCAGCTTTTTAAACAAGCAAATCCTAAACACCGGGTTATTTTTGTAATCTACTTTATAGAATGCTTAAATTTGTTAACATATTTTGCTCCTTCCACATTCATTCCTCTTTCTTCCATTTTACTTCTTCCCTTTCAAATATGTTAGTTAAGTTTTATCATTTCTACGTCTCTACACAGCCCTCACTGTTGTGATAGGTCACCTAGATATAACACTTAATTTCACCACAGAGCTTTAGAGGTAACCCCTACACTATCTTCTGTCATATGTTACTGGTGAGAAGTTTGCTTTCAATCTAATTGTCAGTCCTCTTAGTCATCTTTTTTTTGTTTTTCTTTCTGGAAAATTTTCAGACTTTTCTCTTTATTCCTAATGTTTCCAACTTTCAAGTCTCTTAACTCATGTACTTAAGTGGGCACTTCAGTATATGTTTCTATATAATGGACTCGTAAGTTCTTATTGTATTAAATTATTATTGGGTCTTTGGTGGTAAGATAAAGAAACAAGTTATATTTTAGGAGTTCCTTGGTATTTGCTTTCACTTTCAGCTAACTCCAATAGTTTCTCATAAAATGACAGATTAGCTCAGTTCCAGAAAATCAAATTACAAATCTTCTTTGAAGTAGAAGAAATTTAAAATGAAAACAGTGGAGGGCCAGGGATTTAGCTCAGTGGTGCCTCCTGCCTCGCAAGCACAAGGTCCCAAGTTCGATCCCCTGTACCAAAAAAAAAAAAATGGACAGTTCACTCCAGGAAAAGAGCTCAGTGTTTTACTGTAATGAACTCTACAATTAAGGTCTCAAGCAAACCTGCTGTTTTATTCTGTGCACCAAGTACATTTATGCTGATCTCACACATACATTTGCTAAAATATTCGGAAAATAACTTTGAAACCCAAACCCTTGTGCTTAAAATGCTTAGAGAAATATGAGTAATAATAAAGTTAAATCAAGATGTTTTACTGATGAGCACATCTTACACATCACCATATTTAATGTTTTATTTTTTAAAATCTAGTATGTACTCTTGCACTAGAATGTATACATTTACAGCTACAAAACTCAAAGAAACTAAAGACAAAACACATGGAAATTCCAAACAAAACAATCATTCTTAACCCACTGCGTAAAATGTAAAGTACATGTCCTAATTTCCAATTTGTTCTGCTAACTATATAGCCTTTCATAAATCTTAAAATAAAAGTATGTGCCCCTCAATATTACTGATGCATATATTTCAGAGGTTTCAAATTATCTACATCTATGGGTCATTCACATGTATATCATTTTGGGGAAGACAGCTACTTCATGGATATTTTTGGTCACTTCTCTTAGTATAGAAATAATTTTGTTGGGGAACAATTATCAAGAAAAATAGTCTTTTATTTTCAAGGAGTCCATTTGCTCTATTCTATTTCTTATTATATCATCAAGATGTTGAAGGCAAGACAACTGTGGCCAACTAATGATTCAAAATACATCTTGATAGTATCACAAATTAGAATACAAGGAAAATGAGAACCCTGCTTTCAAAGTGCTCACGGAGTAATAAGGAAGATATATGTGACTCAGAGCATAAGTCTAGTACATATGGTGCTACGGGAATGCAGAGGATAAAGAATCAGAGGCTTCTTAGAAAATGATGTTTGAGATGACTCTGAAAAAAACAGGAGTCAATAAAGGAAGGAGAAGCTGAAATATATGTGTGGTATAAGTGATGCACAAGAAGGCAAGGATTAAAAACTATTTAGAAAGGGCTGGGCATATGTCTCATGGTATACTACTCACCTGGCATGCACCAGGCCCTGGGTTTAATCCCCAGTGGTGTAAAAAAGAAAAAACAAATTAGGAGGAGAAATCCAAATATTGGATAGTTGATTAGTTAACTGTGGAATCTGAGTAAAAACAGCAGTTTAAAAGTGCTTCCATTTTTTTTTTATTTTTTTTTATTTTTTAGTCTTAGGTATCTGTATTGTTTTGGAGTTTTTTGTTTTGTTTTGGTTTTGTTTTTGGAACCTCGCCCTTGCAAGGCAAGCAGCACCACCACTAAGCTAAATCCCCAGCCCAGGTATCTGTGTTGTTGTTGAATCACAACTAGAAATTACAGTGTAGGATACAGAACTGATTTAACAAAAACACAAGGCTAGTGTTCAGCTTTTTGAGGTAATTGGAATGCTCACCCAATGGCCAGTAAAGAATTAGACATAAGTGTGTGAAGCTTAGGTAAAACTTTCTGTCAGAGATACAGAGTTGGGAGTTATCAGCCCACAGATGGTAACTAAGATAAGTAAGAGGACAGAAAAGAGAAAGAGCAGAAGTCTTTGAATGAAGCTGTCAAGAAAATCTAAAAGCAAGGCTGAGACAAGACCTTCCTATGGAGGCCAAAAAGAGGAGGCCGGAGAGTCAGCTGCAAACCAGGGAAGAGAGTAGATGAGAGCGGAAGGAAGCACAGCACGGAACCTGCTAGTGCCTTGTGGTGGCGAAGGAAGGAGTAGTGAAACACCAGCACAAAGAAATGGTACATTTTATAAAATCTCAAAGCCAAGTCTGCAGGAATGATGAGACAGTTCTGCAGCTTTGTTCTGATGAAAAGTACATAATCTCGTTCATTCATCAAGCCTCATCAGAACTACACCAGAAGGTCTGAATCTGGTTGTGGGAGCAGCCGGACTGGGTCATTCTTTGGCCCCCTGCAGCATTAGCCAGGGCAATTCCCCAGGCTGCTTGCACCGGCCATGGGGCTGGGCTGCTGGGCACAGTTCACTTACGTGTCGGGTGCAGTGGCGCTCCTCCGGGTGGCCTCTCCCTTGGGCTAGGGTGGGCCTGCTAGCCCAGTAGGACGTGGCAGAAATGACTCTGTGCCAGCTCCAGTCCTAAACTTTAAGAACCCTGTTGGTTTCCCCTCCTCATCTGGGAAGGCAGCTATCATGAGCACGTCTGGCTTCAGGCTGCTCAGAGGGGTAGAAAACCTTCCCCGAGGTGCATCCTCCTCCCATCCTTAGAAGACATTTCCTGTGCTCCCAAAGCAGCCACCTTAGGAGACAGCCGAGCACTCAAAGCCAGTAGCAAATGCCCAAAAGCAATTTAAAATGTCTATTACTCATCGCAAACCTCACAGGAGAAATTTTATTAACATGATGGGGTGTTAAGGCAAATTATAGATATCTGAAGACTGATTGAGAAGTGGCAAAGTGAAGAGTGACCATGGACCACTTTGTTAGTTAAGAAGGGAAGAGCAGAGGCTTCTAGACAGCAGGAGAAAGAAACACAGGAGCAAGGAAGAGCTCGAAGCTGTGGAAAGGATCTGCCATGCTCCTGCCCTAGAGGAGAGAAAGCCATTGAAGAGAGTTTAAAAAAAAACTATAGGGAAGAATTACATTTTTAAATGTAAGAAATAAAATCACAAAAGTGGGGAAAAAATGGAATCTAACATTTTTAGAAGCTCCAAGAGGAGAAAGACTTCCTAAATTGGTCAAAAGTAAAGAGAAAAGAAACTGTATGTGTGGGTAATTTAAAGATGAACGATTGACTAGCAGGAAATATTTGCTGAATAAGTAACCCATAATACTTGAATCCCACAATCCACATGAAAAAGTGGGCAAAGGGTCAAAGAACTATTTCAGTTCAAACAGAAAACTCAAAAAGTAAGATGTAAATATTACTAAAAGCAACAAAGGTCCCCACTAGTCATTAGTGGATTGAAAATTAAAGCAATAATTTAATGTCTTTTTCCCTATAAAATTGAAAAAATAGCATCACTGTACTGGTAGTATCCAATACTGAAATGAGGACATGACCACTCACATATTCTTGGTTGTGGTATAATTGGACAAAGTATTTGGGGTGTCGGCATGGAAGAGCAATTGAATAAAGTACAGAAGACTGGACTATTTTGTAGCCAATGAGGAAAGGCTGGTCTATGTATTGATTTCTTAGTATAAAAGGCAAATTTTAGATCAACAAATATAAAATGAGTCCCTTCCTGATAACATAAATGTACGCAGTAATTTATCCATACAGATTTCTTAAATACATTAAAGAGTGAGAAAGAATTTTAATGAATACCAGCCACTTTAGGGAAGATGAAATTTGATGAAAAGGTAAGAGAGGAAACATTCACTAGATAACATTAGATAGTTTTCTTCAGAGCAGTAGAATTATAAGTTATTCCATTGTGGAATGGCTAAATCAACCTAATTAGCACATTATTACCGCACATACTTCTTGTGGTAAAAATGCTTGAAATTTGCTTTGTTGGCAACTCCATAATTTTGCTTCTGTTTTTGTTTTGTTTTGATTTGTTTTGTGGTAGTGGAGAACGAAACTAGGGCCTTCGACATAACTCGCTCACTTTTTTCTTTCTTCCTTCCCTCTCCTTCTTTCCTTCCTTCTTCCTTCCTTTCTCTCTTCCTTGCTTTCTTCCCTTCTTCCTTCCTTTTTGTGGTAATGGGGCAGGAATGTAGCTCAGCAGCACAGTGCCTGCTTGGAAACCAGGAGGTCCTGAGTTTGATTTCCGGTACCAAAAAACAAATTTTTAAAAAACACACCTTTTTGAGGTACTAAAGATGAAACCCAGGGCCTCTGTACTGAGCTACACCCTCAGCCCTTTTTTAATTTTTTATTTTGAGACGGAGTCTCACTAAGCCACTGAATTGCTCAAGCTGGGCTCAAATTTGTGAACCTCCTGCCTCAGCCTCCCCAGGCAAGTGCCACCACACCTGGCTAAGTTTCTTTTGTTAAATGAAGACTTCATAGAAATTTTGAAGCTGGAAAGAACCTCAGAAATCCTCTCATCCAACTCTCTTATTTCGTGGATGGAAAAAAAAATAGTTACTCACAGCGATAAATGATTTTCTAGCCTGGTGTACCTTAGAAATGTTGGAATTGGACTGACCCAGGTCAGAGCAGTTTTCATGATGCCACACAAATCCTCTTTGGCCATGATTAAAAGGAAGAACACACTATGCCTGTGGTCATTACAAAGAGACATCTCCAAATGAAAGACAAGAATTGCTTTGGAAATCATGCAGTGTATCAATTAAGTAAAATTTATGTTATATGAATAATATGTTATATGAATAACATCACATAAATATATATTGCAATTAGTTTATATAAAATGCATAAAGTAAATGAAAACAGATAATTTGAACTGATGAATATTTTTAATACAAGGAGCTTCTCCAAATCCTAAAATTTGCATCACACTGAAGAGCTTTAAAGCACAATCTAAAGCTATTCCATGCTTTCTGGAAGGATTACAGTGCCCTCTTCTGGTTTAGTATAAATAACACATTTGCAGGAAAAGCACAGTAATTCAAACATCAACTAGCATGGTTTCAGAAATTCACTTTCCCTTCTCAAACTGAATGAAAATATTTATGTAAAGATCACACTTTAAACAAAGTACACAGTAGCATCCATAGCAGAGACGTATTTATGTGAAAAAATGCTCGACATGGAAAGATACATTCGTGCACATCTGTAGGCCATACTGATGAGAACAGTCTGGGAAATGGATAGTCACTCGGGGGCAGGACACTAGTATCTGGGGATCAACTGA
The DNA here is from genome assembly GCF_053883595.1 of Heterocephalus glaber. NCBI lineage: Eukaryota > Metazoa > Chordata > Mammalia > Rodentia > Bathyergidae > Heterocephalus > Heterocephalus glaber. The sequence continues at coordinate 7,516,297 of NW_028258413.1, forward strand.
GGGAAGCAGACTTCTCACTGTGAATCTTGCTGTGCTATTTGAGTTTGTTGATCATATGCATATATTAATCTTTCAGGTAAGAAAAAAGTTATACTTTAACTACCTATTAAATACATGGTATATATCCAAATTTCAAGCTTCTCTTTCTAAAATTTCCATACCTTCAGAGAAGTCATAAATCTGTTCTTAATCGCTTCTCGGCCTTTTGGCTAAGATCAAGTGTATAAATCTGTTCTTTCCCTGCCTATTTCGGTTAAGTTAAAACCCACCCTCTATACCTTATCCACGCAGCCCCTCAGCTTCGGTGTGGCCAGGAAAAGGAAGTAGTGCATATAAGTTCATAGCTAGAAAGCCAAAACTTACCCAATTCATCCATAAACTTGACTCTATTTTATAATCGAACTTCAGAGAAACTAATTAACATTCACATAGTTAGAATATCAATAATTATAAAGTATGTACAATATAAAATAATCTGTTTTCCAACTTAGTCCACCCTCTCCAATGGGACCATGAATATTTCTAAAAACTACATCAGTGATTGTCGGGTGATTGAATGTTTCTGTCAAGCACTTTTATAAGTGAAGGAACAAGGAGCTAGCTGAGCTCTTAGAGGTGAAACCCCAGTGGGAGGAGACAGGTGTTATATACATAAATGAGCTGATACACATTATTTCTGAAAATTACAGTAATATTTGAAAAGAAGAAGAGTAAAGAAACAAGTAGCAGATGAGATTGCTGTTGTACATGCGCAGCCTGCTCTGAGCAGGACCGTTTAAGCAGAGCCATTAAAGCAGACCATTTAAACAGAATCACAGCGATGGGGGTGTCTGGGTGCAGCCCACCCCTCAGCGAGAGCAACAGGGAGAGGGGGCCAGGCTGGGATTCAGGAAGCTGAGCGCAGGTGGGGGGAGCATGGCTTTGGCGCTAGAGGCCTTTGGTTTGCAGGATCCGGATCCACCAGACACCACAGGGCATGAGGAAAGTAAGGCACCTGCTTGCTGCTAAGCCTGCAAGTGACAGCAGTGCAGGGGCACAGGCGCCAAGAGGGGACTCCTGCAGGCAGCCTGTGGGCACAGGGCAAGCGGGTGGGTGGACAGGGGCAGAGGGACCCGGGCAAAGCTCCCTCCGGAAGCTTCTGTCTTCATAGTCAAAAAGTAGAAAGCCTTCTTTGAAGGAATTCATGATCCCTTTTCATTCCCTGGCTTCGTAGCCTGAGTGTCCTTCACAGGCTTCCCCTCCCTGATGCCCGGGATGCATCCTCACAGCCTTCAGGACCCCAGGTCCTCTGCCTCAGAAGCAGGACAACACACAAGCCTTGGGCTCTACAACTCACCTGTCCTGCTGCCTCCTCAACTCTTTCTTTGCCCTGGAAGTTAGCTAACTCTTAGGGTGTAGATCTCCCCCCAAATAAGTAACCTCCCTAGGCCATTCTTGAATGTCCCATGGAAAATGGCCCCTTTATTTTGCTTACGTGTTTATTCCATATTGTCTGCTACCTCCCAGAATTATGTGTTTGGTGAGAAACTAGCACCCCTAGCAACCACATCTACCCTCCCTCCATCTCTCCCTCTCTTCATCTGGCTTGATCTTTCTTCTCAGTACTCATCCCTACATAGTGTGTGTGTGTGTGTGTGTGTGTGTGTGTGTCAGAAAAAAGAGAGAGAGAAACAGAGAAACCAATAAACAGAGATATTTTGTGCATCTATCTTAAGAGAATAACAAGGCTGGGAAGGTAGCTCAGTGGCACCATGACTGTATGGCAAGTGTGAGGTCCTGAGTTCAGTCCCCAGTACTGGGGGAAAAAAGGAGAGTAATAACTCTGACAACAAGTGCATTGTCTGTTCTATCCATTCTGTGTCTCCTGATCCAGAACCATATCTGGCACTTTGTACTTATTCAATGAATATTTCTTTCTTTTAATTTTTTATTTTATTAGTACATGTTGTTGATGAATATCTCTTGAACAAATTTGGTAAGTTAAATGTTAAATGGTAAGTTAAATGAAAACATAAATATAGAATATATAGTAGAATTTGGTATAGAGTAAATCTTTAATAAATATACCCACTATGATGATGACATGAAAGACCATTACAAGCCAAGCATGGTGGCACACACCTGTGATCCTAGCCTTCTGGGAGGCTGGGGCAGGAAGGCCACAAGTTCAGCCTAGCCTGGGCAACTTAGTGACTTGGCAAGACACTGTCCCAAAAATTTTTTTTAAAAAAAACTTTTTTTGGCACTGGGGATCAAACTCGGGACCTTGTGCTTGGAGGCAGGCAGTGGAACCACTGAGCTAAATCCCCAGCCCCTAAAAATAAAAAAAATTTAAAGGGCTGGGAATGCAGCTCAGTGTGAAGGTCCTGGGTTCAAGCCCAAGGAAGAAAAAGAAAGAAAGAAAAGAAAGAAAGAAAGAAAGAAAGAAAGAAAGAAAGAAAGAAAGAAAGAAAGAAAGAAAGAAAGAAAGAAAGAGTGATAGCACCTGTCATAAGCACAGCTGTGAAGGGCTAATGAATCCCCTCTGCTCTTGAACCAATCTGCTTTTATCTCATCAGAGATTTTCATTAAGTACATGTCACTTCTTCCTCTTCATAAACTCCCTCCTTTCAGCTAAATGTGTGCAACATTTGCCCACAATTAAAAATAAAAGCAGCTAAAACATATCTTCTTAACCCTGCATTATTTTCTGTCAGTCAGCTTTTCACTCCTGTGAAAAGGTGACTCAGATCATAAAGAGAGAGGTTGGGCTCATGATTTTGCAGGATTCAGTCCATGGCAGGTTGGCCAGCACACTGGGCCCATGGTAGCGCATCTTCTGGGCAGAGGAGGTCCTCACCATGATGCTCGGAAGCAAGAGACAGGGTAGGGCTGAGGTCCCCGGTCCCCTCCAAGTGGCCCATGGGCCACTCCTAGGCTTCCTCTTACAGGTGCTGCTATCTCCCCATAACCTCAGGCTGTCAAGCCGGTAGCATATGGTCCCTGGGGACACTGAGCAAATGGCTTCACCACCTAGCAATGAAAAAGAGTAGTTTATACTAGTTCACAGCTGTTAACCAAGACAAATCTCAAATGAGCACATTCATTTTTATTTACTGTTCATATCAGTGTTTCATGATTAAAATGTTAATCATTGTAAAATGGTATGCAGTGAAAGGTAGATCTGTTCTCTCAGTCCTTGCTGCAAGAAAATTAACCATAATCTGTATATCCTTCCAGGGAGTAGGTGTGCAAATCTAGACAGATAAATCTCTCTTGAAAATACCAAACTGGACTATCCTGCATACACAGTTCTGCACTTTGGGCTTCTTTCAGTTAATGATGCATCTTGGGTAAATTTTGATTTACTGAAATTTACTGGCTTCAGAATGCTCTGTTGGATATGGATATAATGCTTCCATTGAACTCCTTTGAATAGTTCCATATTTATTGGCATTTAATGCATTTCTAATCATTTGTTCTTGGCAACACTGGTGAAATCAATAGCTTTGTCCATGTGTGTGCATACGTGCACTGTGTAAGTATATGCACACTCTTCAAATATACCTGGATAGAAATTTTCAAAAGTAGAAATGCTGGCATAAAGAGCACATGAATCTTCAGTTTTATTGATATGGCCAAATTGTCTACTAAAATATTTTTATTAAATAAGCAAGGTTTTCAAAATAATGAAATTCCTCAAAATAATGAAAAATTATAACAAGGTTATATCTTTGGTAAAGAAAAACAATTATTGATGCTCTTTAAATCAATCAAGAAAAGGATCGGAACTACTTCTAAGAAGTTATTAGTACACTGTATGATACTTAAGGTAAGGGAAAACCAAGCTCTATTCAGGGCAAAGAATTAGAATTCCTTTCCCTCTAGAGGTAATAGAAGTTTGAACACATCGCTAAATGAGCTTCCTAGGCTCCGGAAATTCTTTTCCCTAGGTCAGTCTCTTAAAAACTCACAGCCATGGAAACAAGATAGAAAAAGAAAAAACCTAAACGCAGACTTGCTGAGGAGTGCACCAGGTTTCTTACATTTCTGAAACAGTGAGTTTCAACTGTTGTCTTCTGGTTTTTTTGTTTTTTGCTTTTTCATGTTAGGGTGGGTTTTTTTAAAGATTGTAATTGTCTTTTGATATATACATAAACATACATGTATGTGTATATACATAAACGTACATATATAGTGACGCAGTTATATATATGTATACATATATACATATAGTTATATATAACGATACATTAACATATATATAGTTTCTTTTACAGACTGCAAACTCTTCACGGATGAGTGGAGAGGATGGTGCCCTCCTGCTTCCCGCAGCTACGTGCTATTTACTGCACCTATTATCAGGACAACTAGGAATCCAGAACCCTTTAAATCCGTCCCCCACTCTAGCGCAGTGGACGCACCTGCCTCCCCCCCAGCTCCGCGCCGCAGATGGAATGGCCCTTGGCGTCACGCCGGCGCGGCCCAATCAGGCGCGGCGTCGGGGAAAGTTTAAACCGGAGGCGGGGAGGCTGCGCGGCGCGGGCGGGCGGTTGTGGCCATGGCGGAGGAAGCGGCGGTGGCCGTGTGCGTGCGGGTGCGGCCGCTCAGCAGCAGGTGGGTACGCGGCGCGGCCCGCCCGGGGCGACCCGAGGTCGGGGACCCCAGGCCCTGACGCCCCCAGGGCCTTGGTTACTTTCGCCCCGGGCTGAGACCTCGAGCCTCAGCCTCGGGGCACGAACGCCCGCCGGCCCTGGCCCTTGACGGGGAGCGAGCTGCACACCTGCGGCCTCCCTGCGGTGGAGAAGCCGGCGCTGAGGTCCGGGTCGGGCTGCCGGGGCGGCGTGGTTAGGTCGTAACCGGTGCCCCGGAGAAGCGGGCGGCGGGCGGTGAGTCTGCGCCTTGCTGGCCGGGCCTGCGGCTCCAGACGCTAGCGCCGTGTGTGAGAAATTGTTGGGTGCATCGGGCGTCTCCTGTTTCTGGGAGAGAGAAAGACAGCTGCGGAGGAAGCTGCACGGCCTCCGAGCTGGGCCCGACGTCGGGGGACCTGCGTGACAGTTTGGGTGGGGCGGGCTGGGTCTCCAGAGTCCTGACCTTACAGGAATGAAAGAATAAGTAAACGACCCAGTGGAAGGTGTTCCGGGCACAAATGTCATCTTCCGCTTCGGAGAAACCTTGGGCTGGTTAATTTGTGGGTACCTAAGATGTATATAGGAGTTTACAAGAAGACAGTTAGAGAAGTGACTTGAAGCAGAGGTCTTGAGCCATGCTTCGCATTTCAGGCTGTTAAGGATTCAAAGCAAGAGGGACACCCATCACGGTGCGTGTTTAGTCTGTCCCTTCAACGGCCAGTACTGGGCAAGAGGGTGGGGGTGACAGGCTTTCCTAGGAGACTCCCGGGAGAAAACTGGGGTCTGAGCCCCTCCTAAGAGAGACGAACCCTCCCCCTCCCCGAGGCAGACTTTCCAGCTTTCTCTTATGTAAATTTTTACCATCTTTCAAAATATTCTTTAGAGCACGTGAATTTTTAGATTCCCTTTCCTGTAACAGGAATTCTGGTATCATTTATACCATACTTAACGTAGTGTTTTTATTCTTTAGAGAAGAAGAACTTGGAGAAGCTACCCAGATTTACTGGAAAACTGACAATAATGCTATTTATCAAGTTGATGGGAGTAAATCTTTCAATTTTGGTAAGCTTATAATAGCATCAAGAGTTAGCTTGTTATTCTTTTACTATTAAGAGTACAAAAGGGATATCGATAAGCCAGGCATGGTACACACCTGTAACCCTAGCACTCAGGAGGCTGAGGCAGGAGGACCACCCTGAATTAAAAATGCTGCCATAGTGAGTCAAGGTCTGCCTGAACTACGTAGTGAGACCTTGTATCAAAAAGAAAAAAATTAACAAAGGCATAGCAATAATACTAGACTTGTCATTAAAGATCTGTTAACTCCTTCTCTAGAAAAAATTTGTTTATCCATCGTGTATGAGAAGACTAAGTTGATATTTAAAACACAGTTATAACTGTGTTACCTTATGGTTGGAACTAACATTTTCTCCTCATCCATTAGACCATTTGTAGTCTGAAGCTCTATAAATCTAACATATTTCACAACGTAAAGTTATCTTTAAGATCTTTCTGTTTATGATTTTCCGGTAATTTTGAATCAAATAATAAATGGTACGGGCGTTTCTCATTTGTCTGATAAAACATATCAGGGACCAGTTCAGCTTTCATGGCCTTATGGGAGGAGAGGCATGGTGAGGAGAGGAGCTTTTCAGGAACTCACAGTGGGGCATATAACTTAGTCCCAGTGTCCTCAAAGAGCCATTCACGGGGAGGACTTGAGACTGCAGGTGACAGGGTTGATTTCATTGTTGAGCTGACTGTCCAAAGCATTGACCACGGGCCAGATGCTGTTCTGACCATTTCATGTGCTTTAATTAACACACTTGGTCAAGTGTAGGTTCCAGCTACTGTTACCTGCCCCTTTTTAAGGAGGAGCAGGGGAGGGGGCAGAGTTACACAACCAGCCAGAGGAGGAGTGAAGCTCCCCTCTGTGTTCCAGGCGAAGCTCCCTACCTGCCTCGGGAAGCAAGGGGCTATAGTGTCCTCAGCAGCCAGCGCTCCTTTCATTTCGGAAGGGCGTTTTTCAGAAGTCAAAAAACTAAAGCAGACACTGTGTTATGTATTTTATCGGCCTAGATCCTAACAATTCTATTTCTTTGGATACTTACTAATTCAGAATGAAAACACAGTTGATTTAACTTCTGCGTGGTTTTTTTTTTTTTAGATCGTGTCTTTCATAGTAATGAAACCACTAAAAATGTATATGAAGAAATAGCAGTGCCAATCATCGATTCTGCCATACAAGGTTACAATGGTTGGTATTCGTTTTATGCTGCAAAAAGATTTTATTCTCAGTGTCTGTGCAACAAGTATTGTGAGTTTTAGACACTACTGATTTAGTTTGAAACTTTGCATTTGTGTGTTTTGTCTTTACAGGGACTATATTTGCCTATGGGCAGACTGCTTCTGGAAAAACACATACTATGATGGGCTTGGAAGATTGTCTGGGAGTTATACCCAGGGCAATTCATGACATCTTCCAAAAAATTAAGAAGGTAATAACTTAGCTGACTTCCTAGTGCATACAGGTAAAAGTAGTTATAATCAGGTAGAAATCTTAATGTTTTTCTCTTGTAAAGCTTAACGGATTTGGACTCCTTTCTTGGTACCCATGAAGAAGAGCATGGCACAGGTTCAGTTTTATCCCCACAGACAAACTTTATGGAGCTTAAAGTTCTCTCATTTGTTCTCTTGGATCCTGCAGCAGTAACACTTTAAACAAAAAGTGGGCATTGAGTACTAGGAAATCTTACCCAAATAGTTAGCTCCACGCTGCTTTTGGTTCTCAACCAGTGATTGTTAAAGAAAAATAAAAAGTGGATGTAAGGAAAAAATGAAGGGAAGCAGAAACGTAGAATATGCAACCTAATTAGTTAAGAGTTGGTAATGAGAATAAGCATTTTCATTAAAATAAGAACATCTATTACCAGGGTTTTATTTTGAGTCTAGACAGTTAGATTGTATGCTCTCTTATTTCATGATAGAATATTTTGCATTGTTTCTGAAATGATACTTTTGTATTTTTATGTTTATTACTGTCAAAACCATGGGTTGGTTTGGTTTATGAAGATAATTTCTTGCTACTTTAATGTTAATGGATATGCATTCAATATTAAATTTTCTTAATTGGATGCTCTTTGATGTTTTTACATATATTCTAGTTTCCTGAGAGAGAATTTCTGTTGCGTGTGTCTTACATGGAGATATACAATGAAACCATTACAGATTTACTCTGCAGTGCTCAAAAAATGAAACCTTTGATAATTCGAGAAGACATCAATGTGAGTAATGGAATTAAGGCGACTTCAAAACAGACTCTTCTTGGTATTCTTCTGCATAATTTAAGTGTTTCTAGAGCTCTGTCTTTAATATGTATAATTTTTAAATAACAGCTGTAATATTTTAGTTGAAGTGCCTAAAAAGAGCAGGATGGAAAGATCAGATTGGACTTTGGTATGGTTTGATGCAGGCAGTAGATTGTATTTGTAGATTTGCTTGGTATTTTCCCACAGAATAGTGATTTCCTGTTTTAACTTCCACAAGTGAATTCTGCAATTGTTTGTACCTTCTTTTTGAAAGGTGTATTTTTGACTGTTTCCTCATCTTTCCATAATTAAACTGGTTTCAGAGGAATGTGTACGTTGCTGATCTCACAGAAGAAGTGGTTTACACATCAGAAATGGCTTTGAACTGGATCACAAAAGGGGAAAGTAAGGCTATGCTGTATTTCCTTTCTTTAAGACACAACCACTTTTTTCAGTCACATTGTTTTCATTGTTAAATTCAAATAAAATAGGCATTGAGTCACACTTGTTTTTATTAGGCTAAAGTCAAAATATTTTTCTTAGACTGTAATAAATATAGTTGAAATATTACTCATTTTACAGAGAACAGACATTATGGAGTAACAAAAATGAATCAGAGAAGCAGTCGTTCACATACCATTTTTAGGATGGTAAGTAATTATTACTCTTTCTACGTCTGGTATTTCCAAGTAGGAATACACTGGTTTTTATACAAACTGCCCTTTCTGTCTAGATTTTGGAAAGCAGAGAGAAAGGTGAACCTTCTAACTGTGACGGCTCTATCAAGGTGTCCCATTTGGTAAGTATTCCTGAACCGTAAGTAATAATGCACCACTTGGACCAAAACAAACTTTAACTTAACTGTTGCTTGTTTCCTTTAATAAGAACCGTTAACTAAATAGGAAAAATATATATATAAATTAGCAGTTCAGCTGGTCTCATCAGTAGCATCAGATTACTAGCTGAAATGTAGAAAGAGTTGGGTATCTTTCTTCCTGTCGTGTCATCTCCTAAACTATGGACATAAGGACTATGGGAGTTCAGGCTTCAGTAGGATAAATAATCTTAAAATGCAGGGATTTTTTTAATCTCAGTTAATATAATTTAGCCTCGTGGGAGCAACAGAAAACCTTTAGGTACAATGACTAAAACATAAAATCATTATTTAAGTTTTTCTTAGGAACAGTAAGAAAATACTTGTATTACAAACGTTTTTTGTTTCCCCTCTGCGTGCTAAGCTGCCACTCTGCCACTGAGCTCCACCCCGCTCACATGCGCTGCTCTAAGCCCTGTGCCCCAGGGGTGATGCTACTTCACCCCAAAGCTCCAGGTGCCCCGGGTCCTGCTCAGCGGGCATCTCCTGCATGTGTGTGCTGCCCTGATGCACCCTGCTCCTCTTCCGGTTCCCCTCATGCTGCGCTGTCACAGCTGCCCCTTGCTTGCTCTCTTCCTACCCCCTCCCATCATTAATCTAGTCCCCATCTTCGGGGCCAGATTCTTCAGCTTGCGTGGGATTTAAGATTCTCCTGTTTGATTTGAAAACCTCAGGGAAAAATTTGATCTCTAATATATTTATTCATTTTCAGATTTGGTAAAATCAATTCTTAATTAATATCCAGTCCTTACTTTCTTCACCTTACTTTGCTGTAAAAGTGTATCAGTTATTTTAGTGGACTTTTTAAAACCCCAGCTTTTCTTTTCCAACTCTGGCCTGTGATAATTCACTGTAATTTGGCTTTTCTCTCAGTAATTTAGTTCTAATACTCACTTGTTCAGTGAGCTATGTGATGATTTCTCTCATCGTCCTCTGCTCTGTCTTCGTTCCTTAGAGACCCTTGGCCCAGGCTTTGGCCTGCCCGGCTGTGGGAATCTGCATGAGGAAGTCAACCCCAGAGAGGCCCCATCCAGCCTACGGAGTGGCCCTTGGCTCACGGGTGGCAGTGTCCAGGTTCCCTCGGTTCTGCCGCTTCTCCGGCCCGTCTTTCTGCTGCCTCCTAGCAGGCCCTCACAAGTGCTCTGTGGCCTTCACTCACCATTTCCATGCTAGTGACCGCTGGATACCCATTTCCTCTACAGTCTGTGTTCTAATCCACATCTCCCTGAAGACTGCCCTAATTGCATATCCCACCCTTATCTCATACTGCAGTCTATGTAAAACTAGATTTCTCCCTCCCATGAGGACTGTCCCTTTCTTCCGGTAAGCCAGCATCCTCCTGTCCACAGGCCGGACGCCTACGTGAACCACGCTCACCGTTTCTGTTTCCTCTGGGTGTTTGTCTCATTTCTTCTGGTTGCAGCTTTGTGCATTTCTGTGGGTGTCGCCTCCTTTAGACCCTCATATCCCTGGCGTCACCCCAGCACGATGCTCCTCCTTTCTTCAGGCCGTCACTCAGCTTTGTAATATTCCCACTGCACTCTGCTGATGTCACCTTCTGGGACAAGCCCAAGACCTTAACTGAGCTGTCTCAGTTCCATCCCTTCCACGCGAGCGCCTCTCGGGGATGGGGCTCCCAGCTCCCTCCTGCCTGCTTTCGCACCTGAACCCGCCCTGCCTCCACCCTTCATTGAGTGTCTGAGTCGTCTGCAGTGGACGCTGGGCAACAGAAATTAGATTCTTTCTGTGTCTTAAAAAGGAAACCTCTGAGAAAGGGCTGAAACTTTAGGAAACTAAGCACCACTGTGGCTTAATTACCTGCCCAAGGATCCCTAGAGAAGTGACCGACAGCCCTGGCTTCTTGCAGTGCATTCAGAGCTGGTACTTTCCCCGCTTCTGAGCTGGGCCTGTGCTCAGCACACGGAAGACGCCTCAGCCTCCCGCACCTCCCTTCTGCGCCCCTCCTCGCCACCCACGCCGCCCTGTCTTCTGTGCCCTGCACAGCCTCCTGTCTGGTGCCTGTGCCCCGCCCTCCACCCACTGCCCACATCTGCATCGGGTGTGTCCTTCCCGCTGCGTGAGGCCCTCCGGCCAGGGCGGCATTTAGGAAACCTAGTTCTCGGTCACCCTGGCTTGTCCCAGCTCCTGCTCCCCGGCTGTGGCACCCTCACCTGTCTGATCGCTGTGCTTTGAGACCTGGTGCCTGGCCTCTTCTCTCAATCTGAGTATCGTTTGCCTTGATCCTTCCACAACCGGTGCCCTCTTCCCTGTCACTCAGGTCTTAGTTGAAGGGTGAGCATTTTTTGTCACCCAGTTCAAACAACATGTTCTGTCTCTCCCAGCTCTCTATTCAGATCTCTTTTACATTTGTCACAACGCGTCTCATGGGCCTTTTTCTCTCCTCTCACGAGCCTTCTCCACTGGGGAGGACGCACAGGATCTGTGAGAGCAGAGGCCTTATTCGTCTGGTTCTCTGCCGTTACCAGAACCTGACATACTGTCTGGAGTACCCCAAGCAGTCACTTTTTCCAGTAGTGTTTTTGAAGTGAGAGATCCATGCTTTTAAAGATGCCACAGTGTAGTCAGGGCCACACACGACAGAGTCCATGCTCTGAGAACAAGTCCCACCCATGAAGAGCTCTGGGCGGTCAGTGGGTGATGAGTGATTCGCACACGGTGTGCGAGGAAGGGGAAGCTGGCAGGGCCGACTGGGAAGGTGACCTTTGCCTGGACGCTTGGATGGAGTGAGGGCAGACTGGAACAGAGGAGCCAGCTACACAGCAGCAGGGCCCGTGCAGGGCCGCGTCTGCCATGGGGAAGTCCCAGACTGCTGGTAGCATTATACGGCAGGTGTCCAAAAGGAGGAGGGGAGAGGTGTGGAGGGGAGAGGAATGGGGTGTCAGGGTGTGGAGGGGCAGCCCGGACACAGCTGCCCTCAGATGGGCCATGTACTAGAACTGTTCTTTCAGAACTAGGACTACAGGTCCCATTTGACCCCGCTATTCCCCTGCTGGGGATCTTCCCCAAAGAATTCAAAGAATCATGCCACAGTGATATATGTGCACCCATGTTCATAGCAGCACAGTCTGTAATAGCGAAAGCTTGGAAACAGCCCAAGTGACTATCGACTGGAAACTAGATGAAGAAGATGTGGTTTTTTTTATAAAATGGAGTACTACTCAGCCATAAATAATGAGAAACCAGAGACATTTATAGCTAAATGGATGCACATTGAGGCCATCCTCTTAAGTGAAATACATAGGACATACGTGTAAATACCGAATAGTTTCTCTAGTGTGAGAAATTGAAAGTGTAAATAAGGATGAAAATGATTAAAATCAATAACTGATAATTTGAAATAAGAAAAGGTCCAAGGGTTTGGGGATGGTGAAAGGAAAAGGGGAAAGGGAAGAAGGGAAAGAAAAAAATTATGAAAAAAAAATGGAATCAAACTCTGTGTGGATAGGGAAGGGTGGAGGGGGTGAAGGTTGCTCAGGTAATGGGAGTAAAAATAAAAACTAAGATGCATCATGTTCTGGGACAAACACCCAATGATAAATGTAAATGTATTTTATACCTAAAATGTACCAATAAATATATTTAAAAAATAAATTTAAAAAAATAAATAAAATTTAAAAAAATAAAACTGTTCTTTCAGTAGTGTGGATATTATTACAAAAATTACTGTCCTAAAGGTTTGCTCTCTTCCTACAGAATCTGGTCGATCTTGCAGGCAGTGAAAGAGCTGCCCAAACAGGAGCTGAAGGTAAACAGAACTCAGGAAATGAATTAGTCTCTCTGTCTTCCTACTGTGTGGGATGAAGCCTGCTACTGAGCATCTTTAAAACTAGTGAAGTAGTACTAATTTGCGATACAACTCTAACATAAACACCAACATCTGTGTCTAATTTACCTGGGCCATCTATTGAACTAAAATTGTGCTGTTGATAGTATTGCATAGCTGGAAAGCCCATGAGAGTCCCAGGGAAGCAGCCTAAGCTTTCATATTAGCGAGGAAATTAAGGAAAGCAGTGGGAGGCATCTTTCAGCACCACGTTCCGATCCTGGGGTCCTTCCCACATGGACACACTCCTGACATCTCAGCCCTTTCTAATGGTGTGGCCTGATCCCAGTAAAGACGCTGGGTGAGCAGTAGGCCGTGAGAGGAAAAAGCAGTAATCGGCATCACTCCATGGTTGGAAGTCCTTGGGTGCCTGTGTGTAATGATTTGGGAAAAGACAATCTAAACTGAGGAGGCAGAGAGCTCCATAGGGGGACAGGCTTTCCCTCCCTCCTTCCTGTGCTGTTTCTCTCAGGTAGTAACCTTTCGGGTTCACATAATAGGCACGGGAAGAGGACTCCCACCAGTGAGACTACAGGGGGTCTCGGGTCCAACCAAAACAAACACTTTCCCATCTCTGCCTTCCTGTCTAATGTCTCATAACTTTGCAGCTAAGTTTCTCATCTCCTGTACTGGAGGTTGGTTTTCATACTTGTCTAATTTATCCAGGTGTGCGACTCAAGGAAGGCTGTAATATAAACCGAAGCTTGTTTATTTTGGGTCAAGTGATCAAGAAACTAAGTGATGGACAGATTGGGTAAGTTTATCCCATTGGCCCTATTGCTTATGGTTTTCACTGGGTTAAAGATTAGCACTGGAGTGTTTTCTGTCACAAATACACAAAAGCTTTGGGATTCTCTCAGCATAGCTTCTTATACGTGTGACTGTAACCCACTGAATTGACTATTTTAAATATTTTTCATTATTTTGATCCGTCTCATAACCTGTAAAGAATTAGTTTTTAAAATTGACTTAGTGCTCTGCATTAAAAACCAACCACCTTTGTCATACAGAATTCTCAAGTCTCTTTCTCCCCAAACTCTTTTGCATGCTAAGTGGTTTCATAAATTACCGAGATAGCAAATTAACTCGAATTCTCCAAAATTCCCTGGGAGGAAATGCGAAAACTCGTATCATCTGCACGATCACACCGGTGTCTTTTGATGAAACCCTGACCACTCTGCAGGTGAGTTGGATTTTATCTCAGCCCAGTATGGGGAAAGAGCAGCTTTGAGGAGAAAAGATCACCGACTTCAATTAGATACAGTTGCCTTTGACATTGACATACACCCGTTGTGATAAAATTGATGCATTTTCTACTGAATAGCTTTCCTTCATTTAATTTTCCCAGACCTCAGTCATTTGAATCCCACCTCTACGATTTTTACCATAACTCACTTTGTATGCTTAATTTATAATAAAACCAAACTTTATATATCACTCACATAAATGAAAAACTAGTGTTACTTGCCACAAATAGGAAATTCTTTAATTTCTGCTAGCTAATGGATCCCTGCCTTTACTCTGAGCCCAAGTTCTGCATTTCTGTTTATTAAAAAAAGGGGATGGGGGGCTGAAAACTCAGTAGAACAGCTTTGTCACTGAAGGGCCCAGTGTTACATAATGGTGACCCTCGTGTGCCCACGGAAGTGCTCAGCCTGGGAAGCGCTGATCAGCTGTTGGGCCCTGGGTCAAGGCACTGTCAGTGCTGCAGAGCTAGAAACTCAAGTTCCTGGCTGCTCTGGAGTCTCACCCTCCAGCCTGATTGCTTGGAGCAGTCAGTTGTGAAGTGGGATGGAGTCCAGAGGGGAGGGAGGTGCTTCTGGCCTGAAGTGGACCCTCAGAGCAGGGCGGGCGCCCTGCCGTGGGTGGGACTCCACAGAGCAGTGTGTGTGTGCACGCACGCTGTTTCCTCAGCTGTCTCCAAGATCTGTTCTCAGCTCTCCCAAAGACCATGGCCAGGCTTAGTGGGTTGCAGAGAGTCATTAGAAAACTTTGAAGGCTCCCTATATTCAAACATGTTAAGCTCCCTGGGAAGGGTATTGTTCTGTTTCATTTAGTTTTATTTTTAAAGAAAACTTGTTGCAAGAAACCTAAACGTTATTATTAGAAATTTTTAGTATTGAACACGTTACTCTTTTGTATGTTTTTCCTAGTTTGCTAGCACTGCTAAATATATGAAGAATACTCCTTATGTCAACGAGGTGTCAAGTGATGAAGCTCTCCTGAAAAGATACAGAAAAGAAATAGTGGACCTCAAAAAGCAACTAGAGGAGGTGAGTGAATGCTCTTATTTTAATGGAGACCAGTTTAGAGTGACAAAGATGGGCCCAAGGACTCTCAGTTCAGGAATATTTGAGTCCCTACAGCTTAAGTTTAAAACAAGTGGGTTTTAACTAAGAAGAAATAATTTATAACAATTTAGTTTATTATGTAAACTGAATTTAATCTCTTGAAATTATTTTAGATTTTATTCTTTATTTCCAGAAGACAAGGTTTGAGATGTTTTTCCAAATGAACCTAGTAAAAATACTTTTTTAAAAAATTTCACAAGTACATATTGAGTTAGTTTAGAAAGAGAAATGTTGTATAGTTATTTAAATCAATCTTCTATTTTTTCACATCCCCTAAATTCTTCTGACCCTAAGATAGCAATCTAATAATATAGCATAGTCCTGCCCTTCTAATTGGTTTATTTTAATCATCGTGGTTCCATATTTTGTAAAAAAATCTTTCATTTTATTGGTCTTCTTAAAAGTCAACTAAAATATCAAACAGTAATCTTATAAGACAACCTCTCTATTTTTGCCTTTGGTATTTAAACTTTGGCTCTCATAACTTCTCTGCCTGTTATTCATGTTTCTTAGACTATTAATAGAATTGCCTGATAACATAATTGTCTACATATTGTCAAGAATAATGATGAGAAGAAGTATGTTTGAGAAATTATTGATTATAGTTATGGCATATGGGGTCTTACATGTAGGTATATTTTATTTCAATGAAATTAAAATCATAAATCACATGCAAATGTAATACTCTTTTCTTTAAGCTACTTTCAAGGTTTGAAAATCTAGCTACATTTATTATTAACATACCTCAATATTACATGCGGTAGGTAAATATAAAGACTCGGGCCCAGGAAATGGAAAAAGATCAGTTGGCCCAGCTTTTGGATGAAAAAGATTCACTTCAAAAAGTACAGGATGAGAAGATTCAGAACTTAACCCGGATGCTGGTGACCTCCTCTTCTCTCACGTCACAACAGGAATTAAAGGTAAAATGTAGAAGATGCAAGCTTGGACTTGGCATGTAGAGAACAGAACGGCAGGTCTGGGTTTATTGGGTGCTTAATGCTTCCTGCCCTTTAATACAGTGGATCCAGGGCAGCCAGGACGTGGCGGATGCACTGCCAGTTGGGTCGGGGGAGAAACAGGAGAAAGCAGGGTCCCTCAAAGGGTAAGGAAGGAGTGGGTCTGCCATGAGGAAGAACAAAAAGAAAGTGGTAGCAAGAGCCAAGTGAGCAGTTGGGAGTTTGTCTTTTTTGAAAGGCAAAAACATACAGACTTGAGTACAAGGCTGGGAAAAAGGCACAATGGGGAGGACAGATGCGCAGATACCTGAGGGCACAGACTCAGGAGGAAACAGCAGGGCGAGAGCAGGCGCACTGGTGGGCATGTGCCTCCCAGCTCATTGGAAGAGACTGGCATCGGAGTCCCACAGGTGACCTGGGCACAGCTTTCTGTCTGCCCTTTCCCCATGCAGCAGGGTGGGTGCCCCCATGGCCCCAGAGTTCCCCAAGGGTCATGAGTTGACAAGGGCCCCTTGGATGAGTCCTGGAAACTCGCAATTTAGAGGCTGAGGACACAGCTCGGTGACTTCTGAGCCCCTAGCTTGGATCGCCAGCAACAGAAACAAAAAGCAACAAGAACAGTGGTTCCGTCAGATTTGTTATGGTGTTAAACAGTGGTCTGGTCTGAAAAATGTGACTATTTTCTTGTACCTCAGAATATCCTTCAACTAGCAAGACAATCGATGGTTTTAAAAATTAGTGACTAGTTTCCTGTTTTCTTATGTCAGAACTCCACTCTAGGTAAAGTAATTTTGTTTTTTGTTTTTAGGCGAAAAGAAAACGAAGAGTCACTTGGTGCTTTGGCAAAATTAACAAAATGAAGGACTCAAACTATGTAAATGAATTTAGTATGCCAGCAAATGTGACAACAAGGAGACACAGGAGCGCCGTCACTGTGTTGGGGGAAATCGATGAGTGTGAGTGAGCGCCTCTCTGTGCTAACCCAGGGGAGCCCCTGGACAGACAACTGCGTAACTCACTGTGATAAAGATGTTGGAATAAAATGTATTTTAGGGTTGCAATGGAGATTATAATTGAAAAATAAGTAATTTTTTTAAAGTAAACTTTGTGTGACTTCCAGATCTCCCAAGAATGATACACTAGTTGAAATACATGAGCAAAGATATTTTTGTTTATTGTTGTTCTCATTATTATTCATTTAAATTAGTAGAGTATTCGTATAACAGGCCTTAAACTTTGCCCCATCTTTAAAGGATGGCGTTTATGTAGAAATCTGTTTCAAAATATAAATTTACTCAGTGATCAGTTTTCAAATTCAGAATTTGTCCTTTTTACCTCTATGGTGATAAAAATCTTTTGTTTTATCACTAAGCCCAGCCAGCTGTCTTAATTCACACAGAACTGTCACATCTGTTGCCATGTATTCTTGGCACTCTGAGGACATGCTAACGTGAGCTTATTACCTCTATCACTTTTTTTAATGACGTTTAATTTGACTTTTAGGGAACATTATATGTGTTAATGTGCACATTTCTTTTCCCCCTAATTGTAGCTCTCTGTTTGGAGTCTGATTTCTTCTGCAATACTCCTGATACATTAACTGAGATAGAGTGGAATTCAGCAACAAAGCTACTAAATGAGGTAACATTTTATAGAACGTGATCTTATGTTGGTTTTTGTGGTTTTGTTTAGCTCCTCTCTAGTTCTGACTTAATAGCAGTTTGAGTTCTAATGAAGATTTCCCTCACCTTTTTGTCTAGTGAAAACTACAAGACATTTAGAGAGAGTCTAAAATGTTTATAAGGCAGGCATGCACCAATAGGTAAACATTTGCTGCTAGTTCTTTACCAGAAGACCCTAGTCTCTACCTGGTTTGCTTGGGGGTAAAAGATTAATTTAAGAGCATCAGTATACCCAGGCATAAGTCCAAGAGTGATGGATGCATCAGAGAGGCATCATGTCACTGAATGATACTAGAAATAAAAGTCAGTGTACCATTCGTTGTCCCATTGCCTCCTTTGCCCACTGGCTCTGCAACTCCCCACATGCCCAGGCCCATAGATGCCCACTCACCACGTGAAAGGCGTGACTCACATTTGCACATAACCCGTGCCCACCCTGCGGCACACTCAGACTAGGTTACTGGTTACCCCAACACAGCGGAAGTGCCAAGCACTACTTACTACACTGTATTCTTTAGGGAATGGTAACTGGGGGCGGGGGGGGGTTGCCCTGCATTTAAGGACTGGCGCGGCCACTGAGGGCTGACCACACTCTCTCTCTCTGAGGTTAGTCGCATCCACACGTGAGGAGCTGCAGGGACAGAGGGCTTATGGCAGAGTCTGCAGAGCCAGAGAGAAGGGTGCTGTGGGGAGCCCTGCTGTAGTTAGCATCCAGGGTTGCTCTCCAGATTGCCCATGTTCAAGACAAGTCGTATTCTTGTGTCCACTTGTTTATTAAAGAAAGCATTGTTTTATTTGTAATACAATCATACTTCCTGGTAATCATTATCATTGGTTAGTACAGGCAAAGTGCTTTTATATCCCTGAGTCATATTCTAGGAGTTTGTTGTCTTTGTTTTTAATTCCTAATTTAAGTTATGTGGTTTTTTTTTTTAATCTCTTTCCCGTAATGGTATGGTAAAACTTACCCCATTAGAGACTGAGAGGGCAGACATAGTATTTTGCTTCCTTCCTGAATTGAGTCATCTGAAAAATAAAATAGGAGTCAAACACATGAATCATTAAATAATCAGCTTTAACACTGAGGCGCTGAAGGGTTTGTGGTAACGTGGGCTGCAGACATTTACCTTCCCACTGGGGCTTTCCCTGAAGGTGGAGGCACTCTTATTATTTATATCAAAGGTACATTCATTATTAATTTAAAGAAAAGACGGTGTGGTTTGAATCCCTCTGATTGAAAAACTTGTTTTTGTTTATAATAGGAAAACTTAGAAAGTGAGTTCAACTCACTTCTTGCTAAATATGATAATCTGGTATTGGACTATGAACAACTAAGAAGAGAAAATGAAGAAATGGGATTAAAATTAAAAGAAAAAAATGACTTGGATGAATTTGAGGCTCTAGAAAGAAAAACTGAAAAAGATCAAGAGGTAAGACAAATAGAGATGTCAAATCAAACTAAATCATACATTGAAAAGAGATACCATTCTCTGAAAGGTTTTTATTTCTAAGATTGAGATACTAAGGATTAACTTTTTTTATATGTGTGCACAATGTAGAGAATCTAAGAAATACAGTATTTAGTTTATATTGTTTTTAAAACAGTTAAGTCACTTGTGCTTCTGTCGTGTTTTGGGGAATATAGTGGCAGAAAAAGGAATTGAAAACATCTGGGAGGGGGCTGAGTGGACCTGCTGGGCTTGTCCTGAGGAAAAAGCCACTCCCTGCTGAGACCTATATGGATGTTAATGGATGCCATGCATGAATGAATTTCTTTCTCTAGGAAGTGTACCTATTCCTGTGTAGTTAAAATGTTGTTGGAATAGCTAGAGAAACCGGTTAATGAATGAAACCATTAGACTGCAGGCACTCCAGATTGCCCTCAGATTTCAGCAACTCCCTAGTGTGGAGTATTTTAGCCTCCACAGACACCATGAAGTTGTTTTGCAGAAATTTTGAGTACATATTCATGTATCCGGAAGGAGAATCCGCAGCTGTTACCAGACTTGCAAAGCGATCTGTAACCCTCCACAAAGAGCACGCCTGTGTGTGGGTGACCGAAGCTGCTTCTCAGGGGCTTCTGAGTGGGCTTCAGTCAGTGAAACAAGGCTTTCCTGAAAGGGAGGTGGCCCTAGACCATGGTATCCTGGATACAAGTCCCCAAATGCAAGCCCGGTTTTGGAGCTTAAAAACCTACATTTTTGGAGAAAAGTTTGACGAAAAGTCAAATTATGGTCTTGGGACAGGTGTTCATTTCCCTGGTTTTCCATAACCCCATAAGTGTTTTATGAAAAATCACAGATAATTTTCAGTTGAGATGATAGTGACAGGATGCTTAAGTAGTAAATTTTAGAGGAATAAAAAGTAAAGGATAATAAATAAGGCTTCGCAGTAAAAGAAAAATCCATTCACCTATTTTTAATTTGATTTGTTTAACTTTATAATTTCCATAAGTTGGAAATGTTTAAATGCTTGTTTTATGAAGTTTAATACTTCGTTTCATCCGCTGAAAATCACAGGTGAAATTTTTACTACCATGTCACAGTGGATTAACTGCTGATCTAATCATGTTTAAATCATACTCACTTCTCACACATTTTACATCCTTAAATAGCATGTCATTTGGGCTTTACACTTTCACCTACAGCAGTTGCTAATCCTATTTTATTTGTGAGAATCAAAACAGATGAGGTGCAGATTATTTGGTTCTCAATGCTAAATGTGATTTATTTTTTTTCTTTTTCTACATGACAGTTAAAAATAGCCAGGGAACCAAAAAGATGGAGCCAATTTAAATATTCCAACTAAAAACTACATGTGTGGCTCATACATTTCTATTTTCAGCACTGACCTAACATTGGGATGTCAACTCTAGCACTAATCTGAAATCTAAAACTAGTCAAAGTAGTTAAGCATCCAGAAAATATTGCTTAGACAAGATACCATTTTCTTAAGTCCCTTACATTCCATTAGAATTTACTTTTATTTAAGTGCTCATCCAATTGAACTTTAAATAATTCTAAGGCAAATATATTTCTTGGACAATTCTAGTTTACTTGTTTTGAACACAAAACTTTCTGGTACTCAAAAATTTAATGCAGATAATTTGGGAGAAGGGAAACTTTAATAGAAATACTTATCCCTTTCTACTTTAGATAGTTGAACAATATAAAATGATAGCATTAACTTTCCAGTATTTTCTGTAGAATAAATCAAGGTAATAGTTGATAATCCCATACCTTTGTAGCTTGGTTGAGCAGTGATATTATAGACATCAGACAACCCTAATCCAAACCTAGATTCCAAATCACAGCTCATTAAAAAAGTATGTCAGTGTACAGCCAGATAAATGATTTATGATAATAAAATAATCTCAGCCAAGTGTGGTGGTACTTGCCTGTAATCCCAGCACTCTGGGAGGCTGAGGCAGGAGGATGTCTGGTCAAACCGAACCTGGGCAACTTAGTGTGAGATCTTGTCTCAATTAAAAAGGGTGGGGGTAAGCCGGGGTTATAGCTCATCATGAAGACCCTTCGTTTAATTCCCAGTGCTAAAACAAAAAATTTTGTAGGATGAACATGTTTCTATACTTACCCCAAACAAAAACCTATTAAAAGTGTGTCTTTGAAATTTTGATTACCACTTTACTAGCTCCTATTGGTGATTACTAATTTGCTAATGATAGCATTGGAGTTAATAAAGCAGATTATGTAATGTGTCGGGGTCAGGCCCAGGTTCTCTCCCTGTTCGCTGGCTCTGTGGGTCTGGACCATGTTTGTTATATTTTGAATACTGATGTGCTCTGTTGCGGTAGCTTCTCACCCCTCTACCTCTGTTGGGCAATCTGAAGCTTTGCTTTATTAACTGTCGTCCTCTTCTGGTGCCTGTTCACATGCTCTTACAGGTCCAACTAATTCACGAAATCTCCAACCTAAAGAATTTAGTTAAGCACGCAGAAGTGTATAACCAGGACCTTGAGGTGAGCATTCGTGTCGCTGTTTCTGTTGCTAACGAGAACTGTAAAACATACATGACATTGAACGCGACTACAGAAAATAGAAGAATTACTCTTTAAATATTAATACTTGAATTTTACTGTCAGTTTAAACTATTATGTTTTTTAATCCTGTCAAATCCAAGTCAAATACTAAATTGTTTCATTCTTCTTTGATTGTTTTAGAATGAACTAAGCTCCAAAGTAGAACTACTCAGAGAAAAGGAAGCGCAGATTAAGAACCTGCAGAAATACATAGACTCCCAGAAGGCAGAGAAAGCACCATCGGCCTTGCCGTTCTCATCGGTAAAAATCAGGGTCCCTTCCCTGTGCCATCCTTTGGCATTTCTAGTTTGCCGGGGTCGTGGGTGCTTACACTGGGCCAACTGCACGGTATGTAGTTGTCGCCAGTGATACATATTTCATCTGTCAGCCCTGTGCCAAAGGGACTGTTCCAGTCATTGCCACTTTACAAATAAATACACGTAGGAAGTTTAATGTGTCATTCTTTGATTAAATGTAAGGAAGTTAGGGACAAGCTTCCATTAGAAGTAAGCAATTCATCAGAAACTTAGCAAGACCTTGTCTCTTAAATTAAAAATAAAAAGATGCTGGGCCAGGGATTTAGCTCAATTGCATCGTGCCTGCCTCACAAGCACAAGGTCCTTAGTTCGATCCCCAGTAGCAAAAACAAAAAATAAATAAAAAGATGGTGAAGCTATAGCTCAGTGCATAGGCCCTGGGTTCATTCCCCAGTCCTGAAAAATAGATAAATCAAAAAGCTTCTCATATTTTCAGTTCTTTCATACAAATGCTTGTAGAAGTGTATATTAAAGATCTTAAGGTAAACATTTGCATTGGAATTGATGAGTAACTATAAGATATAGATCATAAATAGATTAGCATGAGTTAAATTCATTAATAGATATCAAGTATTCTCATTATAATTCAAGTAACTGTTTATCCCTTTTAGTTTCTTACAGTATTTCCATACATTGATATTGGAGGGGGGGGGTATTTGTTCTTGTTTTGAGTTTTGCTTTGGTGGTTCTAGGCATTGAGCCCAGGACCACCTGGCACACAATAGGCAAGCACTGCATCACTGATAGACATCTCTAGCCCTGTGCATTGCTTTTATATTTTCATTATGGAAAACATGGTTTCTTTTCATTTGTGTGAACATTAGCATACCTTTACCCCTTTTGAGCAGGTAGAAATAATGTTTCTAAAGTACTCAAATCTCCTAAAATTGGATCTCACTGACTCCCTTTTGTGATTTGTCTAGGAAAACAGTGAAGACCCAAAACAAATGAGGCAGTCTTTTTTTGATGCTGAGACTGTAGCCCTTGATGCCAAGAGAGAATCAGCCTTTCTTCGAAGTGAAAATCTGGAACTGAAAGAGAAAATGGTAAGAAGTGTTTTAAAAGTTTGTAACAAAGCTGTTAGAATGATCATTACATTTTTGTGACTTTTCAGTGTTTCTCTTAATAGAAAGAACTTGCAAATTCTTGCAAACAAATGGAAATTGATACTCAGTTATATCAAAGCCAGTTGGAGGCAAAAAAGAAAATTCAAGTTGATCTGGAGAAAGAATTACAATCTGCCTTTAATGAGATAACAAAACTCACCTCCCTTGTAGATGGCAAACTTCCAAAAGGTATTTTATAATTTCAGACATCTCTTTGCAAATCTGACTTCCTTTAAAACATACCCAAATGATTTGACAACTATAGTCTAATAATAAGTAAAATTCCACTAGGCTGTTTTCTTCAATAACTTAATGTTCAATTTTAATATCATTTGGTGCCAGTGTTTATAAAGACTTCCATAAGGTTCAACTCATACTAGCTTAAAATGATTTTTCAAATACATTGGTCCTGATTTTGAAAAGGTTGGCCCAAGAGCTATTGAAAGTTAGATTACCCATTGCCAGCATTGTTCTCTAAATTACCAAACGCTTCCTAGATTTGCTCTGCAATTTGGAATTGGAAAGGAGGATTACAGATCTGCAGAAAGAACTGAATAAAGAAGTTAAAGAAAACAAAGCTTTACAGAAGCAAGTCAGTTCGCTGTCAGAGCTGAAATCTCTGCCCTCTGAAGTAGAAATGCTGAGGAAAGAGGTGAGCAGAATTTTAAGCAGTCAACTCTAGTTTTGGAATAAAAATCTTTGAAATACTGCCTTAAGTATTTTGATACAGTTTATGTCTACAAAGCAGAAGAGAGATACTGTAAACGTTTCACTCAGTGTTAGCAGTAGAAATGAGAATAGTTTCCTCTGGTTTGTGTTTATGCACTGGAAGGAAGGAAGAGGCTTTCAAAGGTATGTAGCAGTGTGCCTGGCAGCAGGGCCCGCACAGCTGGTGTTCCTGTGCTCCTTACGGGGGGCTGCTCTTGGTCCTCACCTTTTCTCTGCTCGTCTGTCACTGTGCTGAATAAAAATAAATAAAGAGCTGAAGGGTGGCGTGGAGGAGCTCTCGGGCCCATACAGGCTGTCAGGCATGAAGGATGTCATAAGCCCGCAGCCTGCCAGCCTTTTCTTCCTTCATCCTTTCTAAAAGAAAGAAAAATGGCAAGAATCTGAGTAGTACTTAACCACATGCCAACATTGTACTAAAGACCTTTAGAAACACTGTTTTTAAATAACACTACCTTTTTTTTTTCTTTTTCTTTTTTGGTACCGGGGATCGGGGTCCCTGTACTTGCAAGGCAGGCAGCAGAACCACTGAACTAAATCCCTGGCCCAATAACACTACTTTTTAAAACTACCTGCTATCACTTCTCAGCCTTTTAGCTAAGATGAAGCATAAAAGTAAAGTGCTACCTTTTATCCCCAAAACAGTTACAGACTAGTAGCTGAGCCCTGGAGATCCACCTCTCAGGCTCACGACAGCGGCCCCTTGTGTATTACTCTCTTTCCTTGGCTCTCCTCTATTTACCTCTTCCCTTGTTTTTCACAGTGATTTCACTGTATGTAGACTGGATATGGATTAATTTTTTAATAATGCTTTTTAAATTTTAAACATTATCCTTTTAAATTATTCTTTAACTTTTTGGAAGTCTGAGCTGCAATCAAAGCCTTTAGAAAAATAAAATAAGTAATTCCAAGAACCCTAAACGCCAGCTGCAGGATACAGTTAGAAAATCCTTTAGAATGGTAAGGAAATCAGCACCTCAACTGTTTCATGACTTCCTGTACCAGGCAGTCCTTACTACAACCCAGAGAGATTGGAAAAAAACATTGAAGGTGAAGTGGGAAATGTTAGGGGACAATATGGACATTGCCTTTCCTCAGCCAGCTCTTTCTTAATTTAAGTGACTCCTTTCCCTCTGAGGAACACATTCTCCTGAACATTACTGCAGCAGATCCTACATTGCTAACACCCCTAAATCTTAATCTCTTCCAGATACGCGATACGTCAGAAGAGCTCTCTGTGATAACATCAGAAAAAGACAGGTTGTGTTCTGAAGTAACTCAGAAGGAGAGCAGCATTCAAGGTTTACTTGAAGAAATTGGGAAAACTAAAGATGACCTGGCCGCCGCCCAGTTGAATTACAAAAGCACTGAGCGAGCATTTCAAGATTTCAAAATCCTTCCTATGGCACTGGAGCAAAAATATAAAACGCTCCATGAGGAGAATGAGAGAATGAATCAGGAAATGGGAGACCTCTCTAAAGAAGCAGAACACCTTCGGTTGAGCTTGGACTCTGCGAAGACTGAGGTTGGTGCCAAGTGCTCTCTGGGAAGTGCTGCTCTGTCTCTTTGAGTTTGATTTTACTTATCCATAGAATGCTCCGCTTTTACTATGCCCGCCTACTGTCTGTTGTTTTAAAGCTTTCTCACAACACCCAGGAGTTTCAGCAGAAAACAGCCGAGGGCCAAGAAAGGGTGTGTGAGGTGGAACAGCTGAAGGAAGAGCTGGAGAGGAGAGATGCCCAGCTGCGAGCTGCAGAAGAGCAGAAGACGCTGGTGACCGAGAGGCTGCAGCAGAGCCTGGAGGCAGTGAGAAGCCTGGGCCAGGAGAAGGAGGCCCTGAGCCAGCTCCGAGACAGCCTGCAGGCCGAGCGGGACCAGCTCTGCAGCGACATCCAGGACACGGTGAGCATGGTAAGGCGCAGTGCTCACACGCAGGAGCCATCGCTTGGTACTTGTGACCAGGAAGCAGTTATACAATGACTGTGCTTTCCATGCTAATGGAAATCATTTCGTGTTTCCCCACGAAGAACATAGACACGCAGGAACAGCTGCGAAACACCCTGGAGTCCCTGAGGCAGCACCAGGAAATGATTAACACATTGAAAAGGAGACTTTCCGAGGAGACATCCAGGAATTTGCATGCAGAGGAAAACGTCAGAGAAACTGAGCATGAATTTCACCAAGAGGTGAAGGGTGTTGATTTCCAGATTTTCCGTGTATTTATTTCTATATAAACTTTCTCTTTAACCCCAAACACTTAAAATACCATGTAGTCTTGGTTTTGTTAATTCACGGTGGTAACAAGCAGCACTTTTACAAGCTTAATGTCTTTAAAGAAACCTCTAATAAAATTGCTGACAATCAATTTGAAAAGAAAGGGGCAAAAAAGTATTAATTCAGACTTTGAAGACTTAATATTTCCTGAGACTTGATGTATTTTGAGTATCTTTAAAGGCCTTTCTGAATCCTAACAAGAAAGATTGACTACTATTAATTATGGCTAAAACATTAATTTTATGTCAGATTTTCTATATTAAAGTTGCTTAGAGTTCAGTGTTCAGTCCGATATGGGGAAGATTATACAGAGGTTTCATTTACTGTAGCTTTCTCCTTTCCCAGAATACCTTTAAAATATGTATAACAGAATTTTTTAAGTACTATCTTTTATTTTTATTATACCTTATACCATTGAATCCAGAATCTAACTACTATAATTTTAAAATATCCTTTAATAGGAGATGAGTAAAGAAACCTTTCATACATCCAGAGTTTGAAGAGTATACAGTATATATATTTCTTTAGTTTGTGGTAAAATGCTTATAACATAAAATTTACCCCCTTAATAATTTACAAGTCTATAGTTGAATAGTGTTACGTTCTAGTATATTATTTTACCACCAATTTTCAGAACTATTTTCATCTTGCAAAACTGAAACTGTATCCATTAAATAACACCTCTAAGTTCAGATTTGTAGTGTACCTTGGGTATCAGTACAGAAAAGAATTTCAGTCTACTTTGTATTTTTATATAATGTCTTAGGAGTAAAGATGCAAGATTCTGAATTGTAAAATCCGACAGACCAGTCAGCTTGAATTAGTGTATTGTGGAGTTAGCTCTGTGCTCACACATATTCCATTCGGTAAAAGCAGAGTGAAGTACAATCTGGTTTATCTGTGTCCTCCATGGAGAACTAAGCAGCTACTAAAGGTCATGATTTGAAGATTCCTCAGCAGCATGAGGAAACATGGATGATCTAAGTGGAAAAGGCAGGGCCTAGAAACATCATACCTGTGTAAACCAAGTAGAACAGCTCGTGTTTATAAAAACCTTAATGGAAGGAAATATGTTCTAACAGTGACTTTGTGAAGTTGATGACTTTTTTGGATGATTTCTTTCCTTTGTTTTCCTTTTTTCTTTCTAACGTGATTATAGATTATCATAAATACTTTCAAAAACGTGTGCTCAGTATGGGCTGAATGATGTCAATCTTCGTTTTCCTTTGCCAAAAGTCTGTATGTCAGGTTACCTTTGCTTATGGTGCATTGATGGATTAATGAATTATTATGACATGCTTTTCTTAAGTATAGAAAAACTATTAACAAAAGTACATTATACTGTTACAAAATGAGATAGGTCTCTCTCAAAATCCTTTTGTCCTCTTGTAAAACTCCAGCTTCTTACAGGTACAGCCACTCTGAAAGATGAAGCTTTGTTGGAAGAGGGGGTAGGGATGACACTAGGGGGGGACATAAAGTGATAAGAGTCCAGAGTCGTCTGCTCCTTCCTCAGAAGTGAAAGCAAAGCACTGCCAGTATGCATCTCAGGAAATATTTATAGACCATGGGTAGAAAGGAAGGGCATATATCTTTTAGCTGTGTGATTGAAGTAAGTTGGAATCCATAGTCAGGTTAACCAATACATGAAGATAACTATAATATTCACAGCTGCCCAGGTTGTTCTCGTCTGTGAACTGGTCAAGGACACAGGCGGTGGTGCGTGACTTTCGGCGTGCAGCCTCCCCTCCCTGGAGCGACACTGCTCCCCAGGCACATGGGGATGACACTCCCTCATAGGGCTGGGGGGACAGACAAAATGTGCTGAGGTATGAGAATAGTACCTGGCACACAACGATACCTAAGTGTTAGCTGTTTTATCAATACTGTATTAAAGTGGTTGTTGTTAAGTACCTGAGAAATTCTTCTTTAATTTCTATTTTAGATGATTGGCATAGATGAAAAGCAGAATGTGGAAGCCAAAACAACTGGAACACTGATTGCTGGTATGAAGGACAGTGAGGTAGTTGAGCAACAAAAGAAGATATGTTCTTTAATACAAGAGAAAAATGAATTCCAACAAATGCTAGAAAGTATTACAGCAGAAAAAGAACAGTTGAAGACTGATCTAAAGGAAAATATTGAAATGGTAGGATTGGCCACTGTATATCCGTGGCAGTACATTGTCTACTTTGTTGGGGATTTTTAACAACTTTATGAGGTGTAATCGATTAGCAATAAATGGACAGTTTGATGGCTTTCGACAAACATCTCTGCCCGTGGGCTCCCTTAACGGAGTTACGAGGTCACAGGGAGGTGTGCGTTGAACTTGATGAGAGTTTGCGACACTGATTTCCAAGTTGGTTTTACCATTTCACATCCCCATCAGCAAATTAAGAGAATTCTGGGACTTCACACCCTCCCTCACCAACACTTCATCTTTATTGGTACATTTAGTTCCAGCTCTTCTGATGAACATGGACTTTATTGTTTTCGTTCACTTTTCCTTTGTAGTGAAAAACAAAATGTTGACATTTTCATATCCTTATTGGCTATTGTATGACTTCTGTAATTTATTGTCTCAGTAATGTGTTGTAGATTTTCAATGTGCAGGTCTTTTTACACATTTTTGTTACATTTATGCCAAAGTGTTATTTATCCTGTTTTAATTTTTTAATTTTACTTTCAAATGTTGGTTTTGCCAGTATCTTTACATTAGTTTCAATTTGTATCTATTTAAAGGCAATATATTATTACTACAGGTTGAAATTAATAATTTGAGAAGTCCGCCATGGATTACATTGTTTTTCGGTTGTTTTACTGGTGTAAATTTGGTTGTTTTTTGGTTGTCTTTTCCATGTTTCCCTGGAGTAAGTGTGCAAACATGAATTGTTTGGCTCCATTTCTGGCTTATGTTTCTGTGCCCTTGATACTTGAGAACATCACTGTGTGAGCTTTAGTGACAGATTGGTCCGCGTCATGCCAGCAGGGTGACTGCCGCTCTGGACTTACTTGTGATCAGTGCTTAAAACCAAAGCCACCCAGCATGTGGAAAACCCTTAACTTCAGTCTCATCTTCTGTTTTTGGAATCTCAGCAGCTGTCTCTTGGTTTAGCCATCAAAATGAGGTTTAGGCACTTGTGACAGAATGATAAATCCATTTCTAAGTCTCATGATAGTAACTGGGCAATAAAGAAAGATGAAAAGTAGATTCTTGGCATCTGTATGACTAAAGACTTGCTTTCTTTACTTTAGTCCTTTTCTATATAGTCTGCCCTAATTTATTTATTTGCAGGCAGAGTTAAATGCTGACTTTTTAACCTGTTTTCTTAAATATAAAAGCTAATGTTATATATTTTAATCTCAACTTTTTAAAAATTTCCAGACCATTGAAAATCAGGAAGAATTAAGAATTCTTGGAGATGAACTTAAAAGGCAACAAGAAATAGTAGCACAGGAAAAGAACCATGCCATAAAGAAAGATGAAGAGCTTGCCAGGACCTGTGAGAGACTAGCAGAAGTTGAAGAAAAGCTAAAGGAAAAGGTAAATTCTTAAACCTGTCTTCCTGGCCATTTTCCTGACTAAACCTTTTTTCCATTCCCATCATCCTAAATGCAGGGAGAGCATATATCCCTAAAATGAACAGATCTCATTGCTGATATTTGAGACAGCTTCACTTGTACTGAGATCTTAGCTAACGTCCCTTGTGAGGGTTGTATTATTCTAGAGTCCACACGTGAGTCGGGCCCTGTGTCCTCTAAACTAATCAAAAGGTATCAGCACTGATCAGCAGACACTGTCCTGGGCACTTGCGATACACACTGGTCAGCAAAACCTACTAAGATGTGCCGGTGACCCTTTACACTATAAGACTTAACCAGGAGAACCATGTCCTAAATGTCTGCAGCTTCCTGGGCCACTGTTACAACACATGTGTAAGGCCTGAGCTCCTGCAGCAAACTACGGCCTGAGGGATTCTGAAACACACAGAGACCTTTCTGTTTCAGCTAAGCGTAGGGGTCCTAGAAGTGCACAACTGAAGTGAGATCTCTGAAGGCTTAGGGGAGAGCCCTTCCTCGCCACCTCCAGGCTGCTGGTGTCTCCCAGCTACCCTTGGCGTTTCCTGGCACCACTCTGACCTCTGCCTCCATCTCCATGTGACCTTCTTATCTGGGCATCTCTCTGTCCTTTTCTGTTTCCTGTAAATACACTGTCCTCACTTTGAGGGCTTGCCCTAATCAGTTAGTCTCTTTTGATGGTCCTTCCTAATTACATCTGCAACTATCGGAACGTGGGGTAGCACACAATTTAACCAATGATAAACACCATGCCTAAAAGGTTGGTTTACTTTTTTAATGTTTCTTGACTGTCTGTTGGGGCAGGACATGGAGCTGAGTTAATAATTTTACATAAAAATTTGGGAAAATATAGCCAAAATGATAATTGTAAAAATTGTACATCTTAAGAGTGAACAACTCCAAGAAAAACAACAACAGCTTCTTAATACACAAGAGGAGATGAGTGAGATACAGAAAAAGATGAATGAAATGGAGAAGCTAAAGAGTGAGATACAGAACCAAGAATCCAGGTTGGAACACTTGGAAATGGAGAGGCTTGAGCTGATTCAGAAACTACATGAAAACTGTGAGGAAATGAAATCTATAACCAAAGAGAGAAATGATCTGAAGGAATTACGGGAGTCATTTGAAGTAGAAAGAGATCACCTTAAAGAATACATAAGCAAAATTGAAGCTGTAGTAAGTTACACCCTTCTTCGCCTGTTGAATGTTCCTTTAAAATCTGGGCCCGTTGGAAGGGAGAGCAATGTCAGGATAACATTCTCACTCTGTTCTCTAAATCTCACTTGCTGGTGAAGGGCCGACATACAGAAGAGGAGCTCAGCGTTGCCCACCTGCATCTAAAAGAACACCAGAAAACTATCGCTGAGCTCAGAAGCAGCATTGCTGAGAAGGAAGCTCAGATAGGAAATGCTCAGGAGGACTTGGAGAAATCCACTACCGAAGTGGAAGAGCAGGTATGGCTTCTCCTCCTCTTGTCTTTTTCTTCCTGGCTGTTTCCTTGGAAGGAAAGCTGAGCGCTGAGCCGTGACTATGCTCTGGTCCACTCATGGATCAAGTGAGTGTTCACCAACTGCCAGTGGCGAGCACAGCCCTGGTTATCACACAGCAGTGGAACCAGGAGACCACAGTGCCTGGTCCTTCTGTTCCTCATGGAAAGGCGACCAGAGCACTGAGGCAGATAATGATGAGTGCTGTGGAGAAAATGAAATGCAGGGCTAGCTGGGCCTACTCTGTGCCAAGCGTCAAGACTGTGGGCACCAGTGAGACGCTGTTCTGTTTTCCCAGTGTAGGCTCTGTTTTTTTAATCTTGTAAGTGAGCCCTGGGTTCAATCCCTGGGACTGCCAAAAAGAGGAAGTTACAGCAGAATGTAAGTAACAGAAAAGTCCTTAACAGCCTCAGTAGGAATCAAAGGAAGTTGAGTGGGAGTGTGATCCCCAGTAGGACCTGAGGGTTCAGGGTCACTTAGGTTGCTGGGGGAAGTGTCCTGATCTTTTCCTCTTAAGAACTTCCAATCGTGCCTTCCAGGCAGTAACTTGGTACTTTATGAATTTCACAAGGTCCCAGTACCTCATGAGGAGCAGAAGCCATTTCCTACCATGAAAGCAGGAGGTGAGATTCAGGACGCAGTGAGGGGGCTGGAGCCGCTGGGGGAACAGTCCACAGCCGAGGGTCTGACAGAGGCGGAAAGGCTCAGGCTGATGGAAGAACTTCAGGAAAGCCAGGAAGAGATAAAATGTCTCACTCAGGAAAGGGATGACCTTAAAATAGTCAAAGAAGCTCTTGAAGTTGAACGAGACCATCTGAAAGAATACATCAGAGAAACTTCAGTTAAAGTAAGTTTCATCTTTTCCTCCCACTTAATTAGTATTTTATCAGAATCAAGTCTTTAGAAAAGGGGTGTTGGTGTTGAGTTAAAATGTGGCTGTCAGTTTTAGCTATCTTAATCATGAGGTGACTGGAAACAATAAAATGCTCATGAAGGACCGAGGACATGGCCCAGTATTAGAGCATTTGCCTGGAATGTGTGGCGCCCTGGCTTCCGTCCCTAGTGCAGTAAAACAAAACAAAAAATGCTGTGAATACTAGAAAACTATTTAAGCTAAGAGAAAATGTTTCAGAGAAGACAGCTGTCTTAGTTAACTATTTTTGTTACTGAGACAAAATACCCAACATCCAAGTTAAAGGAGGAAAGGTTTATTTTTTCTCACAGTTTCTAGAGGTTTCAGTCCATAATCAGCTGGCCCCAAGGCATGGTGGCATGGCAGA
Organism: Heterocephalus glaber; assembly: GCF_053883595.1. Classification (NCBI taxonomy): domain Eukaryota; kingdom Metazoa; phylum Chordata; class Mammalia; order Rodentia; family Bathyergidae; genus Heterocephalus; species Heterocephalus glaber. Next base: position 7,548,736 of record NW_028258413.1, read on the forward strand.
GGAGAAACAGTTCATGGTGGGCAGAAGGCAGCAAGCATCATAGTAGCAAAGCAGCAAGCAACACCTATCCAGGCTACACGCCCTTAGGGCAGTTAGCACGCACACCCATGGTGGGCCTTCTCGTTATCCACACTCAGAACTATGCCAAACCAATCAGTGGACTAATAAAGTAGTCACACACCCTTGATCCATCATCACACACTCTAGATCCAGCCACCTGTGCTTGCTTCGGCAGCACATATACTAGATCCAGCCACCTCTGAAAAGCCCCAGTGACTCCATGAGGCTTTGGAGGGACATCTAGACACAAGCCTTAACAAGAACTGTTTTCTTAAATATTCCAAAATGATTTAGAAGAAGCTAAACAGAATTATAAGAAAGAGGAGTGCCAAAAATGAATAATTTCTTCCCTTTAAACCTTTTCCTCCAACATTGCACACAACACTTTGTCCCCGCAAGTGTTGTCCCAGCTGGTGCAACCATCCCCATTGCCACTCTGACTTCCACTCACCAAACCTTGATTCTAGTATGTGCATGTGTGCAAGTCCTGCTGCCTTTCTCTCTCCACAGCCTCCACAGTCCACAGTCGCCATGACTTCCTTCTGCCTCCCACCATGGCCTCCTGGTTGTCTCTCCACACTCATTCTCTCATCCATTCCCACTTGGGGTCCAGCTGACTTCATGACTCCTTAAATATCCTACTGTTTCTCTCAGAATCAGTTCTGGCGTCCCCACCTGCCCATAGGGGCTGCCGTCCCTGTCCACTGCTGCTCACTGTGCTCTGGCCCACTCTGCCCTGCCACAGGGTTGCTGGGGCTCTGGTCTCGTGCCCTGCTGTCTGCCCACACATACCCTCTGTGACCCACATGCCCCTCTGCAGACCTCACTGCACCTCTGTCCCCTCAGAAGCCCTCCGTGCTCGTTCACAACGGGTACATGAGACACCGGAGCCCCAGTGAGCCCTCTGCTTGGTGGGAGTTGGGATAAAGTCTTTTCCCCTAAGGTGTAATCTCAAAAAGGCAGAAGTCAGGTAAGTCTCTCTGTTTTATCTCCAGCTTCTGATAAGGCGTTGACCACGCAGTGAGCGTTCACAGAAACTTGTGGGATGCTGGCGAGTGGAGGAATGGCCCTGAGAGAGTTCTTGGGAAGGGGCTGCCCACCCACCGTGGCTGTTGCAGAAAGAACCCATTTCTGCCCCCTAAAGTGCGGTATCTCTGGCCACCAACTGTGTGTTTTATGATTCCCTTAAGATCCAGGAGGCTCAAGACAAACAAGAGCAGCCCTTCCATGTGGGAGAAAAAGACAAGAGCACTGGAGTGGGTGAGGTGGAGCAACTGCAGGAGCAGCCCGAAGCCAAAGACGCCATGCTACTAAGAGCAGAAATGGAAAAGCGCCAGTTGTCCCAGAGACTTGAGGAAAGTCGAGGCCAAGTGTCATCCTTGGCTAAGGAGAGAGACGACCTGCAGAGGCGGCAGGAAGCGCTCCAGGCAGAGCGTGACCAACTCACAGCGCGCGTCAGAGAAGTCAGCGAGAAAGTAGGTTCTGTTTTCTCCATTTTTAGAAATACTTGGTGTACAAAAGCTCATGCTATTAAACATTTGCAAAAAGCAGTTAGTTATACTGTAATGATTATAATGCTTCTGTAAATTTCTTGGGATTTCTCTAATAACAAAGCACCAGGAAACGGAAGCAGAACTTAGAGTTGCTCATTGCTGCCTAAAAGAACGAGAAGAAACCATTGATGAGCTGAGGGTGAATCTCTTGGAGAAGGAAACTGAAATAGCAGGTGTTCAGAAGGAATTAGAAGCAGCCAGCGAGGCATTGCAGACAAAGGTAAACTGAGGATGGGGAACAGTGGAAGCAGACTTGGAGGACAATAATGAAAGACTTGTTTCTATACAAAATTACTTTCAAAAACTTTTTTATTTTTCCTTAAACTATATGTGTATGTATATTTTTAACTAATAACTTCTTTTATTGTTATTTTTAAGATCCAAGAGCTTTATGAGAAAAAGGAACAGCTTATTAGAGTAAAGGAAATTAGTGAGATGCACGAAAAAATTCATGAACTGGAAAAATTCAAGGAGCTTCTCAGAGCCAAAGATTCCACCCTGCAGGGTATAGAGAGAGACCGGCTCGAGTTAAGTAAGAGACTGGAAGAAAGTCAAGAAGAAATAAAAATTATCATTAGGGAAAGAGATGAACTGCAAAAGCTGCAGGAGGCCCTTCAGACAGAGAGAGATCAACTGAAAGAAAACCTTAACGAAACGGCAGCTAAAGTAAGGCTCCCTCTTCTGCATTTTCTGGAAATAGCGTTAAATGGAAAGAATATAGTGTTAAATGTGATCGTGATGACCACAGTGAAGTTTTATTAATTTTCCTCTAATCAAAAAGGAAATAGATTCTGAAAACTGCTGACATTCACCGTACTGAGCACTGAGAAACTCAGTGCCAGGAGTGTTTGGGAGGAGATGGGGCGAGCAGCAGGTGTTCAGAGCTGTCAAGCAGATTGAGTGCTGAGTTCAGCACAGGGTGGGCCTTGCTTGTTAAGTTGAGAACGGCATCTGGCGGTGGTATTCCTCATGTCCCTGATGAAAGAGCAGTACATGCCTTAGACTAGCACGTAACCCCATTTTCCTTCAGTTTAGGAGTCTTCTTTTCCTAAAAACCTGCTGTGTCCTCACTTGCTTTCAGCTCCGAGAACTTGGGGAGGAACAGCAGTGTCTCAGGGTGAAAGCCACCAGCGAGACCCTGGAGGCTGGGCGTGAGTTGGAGCGCTTGAGGGAGCAGCTGGAGGCCCAGAGGTCAACTTTGGAAAACACAGAAATGGAGAAAAGGAAGTTGGCTCAGAGGCTCCATGAAAACCTTGAGGAAATGAGAGCAGTCACACAAGAAAGAGACAACCTGAGGAGTGTGCAGGAGACGCTCACAGTGGATAGTGAGCGGCTCGCGGGAAACCTGGAGGAAGCTCTAGCAAGAGTGCGTTGCCTCTCACCCCGTCCAGTAATGCGGCGTCTCGTCCTGAAAGACCAGTGGTGGAAGGGCTGTGGGGAAGGTAGCATTGGCCCGGAAAGTCCTGCTATAGCTCTGTATTCTAACCTGTTTGCAGGATGGTGCAAAGATAGCTGTAGGATAGTCAGTGGAGCAAGTCGCAGTCGTAAAGTAAAGCAAACAAGTAGGGAAAATCAGAAGTGCCCATTAGTAGGGGACTGGGTCCTGGGAGAGCACATTCAGGTCATGGGCTACCGCACTGCGGGTCAGGAGTGAGGCGCTACTGCAGAGCCGTGGTGGGTGTCCTGCGTGGGAAGGCTCAGCTGCAGCGCAGGAAGTAACGTCAAAGTCCACATCCAGCAGGAGCTTGGCAAGGCAGGACCGGGAGTTCTCAGATGGGGGACTTGGGGCTTTCGCTCTGAACCTCTCTGTACTGTTTGAATTGTGTCACTCTCAATGTAGAATTATTTTTCTTTCTCTAATAAAGGACCTGGAAACACAGGAGAAGGTCAGAATTGCTCACCTGTGTCTGAAAGAGCAGCAAGAAACTATTGATGAACTCAGAGGGGTTGTTTCTGAGAAGACAGATGAGGTGTCAAATATGCGAGCGGACTTACAAAGCACAGACACAGCCTTAAAAGCACAGGTATCTTTTGAAGTTGTCATCTGAGGAACTGGGGATTTGGATCGGGCGTTTTGTGTAATGAAACCGGGTGGTAATTAGCCTAAAACCAAAGACAAGTGAAGATTTGCCTATTCAATTTTGGAACTATTCTTTGTCGTATCCCAAGGCCCAAGAACATGAGAAGAAACAACATCAGCTTCTTCAGGTAGAAAATAATCTCAAGGAAACTGTGTTTCAAATGGAGCAATTGAAGAAGCAATTCGAAGCTCAGAATGCAACTCTGGAGAGCATAGAGGGGGAGAGATTAAGACTGACGCAGAAGCTTGAAGAAAACCTTGAGGAGGTGCAGTTTCTCACTGAGGAAAACGAGAGCCTGAGAGGTGTGGAGGAAACCCTGAGAGAGGAAGGGGAGCAGCTGCGGGAGAGGCTGCGGAGGACAGAAGCCGAGGTGAGCTGTTCTCTCCCCCCCTGCAGGCCAGTGACGAGCCCTTCTGCGAGGAGAGGTGACGCAGCGTTAGGCCCTGAGACCCGGAGTGGGTGTTGGAGTTTCAGTTCTGTAGCCAGCATTTTCTTTATGGCTATTACGCCTCAGTGGTTAGAATAAAGAATGTATGCAGGCGTTCACACACACATCCGCCCCAGGGCTCTGTGTTGTAATAGTTTGTGATAAAAGGGAGCTGTCTGAATGCTCCTCAGAAGGAAACCGGGTAAAAAGGAGGCCGGTGTCAAAATCCCATGTGACCCTGAAAGAAAAGACGCAGGTTTGGGTGTACCCTCGGAAAGCCAGGGCAACCCTGAGGTCCACAGGCTGGCCAGCGTGTGTGCAGCGCATTCGCTCCCCAGCAGGAGAAGAGAGTGGGTGAGGGTGAGGGCGAGGGGCCACTCTCACTGGTGGCCGCAGCCTGCAGGGCAGAAGCACAGGCAGGCGGCAGTGTCTCGCACAGCCCAGGGCCCTCCCTCCAGAGCTGAGCTGCAACTGTCCTTCAAGGCGCTGCAGAGGCAGGAGGAGCTCAGAGTCGCTCACGTGAGCCTGAAGGAGCAGCGGGAAACCACAGATGAGCTCCGACGGCTTGTTTCGGAGAAGACGGAGGAAATGTCGAATATGAAAATGGATTTAGAAACTTCCAGTGTTAAATTACAAGAAAAGGTACGGGAGGGGAGCTTTTGGACTGGATGTCTGGCTTGGGATCTAAAGTTGCCAGCACATTGGTCAGCCGCAGGGTGGCACCACCCATGCCAACAGTGTCCCTGTGAGGCCCCGAGGCCCAGGAGTGCCCGTGACAGCCTTAGCAAAATAGTGCAGAACAAAGACAGCTCACATCTGCCACAAGGGCACGGTCGTGTTACAGTCTGGAGGGACATTGAGGTCACCATGGGGGTCACTCCGGGAGGGGCCATGCAGGAGCATTATGGGGTGCCTCGGATGTCCTGCTCTGACCTGGGAGATAGTTTTACAGCTCTACACATCTCAGAAATAATTGAACTGCACACCTAAGATCAGTGTTCTCTACATTTTACTTCAAAAGAAAGTTGTGTGAATCAGTGAGAATAACATGAGAGGAATACTCTTGGTGGCACTGGGGATTGAACCCAGAACCTTTGCACTGAGGTGCGTCTGCAACCCTTATTTTTTGAGACAGGGCTTGAAATTCCCACCCTCCTGCTTCAGCTTCCCAGAGTGCACCATCAGGCCCTGCCAGGGAAGACTACAGTCTTAGTTTAGAAACTGTTCTTTAACTTTCTCTTTAAAAAAGGTTGTATCCTAACATGCTATTTTATCATTATCTTAAGATTGGAGAACTGAAGGCGAATGAACATCTCCTTGTTAAATTAAAAGAAGACGTCGGTGAGACACAGAAACAGCTCAAGGACCAGAGCTTAATGCTAAGTAAAATGGAAATGGAGAATTTAAATTTGGCTCAGAAACTTCATGAAAACCTGGAAAAAATGAAATCTGTGGCAAAAGAAAGAGATGGTCTGAGGAGCATGGAGGAGGCACTCATGCTGGAGCGAGACCGGCTCAGGGAGGAGCTGCGGGAGGCCGCGGCCAGAGTGAGTTGTGCACCGCCTCAATGCCCAGCCAGTGTCCTCCGACCAGCAAGCAGGGGCCCCTGAGGGCGGGAAGCCCGGGTTACCACAGCACCTTTGGGGCACCAGCCCCTCTTCCAGGGGTGCGTCCTTCTGACAGCAGTGCCCCTGTGGGTGGTTGAGGTGACCCAAGTCTAGAAACCACCCACGTGTCCGGCAAGAGGGCCCAGGCTACCTGGCGTTCCCTGCGGGGTGGAACCGGAAGCCAGAGTCTGGGCCAGTTTCCGGGAAGGGGCAGGTGCCAGGAAAGGAAGCTGCAGGGCCAGGGAGGGCCAGGACAGGCTGGGGCTGCTCAGGCTGCTGCCGTCAGGCCATGGTGCTTTCTAACTGACCATGCAGTTTTCAGGTGTTTGAAACCAGTCTTCAGAACAGCCAGGGTTGCTTTCTATCCCGCACTTCTCTATTTCTTCTAATAAAGGGTCTGGAAACACAACAGGAACTAAAAACTGCTCATCAGCATTTGAAAGAACAACAAGAAACTATTGAGAAATTCAGAGAGAGGGTCTCAGAAAAGACAGCGCAGATTTCAAATATTCAGAAGGCTTTAGATCAATCAAAAGATGAATTACAGGAGAAGGTATGTGTGGTTTTCTTCTTATTTGGGGGTTAACTATACTCAGAATTATTGGTGGAATGGGAAAGGAGATAGCTATGTAGCTGTGAATACAGATTGAGTGTCCCTAATCCAAAAATACAAAAGATAAAATGTTCTGAAATCCATAACTTTTTGAGCACCAACTTAAGGTTCAGAAACTTTGAGATTTCAGAGTATTTTAGATTTCAGATTTTTGGATTAGGGGCTCTCAACCAGTAAAATCTGCAGATATTCCCAAATCAAATACCTCCAAAACAAAACACTCATTTCAAATGAGGGACACTCAGCCTGTGCATGTGTACATATGTAACACACACTGCTTTCCTTCATGTGCATTCTAACTTGTTTTGTAATTATCTCAAGATCCAAGAACTTCAGCAAAAAGAGCATCAGCTTCTTAAAGTAAAAGAAGATGTTGATAAGAGTCAAAAAATTGAATGAAATGGAACAGTTGAGGCAGCTGTTTGAGGCCCAAAGTGTACCTATGCCACATATGGATGTGGATAACTTCCACTTGACTAAGAAACTTCAGGAAAACCTAGAAGAAATCAGGATGGTAGCTAAGGAGAGCCGAGAGCTCAGGAGGATGAAGGAGGCTCTCGAAAGGGATGGAGGTCAGTTCAGAGAAGCCGTGGGGAAAGTGGTAGCTTGAGCGGGATCAGAGCCTCCCCTCACTGTGAACTGTCTGTAAGAATTTTGAAAAAAGAACCAATATAGGGTGTTTTGTTGTTGTTTTCTGAAAATTTCTATGAGCAGTAAGGGTTAATGGGAAAATTTACTATAATTTTTACATAAATAGCAAATGCATTTTTTTAAAGAAGCCAAAAAAATTTCCAGAAAATGCCACTTAATTTTTCATTTTTAAGAAAGACATGTTGCCGGGGATTTAGCTCAGTGGTTCTGTCACCTGCCACGCAAATGCAAGGACCTGAGTTCAATCCCTGGTACCAAAAAAAAAAAAAAAAAAGAAAGAAAGACATGTAATAAATAAAGCAGACATTTTCCTTGATATCATTTCTTAATATAATTTCTAAAATTTTTTAAAACAAGAAATAGCATTACTATACATGAGATATTAAAAGATTAGATTTGTCGTCAAGGATTAAAGCCCTCATTTGTATACCTCTCTTGATAGAGTTCTAGAAATGGCTCTTACTGCTAGAGCAGTTGGAATCGAAAAGGCAAGAGGAATATAGAAGTTTTTCTAGCGTGACTTTATGGGGAATCAGAATGATGTAGCTTAGAAAACCTAATCGAATCCTCTTAAGAAGAAGCAATTGAAACAAAGCAATTAAAAAACATTTTCATTTCCATAATTTAATAATGTAGGAAACAGTATTATTTACAGTTTCAACAAAACATGGAATATTTGACAATCATCCTTATGTGGACCCTAACTAAATTGATAAAGGAATTTAATTTCACAACTGTTTATTAAGGGTTGGTCATTCTTCCAGGTACCAGAGTGGATACGTTCACCAAGGGGGAGAAAGTGGGCTTTCTGTCTGTTTTCTACTTGTTAATCAGAAATGCAGGATGTGGGCCAGGGATTTAGCTCAGTGGTTCCACTGCCTGCCTGGCAAGCACAAGGTCCCAAGTTCAATCCCTGGTACAAAAAAAGAATAAATTTTTCCTACTTTAAAAAAGAAGGTCTATAGAGAAATGGAGGATGTGAAGAAGACATTTTCTGTTGCAAGGTGCCAGGAAGAATGCATCACCAGGTCTTGGGACACCGGCCAGAGCAGGAGATTTTGCTAGGTATCACCTGGCAGGAATAATTGTACCGCAGAGGTCTGGGAGAGCAGGAGACAAATAAATCAAAACTTAATTTGCAACCGTGGAGACTAAGTTCTGACCCCGAAAGCTGGGGACTTCTGTCCCCAAAAATAATGTGGTTTCCACTTCCTCAGTGAGTAGTGGGCACTCCCTGAGACATGGACACACTGTCACTCATCTAAAGTGTAACACTTCTGCTACTGCGTCTGACATGAGTGTGTGAGCATGGCTGAGCGTGTTCCTTCCTCTGCCCAGGACCATCAGCCCCACAGGGAGGCCAGGAACTCTGGAAGGAGGTCGCCATGTGGTGGCGAGCAGCCTCTCGCCAGAAGCCTGAAGGAGAAGGGCCTCCGGATAGGAGTAAGTGTTCCTGTCACCCCGCAGGCCCCACGGGGACCTCTGTGGGGCAGAGTGCAGTGTGTCCCAAGTGTTGCCATGTATGAGGGGTGTGCACACGCGTACACAGCAGGGGAGCACACAGCTGTGAAGGCCTCCTGCACGGGGGACAGCAGAGCACACGTGCGAAAGGCCAGAGGGTCGCGCCACACAGCTGTCCTGTCTGGGGGAAGAGCCGTGTGGAGTGGGGACCAGCGGGCGGCACAGCTGGCTCTGGGCAGCCCCTGTGGCTCGAGGAGCACAAGGAGGGGAGGCGGTCAGAGCCTGACAGGACTCGGGGTTTCCTCTGGGTGAGAGCGTTGACCCCAGGAGGCCGTGAGCTGACTTGGGGCCAGGGGACATGCGCTGCTGTGATGGAATAGCCCGGAAGCAGGAAGACCATCTGAAGGACCGAGTGCAGTGGTCCGGGCAGAGGTGCTGGAGCTGGGTCCACAAGGGGAGTGGTGGAAGTAGTAGGTAGGGTTTGGATTCTGCATATGCATGGACGGAAGGCCAGTGAAACACGGGCTCTCCGAGGACACATTTTATATCATTTGTCACGTTCTTGACAGCAATCACTGCTCAGTGTCGTAATGTGATTCACACTCCAACCCCTGTGATAGTAGGGGTCTCCTCCCCAGCAACCAGACCAACGCACAGCGGCTTTTCTTTCGTGGGGCTCATTACTGTGAGCTTCCTCCCCGGAGTTAAGTGTGGCACTGCGAGGTGACTGCAGTGCTTGGCCTGGACGCGTCCCCACTGCCTGGGAGCTGCTGCCTGCCTGGCCTCCGCCATTGAGTGCCCCGAGTGCTGCCCTGGCTCTCAGGACCATCCCTCCGGAGAGAGGCTGTGTTGCTGCCCTTGGGAAGGAAACCAAGGCAAGAGAGGAAGCTTAGCATTGCCCACAGTGGCACAGCTGGCAAAGTGACAACCAGAATTCTGTTTAAAAGTTGTATATATAAACATTTGTACAAATACAATTTCATTTCCTTCAGGTTATAACATCTGCATCTATTTTGTCGGTTACACATGCAGACACATGTAGTCTGTATATTTCATCTGATCCCCTAGAAAACCGTGACAGTTACCGAGCGGTCATGTCATTGAGCAAAAGGCCCAGTGACTTCCCATGTCCGAAGGGACCAGGCTGGAACTGAGCCCCCACTCCAGTGAAGGTTAGCAAACAGTCAGGCAGATGGCAAAAATGTCCAGGTGGCTTTCCCAAGGCAGCGGGGTGGGCAGGTGGCCTCTGCTAACTCACGCTGCTGTCGGAACCCTTAGCCCACACTCAGCCTTGAGCTACAGCAGACGCAGCTCACGTTCACTCGGGTTTCTCTTCAACTTGGCTGACTCGCATTCAGATCAGGAAGGTGCAAATGACGAGAAAAAAATACATCAGAATACTGTGGGGCTGCAGGTGTGGCTCAGTGGTGAGAACATCTCCGAGCATGCCTGAGGTCCTAGGTTTAATCCACAGTACCCTTTAAAAAATGATGACAATACTGTGTCTAGCATATTGTTTTAGTTCCCACAATAATGTTATATTATCTATAATCCTAAACCAATAGGTTTCTTTTTTTTAGCATAAAGGTCTTTATGTCTTTGCTACAAAAAGTGTTAAAATATAAGTTATGTCACAGTGTTAGCAGTAGAGCTACTTATGTTGAATTGAGTGAAGTTTAATTTTCCTTCAGGAGCTTCTGAAGAGCTACTCGGAGCTGGATAATCACTATGAAAGCTTGAATAGATTGTCTCTTGACTTGGAGAAGGAAATTGAAACCCAGAAAGAGCTTTCAACAAGAGTAAAAGCGAACCTCTCTCCCCAACACCCACAGAGCAAACAGGTTCAGAGACTTCTCACTGCCAGCCAGAGGTGCTCCATGGAATTCCACAGAGTCATGAGGAAACTTAAGGTACCACCATTTTTTAGGGCTATCCACATAAATGTGACCATAGACTGCAGGCACAACTCTCAGTGCGTTGAGGTACTCTCAGGAATTTGTGATTTGCTGTTTAGAATCCTTACCACAAACAGAAAGCATGTGTGGGTCCCAGAACACTATGTGCATGCAGGATTCTCACCCAGTACCCATTCACTCAGCAAACCCAGGCTCTGCCCAGAGGCCTAGACCCCAGGTCAAGGTGCTCCAGAGACGGATCTGGGTCACGTCCCAGACATGTCACACTGTGGGGGGGGGGGGGGTAACCAGGGAACACATGCAAGGACACCAGTGTGTGCAGTGGTGTGGCAGGCCACGTGTCGAGTGGAGGCGGGGCTCAGGCGGCACAGGTGGGGTTGAGTCTGCGGATGACGGAGAGCCCAGGGCAGGCGTCTTAAGTGGCAGTAGCAGAAAGCGGTTACCGCGGGGTACTTCACTGCAGAATGAGACAGGCAGGTGCAGTACGAAACCAGCTGTGCTACAGGGCAGGTTTCCCAGGGACCGAGAGGAGAAGATGGTGAAGAAACAGCAGCTTCGAGTGCTAGGTTCATGTGGGTGATCGTGGAGGTAAGGCAGGCAAGTTTGAGTTGAGTGCCAGGATCTGTCACTAGCCAGGTTTGGGGATGGTGGGTACCGTTAACCAGCAGCAGGGTGAGGCAGGGGTCCAGGTGGCAGCGTGAGGTGTCCGAGGCTGAAATACCCATGATGAGATGTTGAATACGAGCGGCCAACTGGGCATTCGGCTTGAGTCAGGTTTGGCGGGAGAAAGGTCAGGACTGAGATTTGGGGCTCAGCGACAGTGATGGTGACAGATAACGCAGCGTGTGCGAGGAAGGGCAGTCATGTGGAAGGTGGCAGAGGGCCGGGGGGCGGGGGGGATGGAACTCAGAAGAGCCCAGAGGGCGAGCTCGGGGAGTCAGGCAGGAGAGAAGCAGGCAGAGCTTTCCCTACAGTCCGGGCGGGACAGAGCACATCCTGGGGGAGGAAGATGTCCCCGAAGGGTGCAGGTGTGACTTGGGTGGCTGCCAGGTTCCCACCCTCCCTGCTTGCCTCTTGGATTCCGATAACCCTCCCACAGATGCTCACTCGTGGGCAGGAGAGGCTGTTGGACTCGCGTCTCCAGTGTCTGCCTGGGAACTGAGTGATCTGCAGCTTGAAGGCAGCAGGACGAGGCTGTTTAGCCACAAAGCAACCACAGATGAAAGTTCATTTTCCAATGTTTCATTTTTCTGCAAGTATGTGTTAAGCCATGTGACAAAGATAAAGGAAGAGCAGCACGAATCCATCAACAAGCTGGAAATGGCTCTCGTGGGCGAAGTGGAAAAGCAGGGTGAGCTGCGTGACAGGCTCCAGCGGGCATTCGACGGGCCGCGCACAGAGTCCAGGCTCCACAGGCTGCACCGGCTTATGGATCTACATACTGAGGTACGATTTATTTCAAATGGACTCAATTGCATTTTAATCCTTTCCATCACATAGGAAGCCTCCTTTCCATGCGTGTGAAGCCATGGAAATGAAAATGGGCTGCAGGCTGACAGCTGGTCAGACAGAGATGGCCCGTGATGGGCCAGCTTCCTTTCTGGCTGCTGTAGACACAGAAGAGCGGGCGGAACATTAGCAAGTAGGGGTTTGTGGAATCCCAAAATAAGTTTCCGAAATTTTTGCCACTCATTCTTCTGACAGAAGACTACTGTGTAGACTACATAAAGCACTCAAAAACATTAGATGCCTTCTAAAACCAAATCCCACATGGCCGGGGATTTGGCTCAGTGGTTCTGCCACCTGCCCTGCAAGTGCAAGGACCTGAGTTCAACCCCTGATACCAAAAAAGAAAAACCTGTTCCACGTGTCGTGGGAGTCAGAAACCCTTTTATTGCAGCAGCTCCGGGATTCGCAGCTCCATGCACGGCTATGTGCACAGAAAAGTGGCATTGTGGACCCTTGATGCATGGGGACAGTCGGTCACAGCGTGTCACTGATGGGCATGTCACTGAGATTCCAGTTCTAACAGGGAGAATTGAGATGTGCCTCTGTCACATAGCAGAGTGCCAAAATGTTGTTATGCAGATGACAGAAGTTTTAAACTGGGATTATGTTTCCTAGTTTGCTTTAAATTATTAAGAATGAGAGTCCGATGGGTATTTCCCTTTTTATATTTATGATGCTTTATATTTCATCTGATATTTGGATTCAAACTTTCCTGGTGGTGAGGCAGTTCAATGCCTATTTTTCTCACAGGAAATTCTCAAAGACCTGTCAGAAAATGAGTTCTCCAGCATAAAGATTGAATTTCAACAAATACTGAGAAATCGGAAAGAAATGACTCGGTTTTTGGAAGAGTGGCTGAGTACTCATTTTGACATAGAAAAGCTTAAAAATGGCATCCAGAAAGAAAACGAAAGCATTGGTCAAGTGAATAACTTCTATAATAACAAAATAACTGTGAGTATGAATGTTTTATGCTATCTCACCCTCACTGTCCTTTGCTTTGATTTTTCTGTCTTGTTTCTAGAATGGCTAGATTTTACATATCCTTAATTTATTTATATATGCTTTATGAGAAACACTGAGTTTGTAAAACACTCTTCCTGAGGCATATCATGCTTCCGTAAGGTAATTAGGTAGTGTATATAAATCTGAGCTGTAAGGGTGACACCCTTGGTGGGTGTTTTTGGATAGCAGCCCTTTATAAGACCCATCTTCTGCGAATACACACACTCTCAGTCTGTGGCTTGTCCTCCCAATCTCACTGCAGTCTTTCACTGCAGACTTTTGGGTGAAGAAAGGCCCTTGGCGATACGTCTTTCCTAGTTCCTGCCTTGTTGTGTCTGAAAATCAGTCAGCCAAGGTCACCTGGGCTCCTGCTCTGTCACCTGCCCAGGGGTGTTACTGGTTTTCACCTTGAAGTGAACCCTGGGGTCCGTTTTAAGCTGCATGTCACTGTGCTGCTCTGCTCTGTTTGTGGAGGCCATGCAGTCTGTGTCTGCTGTTGCCCCTTTGCTTGCGGGTGTGCAGCTTGGTAGGGATGTTGCTGAAACACTTCCTCTTCCACAGTGTGTCAGAGATGAGCCAGTGAGGGGATCTGTCTGTGCTCTGACCGCTCCCATGGACCTACACAGAGCTGTTCTGCAGCTCCTGATGTCAGGCTGCAAAGTTGAAATTTTTATTACTCTTCCCAAGGTGATTGGCCCAAATGACTTGATTCCTGAAAAGCAGCATTGCTCAAGATGAGTTTGTAACTTGCTTTGCTTTTCGTGAATCAGTGTGTTTATTCTCCTTCTAACACAATACCTCCCACATGTGCCCGCTAAGATACAGTGTCACAGCTGCTTCCGAGAGTCACAGAGCAGAGGGGGCTGGGCCAACCCATAGCCTCCAGATGGGCTTCATTCCATGTGTTTGAGGATCTCTCTTCTGACACTTGAATTTCATCTGTGAACAAATCATACTGAAATAAGGACTAATGCTTTTTAGATTTAAAAAAAAAAAAGCATTTTCCAGGGAGTAGCTCATCCCATCTGTAGAATAGTCAGCTTAGGAAACGATAATTGGCTCTTTCAGAAAACAGTCCACAGGCAACAGAGAAAGGCACAAACCAGCATTTGAATAAGGTAACCTGTGTACTGTTGTGTGCTGTTCTTGTAATATTGAGGTGCAGCTGTGGTTAGGTTAGAAAGTAGGGATCTCTCCACGTGGCTCAGCCTGGATATGTGGCCTCTTCAGCACCCTGCAAATAGGAATTGATAACTTTGCAGTGTAAGGTCAGAAGACCAGAGCAAGGAGAGTCCAGGATGCCAGAAGGAACAAATTAACTGAAAATCCACTGAGCCAGATGGAGTCGCACACACCTGTAGTCCTAGTACTGGGGGGGAGGCAGGAGAATTACAAGTTCAAGGCCAGCCTGTGCAGCCACTCTTCAAGTGGCAGTGCCATCCTGTCACTGTCTGCAGATGAGCGAGCCCTGCCCAGCCTTGCTCTGCTCTTTCCCGTGGTCAGTAGAGAAGGCCTGGAAGTGCGGGGGGCAGGCAAACCCCCAGGAGCACTGTTCCAGGGTGTGCTAAATAGCGAACCTCAGCGTCTCCGGTGTCCTAGAATCCTGGTGTCTTCTCATGCCACAGTGGTGCTTGCCGTTCTCTAGGCCATAATAAATGAGTCCACGGAGTTTGAGGAGAGAAGCGCTGCCAGGTGCAGAGAGTGGGAGCAGGACCTGGAGTCGGCGCGGGAGGAGAGCAGAGCGCTGCTCAGAGACTGCCAGGTGCTGGCCGCCTCCCTGTTGTCGGCCCACGGTGACCCTGCCTCGGTGACCCTCCTGGCCAGCGAGAGTCCTCAGGTGCCCCCAGGAGCTGCACAGCTGGCTACACAGGTGCGGCTCTTCGGGGCACAGCCCAGAGCAAAAGTGTGTACTGAGCGGTGTGTGAGCACGCGTGTGTGTATGTGTGTGTAAGATTCGCTGGGTTTTTACATATAATTCACCAAAACTAATTATAAAGATAGCCTGTATCCAAGATCTTTTGGGTTATAAAACAAGTAAATTATACCTTAATTTGAATACCAGATTCATCCAATGCAGGTTTTTACTCCGTAGGTATTACCGACTTTCATTATAAATTTCCTAAGTCATGTGGCTTTCTATTAAAATGTAATCTCTATGCAAAACAAACATTAACTGGAAGAAAAATAGCGATTTAGCTTATCTGACTTTCCTCAGTGCCTTTAATATTGGTTATATTACAGTCACAATAAAAATGTAGGAGGCTGAACCTATAGCAAGACTGTTTCACGGTTTGACTTGTAAGAATCCATGTACTGTGTAAATAATCCGATCACATCATTGGCTTCCCTCTCGTGGAAGCTGGCAGACATAACCCAGCGTGCTGCCCTGTTGTTAGCACCCAAAACGGCTGCGTAGGGACCCAAGAGTAAGGTAAAGTTCAGGGATGGTGAGCCTTTTAGACCTTTCAGAGATAACAAACAGCCCGCTCTGACGCGTGCCACAGGTTCGCTGCCACTGATATCGTGCATTTTTACCAAAACAAATAACTGGTAGTAAAACCAACCACAAGTTTAGTCATTAGCTACCAGCAAAGACTGGGATATCCCGAGTCCTGTGTTTTGATGTGCAGGTCGGTGTATAATCCCGTCAGCTGATAGGGTGACACAGGGCAAAGATGAAGTTGGTCTTCCAGAGCAGTAATACACGGAAGCAGGGGAAATTCCAGCCTCACTGCCCCCAAGAAACACCCAGCAGGCCACAGCGCACGATGCCGTGACTGCCCAGTGCTCCAAGCCTGCGGGAGCCCACAGGGAGAGTGAGCAGTGGGCAGAGTGCAGTGCAAAGCTGCACGCCGCTGAGGGCCTTCCTGTAGGGTCAGTCGCTGCCACCTGGGGAAAGAGCGGCGTCTTAATACGTGATTTGAAACAGCAGGTGAGCTACCTGGAGAAAGGCAAGGCTGGCTTCCTGTCTCTACACAAAAACAAATTCTAGGTGGGCCAACACAAAAAAGTGAAAAGTATGTGCGTGTGAATAATACTGTAAACATGAAAAAAGTCAGTTATTCAAGTTTATCCAAAGTTGATACATACGTGCAAAAACCTGGGAATAACGTAAATGTTAATTGCATAAAATGAGATTTGTATCCATGAAAACAAGAAATATGCGAGATCTGCACATGTTGATAGCAGAAAGAGCCTTGTGCCATGTGCTTAGTACCCACTGGGGTCGTGGGAAGGGCACCCTGGAGAGGGTTTGGTAGTCCCTGCTTCGGGGCCTCTGGGGGTCTCAGGTGGGAGACTTCATTTATGCCTTTGAAGTTTTCCACGTTTGCATTTTTTAATTTCAAAACTAATGAAAAAAGGGGGAAGATATGTTACATGTATTACTGCAGGGAACCAGTTAATGAATGTACAATGAACAGCGTTCATTTCAAATGTAAGTGCCCATGTAGTACGCTAAGCGCTGTGCTAACAGGTACACAAGGTGACCGCTAGGCTCTTCTTCTCTGTATCATTTAAGAATTTGCTGGCAGGTTATGTCAAATGTTGGCATTTTTTCCACCCAAAAATCTGCTAGCTGAAAGAAATAACATGACTGTAGATTGATATCTGATCCTAATTATCTGTCCCTGTCAGCACCTCGTAGAGATGGTCCTGTGTCTCAGCTCGGTGTACTGTGCTTCTGTTTTCAACATGTGCCTCACGGATATGTGCTTCCTCTAACAGAAAATTCAGGATCTGGAAAGTTCCCTGCACAAAGCTAAAGAAAGTGCTGTGTGTAAGGAAGACGAGATTAGAAGGATCCAGAAAGAACTCGAAATGTCCAGTGACGTAAATGCGAAACTTCAAGCCAAAGTTAATGAATCAAATAAATTCCTTGAAAAAACAAATGCAATGATCCAAGCACTTCAGGTAACTTCATTTTATAAATAAAAGTTGTTTTTTGCAAGCTGTAAAGTTTGACAAATAATTTACTACCATGACCTTCTCTCTCACCACAACTTCCTAAAATTCCTACAATGTCAAAATTCATTATTGAAATTAAAATAGAATGGATAAGTGATCTGGGGTACATCCATGCAGTAGAATATCATATCATACAGCACTTAATAGAAATGAGCTATCAAGCCATGAAAATGTGTGGAGAATCATAAAGCATATTGCTAAGTGAAAGAGGCCATTCTGAAAAGGCTACATACTATACATTTCCCAATATGTGACATTTTAGGAAAGGCAGAACTAGAGAACTGTTAAAAAGATTGGCATAGGGCCAGGGATTTAGCTCTGGTTTCACTGCCTGCCTTGCAAGTGCAAGGTCCCGAGTTCGATCTCCGGTACCAAAAAAATATATACTTCACATTAAATACCAAGTTAGGGCTTTGTAGTTTGCTGTTTTGAAACATTCCCATTACAGCAAAGGCAGCAGATGACTCTTTAAAACTAGAGAAATTGAGGCTCATCATTCTACTCTTCTCCATACAAATTAGGACGAAGTTGCTTTAGGAGCAAAGCCGTATAAGGAAGAAATTGAAGATCTCAAGACGAAGCTGGTGAGATCAGACCTGGAGAAGATGCAGACTGCCAAGGAATTTGAGAAGGAGTACGTCTGTCCATTCCTATACCAGTAACTTAGAAGTGGCCTTTGCATAGCACTCGGAGTGTGGGGACGCACACTTGTGTTCCTGGAGCACATGCTGACCACAGTCTCTGCGCTCCTCACTTCACGCTCTTTGGTGTGCATCTGCATACAGATAATGCTTCTTGGCCTAAAGGCACCAGGGCCCAGAGCACATCCTCTCCTTAGTGATGCACCTATTCACCGTTCTGTGTTAGAGCGGGTCCAGAGTTCTTTGTGCTGTGACACAGTGGAAGGATTTCCAACAGGCAGTGGGAAGACTGAGTTAGGGGAGTGCGCCTTGCATTAACACTTCGCCTTAGCCAGGCTGCTCACCCTGGGCCCTCATCAGTCAACTAAAGGAGAGCTCTGGGTTCCTTCAGTATTCCTGAAGAGGTCTCCTGGTGCCTGGTACTTCTCATACTTCTTAATCTTGAGGAAGTGTCTGCTGATGATGTCCAGTTCTCCCGAAGGTAGCACTGAGTCCTCACGCTTCTGAGCAGGCTTCCTTGATAGAGCTTACTGTTTCAGGGAACCTACCCTGCCAAGTTCCCAGTTAGAAAACGTTTGTAATTCTAGGATACTCAGCAGATATTTGCATAGTGTTTGGGGGGTGGTTTTGTTTGCAGTAGTGGGGATTGGACCCAGCACCTCACCTGTGCTAGGCAAGAGCTCTACTACTGAGCTACATCCCTGGCCCCTTTTAATTCTTACTTTGAGAGCTTCACTATGGTACCCAGGCTGGCCTCAAACTTGAGATTCTCCTGCCTCAGCCTCCTAAGTAGCTGGGACTACAGGTATTCACCACCACACCTAGATGCTTTCATAGCTTTTATCAGTGCTGATTAAGGTTTAAACCAACCATTCGTGAACTCTTCCATGGGGGACAGCGAATTTGACCTTGACCACTTCTCCTTGGACCCCACTGCCCTCAGAGTTTGCTTTCCTGACAGCATGGAAGGGGAGCTGTTCTTCTCATGTTCTGCTCACTGTGCCTTCAGGTTGCTTCCTGGAAACAGCCCAGTTGTGTTTGTTTTATAGAACCTCTAATATAAATGTGTTCAATATCCAATTAAAAGCTATTGGACTTCCAATTTTGTTTTAATTAATTTTATTGGTGCATTTTAGGTATACAATATAATGACATTCTTCATTGGAAATTTGCACCTTTACATAATTTCTCTTGGTTCTTATTTTTTCCCCATTCCCCTGCCCTCCCTTCAACCCCTCCATCCTTCCCTATTTACAAAGGCTTTGTTTCCATTTCTTCATTTTCTCATATTAATTCCATTCCTTCTTTCCTTTCCCATATCCCTCCCACTTCCCCTTCCTCTTTGCCCCTTTTCTTCCTATTTCACATTATCTATTATATCTTTTAGACCTTATTTACATTTTCAGTTTTTCACACCAGAGAAACTACTGGGTATTTACACATGTGTGTCTTGTTTATTTCACTTAAGAGTATCGCCTCAATGTGCATCCATTTAGCTATAAATATCTCTAATTTCTCATTTTTTATGGCTGAGTAGTACTCCATTTTATTAAAAAAACACATTTTCTTTATCCAGTCTCAAGTTGATGGGCAACTGGGCTGCTTCCAAGTTTTAGCTATTACAAACTGTGCTTCTATGAACATGGGTGCACATATATCACTGTGATATGGTTATTTTAATTCTTTGGGGAAGATACCCAGCAGGGGAATAGCTGGGTCAAATGGGACTTCCAATCCTAGGTATCTCCATACTGATTTCCACAGTGCTTGCACCAGTCGACACTCCCACCAACAGTGGAGCAGGGTTCCTCTTTCCCCACAGCCCTGCCAGCATTTGTTATTGGTTGATTTCATGCTAGCAGCCATTCTTTCTGGAGTGAGGTGGAATCTCAGCATTGTTTTCATTTGCATCTCTCGAATGACCAGTGATGTTGAACACTTTTTCATGTACTTATTTGCTATTTCTTCCTTGTCTGAGAAATGTCTGTTCATTTTAGATGCCCATTTTTGGATTGGGTCTTTAAATTTGGGAGGTCTGATTTTTTTAAGTTCTTTATAGATTCAAGATAGTAGACCTTTGTCTGAAGAACAGCAATTGAAAATATTTTCCCACGTTGTGGGCTATCTCTTCACACTGCTGGTGGTTTCTCTTGCTGTGCAGAAGCTTTTTAATAAGAAGAGATCCCACTTGTTGATTGTTTGTGCTAGTTCATGGGCAACTGAGGTTTTGTTCATAAAATCTTTTTGTACACCAGTGTCTTCAAGAGTTCTACTTAACCTCTGTTCCAGCCAGTTCAGCGTTTCTGTTTTGATATTTAGATCTTTAATCCATTTCGATTTTAGTTTAGTGCATGGTGAGAGATCTAGATCTAGTTTTAATCTTTGGCAAGTTGAAACCCAATTTTTCCAGCACCATTTCTTTCTTTTTTTTTTTTTGGTTCCAGGGATCGAACTTGGGTCCTTGCACTTGCACAGTACACAGCGAAACTACTGAGCTAAATCCCCAGCCTCCAGCACCATTTCTTAAAGAGGTTATCTTTCCTCCAGTGAGGGTATTTGTCTCCTTTGTCAAAGATGAGGTGGCTGAGTGTGTCTGGAGTTGTTTCTGCATCTTCTAATCTGTTCCACTGGTCTTCAGGTCTGTTTGTTTGCCAGTACCATGCTGTTTTTATCACAGTAGCTTTATACTATAGTTTCAAGTTGAGGGTTGTAATATCCCCTGCCATATCTGTGCTGCCTAGAATTGCTTTTGCTATTCTAGGTCTCTTGTTCCAAATGAATTTTTGGATTGTTTTCTCAAGGTCCATGAAGTTTGTTGCTGGGATTTTAATTAGGATTCCATTGAATCCAGCAGTTTTGGAAGTATGGCCATTTTCACTATGTTGATTCTTCCTATCCAGGAGCAAGGGATGTCTTTTCATTTTCTGATCTCATCTTCAATCTCTCTTTGTATTCAGAGTGCCATAGTTTTCAGAGAAGAGGTCTTTGATTTCTTTTGTTAGGTTGATTCCTAAGTATTTCAGTTTTTTGGATGCTATTGTGAAAGGAATTGTTTCCTCTATTTCTGTCTCAGTCAGTCTGTTGTTCATGTAGAGGAAAGCTGTTGATTTTTGTGTGTTAACCTTGTATCCAGATACTCTACTGAATTTGGTTATTAAGTCTAGAAGACTTTTGGTGGAGTTCTTGGGGTCTTCTATATAGAGTATCATGTCATCTGCAAATAATGACAATTTGACTTCTTCATTTCCTATCTTTATTCCTTTTATTACTTTCTCTTGTCTAATTGCTGTGGCTAATGTTTCCAAAACTATATTGAACAGGAGTGGTGATAATGGACATCCTTGTCTTGTTTCTGATTTTAGTGTGAAGGATTTCAGTTTATGACCATTTAGTATGATATTGGCTGTTGGTTTTTCATAGATGGCTTTTATCGGATTGAGGTAGGGTTTTTTGTAGGGTTTTTATAAATAGGTGTTGGACTTTGTCAAATGCTTTTTCTGTATCTATTGAGATGATCATATGGTTTTTGTCTTTGGCTCTATTGATATAGCGTATTACATTTATTGATTTGTGTATGTTGAACCATCCCTGCATCCCTGGGATGAATCCCACTTGGTCAGGGTGTATGATCTTCTTGATGATCTTCTGCATTCTGTTTGCCAGTATCTTATTAAGAATTTTTGCATCTGTGTTCACTAGTGAGATTGGCCTATAGTTCTCTTTTTCAGTTGGGTCTTTCTCTGCTTTGGGGATCAAGGTGATGCTTGCTTCCAGGAATGAATTGCTTCCCTTTTGAGTATTGCTTCCCTTTCAGTTTCATTGAAGCGGCACTAGTTCCTCTCTAAATTTCTTGTAGAATTCAACAGTGAAGCCACCAGGACCCAGGCTTTTCTTAGTTGGTAAGGTTTTAATTACACTTTCAATTTCATTGATTGATATTGGCTTGTTTAGAATTTTTAGGTCTTTGTTCAACTTTGGTAATTCATACTTATCTAGGAATCTGTCCATTTCTTGTGTTTTCCTTCTTATTGGCGTATAGTTTCTCGAAGTAGGTATTGATGATCCTCTGGATTTCTGCTGGGTCTGTTGTAATTTCATCCTTTTCATTCCTAATTGCATGGATTTGGACCTTTTCTTTCCTTTTTCTGATAAGGTTGGCCAAGGGTTTGTCAATTTTGTTTATTCTTTCAAAGAGCCAACTCTTGGCATCATTGATTTTTTTGTATCATTCTCTTAGTCTCCATTGCCTTGATTTCTCCTCTGATCTTTATAATTTCCTCCCTTGTATGAGCTTTGGGGTTGTCCTGCTTTTCATTTTCTATAAGCTTGAGGTTCAGCATCAGATTGTTTAATTGGGCTTGCTCTGTTTTCCTAATATCAGTATTCACTGCTTGAATTTCCCTCGTAAAACTGCTTTCATTGTGTCCCATAGATTCCGATATGTTGTAATGTCATTATCATTTAATTATAGGAACTGTCTGATTTCGTCTTTAATTTCCTCTGTGACCCATTGGTTATTCAGAAGTGTGTTGTTCAATTTCCACATGTTTATGAAATTCTTGCATTTTTCTTTTGCTATTGATCTCCAGTTTCATCGCACTATGGTCTGATAATATACAGGGGATAACTTCAATTCCTTTGCACTTACTTAAACATGTTCTATGAGCGAGTATGTGGTCTCTTTTGGAGAATGACCCATGTGCAGCTGAGAAGAATGGGTATTCTGATTTTGTGGGGTGGAACACTCTGTAAATATCTGTTAAGTTCATTTGTTCAAGAGTTTGATTGAGTTCAAGTATTTCATTGCTTATTTTTTGTCTAGTTGATCTATCTATTTGTGACAGCGGGGTATTGAGGTCCCCCACTACTATTGTATTACTGCTTATTTGATTTTTCATGTCCGTTAGTATTTGTTTTATATAGTTGGGCGCACTAGTGTTTGATGCATATATGTTTATGATTGTCATCTCTTCCTGTTGGATTGTTCCCTTTACAAGAATGTAGTGTCCTTCTTTGTCTCTCTTAATCAGTGTTGGTTTGAAATCCACTTGATCTGCAAATAGGATGACTACTCCTGCTTTTTTCAGGGTTCCTGTCACAGGGAGTGTTATTTTCCACCCTTTAACTTTCAGTCTTTGAGCATATTGTATGTAGCATATTGTTGGATCTTGCTTCTTGACCCATTCTGCCAGTCTATTTCTTTTGATTGGTGAATTGAGACCATTAACATTGATGGTTATAACTGATATGTACTGACTTATTATTGTCATTCCTTTTTCTTTTTGTTGGATTCTCCCCCTTTGGGTTTAATTTCTTGTCATGGTGGACGGATTCATTCTGCTGGGCTTCCTGGGGCTGTGATCCTCTTTGTCTTTTCCTAGGATATTGTCTGAAATTTTTTGGAGTGCCGGTTTGGTATTCATGAAGTTCCTAAGGTGCTCTTTGTCATGAAAGTATCTGATTTCTCCATCAATTTTGAAAGATAGCTTTGCAGGGTGCATCAATCTGAGTTGGAGGCTGTTTCCTTTAGGGCTTGAAATACATCACTCCAAGCTCCTCTTGCCTTGAGGGTTTGTGTTGAGAAGTCTGCTGTGATTCTGATGGGCTTTCCTTTGTATGTGATTTATTTCTTTTCTCTAACTGCTTGTTGAACTTTGTTCTTCTGTTGTGTTTCTGGAATCTTAACAATTATATGCCTATGTGTAGATGTTTTTTTGATCAAGGCTAGTTGGAGTCCTATATGCCTCGCTTATCTGTATGTCAAGTTCTTTTCCCCTGCTTGGGAAGTTTTCTGCCATCACTTCTGTGAAGAGTTTTTTTATGTCATCTACCCTCTCTCCTGTTTCTTCATTGACTCCAATCAGTCTTATGTTATTCTTTTTTGCATCATCTAGCAGCTGCTGGATTGATGTCTCATGGTCCCTTTAAAGAAATTTTTCTTTTCCTAGGCACTAATTGTAATCTTATCTTCTATACCTGAAGTTCTGTCCTCACATTGGCTCGTTCTGCTGTATAAACTTTCAGTGGTATTTTTAATCTCCTAGAAATCTGTTTGTGTCTGTTTTATGGATTCCATTTGTTTCCTATGTTGGGGTTCCATCATGTTCCTCAGCTCCTCTATTTTTTTATGTGTGACCTCTCCAGATTTATTAATCATGTCTTGCACTATGGTCACAATCTCTGCTGTTATCTGAGAAATTATTTCTGATTTCATTTTTTCTAGATCTTCTTTTGTTGCCAGTTCAGGGAGTCCAGGTGGTTGAGTATCAGATTGTTCCATCTCGTTTCCCTTTGGGGTTGCTTTAGGTGATCTGGAAGTTTGGTTTGGGTATTTTTGGTACCTGGGATCGAACTCAGGACCTTGCGAGGCAGGCAGCTAAACCACCGAGCTAAATCCCCGGCCCTGGAAGTCTGGTTTTGAGACTTGTTTATGTGTCTTCTCATTTGAACGGGGGTTGCTGCTGGCACCTGCTGGGTATCGTGGTATGGTGGCCAGGAAGGTTCACGTCCTCTGCACTGGGGGTGGCGGTTCGGCAGTCGCATTGGGGGCTGCTCTGCCCCTTTGTGCTGTGGGCGGTGGTATGGCAGCCCAGAATGTTCACCTCCTTGGTGCTGGGGGCGCCTCTGCTCCTCAGCGTTCTACACAAATAGTTCTGGAGGCTGAGAAGTTCAACATCGAGGTTCTGACAGGTCCGCAGTCCAGTGAGAGCTGCTCTTTCTGCCTCTGAGTCAGGGCCCTGCTGTGGTACTTCCAGAGGAAGGACTACTGTATCCTCATGAGCCCAACGGTGGGAGGGCAAACAATAATTTCAAGGTTTTTAAACATTGGTTTCTCGCTATTAAGAAAACCGGACTGTCCTACAACCAAACAGAATACTTCCAGTGTGATGCCCTCCTGAGTGTGCAGGAGCTGACATTTCCGAGCAGCTCTCAGGCTGGCCTCCCACTGCTCGTGGTGCTGTCCGTACAGCGCGTCGGGGCAGGAAGTGCCTGCCGACAGTAGTTGCTGGGCTTTTACACATTTTCACTATTCTTCTCATCAGAATTATTTCTGCAAAAGCCACTGTAGACCATCAGAGAGAAGTAATACGGCTGTTGAGAGAAAATCTGAGAAGAACTCAGCAAGCCCAAGACACCTCAAGTAAGTACACAAAGCAGGCATTTTCAGATCCTTTCCGTCTTCCTCCCCAGCGTAGTTTTGAAAACTATGGATTTCACCTTTGTGTTGTTACCAGATCTTTACTGTTTTCCTATTACTGAAGATCCTTCCCCACTGTAAACGTTGAGCTGGTGCCAAGCACCGTCCGTAGCTTGAACTTTCTGGGTGTCCTCGTAGGACGGCAGCGCTCTTGGCTCTGTGGGGAAAGAGAGGTGATGACGCTCCACTGCACAGGGCCAGCACATTAGTCTTGATTCCTGGGTGACTGTCAGGTTTATGCAGGCTGGGATTCCTTTATCAGAGGTGCTTAGGGTTTAGGATTTTTCCACATTCTGAAATATTTCATAGACATGACCAGATGACAGGCTGAAGCCTAAGTCTAAACACAGAGTTGTGGATTTATGTTTCTTAGACCCCTCATTCACACGGCCTGAAGGTAATTGTATATAATGTTTCCAGTAATTCTGTGCATGGAACCTGGTTTGTGTGCAGTGGGCCATCAGGAAGCAAAGCAGCCCAGTGTCGCTGCCCAGGGGCCACCCTGAGTTGTCCCGTGTGGGGTGGTGCCAGGCTCTGAGAGTGGCTGTCCGCTGTCTCCACCCTGTGTGGGGCACTTGCTGGGTGCCCTCCGGTCAGCAAGTGTAGGTGGAGCCCTCGGGTGCCCCCACAGGATGGTCCCCACCAGCCCCAGGGGACACAGAGGGCAGCACAGCTGGGGGCTGCCATCCCCAAAGGGATTCAGTGGAGTCAGCTGAGGAGGCTCCAGAGACCTCAGAACAGGGTAACTTCCGGGAAGGGGTGGAGTGCGGTTGCCATAGTACCCAGAAGATGAGTGAAGTCACCGCCCCGGCCGGGCTGTTTGCTCACAGTGATTGTGGAGCCTGGTGACCCGCAGCCTCCCCAGAAGCCCCTGACCTGCGGTGGGGGTAGCGGCATTGTGCAGAGCACGAAAGCGCTCATCCTGAAGAGCGAGTACCTGCGGCTGGAGAAGGAGCTGGCGAAGCTGAAGCAGCAGAACGAGCAGCTGGTGCAGCAGAAGGGCGAGCTGCTGAGGTGAGGGCACAGGACTCTTCGGTGGGTGGTGGTCAGCCCTCCACCTGTGGGAGGCAGAGCCCTGAGGGCCGGCAGTGCAGCCTCTCACTGTGAGTTTGTGAATGGAGTTCTCTGTCCAGCTTCTTCTTCTGGGAAAATTAGAGTCCAGTGCTGGCAAGCTGCTGAGACCTCTGGAGAAAGTAGGCCTTAAATTATCTCACAGACGCACAGCGCTCCCCGAGAGGGCTCTGAACAAAAGCAGAACCTTCAGAAGCACGAGAGAGGACGCAGCCCAGGGCGGGAGGCGCAGATCACGGGCTAAGCCATCAGAGTAGATCCGGAGGATGGTAGGAACTGGGCTGCTGAGAGAGTCGCTTTTAATAAAGGCTCGCCAGCAAGTCAGAAGGCTGCTTAGCGAGGGCTTGCAGCGCGATAGCCATAGATAAGCCTCCCTGGGTGATGCTGATTCGTGTGAAAACCTAATGTTGCATTTTAAAGTTTTTCCAAAATTCCATGATGACAGAGTTTTACTTCAGCTCTTCGATTTACACAGACACAGCATTAGGCTGGCCGGGCATGGTGGCGCACACCTGCAATCCCAGCCCTCAGGAGGCTGAGACAGGAAGATCACTAGTTCAAACCCTAACCCGTCCAGAACTGCAAGCTGTCTCAAAAAGCAAAAGAAGTAATAAGAACCAGACCGTGAGCCTGCAGTGTCAGTGTGATAGAGCAGCAGACTTCCTGACGTGCATCTGACTAGCTTTTGTTTCCTTGCACTCAAGCAATAACCAACAGCTCTGCAGCGAGCTCAAGGCCTGGAAGGAGAGAGCCCGCAAGCGGGAGGCTCCCCAGGAAGTAAGCTGTGAGGCTTTGCCCAAGTCACCTGTTCGGGCGCCCAGAACCGGCACCACACGGAGGCCCAGCGCCCCTGCCCAGTGCAGGGAGCGGAACCTGCAGGACCCTGCACCCCTGGACTCACCCAGGTCGCGGTTTTTTGACCCCCGTTCCAAATCCTTCCCAGCCCCGCGTCCAGCTCACTACTTTGACAACTCGAGCCTAGGCCTTTGCCCAGGTAAGACCACCAGTTGCCTGGAATACAGGTGACACTGGCAGCTGTCCTGAGTCGTCGGCCCACAGCCACCCTGGTGCCTGGCCAGCTGCTGGCTCCATGGCAAGCCCGCTTCCCCGGGTGCGGCGCTTGGTGTGGCCGCTTTTACCCAGGGGAAGTCTTCACTCTGCCCCTGAAGCCCTCCGCATTGCTAGAAGACAGGCTGCTTTCTTGGGGACACAGGCCTCCTGCTCATAAGCAGACAGTTATTAGATCCCTCGCAGTTACTGTCCTCACCAGTACTTGCTGCAGCATGATGTTATGTCACTGTCCCTGAGAGCTGGACTCCTGCTCACTCACTCAGGAGCAGAGCGTTCCTGCTCTGTCTCGTGTTAGACTCTCGTTGCCACACTCCTGCCCGTAGAGCCTGTGCCCATGGGTCGGTCCTGGAGCATTGGGGTAGCTTAGGTGAGGTGCAGCTGGCCACTCCCCACCTGAAGGAGCGGCTGCCGTGAGGCAGAGCATCTGTGTTCAGAGCACAGTGAGCTCTGGCGATTTGGAGGGCTGAGGGGCCTGGGCTGGATCCATCCTGAGAACGGCAGAAACCTCCCTGAGGGAGGGCAAGGCGTGCACGCTCAGACAAGCAGGTGAGGGGACAGGGGCAGCCCCTCGTGGGGACCAGTGCGTCTCAGGACAGAATGGGGAATGAACCTCAAAGGCCCAGCTAAGGTGCTACATGGCTCTCCTGAGTTCTGCCTCATGTCTGACCCCCGCTTCCGTGCAGGTCCCTCACAGGGCTCACGTGATTTTCCTTTGCTTTCTCAGAGGAGCAGGCTGTGGGCACAGAGAACGTGGACCCCGAGTTCCTGCCCAGTGCTGCACTCAGGGATGCACCCGAGTGCAGGATGCAGTAGGCCTGTGGCAGCAGGCCCCACCCACCGGGGACCAGGGCTCACCGTGTCCTCCTCACAGTGGTGTCAGTGTCCAGCAGAAGCTCAGCTGGGTGTTCACTTGGCCGCTGAAATTGGAAGATGAAGGAACCAGGATCATTGAGAATGACAGCAAGACCTTCTTGCATATGATGCTTTTAAATCTTGGCCTATTTTATTTATTTATATATTGTAAAGAATAAAGTTACTGAGGGTAATTTCAGCCTGTCAGTGTAGGCACAAAATGTACACAGCTTTGTTATTCACATATGACTTGGACATGAACAAAATTTTAAACTCCTTTTTAAGTCACTTGCACACTGAATAAACATGTAATTCTGAGTCAGTTCCTTGCACCATGAATGGTTCCTCAGTGGGACTCGCCCTCTGCTCTTGCTGATGGTCAGGAGGTTGCTGTGAAAATACACAACATTCTGGATTTCAATTCATAAAGTGAAGCAGGGGCTGCGTCCTCTCACTTCCAGCCCTGACATCCCGTGAGTTTTAACCCTGCTTTCCCCTCAGCCCCTCGCCCACCCCTGTTCAGGCTCTGGGGCAGGCTGGGTTCTGTCAGGCTCTGTGCCCCGCACGCTGCACTTCCTGCTGGAAGACACAGACGCATATACTACCACTTGCGTCAGACAGGACAGAACCAGAGTCCCTGCCGAAGTCTTCTGACCCAGGTCCCACAGACATGGCACACTTGGACGGGCGTCTTGCATCCACAGGACTACTCGGATCTTGTGATGCAATGTGAGGATCCTTCTAGGGTGCAGCAGCATATCATATCCTCAGAGATGTCTGTAGCCCTGGAACGGTTTAACAACTATGGATCTAGGAAGCACCTAACACAGTCATGCCTGGGTACACGGCTACTCTGAAACTCATGGGTACTTGATGCATTTTGACACCAAAATTTTGTCCCAGTACCTGTCAACTGGTGTACTCAACACAAGCTGGAACTTGCCAGTGTTGATGCCTCGTGACCCGCTGCCTTGGCAGCCAAAACTCTTGTCTGGTACCCCTCTTCTGTGGCTCTCCTTAGGCCTCTGGAGACCAATGGACAGTGAGGACCCAGGTGCCACCATATTGCTCTGTCACATGACTGAAACACCAATTAAAACAAACATACTCAAGGTCATCCAAAGGAGAAGCGTCATCAAGGCAACCTTGGCTCTTCTTTGGTAAGACATTTTATTTGAAGGGAGAGATTATGGATTACATGATAAGCATTACTTTAAAGCCTGTGGACTGGATATTTTCCCTAAGCATGCTACCATAGGAATTCACTCACACCTAGGGGAAACAATCCCTGTGTATCCATTTCTCCTCAGACCTGGCCCTCAGAAGTCTGACTTCTCTCCTCTCCATCCTAACAAAACACCGTAACTGAGCTGCATGTGTGGTTCCAGATGTTTGCTCCTCCACTGAACAAAAAGTAACTCGAAGTAGTGGCAAAGTTCACCTGAACAGGAAAACTGCCCTAAGGCCGTTGAGAGGATGATTAAGCCAGGTGTGCACACTTGTCATTCCAGCTACTTGGCAGTCTGAGGACTGAAAGTTTGAGCCCTGCCTGGGCAACTCAGTAACACCCTTTATCAAAATTTAAAGAGGTGGGGCTGTATCCATGGCAGAGTGCTCACCTCAAAAGCACAAGGTCCTGAGTTCAAGCCCTAGTCCAAGGACACAAAAATGTTTATGTATTAACAGCTTTCTCATCGCTGGGAGAAACGCTTGGCACTGCTTTTAAAGGAGAGGTTTGTTTCAGCTCATGATCTCAGGGGTGTCAGTCCATGGTCAGCCAGCCAAGGCAGAAATAGTGCAGCAGAAAGGCGTGCAACTAACAAAACTAAGGAGGCAGAGCACACATAAAGGGCCTAGGAAGGGACCAGGGACCAGATACTGTCCCCAAGGTCACCCTCCGTGGCACACACAGACACCCACAAGTGTGCTTTCTGATCTCAGACATCACACAAATCAGGTTGACAGGAATAACCATGACAACCAGGTGTGGTTATGCATGCCTGTAATTCCAGCACTCTGGGTGGCTGAGGCAGGAGAATTATAAGGTCAAGACTGGTGTGGGCAACTTAGCATGACCCTGTCTCAAAGAATAAAAAAAATGGCTGGGGTGTAGCTCAGTTTAAGGCCTTTGGTTCAATTCTCAGTACTGAAGAAAAAATACATAATTCCTTCAAATCTCTTCTTTTGTACTGCCTACAGCATGTACACTGGTCCTCTTGAAGTCATCCTGTAGTCCCTTAAGCTTTCTTCACTCTTCATTGCTTTTTTTCTTCTCCAATTCAGTAACTTCAGCTCCCCTTTCTTCAAGTCTGCTAATTTTTCTACTTGATCAAAAATCTGTTAAACCTCTGTAATGAATTTTTCAACTCATATTTTTTTGTTTCAGAATTTCTATTTTGCTCTTTTTATAGTTCTTCAGTGTCGATATTCTCATTTTTATCCACTATTTCCCTGGTTTAATTGTCTGTTCTCTTATTACTAAGCTTCCTTAAAGTGATTATTTTAAATTCTTTATTAGGTAACTCATAGATGTCCATTTCTTCAGAATTCATTTCTGGAGATTTATCTTTGTGCTTTGATCAAGGATGCTTCCCTATTTCTTCATGTTCCTTGTGATTTCCCCCCTTTAGTTTTATGCATGAAAAACAGCCAGCTGGGCCAGAGATTTAGCTCAGTGGTTTCGCCGCCTGCTGCGCAAGTGCAAGGACCCGAGTTCAATCCCTGGTACCAAAAAAAAAAAAAAAAAAAAAAAAACGCCAGCTCGGTGCAGTGGCACATGCCTGTATTCCAGCTACTCAGAAAGCTGAGGCAGGAGGACCACTTCAATCCAGGAGTTCAGGACTAGGCTGTACAACACATGAGACCCTGTCTCAAAACAAATGAAAAGTGTGAAAACAAAGATACTGTCACCTCTCTCAGTCTTCGTGAACTGATTTTGTACAGGGGATCTTAACAAGTCAGGGCAATTAGAAATTCGAGGGGCTTCCAAAGTCCTTCAGGTGGTGTATGCACCCTCTTAGGGCTGTGCTGTAATTTCCCAATTAGAGAATTATTTTTCTCATTACTAAGACAGAATGGCTGACAGCCAAAGTTAAAGGAGAAAAGGTTTATTTAGCTCATAGTTTGTAGAGGTTTCAGTCCTTGTACAGTCACCTGGCTCTAAGGCAGGGTGGCACGGCAGAGGGGCATCGAAGAGGAGAAACAGTTCATGGCAGGCAGAAGGCAGTGAAGCAGCAAGCGACAAGCAGCAACCCTCTTTCTGTCCTTTACATCCTATCCAGGCTCCCCACCCTTGGGGTGGGTAGCACTTACACCCAAGGTGGGACAGCCTTAATCCTAGCATCACATCCTTGATCCAGAATCACACACCCTAGATCCAGCTCCTTCCGAAAAGCCCCACCTGTGAGCGCATGAGGCTTTGGCTGGGCGGGGGGGGGGGGGGGAGCATCTAGGCACGGGCCATAACAACAGGTTTGCCAGTTTCTTCTGTTCTCCAGTGCTGTCTACAGCACTGCAGCTTCCTGTTGCAGTGATGGCTAGCTGCTCCCTCTCCTTTCTTCTCAGTGGCTCACAGGCATCCCAGCCAGGCCTTTCACCTTTAGCTCTCCAATCTTGATGAGACACAGGAGCCCTCATGCAACTTAGGGAACTTGGAGCTCCAGAACACCCTCCAGCCCTTCCCTCCCATCCCAGGATGCAGCTGCAGCATAGGTGCTTCCTCCTTTGGTTACTATGCTGAACCTCACTGGCCTGTGCCACAGCACTGTAGGCTCTGCTGCTGCAGGAAGCTGCCGGACGGGCCACCTGCACCATTCTGTCAGGGAGCAGAAGCCAGCACTCTGAGCAGCCCTCCAGGAAGCTGGGACATGACATGAGTTCCACCCTTGCAGCCTGGGCAGCAGCTTCTCGGATTTTGAGCTGTGCCGACAAATCGGCTCCTCCGCCCACCTCAGTGGAGCTGTTCTGTTCTGTACTCACCTGAGGCACTGTCACTTCTTAACTCATTCACAGAGTCCTCATGAGGGGACTTGAAAGGGATTTGGGTCTGAACATGGCTGTTTGTCCATGACTCGTGGGGGTGAGGGCCTGGCTTCCTCGTCTACCATCTTGCTGACATCTTGCTGCATCTCCCTCAGAAGCCGCCTCGATGCTCATGAGCTGAGTCTTCATCATGAGGAGTGATTGCAAAGAAACATGGAAACCAGCAACGGAAGCTTTAAGAGGTTAAAGCTGCATATTCAGAGTCCAGCGCATGGAACTTTTCAAATGCAGGCCGACTTCCTCCTCCTTCCCTTTCATCCGCATCTGGCCTGCGAGTCCACTGGATGGTGCCACCCAGAATCAGGGCGGGTCCTCCCCTCTCACTGGCCACACAGACACACCCGGAAGTGAGGAAATGCACTTTACCAATTCCCTAGGCATCTCTCCACCCAGCCGAGTTGTCAGGACTTCCTGTCACAGTGCCACTCCCACCTGACTCCCGAGTGCTGCTGGGCCACCCAGTTCACGATGGACAGCACGGGTCAGGTGTTGGCTCACGATGCCACCTCACAGATGAGAAAGCCGAGAGGTGTGGAAGTGAGCACTTGCTCACCTAGCCGCGGGGACACGAGGGGCCCGCCCGCCCGCCCGGGCTTCCTGCCTCCAGCTCTAATTCCTAACCACAGTGAGTGCCGAGCATCACTTCGCTCCAGTAACAGAACAAACCTGAAAACCAGCCATCAGAAGCTTGTTTACTGCAGTTAGGTCCAGTGGAGTTAGCCCAGGCCCAGGGCCCAGGGCCCTGTTCCTTCTGGGCTCTGCTCTGGCCTCGCAGCAACCTCAAACTGGCTGCATCGGGGTGCGAGGAGCTGGGCGGGCCTTGAAGAGGACAGGCAACCGAGAGGTGGAGGGAGGGGAGGGACAGGGACAGAAGAGGAACCGAGGTGTGTGATGGCCGTGTACCAACTCCCACCAGGATATGACCATGACATACTGCAAACACGCGCTAATAAAAAGTGAATAAAATAAACTAAAAAATCCCAAGGCGGCAGCACAGAATCCAGGCACATGTGCCAGCCTCGCCCAGTGGCTCCCAAGACCTGGTCCTGCTCGGAGCCTTCGCTCGTGTCCATGGGGCCCGGCTGTTACCCAGCATGCACTTCCTTGCAGGCCTCTGGCTCCGCCTCCCTAGCCCCAGGGTAGACGAGCTGCGAGCATCCCGCCAGCAGTGTGTGGTGGAGTTAGAACACACCCGGCTTCTACACTGACACCACAGCGGCGGCTGTTCCTGCCTGGAACGGCCTAGATGCAGGGCTCGAGGGTCTGAATCTTTAGTGGCCTGAGTTCCTTCGCCTCCCAGCCAATCCTGACCATCCCAAGCACCACTTAAGGGCACAAAGGAAGGAAGGTTGCACATCCTCAGGAAGCAGCAAGCTGCAAGCTGCTCTTCCAAGCCGCTTCTCCTCGGCATGAAGTTCCACGCGCCGCCAGCAGGTGGCAGCTCACACGCAAAGTGAACTGGTGAGATTTTTTTGGAAACTAGAGAAAAGCGAGCGGGCGAGTAGCGTAGCGGGATCTTGAACTACAAGTCCCAGCATGCGTCGCTGAGCACCTGACTTGCTTGAGCTCGAAGAGCTGCGCCTTGTTTCTGCTGCGGACTCGGAGGACGCGTGCAGCTCCCGAAGGCGAGGTCTCCTTAAAGTGCCACGGTGAGCTCCAGACCGGGGAGGGGAGTCTGATTTTCAGGGCTGCTGTGCTCGGTGCCACCCCCGATTTAATCTTAGACCAGGACAAGTTGTCGACAAGCCTTCACGAGTTCAAACTCTCCCCTAACTTTGTCAAAGTGGCCAAAGAAAAGGGGGATTTTACAGGGCCTGCCTTGTGGACGTTTTACTTTGTGGCTCATGCGATCCTGAACACATTCAGTGTGTGTCTCCGCTAACTAAAACTTAACATTTTTGCCCCAGGAGTGAGTTAGAGAGCCAGGTTCTCTGCCTTCACCTCGGAGCTGCTAAGAGTTCCTGATTCGTTCCCGTTTCCGGCCGGTTTGCACCTGTTTTCCCAAGGGAATCGCTGAGGTCCAGAGCTCAGGAGGCGGAGGACGCTGTGCTCAGCGCATTGTCCAGAGTGGGTCCCGGGCACCCGAGTGGCCTTCCCACGCGCGGCCTCTCCAGTGAGGCTCAGGGTTAGAGTCAGGGTTCGTCGCCTTGCCGAAGGACCTGTGCGTCCCCAGCGGGGAATCCTTGGTGGCCAGGGAGAGCGGGGACACCTTAGAGAGGAAGGAGAGCCGCCCCCTCAGGCAGCCCCGCAGGGAGGCTGTGCCGGGCGCGTGCACCCTGTACTCCTGCTCCCTCTTAGGGCAAAGAGACCCCTTCTCCACCGTGTGGGCCTCCTGCGCCACAGGTGCCCTGGGAGCGTGGACTGGGCCCATGAGATTTGGACGGAGACTCCTGAGGCCTCTCTTCTTGAGTAGAAAGTGAGGCCTCTCTGAAAGACTGGCTTTGCTTCTGTCTGGGATTTAGAAACGATGCGTTGGGCCAGGGCAAGCCACTTTGTGATTTGGGGTGAGGTCAGAGCAGAAGGAGCCTGGGAAGGTCATGTGACACCCCCATCACTCCTGTCCTGCCTGGTGGCAGAGTTTCCTCTGCCTGCCCTTTCAGACCTCGCTGGCGATGTTCGTCAGAGTGGCACCACTGCCTGGTGACCCGCAGCGGAGGAGCGACAGCACCACCAGGGCTGTTATCATAGCAGAGGAGTCGGGAAGCCATGGCTTGGCTCTGCCTGTGGCACTGAGTGGCCCTGGGACCTGGGCAGGTGCAGCTTCCTCGTCTGTGGAGTGGGGTTGCGGGACATGAGCTGATTTCCGGCCCCTTTTGTTCGTGAATCTCTGCAAGGGACAAGGAAAAGCACACGCGGTGATAATGCAAACCTCTGACGTGGAGAGGCCGCCCCGAAGCAGGAAGGGGCTCTGAGCCTCAGCAGTGTGTGCCGGGCATGGCGGGGACCTGTGATCGCTGGAGCCAGGAGGGCGAGACCTGGCCTGGGCACCGTCACCCCCAGAGGAGTGGCCGGCCCAGTCTTGGGGCTGCCAGGCGTCCGAGCTAAAGTGACAGCCACAGAAGCGCCCTGTCCTGACCCACAGGTCCCCATGGGCAGACTCGACGGCAAAGTCATCGTCTTGACCGCAGCTGCGCAGGGCATTGGCCGCGCAGCCGCCCTGGTGAGTCCTGTCCCGCCCAGCTGGGCAGGGCCGCAGTGCGCGTGACACCTCAGCTTCTCCTGCTGCCCCTTTGTCCCCGCACTGGGGACAGAAGCCAGGGCACTCTCACCCCAGGGACACCCTGCCTTTCCTTTTTGAAATTAGCTTTTGCGCTTCTGTTGTCCTAAGTTACAAGAAGGCACTGCTGCCGACCTAGATGAAGGACGCACACGTCTCCTTTAGGCTATGACCCACTAATAACCCAAGATTGGGAAGCACATTTCCCTGCAGCATAATAGCCCACGGCGGGGGCCTGCGGGCTGCACGGCTTTCTGAGATCACTGATGCGGGCTCCGGGCTCCAGGGTCGTAATCATCAGGCCACCCGGTCCCCTCCCGGTCGTCCCCCCAGAGCTGGGATGCTCTCAGCAGCTGGTAGGGTGGCAGCATCTGTGCTGTGCCCAGGAGGAGAAACTACCCTTTTCCTCTCCCCGTCTCTCCTTGCCTTTCCTCTTCTTTCTTTCCTTTTCATTTCGTTTCCAGTTCTTGGGATTGGACCCAGGGCCTTGCACATGCTAGGTAAGTACTCTGTCACTGAGCTACACCCCCAGCCCTTTGCTTTTTCATTTTGAGACAGCATCTTGCTAAATTTCCCAGCTGGATGGAACTCCTGCCTCAGCCTCCTGAGAAAGTGGAATTATAGGCATGCACCACAACACCCAGCTGCTTTTCCCTTATTTGGAGTATATTTACCTGCTCAGAAATGGTGCATAGGCTGTGGTAATAGACGAGCAGTATTTGGAAGAGATTAAAAATAGAATTATAGTTTTTGAGAAACACTTTTTGTTCCATATTAAAAGGGCCAAGTCACATGACAAGCACAATGTGTGTCGCATTGTTCTGATGAATGATAAAAATAACAATGGGGTGGGTGGTGAGACCGGATAGTTTGAAATTCTACCCAGTTTATAGGGAAAACAACAATGAAAATAAGCTGAAAGAAGAGAAACCAGTGATTTTCATTCCTGTGAGTGCTTCCACCCAGGAAACAAAGAGTCTGTGTTCCTCGTCCACAGGCGTTTGCAAAAGAAGGCGCCAAAGTCATCGCCACAGATATCAATGAGTCCAAACTCCAGGAGCTGGAGGAGTGCCCCGGTAAGCAAGGCTG
Source organism: Heterocephalus glaber (assembly GCF_053883595.1). Classification (NCBI taxonomy): domain Eukaryota; kingdom Metazoa; phylum Chordata; class Mammalia; order Rodentia; family Bathyergidae; genus Heterocephalus; species Heterocephalus glaber. Next base: position 7,584,765 of record NW_028258413.1, read on the forward strand.
CATTGGCCAGGCCAGAGTCCGTGGGTCCGGCAGCAGGGCCCCTGGTGCTGAGCACAGAGCCCTGGCCCCAGGTTGCCCCGCCTCTCAGACTCAGCCCTTTGCTGTCAGTCTGTTCTGGGAAGAGACTGACAGTCTGTGTACTTCAGAGGCGAAGGGAGGCAGACCTGCAGTGTTTTAGGTATCCAATATCTTCAGAGATTCAGTTGCTGTCTGCAAAGTTACGTGTGAAAATGAACGGCTGCGATGTTAACTATTAATGACACCTTTCTCTCTGTCCCACCTCCTCCAATAGGAACGTGATGTGAGCCTCGTGTGTGTTTGCAGATTGCCTAGCAGGCATGTTAAAAAGCAGAAAGAGCCCGGGGATTCAGCTCAGTGGTTTCACCGCCTGCTGCGCAAGTGCAAGGACCCGAGTTCAATCCCCAGTACCAAAAAAAAAAAAAGCAGAAAGAGACAGGTGGAAATTAGTTTTGATCATATATTTGATCATATATTTATACAATAACCCAATATATTTAAAATATCATCGTCTCAACATGCCAATATTAAAAATTATGAACAGAATATTTTACCTTTTTTCATAGTAAGTATTTCTATTTAAACTAAGCTTTCAGGCATTAATTTCTTTTTTCAGAGTACTGAGGCATAGTTCACACATAAAGATTGTGAATATTCAAGGTGTCTGTGCTATTTTTTGGTGCTGGGCATTGTAGCCAGGGCCTCAGGCCTGGTGAGCAGGTCTCTCTTTGTTCTTTCTTCCTGTTTGATTCCCACTGTTTCTGGTGCTGGGGAGCAAAGCCAGGACCTTCCCATGCCACGGGAGCCCTCTTCCACTGAGCCCGACCCGCACTGCCCATCACAGCATAAACAATCCCACTGCTGCCGGGGTCGTTCACAAACGCGCGTCGTGTAGTTCCCTCCGTGTCGGTGTGTGTGTGTCTGTCTGTGTGTCTGCGTGTGGCAAGAGTGCTCATCTGCATGATCTGCCCCCACTGTGCTGTCTTCAGAATTCACTCATCACAGCCCTGCAAGGTCGGACCTGACCCACACCACAGCTTTCTCACCCGGCGTCTTCCAGACCCATGTGTTTCCCCAGTGCACACCCTACAGGCCAAGCTCTCCCTCCCTCGGTGCCCGCTAGCCGGATGCGGTGAGCAGCTGCCCCAAAGACAGCCTGGTCCCCGGCCCCGTCCTGGGGAACCCTTGAGAGATGGCTCGGTGACCCAGGCACCCTCAAGGTCTCCAGGTGGAGGACCGGTCCTTTGGGCAGGGACTGAGCCAGAACAGCTGGAGCGGGGCTTCAGCAAGGAAGGCAAGCTGCTCCCGAACAGCATGGAGGGGAAGAAGTCTTCCTGAATCCGAATTTCAGCCTTGTTTTCTTTATTAACCTTTTCTCTCTATATCCACAATAACCCTTGATGAGCCATATGTGTTTATTTTATTTGCAGTACTGGGGACTGAACCAGGGCCCTCACACTGAGCTCCGTCCCCAGCCCCTTTATCATTTTGAGACAGGGGCTCACTGAGTCACTAAGTTGCCTAGGCCATGCTTGATCTTACAGTCCTTCCTCAGCCTCCCAGAGTGCTGGAACCACACCCACGCGTCCCCACGTCCAGCCATATACAGTTTTAAAAGACCTAAACACTGCTTGTGTTAGGGAATATCAGGAACTTTTCAGTAACTAGTACAGAGTGCGTCTCAGACCCGATGCTGGGCCCCTCATGGCCAGCCTCTGACTAAGAATTATTTCTAAAAAATAACAGAAAAGACAAAAAAGCAAAGCTTATAAGTAGAACAGCTCCTGCCCCACAGCTGCTCCCCTTCCTTCACCCCCCTCCCGCAGATCTCAGGACACCGCACCCACACCCTGCCGCTGTGGTGGGTTATACCGCCCTGTAAAGTCACTACTCAAAAGACCCTCATGACTCAACTCTGAACAGAGGAGGGAAAGGAATGGGTGTGTTATTGGGGGTGTCAAGGTGGAATTTTAAAGCTGGGCGTGGTGGCACAAACATAATCACAACTGTCTGGGAGGCTGAGGCAGGAGGAGTCCACATTTGAGACCATCAGGGGCAACCTAGCAAGACCCTGCCTCACAATAAAAATGGAGCTGGGGGCTGTGCTAGAGATGTAGTTCAGTGCGAAGGCCCTAGGTTCAGGATTGTAAGATTTTTACATTTTAATGAGATTTTGCATTTTAGTAGATTTAATGGAAGTGAACGAGGCCTGTATGCCGAACGTCATGGAGGGTAAACCCTTTTTGGATGGTAAGTGACAGTCTGTTGTTGTCCTTCAGGTATCCAAACCCGCGTCCTTGACGTAACAAAGAAGAAGCAAATCGATCAGTTCGCCCAGGAAGTGGAAAGAGTCGATGTTCTTTTTAACGTTGCTGGGTAATTTACACCTTCTGATTTCACTTTCCTCTCAGAATATTTTCAGCTACTTTCCTTGCGGTCAATTTGATGGCATGGCAGAGTTATTCACTGTGGACCATGCTCTATGCCTTGGGAAACCCGGGACTTTTGCGGCAGGCTTTGGTCATCTGTGAGTTCGGGGAGAGAACTGCCCCAGGGGGTGCCGTGAGCCCTGCATCCAGCAGCCAGGCTGCTCCACGGGAAGCAGCGGCTCCTGATCGTCCGCTTCATAATGCTTCGCTTGTTCACCCATAAGAACTTGCCCAGGGAAGCAGCGAACACACCAAAGTCAGACTGGGAGCTTGAGGTCCATCTCGGCAGGTCGGGGGGGTTTAGAAAAACAACTCAAAGTTCCTGCCTGCAGGAGGACTGAAGTCCTGCAGAAAGTGGGGACCCTGGTTAACTACATAACCTGGGTGCAGAGGAGCCAGGCTTTGGTTCCTCCTCGTCTGTCCACTGCCTTAGAAGTTACCCCGGCAGTGCTGCTCCCAGCCCTGAGATGCTGGGTTGCTGCTGGTTCTCCTGCTGAGTTCCCCTGAGGATGCTTCCTCCACGCCACCAGGAGGTGCTGTTGCTCTTAAAATAGGAATAGGAGGGTGGATGTCCTGGTTCATTTATGTGCTGTTTTCATTTATGCTTACTACGTCCAGTGACCCCAAACTCTGCTGGGATTTGTACTGACACAGCGGTGCTCCATGTGAATTGTTGAAAGCCTTGCTAAGGGAGGAGACATTGGCTTTGTTAGTGATTGACAGCACAGACGTCCAGCAGATGGGTCGGAAACCTTTCTCGTGACTGTTTTGTTGCTGTTTGGGCTTCCTTGGTTTTGTCTTCTGGTGTTTCATCCTTCTGTGTGGCACAGTGTGGGAAGTTGTGCCCGGGCCTCGAGCGTGCCAGGCAAGTGCTCTGCCACCGAGCTGAGTCCCGCTGTTTAATCATCTTCCAGATTCGTGCACCACGGAACCATCCTGGACTGTGAGGAGACGGACTGGGACTTCTCAATGAACCTCAACGTGCGCAGCATGTTCCTGATGATCAAGGCGTTCCTGCCCAAGGTGAGGTGGCCTCCAATGTGGGCAGCACACGGACGGCTCCACCCTGGGCACCCAGAAAGGACACGAGTGTGCTGGAAGTGACAGCAGCCAACAGCGTGGTGGGTGTGCCTGCCACACACATCTCGGCCTTTAGTGACAAGTCATTTAACCTCCCAGCTTACACCTGGAAGGAATATGTCCTAAGCAGGGGCAGCCTAATCCCTCCCAACCGGTCCTGCTTTATCACATCCTCTGGCTCCACAGAGGTGATGCAAAGAGGTAGGGAACCTGCCGAGGGTCACACGAAGAGCCACAGTGTCTGGTCACAGGCTTTCGGGACTCATGTCCTGGGCTCCTCTCTGGGTGAGCCCAGCACCAGCCCTGCTCCAGGTCAGAGCCAAGCACCCGTGAACTGCAGAAGGGAGGCTTCCCTCCACCAAAGCTTGATTAGGAGATCAGCGGCTCTTAATGCCGCTGAGCCAGGCCTCAAGGAGAGCTTTGCTGATGGCACAGTGGAGCTAGCGGATCCTTTGCTCAGGATATTCAGCCATTGACGGGGAGATGAGCACTGATCTGGTAACGAAGAGGGTTTTTAACCTTGTTTCGTGCCTGGAAGGATCTGTGGGTGTCCCAGGGGATCCTGAACTAGCAATTTTTTTATATGCAAGTTAGTTTTTTGCCCTATTTGGAGCTTATGAGAATCTAATGTGTTTGGAACTTGAATGCATTCTTTGAAGGCAGGATATGGGGGTGGAGTAGAGGCCCTGGAAAGAGGGGAGAGCTTAGGTCACCCCAGGGAGGGCTGTCACACACGTAAGGGACTCACCTGCTGCAAGTCTGAAGTGCGTCCCAAACAGTAGTCAAGGAAGTAGGCGTGCAGTACAGAGAGGCTGAAGTTTAAACTTGTGTTAACTTTTTAAATGTATTGATGGCAACTTGTGAATTAGTGTGCTTGCCTCCGACTACATTAAACAATGTCCATTGGAGGCAGTGACACCCATCTGTGAAATGGCAGAGATATTCGTGACCGGGGTATGGAAGCAGAAGGATTCCGTGCCTCACGAGAAGTGTGACTAACTGGGCTCCGGATCGTGGACTCTGGCATCAAAAGTCCAGGACACATCTGGGTCCATCCCAAATTAGCCAGGGCCCTGGGGCATGCTCAGGTTCTCTCTCAGTGTTTATAGCAGGGGTGGTAGACGGCACAGTCACTTCCAGCCCTGGTTTCCTAGGGTCCCTTGCATGTGATTAACAATGACACACACCAGGCTGGAGCTGTGGAGGGGACCCACGGTGACATGTGAGGTTGGCCACACACAGGACATTTGAAGATGTTTTATGCTTGTGTGTAGATGCACAGGAAGTCACTGCAGGACTGGAAGATCAGTCGAAAGGCAGAGAACAAGTTGAAAATACTATGAAAAGAGGGCAGTGCAGAAGCAAAGTCCACCAGGTGGAAAGACCCTTGAGGGCCGAAAGTGGAGGATGGCTTTGTTGTTTGGGTTGCTTGCTTGCTTGCTTGCTCCCCTTGCTGCGTCTTAGGAGAGTCATTAGCACAGGAACTTTTGTTGAGTGAATACGTTCACCGTGATTGTCCGTGCAGGTGGTCAGGCACTGGACGAGACGGAAGTGCCAAGATCTGCCAAGGCTGGGAGCTGAGCTCTAGCCAATGGAGGCAGGAGGCCTGGGCAGAGTAGGACTAACTAGATACAGCTAGAGGGGCTCTTCGGGGGACTTTCTGCCTGCACTGGCGTTTCCGGGACATTCAGCATTGTAGTGTGTGGCATCTTGCTCTATAGTTGTCCCTGCCTGAGGGGGACATGAATGGAGACCTGGGGAGCCTTACGCCCTGATAGCTGGTGCTAAGCTGATGCTGGGAAGGAGATGGCCCGGAAGGGGCAGGGGCCTCTGTGCATGGGGGCTCTGTGGGTCTTTGAATCTGCTGGACCTTGCACAATTCCTTGCACATGCTCAGTAAATACATGTGCAATGCACTAACAGTTTTGCAGCATGAGGCACTCACACGGATGTTCGTTTAGCTCAGGATTCCTTCCAGTCGCCCTGATGCTCTTGTCCCACAGCCAAGGTGACACCGCGTGGGAAGGCCGCTGAATGTGTACACTGCACAGCGCCAGCGCCCGGCTGCACTGTTAACAGCCAATGGGATGCCAGGTGGTCCACAAACCACAGGCGGAGGGGAGGATTCGGAAGCGGGTGGTTCAGGAAGCGCTGCAGAGTGGATGCCTTCTGTATTTGTTTTGTCTCCAGATGCTGGCTCAGAAGTCTGGCAACATTATCAACATGTCCTCAGTGGCCTCCAGCATCAAAGGTGGGCACAGCCTCCTCTCAGACACAGGCACACACGTACGCGCGCACACACACACAACCACTGAGAGCTGTGCTTTGAGAATAAGCACAGCCCAGATCATAGAACCCATCTATAATTTCAAAACCGCTTTTTGAAAAATTGTACTAAGTTCCTTAGCCATCAGACCCCTTGCTATGGATGTGAGCCCATCATAAAATTAAACAAAATTCTGTTTCCTTTGCCTCCCCTTTTATTCCCTCTAATGGACATGAATGCGGAGTAGGGGAGGGCAAGCTTTGTCATTTAATTAATCCGCAATGACGTGTCGAGCACGTAGTAGGAATTGGTCGTCCAAAAGGGACAGACTGGTGCAGCGTGATGACACGGTGGGAGAGGCTTGAGCCAGCGCATTGCATCGCTGTGGCTTGGGGGCGGGAGAGAGGTCACCGTGAGGGCAGGACAGGACAGGACAGGACGGACGCCACAGCCCGGCGGGCGGGTTTGTGAGTGGAAAGAGGAAATCGCCGCGGAGGTGACGCGGCTAGTCTAACGCGGTGCACAGGTTAGCAGGGAGTGACGCGTACGGGTGTTTCTCCTTGGCTCTGTTTCTTTCCCGCCCTTATTTTCCGCGGGGGGCTCCCTACAGGGTTTACTGACTGGTGGGGAGCCAGACTGCTGCTCAGTGGGTGCTGTCGCGGCACTCAGCTCGCTACATCGAGCCGCTGCTGATACTGTTTTGCTAGATGCAGAGACAGACCTAGTAAGGGAGGCACAGAGCAGGAGGGTGGCAGAAGCACGCACATGGCCCGGGAGTCACGGAAGGGCCCCGTCTCTGCTTCCTCCCCGACCCCAGGCGTGGTGAACCGCTGCGTGTACAGCACCACCAAGGCGGCCGTGATCGGCCTCACGAAGTCGGTGGCCGCGGACTTCATCCAGCAGGGCATCAGGTGCAACTGCGTGTGTCCAGGTGAGTGGGCGCCGCAGGACCCCATGCACAGAAGGTTAGGTGTGTCCTGTTGTCGGGGGTTCGGGTTCCCACAAGACCCTCCCAGGTGTAAGTTAGGACCGGCGGAGAGCCCACGCCAGTAGCCATGAGCCACAGGGGCAGAGTGCAGGTGTCATCAAGCCTGTGGGACAACTCAGGAGCAAGTGGAAAGGTCCTGTGACCTCATCACGGAAAGAGGAGACCATGTCACACAGCAGGGAGAAAGCGAGCAGAGCCTCACAGAACCCAGGGTCTGCAGAGCCATGGGGTCCCTGGGATGGCTCCTAGGCCAAAAAGAGGCCTTCGCTTTCTACCTGAGTGCTGGGCAGGTGCGCTCTTTGGGGACATGAACACACCGGGGCCGCTGTTTTCATGCTGCAGGGACAGAGCGAGTGGTGCAGGCGATCAGAGGCTCTCAGAGCCAACATGCTCGCTCTCCTTCTCTGTACTCAGATGCACTGAGTCCTCCTATAAAGGAAAGAAGGACAGAGTTTTCATTGTGTTGGTGCCCATGGGTGTGTCTGCGAGATCATTGTGCCCTTTTACCTGGTCCCACCGATCTGAAATGAGTGCTGGCTGAGGGCTCCTAACGCCCTCTGAAGAGAGAGACTGCAGAGACGGAATCAGAGTTTTCAGCAGCTCCCAGCTGGGCCTGGAAGTTTTGGAGCAGTGTGACCTGTGAGGCCCTCCTTCTGGGGAAGGAGTGGATGCGGTGACCAGGAAACGGTGACCTGGGGTTTGCAGCACACACTGGTGTTGCTTGCGTCTGGCTATTCTTGGTGCCGTTTGCCCAGTGGAATAAGTGGCAAAACGATTTGGAAAATGTGGTTGATTCAGCAGCTGGCTTTTTCATAAGATTGGAAAAGATGTGCTCAAGCTCTGTGGAACAAGGAACTGGCTGTGATTCACGGTGCCAGCCAGAGAACAGGGCCGAGGAGGAACAGTGTGTCTGGCGGGGCGCAGGTGGCTCCGTGTCACACACTTCCTGCCAGTCGCATGTCCGCTGTGCCCCATGTGCTGGGCGGTGCCATGGACACAGCTGAGCCCAGTGGCCCCAGATTAATCTGACGGCAACAGTGGTGTCCCAGAAGAGCTGACAGTGGCTGCCTTGTGTGGGAGGCGATGCTGGTCCCTCAGCTAGAAGAGGCACCGAGTAACGCAGTGTGGGTGCTGAGGAGAGCGTTCTGCAGGCTGAGTGCACACTGTTGGTGAATTCTGGGATTCCAGGGAGGCAGCTGACCAAGTGAGGAAAATACTGGGAACGGGATTCCTAATCTTGCTCCTGCAGGAATGTAAAGGCAGAAATGTCCGGTCTGCGGCTTTCTCAGGAGCAGGGTCTGAAGGAGGAGCTGAGGGTGTGCGTGGAAACCATTTGTCACAGCCTGAGAAAGATCACAAGGCTCTGTGGTCCCCTCGGGAGAACTGCAGGTCACATGAGTAACGAACCTGTCTGCAGAACCTGCTGCAGAGGCGTGTGGACCAGGTGCCATTTTAAATCTTCAGTGTCATTCTTACTTTCCTATTTTAACATAAAACAATTTTAAAATATATTTTTTATTAGAAACTAAAACTGTGATTAAAAACTGGGATTTGAAACCAATGAAAAGAGGCAATGTGATGAGGAAAATATAGTCACCTAAGTTCCCAAGGGCTGAGGCCACTCTGGAATTGTCCCCGGGGAGTCCCCACAGTGAAGCTGGCACCAATGAGTCTGAGAGGACTGAATCAAGCTGGATCTTGGACTGGCAAAGTGCTTGTGTGGTTTTATCTATGTCCTGGGGTTGTTGAGAGGATTCTCTGAGATCATACATATTAAAGTCCTTAGGATCCATCAGTCATCATGTAAATGCAATGTGACTAAAATGAATGTCCCAGAGAAGGCTGCGTGACTCCCTGGGAACCCCACTTAGGGTGTCACCAGCTCATGTCTCAGCTGTGTGTGCGATGGAATAACGTCAGAGGCCCAGTGCGTCACTTGCTTCTCCCTTGCTGCTGACCACCACCATTGTCTGCCTGTTTCTTCAGGGACCTCTAAAGGGAATGGTCCCCGTGTGGGTCACCAAGATGTCACCAACTGGTGGAGGGTTCTTCTGCTCAATTTGTATAAAAATCAAAAACTGGCGAAGTGTATCTCTTAGCATTTACAGCTCTCAGCTTTGGGTGCCAGTGGCTGTTAACCCTTAGTGTCAGCAGCCTTTTTGCTGCTCAGAGTAAGCAGCTACTGACAGCTTTGGGACTCTCACAGCACCACGGTGGCAGTTCCTGGCAACTCGCTGTCTGTTGTTCTCTGGCTTCCAGCTGCTCTGTGTCCCAGCCCTGCCTGCTAGTTGGTTTAACACTGGAGCCTCTGATGTCGCAAGCTCTTAGTGCACCAGCTCAGCATGTTCTGCTTGAGACAGAAATCACAAACAGGTAAAAATATGCCGTGCAAGAGAGGCGTTATCAGGGCTGGGCTACAGCATGAAGGGAACAGTGTGACTGCGGGTCACATGGCCTAGTACACCTTGGGTGTGAACAGGTTGCTGATGCAGGGAGAAGGTGAGCCTGTGCATGCAATGCCTGACTTCCAGTCTGCTCACAGATGGGGTGGGGCTCCTCACAGACCTGGCTGAGCACCCAGCATCCTGGGGGGCTGTGGGCAGAGTCCTCTGGGGTGTGTCTGTGCCTGAAGCTTGCCGCAGCTGAAGCAAATACCTCTCCAGGAGCAGCTCGGAGCATCCCACGCGTCTGTGGCCAGCTGCAAGGTGTTTGGAGCAGCGACAGAAGGAAAAATAAAAAGTATTTCCTGGGGAGCATCTGTTGTCTCGGTGTCACAGAGAATCCTAGCCCGTGTTTTAAAAATCATAGTCATGTTGTGAAAGCAGTTACAAAGCTACTCTAGGTCAGGCAAGGAGAGGTGAAATTGTCATTCCAAAGGAGAAGGCTTTTGATGATTGTCGTGTTGTACAGAAGGAAGTGTAACGTTTAGCTATCCATTATTTTTCGGTTTAATAAGTAACCAAGCTACACGTCCCCCTTTGATTTAGGGACGGTGGATACCCCCTCTCTGCAGGAAAGAATCCAAGCCAGAGAGGATCCTCAGGAGGTATACGGAGCCTCTTAACTGTCTGTAAGCTGTTGGTTAGACAATGTCCTCCTTCCCCAGGGTGACAGGAAGTAGAGTAGTGACCCCCGGGGGCGGGAGGGGAGGGAGGGACTGCCTGGTGGGCACAGAGCATCACACAGTTTGGGCTGGGTGTGGTGGCGGTGGCACAAGTGTGTGTGCTGAACACCACTGAACTGCACACTTCCTGGCCCTGACGTGCGGAGGGGTCTCGGTCTCAGGCCCTGAAGGATTTCCTGAAGAGACAGAAGACAGGGAGATTTGCGACCGCAGAGGAAGTGGCCCTGCTCTGTGTGTACCTGGCTTCCGAGGAGGTGAGCGCCGTTCCTCCCAGAGCCCTCTGTCCTGGTCCCTCCAGACTGCGGTGCGGTCACCGTAGAGAGTCAGCTGCAGGGATGCGCTAGGGTGGCGCTCCTCAGGGCGGGGTGTTTTCCAGTCTCATTCCCACAAAGAAAGGCCACACTGATCCAAGCACTGACTCCTCCTCGCTGAACTTTAAATATCTCAAAATCTTATAGCAAACAAAATGAAGGGTCGAAAACAATTGAAGCATTCAATTTCCTGAGAGGCTGTTGCATTTAAAAATTACAAATGCATGGGCTGGGGATTTAGCTCAATCGTTCCGCCTCCTGCCTTGCTAGCGCAAGGACCCGAGTTCGATCCCTGGTACCAAAAAAAAAAAATTACAAATGCAAAGACCCTGACTAAATGCTAGTCTAACAGCCTACAAGGAGCTGGAGAGCTTCAGGTGACCTGGACCCCACTGAGCTCAGGAGAGCAGACTGGCGCACGTGTTTCAGTTTTCCTGGTGACGTGTTCGGGAGAACTCTACTGGCTGTTTTTTCCTCTGTTTGTCAGCATGTGTGGAAATTACTAATTGCACCTTTCCACTTTGCCTCTTACTGGCAACCAGATTCTTCCTTAATGGCCTGTGTGCTTTTAGAAGGACACCCACTGGGAAAGCAAAAGCCATGTTCCGAGGTCAGGGCTCTAAACACCCCCTTCCGGTTTCTGTCGCTGAATATCAATTAACAGGGGACGTGAGCATAGAAGAGAGAAGGTAAAGGGAGGGGTGGGCGTGAGGAGCTGTGGCCTCGCTACCTCCCCAGAGTCCCCCCTTCCGCACCATCACAGTAAGGGCAGGGTCTCACATCCTCCTTATGGCACGTGGTGCACAGCAGGTGGCTGGAGAATGCCACAGCTCCCAGAGCCAGAGCTGCTCAGAAATGCGGCTGTTGATGGCTGAGGACACCGCTAGGCTAATTACTCATGGAGTAAGCAGATCAGCTGCGTGTCTGCTCTGGAGTCCACGACCTCAGAAGAGTCTTGGTTCGGAAGTTGTGGTGCTGAGCTGTAGACCCTTGGACTGCCAACCAGCTGCAAATGTGTGGCCTGAAACAGGCAACAAAAGGACTTGTGGCTTCTTAGAGGAGCCGGAGCTATTCGTGTGCATAAGAGAGCTTGGCTTTTGAAACAGCTTGGGAAAGTCAGGGCCATTTCTTTGGTAAGGTGACTAATAATCCCTAGCTTTTCTAATTTATATGATCAGTTTTTATATACTGAGCTCTTACAGTGTCTGCACTCATAACGTCTTTCCTTCTGCTCCTTCCATTATTTCAAACTCTAGATCAAAGTAAAACTAAGAATACAAAGTAGAGACTTTATTGTCCATTTTAAGTTAAAATATTTGTTATCTTCTTCAAGGATCACTTCGGGTTTAGTGCTTTGCAAAATGAAACGTTTTGTGAATATAAACCAGTGATTATTTTTATGATCCTGCAGTTTTAGATAGATTTGCCTGTCTGAGCCTAGTATAGAACATTATTTCCGAGGTGATAATAATTATTGCTTGTGTAAATTTTTAAAACACACTTCATCCACTTTGGCTCCTGGAATTAATCTGTGTATATTGATCAACAAACTATATCCTGTTTTTAAAAACTACTTGGTTGTCATCATGGTTCTTTTGTGACTGATATATTGAAGAGTTTAGCAGTGGCCTAAAAACTTGGCTGGAAGTGAAAATGTGCTATTTTGGACTCTACTTTACCCTAATTTGGGGAATGGCTACGAATCACTAGTTTTGTGATTCTGAAACCAGTGGCCTCTCTGAGCCTGCTTAGAAGGTGCCTGTGCCCAAATGCCAGCCAGAGGCCCTCTATCTCAGATCACAGGGACACGTAGCAGTTCCAAGGCATCTGAAATTTAATTTGGAGTCCCCTAAATTCCATCTGTAAGTTCAGTTTCCTGCTAGGGTGAGAGTCAGTTGTCCAGCTGTCCCAGCCCCCCAGCCTGTGTCCCCCCGGTTGACGGTGTCTCCTTGTGCTCACCCCTGCAGTCGGCCTACATGACCGGCCACCCAATGGTCATCGACGGCGGCTGGAGCCTGTGACCACAGGGCGCCCCTGCTGCAAGGCAAGCCCTTCCTGTAACCACCGCGCACCTGGACGTGAAGAAAGCCCGAGAGGTTCTCGCTCCTGTGATGACTACTCAGAGGCTGGGTCTTTAAATACATTCATCCCTTTGCAATCTCTCCTGAAATCATGCTAAGTAAATCAAAGAAAAAGTATTAAAATTGTTGCAAGAGAGTTGTTTTACAGTAAACCTCAGTTGGTAAGCGTCTGACTTAGTTCAAGCTGCTGTAAAAATTAGAGAGCTGCACAGCTCAGACAGCAAACTGTGTCTCGCCGTCTGCAGGCGGGCAACACCATGCTCACTGCGGGCAGGTTGGTGTTGGGTGACTCGGTGTGCGGATGGTCACCCGCCATGGCTCCCACAGCAAGAGGAGCACAGCGACACAAGCGCTCTCATGTCTTTGTGAGGAACCCCTGTCCCCATCAGGGGGGCCCTGCCTCTGGCCTCATCACCTCCCAGGGCCATCACGTGGGCGGTTAGGGTCTCAGCACCTGAATTTGGGATGCAAACTGTCTATAGCAACATATGAAATTAAAATGAGACTATGAAAAGGATTTTTTTAAAGGAAAAAAGTACTAATTTGTTTCCTTCTATCTCCCAGCTACTAAATGTTTTTGTGCAATTCTGCACTGTCCTATACTGTATGTGGAGCCTAATTTAAAATTTTTATACCATTATAAATGAACACCAACAGTAGGAAGGAGTTTGGATTCAATAACAATTAAAGGAGTTTAAATTCAGAACTGTATTTTTGATGTTATGTAAAAGAAAAACATATTTATACATTATGGATGTTATTGCATACTAAGTGCAGTGTTCTTCAGCTAACTAATGTTCATTCAAGTGAGTGATTATATCTAGCATGTGCCTAAGAAATACATAGTTAAGCTTAGCTGCTAGTTTGTCAGTTTGAGAGGTTTTTATTTATTTATTTATTTATTTATTTTTTTTGGTACCAGGGATCAAACTCTGGACCTCAGGCTTGCAAGGCAGGTGGCGGAACCACTGAGCTAAATCCCCAGCCCCTTTTTTTTTTTTTTTAGATTAAGTACAGATTTCTTTTTTTCCTCAAAGAAAAAATTTATTGGTACATTTTAGGTATAAAATATGACATTCATCATTGGAAATTTGCACCTTTACATAATCTCTCTTGGTTCTTATATTTTCCCCATTCCCCTGCCCTCCCTTCAACCCCTCCATTCCTCTCTATTTACAAAGACTTTGTTTCCATTTTTTCATTCTCATATTAATTCCATTCCCTTCTTTCCCCTACCCCTCCCACTTCCCCTTTGCCCCTTTTCTTCATATTTCACATTATCTGTTATACCTTTTAGTCCTTACTTACACTTTGTTTCTCACACTAGAGAAACTATTCGGTATTTACCCATGTGTGTCCTATTTATTTCACTTAAGAGTATCACCTCAATGTGCATCCATTTAGCTATAAATGTCTCTAACTTCTCATTCTTTATGGCTGAGTAGTACTCCATTGTATAAAAAAACCACATTTTCTTTATCTAGTCTCCAGTTGATGGGCAACTGGGCTGCTTCCAAGTTTTAGCTATTACAAAGTGTGCTGCTATAAACATGGGTGCACATATATCACTGTGGTGTGATTCTTTTAATTCTAGGATAATAGAACAGAGGACACCAAATTTGGAAATAGGCACCAGATAAATAAATCATCTAACAGGAAAGAAAAAGGTTAAATGGATGATAAATCTATAATGTTAGAAGTTTTCCTTTTTAATTTCAGTTTTAGGGTTTTATGCTTGCTGCTGATTTTTGGCCACCTCACGAAACCAAGTGGCATGACATCCATTTAGCTACTTAATAATGAAGAGTTTCTTCTCCGCTTTTTCATCTAGCGCCTTCAGATTCGTGAGAATTTTGAAATGGCCCGTGACAGGGTAACATTTAGTGTAGGAAAAGAATATTCTGCAGTTGGCAGGTGTGAGTTAAAATTCAGAGCAAAGGATATTTTGACAAGCTTTGCTGAGCACCCACTGACTGTAAGATTTGCTTTCGGGTTCTGGGCCAGGCACTGCACAGCTAGAAGGCAGATGGCTTGATCTGTGACCTGGATTTTGGGTTCTAGTTTATGAAATGAGGGAGCTGGGCTAAGTGACTTGGGTATCTTCTGTTGTCTCATGATCAAAACCTGTAACTTCTTACCTAATGCATTAATGGGAGGGATACTGAAGCCTGTAAGAATATCATGAAGTATTTTGTTCTGTGAGTAGAATGAAGCACACTGAGATACATGGCTATACATGAATGAATTCAAAGAAACATACTATGAATTCTACAAAACGAATTTAACCTCAACAGATGTCCAGAGTCAATTTGCATAGAGCTAAGTATACAGCATTCTAAACATTACAAGCAATGAAAACAAAGCAGAATCCAGCCCCCAAATGCCATGTGTCCAAACTCACGTTAAATCAGGTGCTGTATCCATTGACAGCACATGACTGGAAGAAAAGGAAAAAGTTTAATGTGGTACGGGGAAGCGCGGTATGACGAGAAGTTTCTGCAGGCTTTAGCAGAGGCTGCGTTCGGTTTGGGAAGCAATCGCTGCAGAGCTGGGGAGAGTGCTACACAGAGCCTGGGCAGCTCAGGAGGGAGGACCGACCAGGCGGCGGTGGGCAGGGTGGGGAACTGCTCCAGGGGAGACCGAGCCGCCAGCAGGATCCGACGGGCGCCCGCCTCACCCCACGGAGTGCCACAGGTGAGGCGCGCGCTCACAACACAGCCACTCACGCTCACACCACTCACAACTCACGTCACACACACGCACGCCGCCGAGGGTAAACGCCAAGGGAAGGGCGCTGCAAACAAGCGAGGACTCCGCGGGGAAGACTCCTCCGCGGATGCAGGATTAAAATCCAAAACGATACGGGGAAAGGCGCCTGTGGAAGGAGGCATAAAAGCTGCGCCACACGTGTGGCGCCGTTTGTCACCCGAAGAGGCCCTGCGTGGGCGGCGCCCGTGGGAAGAGGGACTGAGAGGCGGCGATCCGGGCTGCAGGCTCCGCGTCCACGAGGCTGGCTCCCCGGGGTGAGGCTCGGGGGCCCGGGCTCCACGAGATCCGCCCGCGGGCGCCGCCGGTGAGTGACGGGGACCCCGGGGCGACACCCGGAGGAGGCCGGCGCCGAGTGCGCACGCGTGGGTGCGAGCACGGGCGCATGTTTGCAGTGAGCCGCGCGGGCCGCTGCTTTCCTTGCTCGCTTCTGCCTCCTTCCCGACCCGTGTAGCCGCCGGGCTCTGGACCAGGGCAGCGCCTGACTGGGACCCACCGAGCCTGGGTTGCCGGGTTCCGGGCTGTTCCTGCTGGCCAGCGCGTGTCCCCGAGACAAGAGCCCTCCCGCCCGGACAGGACACGGGGTGTGCATTAGGCTGCAGGGTTTCTACCCAGGAGGGCAGACCCAAGGATGGCCACACCGCCCCCGGGCCTGGCGCTCGGGCGCGGGCGGTGCCCAACCCTGAGCTCGGCGCCCCAGGCTCGCGTGAGTTGTCTGCGCCTGAAGTCTGCAGGATGCTAAGCCGGCGGGCTGCGGGTTAGGACTTTTCAGACCCTTCGCAGAGGCACTGTAGGGGTGGAGCAGAGTCGGGGACACGCACGCACACCCTCACGCACACACTCACTCCCGTCTGCCCTCCGAGAGGCCTCGATCCCCGATCCCCGGCTGCTGCACTGAGGTGAAACTTGGGCCTCCTCCCTTCCTACCTGCTCCTGGGATGTCTTCCCGGAAAGCTCAGACATGCTCAGGCGCACTTCCCTGGGCCAGAGGCCTAGATGTAAAATTGGGGCCCAGCAAGCAGGTGACGTGGGTTGGGTTTCCAAGGTAAGGCGAGGAGAGGTGTCTCCCTGCCGGTTCCCGGGAAGGCCCAGGCGGAACCAGTGCCAGGCTTCGGAACTGTGGTGTCGCAGGCTGGACCCCTGAAATTCCCCCTCCCCAAGTGGAGTGTGTAACAGGCCTTCAGATCAAAACTTGTGCAGAAACTGTAACAGAAGGCTCTCAGATGCTGGCCTGTGACCAGCTGCGTGTTGACCCTGTTGATAACGCGTATGCTGTTGATAACTTGGTCAGTGTGCAGAGCCCGCTGGTAGAACGGGTTTCCCTCTGGGGGAAAAGCACTCACATCTCTGTCCTCCAAAGCCTGGGACAGAGTTTGGGAAGTGGAGCTCCCGGAGTGAGCACCTGTGTAGTGAGGGGGTGTTCTCTGCCTTGCTGTGGCTTGGGTGTTAGGAAACCACAGTTATAATAAGCTCTAGAGCGGCTTTAATAACCTTGTGAAGGTAGCGAACATGTCTTGTCAACATAAAAGCCTTGTTTTTTAAAAAAATTGTTTAAAATTTTTATTGGCACGTATTTCCATTACATAACGTTTACATTCATCGTGGGTAGTTGGTACACATATGTGATACATCTTAATTCTTTTTAGGTCTCCATCTCCTCCCTTCCCTCCACTTCTCATTCACAAAAAGAATCTATTTATCGCTGTTTTCTATTATCCATCTTTTATTTTGCTCATTAAATTTATACTTTGGGTTTCTCAGAGAAATCATTCATATTTAAGCTTGTGTGTCAGATTTATTTGATTTAACATTATTTTCTCACTTTGCACCCATTTTCCTACAAATGACTCAATTTTATCCTTCTCTATGGCAGAGTTGTATTACATTTTGGAAAATACTACATTTTTGTTGTCCATTCATCTGTTGATGGATATATAGGCCACTTCCCAGGTTTACTTATTATGAGTTGTGCTGCTCGCTGTAAGCCTAGGTGTGCATGAATCACTGTAATATGATGTCTTTACCCTTTCAGGAAGATACCTAGCTGGTTTGAACAGAATTTCTAGTTTCAGTTCTTTGAGGAATCTCCATACTGACTTCCCTAGTGGTTGTATTAGTTTATATTCCCACCAACACTGCAGCGTCCTTTCCCTGAAGCCTTGCCAGTATTTAATATTAGTTGATTTCTTGATGATAGGTGTTCGTTCTTGAATAAGCTGGAATCTCAATGGGGTTTTAATCTGCATTTCTCTAATGCCCAGAGATATTGAGCGTGTTTTCATGTATTTATTGGCCTTTTGTACTTCTTTAGAGAAGTAACTATTCATTTCAGTTGCCCATTATTTGATTGGGTCTTTTATTTGGGGGGATCTAACTTTTTGAGTACCTTACTAATTCTAGATATTAGTCCTCTGTCTGAGGAGTGGCCAGCAAAAAAAATTTCCCCTTCTGTAGATTTCTCTTTATTGGTTTTTTTTTCCTTTATGGTGCAGAAACTTTTCAATTTGATGTGATCCCATTTGTTGATTCTTGATGTTATTTCTTGTCCAATTGGGGTTCTGTTCAGAAAGTCCTTGCCTACACCTCTGTTGTCCAAGAGTTTTACTTATTTTATCCTCCAGCAGATTGTTTCAAAAATCTAAATCATTTAGATTTTCATTATGGTTTTCAGTTTCACACATGGTGAGAGATATGGGTCTAGATTCAGTCTTCTCCATGTGGATAGCCAGTTTTCCCAGCAACATTTATTAAAAATGCTGTCTTTCCTCTGGGGCATGATTTGGCCTCTTTCTCAAAGATCAGTTTGGGCATCCTCTATTCTGTTCCACTGATCCTCATGTCTCTTTTTGTGCCAATACCATGCTGTTCTTTTTATTGTAGCTTTGTAATATAACTGGAAATTCTGGATTGTGATATTTCCTGCTTTGCTCTTGTTGCCCAAGATTACTTTTGCTATTCTGGATCTCTTCTATATGAATTTTAGGTTTATTTTTTCTGGTTCTGTGAGGAATGTTGTTGGTATTTTTGTTGGGATTGCATTAAATCTATATGTCACTTTTTTTTTTTTTGGTACCAGGGATTGAACTCAGGACCTTGCGCTTGTGAGGCAGGCACGATACCACTGAGCTAAATCCCCAGCTTATATGTCACTTTTGATAATGTGGCCATTTTGACAATATTTGTTCTACCTATCCAAGAGCAGAAAATATCTTTTCATTTTCTGATGAAAACGAAAAGATCTATCTCCTTTTTCAGGAGTGGAATTTTTTTTTCATTTTTTTTCCTGGTCTTTCACTTTACTAGATTAATTCCTAACCATTTCATTTTTCTTGATGTTATTGCAAATGGTATTGTTTTCCTAATTTCTTTCTCAGTGGGCTCATTATTGGTGTACAGAAATGCTATTGAATTTGGTGTGATTTATGTATCATGGTACCTTGCTGAATTTGTTTATTAGTTCTTTTGATGGAATTTCATGAGTCTTGTGTGTAAAGGATCATGTCATCTGCAAATATGGATAGTGTGAATTCTTTCTTTCTTGTACATAGCCCTTTTATTTCTTTCTCTTGCTGAAGGCATTTGTTACTCCCAGACTAGAGCTTTCAATATCTTGTTATACAAGTACAGTGCAAAACATTTCTTATTTTAAAATATTTACTGATAGCCAGGCATGGTGGCACATTCCTATAATCCCAGCACTGGGGAGGCTGAGGCAGGAGGATTGCCATGAGTTTGAGGCCAGCCTTGGCTCCATAATGAGTTCAAGGCTGAACTACATTGCAAGACCCTGTCTCAAAAAACCAAAACAAGCTGGGTGTGGTGGTGCATACCTGTAATCCCAGCACTTGGGAGGCTGAGGCAGGAGGATTGCTGTGAGTTTGAAGCCAGCCTGGAATACATAGTGAGTTCAGTGGCGGCTTAAACTATATAGTAAGACCCTGTCTCAAAAAAACAAACCAAAATGAACTATTTACAGAGTACTTTAATAAAAGATTCTCTAATATCTGGTTCGTGACCAACTATTAGTCCTGTTGATAATTTGCATGCTGCTCATCTTTGGCCAGTACACAAACCCCACTGGTAGGACATTGTTCCTCTGGGGGGAGAAGACTCATCTTTTATCCAGAGGCTGGAGACAGTGTATGGGGAGCAGCACTCCCTGGGAAGGCGCCTATGTAGTGAGTGCGCGTCTTGGTATTCTGCAGTCCTGGGTGTTCGGAAACCACAATGACTCATAAAGTTATCAAGTATGTCTTGTCAGCATTTAAGCTCGTGTGTCTCTAAATATCACTCTCTTCTTTTTTCTGAATCTCACGTGAAGTTTGAATTTACCAGAGTCCCTCAGTCTCCTCACTCTGGTGCATGCCTGGCTCTTAATGAAGAGAGGTTAGTGGCCAGGCACCTGCTGAGACTCTGTGACGTGCTCAACAGTTTTAGGATCTGGGGGACACAGCCCGATCTCCATCCCCACCCGCAGAAGCTCCTCTACGCTGCCCAAGTGCCTCCCCACGGCTGCAGTGCTAGGGTGCACCCAGCGTTTTCCTCTGTCGACTCTCACCTTGCACATCGGTGCATCTGGTTACGACACACACGTGCACAATTCCTGCACAGGCCTCCCTTTTCACACAGTGAAAAAAAACCTTAGTGATTTCTCTGCCTGAAATGCTTGTTTCCTTGAGGCTTAACTCCAGTGTCTTGTGACCCCCAGCCACACAGACAAGTCTGTCCCTGCAGTTTGTTCCCACGCTGCTTGCATGGGTATTAAATTCCCACAAGGGAACACCAGCCACCCCCCCATAACTGCACACTGTGAAATCTTACACTGGGTAAGGTCTGGGCAGGTGCTCACCTGACAGCCAGAATCCCAGACTCCATTTTCAGGCTGGCATCGACATCCTGAGAACTTGGGAGCATGCATTTTCTGTGCCCCCAACATGACCAGACCTCAGCCACATCCACACTGACCCTCAAAGGAGATAGGGAACGCTGACAGAGCGGGCAGCAGAGGAAACTGGTTTAGTGACACAGACTAGTCTCAGTCCCTCCCTGAAAAAGCAGACACATGTGGTATGTAAGGACGAAAGGAGAAGTTTTCTTCTTGTCTTTCTATCACTTATGAGTCAGGAAAGTCTTACTCACTGGAACCCAGTAGCTTTGCTAAAAACTCCATTGGCAAAAAACAATCATTCTCAGCCCTAGACCAATGAGGAATGGCGCCACAGAGATTGGTCCAGCCAATGCCGATTTTATCCTGAGAGCAGAGGAAGGGGCCCGCCATCCTCCACACCTGACCAAATGGTTTAGATAGGAGAAAGTCATATCTGCCATGCTTGGGGAGCTTCTATCCCTAAGATCTGGATTTCAGCATATCTAAAAGTAATATTGTAAACTTTAATACATTTGCCCTTCGTAGGGAGAAAGGAAAGAGAAGAAAAAAAAGTTTGGCTTCTTACCTTCGTATAATTTCCTTGTATTCATACCTCATTACATAGTGTTTTCCTTCATAAGGAGTCGACCTCATCATCAGATAATTAACCAAATAAGAGAGCAGTTGTTTTCCTTCAGTAACTTGGGCCCCTGTGGTGGACACACCTACCTCTCTGAGGTCAGGTCATTCTCAGGCAGGGAAATATTCTTTGTCATGGAGGAAGCCTAAGCCCTATGTGGCCTGAGCTGGGTAAGGGTTCTTTTGGGGAATAAGCATTAGATCGAGTTGATAAAGCAGTCCAGAAACTGCAGTTTTTGTTTCACAAACACATATGAGACTGAGAACCTTTGCATTCAGCACATGAGCCATGAACAGTGAAGGCAGGAGACTGGTTTGTGTCATCGTTACACAACAATGAAAGAACAGCCATGGTGATGTTCTTTTAAATGCAGGAATCTAGCTCACAGCATGCTTCACAATGTCTTAGTCTGTTCCTGCTGCTATTACAAAATACCCCAAACTGGGCGCCTTAGAAATGCAGCAGTAGATGTGTATTTCTCTCATTTCTGAGGCTGGGGACCTCAACGAGGGTGCCTGTGCCTTGGTGTCTGCTGAGGGCCTGCTCCGTGGTTACAGAGGTGGAGAAAGGAATGAACCGTGTCCTCACATGCCAGGTCAGCAGGACCAAACTGTTCCGTCCAGCCTCTTCTGGGACAGCACTGGCCCCATCCATGAGGGTGGACTGTTCATGGCTTAATCACCCCCAAGCCCCCATGCTCTCCCTTAGGGGTTAAGTTCCAACATCTGAAGTTTGGAAGGAACATACATTCAAGGGTGGCAAGCAATATGTGTACATTCCCAGGAAGGTTACCCTGTTAATGTTGGCCTGTCCCTACCACAGAGAGCAGCAACAAAAGGAAGCAGGTGGCATCTATGAGGGGTCTTGAGTTGACAGCACTAAGTGTATTTTAACTTGACCCAGAGCCTATGAACATCTGTAAATTGATAGGCCCTTTATTTCCTCTGAAATACTTCAGAAAGCACTTAAAACATTGAGATAGGTAGAATAACCTGAGACAGAGAAGGCTGATGTAACACACAGCTCTCCGGGTGGGAAGGGCTGATTACAGAAGCGACTGCCAAAGCGTGGGCCCCTTGCGGGGGACTAGGTGAATGGGCACACATGCTGCAGCCCTGCCTTTATTTGCTCCTCTTGCTGGATTTACAGATAAAGCTTCAGTTGATGGAAACTTTTTGGATGAAAAGTGTTTGAAAATTACTGCTGTAGAAGATTCTAGGCAGTTCCCCTGTCTTTTTTTTTTTTTTTTGGTACCGGGGAACTTGGGACCTTGCGCTTGTGAGGCAGGCACCAGAACCACTGAGCTAAATCCCCGGACACTCCCCTGTCTATTTTGAAAGCCACTAAAAGAAAAAAAATGACCTTCAATCGTGGCAGGTGGAATTATCCAAAATAAAATCACCAAATGTGTCTACCAACAGTACTATTTCCAAGGAAACCTGTGTCACTTTCTTTTCTCTAAAGAATTGCACAGATTGTCTTTTTAAATGTATTTAAAATTGATAAGAACATCTTCTAAAAATCTTAGTGATACAGAAATATAGAAAAGAAAAATGAAAAACCATTCACATACATACACTTACATATGCACCACTGTTTTTAGTCTTGGTCTCAGTGCAGTTTTTTCCCACGTGTGAAAGAAAGACTACAGAGGCTGTCTTTCCCTCAAGTTCACTGCTTTATAATTTTAATGGCATATGTCCCTAATACTGAAAATTAAAGTTCAAATTGAGCCCAGATAGTTTCTGTGTGGATCCGTCTTGTAGAAAATTCTGAATATTGGGTATGCTAGAGTCATGAAGAGCCTTTGCGTGGACTTGGAGAAAATGTTTGGCTGCTAACATATGAGCTGGTGGGCGGTCAGGACAGCCTAACAGCCATGCCTTTGGCCAAGCTCAGCCCCCACTGCTCCATAGAAATCTGGATTTGGCCACAGAAATCTGATTGAATTAATGTTGTTTGCTGAACTTATGAGGCCTATAAAATGTTACTATTGGAAGTAAAGCTGAAGATAGTACAAAGTAGAAAATAAAAGTATTGATATTTGTTCTTGGAATGTTTTTTTAAAGTTGCAATTGAATATGAGAATGGATAAGTGAGATTTTTAAACAAAATATGGCAGAGACTGAAAACAACATACACTGGGTGGAAATCTCATTTCACAACTGTCCAGATGTTCTGGAATTGTGGGAAAAAATGCATGGAGACACAGAATTCGGGTAAAATAATAAAGGCTTTTACTTGCAAGCAGGCGGGAACACCAGGAAACTGGTCTGGTCAGTTCCTGCCCTCCCCCCACGTTCTTTGTCCATCACCTTTTATACTTTTGTTAGTCATTATCTCATCCCTAGTGGTCTTTGTTAAGTAAATAAAGTTCCAATTCCTGTTTAATGGCTAGACACAGGTGGCTTCTGTCACTGATTACAGTCCTAAACACATGACAGTTACGGCACATATATCATAAGTTTGTTCAAGGATTCCCACTTTATTCTTCAGACCTAGGATGTTATCTACAGTGGAGCTACAAATCAAAGGAGCTATATAACCTTCACTTTAAACAACGAAAGCAATGGGCTAAGGCAAGCTTTTAAAGGGATACACTACCTATTTTGCTTCCACAACTAAATAGCTAATCTACTAAACTTACTTTAAAATTTTTCCCTATCACAGATGGTTCTGCTATTAAGCGTGGCTGATATTGGCTATGTTATGTGAGAGCTTGTTTGGAGGTTCTAGCAGGGGAGTGTAGCTCCTCGGATACTAGGGAGGGACGCACATGGAGCGGTGAGGGAGGAAGGGGACCCCCACCTGGCCAGCCAGATCAGCGGAATCAACCCTGGTGATCACTGGGGTGACAGATGTCGCAGCCAGATCGCCCTCACATCCTGGCTATGTTATTTGAGGCTATTTAACTTCTATAGGCTTTGATTGGCTTCTTTTTTCTTTTTTGTTTTTATTAGTGCTGAGTGCTGAGCTACATGGCCAGCCCTTTTTTATTTTGAGACAGGGTCTGGCTGAGCTGCCCAGGCTGGCCTCAAACTTGCACTCCTCCTGCATCAGCCTCCTAAGTGTCTGGAATTACAAGCATGTGGCACCATGCCTGGCCAGCCAGCTTAGTTTTCTCATGGGAATGTTAAAAGGAGAGGACTTTATAACTTACACAAGTGTTCCCAAATTTTATTATTCCATTAATCTGTGATTCTTGGTTGTGTGGAAACCATCCAGTTTCTCTGTATTTCCCCCACATTTAGTCAGTCCTAGCAGCTCTCTCGAACCTTCTCCAGAACCAAGGAAAGGGTTTAGTGTTTGGATTTTAAAGACTTCATGAAAACAGGGGGAAATAAGTAAGCCATTTAACTAGCACTATTGAAAAAGAATGCATTAAACTTAATTTTGTGAGTAACTGACACCTATTTTATTGACTGCTGGATTTTTTACCTTAAAATTTCCTGTAAAGTTCTCTATAATGTAACATATATTTTAATTTCTTTTCAAACAGAAAATGTTTTCATCTGTTATGCTTAACTATGAAGTCTTCCCCTGATGTCTCCTATACTGAGACCTCCAGTGCAGCAGTGTTCAGAGGCGCAGCCTGGCCAGGTGGCTGGACCATGAGGGCACTTGCTGGTTCATCCACTGGGGAGGTCCTAGCTAGATGGACTACAGGGCTGTGGGGCCCAGGTGCTCCCCTTTTGAACCCCCCCAGCTTTCTGGCCACCAGGAAGTGAGCAGTTTTCCTTCACCACACCCTTCCACCATGATGTTTCTCCCTCACCACAGTCCTAAAAGCAGTGAAGCCCCTAACCATGTATTGGACCCTCTGAAACTTTTCTCTTTTCCACCTTTAAGTTATTTGTCAGAAATTTTGTCCCAGAGACGCAACGTTGGTGCTCACATACCATATCTTGTTGGTTGATTGGCTTGAAGGTGCAGAACCACCTTTCTACACATCTGTTATTTCACAGAAGATATTTCAGGTCTAATGCGGATGTGTAACTGAGGATTCATTCGGTGGGAAGTGACGTGAAACCACATCACACTGGCGTCATAAAAGGAAGTTCCTTTGCTCACCTAACAGAAAAATAGTTGCTTCCAGATGTGACAAGAATGTGGTTATAAATTTCTAGTTTTTTAATTCTCACATTCTATATTTCATATAGAATTAAAATCAAAACTGACAGTTGTGTGAGATGCCTCTCTGGCTAACATTGTGTTTTGTAAGGTACAAAATGGTGGTGGTAGTGATGATATAACATCATGTGATTCTTTGACATCGTAAAGGCAAATCTCTTGCATTTAGTTAAACTAAAAAAATTATTTCTGGAGGAAAGGATCTTGTCTAATTCATCTTGGTCTTTGTGGCCTAGCACAATGTCTGACACATATTAGCCATGCAAATATGTGTTAAATTCATTTTTCTCTTACATAATTTTTATTAAATTATTCAAATTTGCAGGGTTTTTTTTTTACCTCTACCATAATCCTCATTGTACCTAAATATGAGGGATGAATTTGGGTAGTAGCCAAAGGAAAACATGAGAACAGTGGCTTAAACAGTTGCATCCTTGTTTGGCAGTGGGTGGCTGTTCCTCCAGGCATTGTCTCTACCTTCCAGGAAGGAGAAAGGGAGATGTTGGAGGGCAAAGAATGAAAAGTACGATCTTCTGAAGGCCTTGCCAGGGATCCCCACCTACATCTCGTATGGAACTGTGACACATTGCCACCTCGAGCTGCAGCCGGGGCCAGGGATTGGAGCATTTGGCTTCTCACCCTCTACAGCATAGGAATCAAGGGAGACAGGGTTAAGAGGGGCATTTATTGGGCCAACCTATAGTGTACCATATGGTTTCTTGGTATAAGTTTATATTTCCTGGTATATGTAAGTCTGGAATACAAAGGACATGTTTTGGCAATCTAAAAATTGCCCATAATGGGCCGGGGATTTAGCTCAGTGGTTCTGCCACCTGCCTCACAAGCACTAGGTCCCGAGTTCAATCCCCAGTACCAAAAAAAAAAAAATTGCCCATAGACTCCTAGCAAGAGACTACTATAGCTTAAGATACTGTGGGCACCACAGGGCCTAAGATACTGCGGGCATTGATCAGTGGTGTTGTATTTTCAATTTTAACTTAGAAATAAGAACCAGGAAGGAGTTAGTGACACTGGTTTCTCTGAAAATGATGGAGCCCAGAGGTTTCCCTTCGGTGACTCATTCCTCACGCCAGCTTTGGAAAGCTACCTGGAGCCTCGCTGCTTCAGCAGCTTGGCCTGTTAGAGAGAAAGTTCGGTAGTGAGATTGCTCAGAATGTTTTGGAGTAGAACTCAAAAAACAGGGTGGGAAACACAGTATAATGTCTTTATTTGACAGAAGTTGCTGTGAATATAAACTGAACCGCTTCAGAAAGTAGCAAGAATGATGCCCTGTGTTTGAAGTGAGGAGGGGTATTTTGAGGAGGATTAATGGGACTATGTCTTTACTGTAATAAATCTTTAAAATTTAAACATTCACCATATTTTTTAATCATACCACAATTGTTGGAATTTAAAAAAAGTTAAGAATAGTAAAACTTAAAATATTTTCAACATTCAGAATTCTTTTTCATTTATTTCTCTATTTACCTATTGGTTTTTAAAGACAGAATCCTGCTGTGTAGTATGGGCTGGCCTTTACCTCACTGTGCAGCCCAGGCTGGCCTCCAACTTGTGACCATCCTCCTCCTCCTCCTCCGGCTCAGGAGTGCTGGATGGCAGGTGTGCACCACCACACCGGGCTCAGAGTTCTAAGGGAGGAAAAAAGTACAATTTACTTCCAAAGATTTTCCGCTTACTGCTCTGACTCTGTACTGTTTCTCCTTCAAAACAGAGCTGGCTGCCCTCCCTGTGTTGCCTTCTTCATAGTCACGAGTCATGGGGGACAAAGATAAACCCATCGAATGTGACAATTGGGAGCCACCCGAAGAGACAAACTGTACAGCCGCTGGGCCTCAGGGAACACAGGTAAAAAGCCTGGGTCAAACCCTGAAAATCCCAGCCACTCTTTTAAGGAAAGGACCATCATTTCCCATCCTTAACAGCTGGGGTGTTATGCTCAGCTACCAGTTCTCCCCGCTCTTCTCCCTGGAACGCAGGAAATCCAGCTTCCCCACCTAAGGCTGCCGCCGCCCCTACCTGCGGCCGGCAGAGCCTGTGAGCTCCGTGTCGCTCCCGGCCTAATCCCCAGGGTGATCTGGCTTTCTTCCCTCTTTCTGCTGCTTAATTTCACGTAGAGGGATGAATGTGAATTGGTTTTCAACACGGATAGTTATTTTCCTGAACCTCTTCAGTTATGGACCAACTATTGTCCTGAATTATGTATTAACTATGCCAATTCTTAAACCCTGTACAATATTTAAAAACATACTGCTCTGTTTATTTTATGTGACTCAAGCATTTATAAAAGTCATGACCCAGTGCTAAGTACTGCAAATGCAGTTCTTGTCCCAAGCACTTGCTGATTTGCTAGTAATAAAAGTTGTACAGTTTTCATATACAATGTGATCTTTGGTTCCAGTAGCAGCAACTTGCTTTGTAATGTGATGAACCAGCAATTGTCAAGATGTGCAGAAAGCAAACAGTTCTAAGAATTTTTTTTAAATTTCTGTAGGTACAAGAGAAAGTCACAAACCTCAGAGGCAGAGATGGAAGCGAAGCCACCGAAGGGAGTAACCTACTGAACAGCCGTGAGAAGAAGCTACAGGAAACCCCAGCTGGCTCCCACTGTCTGCAAAGACTGAGACAGGCACTGGCCTGCCCTCCTCATGGCTTGCTGGGCAGAGGTGTCACGAATGGTAGGTGTCCAGTAAGGATGGGCGCGGGAAAGAGGGGTCACAGATGTGGTGAGATTCCAAAATCATATCTTTCAGAGAACAAAAGGAACTTTACATCTCCCTCACGTCAAAAGAACTAGGTGAACAGTCACAGTGGTTGCTGGCTCTGCTCCACACGGCCACTCAAGGGCCAGGCTAGCAGGGTCCTGACGTCCTCACCCGAGGCTTACACGATCCCCGTGGGCAGGGACAGGACAGAAGCCAAGGGACTGTGGCTTTTCGGTACTGAGTAAGCCTGCAGGACTGACTACTCAAGGGCTGGGGAAAATGTTTGGGAAATCACTTGTAAATAGACAAGCGTTCCCTTTAAACTAATTCAGCTACTATTTGAGTGAAGATAGCTCAATTTCTATTTCCAAATGATCCTGTCATTTCATAAGTAAAGATCTTGGTTTGCAGCTCAACTTACTGCCATACGGCTGCCAGGTTTTAAAAACACTTTGAAGATTTGAAGATTTTTCCCTTCCCTTGGGGAAGGGAAAGTTTATCTCAGCTCTGTTCTGAATATTTTCCTGTTGGCCTATATCTTTCTTTAGGGAATGGATTTGGCTTTTGGAGGCAGACAAAGATTATTATAAATTAGTTAAACAAATGGATGTTCATGTGCAGTGATGCCATTTTTATTCAGAAAGGAAGAGTGTATATGTATGTGTGTTGTGTTTGTGTTACGTATTAGGTGTGTTCAAAAAATCTGGTAAGTGTTCAGGTTTTTAAAAATTATTACAGTAAAAGACACATTGCCATTGGTCCCTCTCAAAATACTTTCCATGGCCTCCAATACATGTATCCCATCGATCTTGCCACTTTCTAAAGCATTTCTTGAAGTCCTCTTTCGTGAATGTCTTTAGTTGCTCCATCCTAGCTGCCTCAATATTCTGAATTGATTTCAGTGTTTATCTTTCATGGTCCTTTTGACTTTGGAGAAGAGCCAGAAGTCACATGGTACAAGATCTGGTGAATAAGGTAGATGAGGACACATATCATGTTTTTACGAGCTGCCTTTCCGTTGGGTGGCGCTTGGCAGCAGCATTTACCATATTTTTGACCACACCTCATAAACATACTCACAAAAGAGAACTTTCAGAGCTGCTTCAGAAAATGGCAAAAACTATGGGATAGGTGTGTTCAAAGCTGGGGCTGGGGTGTTGAGGGAGATTAATGCCAATGTATCTTTTAACATAATACATTGTTTTTCTCTCTCTTTTTTTTTTTTTTTTTTTTTGGTACCAGGGATTGAATTTGGGATCTTGCACTTGCCAGGCAGCGGCGAAACCACTGAGCTAAATCCCTGGCCCATAAATTTTTAATTTAACCACTCACTGTATATTTTGATCACCCTCTGTATGTTAAGGGATGTAGAAATATAGTAGGAAAAAGAACAAGGGATTTGAAAATTGTCTCTAAAGACAAATTTAAAGACTATTTCAAAAATTGTGTTGAGAAATGATACCATCATTGGAGGGAATATATGGCCTCTATGGGCTATAATTACTGAAAAATGAGGCATAATCCTTCATAGCTAAAGATCAACTGGGAACTTTAGAAAATATTATTATCATCTTCATCTGGGACAATAAAAGCCAAGTACAATATGTTATATTTTAGACTCTGGACATGTTTTTAATGAAATCAAGTATGGTTCTGAACTAGCATGGAATAAAATCTCAAACTTTATTTAGGACACACAGTGATAGCCTGGTTCCAGAATATACACTAGCTAATTGGGGCCACAGATAATTTAATACCTTTTCTGTCCTTTTTATTATTTTTTTAACTTTTACCTTTTAAAATATGGCACATATCTAGTTAAAATATTTATAATAAAACAGATATAAAGAAAGGGTAAAAATGTCATGATTTGAAAACAAACCAAAATATAACGACACGCAATCAACAGTCCTGTCACTTAAACCAGTAGTAATATCTGAAAACAATATGTTAAGCCTGTTTAAATGTACTGTTGACCTATGAAGAAAGCAGTGATCAGAAACCAAAACTGGAATACAAGTAGGAGAGATAAATAAGCACGGAAGCTGCCTTTCACCCTGGAGGTTTCTCCCAAGACCTGATGAAACTGAAAGTGATTTTGAGAACGGTGAGCACACAGAAAGGCGAGCTGACACCTGCCTGGCTAGCAGGAAAATGATGTTGTCCTTCACTCACCCAGAGCTGGACGGGATGGTGAGATGGTGGTGAACCTGCTCTCCAATGAGGCCTGTGGCTAAACCTGTCTATATCGTGAGGAGTCTCAGCTAAAAATGTGTAAATTTATCCTGATTTGTATCCTCAGTTCACAGAAAAAACTCAATCCCAATTTGTAGCTCTAGGAGTCCCCTGGGCTGTAAATTTGTAAGCACATGGTAAAGATAAATGCAGACCCTACCTGGAAAACTCACATTCAACCCATGTTTGAATTTGTATCACATTCAAACCCACAGATAAAGGTAGAGGGAGGGCTCATTGTTGCCAAATAAATAAATAAGTAAATTTTAAAAATAGATGAATAAAACACAAAAAAGAAACAGAAAGTAGAGGTTTTATAATTTTCCATTACCATAAAATAGAATATAAAGCATTTTTGTATATGTAAAGAAGTTAAGGAAAAATAAATAGGAATTTAAAGAAGTAACTATTAAACATTAACAGATCTGGGGCCGGGGATTTAGCTCAGTGGTTTCGCCGCCTGCTGTGCAAGCGCAAGGACCCAAGTTCAATCCCCAGAACCAAAAAAAAAAACAA
Source organism: Heterocephalus glaber (assembly GCF_053883595.1). Classification (NCBI taxonomy): domain Eukaryota; kingdom Metazoa; phylum Chordata; class Mammalia; order Rodentia; family Bathyergidae; genus Heterocephalus; species Heterocephalus glaber. The sequence continues at coordinate 7,614,940 of NW_028258413.1, forward strand.
AAAATTACAGATCTGAATAAGAACCAAATTGACTTCTGAAGATAAAAGATACAGGACAATAATAGAAATTTAAAGTTCAATGGACAGAGTAGGTAGCAGAGTAAGTGAAAATAAAATTGGTAAACTAGCAAGTAGAGCCAAAGAGATTACCCAGAAGGCAGTACACAGAGATGTGACATATGAGGCTCAGCAACTTGGAAACAGCGTGTGTGTCCAACCTTCTTACAGAAAATAGGGAGAATGGGCAAGAAACATTTGAAGAAATAAAGACAGAACTTTCCAGAATCGGTTTTAAAAAACATAAATCCTAAGCAAACCAAAAGGGAGACTCATATAAATATACTCTAAAATTGCAGATCCAAAAAGAAGATCCTAAAATCAGACAAAGAAAAAGAACTCTGTAGAAAAGTCATATTAGGGCTGGGGATTTAGCTCAGTGGTTCAGCTGCCTGCCTCACAAGCGCAGGCGCAAATATCCAAGTTCGATCCCCTGTACAAAAAAAAAAGAGTCAAATTAGACTTTATAATACGGAAAGCCAAAAACCAATGAATAATAGTTTCAATGAAGTGAGCGAAAATAACCCTTAACCTGCAATTTGTTTTTTTTGGTTTTTTTTATTTTAATGTAATGCAAGTAGATATTAATAAAGAAAATACAAAAACACTTCTATCAAAAAAATAAAATTTCATAACAATAGAATTAGAGAATAATAATGGTAAGTACACTGTGTTTCATGATCTTAAGAAAAATACATTTTCAATTGCTAATCTATCTCTCAGCTCATCCCTAAGAAAACTATACCTTTTTTGCACAAAGCATTTTAATTAACAAAGTATCTGACACTTGGTATTATTTTGAACAATTTCTTCCTATTTCACAATATTTATTATACATTTTGATCCTTATTTATACTTTCAGTTTCTCACACCAGAGAGACAATGCGATATTTACACATGTGTTTCTGATTTATTTCACTAAAGAGTATGATCTCAAGTTATCCTTCTTTGTGGCTGAGTAGTACTCCATTATATTAAAAAACACATCTTCTTGATCCATTCATCAGTTGATGGACATTTGGATTGTTTCTAAGATTTAGCTATTACAAACTGTGTTGCTATACACATGGGTCTGCATATATCACTGTGGTATGATGCTTTTAATTCTTTCAGGAAGATACTCAGAATGGGAATAGCTGGATCGAATGGAACCTCTAATCCTAGTTTTTTTGAGGAATCTCCATACTGATTTCCACAGTGGTTGCACCAGGCTGCACTCCCACCAATGGTGGAGATGGAAGGGTTCCTCTCTCCCCGCAGCCCCGCCAGCATTTGTTATTGGTTGATTTCTTGATAGCAGCCATTCTTTCTGGAGTGAAGTGGAATCTCAGTGTTGTTTTCATCTGCATCTCTCAAATGACCAGTGATGTTGAACATTTTTTCATATATTTATTTGCCATTTGTACTTCTTCATCTGAGGAGTGTGTATTCATCTCAGATGCCCATTTTTGGATTGGATCTTTAAATTTTGGGGGGTCTGATTTATCTCAGTTCTTTTTGTGTTCTAGATATTAGTCCTTTGTCTGAGGAGCACCTGGCTAAAATTTTTTTCCCACTCTGTGAGTTGTCTGTTCATTCCATTGATGATTTCTTTTGCTGTGCAAAAACTTTTTAATATGAGATCCCAGTTGCTGACCCTTTGTATTATTACCCATGCAATCAGTTAACCTGCAATTTGGGGCAAATCCAATATATACCTAGAAAAACTTCTTTCAAAATATACTAATTTCAGACAACAAAACCAGTAATTTAGTAGCAAGGATCCTCATGAGAAATGTAGTGTATTCTGACAGAGAGTGCTTCTACACCATGAAGTAGCCCATGAGTAATGGCAGATCAGAAATTGTGTGAAATAAGGAGTTTGTATTTGGGGACATAAATTTTCTGGCATATTAATATTTTGCATCATTAAGTGAAGGCAAAGTGAGTAGAAAACGGAAAAGAGCAGGTGTGTGCTGTCTCACAATTAAGCAGAAGCCTTCCTCACACGGGGACCTTTTAAGTTGAGCTCCCCATTGAGGTGCCTGTTTTCAGGCCTTCGGTAGCTGGCTTAGGGGCATCAGGAGCTCTTTGACGTTCCACAACACAGAGCTTCTAGTACAACTACTCATGGGGATGAAACAGCAGACATTACAAAGGAAGAAGCTGCCAACAATTTTCCTTCTTATTATTTTTTTTTTATTTTGATAGAGAAGGCTCTGATATAGGCCCATTTTTTATGGGGTTGCTCTGTATTTAAAGATGATTTCTTCACAAATCTGCATCTGCAAAGAGCAGACTGCGTGTGAGACACAGATGTCAGTGGAGATTCAACTGCACTGTTACTGTTAGGAGGAGTGTTTGTTTTTGTTGGTGCTTTGGTGCTAAGTTTTGAGTGCAGAGTGGTTTGCCCCAACTCGGTCTTTCCCAGGAGCCCTTCTATTTTGAGTATACCATTTTGTAAGACAGAGTTTACAAAGTTGTGACTCATTTAAGAAACATTTCACATGCTAACAAAAATGCGCTTACTAAAGGAAATAGTTCATGCGTCGAGCTAGTTGTCCTAGATGAACGGTTTGAGATGCCAGCCTGAATGATGACTTTTTAAAAGGTGAGTATGGGCAGCCTAGTCTTCCAGGTAGCTCCGGCCCCACCCCTCCCCGGGGAGGTCCGGCCTCCTTCCTTGCCGCCTCTGAGCACCCCAGCGGCCTGAGCCCACAGGGGGAACAGTCACCGAGGCCCAGGGTGACGGGAACTGGGGCATCCTGGGGGATCCTGGCCCCACTCCAGGTGCAAAAATCCCCTCAAGGTGAGAAGCAGCTGTGTTCACTGGCATACAGCAAGTTTTCCGTGTTGATCCACGCCAGTGTGCAATACCACCACATCTGTGTCTACTGATGGTGCTCTAAGCACCTCACAGATTCCAGCTTCAGAACAAGAGACCCTGGCTGGACCAAAGCCTAAATTGTTAGTCTGTTGATGCACAAAGACACTTACACTAGAAAAGAGGACTTCTTGGGCATCCCTGAACCCCAGGTTAAGAACTTCTGCACTAGAGATGCATGAGTAGAATTTACTGTACTGAAGTTCTGGGATAGAGGTCATATTTTATCTTGGCCAGTATATTATGACCAAACGATTGTGTGATGAGAAACGACAGATTGTTTATTGTTCAAATGATCTGCTAGGAGATTGTTTGGAGTACCAAGCTTCTCTGTGAAAGAGCACAGGAAAATCTATACAGTGATCTATAGAAACTTGATAGTTGTCAATCACCCAGAACCTTCGGACTGAGGCACATCTGAGAGTGAGAGCAGGTGCCATCTTGAAGGTGGGCGAGAACAAAAGGCCCTGGGCAAGAGCTACAAGAAGGGAAGCCTTCATCTTCAGATTCGGTTTCTACCTCAGCTACCTCATCTAGAAGGAGAGCAGTCAGCGAAAGGAAAGAAAGTTCAGATGAATTGTCTGATGATGACAAAACACCACAAATCGGATAGTATTTCCCGTTCTTTTGATGAAAGCCTGGCTCTGTGGAATAAGGGAGATATGTTGTGAAAGAAGTAACAGCAGTGAGTCGACAGAGACTCCATCAGATCCCAATCTGGATGATGGTGTAAGTGAACATTCAGGTGAATTATTAGATCAGGATCCAGTTTCAGATCAATCCAGTGTAGAATTTGAAGTTGAATCTCTTGATTCAGAACATGATACTCTTAGGAAGGACAAGAACTCTGAGATGAAGATCATGAGGTATATCAAGTTACTGTGTATTGGGCAGGGGAGAGTGTTACAGGCATCCATTTGAAGAAGATCCAGAAATTTCCTTACTGACAATTGGAGGTGTACTTCATGCAATGAAATGAGTCCCCCCCCTTCCATCACATTGCAACAGATGATGGGCCCTTGGTTAGGATGGGCTTTCTGGAGATAACGGGAAAGAGAAAGGGGAAACCCCTGAGAAATCCAAATTAGAAAACTCAACGCAGGCAGGCCAGGGCTTGGATGCACCGGATACTGCAGCAGATGATTCCAGAGAGTCACGTATTGGTGAAAATAATGATAAGTCATACAAGCCTCCCAGTCACAAGAAAGTGAGGACTATTCTCAGTCATCAACTTCTAGTAGCATTATTAATAGCAGCCAAGAAGATGTTAAAGAGTTTGAGAAGGAAGAAACACAAGACAGAGAAGAAAGCGTGGAATCCAGTTTTCCCCTTCATGGCATTGAACCTTTGCCAAGGTCAACCTAAAAATGGTTGCATTGTTCTTGGCCAAACAGGACATCTTATGTCATGTTTCACATGTGCAGAGAAGCTAAAGAAAAGAAATAAGCCCTGCCCAGGATGTGGGCAACCAATTCAAATGATTGTGCTAACTTACTTCAACTAGCTGACATATCCATGAAAGTATATATTTTAAATTTCTAATTATATAAGCCTAAAAATTTAGACAACATAGATTTTATGAACATATATCAAAGTAAGAAATATAAGTAGGACATTTAAATTAACTTATTTAGTACCTTTTGTGTAAGGAGGAAAAGTATGTGGGAAGAGTTGGTATTTAAAATGTAGATACTCTGAAACTCCATCCTTAGTTTCTCTCCTCTTTCAGAAGTTCTTATTTATATTTGGTGCTATGTTATATAGGCAAAAATATTCAGCTTATTATAAGTAATAATCTTCAGTAAAATAGTGAAAATAACCAGAATTGGTAATAATAATTGAGATTATATATGACAACACATGCAATAAATGTTATTCAACATTCAGCTCTGCAAATTGGGCCTCATTTTACATGCTTATGGATTACTAATATAGTCATGATTATCTGTATTTTTAGGTTTTTGTGTATGTATATTATTTATTGACTTACAAGTAATTAAAAGTTTAAAAAATAAGGAAAGTATGTGGATAATTCTAAGAAAACATTTTCTGTAAAAAGAGAATTAACGATAATGTTTACTCAAGGCAGTCACCTGAAGGGGTCCAAGGAAGTCCCCCTAAATTTAAAGGAGATTCATTCTGAAAAACAGTCAACAGACAAGATGAAATATTAACCAGCTGCTCTTCAGGCAGAGGATTAATATCTAGAATACATAAAGAATACAAAGAATTTACCCCACACACAAAAAGGAATAACCTAGTCAACAAATTGGTAAATAAGTTGAATAGACACTTCTCAAAAGAAGTATAAATGGCCATAAAATACATGAAAAAAATGCCCACATCTTTAGCCATTAGAGAAATACAGATCAAAAGTACATAGAGATTCCATCTCACCCCAGTCAGAATAGCTATCATCAAGAATACAAAAAATAATGAATGCTGGTGAGGACGTAGGGAAAAAGGAACCCTCCTAGACTGCTAGTGGGAATGTAAACTATTGCTATGGAATTCAGTAGAGAGATTCCTCAAAAAACTAAAAATAGAAATACTATTTGAATTAGCTATACTACTCCTTGGTATATTCCTAAAAAAAATTAAAGATAACACACTGTAGTGATACATGCATACCCATATTCAGAGCAGCATAATTCATAGTAGCTATGCTGTGGAAATAGCCTAGATGCCCATCAACAGATGAATGGCCAAAGAAAATGTGGTGTATATACACAGTAGGGTATTGTTCAGCCATAAAGAATAATGAAATCATCCCATTTACAGGAAAATGGATGGACCTGGAGGCCTGGAGACCTTAAGCGAAAGAAGCCAGTCTTAGTTAAACATCTCATGGTTTTTTCTCATATGAGCAAGCTAAATAAATAAAAGAAAAATAACAGGAAACTAGAAAGTAGAGTTTTGGAGATGAGAAGGGAACCAGAGGGAGAAGGGAGAAAAGAAAGAAGAAATGAGGATAAAAATAATCAAAATATGTTGTAGACATGTACCAAGATATCAAAATGAATGTTATTCTGTATCACTAATACACACCCTTTAAAAAAAAAAAAGGGAAATGGGAACATCAACTTGTTCCAGGCACGTTCCTGATGTCTTATTGCAGAACCCATCGGAGAGAGGCACCGGCAGATTTATTGAGCAGAGTTGGAAGCAAGAGACCGTGGGACAGAACTGAGCTTGGGGTCTGGAGGGCCTGCACAGTTCTGCTGCAGAGCAGACTGTCCAGAGAACAGAGGACCAAGGCCAGTCCTCCAGTGGCTGAGGTGGTTAGGTTGAGCATGGTGTCCATTCTGTAGCACTGAGAGTCCTTACTGCTCAGGAGAAGGGGGTCCAGGCTCCATGAGATGATTGTTTTTGCTTGGGGCAGCTTCAGTTCAGCAGGGTCTGCTGAAATCCAAGATGACCATAGCTTAAGGCAGTGACTAGAGGCTTCTAGATGCCCCTGGTAGCTTGGTGTCCCTGTAAATCTCTTATCTTGATGCCTTCAGTCTTGAAGGGGATGAGACAGGTTATGTAAATTTTAGGCTAGTCAACCTTGTATTACCAGCTTCTAGACAGACCTCCCTCAGTGCTTAACACCTGCGTGAAGGAAGACCGGAGCAGGAAAGGAATCTGACCCAGAGGCATAAGGTGATAAAGGAGTCTGAATGAAGAAAACACACTTCATGCTTTTAATGAGTAACAGGTCAAGGCTCAGGGAATTCATCTGCCCTTTGCCCAACACGGTGGTATCCGTCTTAGAACTAAACTACCAAACCATGATTGGAGCTTCAGCGTTGTCATATTTCTGTGAAAAGGGTAAAGATAATGCTTGTTTGACTTTCTCATATGAACTGCTATTATGTTTGTGATAAAACTATAAAGAAAAATAAGAGAATGGTTTAAAAAAATCAAAGTAGTGGTTCCTTCTGGCAGGGTGGGGCACAGGCAGACTGGAAAGACTGGTGATATCTTATTTCTTAAAATGGTTGGAAATTACCCATTTGTTCATATTCTTGATGTTTCTGCTTTATACATGGTGACACATGTTTACCTATGCAATGTTTATTTTTTATTAAATTTTTACTTTTATTGATACATGTTTGCAGTACATAATGATTCTTTTGCTCCTAGACAGTGGGTTTGATGTTTAAGAATTATCTTAGATGCTATTGAAACCTGTATTTGACAACTTCTTGACAGAAACTAGTTTTCTTGGTTTATTCCAGTCACCATGGCGGTCCTTCTGTGGGCTGTAGTTTGGTCCATCACTGGCAGTGAATGTCTCCCAGGAGGAAACTTGTTTGGAATCATCATCCTGCTCTACTGCGCTGTCATTGGAGGAAGACTTTTGCGGCTTGTGAAGTTACCAACACTTCCTCCCCTGCCTCCTCTTCTTGGTAAGTGCAAAAAAAATCTTCTTTCTTTCAAAGCAAATAATATTTTTAAAATAGTAGTTTGGAAAGCTTTGGGAAATGAAGAGATGAAATAGTTCCATATTTGCTGTGATGGAGACAAAAGCCAAATGTTCAATTTGAGGGATTTTGTGCACCAGTTGTTAAAAATTGATGATGTACAAAAAATAAGTAAATTATGTAAATTTAGAATTAAACAACTTACACTAAAGGACAAGAGCAATCAATCCCGGAAACTGGTCGCTTCCTAATTATTCTACTGTGTTCCCCTTATGTGTGCCCCGAGATTATGGGAACACCATGGAATGGCCGCCACTGGCCGGCCTGTCCCAATTCCACACCCAGAAGCATCATGTCGGTAGCTCCAAATCAACCCTGATGGAAGGAAGCATCGGTAACACAGAAATCGGGGAACTGCAAATCAGGACCTGTGATATTGAAAGTCACGCTGTGCGTGTTCTCGTGAGGGCCTAACTGAAGGATGTGAGCTCAGACATGTGGGGGGCACAGGCCTAGAGGACCCTGCTGAGGAGAGTGCAGCCCTCACAGTCTCTGACAGGACTCTGCCCCCTGGAGGTGGGCAGGTGGCCCCAGGAGGGTGGATCCCTCCCAAGCCACGCCCCTGAAGCCGTCAGTCTTTCTCCCATCCACTGCCCCTTCCAGACACTGACTCCCCTGCCCCTCGACTGCCCAGGCCTTTCTCACTTTGGACAGCACTCTCATGCTTCCATATACTGGAGAGCTGTCTCGTTGGCTTGTTGAAGTGCGGCCCCGGTGTCTGTCCACTGCGTCGTAGTTCCCTCTGTGGGTCTGAAATCCTGAAGGCACCAGCAAGTGCTCGGTGACTGGCACTGCACGGTGGTGCGCGTGTCCTTGGGACTCCCTTCTAAGGCATTTGCGAAGTAAGTGTGTGTTTCTCGTTAAGTGCTTGGCGTGAAGATGAAGCAGAAGCACCTGCTGCTCTAAGTGCTCGCTGAGGTTTTAGGGAATCCTGCACAGCGCGGAATTTCAGGAGCTGGTCGCTGTTCGGCGTTACGCACAAGGGAGTGGCTGAACTCAGATTGATGAAGACGTCTTCCTTTTAGGATTTGGTCCTCTCCACCCCTCTCGTTTCTCCCTTTTATGTTCAGTTTGGAGGGGAATATTAATTATTCTAATGTTTCCTTTTATATGCATTTAAATTCTTTTTTGCTCCTCTAAATTATTGCATTATTTAATTTTTAATTAAAAGTTTAACTTAATTTCATCCAAAGGCTAACCGCAGGGGAAGATTCTGTAGTCGCCCTTTCCTCGGGTGAAGGGCCAGAAACTCTGGTCTCTCACTGAAACCGCCCGGTCCCGCTGGGCTTTGCCGTTCCAGGCATGCTGCTGGCTGGGTTCCTGCTCAGGAACATCCCGGTCATCTGTGACAGCGTGCAGATCCAGCACGGGTGGTCCTCCTCCCTGAGAAGCATCGCGCTGTCTGTCATTCTGGTGCGCGCCGGCCTCGGGCTGGACTCCAAGGTAAGGCGTGAGCGTCTCTAGTTATTAAACAGGGACCGTGTTCCTCCAGTGTCCCAAGTGTCTAGGGTCCCCTAGCTCCGGGACAGGACAGGGTCACTTTGCGTGATGTTCCCAAGAAGAGAATAGAGCGCATCTCCTGCAGGGCTGATCTGCAGGGAGGACCTTGTGTTGCTCAGGGACCCAAGCGATGTCCCCATACTCGTTCTCAGAGAAAGGTGGACTTAGTGTCAGAAAAGGTGCAGCTGCATCCTGTGACTGAGACACGGGCCACAGTTGTAGGTGACAGTGGTGCAGAGCCACGTGAGCACGGGTCCCCGGAGAGCCGAATAAACTAATGAACTGACGCCGAGCGGTTGAAGCCAGTCATGTGTGGACTCAGACCCTGAAGCTGTGGCTGGGTGCAGACCTGGCCCCGCTGCTCACCAGTTTCATAACTTTGGGCAAATGACTTAACTTGAGAGCATCTAAAAACTGGGGATGATAATATTACCTGTTTCATGGAGTTACTATGAAGGCAACACAAGGTGTCCCCAAAACCCTTAGAATGCAGAAATGTTTGAGTGAAACTGAACACCTGGAAGACTCACTGTACCCAGGCGTGGTCGGAGGCTTCTGGGGCGCTGAGGGCCATGTGCTGTGCGAGGCTGCAGGGTCGGTTGTATCGGGTGTCTGTTTACATCCAGGCCCTGAAGAAGCTGAAGGGCGTCTGCGTGCGCCTGTCCCTGGGTCCTTGTGTCGTGGAGGCGTGTACAGCTGCCATTCTTGCCCACTTCCTGATGGGTTTGCCGTGGCAGTGGGGATTTATACTGGGGTAAGGATTTGTTTCTCTGTCGTATTGTCGTGCGGCGACACTTGTGGCCTCCCCTGGTTCCATACCGCAGTGTGTACAAAAGGGTTTTCTGAAGGACACTGGAAAACGCGGCCTGGGTAATCCAGTGTGGCCTCAGTACTCCTCTCCCAGGAGTCTGCTCTCTGCAAGCGCTTTCCCAGCGCCCGAGGCCATTCAGCCCATTGAGGAGGCCAGGGCCTTTGGTGGGGGCTGCTGGGTCATGCTCAGAGTCTGCACAAAGGTTCTGCTCCCTCGGGGTGCTTCTGTCCCTTCCCCAGGCTCAGCTTTCGCTTCCAGTGGCGAGCAAAGCAGCAAGGATATGAGTAAGTCCTTGGTAGAAGTAAGAACTTCCCACTTCTCAGGGTGACAACCCTGGGCTCTGCCGCCTGGACTGCACCCAGCTCTGCCACTCCCAGTGTGCTCTTTGGCATGCACAGTGTTAGTGCCACTGTGCCTGTGTCCTCACTTGTAGCAGGAAGACACACGGCATCTATCTCACAGGGTTGCGGTGAGAATGAAATCAGTTCATCAGAAGAGTTCCAAGTGGGGCTGCACACAGGAAGCATTTCAGATGCCTTCAGTTATAGCTGCTGCTGTTAGCATCATTTCCGGTCACTGCAGCCTTCTCCTTAGGACCTGCATCTTACTTTACACACCAGCCCTGGGTTCCGGTTCAGATGTCCATGCCAGGTTTTCAAAAGTCCTAACATGAACATTTTGTTTAAAGCACAGCTTCCTGGGCCTAACGCTGTTAATTCTCCCATGCCATTCATCAGTATAAAATACCTACTTTAGGCAGTCTGGTTCCCAAACAGGTTGCCCACAGTAGACTCTGGAGGTCCATGTTCTAGAGAACACTCGTGTCCGTGTGTTTCTGACTGGCATTTCTCCGCTATTAGAAAGACTATTGTAGTCCAAAGTCTGACCGAAAGGAGTCAAGGTTAAAAGCTACAGGCTCTTTGGTTTTTCACATGATAACAAAGTGGGATTATGTCTGAAGTGCTGTGTGTCAGTTTCGTCCTAGGCGCTGTGTCCCCAGCCGTGGTGGTGCCTTCAATGCTCCTTCTGCAGGAGGGGGGCTATGGGGTAGAGAAGGGGGTCCCCACCTTACTCATGGCCGCGGGCAGCTTCGATGACATCCTGGCCATCACAGGCTTCAACACCTGCCTGGGCATAGCCTTTTCCACAGGTAAACTACTCTGTGCACCGCACACTGCTCTTTATCTTTGGGGACATCACTTAAAATGCTATAAGCATGGCTTGTTTGCTCAAGGCAAGTTAAAAACATGGAAAACAGCAGCGAGTTGTGTACCTGAGGAGGGACAGGAGCTGAGGATCCGCACTCCCTTCCTCACAGTACAGGCTGTGAGAGTCGCACACCACGGCATAGAAGGAGCTCAAGGTTGTTGTTTGCAGAGATCTGAGAAAGTCGAATTCCAGAGACTTCAGACGGAGGGTGAGGGGGTTTCTCAGTGGGCGCACAGGACAGAGCAGTGCAGCTGGGAGGCACAGCATGCTTCTAAAGCAGGACCCTTTGTGCCCTCTCCTTGTTGGCATTTGATGGGGGAACAGCCGCGAGGTTTCATGGGCGCCTTTCCAGTGCTCAGTAAGGTTCTGGATGGATGTGTTTTGTTCTGAGTAGTAAGAGAAGAGGAGCCTAAGGCAGCCCTACACACACACACACACACACACACACACACACACACACACGGGCACACACAGGTACCATTCTTCAACACCTTTGTTAAACGGGTATGGACCGAAGGCTGAGAGGAGATTCCACGCCTTTACTGTCCTTTGGCACAGCACCAGTTTAACTCGCTTCCTTCATCTTTCATCCAAAACTGGGAAATAAAATTTGCACTTCCTGTTAGTGACAGTGTAATTGTAGCCTGACTTCAGCCTTAGATTCTTCGGTGGAAGCACACGGCCCCCATTCCTGCCATTCCCTCTAGTAAGCCTCCCGCATGCAGATTCCATACCACTCGGGCCCAGCAGTGGCCTTCCACCCAGGCCCTGGTAAATTCGTCTTCCCCAAGCAGTTTTCATAATGTCACTTTCTAGTCCAGGAACCAGCAAAGATTCCGAATGTACACTGAGTCCAGTCAACACGCATGTGCTCATTGTAACGCTGCTATATCCATGTAAATTTATACTTTTACGTGTTCCGATGTATACACCTTTAAAACAATGGGTCCCGGCCTTCATCACACATTAGAATTACTGGGAGAGTTGAAAGAAATGTGGGCATCATGTCCTCCATCGAGATCAGAACCTTTGGGAACGGAAACCAGGGCCCAGCAGGGTTAGCAGTCGAAGTTCACAGCAGGAGCTCGCTGGGGCATCGAAGGCAGGGGTGACGGGCCGAGGCGGGAAGGGCTTTCTTGGTCTGGCGGGGACTCGAGGCTCCGGACAGGGACAGCTTGAAGAACCTGCCTGATGGACTCTGTAACATCACCCTGCTTATCCTCAGTCCTCAGTCAGTGCAGTCCTCAGACCTTTTGAACCTGAGCCCTGCTGGCTTCACTCAATTAGAATTTTTAAGGCTGGGGCCCAAGGGGTTTTAAAAAACAACTTCAGCAAGCAAGAGACTGAAACCAATTAGCCACTCCCATGATTTAGAGTAAGTGATTTAGGTACAGCTTGAGTGTAAGGCTCCTAGCACACTCGAGGCTATTGGCTGCCACACCATTTGCCTAACAGAGCGATGCTAGCTAAGAAAATTACTCCAAGTAGTTATTTTTAAATAAGGGAGGTGATTGCTGTAACAACAAGAAACCACAGTGACAGGCTAGCGCATTTTCCCTCGGGCCCATCTTGAAGAATGGCTTTACACAGGGAAGCAATTTAAGCGGAGTTTTCAGTACAGTGTGCTCAGAAATTTTTTAAATTAAAGTTTCCTTAATCTTGTGTGGTGTGAGGGAAAATACAGGCTTCACGTATGACTATAATATTTCAAAAGTTAAGCAACAGAGGTGTTTCTAGAGACATTTCAGAAATAATTTATTTTCAGATTTACTGTTAGAGTAGACCTTTGAGAAGGAGTAAGAAGATTCTTAATTTTCATTAAATTACTTTATTCTGCACATATCAGAGCTATTGAAGTCGATATTTATGTTTATTACTTTTTATAAAAACAAGCTCTTAAATGGTAATTTGAAAACTTACCTAGATCTATCTACTTGCTTAACTCATATATAATATATATATTATAATATATATAATATATATATTATAATATATATAATATAGTAGAACAAACCTAATCAAAGTCATTTGTTAGGTTCAATGTTGACCTTATGGGGAAATTTGATTCAGTTCTCATCCAATTCAGTTTGCGACCAGAATTGTAGAAAGAATTAAGCTCATGAACCAAGGTATCACTGTATTCTCTTTATAAAAAATGCCTATTTAGGGCCAGGGATTTAGCTCAGTGGTTCCGGCGCCTGCCTTGCAAGCTCAAGGACCTGAGTTTGATCCCTGGTACAAAAAAAAAAAAAAATGCCTATTTTGTTAAACACCTTCAGTCACCTTTTATTTTTTTCAGACAGGGGTGCTATGTAGCCCAGGCTGGCCTTGAATTCACAGTGATCCTCCTGCCTCAACCTCCTGAGTGCTGGGATTACAGGCGTGTGCCACCACACCCGGCTAAGTCAGCTTTGTTTAAGGTTGTGGAAAGGAGAAGAATTCCTTCCACGTACTTAGTTCTTCATGTGGATGACCACAGACCGATGCTTGCGAGTTGATGGGTGCACAGTTCTGTCTGAAGTCTTGTTCGGTGTGCTTTTCAGGCTCCACCGCGTTTAACGTGCTCAAAGGTGTTTTGGAGGTGGCGATCGGTGTGGCAACTGGAGTTCTTCTTGGATTTTTTATCCGGTACTTTCCAAGCCGTGACCAGGTGAAAGAAATCATCCGTGGGAAAGTCGCACTCTAGAAGGTCACTGGAAGAGCATGCTAGAACATGTCCCTCAAAGCTGGATGTGAAGAGCATGTTTGAGAAAGGATCCCTGTTTTAAAACTCACTGGTCTATCAGTGTTGTTTATGAGACAGATATGTGAGATCTTAGTGAAGTCCTGGTATCATTTTCTCTAATTCGTATTCTAAACATTTCATATTTCACTCTAAAATGAGTAACATTAACTCCAAAATAATAGTCTGTGCAATTTTTAAAATTTGGTAATACACAACTAAATTAAGTATATGATAACTTTTGGCCTCTGTCTTTGTTAGATTCTAATATTATTAAATGGATAAGTCTTAACATTTAATAATCATTATAATCATTATAATTTAAAGATTATTATAATATAGCAAAATCTCCATAAGGAGAACAAAGTTCTTTACTGTACACAATGATCTTGTGATGAAAAACAAAAGTTTTATTTTCCTTTACCCCGGTAAATCCCTCCAGGTCGATAAACATCTGGAAATATTTTCTTTTGGTTAAACTAGCATTATTCTGAAATTTCAGAACATTTTGAATGGAATTAGAAACTTCACTAAAGAACTTTGAATGAAGAAAATTAACATTTCTATCATCAAACTGTCTGTTGATTTGAAATTTTTATTGTGCTGCAAAACCCTCCAAGTAAAAACATTTGAAAAGAGGTTATGAATGTGTAAAGGAAAATTATAGAGCCAGGCATGGTGGCACTTGGGTGCCCTTGGGAGGCTGAGACAGGAGGATTGCAAGTCCAAGCCCTGCCTGGGCTACAAAGCAAGTTCAGGGCCAGTGCAGACTGTGTATGTAGGGAGGCCCTGTCTCAAAAAAGAAAAAAATGAAGAAAAGAAGGGAAAAAATTATAGGATTATTCTAATTACACAGTAAAATAAACAGAAATACAATAGCTTACATTTTGCTTCTTACTGAGCTAAACTGACAAGGTAAACTGAGTCTGGCATGGTGACCCTCTGCTCAGTTACCAGCCACCAGCTGGGGCGGCGGCAGTGGATACAGATGTTTCCACCATCACTGAGCTTCCTGCGGAAGTCTGTCTGGTGCAGGCCACACACGGTCCATAGGGAGAGCGCTGTTCCCACCACCCTGGGTCCCCGGGGAGACTGAGGCTCCCAGGACAAGGCTTGCACACTCAGTCACTGGCTGGAGAGCAGCGAGGCTGCTGGGAGAGAGGCGACCCAGCCTGCACCAGGTGGCCCAAGGCAAGTACTTCCGAGACTACTTCCTTCCGTGGTCAGGGATTTAAGAGGGAAAAGCAAAGGGGGAAGGACAGCGTCCTTAGACGGTGGGACAACAAACAAACAACCGCTCTCGCCTCTTAAAACCTTCCTGGTGTTCAAGAATTTGGAAAGAAAAACCAAGTATCAAAAGAAAGAGTAAAAAGACTGAAAAGAATAAATATATTTTTCTTTCTTGGGGGGGGGGGGTACTGGAAATTGTACCTGGGGACTTTGCATTGAGCTACATCCCCAGCCTTTTCTAAGATTGTTTTAAAATTTTGAGACAGGGCCACCAAGTTGTGCAGGCCCAGCTAGAACTTGCCACACTCCTGCCTCAGCCTCCCGGCATGCCGGGATGACCGGCACACAGCAGCACACCTGCTTAGAGACGCAGCTTTAACCGTCACCGGAACCCCGAGGCCAAGGTGCTTTCAGAGCGGTCACAGCTGGGAGAGGGAAAGCAGTGATGCTGAAAGCTGGACTTGCAGCCCTGGCCCCTCTGCTACTGCGCTGGCCAAGTCTGCGTTGCTAACTGCGCAGGAGGCCAGCTGGCTCCCTCAGAGGACCAGGTCTGCATCGCATCGTGTCCGCTCTGGAGGAAGAGGAGACTCGGTCTCGTTTTCCTCTGAATCCTGGATTGGGAGCCCCTCGCGGCAGCCGCCTCACGCCCTCTCCCTCCGTCCGCAGGCCCCTCTGGCGCTGACCCGCGCCTGCCTGCTGCTGGGCCTCTCCGTGCTGGCGGTGTTCAGCAGCGTGCGCCTCGGCTTCCCAGGCTCCGGCGGGCTGTGCACGCTGGTCATGGCTTTCCTGGCGGGAATGGGATGGAGCGACGAGAAGGTGACTTTCTTCCCAGCTTCCTCTCTGATGTCTTTTTGAGTCATCTTTTATGCTCAGATTCCTAACCCTAGTCACCGTTTGACCCTAGGAGCTGTTTTCTGTACATATACAAGGGTGCCCCGGTGCATAGAGACACAGTGTCCACTCCCTGTCGGTCTGGAATTGAGGTCTTCAGCTCCATGGTGGGCATGGCTGCGGGCTCTCCACTGTGTGGCAAGGCCACACTTTAGGTAGTCAGACCCTGCTAGGGACATTTAGGTTGCTCCGGTTTTATGCCAAGACAAACAGTGTTCGCTACAAAATCCTTACGCGTGCCACATCTCAAGACTTCCAAGACCTTATCAATCCTAGAAACACCATTCCTTATTTTCTACACCACACAAGAAAACATCTACATCAGTGTCACTGTGACAGAACCTCCACTTTCCTCCAGCAGCCCCCACTAATCCACCCTCCTCTAAAGGGAGATGATTCACAATCATATTTGCCCTGACTCTATATCACACGCATATCCTGATACCCTCTTATTAATTTATTTATAATTGGGCCGGGGATTTAGCTTTGTGGCACAGTGCTGGTCCCGCAAGCAAGTGCAAGGTCCTGAGTTCGATCCCCCACACTGAAAAAAATTTATGTATGTTTTTATTTTATTCTAAAAATATTTTTCAGTCAGATTTATCTGATTCCAAAAGTGACTTGTACTATCCTATGATGGCAGTGTTATTATGAGGTCTGTTTTTTAATGTTTTGATACGTGTTTCAATGACATATACCAAGTGTTTTATGAACATGGTGACTCTAAATCTTGCAATTCAAAGTTAAGCTTTTAAATTCATGAGTGATGAGCTAGGAAAGAGTAAGACCTGAGATGGAGCCATAGGATTCGGGCTGGCACCCAAAAGGGGCTTTAGCCCCAGAAACCCAGGGAACTTGAGGTTCCTTAAGGAAAAGAAGCTTGAGCTTCCGGCAGGAAGCGGAAACAGGGAGAGGCCAGCTCCTCCCTTCCCACTGCACCCATCTGCAGGAAAACTAGGATGCAGGTTATACAGGAAGGCTGCAGCAAGCAGACCATTGCTTCCTCAGCTGCATTTGCCATGCCTTGGCCTGAGCTGCCTATGGCCCAGCTGCTACACAGATAGTCAATGTAATCCCACGACCCAGAAGAGATGGACACCTTTGTGTTCATCTCTGTATCTGCATGCATATCTGTGTGTGTGTGTGTGTGTGTGTGTGTGTGTGTGTTACGTCCAGCCTGTGCTGTTTAAATCAAGCTGAAATCAAATTTCTGATCATTTTCTTATGGCAGATTCTAAGTTGGGGGTCCAGTAATATCATTTTGAGGGCTTTAATACATATTGTCAAGCCTCTTTCTACAGTTATATATGTCTACTTTTTCACCAGTAATACATGAAGTACCATCTCCTTATGACTTCATCGGCTTAGAGCCATTTTTGCAAACTTTAATATAAATCAGAATTACCTGGAAGGGTAAAATTAAATTTGCTGGACCCTATACCCGAATATCTATTTAGGTAGACTACAGTGGGATTTAAGAATTTGTACTTCCAATAAATTTCCAAACAGTCCTGAGGCTGCTAGTCTGGGGACCACACTCAACCACCTACTTATATAGCTTTCACTCTTCCTTTGGGCAAGAAGACACCACACTTCTACTCATTCCTTATTTTTTGCACCAATTCCACTAGGGTCCCAGGGAGAGGCCCTGTGGGTGTACCCTCCCTGAGGGCCATCTTGCAGCTCTCTGGGTTGGCAGGCTGCCTTGCAGTGGAACCCAGACACCTTTCTCGCCGGCTTCCTTCTCCTTTCTCTTTTTCCTGAGTGCCTGTGATGAAACCTAGGGCCTTGCACATACATGGCAAGCACTCTGCCCTGAGCTGCAGCCCTGCCGGGTTCTCCTTTTGCTGAGCATTTTCCTTCACACATTTCAGAAAGCTACATCCTCAGATCAAATAACTCAGATTTCAAATGGTAAGAGTCTTGGCACTTGTCCCTTACCAATATAAAAATGTCTCTGTGTGTTCTGCTTTTCTCTTAGGGAGAGGTTGAAAAGATAATTGCAGTTGCCTGGGACATTTTCCAGCCGCTTCTCTTTGGTCTGATTGGAGCAGAGGTGTCTATTGCATCTCTCAGACCAGAAACTGTTGGTAAGGATTTCAAGTGGTTCTTGTGATAATCAGATCTCTGTATATTCAGGTGAGACATCTTCAGCAGTTACGTGTTTGGGATTCCCATTGTTACGCTTCTATGAAAAGTTAATTATGAACTAAGTCTTTTAGAGTGTTTAGAAAATAATGCTTGCTTATCTAAAACAGTGAATACTCAAGACAGTGGTTTTTTTTTCTCTAAGGATAAAAATGTTCACGTAGCCTTGTTCTGATCATGGGCCAGAATTTTAAAGATAATTTGTTAGCTCTGTGATACATACCCATGAAATAGAAATGTTTGTTGTTCCCTCTTCTAGTCACTTGTGTAGCAGACATCCCTGCCCAGTATTAGCAGGGTCTGGTTAATTTCGACCCAGTCCCAGTACCCATTTGTTCTCTCCAAGCAAGATAAGCAGTGCCTCCCCTTTTTACAACCCTGCTTGCACATGGGCTATTCCCAGATGCTTCCAGATGCTTCATACTATATCGCTGGATGTCTTCCAAGCATACCCTGCTCACTTTCCCACACTGGAAATCAATAAACACTGGGTGCCCTTGGTGCCCTTTGTCTTTGCTGCCCAGAGCAGAATAGATCAGCCCAAGACCCAGTTTCTCTCTAAGTCTTGTTTCCTGTCTTTATTCTTATTAGCATGTGTTGTATTGCCTCATAGGAGACTAAGACCCAATGCAAGAGTCTTCAGTAATGTTCCCATTCCCTATACACTCATACACTCAAAAGCCATCATAGCAAAACTCTTGATTCACAATACTATGCTTTCATTGCTTTGTGTACATATATTCATTCCTTTCTCCTCTCCTTCCACCCATGTTGGAATCCCATCCCTTCTACCTCCTTCTGAATTACAAATACAGATTCTTCCCTTTTCCTCCTCCATATTCAAATATCCTTTCATAGTTTATTCCTCTTTAGAATTTAAACGCCCTTTAATCTCTTTTCTTAAAAAGACAGGCTTCCATTCTGACACCCACCGGAACATGGATGAACCTCCAGTACGCCAGGCTGAGTAAGATGCACCAGGCACAAAAGCACTACTACTCCACTGATGCCACCTCCCCAGTGTTCCCAGAGCAGTTGGGTTCATAGACACAGAAAGGATAACTGTGGATACCAGACACTGAGGAAGGGAAATGGGTGACTGTTTAATGAGAATAGCATCCAGGTTTTGCAAGGAGAAAATGTTCTGGAGATTAGTTGCACAATAGTATACATATACTTAATGCTATTGAACTGTACACTTAAAATGGCTAGGATTGTAAATATTACATATATCTTACCGTGATGTAAAATAACATGTTAAAATATGATGAAAATTCTGGAGAGATGATGGGTGTACTCTTTCTCCATTTCACTTGACCCCTTTCCTACCACACTGTTCCTTCTTCTAAACTTTTCCAAAAAAAGTAACTGCATTTCCCTTTTCCACTTAAGCACTAGTTCTTTTCCTCAGTCCATGCGCTCCCAAGATTGTATCACTGAATCCAGTCTTTGTTTTGTTTCATCTCTTAGCAGCATTTGGTGCTGCTGCTTCTTTAAAACACTGTGAATCCTGCTAGATCTTGAAGCCCTGTGTGTCCTTCTCTGTACCACATGTAGCTCAAATGCTGCTCTTCGTCAAAGTTGTTTCCAAGGCTGTCCATGCTACCCCATGTGTCACCCCTCTGACCTCACCTGCACTGGCAACATCAAGTACAAACTCTGCAGTCCCCAAAACAGCTCTCTTGTGTCCCATGCTTCAGGCAGCAGAAGCTTCTGAGCACCTCCAGCTTGGGAGAAAACTTCCGCAAATCCACAGAAACTTCCAG
Organism: Heterocephalus glaber; assembly: GCF_053883595.1. NCBI lineage: Eukaryota > Metazoa > Chordata > Mammalia > Rodentia > Bathyergidae > Heterocephalus > Heterocephalus glaber. Next base: position 7,634,606 of record NW_028258413.1, read on the forward strand.
GAGGAAGCCACATTGCAGATCCACCACAGATCCCCTGCAGTGTCTACACTTTGACCTTGAGGAGCTGGTTTGTCCCTCCTGAGCTGCAGACACACTGCGGGAGGGCCATGCAGAAGCTGCACTGTGGTCTCTTCACGGAAGGGTTTTGTGGCTCTCTGTGTAACACAGTAGCAGTTCCAGCCCTGTCTCCCCCATACTGCTTGATAAGTATAATTGCCACCTCCAGGCTGACTCTCTGGAAAGGATTCTCATCTACTTTGGTGAAATAGTTTTTCCTCTTCTATACTCATGTACCAGCTCATACTTCACTTTACCACATAGGACAAATGTTTCTGTCTCGCTCCAGTTTAGAGCCACATAGAAGAAAACACTACATTTTACATTTTAAAGCTTGTCGTGCATATTATTTAATTAATTCTGCTTAAATAAGCACATGGAAGAAAGTGTGGATCTTGCTGTAAAGTATAAAGAGATATAACCTTTAAATCTCCTTTGTAAGAATTCAAATGTTTAATTTCTGGGTTTAATCTAGAGAAAACATTTTAAACAAATTGATGCTCGATATTGATTTTTTGATAACATGACTAAACATTTTCATATTTTAAAGTTTTAAGGTTTTTACATTATTCCTATTGGTAGTATTTTGGATCAGTAGCTGCACTTTCTCCACTAGTATTTCATTATTTCTAAAAGTTGAATCTTTCTCACAGGCTCCTGTGTTGCCACCTTGGGCACTGCAGTGCTGATACGAATTCTGACCACATTTCTAATGGTGTGTTTTGCTGGTTTTAACATAAAGGAAAAGCTATTTATTTCTTTCGCGTGGCTTCCAAAGGCAACAGTCCAGGTAATGATGGACAGGATAGCTCACCATTTCAACTACTTCTCTATGATACCTCAAAATATTGAGTAAAAAGGCTTATTTAAATGTATGACAATGATTATGGTATGTATGACAATTGTGTTTGGACTTATAAAGAGTTATATATGAATCTACTCTAAAAGTTTTATCTTGGGGCCGGGTGAGGTGGCGCACACCTGCAGTCCCCAGCCACTTGGGAGGCCGAAGCAGGAGGGGTAGAAGTTTGAGGTCGCCCCGGCAACTGAGTGAGACCCTGCCTCAAAATTATAAAAGTACCAAAAAATAAAATAAAGGTCTGGGGAATGTGTTCAGTGGTAAAAAATTGCCTAGCCTGAGGGAGCCCCTGGGTTCTATCTCAAACCCCCCCTCATAATGAAAAACTTTTATTTGTAGTATATTGTTTCTTTAAATGTGATGGCTCATTTAAATACCTTTCACCACCAGAATAAAACTGGAAATCCAGGAAACCCTTACTCAAGTAGAGGGCAGTAGCAACAGGAGGGGTTCGTTTGAATTTTTATCAGTCAGAGCTCTTTAAGTTACCTGAAGAAAGAGATGTGAACTCTTGATTTCAGTGTCTTCCAGGACAAGAGTGGTGGTGTTCACCTGTAATCCCAGCACATGGGAGGCTGAGGCAGGAGGTTCACTACAAACTCAAAGCCTGCCTGCCTCAACTACATAGTGAGTTCAAGGCCACCCTGAACTACATAGTGAGGCCCTGTCTCAAAAAAAAAAAAAAATGCAAACTGTTCAGTGTCTTCCAAAAGAGAGTACTACAGAAATAGCATGGCCCAGGGCTGGGGATTTAGCTCAGTGGTTCCACCGCCTGCCTTGCAAGCGTAAGGACCAGAGTTCGATCCCCGGTACCAAAAAAAAAAGAAATAGCATGGCCTATCCTAAAGTTTGGAAGTACTTCTGCGTCAGTATGAGTGAGGATCACTTATTGTTGACCCAAGTATACACAATCAAGAAAGATTTATCGAAAAAACTGAGCGAATGCCTCCCAGTAGTCCTTTATCCACAGTTTTGCTTCCTGTGGCTTCTGTCACCCATGTCTGCTCACAATCCAGTAATGCTAAGTGGAAAATTCTAGAAGGGAAGGGTTTGTAAGTTCTACACTGTGTGCAGTTTTGATAGCAGGATGAAACCTTGCACTGTCCCACTCCATCCTGCAGCGTCCTGCGGGGACTTGACTCTTCCTTTTCCCCCGCATATCCACATGGCGCACACTGATCTTCTCAGGTGTCAGGTCAACCGTGGCAGTGAGGCAGAGCTGTGTTCCGCGATCCTTATTTACACAATAACGGCCCAGAGCCCAGGTATGGCTATGCCTGCAATTTGCATTAGCCTAAGAGGAGACATAAGGCTTCCTGTAAGTTAAAAGGTGAAAGTTCTGGGCCAGGGATTTAGCTCAGTAGTCCCAGCACCTGCCTCTAAAGCGCAAGGCCCTGAGTTCAATCCCTGGTACCCAAAAAAAAGAAAATGTGAAAGTTCTTAGCTTAATAAGGAAGAAGCATGTATATATAGGGCTTGGTGCTGTCTGCCTCATAGAGGACTGGGAATCTTGGTACATCTCAGGATAAGGGGGACTACTGTATTGCTTTTCTAGATTGTTAATTGCTATTAATTATTCACAATTAGCCAAAACTCCTGAGAAATGTTTCAATCTTTTGACCCAAAACCTGTGTACTCTAATGAGCAAGTAACAAAGACAGCACTTATAGATAGGTGCTTCAACTGTTGATTGTGCATTTGTTAGAATACCTGTAATTGTTCATTAAATTAGAACTGTATAATTATAACTTGTTGCAAATGTAATGTATCCCTGACTATTGTATATTTTGGGATTACTTACATCAAATAAGACTTCACTGTTCTCTTTCTCTGATTAATTTGCAATTTATTGATATATGCAAACTTTTATTTTCATACATGAAAATCAGATGTCTTAATTTAAGAGGTTTTAGAAGATGTGTGTGTTCTGTAATTGTATTCCAGATTGGATGCGATTGTGGGCTTGGGCTTTATCCCAGAGTTTTTTCTTTTTGTCCACTAGCCTGGGACATATTGGCTAACACTATTTATAGTAACTTCAGTAAGTAAATATCAAAATAGTGACTCTATGTGTGGGAGATGTGTTTCTAAAGTGATATTTCAAAGATGCCAGCCTCCCGCCGTGAGAGCAATATTTTCGAATGTGGACACATAAGCGAGGCTGTCTTGGACACCGTGTGCTGTGAAAGACGTCCCTCCCTCGTGTCCCCTGGGGTGGACCCCTCGCCCACCCCGTGTAGATGAGTTATGCCCATCCCCCATACCCTCTAAATCATCTCTAGATTACTTACAGAGCCTATTACAGTGTAAATACTATGTGAGCAGTTGTCATGTCCCTGGGCAATAATGACAAGGAAAAACTGTGCATTCAGTACAGATGCAATTTATTTTTAATTTTTTCAATCTATACTTGGTTAAATTTATAGGAGCAGAGCAGGGACGGGCAGGGCTGAGCGTATAGAATTTTCTGTTCTCTGCTATGGATGCTGCACAAGAAACAATACTCTCATATAGATAGAGATACTCGTTCTGCATTAGTATTTGTTAAAAGTTCCTTTTCTACGACCTATCTGGTGTGAGAGATCTGTTTTAAATCACAATACGGCACACAGACCAATCCCCAAACGTTCGTGCAGTACACGCAGGTAGAGAACTGAGAGAGAAACACCCTGCCGAGCAATACGTGCGGCTCCTGCAGGGAGTTCGTAGCTGTGGAGTAGCTCTGAGACCGGGCCGCCCTGGGTAGCAGCCTCCGCGCACGGGGACTCGTGAGAGACCGCTCTCCCCTTCCCATCAGGCCGCCAGGGCCCTCCTGGGCCAACCTCCGCCGGTGCCTCGCATCCACGAGTCAGCTTTGCCGCTTGCAGCCCGGGGAGGAAGAGGGAGGCGCACGGAGCGCCCGTCCATTCCTTCTCCAGGAGCCTGAGGGGCTCTTACCCCTCCACGCGCTCCCTCGTGGCCAGAACTGACATGTACAGCGACATCTAGTGGCCGGGGCCCGGAAGATGTAAATTCTCCCTAGAGGGAGGTGACGTGATGTTTACGATGTTTGCGGGCAGCTGCCGGTCCCTGCCGCGCTGTCTGATGCACGGTATTTTCCCTTCTGCTTCACCATCTTAAAGGCCAATGTTGTTCTACTCAATGGAATAAGAGATAATCACATTGATTAACATAACTTTCCCTATGTGCACTCAGAATATTACATTTTACCTCTTTGAAAAAATGAGAATTTTCATAAAACTTTCCAGTAGTATATTTTATGATTTTTTTTTTGGTACCAGGGATCGAACTCGGGTCCTTGCGCTTGCGAGGCAAGCGGACCAGTAGTTTATTTTAAATACAACATACTACCGACTTCTGAGGCAATTATCCAAACACCTAACAATATTAACTTCATGTTTTAGACATGAACACTTTCATGGGTCATTTTGTTTCACAGTTAGTCTAGGCTATTAGGCTATAAAACAACACATTTAAAATTTCATTAGAATCCTGTGAATATATTCTCCCCACCCCACCCCACCCCACCCCCATCTCTCTCCCGTACTGGTCATTGAACCCAGGGCTTTCTCACTGAGCTACATTCTCAGCTCTTTTTAAATTTTGCTTGTTTATTTTTGAGACAAGGTCTTACCAAGTTGCTGGGGCTGGGCTTCAATTTGCAATTCTCCTGCCTCGGTCTCTGAGAGCGCTGGGATTGCAGGCATGCACCATGCTTGGCTCTTTCTTTTTTTTTTTTTTGGTGCCAGGGATCGAACTCGGGTCCTTGCACTTGCGCAGCAGGTGGTGAAACCACTGAGCTAAATCCCCAGCCCCTGGCTCTTTTTCTTAATTCCAAAGTCTTAAAGACAAAAAATGAAACAACAGTAACTTTCATCTTTACTCGGAAGAAATTTAGTATGTAGAACTTGATGCTACACATGCACTGGATTAACACTGTCAGTTTGTATTGTCCTTGCATTCTGAGGTGTGTGTGCCTGATATTTCAGAACCCTACAGGTAGGTACATCTGCGTCATCAGTTTGTCCCTGTGCAAGGGCAGGGAGAATTTGTAGATGATCCAAGCCAACGGCAGTACATTTTGAAAGAAGACTAATACAGCTTTCTTAGTTGGGCAGAAGAATAAGCAGGTTAGTTTTGCAAATATGTGCTTGTCTTGTCTCCAACTTTAGGCTGCAATAGGATCGGTGGCTTTGGACATGGCGCGGTCACACGGAGAGGAGCAGTTAGAACGCTACGGAATGGATGTGTTGACAGTGGCGTTTTTGGCCATTCTCATCACGGCCCCCATTGGAAGCCTGCTTATCGGTTTGCTGGGCCCCAGGTTTCTCCAGAAGCTTGAACGTCAAGACGAAGATGAAGTTCCAGGACAGACTTGTGTTCGGCTTTAGAGGTGAAAAGAGGAAAGTCCTGAGCATAATGATTAGAAAGCTGTTAGCAGAGGCTAATTCTAGCAAGATGGATTTTGAAATGTGTAACAGTTAAGTTTAAAATATAATTGAACCGAATGTGTCCCTATTTCTTTACCCAGCAGTTTGAGTCCTGACCCTTAACACGTGGGTGGTTGTATTCTATGTCAGATCTACCTTCTTTTCTTTCTTTTCCCCAACTCTTAATTTATATCTTTACCCTTCAATGCCTAGTGATCCATTTTTTGAATCCTCAGAACAATGGAATATAATGAAATGTGTTCTTTTCAAATTCTTGTTCCTTGAATTTTTCTAGGTAACATAAATGAATTTCATGCAAACATTCAAACAATTTCAATCTTTGGCATAAGTGAGTTAATTTGTATAAGGACATTACCTACAATTCAGAATTAACAAAGGAAAGACCAATTTCAGTACCTCTCCAGCTGCCCAGCAGCTGCTTAAACTTACTGTTCACTTTCACTGTCCCTTTGACAGCCGCCGTCTAAGTCCCCATGACTGTTGAGTGCTGGCTTCTCAGTTTCTTCCATGATCTCTGAAAACTCAAGCCAACGACTGAAAGGTCTTAGTAGGGATTTTCTAAATGCTAGACAGTGTTGAGGTCAGAGTGAAAAGGGTCGATAACTCACTCCTGAGGGCTCACTTCGTGAAGCCTCCGTTTTATCACCACATGTAAAGTCAGAGCTTTTAAAAATGCTACAGTGTTATATTTCTGTATGAATCATTTATGTAGGAATATGCAACAGGTGGAAATTGCTTCAGCCACTTGAGGAACAAGTGGCATCACTTTTTAGTTGATTAACTCAAACTAAATCTGGCCTGAGCCCGCTGACCTGGTGAGAGGTCTGAAACTTCACTTGGATGTGCCCTTCGGCTGCCGTACAGGGACCGACCCACTTCAATCTCCACAGTTCCATTGCTTCTGAAGCAGGCCACCGCACTCCCAGCAAAGGTCCTCCTTGCCACCTGGAGCCCTGGTCCCTCCTCCCAGTGTCCTTAGGAACCTAACAGCTTTTCCCAAGAGAACAAGGCATTTTATCAACCCGATCACAAAGACACTAGCAACTCTCCTAAAAGCAGAGAGAAAATAATGTCCGTTCTTTGCTGAAATATCTACAAGATGACGAAAGTAGGAAAGTGGTAAAGAATTAAGTTCTTATGGAAACTCAAGAAAGAGCTGTAATTTAATCAGACCTTGGCAAGTCAGCTTTCCATTGCTGTCACAACATACCCAAGACAGTTAATTGACCTGTAAGGAGGAAATTATTTTGGCTCGGGGTTCAGCCCAGAGTCAGTTGGTCCCCTTGCCTTTGGGCCTGGAGCAGGGCATTACATCATGGCAGGGAGTGTGTGGTGGAGCAGAGCTGCTGACCTCGTGGCCAGGGACTGAAAGAAGAGGAGAGGGGTTAGCTCAGTGGATGGCGCCTGCCTCGCAAGTGCAAGGTCTCTAGTTTGATTCCCAGTCCCGAAAAAAAGCCAAGGAAAATGCAGGTTGCCTTCCTAAGAAGTCTGGGCTCTGTCCCAAACTAGTTGTTTTCCATGTACTGTTCTGGAGAGCCTGGGGGGTCCTCGAGAGGAACTTGCAGACACCTTCAGGACCCACCTTCAACCGCAGCGAATCTGCTTTGTCTCCTATGAAACTTGGAACCTAGACTTCACGAGCAAAAAAATGAAAAGGTTTTCTACTGGTAACAGTTACCAAGTGTTTCCTTCCTGCAAGCTGCCTGTGATTTATTTTAGCTCACATCCCGCGTGCACGCCTGCAGCGCCGAGGATCCTGCACCTAGATCAGGTCCTAGGTTGGCCACGCGGTCCAGGCAGCAGCCTGCAGACCCTGGGCCCGGGGTCTCCCGGGCAGGAGGCGAGGTCCTTCTCACCTGAGCCTGGCATTCCTGGTTCCCTGGCTCCCCCAGGCCTCCCGGGAGGGGAGGGGAGGGGAGGGGAGGGGAGGGGAGGGGAGGGGAGGGGAGGAGCGGTGGACGGGCCTGCGAGGGCGTGGTCACAGGGCCTAAATCCGGAAAGCAGGACCTGAACTCCAGCGCTGAGCTGGTTCAGAAACCACAGGAGCTACAGGTAGGCGGGGCCGGGGTCTCCGGGACAGGCGCCTGGTCAGAAAGCCCGGGCCCTGAGCAGGTGCTGCCGCCCCGGAGGGGAGTGCAGAGGCCGGGCCGCGGGCCCGTGAGGGGCTCGGGGCTCGGGTGCCGGGGAGGCTGGGCCTGGGCAGCACCGCTGCAGACCCCAGAATCAGGCCCCGCACCCCAGATTCAGCTAAGGCTGCAGCGGCTTCTCTCTGCAGAGTGGGCAGCTGCCAACGCGGACTTCAGGACGCCCTTGCCATCCCTACTAATGACATTGCTTAGAAACTGAGGCAGGTGTTGGTGGTGGACCCCTAAATCCCAGCCCTCCGGGAAGCTGAGGCAGGAGGATGGAAAGTTAGAGCCCAGTCTGAGCACTTTAGCGCCTTAGTGAGACCCTGCTTCACAAGGGGGTAGGGGCTGGGGACAGCTCAGGGTGGAGGCCCTAAGGCCTGGCTGTAGTTCTTTCATAGGTTGAGAGGGTGACATCCAGGGCTGTGGGCTGCCCGACCTCAAGTCCCTGGACCTCTCCCCATCCCTGCTGGCCAAGCCCCTTCCTCGCCTGCTCCTTCTGCCTTCTCCACCCCCTGCCCTGTCCACGGTGCTCAGGATCTGGGGTGGGTTCCCCAGGCGGGGTTCCTATGGCGATGGCAGGTTGGTCCGGGGAGGTGTTCACAGGGGACAGAAGGATGTCAGCCACTAGGGAAGCCGACAGGACTCTCCGGAGGCCTGGTGACCCCACGGGCAGGGACTCACATCCATAAGCAACTGGCTTTCAGGCCGGGCTCCAAGGCCCTGACCTGGGAGGCCTGGCCCGCTTTGACCCTGTCCCCAAGTCCTGCCACTGAGCTGAGCTATCCGAGGGCCAGGCCATCAGCAAGTGGGGGCTGGCAGGGTTATCCTGAGCAAGGGGGAAATTAGTGTGGGAGAGAAAAGGAATGATTGATTCTGTAAGAATTACACTGATTTAAGGGGCAAGGAAATGGCAGCTGCTTTACAGTGGGACCAAGAAGAGAGAGGAGTTCAGGAGTTAGGTTGAAGCTGGGCGTGGTGGTACATGCCTGTAATCTCAGCAGCCTCAAAGGCTGAAACAGGAGGATCTCAAGTTGGACAGCACCCCACCCCAGGATACTTAGCAAGACTCAGGCTCAAAATCAAAAAGAGTAAAAGAGGGGCTGCAGCTCAGTGTGAAGGCCTAGGGTTCAAAGCCCAGTTTTGCTCACAATCGCCAGGAGGGAAAAAAGAATCAGGTTTAATGATGGCCACATATTTGATAATAAATGACAGGTTGTTATAGTTTGGGTCTGGATGTCCCCCCAAAGCCTCATGCGGTTATACCTTGGCTTTTTCAGAGGTGGCTGGGTCCAGGGTGTGTGACACTGGGATTGATTCCTGGTGCAAGGCTAGGCTTAAGGGCACTAGGATTAAGGTGTGAGTGCTGCCCACCCAAAGTGGCCTGGATGAGATATAAGAACAGGAAGGATGTGGTCCTGCCTTGTGGCTTTTCTGTTGTATGCCTGCCATGGACTGTTTCTCCTCTGCAATGCCACCCTTACTAGGAGCCAACCAACTATGAACTGAAACCTCTACAAACTGTGAGCTAAATAAACCTTTCCTCCTTGCACTTTTGGTGTCAGATATTTTGTCTCAGCAATGAGAGAAAAGTGACTAAGACACAAGTGGAACAGAATTTCTAAATCGTTCGTTCCATTTATTTTCTCCATTCAACACGGCCATCTATAGCTTGAGATCCGTTGTGAGTTCGCACCATACAGCTGCTTGGTGCCTGCCACTCAGCCTGACTGAGACGGCAGTCTGGGTGCATTTTCCTCTCTGGAACTGTGGGAAGTCTGTCAGCTCCAGAAAGGCCGGGCACAGGGTGGCAGTAGCTGTCTGCACAGCAGTGCTCTGAGCAGCCCCCAGGTGTCTGCTGGCTCGGGCAGTGCGTGGGGGAAGCGCTAAAGGGGAAGCACTTGTTCCCACAGCAGAGAATTGAGAGTTGCTGGGTTCAGATCCCTGGTCAGAGCCTGGAACCATTTCCTTCTCCCGCCCTGGCACCAACCCTCTGCCTGCCCAGCCCAGCTGTGAGTATTTCTGTGTCCTCCTTACTAAGCATATCTGGTGTGCTGGCCCTTGTGGTCTGAGAGGCTACTCTTGTCACCCTGTCCCCCTCTCCCCCCAGGCCACGAGTACCCACTCATAGTCAGGGACTTGAGAGCTGGGCCTGTGGCTCCTGCCTGTCATCGCAGTTATCAGGAGGCTGAAGCAGAAGGATGGCTAGAAGCTAGGAGTTAAAACCAGGCGGGGCCATAGAGTGAGACCTTGTCTCAGAAACCCAAACAAGACAAAATAAATTGAAACTCGCTGCGTATGAATGAATTAAAAAGTAAGTTTCTCCATTGCACTAGGCAGTGCAGACCAACATAATGCTTCTCCACAGCAGGGAGGTGGGCACGGTGACCAGTCGGGAGCAGAGCCCGTCTGGCTGTCGGGCACAGGGTCTCGGGCTGACGCGTCCTCACACACCCTAGCCCTGAGCCTCTACACCTGTGACCTGATCCCACCCCAGACCCTGCCTCTCCCTCCGCAGTGTCTGCTGGCTTCCTTCTCCTCTCGGCCCACTTCCTGCGTCTCCTGCCCCAGGACCCTTTCCCCATCCCAGAGCCAGTGCCTGTTTTATGAGTCTCACAGATGTGCTACTCAGGGCCCTCTGCAGTGGGTGTGCCTGTGCCTTCCCTCCACTTCTGTTTGTGGTCTTGCAGGCCAGAGCTGGGGGAGAAAGCACTGAGCTGCCCTAGTTTATTGCTTTCCCTGCGTTTCCAGGGCTCTGGGACCTGGCTAGGAGCTGCTGCTGCTGCTGCATTTTGCAGCCATGGTCAGAAAGTAAAGTAATTCTCAAAGTCAGCATTTTGGTTTTAAACAAGTGGAGAAGGAGACACAGCAGAAACAGAGCCCTGCCTGACCAGGTGAGGGTGTGCTCTTCTCTCATAAAGGCCGCTCTCTCCTGTGACCGTCCCTAGCAAGGATGGGGAGCAGGGGCCCCCGGGGCAAGGGAGGGGCGGAGGGGCCAGGTGTGACCCCGGAGGCCTGGGTCTGCAGATAGCAGCGTTAGTTTAGTTGCCCTCCCTGGGTGTCAGCACCTGCAGTGATGCGCCGCTGACTGTTTCATAATTGATGCTGTCTCACCCAGCCTGTAGTGGAGTCGCCCCGGTGCCCCAGGCCTGTAAACCACACATGAGGGGAGGCTGAGCCAGGAGGATCACAAGTTCAAGCCCAGCCTGACAAGTCTCTAAGTGAGACTCTGTCTCAAAAGAGAAAATAAACAAATAAAGACGGTTGGGCAAGAAGCTCAGTGCAAGGTCCCGGGATCCAACCTTAGTCCCACACAAACTAAATCCAATTGATGCGGTCTGGGGCTCATGGTAGAGCTTGGCCACCACCAAGCTGTTCTGGGTGGCTGGATCCTGGGGACTGGGGAAATGTGTCTGTGGGGAGTGGCCGGGAAGGGCTGCCTGGGGTGACCTAGACCGATGTCCACTCGTGGGTGACTTTAGGGGCCAGCATGGCCTGTCCTGGCATGGGGGGAATCGTAGCCTGGCACCCCTGGAAGTGGCAGACATATGTGCCCTGCGGCCTGGAGCGCTCATTACTGAATCCCTCTGCACCAAAGTGATGGCTCTGTGCACTTTCCACGGACAGGGACAAGGCTGACCCGGCAGAAGAGTACAGAATGGACCACAAGAAGAGGGGGCTGGCCCTCATCCTCAACCAGGAGCACTTCACACCGCACCAGATGCTGCCAGAAGGAGGGGTAGCAGCGTGGACAGGGACAACCTGGCTTGCAGGTAGCAGCTGTGTCTGTGTCTCGATGGCAGCCTGGTGACCTCACAGACCAGGGCCCCGCTGGGACATGCGCATCCTCAGCTCACACACGGCTGACTCCTTGGTCCCCAGGGCCACAGGACAAACCCCACACCCCCAGAGCAGAGCCTCCCTGAGCACTCAGCCGTCTCCCTCACCCTGTTCATTCCATGTTACCAGCTTCGCGCTGTTGGTAATGAGCTTGTGTGGCCATCGGCAGTTTCTAAATGGAACAGGCTTTGATCATGGCTAAATCCTTTCATGCAGAGGAGGATCGACTGTTACCATATTTTTTCTTTTCTCCTATGGAAAAGTAAATTTATGGGTCATAAAATGGGTATAGATCCCTCAAAGTAAGGATAGAAGTCTGCTTGGAAAAGCTCTTCAGCTAATACTCAATTTACTGTGACACCAGGTTTTCAGAGCTGGGATTTGAAGTGAGATGCTTTAACAATCTTAAAGCAGCAGAGCTACTGAACCGAATTCACGAGGGTAGGTGGATCTGCATTAAGCCGTTCCTCTTCCTCCCCTGGGCTGGAGTCCTTTAGGCTCTCTGTGAGGACAGGGATGGATGACTGGGTGGGGAAACGCGGCATGGATGGAGCACAGGTTGGAGGTGGGGCTGGGCCCCTCTGCTGCTGTTACGACCAGATCTGCAGTGCTGGGCTGGGCATCTCGAGGCCGTGTTGTGCAAACAGCACCAGTGACAGCCCAGCAAGAGGGGAAGTGGGCTCCGCACGTCATGGGGAAAGTTGCCAACACCAAGCCTGCCCCTGCTGGCCTTTGGGAGGCTCCTTTCCTGCCACATTTCCGCACTGACCAAAACCGAGGCTTGCTGACATCAGATGTGCTCATGGCTGCAGCACTTTGGCACTGGGTCTTGTAGTTATAACCCAAGTCCCAGCCAGTGCTGCAGGCCCAGGCTCGCACGCCTCTGCTGGGCCACTGTGATCTCGGCATCTTTATTGGAAACTTCCAGTAATTCCGCTGCAGATCTCTTTCCCTGGCTGCGGACTCAGCTGCTGCTTCACTTGTGAGCTTTCGGGGCCCGAGTCTGAGGTCAGGACTCCTCTGCATGCTGGAAGAGCTCAGGCCTGCTAAGAGGGGAGCCGGGCAGGGGCCTTCCTGTCTGCCCTAGGAAGGCTTGGGATTCACAGAAACTTAGTCTGTTGCCCAGGAAGCTGGGATCTTAAAGGAGGCTCCCAGCATGTTTTCCACATCATCCTGCTGAAAGCTAACAAAAGGGCTGGAGCACTGCAACACAGAGTGAGAGCAAGCGTGATGTGGGACAAGGCTGAGAGGTGAAAACAAAGAACGGTGATGAAGGACCAAGGCTCTGCCATACTTAAAATATAACGATAAACATGATAGAAAAGAGAAGTCAACAAGAAGAGCAGCGAGGCAAAAAGGTTGTCCATCCAGTCCATCCAGGCGTCCTCCACAGCCGCAGCCAGGACGGACAAACTTCAGACCAAGGGCAGCGGCTCGCCAGGCCTGCGCTCAGGGCCGCCAAGACGCAGGCAAGAGCAGAAGGGAGCAGAGCCTGTCAGCCCCGAAGAGGGCCGGGCCCAGCCAGATGACGTGGAACGAGGATGGAGGAGGGGGTCTTGCTATATATAGTCCAGGCTCACCATGGCTGCCTCACTGAATGCTGGACTGCAGGCTTCACCACCACTCCCTGCTCTACACGATTTTTAATGTATTGATACATTTAATTCTCACCATCATCTTATATGAGTCTCACTACTCAGCCCAGGCTGGCCTCAAACTCTGAATCCTCCTGCCTCAGCCTTCTGAGTGCTGGAATTACAAGTGTGCACCAGCAGAAGTGAAATAATTTTAACAAGGCCATGCAGCTGTTAAATAGTAGAGCACAGACTTACGTGTACCTGTAACACAGGGAGCAAGGTGATTTTCCAGGAGTAAAAGGAGAACTGGCTGGAGAAAAGAGAAAGGGGAAATTGGGGAGGTGAGAATATGAAAAGTTTAGAATAGCCAGAGTGAAAACTATGCTTCCGAGCATCTCCGATCTGCACCTGTGATCCAGCCTCTCAACTTGAGACCCACCATCGGATTCCTGCACCTACTCCTTCAGCCGTCTCTGGCTGCTAAAGGTGATTCCACCCTTCCATTTGGACTCTGGGCTCTGGGCCTACCCTTTGAGCAGGATTCTCCTGGAAGAACTGAAGGGGCAGAGAATGATTCTGGCTGTCAGAGACAGGGCCTGACATCACCCACAAATCACAGCATCCTTACTGAACCTTTTAAAAGTGTGTGCTTATTAAAAAAAAAAAAAAAAAGGTGTGTGCTTACGATGGCCTTAGAACTGGGTTTCAGTAGACCCTGTGATGTGTGGAATATTGTCTCATTCAAAGTGAGCTAAAAAGGAACAAGAGACCCAGGGATTTAGCTCAGTAGTGCTGCCACGCAAGGTCCCAGGTTCGATCCCCAGTACAAAAAAAGGAACAAGAGAGCTTCGCTCCCTCCTCTTCCCTCTCCCCCTCTCCTTACCCCCTCCCCCCTCTTTGGACCCCATTTGTTAGCAAGCTCTGCCTGTGCTCCTTCAGGATGTTAAAAATCAAATGAGGCATGAACATACATGTTCACGAACATACTTGTTCACCTCCACGTTGTCAGGGCCAGGCAAAATTGAGATAGGAGAGCACAAAGGGTCTCCAACCACCTTGTCACAGCCTTTGAAAGGGGATGGCAATAGGGAGTGGCCCTAGAAATGGGCTTTAGAAGAGGAGCAACGTGGGCTGAGATTTAGCTCAGTGGCGCCTTGCCTGCCTCGCAAGCACAAGGTCCTGAGTTCCATCCCCAGTACCGAAAAAAAGAAGAGGACCAATGAGACCTTTGTGTGGCACCTGAGGAGGCTGGGGGACTAGTGAATTAGGGTCCTCCTCAGACAGCCAGAACAGCCTGCTGTAGTAGTGGAGATGGAGGTGAAAGCAAATGGGGAAGAAGCCAAACAAGGGGAAGTGTGTCCAGAAAGGCGAGTGGAGGGAGGGTTGAAATAATAAAGGGAAAAACATAACCAGCACAGCAAGACACAACTTGAAAAGAAAAAGTTGAGTATTTCTTTATAAGTGTGGCTGTTGTATCTGCTGAACTCCAAAGCAAAATGAAAATACAATGGTGAAAACTTAGGCTGTACCACAGATGAAATGGTATTGTCACAAGCACTGAAAAATAGAACTTTGAAAGTTAGGTTTTTTCTCTTTTAGAACAAGAGGCTCAGGCCAGGGATTTAGCTCAGTGGTTCTGCCCCCTGCTTCGCAAGTGCAAGGACCTGAGTTCGAACCCTGGTACCAAAAGAAAAGAACAAAAAGCTCCCTAAAACCTCAGGTGTACACAGCTTTCCACGCCTCTCCTCAGACAAGATGAATAAACAAATATGCAAATGATGACACTGGGAAACATGGAGCCCAGTTTCCTTTCCAGAAGAAAGTGGACAATGAACTAAAAATGGCTGGAAGTGATAAAGCAGATGAGATTTGCATTATTTCTGTGCTTCCTCCTCCACGCGGCTGCTTACTCTAAAATACCTTTAAGTGGTGAGATGGTGATTTGAGGAAAATAGGCCCCTCTGTCTCCTCACAGCCAACTTGAGCGAATCTTTTTTCATTCTTTTTTTTTTTTTTCCTGTACCAGGAATCTTTTTTCTTTTTTTTTCTTTTGGTACCGAGGATCGAACTCGGGTCCTTGAGCTTGGGCAGCAGCCGGCGAAACCACTGAGCTAAATCCCCGGCATCTTTTTTCATTCTTAACCAAATATATGAACTTCTTTGATTCGGCCAGTGGCCAGCAGGTAAAACCGAGCATATGAGTCTAAAACGCCAGTGATTGTTTCTTAAAAATTCTATGTTAAACTGTGGATTTAGCTCAGTGGTTTCACAGCCTGCTGCGCAAGCGCAAGGACCCGAATTCAATCCCCGGTGCCAAAAAAAAAAAAAAATTCTATGTTAATGAGCAAGTTTTCAAGCATTAATTTGTCTCTTTCCTCATCTATTTAATAATTATTGTCTTAGCATTCACCATGGTGATAGAGTAAACTGAGACAAATATATTAAGCCCTTAAACCAGAGTTTAGTAGCTAATTTTTTTAGTACTGACTGCAGGGAAGTGCATGCATTTGGTGCAATTACTCAGGCGTGGGTGATTAAGCTTCTCCTAATGTGCCTGCTCTAGGAAACATCTAAATTGGATTGTTTTATAAAATATTTGTTTGAATACTGTCTCAATTGATTACTCTAAAATATATTGGCTTAAATGTGTATTGTTGGTTTTTACTCCAGACATCTTATTTCCTAATTTAAAAAAAAATAAATGGAGTAAGGGATGATACTACACACACGCAGCTGCAGCATATTGGGAATCTAAAGAAAGGGATCACAATTTCAAGGTCTAAGTGGGCAGTTTTGCAGGATTTTGTATTGTTAAGCAACGAGCATAAAATCAGAAATATATTTGAAATGATGCCCTGAAAACCAAGTAGTAAATAGCTCATCTTCACTGAGATAGTAGAAATATTTAAATCAACAATACACAGGACAATTTCTTCCTATTTCACAATGTCTATTATACATTTTGTTCCTTATTTATACTTTCAGTTTCTCACATAAATTAATTAAAAAATACATAGAGATATTATTGTAATTCCAAATTTTAACAAACTATGGGAAAGCATAAATGATTCATTCTAATTCACTTAATATTCATACACTAGGTATCAGATATATTTAGACTATTCAAAAAATAGAGTAAATGTTTTCAAACAAACAGACAAGTATTACAAAACTTCTTAGAACATACGAAATCTCTCTTTGGGGGGGTACTGGAAATCGAACTCAGGACCTCTTGTGTTTGTCAGACAGGTGCTGCACTGCTGAGCTACAACACTGGCCCTGAAATCTCTTTTTGTTTACAAGGTATAAATATTGCCTTAAGTGTAATAAAGAAAAATTAGAAATTGTGAAGAATGAGTAGCTTTACAAAACTCATTTGCTTTCATTTCTCAGTGCAAGGTCAGGAAGGAATCCAGGACCACAGTAGCACTAAGCATGTGCTCTACCATTGAGCTACATTCAGTACACCCTGTGTTTTTGATGCAAAATTCCTTATTTAATAATCTCTCAATTCAAATTCACAAAATGAATTTGGAAATATTTAAACTTAGGTGATAATTTAATTATACTGTCCACATTTGAAATAAAAACTTTCAGTTAACTATAGAGAAATTTACACATAGTGAATTCAAGGACAACCTGAATGACATAGTGAGATCCTGTCTCAAAAAACCAAAAAATTATGTATATTTACCAAAACAGCTCATGAGAAAAATACAACTGTGAATTAATGAAACAGAAATCAGGGCCGGGGATTTAGCTCAGTGGCACTGCATCTGCCTCACAAGCGCAAGGTCCTGGGTTCGATTCCCAGTACCAAAAAAAAAACAAACCAGAAATCAGTCCACTGAAAAAGATAAACAAGATGAAGAGTAATAACAAGGCAGAGGTAACACCAAAACTCGTAATGAGAATGAGAAATATTTACAAAGACCATTGATATTTTAATTTCTGAGAAAGAGTAACCTCTCAAAAAAAAAACATAAATTGGAGAAGATGAACTAAATATGTAGAAAACAATATAAAAACTAGATTTGATGATGTGATATGCTATAAATTCTTGCAATTCTATTCTTTTTTTTTTTTTTTTTTGGTACCAGGGATTAAACTTGGATCCTTGTGCTTTCGAGGCAGGCAGCAGAACCACTGAGCTAAATCCCTGGCCCCATATCCTTAATAGAACTATATTTCTCATACCACTGAAGCAACAATAAATGTGACCAAAATCTTCTACAGTCCATTCAGAAAAACAAAGGACAGCACTCTATTTTTCAAATCTCAAATAAAAAAAAGGAAAGAGAAGTTTTCCTTTCCCTTTTTTCCCTTTCTGAGGACAAACTGTAGAGTTCCAATTATTTAGGTCTAAATGCAAGACAACACAAAGACACACTAAATTTATAAGAAATATCAAGAAATACTTCAGGGAGATGCTGTTAACTCTCTTGTTACCTTTGCTGCCTTGTGTGTGCCATGTTGTTTCTGCTCTGCCACGCCTGTTTGTCGCCCCTGCCTTGGAGTTGGCTGATTGTGGCCTGAAACCTCTATGAATCGTAAGCCAAATAAATCCCTCCCTCTTTGACTTTGGGTGTCTGGTATTTTGTCTCAACAACGAGAGAAAAGTAACTAACACAGACACTTGGTACCAGAGAAATGGGTTCATTGCTGTGACCTTGCCTGGCCATGTGGCTCAAAAGCCTTTGGAGCTGGTGTGTGGGAAGGGGAAGAGCTAGGAAAGATCCAGAGTCGTTAGCTTCAGAAGCAGCTCTGGAACACCTTAGGCTGTTCGGTATGGGAGATTCCGGTCAGGGCTCAGAAGACCAGAAGGCTGGTAAAGAACAGGCTGGGAAGGTTTCTGCTAGAAAGAAGGACTGTATTGGCTGCTGGACTCCAGACAATGTGTGTTACGGCTTGGCAGAAAGTTTGTCTGCATTTTGCTCGTGTCCAGAGACTTTGCCTGAGACTGAGATTAAGGGTGGTGGACTAATTAATCTTGCAGAAGAAATTTCAAGGCAGTCAAATATCAAGGCAGTGGCATGGAGGCTGTTGGGGGCTTTTAGCCAGATCTATGTGGAGAATTAAGAGCAAAGAGCCCAGCAGAATGATTTAAAACATTTTGAGTTGGGCCAGAAAGGAAGCTCCAGTAAAGCTGTAGACTGCGAAGATAGGCCAGAGCAAATCTTGATTACTGAAAAGGAACAGAAAAATAGAAAAAAAAGATGATTTGAGAGCATCACAGGAAGCAGCAGGACTCCACAATTTGCAGCCTCAGAGTTATAAAGGTGAAGGAATTTGCTTTGAGAAAAATGCCCCAGAGAACCAGTTTCCAAAATGGCGACAGCTACACCATGTTTCAGAATGGCAACGGCCTAGGGAAGTTGTTCCAAAATGGCAGCCTAGTGGACCTGTTCCAAAATGGTGGCAGCCTACAGAATTTGTTCCTCTGGATTGGGTTCAGAGTGCTCAGCAATCCAGGAACTTGACCCTTACAGCGAAGAGAGAGGGAAGACTGGCTACTACTACTCCAGCTGGCAGCAGACCTTGGCATCATCCATGTGATGCTGGTTTTAGGCACATGCAGAATGCAAGCGTTGTGGGGTCAGGAAGGCTTCCACCCAGATTTCAGAAGAAGGGCTGGGAGGCCAGGCAGTGTGCCCCTGAGAGGGCAATGTATGAAGCTGTGAGTGTGAACCTGAAGGTGCATTGGAGACTCCAGAAGTTTGGAGAAGCCAGGAGCATGGATTGTCTAAGGAAAGCTGCATGGAGGAAGCCGACCCAGCCCAAGAGAGAAGCCATTCGCGCTACAACCACCAAAAGTGCCATGGGGCGGAGCCACAAAACCCTCTGGAATTCACAACTTGCCCAGGTTGCCTCAGATGCTGGAAATGAAACTATGGAATTTAATGCTTCCCCTACTGGATTCTGGACTTACTTTGGTCCCTTTCCTTTGTATCCTCCTGTTTGCACCTTCTGGAATGGAAATGTCTGTCTTGTGCCATTGAATGTTGGAAGTGTTTGACTTTCTTTTCACTTGTACAGGGGCCTGCAGCTAAGAGTTTGCCTTACATCTCAGAGGAGACTTGGGACTTGGACTTTTCAGAAACGCTAAAACTGTTAGGAGTTTGGCAACAATTAGAGATGGACTAAATGGCTTTTGGGTAAAGGAATGTACATGAGTCTCTGGGGGGCCAGGGACGGAATGTTAGGGTTTGGGTCCAGATGTCCCCCCAAAGCCTCATGTGGTCATAGGCTTGATCTAGTGTGGTGAAGTTGGAATTGATTCATGGTGCAATGGTAGGCTAAAGGGCACTAGGATTAGGGTGTGAGTGCTACCCACCCTAAGTTATCTGAATAAAATATAAGGGGCAGGGAGGCATTGTTAACTCTCTGGTTACCTTTGCTGCCTTGTGTGTGCCAGGGTATTTCTGCTCTGCTATGCCTGTTTGTCATCCCTGCCTTGGAGGTGGCTGATTATGGACTGAAACCTCTATGAATCATAAGCCAAATAAACAAATCCCTTCCCCTTTAAAGAGAAAAAAGAAAAGGGCTGGAGGTATCCTGAACTGCTATGAAGGACAGGGGCGATGATCCCTCTGGCTACTTACGGCTGAAGGGGGTCATTGTTGTGATCAGCAGTCAGAGTTATTCTATTTGATGAAAGCCTAAAATCAGATATTTTGCATTTGTTAAAGAAAAACAACTCCCCGCCCTACAGCCATATGAGTGTGTCT
The DNA here is from genome assembly GCF_053883595.1 of Heterocephalus glaber. Lineage (NCBI taxonomy): Eukaryota > Metazoa > Chordata > Mammalia > Rodentia > Bathyergidae > Heterocephalus > Heterocephalus glaber. The sequence goes on from NW_028258413.1 coordinate 7,654,244, forward strand.
TTGTTCTGGTACCAGCAAACTGAATTTGTTGCTGTAGATGACAAGCATTAGTTCAGCTAATAATACTATTCTGTTACGCAGCTTACTGTAAAATACATTGTTAACCTTAATTTTTTAAAAAGGATTAGGCTTGTGTTTTTTCATTTAGAAAAACAAACTTATGTATGGACTATCCACTGAAAGTCTGAGAGCTCAGGTTGGAAAGTTGTTGCTTCCTTTTTGTGATTCTGCTTTCTAGATAAAAATGCAATATGTAATTGGCAGACAATGTGGTTTTATACAGTAACAATTTTTTTTATTTTTAGTAACAATATTTTTAAAGTTAGACATTCACTATATAGTTTGACCACCCCTACTACAGCAGGAGTATACCAATTCCTGCCCTAGGTAACTCCCTTGAGAATAAAGTCAGTGGAACTTTATGTCTCCCAAATATAAAATTGTGAGCCCTATTTCATATGTACATACATACGTATATGTGTATTTAAACTCGCCCCCAATTTGTACCTTTGTCTTAGCAGCACTGATTTTTTTTCCTACTATGTTTTCCTGGAAGCTACAAACATTGGTCATGCCTGATTTTGTTATGGAAGACAAACTAACCATCAGCATGCATATATAACATTGTTTTCTAAGGAATGACAATATCCTGTCACTAGAGACTGAAGTGTTTGAAGTCTGATAGAAAATGTTAGGAGTACATTTTACAACAATAGTAAAAACAGCAAGGACAGTTTGAATCAGAAGGGGGGGGCCGAACAGTTTGTAATAGCTAAAGCTTGGAAACAGCCCAAGTGCCCATCAACTGGAAACTGGATAAAGAAGATGTGGTTTTGGCCTGGGATTTAGCTCAGTGGTTTCGCCACCTGCTGCTCAAGTGCAAGGATCCGAGTTCGATCCCCGGTACCAAAAAAAAGAAGAAGATGTGTTTTTTTTATAAAATAGAGTACTACTCAGCCATAAAGAATGAGAAACTAGAGACATTTATAGCTAAATGGATGCATATTGAGGCCATACTCTTAAGTGAAATAAATAGGACACACGTGTAAATACCAAATAGTTTCTCTGGTGTGAGAAACTGAAAGTGTAAATAAGGATTAAAATGATTAAAATGAATAATTGATAATTTGAAATATTAAAAGGTCCAAAGGTATAGGGGTGGAAGGAGGGGAAGGGAAAGGAAAAATTATGAGAAAAGAAAAAAAAATGGAAACGAAATCTATGTAAATAGGGAAGGGTGGAGAGGGTGAAGGGTGCACAGGTAATGGGGGAAAAAAAATAAGAACTAAGATACAGCATGTACAGGTACAAGCACCCAATGATAAATGAAAATGTATTGTATACCTAAAATGTACCAATAAAAGAATTAAAAAAAAAATAAGTGGGACCGAGTCATGGAATACAGAGCATCTGTCAGGGGTAGGCTGAAGTCTGCAAGTTTAGCTGGGATTGTATGTTTCTCTCCAATGAGCTCCTTAATGGGAAACATTCTTTCCTGTATGGCTTCATAAAGTTATTGGCAGACCCTCTAGAGCTTTTGATCCAAGATCTAAACTAGGAAGTATTAATATAGAAACATGATTCATGGATTGGGAAATCATGCTTTAGAAATTCATACTTCGAGAATACATTTTTGTTAAAGGAGCATAGCACTTTAAGAAACTGGATTAACTCAATGTCGATTCGTTTAGTTGTAGCACACATACAAATAAAGTTAACTATAATGCAGCAAGAGAGTCTAAAGGAAAACAGATAAAAAACGTACAGTTGGATATTTAGTTTTCTCTAGTCACAGTGCTGTCTAGAATAGAGCTTTCATCAATAGCAGATTTCTCCGTTCATAATTACACTGACAAACCTCTAGAGCATGCAACTTTACTACATAATTTTTAACCAGATAAATTAAAACTTTGGTATTTTCCTCACCCATAGAGGTGAGGAAAAATTAAAATTCTACAGATAATTTTAAATAAAAGTTTAGAGATTATTTTTAGAATAAGTTTACTGTATTGAAAATAGAGAAAAATGTCCTCTGCATCTTTTCAATTCCTTGTGAGACATCAGACTTAACAAAACTTATTCAAAAAGCCAACTTTTTTCAGAAATGTATAATTATACTTTGGCAGATAAAATAGCAAACTCTTTGTCCATATATTTTCCCAACAGAAGATTACCACCTTAACTTCACAGTAACTCCTATTTGCATGATTTCTGTAGCTTGTAACTTTGTATTTAGTGTTGATGCATGCAGGCTGAAATGGTACTAATGTGCAGTTATTTCTATCCGATAGTAAATGTTTCCTTATATTAATAACCTTTTACCACATTTGCCCCAGTTGAATCACTCTGTTGCATGAAAAAGTCAAGAAAAGAGTTATTATTCATTTCCTTAACAGTCTTTGACCTTCTCTTAACAGTACAACTTTATTCTTTAGGATGTGGGAAATCAAAGACTTTGGCGTGGAGGGCTCAGGTGTGTGTCTAGAAACACAGGGAATATTAGGAGGCTGACTCCTCCCGAGAGATGTACCAGGCGCCTGGTGGGGATTACAGACTGTCTCACAGAACCAGTGCAAGAGCTCCTGCAGATTATTTTGACAAAAAATCAGTCCCAGACAATGCAAGAGAAGCAAAATCAGCAATAGAGCTTTAGAGAATGAAGAGGAACTGAGCTAAAGGAAGAGGAAAAATAGGAAGATTAGGAAAGAAGGCAGAGAAATGGTAATTAAATTTTGGGAAAGACATTAAAAATAGAAAATATTAAACAAGGGAAAAACAGGTTCAACAGAAATTATAAGTGTAGAGAAACACTAACTTTTGTGTATGGAAAAAGGCAGTTTTTAAGTAGAAGAGGATTGAAGGAGATCTGCTTTGACGCTCAGAAAGATCCTTCCAATTCTTTTGTAATAAAAAGAATAGGGGGCCGGGGATTTAGCGCAGTGGCACCGTGCCTGCCTCTCAAGCGCAAGGCCCTGAGTTCAATCCCCGCTACTGCAAAAATAAATAAATAAATAAATAAGTAAAAAAGAACAAGGGAAGCTTTTGTGCCTGAAAAGTTCATAAATGACAATTTTAGGACTTGGTTTTGAGTATTATTTTATAATCCGCCCCTTTATTATATAGATTTAGATATTCTGCCACTTAAGTCTTAGGGAACAAAACATACCAACCATAAACAGTAGAAGCTAGAATTACTTGGTCATAAATGAACTCTGTTGATGGTTTTTACTCTACCCCTCCAAACTGAGGGTTAGTCACTCAACCATGCTTAATCAATTAACACATGGCCGGGGACGGTGGCTTTTCAGAACTGAGTTACACCTGTTGAAATATGACTTTTGTCACTGGATTCTTGAAGGAGATTCAAGTGGTTGAATTGTATTGAATTGCATTGACTTGAAGGGATTCCAGTCCAGCTTTGAACTGAAGGAAGCGGCAGGTCCGCCCCTCTCCCATCATTGGCCTGCCCCGACGCCCCGCCCTCGGCCGCCATTGGTTCCGCCGTGACGCAGCCCCGCCCCCGACACCCTGGCGCGGCCTGGAGCGCTTGGCTCTCTGTCCGTTGCGGGCCGTGGCTAGGGCTGCTGAGGGAGTCGTGGGTGCTTCCGCTTTCCCTGGTTTCTAGGCCCGGCGCGTCCTCCCTGCAGCCAGGAGCCCGTCCTCCTCTCCTCCACGGCCTCCTCGCCGCCGTCGCGCAGCCCTTGTCCTCTGCCTGCTGCCTTCCTGCCAGGGTTCCCGCGCATCGTCAGGGACGTGCAGGTGAGGGGGCGGTTCGGGTTTTCGCTCCCTGGGCGCCGGCGGTTTACGCGTGGGGCCTGCGGGGCACACGAGGGTGTCGGCGCCTCACACCCACACGGGGGCGGCGGGCAGCAGGGGGCAGGCAGGGCCCTGGGAGGGTCGGAATTGCTGCTGGGGAGACGGACGTGGGAGAAGGGCTCCCAGGCTGTCGCCCAGGGAATTCCGAGCACTGGGCAGGGGAAAGGACGCTCCTGTTACCCTTTCTTCAGGAGCGGAATGTACACTGCTGCTTCTCCGTGCTCTGGTGAGCTCCTGCCCACCGCCTGACTGAGGCAGGTGCGGTGGGAAGAGCAAGTACTGTACCGTTTTATAGCGCCTCTCATTTTATTATTTTCATGCTTGTCTTATTGGCTGACACACTTCATGAGATGGTTAACAAAACCTCATTTTACTGGGAAGGAAACCGTCTTAGTCACTTTATTGTCACTGGGGCAAAATAGCCAGCACCCTCAGCTTATGGGAGGAGAGGGTTATTTTAGCTCACAGTTCCAGGAGTTTCAGTCCATGGTTGGCAGAGTCAAATGCAGAAACAGCGTTGGAGAAAGGGCCTGGACGGAGGACAGCTGCTAAGGTCAAGACAGTCAGGAAGCAGAGAGAGAAGGGAGGAGATAAACTGAGGTCGTTTCTCCAGCCTCTTCCAACCAGGCCTCACCTCCTAACAGCACATTTAGCTGTGGACTCATGGATTCATCAGTGGATTAATCTACCAATGGATATAACACCCCCACGATCCAATCACCTTCAAACACATAAGACCCTGGGGGCATACCCAGATCTAAACCACAACGGAAACTAAACACCACAGTTGAACTGTACCTGAGACGTAGTACAATATACACTGAGTAAATATGTATGAGTGGAATGAGTGCATGCAATTGTGAAGGAGTGGAGCCTATCCACCACTGCATCCCTGGACCAGAGCTAAGTCTGGGCAGTAGTAACTCTGCAGATGTTGGTCAGAGAGAGAAGTCGAGTGATGTGCTTCGGAACAGGCAATGATGGAAAATTTTTAGAGAATCTGCAACTTTTCCAGGTATTGTTTTAGGTATTGTGAATACAATGCCAAGAAAGACTAGCAAGATCTCTCTGCTCATGGAGCTTAAATTTTAGTTAGGGGAGATAGAAAATAAACTGATAAACAATATATGAACAAGCAGTTTTGCATAATGGTAAATGCACTGACTAAGTGGAAAATTGTTAACCGAGAGACTGGGGCAGGAGTTGCTTTAGATGGCTTCTTTAGGCAAGTCCTCTCTGAAGAGCTTTGCCTCTGTGCTGAAACTTTGAGGATGTAAAAGAAGCTAGTCATGGAAATACTTAGGCTCAGAGGACTATAAGGAAAAGCAAGTCTAATTGCAAAAGCCCTAACGTAGGGAAGAGCTTGGCTCTTTTGAAGAGCATCTTAAAAGCTGCCGTAGTTGAAACATAGAGAAAGTGGTACAAGATAACTTGGAGAGATAAGTAGAAGCCTAATCATGTAGGACTTTGATTAGGCTATGGAGATTTACTCTTGGAATAAGTTTGAGATTTTTTAAAGTGTGACGTGAAACCACTAGTGAACTTTGGGAAAGGAAGTGGTATTATTGCTTTAGCTTTTTAAAAATGTTGTTTTGCGGCAAATGGATCTTGGGCAGGGAGCAAGATTCATAGCAGGAGACAGTGGAGAAATTCAAGACGCCATGAAAGAAGTTTAACATAAAGTGGCCAAAGAGTAGATGTGCGTGAGGTACATTTTGCTGGCAGAGCTTACAGATTTTGTGGTATTTTTGAATATAGGGATGAAGAAACAGGAAAAGTCACTCCTAGCTTCTAGGTTTTTGCTTGAGTGTGAGTTGGTGGCTGAACCATTTGCCAAATGGAAAAGATTAGAGAAGGAAAAAAAGGGAGAAGTTTTATTTTGCTTACCTTAGTTTTTAAAGTTCTGAGTCTTGAGTGTTGTGCAAAGAAAGAGCAAAAGACAGGAGATTAAAAATTGGGAGTCATTAGTATGTAGGAAAAAACTACATAGAGTAAGTGTGCTCATGGAGAACATTCCAGTTATTAGAGGGGAAAAAAAGTAAACAAAGCAGAGGGAGAAATAGCCAGTGAAATAGGAATAAACTCCAAATAGGGTGGTGACATAAAAAGCAAGACAACAATGCATAGTCAGTGGTATTGAATGATACTGAGAGGTCAAGTAAAATAAAAAGAGATGGGCCGGGGATTTAGCTCAGTGGTTCCGCTGCCTGGTTCGCAAGAACAAAGACCTGAGTTTAATCCCCGGCACCAAAAAATAAAAAAATTAAAAATAAAAATAAAAAGAGATCAAGTAAAATAAAAAGAGAGCGGTATGTTGGATTTTGTCAACGCATAGCAGTTGTGTGGGTTTGACAAGTACAATAAAGAGGTGTGGTGAGAAGAAATGTGTATACCACTGCAGACATCTCAAGATATTTTACTATAGAAAGCTGATTATTGGAAGTAATAGAGAAATATGTGGGGTGAGAGAAGAGTTCTTAAAGACAAGGATACTAAGCATGTTTTAAAAACTAGTATGAATGATCCTAATATAGAGCACTTATGCAAAGTGAATTTGGTGTAAGAGAATGTGTCCATCAGATTTTTTTTTTTTGGTCTTATGACAAAATAAACAACTTAAAGAAGGAGGAAAGAGTTATTTTGGCTTATAGTTTCAGAAGTGAGCCAGAATAAATCTTTGGTTTATTTAGTAAGTGTCTTAGTCACTTTCCTCGTCACTGAGACAGAATACCAGATACCCACAACTTAAAGGAGGAAAGGTTTATATTGGCTCACTGTTTCAGTCCAGGGTCAGCTCCAGGGTAGAAATGGCATGGCAGATGAAACGCCTTTCATATCATGGTGTCCAGGAGAAAGAGAAAGGAAAGCCAGGAAGAGAGAGAAGCCTTTCCAGGTCATATCCCTCAGTGACCTACCACTTTGACAGTCTCAACCTACTAAGGCCATAGTCAGCTATAACCATCTGTGGATTAATCTAATGCCCCCATAATCCACCTTCCAAAAGCTCCAGCTCTGAATACATGAGCCTTTTGGGGAACGTTGTAAGTCTAAACCTTAACATTCTGCCTCTGGCCCCCAAAAGATCATGTCTGTTTCTCTATGCAAAATGAATTAATTCATCTCTAGGTGTTGCCAAAGTCTAAACAAGTCTATCATATTAAAAAGCCTGAGTCAAAAGTCTCCTCTGAGAATCAAGGCAAACTCTTAGCTGTGGGCCCCTGTAAAAATAAGAAACTTAAAATACTTGCTATATAAAATGACTTAGAGTAAACATTTCCATTCCAAATGAGAAAAGTAAAGGGATAGAAAGGAATGAGACCAAAACCCAGCAAGGCAAAGATTATGTCCTGCAGTTCCATGTCCAGCACCCAGTGCAGTTGTGACAAGATGTGGGCTCCAAAGGGCTTGGGTGGCTCTGCCCCATTGGCATTGACTGTTACCACTCCTATGGCCTGTTTTGTGGGGTGACACCACTCACTGTCCACAGCATTCCTTAGCACATGTTCCAGTAGCATCCCCAACTTCCTAGGGTCTCCACTGTGCTTTTGGCTTTACTCTCACAGGTTTATAGTTTGCCCCTTCAGGGTCACACTACCTGGCCTCTCAGGCCTTCTGAAATCTGGGTAACAGCCTCCATGATCCTATATCTCTTACATTCTGCCTGCCTGTAAAACCAGCACTGTGTGGATGAGGCCAAGTTCTGCTCCCCACTTGAGCAGTAGCCAGGCCCCCTTCAATCATTGCTGAAGAGACCTCTGAGTACCTGGATGGCTAATCACTGTGAAACATCCCAGTAAACGAATTCCCTAGGCAGTCCTTCTCAAACAGGGAGCTCAGGGGTTCCTTTCCCAGATGAAAGTTTTACAGTTTTACACCCTTTGTCCTAGGAAAGATGGGGTCTTGCTGATTTCTGAGATACCCTCTTTTCTATTTTCCTGATGCAAAGTACTTGTCTTCTTTTTAATGCTTATCTTTTCAGATCATAATCTTTTTGCTTCAACTTCACAGGCTTTTTCTTTCTGGTAAAAATAAACTTTTCAGATTTTTCAAATCATTTATTTTTGCCATTTGTTCCTGATTTTCAGTGTACATTTGACTAAAGACAGTCAGCAGTATCCATGCCACACCCTGAACATTGCACTACTTTGAAATTTTCTCTACCAAATTAATTACTCTGCTGCCCTTATCTGTCTCCCTTGAAGTCTCAGGATGTGAGCAAAATGTAGACAAATTTTTTGCCAGAGCATAACACACATGGCCTTCCGTCCAAATGCCAGTGGAATCTTTGTTCCCAACTGAAAATTCCTGAGCTTTGTCTTTACTGTCTGCATTTCCTAGCATTCTTATCTTCTGACCTTTGACCAGAATCTCCCATCAAGCTCAGGACTTCTCTAGCCAGCATCACCAAACCTTTCCTAAGTCCTCCCAGTAGCCAATTCCAAAGGCTTCTAAATGACATGGTCAGATGCAGTTACAACAACAACTCCATTTCTCTCGTACCACAATCTGTCTTAGTCACTTTCCTCATCACTGAGACACTATTCCCAACACCCACAACTTGAGGGTGGACAGGTTTATTTTGGCTCATAGTTTCAGTCTATGGTAGGCTGGCTCCAAGGCAGAAACGCCATGGCAGAGTGGTTCTTGTCAAAAGCTGCTCTTGTCATGGTGGTAAGGAAGCAAAGAAAGAGAAAAGGGGCCAAGGAGGGAGATAAACCCTTTCAGGTCACATCCCCAGTGACCTGCCTCTTCGAACCAGTCCCCATCTTCTGACAGTAAATTTAACTCTGAACTCATCGATGGAGTATAACACCTCTAGTAATCCACTCACCTTCCAAAAACCTAACCTCTCAACATATGAGACTTCTGGGGAACATTCTGGATCCAGACTTTAACAATAAGTCATTGTTAGCTGGTTCCATTGTTAGCTGGGCCTGTGGCAAAGCAGAACATCATGGCAGAAGGGCATGGTGGAGCACAGTTGCTCGAGGTTGCCATGAGCATGGGGCAGAAATATAGGGGGAAAGGGGATAGGAACAACATATACTCTTCAAAGCTACACCCCAGTGACCTGTCTCATCCGGCGAGGCTCTACCTCCCAGTAAGCCCACTGAGCCCTGAAGTCATGAATGCATTACTCCGTTGATAGATACAGCACCCTTGTGATCCAGTCACCTTCCAAAAGCCCTGCCTCTGAACACCTGAGACTTTTGGGGAACATTTTAGCTCTTATCCATAGCAGAGGGTACATATACTCTAGGAATGTGGTCTTTTTTTTTTTTTTTGTACTGGGGATCAAACTCAAGGAATGTGGTCTTTGACAACACAAAGGGAAATACAACAGCAGGAATACATACAAATGTGGGTTTGGGGTGGGAACATGAACAAGGGTGGGCTTTGGATGTGTGCGCTTTTGAGATGTGAGACATGGCAAATTTGAAGAACTGAAATTTAGTATGGCTAAAGTTTAGACTGTCAAATGAAAGAATGAGGAGACAAGTAAATACAAGGGCTGTATATAGTGATTAAAGGAGTTTGATGTTTTTCTTCCATGGGTAACTATTGAAAACTGTTAAGCAGAGAGTTGTCTTGATCATACATTTTAGGAAATTGTTCTACATTGTGGAAATAACATTAAGGAGGAACAGTACTATAGGTAGGGAAGACAGTTGGAAGGCCATTACAATATTTAAGAAAGATGCTTATGATCTAGCCTGGAGTAGTGGTAATTTATCTGGAGAGAAGTAGACAACATGACGATTTAGTAATTTGGTAAATATGAACAGGGAAAGAAGAGGGGAGAGAGTTTGTAATTTGAGCAACTAGGTAGATAGTGGTTTCTTTGTCTAAGCAGGCAGTTCTTTCAAGAAGGAATAGATTCGGTTGGAAAAGATGTTGACTTCAGTTGTATGTGTGTCCTTGGATTGTCTAAAATCCTCCCTCTCTAAACTGCATTATAGGTTTAGAATTGAGGTGCAAAGAGGTGAAATTTAAGATGCTTGTAAGACAAGTAGATATATCCAGTAAGTAGTTAGATATACTAGTTATAATCTCAAGAGAGTGTCTGTAGGCAAACTGGTCAGTATATTACTCATAGTCAAAACTATGGGAGTAGAATATTTTTCTAGGTATGTGTATAGAGTGGGAAGAGAAAGGGAAGAATTCTTAGGAACCCCAATATTTAAGAAATAGAGGGAAGAACCTAGTAAAAGATAGAAAAGATAGAAAAGGTAGAGAGGTAGAAAAAGGACAGAGCAAGTGACAAAATGAGGTGCAAGAATTAAAAAGTAAAAATGGCATCCCGTTTTGTGTTGTGGTGTACAGAAAGCTTTATTTGGAATAACTCTAAACCCATGGCCATGATTTACGAAGAGATTCGGTGAAGGTATTCCAACGAAATAGAAGAGAACAAATAAAAGGATGAGAAGTCTCACTTATAATTGATACTGCACTCTGTATGCACTATGACTATAGGGAAATTTCCATTCTTATGTATCTAATTAGTAATGCTACTATAAAGTTTAATTTGGTTTTCTTAAGTATATAGAGGGGAGAGATAAGGAACTATCTTAAAGTATTTAGCTAAACCACAAAATGAATCATCTATATTTAGAAAACCAAAGAAGATGGCGCCTGCCATGCAAGTTCAAGGTCCCGAGTTTGATCCCCGGTACCAAAAAAAAAAAAAAGAAAAAAGAAAACCAAAGAAGAGTTGGCCATAAACTTTGGCCAGATGATCTGTGGTTTGCTCACTAGATGTCACTGTTGTACGACATTGCTCAGAAAGAATAACTTCATAGTTTCACATATGAATACTCAGATAAATTAATGGTGTTGTATCTGAAGACCCAGGAAAATACTACATATGTGGTATTTATTTAAAAAGTGAAGTTCTCATGCAGCATGTATTGGTATTATGTCGCTCTGTTTCTCAGTTAATCCATCAGAGAATATAAGTCACAAACTTAAAGCTGATAAAGTCCTCGGTTTGTCTAAAATCCTCCCTCCGTAACCCATTTTATAGATTTGGAATTGAGGTGCAAAGAGGGGAAGTGACAAGAAATTTACTCCGTACTATGTAGAAAATTAAAAATGGAGAGTTTACGTTGTCCAGTTCTTTTTACAACACTACACAGTGTCTGTTGTATGTTTAATCAAACAGACCTTCTAATAAAACAAGGTGAAAACAGAACTTCTGAATCAGTCAGAATTTACCACTGCTTTAAAAGAAAAGCCCAGCAATCCAATGATGGCAGCACATACTTGTAAAAATTTGGCAAACCAAGGCTTTTGCTAGAACTTTCACCAACACTTCACTTTATCGCTATGTATATAGATGTGTGTGTATTCTGTACTGCCTCATCCCAAAAAGGATTTTGAGAAACTTACTGAAATAAAGATAGCAACATCTGCCACCTGCTTTGCAAGCACAAGGTCCTGAGTTCGATCCCTGGTACCAAAAAAAAAAAAAAGATAGCAACAAATAAAAATTGACATGGTCATAAATGTAAGGTCCTGGAAGATAAACCAATATGAAAACTTATTTTTGTGATATACAGAGAACATTCCATGGTTTCTAGTTAGCTTAACCAGTAAACTCACATTTAGATGTCTGTTTTTAAATTTGATTCTGCTTTCCCTAGGTGTCAGCATGAACTAACGAATGTAGACAGTACTATACCCATTAACAGATGATGAGAGATTGTAATTTACCCAAGATCGTACAACTGATTTCAGGGCTCTCATTCTCTCCTTTATACCGGTTAGCCACACATCTCATGGGAGGATTTAACAAGATGCAGTCTCTGTAACCATAGACAGGTTACCTGGATCGCCATGCATACTTCTAAAATGTACGGGTAGGCTTTTGTTTGCATCAAAGTTTTTATTTTTTTCATTTTTCTTAGGTTCCAGGGATCAATACATCAAAATTTTTAGACAGTTGCTTAGATATGTTGGCAAGATGTTCTTCTGTGAAGATATTGACTACTTAAAAAACAGTTATTAAAAGACAAAATTAATAAACTCTGTAGTTTATCTACATTTTAAATTATTTTTTTCTGTACCAAGGATCAAACTTAGGACCTTGTACTTGTGAGGCAGGCATGGTGGCACTGAGCTAAATCCCCAGCCCAAAGTACAATTTGTTTATGAGATGGGGTCTCGCCATGTAGTTCAGGCTGCCCTTGAACTCACTGGGTGGCCCAGGGTGGCCTCAAACTCACAGTGATTTCTCCTGCCTCAACTTTCCAAGTGCTAGGATTACAGGTATGCACCACCACACACAGCTAAATTATAAAATGTGTATCAAGGTAATATTAATTTTGAAAATTGGTCAAATAAATGAAAGAGATGTCCTGAGAAAAAAAGAATTCTAAGAAACCATAGAGATAAGGAGATATCTGAAACAAAGAAGAAAGGGGACAAGTACAGTATTTAAAAAGAAGGACCTGAGGGGCTGGGGATGTAGCTCAGTGGTCCTTCGCCTACCTGCCAAATGAAAGGTCCTGAGTTCGATTTCTAGCACCCCCCATAATATAAAATAAAATAAGATGAGATAAAATATAAACTACCTGGACAGTGGAAAGAGGCTAAGATCTGACATACTCTACCTACCCGCTTTTCATCCTTACCTCACTCCGATATTTGGTTTTTCCTTTTCAGCTCCTTCCATCTAAAATTATATTTAAAATATATTCCAGCCAGTGTACTAGTTCTTTAAACTTTCTATTCTTTAGGTTTTTCTTCTCTGTATATAGGCAAACCTTTATTTTTAAATTCCCCTATTGATTCCTTATCTGCTTTTGCAGCACAATGTTTAAGGATCTTACATTATAATTTGTTTCCTTTTTCTTAATTCGTTTGAAAAACCTGTTCTTGGTTTGGCTCACTCATTCCCTCCTTTCTCCCTATCTTTCCTTCCCTCCCTCCCTCTCTCTCCTACCCTTCCTCTCTCCTTCCCTCTCTTTCTCCCCCACTCTATCTCCCCCAAAAGACTAAAGCAAGACCAAAACCAGCAGGACAAACATGAAATTTAGTCTTCTTGTCCACTTCCAGGTTCATTCATGACCACTCTTCTGGGCTTGCTCTGCTCCCTTCCTGAGCTTCCCTCAGCAGGGGTCCCTTGGTCTGGGTGTCTCCGCTGCACCTTCAGCTTCACCCTTACAACTTCACTATGTATACTCTGCTGAAGACTGTTTACAAGGACTCCAACCCTGTCACACAATGCCTGACCTCCCAGCCCATCCTTTGAAATCTTGGTAAGGCCTCCGTGACTGAGTCTCACATGCTCCATGACTGCTATACCAACATCATGTGGATGACACTAAGGTCTGCTGCTGGCATGAACTGTACCTTGGCCCACTTGAACCAATGGTGCACAAGCCTCTTGAGTGCCTTGTCAGCCAAGCATGGGGAAATGAATCCATTTGAGGATGGCTTACACTGGCTTTCTTGTTAATTATTTGCAAATTACTTTTTGTTTTGTGTGTCTGACATTTTAAACTCCATTCAGTGTTTACTCCACAAATATTTAGAGTGCCACTGTGTACCAGGCGGCATGTCAATCAGGAGTAAAGCTGGGTATGGTCCCTCCTTCCATGAAGCCCAAAGGCTCCCAGGTCCAACTGAGATGGAATAGGCCCACCACAGCCTAATTTTTCTGCTGCTTACAACCAAAAACTGAATAAAATACCAAAAACCAAGTACCCAAGGACTCTAAAAAATAAGTAAATCAGGCAGATTGTCAAAGACAAACTACAGGGCCGGGGATTTAGCTCAGTGGTTCTGCCGCCTGCTGTGCAGGCAAAAGGACCCGAGTTCGATCCCCGGTACCAAAAAAAAAAAAGACAAACTACAGATGTAAATTTTGTTGCTCTTTCAGTTTTTGACCTAAGATAGGCCCCAAATATGTCAGTGTGTGAGAGTAGTACAGGAAAATGAAACTACAACACAAAACCTACTTGTGTGGCCTGAAGATGTGGAAAATAGGCCAAAGAGAATGTGAAGAAGCCTTGTTAGTAGGGAGTTTTGTTGTTTGTTTTTTAACTCTTATGGATTTTCCTCAAGAGCAGGCCCTGTTTGTACATTAGAAGTGCTAAAACTCGGGGGAGAAGCCTCATCTTTTTTTTTTTTCCCCATTAAGTTTATTGCTACATTTTAGGTATAAAATACAGTTACATGCATCATTGGGATCTTGTACCTTTACATGACATATCTTGGTTCTTATTTTTCTCCCCATTGCCCTGCTCTCCGTTCACCCCCTCCACCCTTCCCTATTTACAAAAACTTTGTTTCCATTTTTTTCCTTTTCTCATATTTTTTCTTTTTCCCTTTTTTCCCTTCCCCTACCCCTCCCAATTCCCCTGCTCTTTTAGACCTTTTCTTCCTGTTACACAATATCAGTTAGACATTTTTTAAATTACAATATTAAGATCTAGGAGACATTACCACAGATTTTACAGAATTTAAAAGGATATAGGAAGCATATTACAAAAATCTTTTTTGAAATAAATTTGACAACTTCTGTGAAGTACCTTGGAAGACAAATTAGTGAAACTGACTCTGGAAGAAATATAAAATTTGAAAAGCACCTATTAAAGAAAGTATATTCCTAGCTTGAAAACCTACCTATATGACGACAGCAGGCTCATATACATTTTAACTGATAAATTATATCAAACATTTAAAGCAGAAAAAAGAAGGAAGACTTCTCCCCTCATTTTAGGAAATCAACATTGTGCTAATCCTAAAACTGGATAAAGATAATAGAAGAAAAAAGTATGAACATAGATAAAAATTTGTTAAATAAAACACTCTTAGAAGTCAGATCTGGCAGGATGTAGAAAGTGGCTTTATTATAGGGATGGCAGTGTTGGTTCAGCATTGGAAGATCCACCCCCTAAGTCATTTTGGCAGAGGAAAGGAGAAAGCCATATGATCCTGTCACTAGTTGCAGAAAGAGTATTGGCCTAAATTCTACAGCTGTTCATGGTAAAAGCTATCAGGAGGGCTGGGGATTTAGCTCAGTGGTTTTGCCACCTGCTGCACAAGCACAAGGACCAGAGTTCGATCCCCAGTACTAAAAAAAAAAAAAAAAAAAAAAGATATCAGGAAACTAGAAGTAGAACAGAACCTTCTCAACAGATAAAAGACATGTACTGCATACTTCCAGCAAAAACGCCTTATATGAATGGAAAAGATACAATGCTTTCTCCCTAAGGTGAGGAACAAGGGCAGGTATGCCTACTCTTCATCTGTCTATTAAACTTTGAAAAATATGCCCAAACCAAAATAGTCTGGCAATAAAAAGAAATAGCATAGGATTGGCAAAGTAGAAGTAAAATCTTTATATGTAGATGAAATGATCATCTACAGAGAAAATACTAAGAAATCTCTAGGAGCCCCTAGAACTTGTATTTGAATTCAGCAGGATTAGAAAACAAGGTATATATAAAAATTCAGGTCTATAAATGAAGAACTGGATATTGAAATTTAAAAGTTATGTAGGAGTACAAAGGACCTAGAAAAGTAAAAAGAGAAAAAAAAATAACACTGTTGGAAGACATATATTACCTAGTTTTTTTTTGTTTTTTTTTTCTTTTGTTTTTTTTGGTACCAGGGATTGAACTCGGGTCCTTGCACTTGCAAGACAGGCGGCAGAACCACTGAACTAAATCCCCAGCCTGGTATTACCTAATTTTAAGATTTCCTCTAAAGCTACAGTAATCAAGGCAATGTTGGTGTAAGGAAAGACGTACAGATCAATGGAATAAAACAGAATCTAGAAATAGAACCACACATATGTGGTCCATTGATTTTTGAAAGATTATTTAACATTAACATTTTAGGGACATAAACTCAACTAAGGAGCAGAGGAAAAGACAGTGTTTTCAACAGATGGTACTAGAACACCTGGCATCCGTATGTAAAAAGTTAACCTCAACCCTTTATTTCCATACATAAAAATAACTTGAAAGGATCTATGAACCTAAATATGAAAGACTTAAACTATAAAACTTTAAGAAGAAATTATAAGGGAAAAGGTTCATGAATTTAGGGTAGGCGAGAATTTCCTAGGATACAAAAAACATGATGTATAAAGGAAAAAAATTGATAAATGAGATGCCATCAAAATTTAGAACTTTAAAAGACATCTTTAAGAAAATGAAAAATAGTCCTTAAGCAGAACATATTTATAATACATATAACCTATGACCAGAATATATAAAGAACTCTTACAGCACAATAATAGACAACCCAGATAAAAAGTAGACACAAGAAGATGATAAATAGCCAATTCAGCACAAGGAAAGGTGTGCAATACTAGAATCAGAAAAACAGTAATCAGTACAATAACAAGATTGTACTATACACTCATTAGGGAGATTAAAAGTTTTAAAAGAATAAATGTCATTTATAGCTAAATGGATGCACATTGAAGCGATACTCTTAAGTGAAATAAATAGGACACGTGTAAATACCGAATAGTTTCTCTAGTGTGAGAAACTGAAAGTGTAAATAAGGACCAAAAGGTATAATAGATAATGTGAAATAGGAAGAAAAGGGGCAAAGGGGAAGGGGAAGTGGGAGGAGTAGGGGAAAGGAAAGAAGGGAATGGAATTAACATGAGAAAATGGAAAAATGGAAACAAAGTCTTTGTAAATAGGGATGGAGGGGTTGAAGGGAGGGCAAGGGAAGGGGGGCGGGAAATAAAAGGGCCCAGGCCTTCCCAGAAGTCAAAAAAAAGAACAATGTCGGCTTAGGTGTGAAGCAGTTAGAACTTTCTAATACTGCTAATGTAAATGTAAAATGATAAAACCATTTTGGAAAACAATATAGAAATTTCTTGTATTACTGTTAAGAACCAACAGTTCTGTTCTTAAGTTTTTACTTAAGAGAAATTAAACACATGTTCACAATAAATTTGTACATACAGATTGACTAACCCTTATCTAGAATTCTTGGGACTAGAAATGTTTCAGATTTTGGTTTGAAATCCACTTGATCTGCAAAGAGGATAGCTACTCCTGCTTTTTTTCAGATTCCTGTCGCAAGGAATATTGTTTTCTATCCTTTAACTTTCAGTCTATGAGTTTCTTTTTGAATTAAGTGTGTTTCTTGTATGCAGCATATTGTTGGATCTTGCTTCTTGACCCATTCTGCCAGTCTATTTCTTTTGATTGGTGAATTAGGACCATTAACATTGACAGTTATAACTGATACATATTGACTTATCATTGTCATGACTTTTTCTATTTGTTGGATTCTCCCCCTTTGTGTTTAATTTCTTGTCATGCCCATTGGATTCATTCTGCTGGGTTCTAAGGTGCTCTTTGTCATGAAAGTATCTTATTTCTCCATCAGTTTTGAAAGATAGTTTTGCAGGGTACATCAGTCTGGGTTGGAGGCTGTTTTCCTTTAGTGCTTGAAATACATCACTCTAAAGCTCTTCTTGCCTTGAGGGTTTGTGTTGAGAAGTCTGCTGTGATTCTGATGGGCTTTCCTTTGTATGTGATTTGTTTCTTTTCTCTAACTGCTTGTAGAATTTTGTTCTTCTGTGGTGTTTTTGGAATCTTAACTATTATATGCCTATGTGTAGATTTTTTTTGGTTAAGGCTAGTAGGAGTCCTATATGCCTCCCTTATCTGTATGTCAAGTTCTTTTCCCCTGCTTGGGAAGTTTTCTGCCATCACTTCTGTGAACAATTTATGTCATCTCCACTCTCTCCTGTTTCTTCATTGACTCCAATCAGTCTTATGTTATTCTTCTTTGCATCATCTAGCAGCTGCTGAATTGATGTCTCGTGGTCCCGTACTATTTTAAAGCAGTTTTTCTTTTCCTGGACACTAATTGCAATCTTATCTGCTATATCTGAAATTCTGTCCTCACATTGGCTCATTCTGCTGTGTAAACTTTCGATGGAGTTTTTAATGTCCTGGAAATCTATTTGCGTCTGTTTTATGGATTCCATTTGTTTCCTATGTTGGGATTCCATCATGTTCCTCAGCTCCTCTGTTTTTTTTATCTGTGTCCTCTCTAGATTTATTAATCATGTCTTGCACTATGGGCACAATCTTTGCTGTTTTCTGAGAAATTATTTCTGATTTCATTTTTTTCCATATCCTCTTCTGTTGCCAGTTCAGGGAGTCCAGGTGGTTGAGTATCAGATTGTTCCATCTCATTTCCCTTTGGGGCTGCCTTAGGTGATCTGGAAGTCTGGTTTTGAGACTTGGTTATGTGTCTTCTCCTTTCAACAGATGCAGCCTGCTGTGCCTTTGTTGAAGCAACTTTTTGCTCACCCAGTGGTCTTCAATTCTCAGCAAGCCACAGAGCTGCCTTTTCTCTGCTGCTCACCAGTACACCAATTCCTGGGTTCAGAAAGGTGGCCTTCTGGATCCCTGAGCTGACCTGTTGTCTGGGTGGGCTTCTGGCTGGGGCCTGTGCACACTTGGGGTGGTATCTAGGTGTGCCTCTGGCTAGGGCCCCTATGTAGCTGTTGCTGGGAGGGCCTTTGGCTGGGGGCTGTGCACCCCAGTTCCTGTTGTATGAGCAAGCTTCTAGTTAGTGTCTCATGCACTTACTGATGGTATTGGGGCAAACCTCTGGCTGTGGCTTGTGTGCCTGTGCAGCTCTTTTCCAGGTGGACGTGCCCTTGGCTTAGGCCGGTGTGCCTGAGCCTCTGGGATTGGGGTGGAGCCCTGGCTGGGATCTGCTTGCAACCATGCAACTCTGGTCCACATCGCTGCTACCCCAACTAAGGTGGTCTGGTGTGCCTTTATTGCAGAGATTTTCTTCACTTTTCCAGTGGGCTTTAATTTTCATCAAGGAGCCTCAGAGAGGCCCTCTTTCAGTTGTTCACCTCTGCCCTATCTTCTCAAGCTCAGAACAATGTCCTTTATGACTCCTGCAACTCTATGGTATGGATCCAGGTAATGGGTCAGGACAGCCATGGAAGGAAGGGGTGCTGGCGCCCTCATGGCTCACCTCCTTGGTGCTGGGGGTGGGGGGGGCTCTGCTCCTTGGTGCTCTGGGGCAGTGGTATGGCAACCTGAGAAGCTCACCTCCTCGACACTAAGGAAAAAACCCTCATCTTATGGCCAGAGGAATCAGGAAAGGAGGCCCTGAGAGCTAGTGATGTGAGAGAGGTGCCATTAAGACAGAAGGCAGAAGAGGGGTTCCTCTATTCTGTGTGCAATCCCAGCCCAGGGTCTTGGGCACCTCGAGTGTTGCACACATAAGATAAGCCTAGAGCAGCAGAGCAAAAGCTGAGAGAACAACTGAGATGGAGCCAATGCCAGAAGATAAGCGAGCTTATGATCAGCACCTAACCAACTTGACTGCTGAAACAAAAAATTAATATTCCTCAGAGAATTTTCAAAGAACCTTAGAGTCTAGCTGACAGATGCCTGTATTATATTCTAAAGCTGCTAGACATATAAAGAACCAGAGAAGGATTGTCTTGGGGCAAAGAAAATCAGCAAATGAGAACTCTGGGTGATATGCATGATGGAATTATCAAAGACTTAAAGTAGCCCTTAAAATTATGTTCCATATGGTAAAGATAAATACAGTGGTAATGAAAGGGAAGATACTCTTGACAGCAGGAAAATAGAAACTGTAGAAAAAGAACAAGTACTGAGAGTAAAGCTGCTGAGAAGTGGAGACCGACCAGCACTATACAGCAGTGCTAGCCACTAAGGACTAGACGCACCTCCCTGCTCTGCCTCAGGGGCGCAGGAGGGGCAAGCACTTTGGCCAACACTCCCTACCCACCTTGACAAGGCGGCAGGCAAGCAACCTTAGCATGCCGGAACAGGGCACACGCTCACCCCCCTCCCCCCACACCGGCATTACAACCGCAGAACTAGAACTGTCAGTGGAGTGGGACTGAGGAAGCAGCAGGGTCTGGAAGGGACACACAGTACACCGACCTGGAAGCAGCCTCAGGTTGCTCCACTGGAGGGCGCCAAAACAGCTAAGAGAGCGGCATGGAAACAGCCTCAGTGGGGAAACTTGTGGGAGCTGACTGTGAAATTTTATTATTTTTCTTTTTCTTTGACTGCTGAGTTTGGTTTCCATTATCTGTCTGGTTTTGGTTTTTGTTGTTCTTTGTTTTTTGGTTTTTTGTTTGTTTGTTTTGCTTGTGTGTGAATGTGTGGTTGTTTAGGTTTTTACCTTAATTTTTGATCTGTTCTATCCCCCCCATTATCTCTCTTGATTTCCATTTTCATGTGAGTGAACAGTGTCTCCTGTCTTTCGGGTTTGCCTCAGTATTCTGCTTTCTCCTCCACTCTTCTGCTCCTGCTCCTTTCTCCAGTCTCCCAAAGCCTACATGTTCATCTTGTGCCCTCCAGTCTTGCTGCTACTATACTTCTTTTCACTTATCTCTCTGTATTGTCCCCTGTCCTTCTTAAAGTCCCCTACTATGGGGTATAATCACTCTACTAAGACGAAACTCACTGCATACAAGGGCCTGGTTTATGTTGGATGTTGTTATAAAAAGGTAGAGCTTGCTTGTATGGTTAAAGGTACCAAACTAATGGATACCACAGTTTGTCACTTGTTGCTAGGCTGTGCTGGACATTATTTTTAATGCTAACTGTATTACTTTAGCCAGGATGTCATACCTGTTGTAACTATAGTTCTTCCCTTATATGACAACACTGTGATTATCTGGAGTCACAACCATCACCATAGTCCAGTACCAAAGGAATAAGTGCTGAGTTAAATAGATAGCAAACTCACATCCTTAACAAATTGGGAAGGTACAGTCTTGGGATAGACACAAAAACCAAGAACCACCTATACAGAGAAGACATCTCTGAATAGACACTTCCTAGAGAAACCCTGATATAAGTGATAAAGCTATGTACCGTAAGAAATCTACAAGCAACAACTCAGAAAACAAAATAAAACAAAAAAATTAGAAAATGACAAAACTCAGAAGCAAAATGCAACCCCAGACAGCCAGGTCACCAAGGATAAGTCCAGGGGACAATGAGATAGAGGAAAATGAAAGCCACTCACTGGATCTTTCTGAATTGATAATTGCAGAGGCAAAAAACAAATAGATGAGGCGATAGAGAAAATAATCTTCCAGGTAGAAAAAAGAAATGACAATTAAAATAAAGGACATGCTCAATGAAGCTAGAGTAGGCACACATAAAAAAAAATAGAAGAGCTTAGGAAAATGATGGAAACCATGAATGTCCAACATAGCAAAGAAATGTAATCCATAAAACAGATTCAAACATAACCAGGAGATCAGAAACTCCATAGAAAGTATTCATAATCATTTGAACCAAAATGAGGATAGAATTTCAGATATAGAAGACAAGACTGTGGTTACTGACCATGAAAAGAAAGATTTCTTAAAAATAGCAAGAGATTGTGAAAAATCAATCCAACAATTGCAAGATGATGCAAAGAAAAATAATACATGATTGTTTGGAGTCAATTAGAATGCCAGCAGTTGCACATATGCTATGCAAAAGCTGTTCCAAGAAGTAGTGGCAGAAAACTTCCCAAACTTAAAAAAACAATTTGAGTTGGGCTGAGGATTTAGCTCAGTGGTTTCGCCACTTGCTGCGCAAGCGCAAGGGCCCGAGTTTGATCCCCAGTAACAAAAAAAATTTTTACTGGGCCCAGGATTTAGCTCAGTGCTTCCACCACCTGCCTCCCAAATACAAGGTTTCAAGTTTGATCCCCAATACCAAAAAAAAAAAAACACCATAATTTGACATATAAATAAGTGAGGCATGTAGAACTCCAAATAGCCATGACCAAAATAAATCCACACCAAGGCACATAACAATCAAGATTCCAGAAATTCAGCACAAAAAGAGTATTAAGAGCTGAGTATTAGAGAAAAGAAACAAATCACATATAAAGGAAAGCCCATCAGAATCACACCAGACTTCTCAACACAAAGCCTTAAGTCAAGGACAGCCTGGAGTGAAGTATTTCAAGCCCTAAAACTAAACAGCCTCCAACCTAGATTGAAGTACCCCACAAAACTCTTTCAATATCAACAGAGAAATAAAATACTTCCATGACAAAGAACAAATGAAGAAATTCACAACCAACAAACCAGCTCTACAAAGTTTTCTGAAGGGCATTTTAGGCAGAGATAATGAAAATCACAACTCCAAAAACACCAATAGAAGGAAGCCACCCAGCAGGGCAAGCAATTTAACAGGAAAACAGTATAACAAGGATAACCCAATACACATCAGCTATAACCATCAATGTATGGGCCAGGGATTTAGCTCAGTGGTACCATTACCTGCCTCACAAGCGCAAGGTCCTGAGTTTGATCACCAGTACAAAAAAAAAAAATTGTACATAACGATCAATGTAAATGGTCTCAATTCACCAATCCAGACTGGCAGAATGGATTAAGAAATAATATCCAACATAGGCTGCATAAAAGAAACACACTTAACTAAAAAATAAATTCATAGACTGAAAGTCAAAGGATGGAAAACAGTGTTCCATGTGACAGGAACCCAGAAAAAAGCAGGGGTAGCTATGCTATTTGCAGACAATGTGAACAAGCCAAGATGGATCAAGAGACAAAGAAGATCACTACATACTCATTAAAGGAATACTTCAAGAAAAGGAGGGCCCGGGATTTAGCTCAGTGGTTTCGCCGCCTGCTGCACAAGCGCAAGAACCCGAGTTCAATCCCTGGTACCAAAAAACAAAAAACTGCTTAAGAAAAGGAGATAACAGTTATAAATATATGTGCCCCAAGTATAGGTGCACCTAGTTATATAAAACATATTAATGAACATGAAAAATCTAACACTAACACAGTTGTAATGGTGGACCTTAATACCCCACTGTCACAAATAGATCAACTAGACAAAAAATCAACAAAGAAATACCAGAATTAAATCAAACCTGTGAACAAATAGACTAAGTAGATGTCTACAGAGTGTTCCACCCCAATACTTCAGAATACACATCTTTCTCAGCTGCACCATGGGACATTCTGCAGACCATATACTAGCCCATAGAACATGCTTAGGTTAATGCAAATGACTTGAAATCATCCTGTGCATATTATCTGACTACAGTGCAATGAAACTGGAGATCAGTGGGGCAAAAGAAACCACAAAAAACCCATAAACATGTGGAAATTAAATAACACCCTCTTTAGTAACCAGTGGGTCACAGATGAAATTAAAGGAGAAATTAAACAGTATCTACAATTAAATGATAATACCAATACAACATACTTCAACTTATGGGATGCAATGAAAGCAGTTCTAATAGGAAAATTTATAGCAATGAATTCTCACATCAGGAAAACAGAATGAGATCAAATAAATAACCTAATGTTGAACTTCAGGCTTCTAGAAAAAGAACAAGTCAAGCCTAAAGGTTGTACAAGGGAGAAAATTATAAGGATCAGAAGAGAAATTAGTGCAATTGAGACTAAAAAGAATACAAAGAATCAATGAATCCAAGAGTTGGTTCTTTGAAAGATTAAATAAAATTGATAGAGTCACACGGAACACACGCCGAATCAGCCCGCTGCAGACAGGCAGGCCTGTGCATGCCCTACCAAGGTCCTGAGTTGCACAGAAGACGCCTAATCACCCCGCTGCAGACAGGCAGGTCTGCCCATGCCCTACCGAGGTCCTGAGTCGCACAGAACACACCGAATCAGCCCGCTGCAGACAGGCAGGTCTGTGCACACCCTACCGAGGTCCTGAGTCGCGCAGAAGACAACAAATCACCCCACTGCAGACAGGCAGCCACCTGATTCCACAATACAAAGACGCAGAGGACACCAGACCACCAGACCAAGGTACTGAGTCCCACTATTCCCGGCCCAGAGGTAGGGGCTTCTGAGCCGTTGTCCCACTGCTCCTGGTCCAGAGGAAGGGGCTTCCCGGTCACCATCCCTCCTGCTGCTCCCAGCCCAGAGGAAAGGGCTTTTGGGCCACCTTCTGTCCCGCTGCTCCTGGCCCAGAGGAAGGGGCTTCTGAGCCACCATCCCACTGCTCCTGGTCCAGAGGAAGGGGTTTCCTGGCCACCATCCCTCCGGCTGCTCCCAGCCCACAGGAAAGGGCTTTTGGGTCACCATCCCTACCGCTGCTCGCGGCCCCTGTCCCACCTCACCCAGCTCAGAGGAGGTAATCCATGCAGGCACTAACAGCCCCTCGCCCCAGTCGAAATGAGAAAACACGTAAATAAGTCTCAAAACCAGACTTCCAGATCACCTACAGCAACCCCAAAGGGAAATGAGATGGAACACTCTGATACTCAACCACCTCGACCCACTGAACTGGCAACAAAAGGGGATCTGGAAAAAATGAAATCAGAAATAATTTCTCAGATAACAGGAGAAATTGTGCCCCTAGTGCAAGACATGATTAATAAATCTAGAGAGGAGCTGAGGAACATGATGGAATCCCAACATAAGAAACAAATGGAATCCATAAAACAGATGCAAATAGATGTCCAGGACATGAAAAACTCCATTGAAAGTCTACACAGCAGAATGAGCCAATGTGAGGACAGAATTTCAGATATAGAAGATAAGATTGCAATTAGTGACCAGGAAAAGAAAAATTGCTTCAAAATTCTAAGGGAACATGAGAAGTCAATCCAGCAGCTGCTAGGTGATGCAAAAAAGAATAACATAAGACTGATTGGGCTCAATGAAGAAACAGGAGAGAGTGGAGATGACATAAAAAACCTCTTCACAGAAATAATGGCAGAAAACTTCCCAAGCAGGGGAAAAGAGCTTGACATACAGATAAGTGAGGCATATAGGACTCCAACTAGCCTTGATCAAAAAAAATCTACACATAGGCATATAATTGTTAAGATTCCAGAAACTCAACAGAAGAACAAAGTTCTCCAAGCAGTCAGAGAAAAGAAACAAATCACATACAAAGGAAAGCCCATCAGAATCACAGCAGACTTCTCAACACAAACCATCAAGGCAAGAAGAGCTTGGAGTGACATATTCCAAGCCCTAAAAGAAAACAGTCTCCAACCCAGATTGATGTACCCTGCAAAACTATCTTTCAAAATGGATGGAGAAATAATATACTTTCGTGACAAAGAGCACCTTAGGAACTTCGTGACTACCAAACCAGCACTCCAAAGAATTTTAGACAATATCCTAGGAACAGACATTGAGGATCACAACCCCAGGAAGCAAAGCAGAATGAACCCACCTGGCATGACAAGAAATTAAATGTAAAGGGGGAGAACCCAACAAAAAGAAAAAGTCATGGCAATGACAAGTCAATACGTTTCAGTTATAACCATCAACGTTAATGGTCTCAATTCACCAATCAAAAGAAATAGACTGGCAGAATGGGTCAAGAAGCAAAATCCAACAATATGCTGCATACAAGAAACACACTTAATTCAAAAGGAAACTCATAGACTGAAAGTTAAAGGGTGGAAAACAATACTCCATGTGACAGGAACCCAAAAAAAAGCAGAAGTAGCTATCCTCTTGGCAAATCAAGTAGATTTCAAACCAACACTGATTAAGAGAGACGAAGAAGGACATTACATCCTTGTAAAGGGAAGAATCTAAGAGGAAGAGATGACAATCATAAATATCTATGCACCAAACACTAGTGCGCCCAACTATATAAAACAAATACTAATGGACATGAAAAGTCATATATGCACTAATACAATTGTAGTGGGGGACCTCAGCACCCCACTGTCACAAATAGATAGATCAACTAAACTAAAAATAAGTAATGAAATACTAGAACTCAATCAAACTCTTGAACAAATGAACTTAACAGATGTTTACAGAGTCTTCCACCCCACAAAATCAGAATACACATTCTTCTCAGCTGCACATGGGTCATTCTCAAAAATAGACCACATACTCACACATAGAACATGTTTAAGTAAGTGCAAAGGAATTGAACTTATCTTCTGTACATTATCAGACCATAGTGAGATGAAATTGGAGATCCATAGCAAAAGAAACTCAAAAAATTTCATAAACGTGGAAATTGAACAACACACTTCTGAATAACCAATGGGTCACAGAGGAAATTAAAGAAGAAATCAGACAGTTCCTTCAATTAAATGACAATACAACATATTGGAATCTATGGGACACAAAGCTGTCTTACGAGGGAAATTTATAGCAGTGAATACACATATTAGGAAAACAGAATGATCCCAATTAAACAACCTGATGCTGAACCTCAAGCTTCTAGAAAAAGAAGAGCAGGACAACCCCAAAGCTCATACAAGGGACGAAATTATAAAGATCAGAGGAGAAATCAATGCAATGGAGACTAAGAGAATGATACAATAAATCAATGAAGCCAAGAGTTGGTTCTTCGAAAGAATCAACAAAATTGACAAACCCTTAACCAACCTTGTCAGAAAAAGGAAAGAAAAGGCCCAAATCCATGCAATTAGGAATGAAAAGGGTGAAATTACAGCAGACCCAGCAGAAATCCAGAGGATCATCAATCCTACTTCCAGAACCTATACGCCAATAAGATGGACAACACAGAAAAAATGGACAGATTCCTAGATACGTATGAATTACCAAAGTTGAATGAAGAAGACCTAAAAATTCTCAACAACCCAATATCAACCAATGAAATTGAAAATGTAATTAAAAACTTATCAACTAAGAAAAGCCCAGGCCCTGATGGCTTCACTGCTGAACTCTACAAGACATTTAGAGAGGAACAGCTGCCGCTACTGTTTAAACTCTTCAGTGAAATTGAAAGGGAAGCAATACTCCCAAATTCATTCCTGGAAGCAAGCATCACCTTGATCCCCAAAGCAGAGAAAGACCCAACTGAAAAAGAGAACTATAGGCCAATCTCACTAATGAACATAGATGCAAAAATCCTTAATAAGATACTGGCAAACAGAATGCAGAAGATCATCAAGAAGATCATACACTCTGATCAAGTGGGATTCATCCCAAGGATGCAGGGATGGTTCAATATACCCAAATCAATCAATGTAATACACTATATCAATAGAGCCAAGGACAAAAACCATATGATTATCTCCATAGATGCAGAAAAAGCATTTGACAAAATCCAACATGCATTTATGATAAAAACCCTACAAAAAATTGGAATAGATGGTCTCTCCCTCAAACTGATAGAAGCCATCTATGAAAAACCAACAGTCAATATCATACTAAATGGTCAAAAACTGAAATCCTTCACACTAAAATCAGGAACAAGACAAGGATGTCCACTATCACCACTCTTGTTCAATATAGTTCTGGAAACATTAGCCATAGCAATTAGACAAGAGAAAGAAATAAAAGGAATAAAGATAGGAAATGAAGAAGTCAAATTGTCATTATTTGCAGATGACATGATACTCTATATAGAAGACCCCAAGAACTCCACCAAAAGTCTTCTAGACTTAATAACCAAATTCAGTCAAGTAGCTGGTTACAAGGTAACACACAAAAATCAATAGCATTCCTCTACACCAATGACAGACTCACTGAGAGAGAAATAGGGCAAATAATTCCTTTCACAATAGCATCCAAAAAACTGAAATACCTAAGAATCATCCTAATGAAAGAAATCAAAGACCTCTTCTCTGAAAACTGTGGCATTCTGAAAAGAGAGATTGAAGATGATATCAAAAAATGGACAGACATCCCCTGCTCCTGGGTAGGAAGGATTAATATTGTGAAAATGGCCATACTTCCAAAACTGCTATATAGATTTAATGCAATTCCAATTGAGATCCCAGCAGCATACTTCATAGACCTTGAGAAAACAATCCAAAAATTCATTTGGAGCAAGAAGAGACCCAGAATAGCAAAAGCAATTCTAGGTAACAGAGACATGGCAGAGGGTATCACAATCCCCAACCTGCAACTATACTACAAAGCTACTGTGATAAAAACAGCCTGGTACTGGCAAAGAAACAGATTTGAGGACCAGTGGAACAGATTAGAAGATGCAGAAACAATGCCAGACACACTCAGCCATCTCATCTTCGACAAAGGAGCCAAACACCCTCACTGGAGGAAAGATAGCCTGTTTAATAAATGGTGCTGGAAAAATTGGGCTTCAACTTGCCAAAGATTAAAACTAGACCTGTATCTCTCACCATGCACTAAACTAAAATCAAAATGGATTAAAGATCTAAATATTAAAATAGAAACTCTGAACCAGTTGGAACAGAGGTTAAGTAGAACCCTTGAAGACATCGGTGTAGGAAAAGATTTTATGAACAAAACCTCAGTTGCCTGTGAACTAGCACAAACAATCAACAAATGGGATCTCTTCTTATTAAAAAGCTTCTGCACAGCAAGAGAAACCACCAGCAGTGTGAAGAGACAACACACAATGTGGGAAAAAATCTTCACCTGCTCTTCCTCAGACAAAGGTCTACTATCTCGAATCTATAAAGAACTTAAAAAGATCAGACCTCCCAAATTTAAAGACCCAATCCAAAAATGGGCATCTGAAATGAACAGACATTTCTCACACAAAGAAGTAGAAATAGCAAATAAATACATGAAAAAATGTTCAACATCACTGGTCATTTGAGAGATGCAAATGAAAACAATGCTGAGATTCCACTTCACTCCAGAAAGAATGGCTGCTATCATGAAATCAACCAATAACAAATGCTGGCAGGGCTGTGGGGAAAGAGGAACCCTGCTCCACTGCTGGTGGGAGTGTAGACTGGTGCAAGCACTGTGGAAATCAGTATGGAGATACCTCAAAGAACTAGGACTGGAAGTCCCATTTGACCCTGCTATTCCACTGCTGGGGATCTTCCCCAAAGAATTAAAAGAATCATACCACAGTGATATATGTGCACCCATGTTCATAGCTGCGCAGTTTGTAATAGCTAAAACTTGGAAACAGCCCAAATGCCCATCAACTGGAGACTGGATAAAGAAAATGTGGTTTTTTTATAAAATGGAGTACTACTCAGTCATAAAAAATGAGAAATTAGACACATTTATAGCTAAGTGGATGCACATTGAGGTGATACTCTTAAGTGAAATAAATAGGACACACATATGTAAATACTGAATAGTTTCCCTGGTGTGAGAAACTGAAAGTGTAAATAAGGACTAAATGTATAATAGGTAATGTGAAATAGGAAGAAAAGGGGCAAAGGGGAAGGAAGTGGGAGGGCTAGGGGAAAGGAGAGAAGGGAATGGGATTAATACGAGAAAATGGAAAAATAGGGACAAAATCTTTGTAAATAGGACTGGAGGGGTTGAAGGGAGGGCTGGGCAAGAGTGAAAAAATAAGAACCAAGAGAGAATATGTAAAGGTGCAAATTTCCAATGATGAATGTCATTATATTGTATACCTAAAATGTACCAATGATTAGAATGAATAATCAATAATGTAAAATAGGAAGAAAAGGTCCAAAGGGGTAGGGGTAGTGGGAGGGGCAGGGGAAAGGAAAAATGATGAGAAATGGAAAAAATGGAAATAAAGTCTTTGTAAATAGGGAAGGGTAGAGGGCGTGAAGGGAGGGCTAGGAATGGGGAAGAAATAAGAACCAAGATGCATTATGTAAAGGTACAATTCCCAATGAGAAATGTAATTGTGTTGTATACCTACAATGTACCAATAAAAGAATTTAATACAAAAATAAATAAATAAATAAAATTGATAAACGCATAGCCAACCTTAGCAAAAAAAGGAAAGAGAAGACCCAAATTCATGCAATAAGTAATAAAAAGGGTAAAATCACAACAGGTGCTATGGAAATCCAGAAGATCATTAATAGCAATTATGAAAACTTATACTCTAATAAGATTAAAAAATAGAAATGGAGAGATTTTTAGATGCATATGAATTACCAAAGCTGAAACAAGATATTAAAATTCTAAATAACCCAATATAAGCCATTGAAAATGTAATTAAAAACTTACCAACAAAGAAAAGTCCAGGTCTTATTTCACTGCTGAATTCTATAAAAAATTTACAGAAGATCTACTGCCAGTTCTCCTCAAACTCTTTACTTCCTGGAAGCAAACATTACTCTGATACCAAAACCAGAGAAGGACCCAACCAAAAGAGAGAACTACAGGCCAATCTCCCTAATGAACATAGATGCAAAAATCCACAATAAGATACTGGCAAACAGAATGCAGCAAATCCTCAAGAAGATTATACACCATGATCAAGTAGGATTCATCCCAGAGATGCAGGGATGGTTCAACTTACATGAATCGACAAATGTAATATACCTTATCAACAGAGCAAAAGACAAAAATCACACGATCATCTCATTTGATGCAGAGAAAGCATTTGACAAAATCCAACACCCATTCATGATAAAAAAAATCCATAGAATATTGGAATAGATAGATGGTCCTTATCTCAATCTGATAAAAGCCATCAATGACAAACCAATAGCCAACATCATACTAAATAGGAAAAAAATGAAAGCTTTCACTGTAAAATCAGGAACAAGAGAAGGATTCCACTGTGACCGCTCTTATTAAACTTTGTTCTGGAAACATTAACCAGAGCAATTAGACAAGAGAAAGAAATGGAATAAGAACAGGAAAGGAAGAAGTTAAACTATCAGTATTTGCAGATGACATGATACTCTACATAGAAGACCCCAAAAACTCCACCAAAAGACTTGTACGTTTAATAACCAAATTCAGTAGCATAGCTGAGTATAAAGTCAACACTCAAAAATCAGTAGCCTTCCTCTACACAAACAACGTACACTGAGAAAGAAATTAGGGAAACAACACCTTTCACAATAACGTCGAAAAAAAATGAAATATCTAGGCATCACTCTAATGAAGGAAGCAAAAGACCTCTACATTGAAAAACTGCAGTACTCTGGAAATGGAGATCGAAGAGCATATTAGAAAGTGGAAAGATATCCCTTGCTCTTGGGTAGGAAGAACCAATATAGTGAAAATGGCCATACTCTCAAAATTATACAGATTTAATGCAATCCCGATCAAAATCCCAGCCCCATATCTTACAGAATTAGAGAAAACAATTCTAAAATTCATTTGGAACCAGAAGAGACCTACAATAGCAAAGGCAATTCTGGGCAACAAAGGCAAGGCAAGACAAGGGGCATCACAATCCCTGAATTAATATTATACTACAGAGCTACCATGATGGAAAAAAAAAACCAGCAAGATACTGGCAAAACAAGACAAAACAAAATAAAAACAGACCTGAAGATCAGTGGAACAGACGAGAAGACACAGAACCAACCCCAAACACACTCCGCCACCTTATCATTGACAAAGGGGCCAAACACATCCATTTCAAGAATAACCTCTTTAATAAGTGGTGCTGGAAAACTTGGCTTTCTACATGCCAAAGACTAAAACTAAACCCATATCTCTCACCATGCACGAAACTAAAATAAAAATGGATCAAAGACGACCTAAATATTAAAACAGAAACACTAAATCTGCTGGAAGAGAGACTGGGGAGAACTCTTGAGGACATAGGGGTAGGCAAAGACTTCATGAACAAAACTCAGACTGCATGGGCAGTACTACAAAGAATAAACAACTGGGATCTCACCCTATTAAAAAGCTTTTGCACTGCAAAAAAAATCAACCCACAGAGTAGGAATAAATTCTAGCCAGTAGTCCCTCAGACAAAGAACTAATATCTAGAACATACAAAGAATTGAAAAAAATCAGACCCCTCAAATTTAAAGACCCAACTGGATCGGTGGTGCATGCCTGTAATCCCAGCAATCAGGAGGCTGAGACAGGAAGATCATCATGAGTTCAAGGCCAGCCTGGGCTACACAGTGAACTAAGGCCAGCTGAACTACCAAAGCGAGACCCTGTCTCAAAAAAAAATTTTTTTTAAAGACCCAATCCAAAAGTGAGCATCTGAAGTGAGTAAGACACTTCTCAGATGAAGAAGTACAAATGACAAATAAACATATAAAAAGTGTTCAACATCACTGGTCGTTTGAGAGATGCAAATTAAAACAATGTTGAGATACAATCTCATTCCAGAAAGAATGGCTGCTATCAAGAAATCAACCGACAACAAATGCTGGGTGTGAGGAAAAAGGATCCCTTCTCCACTGTGGGTAGGAGTGCAGACTGGTGCAACCACTGTGGAAATCAGTGTGGAGATTCCTTAAAAAACTAGAATTAGGGGTCCCATTTGACTCAGCTATTCCTCTCCTGGGTATCTTCCCAAAAGAATTAAAAGCTTCATATCACAGCAATATATGTATACCCATGTTTATAGCAACACAGTTTGTAATAGCTAAATCTTGGAAATAATCCAAATGCCCATCAACCGATGAATGGATAAAGAAGGTGTGGTTTTTCTTTTTTTTCTTTTTCTTTTTCTTTTTTTTTGGTACTGGGGATCGAACTCGGGTTCTTACACTTGCACAGCAGGAAGCAAAACCACTGAGCTAAATGCCCGGCCCAAGATGTGGTTTTTCTATACAATAGAATATTACTCAGCCATAAAGAAGAATCAGCTAGAGACATTTATAGCTAAATGGATGCACCTCGAAGTTATATTCTTAAGTGAAATAAATCAGACACACATGTAAATATCACATTGTCTCTCTGGTATAAGTAACTAAAAAAATGTAAATCGGGACCAAAATGTATAATAGACAATGTGAAATAAAAAAAAAATCATTCAATGGGAAGGAGGAGCTAGAGAGGGAGGAGAGGAAAAGGAAAAAAGGAAACAAAAAATGAGTAAGCATGGAAAAGTGGAAATGCGGCTTTTGTAAATAAGGAAAGGGAAGAGGGATTGAAGAGAGGGGAAGGGAATGGGGCAAAAGGGAATCGAGATACATCATGTAAAGGTACAAATTCCCTATGATGAATGTGATCATTATATAAATTTAAATTGTACCAATAAAATGAAAAAAAGAACAAGTAAGCCAGGCAGAGTGGCATATGCCAGTAATCCAAGCACTTTGCAAAACTAGTGGAGGAGGATGGCAAGCTGAAACCCAGCCTGGGCAATTTAGCAACTTACCAAGACCTTGTCTCCAAAAGGGGTTGGGAATGTTGTGGTGTAGCTCAATGCAAAGGCCATAGGTTCAACCCCCAGCATAGAGACAGTAAAAGAAAAGCAAGTAAGATTTTTCTAACTAAAAACATAATATCTGCAATAACAATTTCCCTGGATAGGCTCAGTGGCAGAATGGAAAGAAACAAGAGTGAGCCAGGAATTTGGCTCAGTGGTTCTACCACCTGCC
Source organism: Heterocephalus glaber (assembly GCF_053883595.1). Taxonomy (NCBI): domain Eukaryota; kingdom Metazoa; phylum Chordata; class Mammalia; order Rodentia; family Bathyergidae; genus Heterocephalus; species Heterocephalus glaber. The sequence goes on from NW_028258413.1 coordinate 7,687,265, forward strand.
TCACAAGTGCAAGGTCCTGAGTTTGATCCCCGGTACCAAAAAAAAAAAAAAAGAAAAAGAAAGAAACTAGGACAGAATCCATGGACTTGATGACTGATAAATAGAAGTTGTTCACTCTAAAAAAGAAAAACAGTTTGGAAAAATAATGTGAACAGAGGCTTAAGGTAGCCTAGAGTCTACAGCCTAATGAGGCAGATGCGCTGAACAGTAACCCCCAAAAATATGAAATTTCAAGTTGAGATAAGCATTTTGAAGGAAATGAGCAAGGTCCTAGAAGTACAAGTAACAAATGGTCCTGATTTAGCCTAGAAAGATTTCTATGAACACGTGGTCTTTGATTTATAGAATAAAAAGAGAACCAATCAAGGAAGATGGCAGGTAAGAGTATTTCAATTAAAGGGCAAAGCAAATTTAACGGTTCTGCAGGTAGAACCTGGAAATTTTGAGAAAATGAACATGAAAGTGGCTCATAATTAAAAACAAACAAATGGGAAGCGTGTTATGAAATTAAGGTGAAGAGGGATCCAGGAACCACATTGTGCAGAATCCTGTAGAGATACTAAATATTTTTGTTATTATCCTAAATCTAGTGGCAAGTAGTGGAAAACCCAACTCATGAATGCATGGAAGATGGAAGGACTTGAGGACCCTCAGCTTTTAGTAGTTGGCTAGAGAAGGATGAGCCTACAAAAGTAACAGGAAAAGAACAAGAAAAACGGGAAATGACAGCATGGTTTAGCAAGAGCCTAAAAAAGAATGTTGTGTTTTCTCATACTTCATGTGGAAGTTATTTTTTGACCTTACCTAGAATTATTTTGTGGAGTGAGAGTAAAACCTCAATCAGAAAACATTGAGAATGAGTGGCTGGCAGGGAAAAGGAGACTGTGAGAGCTGGCCACTCTCCAAAAGTGTGCTGGTGAAAAGAAGCTACAGATGGGACAATAACTGAATGGGGTGTGGGTTGCTGGGAAACAAAATGAGTTCATTGTTGTAAATCACTGGGTAGAGGCCAGGTGCAGTGAGCCCACTAATAATTGCAGCTATGCAAGAGGCTGAAGCAGGGGAATTGCAAGTTCAAGGTCACTCTGGGCAACTTAGCAAGACTGTCTCAAAATTTACAAAAGGCTGGGGATATCGCCCAGTGCAAGGTTCTGGGTTCAACACTCAGTACCACCAAAAAAAAAAACCTTAGGAAGGATGTAGTTGAAAGGAGGTGGAGAGCAATGATAGTTAATGAGAAGGGATGTGGCCCAGAACACAAGTGCTCTGACTGTGTTAAGAAGGACAGTACCTTTCTTTCATAAGAGAAGAGAAAGGAAAGTGAGGAAAACAGTTTGCTGGTGGAGATTGGAGCTGAGTTTGTCTACTGAGAATGAAGGAGATTGGAGGGTCAGTGGTTTGGAAATATTCACTAGGGAGAGCAAGTTGACAGTATGCATGTATTAGGACCAGGACATCATCACGAAGGCCCCTGGAGGCTGTTGGACATTTATAGTGATCTAGATTGCTTTAGTGTAGCTTTCTACAGCAGCGTTCAGTTCTCAGTCAAGTGAATGGAGAAATAATAGGTTGGTACAGGATTGAGGCTTTTATAAAAAGATGTAAAACATGTTTCCTGAGAGTTTAGAATATTGATAACAGTACTTGGAGGTGATGAGTCATAAGTATTGAATAGAAAAAGAAGTGAAGAAGGAAAAGGGGAGGGCTAAAGGATCAAGCTAAAGGAGGCATTGCATTGCATGTCCCAATGACACTGAGGGGAAATTGGAGGAGGTGAGGTGATTGTAATCGATAAGAAAATGGAAAGAAGATGAGGTAGAGTTCAGAGAGGTAGATGCTTGAGCCAGGGATTTAGAGCATTTCAGATGATGTGGGTGTCCAGCATGGCCTCTCCTGTAATGAAAAGGAAGTAAAGAACTAAGGAGCCGAGATAGTAAATGAATTTTCCAATTGTATGCTTAAGACATTCACAAAGATTACAGATTTTGGGGTCAGAGGCTGATGCCTTTGGTGAATAATGGAAGGGGGCCAAAATGAGGTCAGCAAATGACTGACTAGAAGAGGGAGAAGATGATGTTTTCGAATTACAAGCTTCAAAGGACCAAGGGTTTTCTTTTGTCCTATAAGAGTGTTTTGAAATAGCACAGTATCAGAAGCAATGTTAGTAAGTAACTGTTACATAAGAGGACTTTTGGGAAAGCAGTGTCCTTAAAGGAAGGACTTGGAAGGGCCGAGGATTTAGCAAGCGCAAGGTCCTGAGTTTGATCCCCAGTACCAAAAAAAAAAGGAAAGACTTGGTTTTAGATAGGACACAGATTTAGAGGGGGCTTTGAAAAAGGTTGAAAATATAAGAAAGCGGGATAATCACCTAATAAAAATTCCAAGTGCTTAGTGAAAGCACTTGCGAGGTGAGGCACCTGTAGGGCTAGTCAGAGGCACCGGAACAGCACGGTGGAGCTCTTACTTGGCACCTTCGTACTTGATTTCCAGTGAGCTCTTCCTAAATGAGTTTAACCTTCTATGACATACTTGGAGTTTTTGGTATTCTGTTCTCAAGTTCATCTTAAGGCTCTTTATTTCCTAAGGATATTGTTTTAATAGTTCCTTTTCTGAAATAAGGCCAAAAAAAGTACATGGCTATTTGATAGATTTTTCTTTTTTATATATGTTTGATATATAATATTAACATTCATTTTTGAGAATTTGTATATTTTTTCTTGATTACTTCTATTTCCCTCCCCCTCAGAATTTTCCCTCTCTGATTCTCTTGCTCATTATTAGTTTGCCTCCATGTTTCCTACCATCTCTCCTTTATTTTACTCTTTATTTTGCTCAATATTATGGGCTCAAGATCCATCCATTTTCCAGCAAATAATATAAATCCATTTTTTATGGCTGAATAAAATTCCATTATGCACATATACCACATTTTCTTCATGCATTTGTCTGTTTATGGACATACAGGCTGTTTCCAGGGCTTAACTGTCATGAATTGTGTTACTGTACATATGACTGTGTGTCTCATTATAGTATGATTAATTTAACTCTCCAGAATCTACCCCAGAAAGGTAGACCTGGGTCCAATAAGATTTCTATTTTGTTTTTTGGGATCTCTGTCCTAATTCTCATAGTGATTTTACCAGCTTACATTTCTAACAACAGTGTAGAAGGATTCCTTTTCCCTCACATCCTGGCCAGCATTTGTTGATTTTTGAGTTCTTGGTGGTAGCCATTCTTTCTGGAACAAGGAATCTTAGAGTTGTTTTGATTTGCATTTCCCTAATGGCTAAAGATGATGATGAACATTTCTATGTCCCTGTTGGCCACTTGTACTTCTTTTGAGAAATGTCTATTTCGTCCATTTGCCCGTTTTTCTGATTGGTTCATTTGTTTCAGGGTGGTTAATTTTTTTTTTTTTAGTTCTTTGTGTATTCTAGACATTAGTTATCTATCAGAAGAAAAGCTGGAAAAAATTTTTTCCCATTCTGTTGGCTCTCTTAACTCTGATTGTTTCCTTTATTGTGCTGCAAAGTGGCTGCAAGTGTTTTCGCTATGTTATCTTCTAGTAGTTTCAAATTTTCTATTTTTATACTAAGTCTTTTATCTACTTTTATTTGGTTTTAATACAAGGTAAGATATATAGGTCTAGTTTTATTCTTGTGCATGTTGATAACCAGTTTTCCCCACGCCATTTATTAAAGAGACTCAGGATTACTCTGGCTATTTGGAACTCTTCTGGTACAATATAAATTTCAGGATTTTTTTTCTAGTTTTGTGAAGAATATTAATGGTATTGTAATAGAAATCACATTAAATCTATTTATCAGTTTTTATAATATAACCATCTTAATGATATTGATTCTGCTTGTCCAGGGACAGGGAATGTGATAGACCTTGGTATTATCCACATGGTGTTGGTTTTACAGACATGCAAAATGCAATCAAAAGGAAGGCCAGGCAGTGTGTCCCTGGTGGGACAGTAGGCTAAGCTATAAGGGTGAAGCCAAAAGTGCAGTGGAGGGTCGGGGATTTAGCTCAGTGGTTCCACCACCAGCCTCATAAGCACAAGCTCCTGAGTTCGATCCCTGGTACCAGAAAAAAAAAGTGCAGTGGAGACCCCAGGAAGTTGGAGATGCCAGGAACAGGGAATGTCTGGCCGAGGAAAGCCACAGGCAATGAGCAGAGCCACCACAAGAAGGAGGCCATATGGGCTGTAACCAGCAAGGCTATTGAGGTGACATTTCTCATCAGCCCGTCCAGGCTACTGGATATGGAACTACAGGTTTTAATGTTGATCCTGCTAGATTTTGGTCTTACTTTTGTTCCATTCTTTCTGTCCCCCTATTTTTCCCTTTTGGAATGGGAATATGCCATTATATGTTGGCAATGTTAAGCTTTCTTACTTATTTTTACAGACTCACAGCTAAGAGTTTGCCTTGAGTTTTAGAGGAGGCTTTGAACTTGGACCTTTTAGCAATTCTAAATACTAAACCTTAACAATTCTTAGAGATGGATTAAATGAACATGAATCTTTTGAGGGGCAGATGTGGATTGCTATAGATTAGACTAGAATGTCCCCCGATAGGCTCACATGTTCAGAGTTTGGGCTTTTGGAAGGTGATTGTATTATGGGGGTGCTACACTCATCGGGGGTTTTATCCAGTGATGAATTTAGAGCTGAATATGCTCTTAGGAGGTGGGGCCTGGTTGGAAGACGCAGGCCCCCTAGAGGTGTGACCTGGAAAGTTATATCTCCCTTCCTGGCTCCTCTCTTCTCTTCCTGGCCACCATAAGTTGAGTACCTTTTCCTCTTCTGTCTTGCTTCTGCCTTGGAGCCAGCTGACCATGGATTAAAACTGTGAGCCAAAATAAACCCTTTCTTTTTAAGTTGTGGGTTTCTGGTATTTTGTCCCAACAACAGGACAGCAACTAAGACAGTACTTTTGTGTGTTTGTTTTCATAGTTGTAGGCATTACCCTTTCATTTCTATTTCTAGAACTACCTGACACCTTTTTATGTAAGATCAGTCTAGGGATGATGAATTTCCCCAGTTTTTGCTTGTCTTGGAAAAATGTTATTTTTTGAAAGATAGTTTCACTTGGTATAATATTTTACTTTGCAACTTTTTTTTCAAGGATTTGAATATGTTGTGTCATTCTCTATTGGCCTGTAAGCTTTCTACTGAAAAATCTGCAGTTCATGTAATAGTAAGAGGGGGCTTGCTTAAATATGACTGCTGCTTCTCTCTTGCTGTTTTTAGAATTGTTTCTTTTCTTTGACTTTTGACAGTTTGACTGTAATATGCCTTGGAGAAGCCTCCTTTCCCACCTTCTTAGGCAAATTGACTTGAACCTCCTGATCTGGATGTCCATGGCTTCCTCAAGATTTGTTTCAGCTATTATTTCATTGAATTGTTTTTCTACATCTTTCTCTTTTCTTGTGTTCTCAAACACACATAATGTGAATTATTTGTGTTTAGTGGTTTAGATTTTTTATTTTTATTTTGGTGTTTTTGTTTTGATGGTTGGCTGGTTGGTTGGTTGGTTGGTTGGTTTTGTTGTGTTTTGGTCTATCTGGGTTATTTCAAAAACCTTGTCAAAGTCAGAAATTCTCTTTGACCTAGTCTATTATTGAGGCTCTCAGCTCTATTTTCATTTAACTTTTTGAGTTCTTTACTTTTACTAATTCTATTTGGTTCTTTTTAATTCTCTTTCTTTGCTGAATTTATCATTCATATTATGAATTATTTTCCTAATTTCTGTTGAGTTGTCAATCTGTTTTATCTTATACCTGACTGAGTTTCCTTAGGATCATTATTTTGAATTGCTTTTTAGGCATCTCATCAATTTTCCTTTCTTTGGTCCTGTTACTAGAGAATTATGATGTGCTCCTATGAAGACATAATGTTACCTTGCTTTTTCATACTCCTTGTGTCCTTCTGTTGCTGTGTACACATTTGATGAACCTATTGTCTAGCAATTTTATAGAATGGCTTCATCACAAAAGACTTTGAACATAAGGTATTGGTTGGCAAAGCTGTATTGGCTTTGGCTCTAGATGAGCACAGTAGTACCCTTTCTATAGCTTCTTGAGCTATCATCAACATGGCATTGCCTATAGTGGCAAGTTTGCTGATGGCCCTGGGTGTGGCTCACACATGTGTGAGTGTGGGGTGCCCACCACTTTCCAGGCACATAAGACATGATTGGTACAAGAGTGAAGGCACAGAGCCCCCATCAGATTTAGTGGGGTGCTCCACTCTATCAGGCACTGCACAGGAATGGGTCCTCTTAAGTTTCACTGTGCCACAGGAGCTGCTCCAGGAGATCTGAGCTAGTAGCAGCTAGGTTTGGTGCCAAAACACTAGTGTTCAGTGCAGGCTAGGTGGGGGAAGTACAACATGAATTGAACTCCCTTTCCAGAGGAGTGCAATGGGGCATATTCTCCAGCGACTTCACAGGCCTGATTCAGGGTCCCTGAGGACTGCATGGCTCCCACAAATAAAATCTGCAGGCGTTTGCACCAAGCAGGTGGCCAGGCCCTCCCATTTGCCTTTTTCTTGTCATGGAAGACTGTCCCATTTCAAGCTGATCCAGACTGGGGTGACAGGGTGGTTGACATACAGTCCCTTGTTCCTTTGGAAGGTTGTCCTGACTCCGTCCCTAGCTGTCCTGCTTCATTCACACTACACTCCAGCAGTCTCCCCCAAGTATTCTTTTTTTTGGGGGGGGTACCGGGGATCAAACTCGGGCCCTTGCGCTGTCAAGGCAGCCGGCGGAACCACTGAGCTAAATCCCCGGCCCTTCCCCCAAGTATTCTAGATAGCAGCTAATGTTCTTTCATTTGCACTGGGGGCTTCATTGAGGAAGGCAAGCATGTCCAGCACCTCTAGCTAGCCATCTTGCATATTTCATTCTTGGACTCTCACATAGGATTATGACTGAAGATGGCTTAAATCAGTGCAGATTATTTCAGACATACTACCTCAGTGCATAAAAAAAGAATAATTTTCTCATATGTGCTTTTAAGATATGGGTCATTATGAATTAGTGAAAAGTATTAAATTTCTACATAATTTTTTAAAGCAGATTTAAATGAATAATTAGGTTTTTTTAACTATAAAGATATCTCACTTGATTCTGATATAAATTGATGATTAAAAAGTCATCTTAATGTCACTTAACCATATTTTTCTCATATTTGATTTATAGTCCTGGTTTTCTTTCAAGTTATTTTTCTTTTAAATCTTAGCATGCATACCACAAAATCAGAAAGTAAAGATGAGGAGGATATAAATTTCCAACCAACTACATCTAGTCAGGTAAAAAATTAAAACTATGTTGTAGTATATGACATAAAAATCTCATCTTAAATCTTCTAAAATTTACTATTAGTTTGATTTCTTCCATATATCTGGTTAAAATAAAAAAGTATTAATGTTGAAATAGCTACTTAATGGGACCTAGAAAATGAGCAGAAAGAAGAAACAGATAGAAAGTGACTACTATAGAGTATTTTGGAAATAAATACGGTCGATTTTAGGAATAAGAAAAATATGGCTTATTGCTTCTTGTCATATTCAGGGAAATTCAGTAATTTAAAAGAACTAAACGTAAGTCTTTGCAATTATTTTAAACACTCACCTTTGCTTCTTATTACTTTATCTGAGAAGAGTTCTCCCCAGTCTGTGTCCATTTTTTAAAATTTTTTAAATTATAAACCTTAAAATAATAGGATGTTATTCTATATGACTTGTTGTAGCCCTAATAAAAATTCACCATTATGTTTTTAGTTCCTCCCTACAGTGGTAGAAACTGCAGAAAGTGTCTTAATGCCAAAAATCAAACAGACTAATCATCAGGTTTGAGAACTTTGATCTTAAAGAGCCACGTAATTCTTTTTTTACCCTCAGGTGTTGAAATGCCTTTGACTCTGCTGTCATTAATGCTAACCATCCCTTTCCTCAATCTGTCAATCACTCCAGGCTTTGTTACATTTCCTGTTCTCTTTTCTACTCTTCTCAAAATATTAGCAATCCACCTCACCCATTGGTGTGCGTGTTTATGCATCCCCCCATCATGGCAACCACATGGCAGACTTGCAGATGTCTACTCCAGCATGATCAGAGCTTGGGGCTTATTGTTATTGTTTTTGTTGTAATTGTTTATTTTTCTGCTTTTACATTGGGAGAGGCTTCTCAATATTATCACAAACCAAAGATTTATTTTTCTAAATCTGTGATTTCATTGTTAGAGTTCCATTTAAAGCATTGGAAGATTAAAGTATACACATATGCTATTTAAATATATTATCTATAAATACTAGTGGAACCATGCTTGAATTTCTGAAGACTTGACCTATACTTTTCTCATTTATCTTGCAGTTGCATAATTTATCAAATGAATCCAAAAACTATAAAATTGTATTTCGCTTATTTCCCAATTTAGTTGTACTTTTCATTTCAGAAGAGTTTTGGTGATCAATTTGAGGTAGACAGAAGATAAAACAGTTTAATTATTATGACCACATTATAGGCTCACTTATTCAGTATACATAAATGTTAAATGAAAATTTTGGTTACTCAAGTGTTTTAAAGTCTACATTAGAGTGCCTTGTAAAATACACTGCCATGACACTCCACATACCTATGTGTATTCCCCATGTTGACAAGATGCGGTGGCTTAGTACGTTTATAAAAATGTATGAGAAGGATAGTTCTTAAAATATTTCATTGTTTTACTTCAGGTCTATGGTGCATATAAAGGAACTAAAGAAACAGTCCTGTACACAGAGGAAACAATACCACAGAGGAAAAAGAGGACATGTTTTTCTTGTCCTCCACAAGGAATAGTCAATAATATAATGACAAGTGGTATGTGAAACAGAAATGTAAATGGAGAAAATATAGGAGGTGAAAAAAAAAACATAAGGCAACAAAGCTACTGCTTAATCTATATAATTTGGATTATTAGCTTTGTTACAAGCAATAATTAGGTAAAGAGAAAATATTTCCTTGAATATTTCAAAACCAAAGCCAAAATATTGCTTAATATATTTAATCTTTTCTGTGAATTTTGTGTTCAGTTTTTGGGATTGGAAGCAGCACTTGTTGAAGATTTTTATTTAAACCCACCTAATCCCCTTTGTTGTATCTATGAACTTTGGCTCATGAGGTATTACTTGTTATTTTAAGTTCACATTCAATGGGGCTTTGCTTTTAAGACTTTATGCAGTCCCAAATTAGGAATGTCCGTTGAGATTTTTTTAATTGTATGAAGCAATAAAACAAAATTTCATAATCAAGTAATGAGAACAACAATAGTTATTATACTGTATATCATTTTCTTCAAACTAGTTACTCAGAGTACAAGTAAACCCAAAAGATTCTCCCAAAACAGAAACAGATAACGCAAAACTTTTTTTCAATGAACTAAGATAAATTAGTAGTATAAACAAAACCAATTAGCATATATATTGAAGTATTTTTAAAACAATAGAATTTGTATTTGGGGGAAGTATTTGAACTTTGAGATGTTTTAAGTTAGTATCAACTAAGTGCCGTATGAATAGTTCCGTGAGAGGATACTTTTTAGCTAGATTTAGGACATTGGGTATTCCCAACCCATGAAAATTGTGTAAATCTGAGTCCCAAATATAATTAGATGAGCTTATTTCATATATAAATTTTCAAAGGGCCTGGGATGTAGCTTATCAATAAGAGTGCTTGCCTAGTATACATGAGGCCCTGGGTTCAATCCCTAATACTGAAGACAAAAAATACTTTAAAACTTGTCACATAAAGTGACAGATTGGAATACATCATAAGCAAGTTTCTCTTCAGCTATATTAGTTAACAATATTAATATTAGCCTATACTATGTATAATTATATAGGTCTGGCTTTTGATCTACTTAGTAAAATAGAATTCATCTTGTGGTGGGATATACATGTCTGTGTGGATATATAGATGTATTTTTTTATATTTCAGGAGTTATATACTTTATGATTTTGTGTATACTCTGGCTACTCTCAGGCCCTGAAGTTCTCCCTGGTGGAAATTTATTTAGACTAGTAATTATTTTCTATAGTGCCCGTCTTGGAGGGACACTTTTGAAACTCATTAGAATACCTACAGTGCCCCCACTTCCACCTCTTCTTGGTAAGTATAAAATAAACTCTTTTCCTTGTTGTTGACTATTTGTATACTTTGTACATTTACTAGTTGGAATAGATATAATTCAAAAATATTTCAATTTAATATTATCTATGTAGTTTCTTTGAATATGCATTACTGCATATGCTTGTATTTGTAGCTCTTTTGTAGCTGTGTTTATTCTTTGTATATATAGATTTTTTAACCTATTTTTAAAATAACTTGAATATACTCAATACATGATTCTTATTGCTTTATCATTGAATAAGACATTTTTACTTAATTTAAAATTTATTGCTAAAAAGAAAAATTTAAGAAAGACTGTTTTGTGTAGGTCACATAACTGGAATACAATTACAAGATTCATGTTATAGGGATTAGTATACCCAACGGTGCTGTGATTGTCATGTACACCATTTATGCCTCTTCACTGTGTGCACTCACTGTGTTTTGGCTCACCTGCTTGACATGCTGTTCCTTATCACCATTATTTTATAACTCCCCAGCTGCACAGAGGAAAATCAGTGGAGGAATTTCTATCTGGGGCGTCCCTTGTCTTTTAATTAACAACTGAGTTACATACTGCACCACATTTGGATATGTTGTCTGTTCTTTTCGTCCTTCATTCATTCTGTTTCCTCTGCTCTGTATTCCTATGTACACTGCCCTTGTTTTTCTTCTCTCTCAGAAAAATGAACTAAACCAAACATGCTTTATTTTCTGTATTTTTATTTTTTTAAGGGGTGTTACTGGCTGGTTTTATCATCAGGAATATTCCATCCATCAGTAAACATGTCAGAGTCCCTAGCAAGTGGTCTTCAACTCTAAGAAGCTCTGCCCTTACTATCATCCTAATACGAGCAGGGCTCGGACTCGATCCACAGGTAGACTGCCACTTATATCTTGAGTTCTTTCCAACAGCAGAGGCTGGTGGGAAAGAAAAAAGGCAGAATTTTTGTTCTAGCTGTTATAAATGGAGTCTGTAAGCAGAACTAACAACAAGGACTGCAGAAATATTGGCACCTTACTTTGTGTGTCTAGCTGTAATTGTTACTTGGATATGAGGAGACCTGGCTGTGATGTATTGTGTCTGTTTGTGGTCATCTTTCATCTTTTGCATGGCAATCAGTGTCCCTCATGTACCTGGATTGTTTGGGAGGCTCTTCTATGGAGACTATTTCCTTTTCAATTAACAAGGTATAAGGTCACCCAGAAAAAGATCTCTCTTTCTCTCCCTCTTCTCCTCCTCCTCCTCCTTTCTCCTCCTTCTCTTCTTCCCCTCCTCCCTTTCTTCCTCTTCTTCCTTCTCTTCCTTCCCCTTCTCTTCCTTTTCCTTTTCCTTCTCCTCCTCCTTCTCCTTCTTCTTTTTCTCTTCTATTTTCTTTTCTTTTTTTTTTTTTTGCAGTGCTGGGGATCGAACTCAGGACCTTATGGGTGCGAGGCGGGCAGCAGCACTACTGAGCTAAATCCCTGGCCCCTCTTTTCTTTTTTCTCTTTTCTTTTTCTTTCTTTCTTTCTTTCTTTCTTTCTCTCTTTCTTTCTCTCTTTCTCTCTTTCTCTCTTTTTCAGTACTGGGGGTCAAAACCAGGGGTGCTATACTACAGAGCTACATCCTTTCCTTTATTCTTAAATTTTGAGACAGGGTCTTACTAAGTTGCCCAGGCAGGACTTGAACTTATGATCTTCTCGCCTTAGCCTCCCTAAATGCTGGGATTATAGTTGTGTGCTACTGCACCTGGCTAAAAGGCAATTTTTCCTTCATTTTTGTTTTTAATTTTTAAGAGAGATTGAAAAGTTTCATAACTTTTTCTCCATGGAATTATGTCCATGCTGCTTATATCTTGAGTTCTTTCAAAGAGCAGAGGCTGGTGGAAAAGAAAAAAGGCAGAATTTCTGTTCTAGCTGTTCTAAATGAAAAACCTGATTGCTCATGAGCCGTTATTTCAGTATGTGGTTTTCCTGCCGCTTCTGTAAGTTTCTGTGTGTGACCTTTGTCCTCAGGCTCTGCGGCAGATGAAGACCGGCTGCTTCCGGCTGTCCTTTGGTCCGTGCATCGTAGAGGCGTGCACCGCTGCTGTTGTTTCCCACTTCGTCATGGATTTCCCTTGGCAGTGGGGGTTTCTATTAGGGTAATTGTTTTTGCTTTTTTTCACTAGAAAAATATACAGTTAATGAAGAAATTGCTCTTCACTGACGTTCTTTTCACAGTGGTGGAAAACCTTGGAAATCAGTTGATCAAAAGCAGAGCCATGTCTCAAAACTACCATATCTTTGACAAGCATTCATAGTTGCTAAGTGTGTGCTGCCAAGACAGTCCGCCTGCTCAGCTTATCTCTTCTCTGCTGTTTTGTAATGTCTGTGTATATTTTATCCTATCAAATGGTACCTTCTTTGGTCACTGTATGTATGTATGAAGGTATAGAAGAAATTTTTAATATAGCAATATATAAATAAAAACTCTCCCATTTTTAAAAAACATGCAAAGAGAAAATTATTTCCCTATATTCAAAGCCCCAACTATGTTTCCCACCGTTTCCCTTATGTCCAAATTCTTCAAAATAAGTCTGCAGTCACTGTCTCTAAACGTGAAGTCCTTTTCATTTTCAGTTAACTTTTGCCTCCACTTGTCCATTCCTGTAAAGTTTGTAGCAAGTGCAACCATTGCATATGTACTGCTGTAGTCAATGGATTTTAAATTAACTTTTCTTGTAAAATACTCAAATGTGTTATTACCATTTTATGTTTTTCACTTTTACGCTTCTGGAATTTGAACCCAGAGCTGCACCCACAGCACCTTCAGCCCTGCATTCACCTTGTAAAATATCAGAACTTTACAGATAAAGGTGACGTTCCCTTTATCACACCTCCAGTGGATGGAACTCCAGGGCATCCACAGCCTCTTCAACACGGGAACAGATTTCAGTGTAGCTCTTTCCGAGAACGTAGAATGGTATCCTGTCATGGATTTGATTTACATTTCCCTGATAACCACGGACACTGAGCACTTTTTCCTGTGCTGGAACTATCTGTAGATCTTCTTTGAATCTTCTACCAGTTTTTTAAATTGAGTTCTTATGAGTTTTAAATTATTTTTATATTCTAGACCCAAGGCTTTTGTCCAATATGTACTATGATTTTTTTCTTTAAGTGTGTCACTTGGCTTATTTATTCCCTTGTTTAATTGCATATCTGTTCATTTACTTTGTGACTAAAGCAGCTGAAATTATTTCTCACAGCTCTTGAGGCTGAAGGGCCAAGATCAAGACATTGGCAGCTTTGGTTTCTCCTAAGGTCTCTGCTTGGCCTGCAGGTGGCCACCTTGTTGCTCTGTCCTCTGTGGCCTGTTCTCTCACAGGCATTCTCGGTGTCTCTTTCAGTCCTCTTAGGGAGTCATCCTTTTCAATTAGGGCCCCAGTCTTATGACCTGATTTTTAATTGGTTTTAACCTAGGGCCTCACACATGCTAGGCAAGTGCTCTACCACTGAGCTATATCCTCAGCCCTTTTTATGTTGAAAGATGGTCTTACTAAGTCACCTGGGTTGGCCAAATTTACCATTCTACTGCCCCAGACTTCTCGGTAGCAAGGATTACAGGCTTGGGCCACCAAGCCTAGCCTACAATCAGTTCTTTTAAGCTGTCATCAAATACAATCCCATTGGTGGTGAGTTTCCACACAGGACTTGGGGAGGAGGGGACACAGTTCAGTTAATGACAGTTTCTAGCCTAGGGAACTTCTCTTCCTGTCTTTTCACATTTCTCCTTTTTTTCTGTCTCTTAAATAGAGGAATAATTTAGGGCCTGGTATCAGGCTCCGTTTGTTTGTTTGTTTGTTTGTTTTCCCTCATTCTGGCTCTAGCTTTCTTCTTACATTCTAATGTTTTCCAGTTCTGTCTACAAGCCAGATATATACAATTCAAGTCTACTGTATTCTGTTAACATAGGAAACATATGACAAGTTCTCCAAGTAGTAACATCCCACTGAAGCAGATAGCCATGTTCCATGAAGGAAGAGTGGACGTCCATCCTCAACATCCAAAAATGCTCATCTAAGATTTTGTGTTTCATTTTACATCTCATTATACAACAGTCGTGCACATTTTTGAGGATTTCCTATGTGCCAACCACTCTTCTGTGGGCTTTATACGTATTGATTCATCTTTATAATCTTCATGACAACTTTATTCTCACATTTCAGTTGTACAGATTAGAAAATATAGTCATAGAGTGGTTAAAGAAATTGCTTAAAGTAACACAGGTTAGAGGTGACTGGAATGACCTTGTAGCCTGACTCCAGGGCTCACATTCCCAGCCATGCACTGTGCTAACCATGTGAGTGTGTAGATGATACTTACATAAACATAGCACTTCTAGTCAGGGTATGGAAGTTTTGGTCAAAAGGTATATCATGATAATTTTTTTTTCCCCATTAACTTTATTGGTACATTTTAGGTATAAAATACAGTTACATTCATCATTGGGATCTTGTACCATTACATGAGTCTCTTGGTTCTTATTTTTTTTCCCCTTCCCTTGCCCTCCCTTCACCCCCTCCACCCTTCCCTATTTGCAAAGACCTTGTTTCCATTTTTTTCCTCTTCTCATATTTTTTCCTTTCCCTTTTTTCCCTTCCTCTACCCCTCCCAATTCCCCTGCTCTTTTAGACCTTTTCTTCCTGTTACACAATATCAGTTAGACATTTTTTAAATTACAATATTAAGATCTAGGAGACATTACCACAGATTTTACAGAATTTAAAAGGATATAGAAAGCATATTACAAAAATCTTTTTTGAAATAAATTTGACAACTTCTAAGAAGTAACAAATTAATGAAACTAACTCTGGAGGAAATATAAAATTTGAATAGCACCTATTAAAGAAAGTATATTCCCAGCTTGAAAACCTACCTATATGACAACAGCAGGCTCATAAACATTTTAACTGATAAATTATATCAAACATTTAAAGCAGAAAAAAGAAGGAAGACTTCTCCCCTCATTTTAGGAAATCAACATTGTGCTAATCCTAAAACTGGATAAAGATAATAGAAGAAAAAAGTATGAACATAGAAATTTGTTTAACAAAACAAACTCTTAGAAGTCAGATCTGGCAGTATGTAGAAAGTGGTTTTGTTATAGGGATGGCAGTGTTGGTTCAGCATTGGAAGATCCACCCCCGAAAGTAATCATTTTAACAGAGGAAAGGAGAAAGCCATATGATCCTGTCACTAGTTGGAGAAAGAGTATTGGACTAAATTCTACAGCTGTTCATGGTAAAAGCTATCAGGAGACTAGAAGTAGAACAGAACCTTCTCAACAGATCAAAGACATGTACTCCATACTTCCAACAAAAACTCCTTCTATGAATGGAGACGATACAATGCTTTCTCCCTAAAGTGGGGAACAAGAGCATACATCCCTACTCTTCATCTGTCCATTAGACTTTGAAACATAGGTCTAAACCAAAATAGTCTGGCAATAAAATGACACAACTAGGATAGGATTGGCACGGCAGAAGCAAAATCTTTATATGTAGATGAAATGATCATCTACAGAGAAAATACTAAGAAATCTCTAGGAGCCCCTAGAACTTGTACTTGAATTTAGCAGGATTAGAAAACACAAGGTATATATAAAAATTCAGGTCTGTGTATACTTGCTATAAATGAAGAACTGGATATTGAAATTGAAAAGTTATGTAGGAGTACAAAGGACCCAGAAAAGCCAAAAACAAAAACAAAAACAGTGTTGGAAGACGTTTAGCACCCAATTTTAAGACTTCTTCTAAAGCTACAGTAATCAAGGCAGTGTTGCTATAAGGAAAGTCATATAGATCATTTGAATAAAACAGAGAATCAAGAAATAGAACCACACATATATGGTCCACTGAGTTTTGAAAGATTATTTAACATTAGCATTTTATAGAATATAAACTCGATTCAAGAGGCGAGAAAGAGATAGTGTTTTCAGCAAACGGCACTAGAACACCTGGTATCCGTATATAAAAAATTAACCTCAACCCTTTTTTTCCATACATGAAAATAACTTGAAGGGATCTATGAATCTAAATAAGAAAGCCTTAAAAGTATAAAACTTTAAGAAGAAATTATAAGGGAAAATATTTATGAATTCAAGGTAGGCAAGAACTACTTAGGATACAAAAAACATGATTATAAAAGAAAAAAATTGATAAATGAGATTCCATCAAAATTTAGAACTTTAAATGACATTAAAATGAAAAGTCCTTAAACAGACCATATTTACAATGCATATAACCTATGAGCAGAATATATAAAGAATTCTTAGAGCTCATTAATAGACAACCCAATTAAAATGTAGACATAAGAAGATGATAAATAGCCAGTATAGCACAAGGAATGGTGTGCAATTCTGGAATCAGAAAAATACTAATCAGTACAATAATAAGATTGAATTATACACTCATTAGGGAGATGAAGTCAAAAGTTTTAAAAGCCTTGTCATGACTTTTTCTTTTTGTTGGATTCTCTCCCTTTCCGTTTAATTTGTCATGCCCAGTGGATTCATTCTGCTGGGTTTCCTGGGTTTGTGATCCTCATTGTCTTTTCCTAGGGTATTGTCTAAAATTTTTTGGAGTGCTGGTTTGGTATTCATGAAGTTCCTGAGGTGCTCTTTATCATGAAAGTATCTTACTTCTCCATCAATTTTGAAAGATAGTTTTGCAGGGTACATCAATCTGGGTTGGAGGCTGTTTTCCTTTAGGGCTTGAAATACATCCCTCCAAGCTCTTCTTGCCTTGAGGGTTTGCATTGAGAAGTCTGCTGTGATTCTGATGGGCTTTCCTTTGTAGGTGATTTGTTTCTTTTCTCTCACTGCTTGTAGAATTTTATTCTTCTGTTGGATTTCTGGAATCCTAACTATTATATGCCTATGTATAGATTTTTTTTGATTAAGGCTAGCTGGAGTCCTGTATGCCTCACTTATCAGTATGTCAAGTTCTTTCCCCCTCCTTGGGAAGTTTTCTGCCATCACTTCTGTGAAGAGTTTTTTTATGTCATCTGCACTCTCTCCTCTTTCTTCATTGACTCTAATCAGTCTTATGTTATTCTTCTTTGCATCGTCTAGCAGCTGCTGGATTGATTTCTCATGCTCCCTTACAATTTTAAAGCAATTTTTCTTTTCCTGGTCACCAATTGCAATCTTATCTTCTATATGTGAAATTCTATCCTCACATTGGTTCATTCTGCTGCACAGACTTTTGTTGGAGTTTTTAATCTCTTGGAAATCTGTTTGTATCTGTTTTATGGATTCCATTTGTTTCCTGTGTTGGGATTCCATCATGTTCCTCAGATCCTCTATTTTTTTATCTGTATCTTCTCTAGATTTATTAATCATGTCTTGCACCATGAGCAAAATCTTTGCTGTTATCTGAGTAATTATTTCTGATTTCATTTTTCCCAGATCCTCTTTTGCTGCCAGTTCAGAGAGTCCAGGTGACTGAGTATCAGTGTTCCATCTCGTCACCTGATCTGGAAGTCTGTTTTTGAGGCTTGTTTATGTGTCTTCTCATTTCCATGGAGGGGGGCTGCTTCTGCCGCCCACGCGGCTCACCTTCTCTGCCCTAGGAGCTTGGGATGGCAGCGGGGGAGCTTCCTTCCAGGTGCTGGGACCGGCTGAGTTTCACTGCCCTAGGAGCCTGGGATGGAGGCGCGGGAGCTTCCTTCCGGGTGCTGGGACTGGCTGAGCTTCTCTGCCCTAGGATGGAGGCAGGGAGCTTCCTCATGATAATTGAAATTTTGTTGGACAGAAAGTAAGATGTTAGGATTTTTCTTCATAGTACATGTCACATGAACCAAAGACTTGGATATAAAATGCATTCTCATGTAGAAAACATGAGTTCCTTTTTAAAATAAGTTCATTGACAAAAAAAGGCATTTAATTTTTTCCTAAATATATTATTTTAAATTGACAGATAAATTTATATTTATCATGTACCACATGTTTTAAAGTTTACACATACTGTGGAATGGTTAAATATAACTAGTTAAAATATGCATACCTCATAAAATTGTCATTTTTGCAGGGAGAAGATGAAACCTCAACTCTCTTAGGATTACTTGAGAATACAATGCATAATCATCATTGTCACTATGTTGGACAGTAGATCTCTTTTATTTCTCCTATCTAACAATAACTTTGAATCCTATGACCAGTATCTCCCTAAGCCCCTCATTTATTTTTTAATGGTGTCTCAAAATATTTATTTTTATCGATTGTTTTCTTTTATGGTTTGCGCTATTTAGTATCACGTTGTTGCCAACCTCAACAAAAGTCAGTTCTTTTTTTTTTGGTACTAGGGATCGAACTCAGGTCCATGTGCTTGCGCAGCAGGCGGCAAAACCACTAAGCTAAATCCCCGGCCCTCAGTTCATTTTTTTGTATGGCTGTTTGACCTGTTTTCAGTCAGTTTTTTTTTTTTTGATGAGGGTTGGGAATTTCGCTTAGCAGTGCTATGCCTGCCTGCCAAGCGCAAGGTCCTGAGTTTGATCCCCAGTATCGGGGGAG
This sequence comes from Heterocephalus glaber, assembly GCF_053883595.1. Lineage (NCBI taxonomy): Eukaryota > Metazoa > Chordata > Mammalia > Rodentia > Bathyergidae > Heterocephalus > Heterocephalus glaber. The sequence goes on from NW_028258413.1 coordinate 7,705,960, forward strand.
AAAAAAAAGAAATGCAAGTTTTTGTTGGATGCCATCAGTTAAGAGCCAACGTTGCCTTTGTCTCCACAACTCTGTCCTAGAACCTCTGGTGGAAATGAAGGGACCATGTGTGGGTTCATTTCTGGACAGGTTACTACTCCACTCATGCAGGTGTCTGTACTCAAGTTGTCCAAATGAGTTATTTTTCAAGGTTAGACTGTTTATTCTAAAGTCTTTGCATTTCTATATACATTGTGGATAAGCTTGCCAATTTTTACAAACAGAAAAGGTTGGTTGGATATTTTTTTTTTTTGGGTACCAGGGATCAAACTCAGGACTGTGCACTTGCCAGGCAGGCGCGGTGCCACTGGGCTAAATCCCCAGCCTTGGTTGCTTGGATTTTTATTTTGATTGGGTTGGATCTAGAAGTCAGCTTGGAAATAGTTGACTTACAGAATATTGAGTTTTAGGGCCGGGGATTTAGCTCAGTGGTTTCTCTGCCTGCTGTGCAAGCACAAGGACCCGAGTTCGATCCCCAGTACCAAAAAAAAAAAAAAAAAGAATATTGAGTTTTACCCCTATGGATATGGTGTGATCTATCAATTTATTTGAATATTTAATTTCTCTCAATGTTTTATAGTCTTCATATTTCATTGTAGAGGACGTGTGTGTGTATGTGTGTATGTGTGTATGTGTGTGTGTGTGTGTGTGTGTGTGTGGTGTTTTTTGTTTGTTTGTTTTGGTGTTTTGTTGAGACAGGGTCTCACTATGTAGTTCAGATTGCCCTTGAACTCACTATATAGCCCAGGCTGGCTTTGAACTCACAGCAATCCTCCTGCCTCGGCCTCCTGAATCTTGGACTACAGGCACGTGCCATCACACCCAGCTAGAACTTATATTTTAAATTTATCCTTACGTATTTTATATTTCTTGATAACTCTTGTAAGTTGAATTTTTATTTTAATTTCCAATTCATTCATTTCTGTTCCATGGAACTGAAATTTATATTTGTGTATTTAAAGTAGGATTCATATAGCCATATGGGTTTTCTTATTAAGTCTGACAGGCTCTGTGTTTTAACTGTAATATTTAAACCACTTATATTTAAATGTTTTTAAAATGGAGTATTTAAACTATTTATATTTATATTTAAATCATGTGATTATCAACATCATTTGATTTAGATCTACCATTGTATTATTTGTGTTCTATTTGTCCCAACTTTGCTTTGTTCCTTTTTTCTCTTTTTCCACAATCTTTTTAATTACCTGATTGTGTTTCATGATTCATTTTTGATTGATGGGTTTTTAGCTATATCTTTTGGATTTGAAGTTTGTGTCATGTGTCGTTTGTTGTTTAGGTGCTATTTTTATCTGAGGTTTTAAAAGACATGGATCCTGCTTTGTTTTAGAAGATACATTTTATGTGCTAACTCATGGGGAAAAGACACTTTATATAAAAAATTTAAACCATAAATTGCAAAGGAAGAGAACTGCTTTGAAAAGACAAATAAGGAAATCATACAGGATGTTAGAATTTGCTGCTATAAAAAGGGCCTACCAGATAACTGAAGTCAAACAAGAGAGGAAACCAATAGATTCTATTAAGTTTCTATTTTATTTTTCAGTCATTGTTCTACAGTCTGTAATATGCATCTTTGATTTCTTCTGGTCCATCTTCAAATAATGTTGTACTGTTTGGTGTAAAGTGCTACAAAAATGCTTCTATTTCCTGCCCATCTTTTGTCTTACTGTTGATTCGTGGCTGAGTTGTTCCATGCTCCTTGGTGGGTTCCAACCTTCACAGCCATCATCCCATTTTATTCTGTTTTTCTCATATATTTTACTTCTGTGTGTGGGATGTGTGCTATAGTTTATTATTGTTATCATTATTATTGCATTAACAATTATCTTTCAGAGATATTTAAAACAAGAAAAATTTTCATCTAATGACCATTTAGATTCATGCAGGATTAATGACCTGCACTAAGAGGGTCTCTCAATTTTTATTTGTATGAAAAATAAAATCAAGCTTTTATTTTTCTTTTGGTCAAAATATACTTCTGTTGAATTTAAAAGTCTAGCTACATGGAAATTTTTTCTTTTAGTGTTTTCAGAATGTTTTCCATTATCTTCTGGTTTGCATAGTTTCTGCTGAGAGAACTGTGGATATTGTCTTTGTTCCGCTAATGTTTTTTCTTTTGTGGAACCTCTGAATATGACCGCTTTACAATACTTTGATAATTATGTGCCACATTGTGGTTGCCATGTGCTTAGGCTGCTGTAGCATTTATTAAACTTCTTGCATCAGTGGTTTTATTGTTTTTCACCAAGTTTGGAAATTTTTCAGCAATTATTTCTTAAGTTATTTGCTCCCCTTCTGTTTCTTACTTTGAAATTACAATTACATGTGGTGGATTGGTGATATTATTCCAGTGCTCTCTGATACTCTTGATTTTGGGGGTATATTCTGTTGGAGTATACTTCCTTTGGGGTATATTATGTTGCTTGGTCTTCAAGTTCATTAATCATTTCTTCTACAGTGTTCAATTTTCTGTTCATCCTATCCAGTAAAAATTTCAATTTAGATATATCATTTTTTATTTCTATTTGTTTCTTTATTATTTTCCATTTTTTCCTCACTATGTTCATGTTTTCATTTAAATCCCTAAATATATGAAGCAAATTTATAAAAACTTTTAATATATTAATCTTCCATTTCCATTTTAGATTATTTGGATTTACATCATTGAATGCTGAATTTTGTTTTCCTTTATAATGTTAGGCTTTGTCCTACAAGGCAGGTTTAATATATGAATGAATGAATGAATGAATTGATCCTTTCAAGGTTTGTTCTTAAGACTTTCTAGAGATCTTTTATCTATATGCAGGAAGTCTTATTAGAGGTCTGATGTAGCTACCTCCTAAGGCTCTACCCAATGCCTCATGGGTTTGATGAGCTCTCTCCACTCTGCCTGGTAGGAAGCTAAGATGTCTGTAATCCTAGCATTTGGAAAGCTGAAGCAGGAGGATTAAAAGTTCAAGGCCAGCTTGGGCTACATAGGGAGTTCCAGGCCAACCTGGACTACATAGCAAGATCCTGATGAGAACGAGACAACCTACAATATGGGAAAAAATTTTTAGCAGCTGTACCTCAGACAAAGGACTACTATCTAGAATATATAAAGAAATGAAAAAAATCAGACCCCCCTCAAATTCAAAGACCCAGTTCAAAAATGGGCATCTAAATGAACAGACATTTCTAAGACAAAGAAGTAAAAGCAGCAAATAAACATACGAAAAAATGTTCAACATCACTGGTCATTCGAGAGATGCAGATGAAAACAACACTGAGATTCCACCTCACTCCAGAAAGAACGGTTGCTATCAAGAAATCAATCAATAACAAATGCTGATGGGGCTGTGTGGAAAAAGGAACCCTTCTCCATTGTTGGTGGGAGTACAGACTGGTGCAACCACTGTACAAATCGGTATGGAGATACCTCAAAGAACTAGGACTAGAGGTCCCATTTGACCCAGCTATTCCCCTGCTGGGGATCTTCCCAAAAGAATTTTAAATATCATACCGCAGCGATATATGTGCACCTGTGTTTATAGTGGCACAGTTTGTAATAGCTAAAGCTTGGAAACAGCCCAAGTGCCCATCGACTGGAAATTGGATAAAGAAGATGTGTTTTTTTTATAAAATGGAGTATTACTCAGCCATAAAGAACAAGAAACTAGAGACATTTATAGCTACATGGATGCATATTGAGGCCATGCTCTTAAGTGAAATAAATAGGACACACATGTGTAAATACTGAATAGTTTCTCTTGTGTGAGAAACTGAAAGTGTAAATAAGGATTAAAATGATTAAAATGAATAATTGATAATTTGAAATAGCAAGAAAAGATCAAAGGGGTAGGGGAAGTGGGAGGAGAAGGGGAAAGGGAAGAATGGAACGGAAAAATTATAAGAAAAAAAAAATGGAAACGAAGTCTGTGTAAATAGGGAAGGATGGAGGGGTGAAGGGCGCACAGGGAATGGGAAAAAAATAAGAACCAAGATACATCATGTACAGGTACAAACACCCAATGATAAATGTAAGTGTATTGTATACCTACAATGTACCAATAAAAGAATTTAAGCAAAAAAGAAAAAGATCCTGATGAGAGCACAGAGAGAAAGAAAGAGGGAGGTGTGATAGCAGGCACCTTTGATGGCAGTCTTGGTGATAGCAATCTTTGGTGATTGTCTTAATCTTATGTTTTTCCTAAGTTTTTTGTAGCTGCCTTTTATTAGATTAAGGAAGCTCCCTCTCTAAATTTTCTAAAAGTTTTCTTTATCATGAATGAGTGTAAAATTTCATCAATTTTTGCTTCTATTATGATACAAATTTTCTGCTTTATTTTACTACAGTGAGTGGCATTGATTGATTTTTCCAATGTAAACTGAACTTTCATTCATGGAATAAACTAAATTTAGTGATCATTTACATTTTCAACTACCCTGTACTATTTTGTATTATATATATGTGCAGAAACTTCAGAGCTGAAGAAACAATAGTTGAATTGAAAAATTTACTAGAGGGAATCCACACAGACTGAACCAAGCAAAAGGATCAGTGAACTTGAACACAGATCATTTGAAATAACCAAGTCAGAGGAGCAAAAAAGAAAAATGAAGCAAAATGAAGAATTCCTCAAGGATTTATACAATGCCATAAAGCATTAGAAAGATGCAATGATCAAAACAGTGTGGTAATGGCATAAAGACAGACACTGGGATCAATGGAACAAAATTCAGAGCCAGAAATAAACCCTCACGTGTACAGTGAGATGATCTTTGACAAGGGCCAGTATCACACAGTTGAGGAAGGACGTTTCTCCTACAAGCACTGGAGGTCAAATTGGATACCCACATGGAAAAGAATGAAGTCAGGGGAAAAAGCTTTGTGGATTGAATTTGGTAATGATATCTTGGATATGACAGCAAAGCCACAAGCAACAAAAGCCAACAAACAAGACTACAACAAACTTTACAACTTTCACACAGCAAAGGAAACAATAAAAAGGCAGTCTTTGAGGGCCAGGTATTTACCTCAGTGGTTCCACTGCCTGCCTTGCAAGCACAAGGACCGGAGTTCGATCCCTGGTACCAAAACAAAACAAAAACAAACAAACAAAGGCAGTCTTTGTAATGGGAAAAAAAATTATAAGCTCAGGATTATTGCCTATAATATATGAAGAATTCCTGCAACTCAATAATATCAAAAACTTCCCCAGGTAAAACTGGACAAGTAACTTGAATAGACGTTTCTCCAAAGAAAATAGACAAATAGCCAATGAGTATATGAAAAATGTAAAATGTAAATCAAAAATATCACCACAAACAATATATACAGCATAACAAGTGTTGTCAATAATGTGGAGAAATTGGAGCCTTGTGCATTGCTAGTGGGACGTGAATATGCCAAGCCATTATGTTAAACAGTTTAGAGGTTCCTCCATAACAAAAGTAGAATTACCATATGATGCAGCAATCCTACTTCTGGATAGACACCCAAAAGAATTGAGATAAACATCTTGAAGAGATATTTGCAGATATTTGAAGAGATTTGTGTTCATTGCAGAACCAAGGGTGGAACAGCCCAAATGTTCATTAAAAGATGAATGGATAAAGAAAATGAGATGTAGACATGCAGTGGACTATCACTCAGCCATAAGAAATCCTGACAAGTAGGTACTACAGCATGGATGGATCTTAGGACATTATGCCAGTTGAAATAAGCTAGTCAGCAGTTATGAAATGTTAAATACTGATTTTACTTATATAAGCTATCAAGTGTAGTCAGGAGCACGGAAACAGAAAGAAATTGTAGTTTCCAAGCAAGAAAGAGGGGAAAAGGGGTTGTTTAATGGATACAGTTTCAGTTTTGCACAATGAATAATTTAGATATCTTTTATATAACAATGAGAATACAGTTAACCCCACTGCCTTGTGTGCCTAAAAGTTGTTCAAAGAGTGAATATTTTATATTTTCTACCATAAGTTTTAAAAATACCATAGCCTCCAGGTCACACTTTGTAGTAATAAGGTCAGTGTCTCAGAGTGGGAGCCAGGCACCCTCATTCTTCAGCACTTCCTCAGGCCTGGTGCTCTGCCTCTAAGATCGCATCCTGTGTGGTCTGCTTCCCATGTCTACACCTTGCCGCAAGGCTTATTCTCCGATGTGGAGTGGACTTACTAACTTGCTGCTAATGCAGAGGATGCAGAAGGGATGGGGTGTCCCTTCCGAACTCAGAAGACTGTGCTTCCTGTCTTGCCTTCTCTTTGGTGCTTGGTCCCAGGGTGCCCACTGCCCTGTCCTGGGGTAGCTTTGTGGAGAAGAGACCAAAGCCCACCGATGAGCATGTGAGTAAACGTGGAAGGTGATCTGCTCCTACCCATCTCATGCGAGGTCTTGAGATTCCTGGCCCAGAGAAAAAGTGAGGTAGTGTTTGATGATTTGTTAAGCAAAAAGAAATAAATAATGTAATAGGTGATTCCACTGTGCTGCAGCAAAGCACACCAAACTTGGCAAATCCATGGTTTCTGCAAGTCTTTTTTCTGAGGCCTCAGGGAAGCCTGGAGCATGAACTGCACTGGAGCAGCAAGGGGCCTGTCCCTGTAGACCCGCACAGAGGTGTGAGCTCTTGTGCTGGGTAGGGTGGTGGGAAAACCTAGCATCCCCAGGATAGTCTCATCAGCCCTCAGGAACCTACACATGCTGGTGGTAGTGCTGGCCTGGCAGGGCAAAAGGGGCATCTCTGTAAGAAGCCATACAAAGGGCAAGTGGCGCAGACCCGAGATGCAGACAGGTGCACGGCGCTCTCCAGCTCGCTCAGTGTGCACTTGGGGGCTGAGGTGGCGCCACGGGAGAGCATGGAGCTCAGCCGCGGGGTACATAGAGCGGGTGGGGCCTATAGCCAGGGCACCAGAACAGTAAGAGCGACAGACTGTTTCAGCCCTGACACATGGTGGCCCAGCGGTACAGTGTGGGCGGGAACACCCCATCAGCAGGGGTGTGGGTGGGAGAGTGACCCAGACAGCCTCACTGGCTGGGAACAGGAGCGCCCAGGGTCTACACAGCCAGCCGAGCCGGGCGGGAGAAGTTCCTGCGCATTCTCCTGGGTGGTCACAACCATCCCGAGAGAGGCGTCTTGCATCTGAGCGTCAGTTCCAGGGGTCACAAGCGCTTCCCTCGACACCACCCTGGTGCTCTGTGTGCTGCGCCTTGGGGACATACAGCCCCCCAGGCTGCGGCAGGCCCCGCAGCCCTGCTCCAGCACCGGGTCTGTGAGGCCCTGGCCTCTCCCTGCCTGCACTGGTGCTCAGCAGCGGCCCCATGGTGCCGGCTTCTGGCGTGCTCATGGAGTGCGTCGCTGGGAAAGCCCCAGAGGGGATCTGCTGAGCACCGCATCCCAGACAGCCTCAGGTCGGAGCTGCTGAGAGGTCCCGCAGCCTTCGGCCTCCGCAGCTCCTGCCAGGCACCTGGCGACCGCACAGCAGAAGCAACTGAGCATGAGTGACCCTTTGCCTCGGCTCTGTCCACACGGCCTAGAAGGACCCGGAGAGACGCTCACCAGCGCAGGTTGCTCAAGCACCTCAGCATTGAGGGAGAACATTGTAATTTTTTTCTATGTATTTATTCTCTTTTCACCTTTTGAAATTGTTTCTCTTTCCCCTTCTTTTACATTTCTCCTGCTTTCTTTTTTACCCTTTTATTTCATTCTGTATCCCTTTCTTTTCTGTTGTTGTTTTTAGACAGATGTTATGAAAGTAGGCATTTCCACATTTACTAATGCTTTAATTATCTGCAGTGTTTGAAATTCAGTTTTCTGTATTATTGAAGCATTAAAATATCTTTTAGGTTGAAAAATAGTATATGAGGGCCAGCTCAGTGGTGTGGCCTGTAGTCCCAGCTATCTGGGAAGCTGAGGCGGAAGGATTTTTTGTTTGTGTTTTATCTTTACTTGTTTATTGTTTTGTGGTGTAGAAATTGGACCTGGGGCTTTGTACACGTTGGGTGGGTGCTGTGCCACTAAGCAACACTCCCAGCCCAGCCAAAGGAAACGCACGGAGCTCCAGACATGCTGTAGTTCCACTCTAATCTCGGCTGATGTCTCAACCTGACGGGGGTGGGGACCCAGTGACCCTTCCCCACATATGCGCTCCTTGGTGAGTTTCTCAAGGGTTGGGAGTGCTGTGGAAGGGGCCGTTTTAACAGTGGTACTGGGAGTGACCGCCCCCTCGGTTTCCTGGGAGATCTCTCTTCCTCCACCAGCTGCCCTTTCTGGGCCTGGAGCACCTGCCATACCTTTTTTTTTTTTTTTTTTTTCCGGTACTGGGGATTGAACTCAGGACCTTGCGCTTGCAAGGCAGGCGCAGCACCACTGAACTAAATCCCCAACTACCTGCCGTAGCTTTTATAGCGATCTTTCTTTTAGTTCGTGGTTTCCTTTAAAACAAATTCTAAACTGCCTATATTTCATCTTGGAAAACACACTTCAGTTTTTGTCTAGCATTTTCCTTTTCTAGTCAAGTTGTAGAATTTCCTATTCTTTCTGTCTTTATTTCGAAGGATTTAGAGAAAGGGATAGGAGGAAGCGTGTGCTCAGTCCCGCATCTTGACCCACAAGTCTGTAAATTGTAGCCGGCACTAAAGAATGCGTGGAAAGCTATGTGGACTGCTGACTGCTTTCACTCAAAAGCAGGACTTCTACATATGGAATTGTTAAAACCCTAAGAACATGGGTAGTAAAGTGCGCGGTGTGGCTCTGGTGACGAAAGTGTCTTTCTTCAGTTTTGTGCTAGGTGCCGTCTCTCCTGCGGTCGTGGTCCCATCCATGCTGCACTTGCAGGAGGCAGGGTATGGCATAGAGAAGGGCATCCCCACCCTCCTGATCGCTGCCAGCAGTATGGACGACGTCGTGGCTATCACGGGGTTCAACACAGTCTTGAACCTCATCTTCTCCAAAGGTGAGCAAGAAATTGCAAACTACCCTATCATTCATGACCTTTGTAGCTCTTTAAGCAAGGTTTCAGGCATTACATCTTCACTTAGGAACCAAGACTTTTTCTTTTCACATCTTTTTATTCTTCGTACAAAGCCCATCCCAGGCCAGGGAAGAAACTTCAATGGGTTTAAAAAAAACAAACACTTAACAAAGCAGTTTTATTTAAATAGCAAACATTTTGGCTGGGGATTTGGCTCAGAGGTTCCACCGCCTGCCTCACAAGTACGAAGTCCTGAGTTCGATCCCCGGTACCAAAAAAAATAAATAGGAAACATTTTGATTAATTTGATAATCCACATCATTTAGGGTTTATCTGCTCTGGTGCTTTGGAACTTTATCAGTTTTCACTAAGCAAATTTTGAGCATCAGTATTATTAGTACTACTAATATTTAATAGGTATTTTTGGAATGTTCCTTTTTGGCCATCCTAACAAATAATTGGTTGCTCTACATTAAGACAATGTAAACACACAAAGCAGGGACAACAGTGCACCTCTTTGTGTAGTGGTAGGACAAAATTCTAGCACACCAGTCTGATTCTTAGGTGCGACTTTGTCTTAAAGACATTGTGAAAATAGACATTTGCATATTTACTAATGCTTTAATTATCTGCAGTGTTGAAATTCAGTCTTCTGTATTTTTTTTTTTTTTTTTGTACCGGGAATCAAACTCGGGTCCTTGCACTTGCGCAGCAGGCAACGAAACCACTGAGCTAAATCCCCGGCCAGTCTTCTGTATTATTGAAGCATTAAAATATATTTTAGGTTGAAAAATAATATATAAGGGCTGGACTCAGTGATGTGGTCTATATCTGGGACGCTAAGGCAAAAGGATTGCTGGGTTCCAGGAGCTCAAGGCCAGCCTGGGCAACATAATGAGACTCTGCCTTTAAATACATGAAGATAGATTCAATGGGTGGGTCAATGGGTGGATAGATAGATAGAGTAAAAATAAAATCCTCAGTAGTCACATTCAGTAAGAATTTTTTCCTTCCAAGCCTTTGGATGTAAGTCCACCCAGATTCTCTTTTCCTCTTTTCACTGTTCTGTTCTGTTCTAGTCTTTTCTCTCTTCCTTCCCAATATTCATATAAAGACAACTGAACATTGAATGTGCTTTTTTGGAACCTGAGTCGTTTTGCACTTAACTATATTATCACAAACGTATTTCTCCTCATAAAGAAAATATATTTCTATATATTTTTTCTGGAGACAGGATTTCACTGTGTTGTCAAGGCAAACCTCAGAGTCACAACTCTTCTGCCTCAGCCTCCTGAGTAGCTGGGCCTACATCACCTCCCACTGTGCCTGGCATTTCTGTCATTTGCAATGGCTGTGTAGGATTCAGTAGTCTACATAAGAATTATTTATCTTGTTCATAATTGAAGTTGACTGCAGTATTTACTATTAAAATAGTGCTTAGTTGAACATCTTACAGAGATATGTTTGTACCTAATCTTTTTTTTCCATTAAGTTTATTGGTACATTTTAGATATACAGTACAGTTACATTCATCATTGGGATCTTGTACCTTTACATGATGGATCTTGGTTCTTATTTTTTCCCCATTCCCCTGCCCTCCCTTCAATCCCTCCACCCCTTCTATTCATAAAAACTTTGTTTCCTTTTTCCCTTTTCTCATATTTTTTCCTTTCCCTTCTTTCCTTTCCCCTACCCCTCCACTTTCCCTACTCCTTTAGATCTTTTCTTCCTATTTTGCATTATCAATTATACATTTTGATCCTTATTCACACTTTTAGTTTTTCTGTACCTAATCTTAATGCTTTCTTAATGTTAAAAGTGGAATTGTTGATCTCCAAAATACATCCAGTTATAAACTGTTTGAAACACGTTGCCAAATGTGTCTCACCAGGGTACATAAGCTTTCTACACCCTCTTCAAATGTAGGTATCACAGCTATGCATGGTGGATGCACCTGTAGCATGCATGAGTGGGGAGTCCTGGCAGTGTTAAACAGCTCCTCAGATGTGTTGGCCGTTGGCATTTTGGAATGTTTGGTGTATTGCTTCTCTTCAGAGCCTTTTTCCTATTTCTTATAAATATATTTATCTTTTGTTCAATTTCAAACATGAGGAATAATCTATATCAGAGGGTGACATCAAACCTAATTTGTGGCAAACCAGAGAAAGTGAAAAACCAAGCAAGACTGCATCTTAAAATTCCTTTCCTACCTCCTGACTCTATAAACTGCCATGTAAAATTTTAAGGATTTTTAATCTTTTATGTTGTACAGTATATCTTCCATATATCTGTATTTTTGAACATGGCCTATTTTGAGCTCTAACTTCACTTTTAGCTAACTAATAGTAGTTTAGCTTTGTTGTTGGATATTACATCTCTGTCAAGTCACTTTTGCTATACTGAAATTTCTAAATACAGAATCTGCCAAAAAACGTATACACACTTCACGAAAAGAAAAATAATAAATGTCTGGAAGCTAATGGCCACCCATTTTGAGTACCTCTTGTAATTGCACAGGCCAAAGGTAACTTGTATTAATCTCGTGATATCTCAATAAATTTAGTATTAAAGTATTTATACAAGTTTTTATTTTCCTGAAGTGTGTGTACATTTTTTGGCGGACTTTGTACACTAAGTTGATTTGTTTCTACTTTCCACTGTTCTGCTTTTACCTGTGGTAAAGTCACGTGTGTGGGTGATCTGCTGCTGAGTGTCTATGGTCAGTTCGCCTTCCGTCATTATCTCATGTCCTTGTGTCTTGTGACAACATGTGACTTCAGGTCTATTTTGTCTAAGTGGACTTTTGGTGACCATTTATGTGGATACCTTTTTCTATCCTTTCACTTTCAGTCTCTGTGTGTCCTTCAGTGGAAAGTGAGTTTCTCATAGAGAACATATACTGTAGTTTGAATCTTGTTTTTTAATCCATTCAGCCAATCTATGTCATTTGGCTAGGGAACTCATCTGTGGAACATCTACAGTAATTACTGACAAAGAAAGGCTTACTCTTGCCATTCTGCTTATGTCTAATTGCTTGTTTGTCCCTCTTTTCCTCTACTACTGCTTCCCTCTGGTGTTTTTCAACTTTTTATAAACACATGCATTGATTCTTTTGTCATTTTCATTTCTGTATCTTCCATAGGTCTTTTATTTGTGGTTTCCACAGAATTACATAGAATATCTTATGGTTACAACAGTCTGTTTTAAACCAATAACACTTAACTTCAATCTCTACCCCTTTAATTTCCTTCTCTGCACTTTGCTTGAATGTCACAAATTACATGTTTTTTACATTGTATGTATATTCACCTGGTTAATTTATTTTTATTTTATCTTTTAAATTCCACACCTGCATTAAAAGTTCTTCACTTACCACCCTAACAGTATTGCAAGATTCTGTAATTGTCTAGATGTTCACCTTTATTTATTTATTTACTTACTTTGGTACTGGGGATCGAACTCAGGTCCTTGCACTTTTGAGGCAGGCAGCGGAACCACTGAGCTAAATCCCCGGCCCTATGTGTTCACCTTTAACATAAGAGCTTGTGTTTTGCACACCTGTTCATCTTGTCCCATAAGTACTACCTCACACCTCCTGTAAGGCTGGTCCAGGGCTGATGAACTCACTCAGCCTTCATGTATCTCTGGAAGACTCTTTTTTCCTTTTCATTTCTGGAAGATGGACTGGATTTGCTGAGTGTCGTGCTTTTTTTTTTTTTTTTTTCTGATACCGGGGATCGAACTCGGGTTCTTGCTCTTGCACAGCAGGCGGCGAAACCACTGAGCTAAATCCCCGGCCCATGCGTGTCGTGGTCTTGGTTGGCAGGGTTGTCTTTCTCCAGCACTCCAGGTGCTTTACCCACCCCGTGGAGCCTATAGGGCATCGTCTACTGACTCAGTGGACTCCGCGTGGAAGCTCCTGTCTGAGGCAAGGTGCTTTGTGCTTCAAGCACCGTTTTCTTGAAGGTGCCTTCAAGACCCCTGTTTGCCTTTGGCGTTGACAGTTTGGTGCCAGTGTCTCCTTTTTAGGTCTCTTGGTTTACTCTAGTTGGTTTCTTTGAGCTTTTTCCTAAGTCTCTTTCTTGCTCCCATTTGGGAAGCCTGGGGCCGTTCCTCATCAGTCTTCCCCTGTGACACACTGGTCTGCCGGGTGGCAGCCTGTACGACCCTGAGAGTCCCCACAATAAACTGTCTTCCGTTTCACTGACTCCCTCTTACGCTTGATGCAGCCTACTGTCAACCCCCTCTGGTGAAGTTTTCAACCTCGACATTGTATTTGTCAGTTTTAGAGTTTCTGTATTTTTTA